>NC_059129.1:5153741-6522766 GCF_020740605.2 Lemur catta
TTATAACCCTCTGGGAAAGCAACATCATTTTATTTCATTTTTTTTAGGATTTTCTTCAGTTCATTCATTCTTTCATTCATTTGTTCAGAGAGAATTGGAGTCTTACAGGCTTGGCAGGAAGAGAATGAGGGTAAAAACAAAGGCACCAATATGCCACATTTGCAAACTGCCTGCAGTATGTGAATTAGGTGTGCACCCACCCTCCTCTTCAGGCAGATGTGGTAAGCAGGGAATGGAATTTTACAAAGTACCGGTCAAGAGATTGTCATTCACGTTTGAAAACAGACCCGGCTAGCTCCTCCCGCCAGGCTGTGCCTGCACCCGGCCAGCCCCGTACGGCGTCCCCCCCCCCCCCGCCCCCCGAGGTCTCCCTGAAGCGCAGCCCATCTGTGTCACCCCCTTGCTGCACCTCTGTGAGCCGCGTTGGTGGATCCTTCCAAGTCAGCAACGACCTGCAGAAGGGAGGTGTTCTCTGCTGTCTCTTATTCTAGATGTTTCTTCTGGCTTTTTCTTATGCAAGGAGATTTCTGACATTTCAGACAAGATCTTTATTTTCAGTTGAGAATCCTAAGCTCTGTGGATGGTTTCAGGCCATTCCCTATAAGAGTTAGATACTTTTTTCTGGATACTTCTTTTGAGTATAATTGTGTGTGTGTGTGTGTGCACGTGTGTTCACATGTGTTGTCTTAACTGGTTCCGTTTTGGAGATGTGGACAGTGTCTATAAATTAAAACCACTTTTGTTCAGAACTGAAAAGCCTGTTCCTGGTTTCCTAGGTTTTTGTGTGCGCACGTGTGTGTGTGTGTGTGTGTGTGTGTGTGTGTGTGTGTGTTTGTGTGTGTGTGTGTGTGTGTGTGTGTGTGTGTAGACTGAGAAGTAATGATACTTACCGAGCTTGAAACTAACACATCTCTTTTAATGTGGAGTATTTCTGGAATTTTTTAGTACTCATGGAATTATTTTGTATAAAATTATGTATTGCCATAAACTCTCTTTGTTTGCCTTCTTTTTTCTGTACTGAAGAAAGCTATGAAATCGTATAATTTGGTGCATTAACGTCATTACGGTTTTATTATGTTGGTGCTTGAGGAAAAAAAATCAGGTAGATTTAGAAAATTTTGATGCTTGGGATAAAAAAGGATCCAAGTTTTCATGCAAAATGAATTATTTGAAGTAGGAGCTTTTAACTGAGTTTTATGGACTTTGTGAAAGAGTGTGTGTGTGTGTGTGTGTGTGTGTGTGTGTGTGTTTAAGAGAGATCATGTTACTGTGTTTTTTTCGCTAAAGGGTTTTATACCTTTTGTTGGGTTCTCAAAAGCACCCTCATCCGCCACCTCTGAGCCCGTGGTTCCCTCCCCCTTGGATCTGTGCTGTGGATATTCTGTTAGGTTACAGTTAGAACGACATGCTCAGCGCCGTGGTCCCAAGGTAATGCGTTACTGGGAAAGATGTGACTTCGGCCATAAAAACGCAGAGGAAGTGGACCTTACACAAAGGAGGGACATGCCCAGTCCCAAACACTACATGTTTATGGGCTTTGCCCGTCACGTGTAGCTTGTAAAAGAAAACTCCCGCACCCTATTTCCCATCAATCCTGAACCGCTCGAGTCCACCCCGCTGCCACCTCCCAGCCTGTGGCCGGGCAGTACTGACCTTCTCGCGTCTGCTCCAAGTAAGCCGTGGTCTCCGTCGCCTCCCAGCCTTCACCGTTTTGTTCTCTCCCCCTGCAATAATCTTCGCTGCCCTCTGGCCTTCTCTTCTTTCTTGTCTCTGATGAGATTCTGATGAGACGTCATGCCTGCTGTGACGTCCTCTAGAGCAGGTCGGGGGACTATTTCACATCTTCATCCTGCATCCGTGCTTCCTCTGCCGGAGCGTTTGCCACACGCTGTCCTCTCTCAGGCCAGGCACAGGGCATGCGGGGACTCTCTGTGCTTCCTTTGTATCTCTCTGTAAATCTAAAATAGTTTCAAAAGAAAAGCTTTATAAAAAAGACAATAAAATATAAAGTAATCTAGGAAAATATCTGTATTTTATCAAAGCCAGCAGAAGACCAGACATGGCAATGTGAAGAGTGGACGAGTAGAAAGGAAAGGATGCTGATGCTGCCCACGTGATCGTATTAATACCAGAGAAGGAAGTGGGGAGGAGGAAAACTTCCTTCTCTCTGGGAACCCTAAGCTCACTGAGGTCTTTCTATCCCTGCTGACATCCTCGCTGTTCCCCAGGACCCCACTCCGTACCAGGCTTTAGTGAATACTGAATAAGATTTATTGAATAAATGAAGGATGAAAGGGCATGGGAAGCTTCTCGCAGCCCAGTTAGATGCCCAGTAAATTCTTCCTTCCCAACTGGTGTTGCCGTGGCCCCCGGCTTTCTCGGTTACCACCCAGGTCCTCGTGGTTTACCTGTTGCCCCGCCATTCACTCTACAGTGGCCTTTGCCAAGACCACACGGGCCCGGCCAGGCCACTCCGCCAGCTCCGGTGGGTGGGACTCCCAGAGGCCCACCCAGCTTTGCAGCGCCCCCCACGCAGGGAGGAGGGGTGGGGAGGGATGCGCCAGGCTGCACGAAATGGAAACACAATGAATGAATATGGCTGAGAAGCTTAAACGCTTCTCCTTCCTTGCCTTTCCCCTGACTCATGTTCCTTCAGCGTATTGGACTTTGCTTCTGGGGCCGGAGCACCCGGCATCCCAGAGCAAAACAAAGACCACATCGCCGTGCTGGTTAACAGCAAATGTCTAAATCTGTGTGTCCGTTTTTCTTTCCCGTGGTGGAGTCTTGTGGGCCATACTACGGTTTGTCATGTGAGTAGATTGCGTGGATCAAATGGCACAGTCTTGATATTTGTTTAAGAAAAGGCAAATGTGATAATAGCCCATTAAAAAAAATAGTTTGACAGTTTCAGGCATGTGCCAAGTGTACCGGTATTTGTAATATAGTACACATATAATGTAAATGAGCCATTTTATGTTGTATGTGGATCAAAATTACCTTTACATTAACATTACCTTATATTGAAAACAAAAAGCCTTAAAAGAGGTCTGGTATCATAATTTAAGTCAAGTCTGGTAGCTAGAAAGTGGAAGAGGTGGGATTCGAACACAGATCCTTTAAAAATCCTTGGTGTTTGTAGAGGAGGGTGTGGGGCTGCCTGGGAAATGTGCTTTGTCACCAGCATAGCACTGGGATTTATGGGAAAGCTCCCTGGGGCCTGTTTGTGTTTTTGTAGGGAACAAGAAGGGGTTCGTGGGTGGAGGCAGGTGGCTGCTGACCCAAGGTCTCCCCCCTGCCACCTCGGTCAGGCGAGGGGAGGTGAGGACGGGCCTGCTGCAGTTCTCCCAGCATCTTGGCTGCCAGAGGGGGACAGGTTTCCCCTTCCCAGCCCAGGAACTACAAGGGGTGACCCACCTTGAGGTTGACACTGGCAGGGTGCCTCGGAGTACCAATGGGAACCCTCCCTGAAGACGTGAACAGGCTGGTGGCAGTGCAGAGTGTTCTTAGAAAACCAACGACGCCTTCTGAGGGGTCTAGAGACCTTCCAGGATCCTGTGGCCACATCCGAGTGAGAGTCTTTCATTTCAAGTCCTATTTTCCTCAGTTTATTTGCAGATTGGATTAAGTGCCCATCATAGTATTTGCCAAGCCTTTTGTACATAAATAAATAGTAGCAATTTTGATTTATTGAGCACTTACTATGTACCAGATATGCATGAAGAGCTTTTCAATATATTATTTCTAATTTTTGAAGGTAAGTAGTCTTGTCCTCATTCTGAAGACAAGCGGAAGCCAGGGAAATGGGATAACTCACCCAAGGCCATATTCTTAGAGAGATGGTAGTGGCAGGATTCAGACTCAGGTGTGGCTGATGCCGGAGCATGTCTTGAGCCTCCACATCACCCCTCTCTCGTTGAGTTTATAAAGTCAAATTGAAATTTATGCTTGCTTTTCCTTCCTTACAGCCTAGATGTTCTATGAGGACAGAAACTAGGCTCTGTTGATTTTAACCCTAGTGAAGCCCCTGGTTAAAAAAGAAAAAAATAGCTAATATTTATTAGGCAGCTATTATGAGTTAGGCACTACAGTAGGCTCTGGCCGTATTGGCCCCCTGCCCCCACAGAGCTGACATCTAGCAGATGAAAGCAGAAAAACAATAGTGAAGGAGGGAAAATGAGAGCAACAGATGTTTACCAAGTACTTAGTATGTTCCAAACACTTTCTTAATGTTCTTTGTACGTTAGCTCATTGTGTCCATGAGTACTGTTCTTATCAACTCTATTTGGGAAGCCAAAGGACAGAGAATTTGAATAACTGGCTCCAAAGTTTACACAGTTAGAAAGTTGCAGAACTGGGGCCTGAACCCCACTGTCTCATTCCTGAGTCTTCCTTCTCTGTTACTAAATAAATACAGCCAGGGTAGAGGCAGAGTGGGTAGTAAAGTGCACATGCAGAAGGCAGGCAGCATTTAATCCGAGACTTGAAAAATAAGAAGGAATGACCATTCAAAGGGTAGAGGTCAGAGAATCCTCAGCAAAGCGCCCACCTGTACAAAGGCACTGAGGTAGGGAAGATCTCGGTTAGTTCAAAGAAAATAAAACATGCAATGAGAGGCTACCAAAGGAAGGAGCTAACAAGTTTCAGGAAATGAATGAGAGATTATTGGGCCACAGAAGGAAGACCTCTTGATGCTGAAAGAATGGAGAACTATTCTCAATCCATCTTTCCACACATACTCTTTAGAAGATACTTTCCTCTTTCATGCATTTTTTTTTCATGTATGTGTGGATATGATGTAACAAAAATAAAAACCAAATAATGGCCTTTATAATAGTTATTCCTCCATCGTAACTCCTCTATGTTATCTTCCTTGTCTTAGATCAGAAATGGGTGTTACTTGCCCTTGCATATAAACATGCTTATACGATGCACAAAAAAGGCATCGCTTATCAATCACTGTGTTCTTTTCCACTTAGCTCAAATAGAGCCTCAGAGTCCTTCTCAACTCAGTGTAGTAGGCGGACATTTTTAATCAACCAGAGGTTGAAATGTATTTGTAATCGCTGAAGATGTTTCCTGGAGGATTAAAGACAGAATTTGGACAGAGAATTGACAACAGTGAAGGCTCACTGCTTCTGATTCCCATGCGGGCAATATCTGTCACCCTCCTAGGGGATGTTTTGATCAGACAGCCACTTAAGCCTCTATATCCTCATCATAATCATATCTTGGAAAAGGCTTTAGGAAGAGGATCATAAAACCAGGGATTTCCTAACAGCGGGCTATGGCATGGCTTGCTAAGAATATGCTTTTAATGCATTTTAATGACATGCTTTATAATATCTTATTAAAGATTATAAGAGCATCTAATAATCATTTAATAAATATTAATGAAGCATTTACAAATTGCACCTTAATTTACAGCATTGACACTTGCATCCTACCCCGGACATTAGCGCATGGTGACATGGTGGCTTTGACAGAGATTGCCATGGAGGGGCCAGTTCAGTGACATTATGCCATCCTGGTACCATAAGTGATTTTTAAAAATAATAATTCTTGGAGTGCAGTTCAGTGCAATGAAGCTTGATACCCAAAGCAGTTTTAGCAATTATTATTCTGTTTGGGGAACATTAAAACATAATCTACCATGAATTTATAATCCATAGCTTCTCTCTCATGCACTTTTTAATAATAGGCAATAATTATAGGCCCTCGTGCAAAAAATTCTGTAGGTGGTGGGAGATGCTTCTTCATTCCATAAACCAGGGCAAGTGTGGGATTGATGGCAAGGGGTAATGGCAGGGTGGCCCCTCAGCTGCCACCATTGTTGCTTGATGTTCAGGGAGGCTTCCTCCTGCTCCTTGCCGGCAGTTAGCTGTGAGTGGAGGAGCCCCAGGCAGAAATTCTACAGCATTCCATCTTGCCCTTCTTGTTAAGCTTTTCAGACAGTGGATTCAAGGTTGAGTTCAGAGCCATCCCCTGCAATTGTTTCTGGCCCCTGTTGGTCTTTAGTCTGGATGGGAGTCCTGTGGCTCACAGAAACCTAAAGCTGGAAGGGGCCTCAGAACTAGCACCTTTTATCTTATCCCGGATGGAGCTGAAGCCCATTCTACTAAGTGAAGTATCCCAAGAATGGGAAAACAAGGACCATATGTACTCACCATCAAATTGGTGATCAACAGTTATGTGCACATGTAGCAGTAACATTCATCGGGTGTCGGGCAGGTGGGAGGGGGGAGGAGGGCATGGGTATATTCACACCTAATGGGTGCGGTGCACACTATTTGGGGGCTGGACACACTTGCAGCTTTGACTCAGGCAGGGCAAGGGGAATTTTTGTAACCTAAACATTTGTACCCCTGTAATAGTCTGAAATTAAAAAAAAAAAAAGAAGAAGTCACCTTGCTCAACTCTTAGCTTTATAGATGAGGAAACTGAGGCCCAGAGGGATCAGGACGTTCGAGCCCCCAAAGTGAGCAAAAAGCAGAGATGGAACCAGGTCCCAGGGCTTCAGATGTGCAGTTGCATGCTTCCCAGCCTCGCAGCCGAGGAGCTGTGGGCGTACCCGGGGCAGATTTTGGATAAATGGTGGCGCCTCCCCCTAGGCATTGCTGGGGGTGCTTGGCCTGCGGAGTCAGCCGGGACGTCCCAGCCGGGCAGCAGCGCCGGGATCCTCCGTACTGAGAGGAGTTGGCCAGCAGATGGCGCTGCAGGGATTCAAACCGGAGCAGCAGCAGCCCCGGGCCTGGGCTTCGGGAACCCAGCAGTGAGGACCTGCTTGCAAAGAGAGCTCTGGATCCGTCCTTCCTCGGGGGCACCTGGCCTCCTGCGGGGAACCCCAGCCTCGCTTGGAAAAAGAGCCAGGTCCGGGGTGGGACTGGGCGCACTGGGACTTGGATGAGCCCAAGCTGTAGAAGGAGCAAACGGGCTAAATGGAAGGACCCAGCCCTGCTGCGGGGCAGGTGCGCAGACTGGAGCGCTTGGGCGTGTGGCAGGACCTTGGCCAGAGTTCAAGGTGCAAGTGTCAGCAAGAAGCTCTCCCTCTGGGTTGGGTCTTCCTGAAACCCAACCTCTGGGGACCCCTGTAAGGAAGTCAAGACCATCCCTTCTGGGGCAGAAGGCCAGCCCTTGTGAGGCTGACGTCTTTCCTCCCCCTGCAAGACCCTGAGGTGTGCTAATTGGTGCCAGGCCGTGCTTAATGTGTTTTAATTAACGGTTTAACCTGGGTGCCCGTGACAAACTGATCTTACAAAGGAATTTGACTTTTCAGCATTGCAGGATTAAATGGAGAAAGGACCATTTGGGGCAAGACTTGTATTTCTGAATATTTAGACTCCCTTTTCCTATTCTTTCATCTACCCATGCCTCTCTTCCTTGTCTCTCCCTTGCTTTCTCTCTCTCTCACGCACACACCTCACAGCAGCCTCATCTAGCCTCTCCTCCTCCCTCTCCTGGCAGCTGTGGCATTTCTGCAGAGGTGCAGGGAGGGAGGAAGGGCCTGGATCCCCTGGGCAGGAGCCAGCTGACACATGGAGCAGAAATACTCCCCCAGCACCTCTCGGGTAGAGTGGCCTGTGGAGCCCCCAGGGCTCTCCCTTCTCCCCGCTTCCTAGGACTCACCTTTCGGCTGCCAGAGGGCACTGTGCCACCTTTAAATCAGATTTAGAGAAAGTTTACATGCAGTACCTGCTGATTTGGACATTAAAATCTGCTTACTGTGTCTCTGGGTTGCAAGAGAAGGATTTGCACAGAGTGGTGTGTGTGTGCCTTGCCTGGCAATACTGGGAGGCTGCAGGGGGCCTGGCTGCCCGGTTTTCTCTAAAGCCGGTGTCATGGCTCCTGGGGGTGTAGCTGACCTGCAGCCACAGCCCACACGCTCCTCCATTCTCTGCGAACAGCAGGACACTTGCCAAGGGTGTCTGGTGGCAGAGGGGACATTCCTTCCTGAATGTCTCTCTCCTAAATGCTTTTTATGCCTTAGAACACCAAAAATCTACCTTTCTTGCAAGACTGAGTGTTTCCTGAAGGCAGGAGCTGCATCTTATTTAACTCTCTGGCACATGGTAGACACTCATAAATATTTGTTAAATTAATAAACAAGTAAATGAATAGAAAGATAAATCATCCATTTGGATAAGTTAATTACATCTGTTTTATTTAACGTGCATTATAGAATTCTGTCTCTGTGCCAGGAACTGCTTTTAAGTGGTTTTTAGATATAAACTCACATATGCCTAATAAAAAACCTGTAAGTTAGGTACGATTAACATCCCCTTTATTCTAATGGGGTAGTTAGAAGTACAGATTGGTCAGGTCACTTGCTCAAGGTCAGGCAGAGACAGGACTCAAACCCAAGCAGTCTGGCCCCAGGGCTTCTGCTCTAAGCCACTCTGTAGTTCCTCTTAGCCTCAGTCTTTTTCTCCTCTGACCAAGACTAATGTACTTAGAGATACCCAACCAGGGAGTAAGCACACGTGGACTTTAATCCCTGAAGCCCATTTTTCAGTATTCAACTTTCAAAAGACATGGCGAGGAAGGTTTCCAGTCAAATTATTTGATTTTACTGAGAAAACGAATAGATTTCTTTTCCTTCCTATCTGCAACATACAGATTGCACTTTTTTTTGCTATTAAAAAACAAACAAAAAAGAAAGAGAAGAAAAAAAAAGAAAGGAAGAAGGGAAAGAAGAAAGGAAGGATACAAGAAGGGAGGAAGGAAGGGAGGAAGCTTTATTTACTCTCCAGCACAGAAAGTGTTTCCGACCCCGAGAAACACGGTTTCTCATTTGCCTGTTGTTTGGCACAGTTTCACTGCCTAGAAGCCTGCAGAAATATTGGAAGTCAAGATCCAATATAATAATTGGCTTACAGATTTGCAGAAGGATAGATAGACTCTTCCATTTCCAAGATTCATTAGTCCAGCTCTCCCCATAATAGACAGGGCTTGCTCTGCGTGTAAGCCATTTTCTAATCAAATTGGCACACGGTTCATGTCTGACTCAGTATAAATGGGCTGCCGTGAAATTGCTCTGCCTCAGCACAGGGCAGGAGTTAGATGGGATGGATTTTTTCTCACTGATGCTTGATCATCATGGACTCTTCATTCCGTCACAAAAGGGAGCCCCCACTTAAAAAAAATCCAACCCAAATATCATTGTGACTTTCATTTGTGACATACTTCCAGAGGATATTTGAGGATGTTGAACCAGCTGGGAATTATCCTGGGACCTGATAGACCTAGAAAATCTCATAGGAGTGTGGAGCTTGGTGATGTGTCATGGAAAACTTGGAATATCCAAACGTCTGAGATCACCAAAACAAGCAATGTGCAGAGAGCTCACGAGAGAAGGTGCTGGGGTTGGCCAGTGTTGGTCAGACCTGAGTGGGAATTGCAGCTCTCCCATGCTGCTATGTGTCTATGGGACAGTTTGCAAACTAAGCATTGGTTTCCATATCCACAAAATAGTGAAAGTTTAAGTGACCACGTCAGGATGTAAGCACACTGTTTGGAACCCAGTCTCCAAATGCACTTAACTAAGAGTTTGAACTAATGCTAAGGTAAAACAGAAAATAAAAATCTAAAAACAACAACAAAAATCTGATCAAGAAGAGCCAGAAGGAATTGACAGGCTGTTTGGGGCTGATGGAAGAAGCCGATATATCACCTACGTAAATGAAACTTAAGTTTCTTTTGCTCTTCTCTGTCAAGAAAAATCATCTTCGTCAGGATGGAATAGGCTTTGGTAGGAGAGATGGAGTCAGTGCTGGTGAATTGCACTTAAGAGAGTGTTAGCTTTACGTAAGTACAGATATTTTACTTAGACTAATATCCCCAAGCAGTAGAGTAACTTGGACACAAAGTCTTTAAATATCATTGGGAATTTGTGGCAAAAAGTAGAGGTCTATGAGATTTGAAATGGAAAAATATCAGATATCTCTCTAATTTCCAGAAGAAGCTGGCAGGCTTCTATAAACCACATGGGCTGGTGACATCTCACGAATCCTGCAAATCCTGCACGTGGGTCTGGACAAGACGATGTAAAACCTGGTTTGTGAATTTCTGGAAGAGGAAAGAATGATCATGTGATTCACGGATCCACTCACTGAGAATAGCCCAGACCCAGCAAACATCATTCTTTCTACCTGGAATGGGAGATCTAGAAAATGTGGGAGACACACGATGTGTGAACTCCAGCCAGATGGTTGAAAAGGACACGCTTGTTGGACATATATGTGTCCCACACACACAAAGGGCAAAGTGGAGGATGATGGGATATTCAGGAAAGTAATAAATTATTGGAAATTGGTTACAAAGAATCATAATGGTAGATTGGTCCCTGACCCCTGGTTTGGATGTGATCGGTGCCAGTGAGCTGTGTGGCTAGGTCTGTCATGATGGCATTTTTCTAGGTGGATGATGACAGGGCTGCTCTCCAGTGACAGGGATGGTGTGCACTGGAGTGCCCCTGTCCAGTGGGGAAGGCACTTTCATGCCCATTTTATAGATGAGGAAATGAGGCATAGGAAGAGTATTCTCCTGGGGCTGCCATAACAAATGACCACAAACTAGGTGGCTTACAAACAATAGAACTTTATTCTCTCTGGTTCTGGACACCAGAGGTCTGAAACAAAAATGTCAGCAGGGCCATGCTCTCGCCAAAGGCTCTAGTGAAGCATCAGACTTCCTTCCTTCCAACTTCTGGTGGCTCCCAGAGCTCCTTAGCTTGTGGCTGCATCACTCCACTCTCTGCCTTTGTCGTCCCATCCAACGGTGTCTCCTCTGTGTCTGTATGTTCTTTTCTGTTTCTTATGTGGATGACGTCTTTGGATCTAGGGCACAGCCTCCTCCACTAGGAGCTTATCGTGCTCCCTGCCTTAATCATGTCTGCAAAGCCCCTATCTCCAAATAAGGCCACATTTTGGGGTTCTGGGTGGACCTGAATCTGGGGGTGGGGCACAATTATACCCAGTGCAAGGAGTGATGGGTAAATTTAAGGTCCGGCAAGTAAGAGGCAGATCCAGATCTTGGCTTCATCCCTTTGTGACTCTAAACACATCTCCCTTTTATCCCAGAGAGAATGATGAGGATGGGAAAAGAAATCCAACCCTTGTCGTTTGAGGAAGAGTTGAAGGGAATGTGGGTATTTATGTTGGAAAAGGAAATACTCAAGAACGGACGTGGGGGTGTGTGGAGCAGAGAGATCCCATAGGAAGAGAACCTTTTTGGCCCAGCTTGTTGGGATGGGCAGTGAAGGGTGATGTGGTCCACGATGCTGCCCCTTCCAGGGCTGTAGCCCAGGTGGTGACCTGAGACAGCACGTCAGGTGGAGAGGGAGCAACTGCAAACCTGCTGCAAGATCGTGGCTACAGCTTTGGGAGCGGAGAGGCAGGGAGGCCCAGTGAATGAACCTCATGCTTCACTGTCTGGGTTCAAATCCCAGCTTCTCCATTTACTTGCTGTGTCAGTTTGGTCAGGTCGCTAAACTTTCTGAGCCACACGCTAGGGCTAAAAACAATATCAACCTCGTGAGGCCTAGGTGACAATTACTTGTTATGAGATGGATGAGGTAACGCAGGTAAAACCTTAGTTCAGAGCATCCTGCAGAGGCAGCGCTGTACAAATGCCGGCTCTCACGATTGCTCACACACCATGCTTCCTGGCTCCCACAGAGCATCCCGTGTTTGCCCGCTGCCCGGAGGATGCAGACAGTTTGTGCCGCCTTGGGCCTGGGTCACACCTGTGCCCGGGTGGTCCTCGCTTGCCTAGGGAGCCCTTCACCCACCTGAGGTGACTGGTGTCTCCTCTGTCCCTCCTTCCTGTAATTATAGGGGCTTTGCTTTCTTCCTGCTAGCAGCTGCTGAACAAGGTTTCAGCCATGTTGACCGACAGACTTCTTCACTATCTGAGGCACTTGCTGTTGAAGTTAGTGTGGTTTACTCGCTTTGCTCAAGTTTGGGAAGGAAACTGATGCTCCTTTGCACTCATTTTAGTACCCTGGTGTTTTATGATTATTTTACAAAATTCAATTCTAAATGTTTTTTTAAAAGAAAAGATTAAAACCCATGGCCATGAGCAAATTACAGATTGGCCAACTCTTATGTGGGAACATAGACACAATCAGAGCTTTATTTTATTTTATTTTATTTTATTTTATTTTATTTTATTTTATTTTATTTTATTTTATTTTATTTTCTAAGATCTGCCAGAGGAGCATCTTCCCTCCCCTGACCAAGCTCTCTAGTAATTCCTGGATGGAACGAGAGATGATGATCTCTGATAATTCCAGTGAAGCCACTGTTCATTGTCAGGTCTCTCCTTGATTCCACCTGTTATTCTCTCGGTGGTGGGAGATTGTCCTTCACCCTCCGTGGACCTCGCGTCCACGTGAACAAAAAATGTCTTTGCTGTCTCCAGGCTCTGGCAGGCACAGCTCCTGCGTTGAACTCGTCTAACTGCCGAAGGCTCACCCTGCCGGGCGAGAGCATCCCTTTCTACCTTTTGGGGAGGAGGCTCGATCGGGCTGGTGGGAAAACTGCCACGATTTGGGCCACAGTGTGAGTGAGCAGGAATCATGCTAAATGTGCAGAATTCAGTTCACTGAAAATAGCATGAAGCACCTACTGTGTGCATACTGCTCACAGTCCCCTGTCTTCAGGAAGGGAGAAAAGGGTGTCAGCCGTCTCCTCCCGTGTTCAGGTTGGGGCGAGTGGGAGAAGGGGAAGGGAAGGCAGTGACTGGGCTCTGATGACAAGGTGAAGGTGTCGAGTGCAGCCGTAGAGGCTGAACAAGAGAAAGGCATTGTGCTAGACGCTTAGTGAGTACGCTGACCTCCCTCCATTGCATGGATGAGTTGGGGACGGCAGCGGGTGGGGGGCCCATGTGCGTGAGGATGCATCCCTGCAGTGGTGACTTAGTGTGATCCCTGGGCCAGCTTCCCCCCTCCCATTTCAGTGATTCTCACCACGGGGTCTGGATTCAGGTGGGTTGGGGTTTCAGTCCTGGCTCTGCTTTTTCCTAACTTAGGGCATCTAGTTGAGCCACTCTAAGTTTCAGTGCTCTCCTCTGTTCAGTGGGGATGATGACAATGCTAATACCTGCTGCACAAGGTCACTGTAGGAGAACAAAGAAGGTAGAACGAAGAAGGCTGAAAGCTAGATCATGCCTGGGAGTGACCAGGTTGGTGCTGGAGGACGACGGGGGGTCTGAGGTTGGAAATAAACAACCCACTAGGCGTGTGGGGATGTTAAAGATGCTGACCATTAGTGTGCCCCACTGATTGCTTGCTGGACTCTTGCTGGACATGAGGCTGTGAACCTCTCTAGGGCACTTCAAAGGGATGGGTGGAAAGGAGGAGCAGTGGAAGAGGCTGCCTGGTGAGCCCTGAGGTTCTAACTTCCACAAAACATCCAGAGATGTCCCCAGCAGTGTTTTGGTACCCACTGCATTGAAGACACATGAAGGGGGCTGTCAGTGGGGCCTCCTTATTGGGGGAAAGAAGAGCAGAGATGCCCCGAGTTCTCAGGGAGGACAGCTAACTTCTCTAGATTTAGTGTGAGCTGCCTGGCAGGGTCTAGGAAAACGCAGATTCCGATTCTGTTGGTCTGGGCTGGGGTCTCGGCTGCTGCGTCTCTAGTGAGATTCTGGGTGATACCAGCACTGCTGGTCCCGGCCTCACTTGGAGTATCAAGGGCTTATAGGACACTCCCAGGGAAAACCATCCTCCGGAACCTTCCATTTCCTTCCTCCCCCCGAGTGCCCGTTGGAAAGTGGAGCTGGCCCATTTATCCTGGCTAAAGGGCTCTACCACTGCTTGTGATTATCCCTCATGATAGTGATCACGCTGTACACTTAAATTAAATAAAGTGCACCCCATCGAATGCACTGCACACAAAAAGAATATTTATTTGAATATTAAGTACAGATAAGACTTCCCCTGGGATTATTTCAGAGCGCATTTGCAGAATTTAATTGCAAGGTTTCCCCACTCAGTTTCTTTCAGAACGCTGCTACTTGTGAAAATATTTTCTTTCCGAAGGTAAAGCTCTGCTCCGTTGGTTTATTATTATTATTATTTTAAATCTGAAGAGCTCTCTGAGCTCAGTCATTACTTCCAGTGTCTAATTAATACTGATGATGACAAAGCAAACAGCCAGGTGACCTAGATTCTCCTCTGAAATCGCCTGCAGTTTATGTGGATGCCTGCTCCTTGTCTCGGAACTTTGGAGAGCCCAGGGCTTGCAGGGAAGATTCTTTAAGTTTCCAGTTTTAAGAACTCATTTTTTTGTGAAGCATGTGTCTTCCAGGGCTCTTTCCATTAAGCTTTGCAGGAAGAGTGTGAGCACACCCAGGCATGTGCACACACACACACACACACACACACACACACACCCCAACACCAACAATAACAACCCTCACCCAGCCAACCCTTTCAGACAACTGAACTGGAAAATTAGAAAATGAATACTCCTCAAGCTTCTCAAGCTACAGATTTGTTCCCATTTCTTAAATAATGACATTTTGTAAAGTCATAGAAATCAGGAATGGAAAAGACCTCTTACAGCTATGTAAAGATTTCTTCGGCTGCAGAAGGCTGCATCCCAGAGGCACCCGGCCCGGGGATGTTCACCCAGGGTGGCTTAGAATAGAAAGGCGCTTACATCCCTGTTTCCTTGTCTGGAAAATTGGTCCAATGGGACTTAGTTCACCTTGATTTTTCTTTCCATGATAGAGCAGTAGTTGTTACATGATTTATTTCTGTTGACATTGTCTACTATCGGTAGACAGTGGACTTTTAATATCCCAGCACAAAACTTCCAGAAGCATCAGCCACTTTTCAAAGCTTTGATTTTCTACCACTGTGATGATTTTTTTTTTCTACCCAACATCTAAGCACATAGTGAGGCAGGTGCAGCCCATTGTCCACTTATAAAAAGAACACATCACAACAACAAGAACAAATAGACTGTTGAATTAAATTTACTTTCTTGCTTTGAAAAAGCATGCATAGAGTGCTGCCTGTGTTCCAGGCCCTCTTCTAATTGCTTTGCAAATATTAACTCATTCAAACCTTTGATGACCCTGTGGGGCACTTGGGCAGGCCCAGGCAAGGAATTTGTTCAAGGTCCCTGAGCTAATAAGGAGTCAAGTTGAGCTTTGAACCTCGGAAGTCTGGCTTTAGAGTTTGTTCTCTTAACCACTGCATTTTAGATGCCTCTCAAATGTCTCTCAATTAATATGATCAAGATGACTGCCCAGATAAGGCCGTGGCCTCTGTGTCTCTGCTGAATCTATTTAATTGGGATACAGATTATAAAATTATCAACTTCTGATAAAATTATCATTAGAATTCTGTAACATCCAATGAGAAAGAAAAAAAAAAAGAAGTTAAGGTATCTCAACTTGGAAACTGTCTTGAGAACATATATTCTATCAAGTGGAGATATGCAAATGATATGTAAATCACCTCCTGCTTCTTTCCCACCTCTGGATGTGGAGAGGGGGATGATGGGAAAATCTGAGTCGAGATGCCCATGCTTCATAATCAGATTTCTCCAGCTATAGGGTAATGATGGTCCCAGGAGATTTGTTCAGGGAAGCATGCCAAGCCCTTTTAGTTCCCCAGGACAGTTTGGTGAGTATTGTTCGAATTTTCCTGGGCTGAGCAAAGGGATTGGGGGGGTGGGGTTGAGGGAGGACAATTATAACCCTTGATTATGAAGGAAAGGAATGGCGATTGCTTTGCCGCCGAAACAAATAGAAATCATCTTCGTAATAACTGCAGTTGTTTTCTCCAACCCTCCTCTGCCTCGGTTCACAAAATACCTTATTAAATCTGGAAAATAAAAATGTGCCTGGGGTAATGGTTTATTATTAGAATAAATAATAGGCAATATGTTTCTCCCACCTTGCAAGTTATCAGATACAAAGACATTTGGTGGTGTTGCTTGTCAAGGTGCTTACACGTGTCAGACGAGCCAGGCTCTTCGTGGCCAGGGGCTGCCCTTTCATTGCAAGACCAGCGTCAAGCCTGAAATGAGCAGCTCCATGCGGCTGCATCCTCGCAGGAAGCAGATGGATGCAGAGGCCGAAGGGGATGCTGGCGTGTGCTGCTTGTGGCTGCCACCTCTTGCTCAGTGTTTGTCTATCGAATCTATCTGCCTGCGCAGCCTTGTTTCAGACCTGGGGGACTTCTTCTGTTGCTAATGGGGTATTTAACAAGTGGGTGTATGGCAGAGCCAGGGCAAAAAGCATCTCCTCCAAAGAAAACAGCTCCTTAAAACCTATAATTTCAGGCGTGTCCAAGTTCTGCAGGCCATCTTGACCTCTGACGTCCCTTTAATCAAATAACCAACGCTTGAATCTGCCCAGTGATTTACGTGCAGAACAGGGACTCTCTTGATACAAGTACCAATATCATCAAACAATATTGTTTTTAAAGGAACAGCAGCAAAAGTGCTCACTGTTTTGTACTGCTTGGAAGATACCACACCATTGGTCATTCAAGTCCCGAAAATACTAAATGTCTTGAGATTTTTAGGATGCACTAAGTAAAGTATCCACAATGACTGCTAGCCATAAATTAAATATGTTAGCACTTGCAGCATTTGGGTTTATCTGTGCAAGTTTATATACAAAAAATCTGGTATTTTTTTCCTACTTAGTGCTCTGCCTTGCCAGCCTCTTTCCTGCTTCTCCCCTGACCCCCAAAAGCTGGCACCTTTACAAAACCAGACAAGATTTTAGCAGAAGATAATGGTTATCCCTAAGGTTAAAATGAAAATGTCATGGGAGAGCTGGGTGGATTCTCCGAGTTGTTCTCTCAAATGCATTTTCTTCATTTTACAACACGAGCCAGAATCGAGTTAATTAATCACGGCTGACTTGACTCATTGTTGTGACTTTTTGGTTTTTATTTCTTTAATTGATTATTTCTCACTCGCTTTCCTGAATCCTAAGCACTTACTACTGTAACATGCTCCTTTTTTTTCTCCCTCATACCAAAAGAAACAGCTGCCACAACAAGTGAAGGGATCTGTATTTGCTTATCTGACATAAACGATCTTGTTTTCTTACAATCAGAGGACACACTTCATTGTAAGATGCATTTGCAAAAAGCCATGAACTCGATTAAAGCCACATGGTGGATTGTAGGATTGTATTAAATTCAGGGACCCCAGGTCTTTATAAATTCCTATTATCTAATAAACATAAGACCCCAGAATAGACTAGGTGAATCAACCTCTCTTTTTATTTTATTTTATATATGTATTTTTACTTTCCTGTTGAAGAGAATCCACACAAAAATGGACAGTGTCCCTGCAAAACTGGAGTTGCTCTAATTTTGAGACAGCCACCCTGGGTTTACCCTTCTGGTGCTCTGGGGGAGTTATTGATAACTATCATTAATCAAACACTGACTGTGTGCCAGGCCAGGTCTGGTTTTGATGCTCTGCATATAATAACATCTCATTTAATTGTGACAACAACCTTGTAACTCAGCTGTTTAAATTATATTCTTATGGCTGTTCCTTTGAATTTACAAAAGCAGGGCATGTTTATTGCAAGGAGTTGAAATAATAAAACAGAACCAAAGATTAAAAATGATAAAAATAAATAAACAGTTTCATTGCCCTTTCCTCTCTATTATTGTTCTCATTCCCAGGACATAATTTTGGGGCTTTTGCTTGCAGTCTGGTGTTTATCATTCCAGACATTTTCCATATATAAATGGATATTTCTCTGTGTGTGTGTGTATGTATAGCTTTAGCTTTCTAAACAAGAATTGGATTGTATTTTAAAAATTGATTCAACTCTCTTTTGTTTTATTCTATCACAGATACCTTTCCCCAAATCAGTAAATTTCTAATGAATTCATAGTGTTCTATAGTATAGAGCAAAGTTTGGCAACTTATCGCCGTGGGCCCCACTGCCTGTTTTAAATAAAGTTTTATTCCAACACAGCTACACCCACTTGTTTACACATTGTCCATGTCTGCTTTCTCACTGCAGTGGTGGAGTTGAGTAGCTGTAGCAGAGACAGAGACTCTGTGGATCTCAAAGCCAAAACTGTTTACTATTTGTCTCTTAAGACAAAAAAGTTTTCCAACCCGTGTTGTAGATGAACCACAGTTCTTTTAACCGTTTTAGTGCTGATGGACGCTGACATTCTTCACAGTTCCGGGCATGTTCTATGACAAGCTCTGCCCTTATTTCTCCATTCACCTTTGCACTCTGCTAAAGAGAGTCCTAGAAGAGGAGCCAGTGAATTAAAGGAAATGAACACTCTATATTGTGATAGCTCCCAACTGGCCCACACCCCAATAGGTGGTACCAGTTTATACACCCTTCTCCAAAAGGATGATGTCTAACCTTTCAAAATTTCAGGGCAGCTGCTGCCCTCATATTTTTTTTTAAGAAAACGTTTCTGAGCCTTTAAAAGTGTCATTAGTTCAGCCAAGTTCACAAGGCTTCTTGCAGGGCAAATCCAGGTTTTAAATCTAAGTCATTTGGACCGGTGCTCCTTCTGAAAATCTCTTGGCTGTCACATTAATTTTAATACTAATTACTAGTATTTGTTTAATTTTTTAAATGTGCTAAATTCTTTGCTTAGTACTTCAAGTGGATTATCTAATTTTATGCTTGCAACAAGATTGATGCTAAGCAGGTACAGTATTAACCCTGTTACACAGATGGGGAAATTGAGACCACAGAGATTATATAATGTGGCTGATGTTACATAGATGATGTGCAAGGATTGGACTCAGGTAGTCTGATTTCTGAGCCTCCAGTCTCCACTGGGGAGGAAACTGGATCTATAGAAGGACCCAAATGGTTGTTGATATCAAAGAAATCTATTAAATAATTTGGTGGAAATTATCTTGGTCTATACTGCAAGAAGCTGGGTGTGGAAATCTTTGCTTTATGGAACCAGACAACACAGTCAATGCATGTTCTATGTTCTATTGTCCATAAACAAGCATGGAAACAGTATCCTATCAGGGCAGAGCACCTCAAAGGCACCTACCGAGGACAAACAAGGAAGAGAAGAGGGGAGGAAGGGAGGAAGGTTAACTAAGTAGGTATCTGTGATTTGGGTTGATTTCTTTGACACTGGGAGTTGTGTACAGCAGTCCTTCAGAAAGGGACCTGAGTCAAGCCCCCTGGGTGGTAATTTCCTCTCCAGTACTTCCTAGCTTTATGACTTCAGGAATTCCCTCACTCTCTCTGTGCCTCAGTTTCCCCCCTGTAAAATGGAACTAAGGATACTACCTGCTTATGAAGTTGTGAGCATCTCAACCAAGCACTTCCTAGGGAAGTGCTTAGCACATTTTCTGGCATGTTATAAACATCTGATACATTTTAATAATTGTTGATATGAAATTTATTTCTCTCAAATATGATTAATTCTTTTCCTAACAGTGTAGTTAAAATTGAGCAAAACACAAAGGTTTTGCAATAGCAATGTACCTTTGCTTCCACTCCCATCCCCATCCAGTGTTCTCCCCTTTAATCCTGTCCTACTTTAGATTGTGCTGTTTGTGGCATCCTTTTCCCAAATCCTAGGGTAGCTCAGCCTACCCACCTCCGATTCAACTCAGTAAGGGGCCTATCAAGGGTCCCATCTCCTGAAACACCTGACTGATTCCTCCCTCCATGATGTACCCCACCTGGCAGGCTGGGTTAGTGCCTCTCCTTTGGGGGAGCCTAGGTTTTCTTTTTCTATCATACTTATGACCCTGCATCATAATCTTCACTTTATTTATCTCTCTTCCACTCCCTTTGAGTTTTTTAAAAAGCAAATGCATTATATGTCCTTTGTCTCCGCACCCCTTCCCTTCACACAGTGCTAGGTAGACAGTAGGTACTCAGAGAACATATGTCAAGTGTCTATAATAATCCTGAAATGCATTAAGGAAAAGGCCACCTGTAGTGCTCACCCTGGTACTTCCAGGCATGTGTTTATAAGAGAAGGCTGTTTAGTTTCAGAAGAATTTATAACAATTGCAAAAACAGCAAAGCTGAGAAACGTACACAGCTACTAGTTGATTTGATGCATTGAATTCTGTGCTGCTACACTTCCCTGGCCCTTTTCTTCTAAATGATTCACAATTGTCCTGAACACTGGATTTCCCAACAGTATGTTATTGAAAACATGAAAACAGGCACCTCTATTTATCCATTCATTTATTGCATGTGTTCTTATTTCTTTTGATTCCTCCTTTTCCCACTTCAAGTTAATCTCTCACCAATTTCTTCTTGCACTTGACTCTTCTGCTATATTGCATTACTGCACTTCCATAATCTCACTGAGCTTTTCACACATTCTCCCTTCTCCACTGAGTACTTTTCCCCCCATTCTTCCCGTGGATACCTTGTCCAAAAAAACAAAATGAAAACAAACAAAAGTACTAACACCTTTTCCAACTCTCCGAGACGAGGTCGAGGTTGATGCACTTTCTGTGTGCCGTGAGCACGTCTTGTATTTTCACTATGGCAAATGTTCTCTGTGTCGTAACTGTGGATGGACTCACTTTGTCCTCCCACCTAGATAATAAGCTCCAGCTGTCTTCTGTGCTATCATAGTCTCAGTACCAAGGACATTGTCTGACATCCAGGGATGCTTGAGATATCTATCTATCTATCTATCTATCTATCTATCTATCTATCTATTGAGAAAAATGGGTGGATGGACAAGCCAGTGGATTCTAAATATCGTCCTGGTCTCTAGAAAAAGAAAGCCAGGCAAGATTCAGACCTTGTCCTTGCAGAGCCAGTCTGATGTGTGGGAGAGAAAATCAGACTGAAAATAGGGTCAGGATGAGGCAGGAAGAACTGATAAGAGAGAACTGACATTCAGAAGGATGCAAAAGGCTGAGTCTGAGAAAGTCTTTGGCCCTGGTGGCTAGATGAGGATAGGAGATGGGGAAGATGAATCCCCGCTATTAAACATCCCATTCAACCAGGAGAGCAAAGGGCCTCATGCTGAAGTTTATTGCTTCAGTTTCTAACCTTTCATAAGTGCTTACTTGGCAGCCCTATCCAGAGTGGTATTTGATTCTGGAAGCATCTTAAAGGAGCAGTGCCCGACCTTCCACTTTCCTTTTTTTCATTTAGGCCATAAAATATATTGGTTTTGTGCATTACTGCCATGGGAGAAAAAAAAATATCACATGTTAGTTTCCAAATGAAATGACATTTAGTAAAGTGTACATTTAAGATATTTTTCAAGGCTGGCTTTTAAAGGGTGCGCAGGAAGGGTCTTTCTTCATCATAGGCAATAGGGAATTACAGGTACTTTTTTCTCCCCCTCTCTGAACCTCTCTCATAATGGTTATGGGGAAATATTTTTAAGGGCCTCATTAGGTCCAGCAATAACTTAGTGAGTCCTCAGAGAATAATTACATCCTGTTTGGGGTGTTGTTTGATGAGCATGGTTGCAGCAGAAACACAGAGCCACAATGGAACTCAGCCGTCTCGCACAACTGGCTCTGCGTCTTTAGGAAGGGAGAGGAGAGGGAATCATATATCTGCCCCTGGTGACGCCTCCTTGAAGAAGGAGAGGTCACTGGCCAGCTTACTCAGAAGATGCAGATGTCACTGAGTTGACTCTCAAAGTGGCTGATAACACTTACTTCCAGCCAAAGAGGTAATGGCAGGTGTAGACTCTGTTAGGCAGGAGGCAGGGCAGGCTGGTGGGGACATCCAATCCACAGTTATTTATGGAATTGATCAAGAGCGTGACTCCAAAGGGCAGGATATTGTTACTAGAATATGGGCAAAATGATATGGGATACTGTGTTGCAAAAATTAAACAGATGAAAACAAAAAGCAAACATGTCCACTAGAGATTACTTGAAATGTCCTCTTTGTTATCCCCAAGTCTCATTTTCCCTATTCAGCTCCATTTGAAGGGCAGCAGAGCTATTTTCTTGGCTACTGTTGTATTTTGTATTCGATATTCTCTGTAATAGGAACATGATAATATGGTGTCACTTCACACGGCACAAGTCAGTAGGCTAGTTTTTCTTTAAATGTTATCGTTGTGCTTCTGCGAGTCTAACAAATCCTTGTAATTTTTGAAGGCAGATGTTAAAAATATTTTTCTTGTTATAAGATGCAACATTTTATTTAATTAATGAGAATGAAAGCTGTCGCTATTAGTATAATGTTTTGAAAAACACCTATATTTCTGGAAGGCATTGATACTAAAATATTTTCTGATTATACGTGCCCTGCATGTCGTAAAAGATAATTTGAAAACTACAGAAAAGCATTAAGAAGAAAGTATTATCCTCACTCTTTAATTGCATCAGCCATTTGGTTTTATGCTTTACATTTAGATATGTTGTGGTCCATTTCGAGTTAATTTTTGTATAAAGCGTGAGGTTTAGGTCAAGGATCTTTTGTGCATGTGTGTGTGTATTGACATCCAATTATTCTAACATCATTTGTTTTTCCATGTATTACTTTTTGCAGTTTTTTTAAAGGTGATTACTATAGGCATTACAATACATATACTTCTCTCAGTCTATGTAATATCAGTATTTTATTTATTTTATTTTATTTTATTTTATTTTATTTTATTTTATTTTATTTTATTTTATTTTATTTTATTTATTTTTTTTATTTTTTATTTTTTTTGAGACAGAGTCTCGTTCTGTTGCCTGGCTAGAGTGAGTGCCGTGGCATCAGCCTAGCTCACAGCAACCTCAAACTCCTGGGCTTAAGCGATCCTACTGCCTCAGCCTCCCAAGTAGCTGGGACTATAGGCATGCGCCACCATGCCCGGCTAATTTTTTCTTTATATATTTTTAGTTGGCCAGATAATTTCTTTCTATTTTTAGTAGAGACGGGGTCTCGCTCTTGCTCAGGCTGGTCTCGAACTCCTGACCTCGAGTGATCCACCCACCTCGGCCTCCCAGAGGGCTAGGATTACAGGCGTGAGCCACCGCGCCCGGCCCAGTATTTTATTATACCACTTCAGTTGGCATGTAGAAAGTTATCACCCATGTTAATTAGCTTGATGTGGCGATCATTTCACAATTTAGACATACATCAAAACATCAAGTCAAACACCTTAAATACATACAATTTTTATTTGTTAGTTATACCTGAATAAGGATGGAGGGGAAAAAAGACACCTTGTCACTGTGTATGTCTCTTTAACCTCTTCTATGTTGTGTTTATCTGTCTTGTATATACACATGGAAAAGGTCATCATACAATTTATTTATTTATTTTTTTGCTTTAACCCACCAAACATATTTAATGAACTCAGGAAGGGCAGCCTAGTCTTTTCTATTTATATCCACCCACATATTTACCATTTCCATTGCTCATCTTCATTCTTGTTCCAAGTTTCCTTCAAGTACCATATTCCCTTTGTCTGAAAAACTTCCTGTACCAATTATTTTAAACCAGGCTGTTTACAGTGAATTTTCTTAGTTACCTTAGTATTTAACCTTCATTTCTAAAGGATATTTTCATTGGATTTAGATTTGGAGTTCACAGTTTTTTTGGTTTTTTTTTTTTTTTCCCCAGCAATTGAAAAATGTCATGCTACTTTCTTTTGGCCTTCTGTGTGTGTCGGGGGGAGGGGGGGGGGTCAGTTTCGTTTATTTTTGTTTTAAATGAAAAATCCAGTTACTTTAATTGTTGCTTCCTTATAAGTATCACGTCATTTATCTCTGGCTCTTTTCAAAGTCTTTCTTTTAGGTTTCAGCAGTTTGATTATGATATATCTGAGTGTGGATTTCTTTGAATTTCAGGCTTTAGGATTTAAGGAGCTTCTTGAACTTGTGAGTGTATATCTTTTGCCAAATATGGGAAGTTTTCATCAATTATTTCTCCAAATAAGTTTTCTGCAGTGAACTCTATCCTCATGGTCTAGAATTCCAGTGACATGAATAATATATCTTTGGTATTGTTCCACAGGTCCCTGAGTTTCTCTCTTTTTTTATTCAATTTTTTTCCCTCTTCTCTTTAGATTGGACACTTTTTATTGATACGTACTCAAATTCCATGCTTTTACCCTACTATCTTCATTCTGTTTGATCTCATTCAGTGAGATTTTCCCCCCTTTAATTTAGGTTGTTTTACAGTTGTAAAATTTCCATTTGGTTCTTTATATCTCCTGTTTCTTTGCTAATACTGTCAATTTTTTTTCCCTTTAAATGTGTTTTCTCTTACTTGTTGGAGCATTTTTATAATAGCTGCTTTAAAGTCTTGATAATTCCAGTATCTGTGCCATCTCATGTCTGTGAATGTCTTTTTTTCATGCAAGTTTAGATTTTCCTGGTTCTTTGTACGCTCTGTAAGTTTGCTTTTTATCCTGAGTGTGTTGAATATTACATTATGAGACTTTGGGTCTTATTTAAATCCTATGGAAGTTGTTGATATTTTTGTTTTAGCAAGCAAGCAATCCTGTTGGATTCAGGCTAATGTTTCTGACCTTTCTTCTGTGGCTTTTTTATTCAATATCAGTTCTGTTGTCAAAGCCTTTGCAGTAATAGTTGGACGTGTCCCGTGTGTGTGTCCAATCCGGGCCCTGGGCAGTGTCCTATCCCTTAGCTCAGTTCTCAAAGCTTTTGGCATCTGCTTACGGTGAGATGTACTCGTGCAGCTCAGAGGTGAGTTTGGGAGCTCATAAAAAATACCGTGTGGGGTCATTTTCACAAATTCTTTCCTCTCTAGGATTCTCAAAATATTTTTTGTTTCCTAAGTTCCCCCCCCCTCATTTTTTTTTTTTGTCCCACACCCAGGAAGCTGGTGCTTTCTCTTAAACCCTGTCCCTGTGCTTCTGCTCCTAAGCCTGCATTTGGGCCCAAGTGGCAAGAGAACAAAAGAGAGAAATAAAGCCACACGGGGGGTTGTCTGCCCCACTGCTTGGGACCACAGCGTCTCAGGTCATAGGGAAGGTTCCTCTCTGTTAGATCTTGGAGTCTGTGGTCCCTGCTGTTGCCACTGATGCTGATGCCACTAACAGTACCCTGAGATTTTCTAGAGACTGCAACCTCAGGGAACAGATTAAATAAAAACGAAAGAAAATAGAAAAAAAAAAAAAGAGCAATAAGGATTTTCCCCATTCTCTTACTTCCCAAGAGAAAACCACAGGGCTTCTCCTGGGTCTCTCTGTGTCTCTCTGTGGCTGCCTGACTGTGGGCCCTGGGCTACCTTGAATCCACACCAGGGGACACTGGCAGGGGTGTGCGCGGTTAACTCACCACTGGTCTGGTGGTATTTTAAATTCTGGTCTTCTTTCTCACTCCACCTGCTACTGGGTACTTTTCAGCGATCTCAGCGGCTTCGTGCTTTCTGTAGGTTTTACAGCTGCGTCCAGTCGGGGAGGCAGATGAGGAGGGTTCACTCTCCAGCTTGCCAAGAACCAAAACCTCACCTCCCACTTCATTCATTTTATTGTGGTAAAATACACATAAAATACAGTTTACCGTTTTAACCATCTTAAAGGATACAATTTAGCGGCATTCAGTACATTCGCAATGCTGTGCAACTGTCATTATCCAGTTGGAGAACGTTTTTGTCACCCCAAATAGAAACTCCATACCTGTTAAGCAGCCAACCCCCTCCCCCGTCCCCTTCCCACAATCCTCTGGTGGCCACAAATCTCTGTCTCTAAAAGTTTTCCCACTTCCTTTTTAAAAACAGTTTATGGAGAAAATTTACATAAAATAAAGTCACCTATTTCAAGTATATAATTCCATGTTGGGATTTTTTTGTGTGTATATTTATAGAATTGTACCAATTTTCTTTTTAATCTTTTGGAATATTTATTCCCAGTTCTTTTCTCTTTAGCTATTTTTATTTTTCTCCCTTTTCTTTAATGATCGATTTCAATGTTTTTTCACACAAAACAGGAGCTGTGACATTTGTACCCTTTTATAGCTTTTCTGAAAAACTTAATAGTGCCTTCTTAGCATTTCCCGGGTCTCTGTTCTTAAAAACCATGTTTCTAAATGCTGCATGTTATGCCATCATATCAGTGTATTATAATTTATTTTTTATTTTCCCATTATTACACATTGTAATGTTTTCTTTTTTCATAAATAATGCTATGGTTAATTGACAAGTAAATAAACAGTTGTGCATATCTTGGCTTATTTTCTTAAGAGCTATTCTTAGAGGTAATATTTCTAGGTTAAAGGGCATAGAACAGGCTGATTTATAGATTTGAGCTCTGGTGCATCCTAAATAAAGACTCTTGGTTTTTGGTTTAGAGAAAGTAAGAAAAAACTTCCAATACAAAATGTATAAAATATACATCAAAAGTCACTTCCTAAACCTCCCTATCCCTTAGTAAAAGTTTCAGTAACTTGCAGTATACTGTCAGGTGTTAGGAATCAGGAGTTATTTCATTGGTTAAGGAAATACTAGAAAGATACAGAAGAAATTGAGAATGCAGCCCTAAACTGTATTTCGTTCGGCCTAGCCATTAGAGCTGAAGGTAGAGTGCACGAGTTCCCATTTAGGTAGAGTGACCACATATCCCAGTTTGCCTTGAAGGCCTCACTTCACATCTGTGTCCTTAGCATAATCATTTAACACCACCCCACACAGCCGCCTTAACTCCCATATTTTTTGTTGTTTGGATGATAAACTATATGGTCACTCTAAAGCAGCATCCTTGGATGTTAAGAGAAACATGTTGGTAGGGCAAGGATGATCAGTGCATGGCGTATGTATTGCTAATCTGTCCTTCTTGATATGATGGCAGATATCACGCATTGATCAGGGTTAATTTCTCTGATATATGCATTGATCTCAGAATCCTCCCCCAGTGCAGTCCTGTGGGGACTTACTACCATCCAAATAGAACTGGACCATAGAATGCAATAGCCTATTAGCCCAGGCATAGTATAGAGGATATTACTGGCACTTAACATTGGAGAAGACGCCCCAGTGCCTTATCACAACCACCTCGCGTGTGCCTTTAGGGAAGAATACCTGCCCCCATTAGATAGGGCAAGAGGGGGTTTTCATGCCGAGAGGGGAGCACTCACCCTGGGCAGATTTTACCTCCCACACCCTCTCCTGCCCTTCTCTCCTCATCCATCCCAATCTCTGACTCAGCTGTGTGTCTGGATCACACACTTGAAACTCCAAGTGAAGCTTGGGCTATATAGACCTAAAGAAAAATTAAATACATAATTAATGAATGTTCAGTTTTCTTTGAGCCAAGTGATTAAAAGTAACTTTCTATTTTCTTTTATCTTTCTCTTATGGAGAACTTTCTGACTTCCCCCCCCTCATTTTCTTTTCTTTGTAGGTTTCAAGACAACAGATGAATTGTGAAAGAGAGCAGCTAAGGGTAGGTGAACCTGCTTGCGCAAAGCTTCCTGGTTCTCGTTTCTGTGTGATCAGCAAAAATTTCCTTGTCTCTCCCAAGACACGGGTTTTAAATAACAGGCTTCATCTGAAGACTGGTAGAGTTGAAAATATTTATCCCAGCTAATTTAGTATTGATTGAGCTGGTAAATATAGTATATCTTCTTCTGAAGTGCCATTATAGTAGATATGGATTTTTTGATTTAGATTCAGCAATAAATACTTCTCTTCTGGAATCTGTTTGACATCATTGTACTCTTTTTGTGTACAACATGAGATCTAAGTAATAACAAAGGTCAAAAGGATGCCTTACTGCCTTCTTAATGTGAATACCAGGCTGTTTGCTGAGTGGCTAAAATGTTCTTTTGCTGTTGGCTGGGGGAGGTGAGCAATGAATATGTCAAGGGCGTTTTCTAGGAGAATTCAAGTCATCCATAGACCTTTAGGTTTTAGTGGCATTTGTGTACCTGGGAGCGGGACAATGAATTTTAAACCTCATATTCTATTTCTCTACTTAAGAATGAAACTGTCTTAGCACTCAAGTATATTAAATGTAAAAAGTTTTCCTTAGACGAGGAGGGAATGTTTTGCTTATAAATGGAGGTTGGTGGCATTATTCTGCTTTTATGGCATCTCAGTGAACATTCTTCTTGGCATGGGGATGGCATTTGAAGAATATTGGGATTCTCTCCCCTATTTGTCTCCTTTTTAAATGCATTCATGTTTTGGGTGGATGAGTTTGGAGTCATGATTGGCTTATCTTTAATGCCACTGTGGAAATTTTGCCATTTTTATTGGACGATGTGCCTCAGAGTCATGTTTCCACATTGTTATAAAAACTGGAGGAGTCTGATTCGTTTTAAAATCACAACAGGTTTGGTTTGGGGTTGTGAGAACATTGTGCTAAGGGTGTCTAATAAATAGAAATAATTTATTAAATGAATCTAAGGCCTTTATACACTGCCTTGTAACTTCCGAGAGCATTTACCTAACGGTAGTCTCAAGGTAGCAGTGACTTACAGGGTTATTTCCATTTCACAAATAGTTCTGGTGTCAGGTTTGTTAAGTCCTTAGGTAAAACAAACAACAGAATCCAGTTGCAGGAAACCGAGAAAGTGAGTTGAGGTTTTCTCCTCCTTTTGTGCATATGCACTGTCCCAGCACAGCATGGTCCTCTCCATTAACCTCTCACCTCTACCCACTATCTTCCTAAGTACCTGTGCCAACATTAATTGTGATTCCTTCCTTCGTGAAGCAGCCTTCAAGATGTCTTAAGCTTTTCTGAGCTCTCTTATTGCTTTTTTTTTTCCTCTGCAGTCTGAATTATTGGTTCATCCTAGTAAATAATGTATCACAACTTCAGCTTTTCTTCCTGTTTGGATGGGGACGAGGATGGTCAGAACTAGGTCAGAGCTAGATAACAGATAAAGGGGAATGCATGCTTTTGTCTCCAGAGTCCGGGCTAAATTCCTGAGGATTGAGATAATATTGAAACCTCTATTGCAAATGGCACTCACCTGGCAAATTAAGCACACAGGAGGTAATGAAGTGCTTGTTTGCAATTTGAGGGATTATTTCTCATTGATGAAGACATTGTCTACGGGGCTGTGGTTTAGGAACAGAAATGGAGTCCTCCCCTCTCTGTTAAATAAATTCAAACAGTGGTTTGAAATGATGATTCATTTAGTTCAGTACCAGGTGAGGCTCCAACAAACCCCCATATAAGACCATCTCTAACATCATGCACTGGGGGCTCTGTTTGTTTGTTACTGCTGCTGTTGTCATTGTTTTTGCATTTTAAACTCATTTATGTTTTGAATTAATAGATAACACATTTGGACAGATAGAACAAACATTTATATGGTTCAACACTTAAATGTTTCCAAAGGGAATGCGATGACGTTTCCCCTTCGCATTTAACTGAGGCATCCAGTTCCCTCTGGGAACTTTCTGTTTTGTGGCCTGTTTTTTGACACAGTGTAAGGATTGGCATATCCAACACCTCCTCTTTCTGATTTCCTTTCTTTTTCTCACAAACCCTAAATTATTTTTTCCAAAATGGACTCCGTGAAGTGGTTGCTCTGTAAAATATTAAGAAGTCTGAAAAGAAATTCTATGATTAATTAATTTTAGGAAATACAAAGTTAAAGAAAGTCAAACTTTTTTTTTTACACTGCAGAATTTCTCAGATCCTTTAATATGCAGAGGAGAAATAAAGAGAGGTGGATATAAACAACCTTTTTCAAACTCAGCTGATTGCACAACAGTTTTAGTTGTAGAACATGCTCTAAGAAATACTTTTGAAAATTACATCAGTTTTGTCAGGATACTATTGTCTATGAGTTATATAAAAGCTAACTAAGAGTTATTTAAAAGATAAAAATATTTAATCACCTCTGGATTCCAGGGTTAATCCAGAGGATTTTTGGTATCAAAGCACGGTTTGGAATCTTTGTGGTTTTCTTGGCCTTTCTTTCCTTCTTCCAAGATGGCTGCCCTCCTCTCAGCATCACTTCCTGCCAGCATCACTTCCTGCCGTGACAACATTCTCCTCAGGGATCCTTATAGCTCTTGAATTTTACTGGAGGAAAATCATTTTAGAAGCTGCCTCTGCAAATGTTCTCTTACATCTCATTGGTCAATGTCTACATCAATCACTGGCAAGAGGACCTGGGATCTCAGTGATTGGCTATAGCAGTTATGATTCTTCCTCAACATCGGGCACATTATCACCTGAGCAAAATTAGGATTTACTTAAACTGGAGCAAGAGGAGAATGGGCTTTGGTGTAATTACCCAATAGAGTCTACCACAAAAGGGATTCACAGGGGTCCACTATGTTACTCATGTCATTGGCTTCCCATCAATTCCTTTCAATACTCCCTTTCACCCCACATATATAGCTGTGGGAATCACATACAGATCCTAGCAACTGCCTGAACTCTGGCTTGTAGAATTCGACAGAGATGCCTTCTCTGCCAACTTTTATTTCACAGGTCACATCTCTCCATCCTAGCCTACTTTTCTGCCCAGCTTGGCACTGCCTTTGTATTTTGCCTTGTGTTCTTTGGTAGTGTCCTGAATGCATCAGCCAGTTACTCCTAAGAGATGATTCACCTTTCTTAAAACTATTGAGATTACTCATGTTGCCGATAAGTAAACTATACAACAGGAAACCTATTTATTCCTCCACCCTAAGTTTTGTCAATCTAGAGTAGACTGATCTTATTCTGAGTTTATATTTCAAATTGTTGTCTGGATTCTTTTGGAGCGGTGGTCCATAAGAGCTGACTATGGAATCTGTGCTTTAAGTACTACTGATTCTATGGGCTGTGTCTACCAGCTTGTCCCATGATCACTGCTGATCACTGCCAATAAGTCATGGTAACAGTTTTGCACTTGTCATAACTCACCTATCAATATTTACCTCTCTAGTATCTGGACCAACAGGTGGACAAATAAATATCTAAGAGACAAATTAAATTACCACAGTAGCCTTTTGTTTTCATAAGCAATCTACCAGTTGGAAAGATCTGTGGTCATACGGGTAGGAGATTCAAATGCCCACTTTTCTTAGCAGTTATAAAATATTTGGTTACAAAGGGATCTTTTGTGCTTTGGATAACAGATGTTAGTTTGGGGGCTGATTAACAAATTTGGTCAGAAAACTACTAAGTAGGAGAAGGTATAACCCCTGGGTGGATCAAGACCTGTTCTGTGGACCCAAATCCTATCTTGCAATATTAGCATTGTAGGAAGAGTGGTTAGGGTTGTTGGAGCTCTGGATGTGGCCTTAGGTTCAAATCCCATTTCCAAATGCTCCTTAGTCTTAGTCTCTCGTAGCTTCGCTTTCCCTGAGTGTAAAATGGGAATACTTTCCTCATAGGATTGTTGAAAGGATAAAACAATTTACTTAAAGCATTTCCAAAATAGCATATGCCTCAGAGTCAACAAGTTTAGCTATTGTTAAGATAGTATTATTCAAATAATTATCTCATTACTCTTACTCCTGGAAATACCAGGCTTGAGGACACAGGGCATATCTACTGCCCCCCAGCTTCCCTCACTGAAAGACAATTCAAAGGGCAAGCTCTCTAGGTGATGGCTTGGTGGTGTATTCTGGGGAAAACTGCCTCTCAGTTAAGGTTTCTTTGAATGCCAATGAGAGAAACTGATTTAGGTAATCCTAAGCAGAAAAGGCATGCTACCCAGGCCTCCCAAGAACAGATATTAGAACTGGAAAGCTGTCAGAACTTACATGGCTCTCACTTATCTCTTTGTTTTTCTTTGTGGGCCCATTCTGGCTCTCTCTATCTTTATATACAATGGCACCTTCCAGCCTTTGTCAATGCATCCTGGTTACAAATTCCTGGAAAATAAGTCTGACTGGCCCAGTCTGACTAATTTGTTCACTCTGGTCTAATTCAATCTGCCCAGGAAAATGGTATAAATAAATTTAGTTGCCCAGAGCCAATTATCAAGGGAGGGCTCCGATATCAGGGAAAGGGAGTCATTGCTCTTGACACGAAGATCTCCACTGTACCCTCAACACGTGGATGTCAGAGCTGAGCAAAGGATCCTGGAAGATACATGTGCTACCCTCAGCTCAGTATTTCCCCAGTGTAAGACACCTACCCTGTGTGATAGTCACAGCTCTCAGGTCATGCCAAGTCATTGAAGAAAGGGTGGAATCACTTAGAAAGTTACTCCCTTTTCAGTTCTCTTTGGATATTTTGTATGTCAATGAGAAACCATCAGTTTACACGAAAGTATCTTTAATCAGGCTCTCACACAGGTTTCTAAGATTTCTTTTTTAACAGAAAGCGAATGTGCCTCAGGCTTAGAGCCTGGAGCCCAAAAGCATCACTTTAGACTTTGAAAACATTGTTTGCAAAATATAGTAGTTAAGAACCAGGGGCCTGGAGCTACGCCTACTGAGATAAAATTTAGAATTTGCAATTTAGTACTTTGTAGCCTTGTGCATGTTACTTAAATCCTCTGCACCTAAAATTCCTCATCTGTTCAATGGAGGTAATAATTGCAACTGTTTCATAAGTTGTGTGTGTTTGTCTGTGTATGTATACTTGTGTCTATGTGCATACAAACAAAGCTTAAAATAATTACTGCATTTGAGGTTGTTAGAATTGTATCTGGTGTACAAAAGGCCCTTAATAATGGTTAGATATTAATTAATTTATTTTTCCCATTAACTTTTATTTATGTCTATTGATACTGGTTTTCAATTTATAGCGGCAATACAAAGTTTCCTTGGTGCACTTTGGATTTTATGTTCCATTTGTTTAGATTAAAAATGAGTTGCTTTAAAGATACATATTAACTACATAATGTCACTGATTGCTCACAGTTATGACAAAAATTGTGACACTGGAATGCAAATGACTGAAGTTTTAGAACTACCGAAATCACGGTGCCAGCCTTGTGAAAGAGGTTGTAGAGCAGATCTGCATTGTCAATATTTAATTTGCCAGTTAAAAGCGAGTTTCTCATTGCTGCTAGATATAAGAGCAATGTGGATTGCATAATGCAAATTGCTAATGATCCTCTTGGCTTAAACCCATCGCCTTCATCTGGACATCAGATAATGAAACTTTGGACTGCTTTGGAATTGAGCTATGAGAATCAGAGATGCCCTTCTCCCTGCCTCTAACCCCACCCCTCCCTTTGAAAGTCCAATCTACCATTTCTCAGTGGCTCTTAGGATGGCAGGGAAGGAACTCTAAGCACTCCCCCACCTCACACACAACTTGGTGAGACCTCACAAGATTTACGTATTCCTGACTATAGTTTTAGGATGGCTCATTGTAGCAATGCTTGCTTCCATTCATTTATTTACTCAAGAAATATTTTTCCAGCACGGCCCATATGGCAATCACTGTGTTAGGTAGTAGAGGTGTAATGATATACTTAAACCTATATGGTTCTTGGTCTTCTATACCTAACAGCCTAGTGGAAAAGACATGCATTTGGCAAATAAACATTGGCAACCATTGGCCAAAAAAGTCTAATGTGAAACCAATGAATATGAGAAATACGATATGCTGTGTAAAAGGGCATGGCTGGAAGAAGCTTACCCAGTTGACTTCCACGTATCAAACTTACCAGATTAACACATACAGTCCAGTCTCTTTATAAAAGGTATTGGCAGATATCCACGGCCTCCTGTGAAGTGGCTGTTTTGTACAAGTTTACCTTTCTCTTCACCCGTTGCGGTGCCTGCTTGCCAAGAGTCAGTTGTGTTTGTTCCCAGGGCTGCTTCTGCCAGCTGTACTTGTTACTGTAATTACATTATTTAGTGGAATATTGTGTAAACTGATGAAAAATGAGTGCAGTAAGAAAAAGAGCTGTTTCTGTGAAAAACTAAGTTAAATGCTTTGGAAACGTTGCATGAAAGGGAGCCTCAGAAATTATTTTGATTAGCTGTGGCTGAGGGGACTGCAAAATGTTAGTGAAAAAGAACCCTCAGAAACTGGGTAAAGTTCTGCAATCAAAATCTTTCCAGTGTGTCTTGGCTTTCTCACTCTAAGCAAAACCAGAACTGATACTATAGACCAGGGAGTTGGCAAACTTTTTCTGAAAAGGGCTTGATTGTGAACTATTTTCATCTTTGCAGGGCATAGGATGTCCATTGCAACCCCTCAGCACTGACAGTGTAGCACAGAGGCGGCCACAGACAAAATGCATGGTTGAGGCTTTGGTCCTATAAAACTTTAAAATCTCATCTTGGAAATGTCCATGACCAAGACAATTAAATGATGTGTTTTGAAATTGGGGTGTGGGGTGGGTGTAAAGTTAAAAGGAACAGTTTCCTTTTGTAAAGAATGGCATAAGACTATCTTTGGAGCCGCTTGTTTTTCTTTTTCATTTTTTTTTTTAAGATTGAGTGGTACACTAATAAATGAGAGTTTGAAATTAGAGGTAATTTATGTTTTATATGCAGATTTCAAGACATTTGCTAATTTTGTAGTTTCATGTGATTAGTTTCCAAGGGTTACAGATAATAAAGAAATAAAAAATGGTACCTTTTTAAAAAAAAAAAAAAAACTTTATTTGCAAGAACAGGCCATGGGCCACAGTTGGCCGGCCCCTGCCAGAGACTGAAATGTTAGTGAGATGTATGAGGGAAGGATATTGAGGATGTTTATCAACAGATAACTCACAAAAAGGCCTTAGACTCATACCAAAGATCAAAAATTAATGCACATTCATATCTTTACAACAAAAGGTCGAAGGTATTTCTGTATCACTTCAAACGAGCTTCCTTGCTTTAAAAGGCTTCCAATTAACTACCTTCCCCCATTCCCAAATGAGATGGCTTTTAAAGTCTAGAATAGCTAAGACTAGGGCTTGAAACACCAAATAAAATGATGCTTATTTTTATGTTCTAACCCTTATGACTCAGAACCCCATCTGCCTACGATAGAAGAACCAATTTATCCTTTTTTATTGGATCCCCCAGCAAGTAATTTCTGGGACTCCCCAAGGAGGGTGACATTTTCCACATCGCATCCTGGTGCCTCTCCTCTGCAAACTGTTGTTCGCCTGCTCCGGAGCATTCCCCTTTCATAAGAGAAGTCGAGGCGCTTGTTTCTCCAGAGTGTTGTGTCTTCAGAACCAGCTCTCTGGAAGCTTGGACACCATTCTCTGCATTTGCATCCCAAATGATCAGCTAAAGCCAGACTTGAGTGATTAGCTCAGGGGGTAGCAGAAATCCAGGGTAGATGGTGACTGTCAGAGAAGACCCTCAGGGTGCAGGCCTGAGAGTCTCACCATCAGTGAGATTTCATATCTGTTCATGTGTGTGTGTGTGCATGCGTGCAAGAAAAAACAACTAGTGGATGGTTGCTTGCTTTGATCTTATATAACTAATGGTACCATCTTCATGATTTTCTCCAAGCAAAGGGAATTTGCCCCAAAGTAATTAGTTCTTTACTTCTTGAAACTGCAGAAACTCAGACCACTAGATTGTCTCCAAGGGAAGCTTTCCTACTAAAATAAGAAATTCATAAATACATAAAAAATCTTAAAAAGAATGCTGTCTTCACAAGACCTTGCATCGCACGCTCTTCCTTATAGATCGTGTGTGCTCCCCGATTTTTGCAATAACATTAATTGATGCACACGAATGAATAAATCAAGAAATCAGCCAAATGGTTACAGATTTTCATTTCCCCAACTTCTCTGTGAAACATGATTAATTAAAGAAAGGTCCAGGTAGCCACCTTCCTTCATCTTTGTTGCTGAATCCCATAATTCACATATATGTTCATTAATTGTCTTTCTTTGAGTCTCCCCCGGCATTTCAACAGTTTCTTTGGGGAACTCTCCAGTATTCATTCTCCCTTCCTCTTGCCTTAATTTGAGCCCATTATCCCTCATCATCATGCCCCTTTTCCCGGGCAAATCTATCCCATTTCGTGCTTTATCGTTAAATCGGGATCAAACGGCTTCAAGCAGAACCGCTAATAATGCTGACATTTTAATTTGTCATAGATACTCTTCGTTTCTATGACTGATGCCTCAGTGAGGACTCATCTTCCTGTTCAGTTCCTTCGAGGACTAAATACCATTCCAGGGGAAAAAAAAATCTGATAGGGAAGGGGAATTGGGCAGGAAGCAAATAAATAGGGCATCCGCAGTTCCCCCTGCGTGGTGGTAGGAGGAAGCAAGCAGGTTCGAGCGGGAATGAGTGAAGAGGGGGCAACGCTTTCCTTCCTAATGATGCAGACAAGCAGCCATGGGACAGCCCTGGAAAAAACAGCACTGAGACAGCAAAGCCTCCCGTCCTCCTTCACAGCCTGAGATAAACCTAGTTTAGGCTGCACATGCGTGTAGGTAAGTAGTGGGTCCAGGGAGCACATGCTTGCTGGTGTCTGCAGCCGGCAGACATTTCTTCCCGAGGTAGCCAGCACTCCCTCGTGCTTCTGGCCTTAATTCTCCTCCCTCGTGTGTGCAGTCTTGGAGCGATGATGCGTCAAGACAGAGCTCCCTAGCCAGCAGTGGATATGGCCACGTCAGGACTACCGGATTCTCTCTCCCGAGACTTTGGATGTTGAGTGCTGTGATGGCAAATAGGGAAAAAAAAAGACAAGTATGATTAAAAACCAGAGGTTGAGTCAGGTAGGACTGAGTGGAGAAGCAGTTCCCAGGGCTGGCCCCCAGGTTCCTGTCTTTTTATTTAAGCCCGGGTATCTATCCGTCCATCCCTTAAGCTGCCTCATATCATTCAAGTAATCTCCTTTTCCACTGAAGTTAGTCAGAGCCCATCCCTTTCTTCCTGTGATCAAAGAATCCCTACTGACACACTGGGGAAATCTGCTGAACTTGGGGAATCGCAGAGCCAAGGGGTTTGGTTAAAGGTTTGCGAAAAGCCTACGTCATCATATCCCCTGACACTTCCCTGATGCCTCTGCGGGCTGGCGCTGCCTCTTCAGTATTAGCAGCCAAGAGAAAGGAACTACTGGTTTACGCCATGCACAGGGCTACGTGTTTTACTTACATTTGTCCGTTTTCTTGAGTGAATTGTGGATCCTCATGAGCCAGGGAAACACAGGGGGAGAGAGAGAGAGAGAGATCTGTGTTTCAAAGTCTTTGAAGCCCTGTCCTTTCCTGAAAAAGTAAGATATTTCTTCCAATCACGGGACCACTCAGATCTCTGAAGTTAAAGGAGGGGGGTGGTATGATGTGACATCATCACACGTCCCTCTGAGAAGTCAGTCTTTCTCTGAGTATCCTTCAAGGGCCACCTATAATATTTATAAAAAAGCATCATCTCCTCAACTCCACCCCAGACGTATTGGATCAAATATTTGGAGATGGACACTAGGGAGTATCTATTTTTAACCCATTTCTTGGGTGGCATATCAGAGAATGAGAGTTGAGAATAGTGATTTTCAAACTTAGCTAGTAAAATGTTTTGAAGTCTTAGTCTCATCCTAGAGACACAGTTGGTCCTTCATATCCAGAGATCCTGCATCATGGATTCATCCAACCGTGAATCAGAAATATTCAAAACAAAAACAAAAACAGAACAAACAACTGTGTCTGTACAGAGCACTGAATTTTTTGTCAGCATTCCCTAAACAATACAGTATGATTATTTACATAGCACTTACATTTTATTAAGTATTGTAAGTAATCTAGAGATTATTTAAAGTATGTGGAAGGATTCGCGTAGGTTACATGCAAATGCGACCCCATTTTATATCAGGAACTTGAGCATCTGTGGATTTTGGTGTCCCCAGGATGTCCTGGAATGAATCATTACCATATATGGAGGAACAACTATATTGAACTATCATGTTGTCATGGATTGAATTGTGTCCCCAAATTCATATGCTGAAGTTCTAACCCTCTGTACCTCAGAATGTGACTGTATTTGGAGACATGGTCTTCAAAAAGGGAACTAAGATAAAATGAGTCCACGTGGGTGGGACAACGATCCAATGTGACTGGTGGTGACTGGTGTCCTCGTAAGAAGAGGAGATTAGGACACAGACACGCACAGAGGCGAAACTGTGTGGAGACACAGGGAGAGAAAATGTCCCTCTACAAATGAAGAAACCAACCCTCCTGACACCTTGATCTCAGACTTCTGGCCTCTGGAACCGTGAGAAAATACATTTCTGTTGTCTAATCCTTCGTTACGGCAGCCCTAGCCAACATGTCTCAGCCTTGTGAGGGTCCAAGAAGTTGCTGCTGAAATCAAACACAAAAACAAACTAAACAACCAAACAACAAAAACAAAAAAAATCCAGAATTTTATAGCTGATTCTGATGTGTACTGGTACCTTTGATTTAATTACGTATTTTCTGTCCCCAATATTGCCCTATTGGCGTGCAGTTTAAAATCAGTTATGGTACAATATTCCGTGTCTGTGTGTGTGTGTGTGTGTGTGTGTGTGTGTGTGCGTGTATATTTTCTAATCAGATGGATTTAGTGAAGCCTTGGTTGGCCGGTGTGGGCAGAGAGAGGAGCAGATGAGTGTGTGAGTCACAGCCTTGTTAGTTGGTTTCATTCTGGAGTTTGCAGACTCCTGGGAGGCCCCTTCTGTATGCAGACTCATTTGTAACCTTATCTAAATGAGCAAGCAACTGGTGTTTGGAAGAATGTTTGCATTCTAACCTTTCATATTTTAGTGTCTCTAGCTTACTGAGAAATTTTGCTTTTACCCGGCTTTGTTAAATTGCCCATGTATTATTCCTTGGAGAGGTGATCTGATGGAGTCAGGTAATCTGCTTTCCTCGCCTGCCGGTCCGGCCTTGAATGCCCCTCTCCCCTGAGCTCCACCTGCCCGCTCTTGTGTTCAGCATCATCTCTGTGCTCCCTGCATGGTTCCTCCGTCCACGTTCCTCGTGGTTTTGCATATGTGTCCACCTTCTGCAGCAAAGCTCTCATCTATCTAAGACCCTGACTCTTTTTTAAAATCTTCTTTAAAAATTGACAAAAATTGTATGTATTTATTGTATGCAACATGAAGTTTTGATAAAGGTGTACATTGTGGAATGGCTAAATCTAATTAGTATATGCATGACCTCACATACTTATTTTTTGTAGTGAGAACACTTAACATCTACTGTCTCGCAGATTTGTAGGAATGTGATACATTATTATTAAATATAGCCACTATACTGCACCATAGGTCTCTTGAATTTATTCCTCCTGTCCAAGTGAAATTTTGTGTCCTCTGACCAATGTCTCTCCATTCCGATTACTTCCTAGATGTTGGCAACCACCATTCTACTCTTTGTTTATATGACTTCAACTTCTTTAGATTCCACACATAAGTGAGATCAGGGGGTATTTTGTCTTTCTGTGGAAGGGACTGGCCCTTGTGTTGTCTCGCTTAGTAGCCTGTGGAAAGCTCTGCACCTAGAGAATAATAAATAAATATTATTGATCAATTGAAGTGGCTCAATTCAGGGGAAAAATGTTTCCTGAATATCTAAACCGCTTCAGAGTACTCGCTTAAAGCCAGTAGGCATTGTGCACCTCCAAAATGCTAAATGTTTTACACAGTAATTCATAGGAAAATTGTCTTGAATCCCTATTTGTAGAGAAACAAAGAGAGACTAAGGGTTAATCCTAAGAATCACAGCTAATGATGGGGCTGAGTATTGAACCCAGGTCTGTTTTGTCATTTCAAAACTTGTTTGCACCACCATGATACCCTGACACCGTGTCCACTTGGATGGTCTGAGCTCAGGGGAAGTGTGCACCCACTTTGAGGAAAGGAGCTAATTTTCTCTGTCCCATTGTGAGGTTAAGATAAAAGAAGGGTATGGTGTTTTCTCTCTTTGGATTTTAGGGTTAGACCTAGGATCGAGGCCAAGTCTTTGCAGATTCCAACTCTGACAGCTGGAAAATGTCTCACCTGGTTGGTTAGATCTTTAAGTAGCTACCAAATCAGCTGAATATTTTATGTGCAAAGATTTAGGTACTACCAGTCAATTTCTTTGACATCTATCTTCTCAACCTTGATTCATAAATAGAGTGATGTTTTGTTAAAAGTGTAGAATTTCTTTTCCAGAACAGTAGCTAGAGTCTTAGGAACCCAGTGTTCTAGTTGAAGGCCCCTCCACCACCATCGGGACTGCAGTCATTGAGTAGGTAGGTGGTTCAAATAGTTTTTCTTTGTATACTTGAGTTTTCCATGAAGAAAAGGAAATAAAATACAAAGATTTGGTTCAACAAGAGGAAAATTTGACATCAACCCTATCTTCTGAGCTAGTGAGTTGTAGAAACCCTCTCTTTCCAGCCGCTTACTGATTTTGAATCCTATTTATTTTGTAAAAAGAGATTAGTCATGTAGCGGTTTGTATACTGAAACTGTAGAATTTGCCACTCCAAAGAGATGTGGAAATGCCTTTCCGTGCTTCTAACAAACAATAACAGATGGAGTACATAGAGCATCTATTATCAGTTAATAAATTAAGATGAAGGGAAAGACAGAGAATCTATACCAGGCATGGGCAAGATAGAGGTCATGTGTCAACCCTCAGCTTTCCATGCCTGCTGTACAGGCCCTGACAACAGATCACCATGCTCTTTTCCCTAAACACAGAAGGTGATCTTAAAAGCTTAATTTAGACAGAGTCCTTCCAGGCAGCCAGAATGACTAACTTGGAGTTGGTATTCATGTTAAAATGTATTATGTTTGTATTAGTTTTGTTTTCATTGCTTTCCTAACAGATTACCACAAAAGTAGTGGTTTATAGAACCCAAATTTATTATCTTTCAGTTCTTTAAAGGTCACAAGTGCAAGATGGGTCTCACTGAGCTACAATCAAGGTGTGGGCAGGGCTGTGTTCTTTCTCGAGGCTCTAGGGGAGAATCCATCTCTTTGCTCATTCTGGTTGTTGGCAGAATTCAGTTCCCCGCAGTTGCAGAATCGAGGTCTCTGTATCCGTGCTGGCTGTGAGCTGACAGTCATTCCCAGCTTCTAGGGGCTGCTGCGTTTTAAAAATCATGGCCCCTTCCTCCATCTTCAAAGCCAGCCATCGTGGAGTGAGTCACTCTCAGGGTTTGACTCTTTCCTGTCTCTTCTTCTGTCGCATCTGCCTGATGGATTCATCTTCTGCTTTTAAGGGTTCGTGCGATTACATTGGGTCCACCCACGTAATCCAGGATAATCTCCCTATTTTAAGGTCCATAATCATAATTCTGTCTATAAAATCCCACTTGCCAGGTAACGGAACATGCTCATGTCTAACACCGGTAGGCGAAGATCACAGGATATAAAATCCCGTCCCCATATGCATTCCCTGTCCCCAGTCTAAGTGGACTGATTCCATACGTGCATTCATGCACTGCACACACTTTGTATTCTGGGATTAACCACCTCCGTTTCCCTACACAATTCCCAAAGTCAGGGGCTGGAGCATCCAGAACCACCATCCAAGGCGGCAGCCCAGGGTATTCAGGACTCACCTCCACCTGCGTTTTGAACCTCTTCTTGCACAGGCCCTACTGGCATCTGGCTCATCCTCATTTAGCTCCAGCTGTGGAAAATGAAACGTTATTGGAATGACTGTCTTAATAGCACTGACCCTTGGATACTGTTTTATTATCTACTTGTTCAGTTGACTTCTACTCACAACATATATGCAATAAGGTAATGAGAATGCAAAAATTATTAAAACAAGAATCATTTCTATATGTCACCTAAATGTAGAATAAAACACATGGGTGGATGAGTGAATGAATGGCTCTAAAGACTCTTGGGGATGCCCGCAGCAGGTGATTTGGGGGCCCTGACATTTTTATCTCATCACTCACTTCTGTACGCCAAAGGGTGCTTCCTGCAAACACCTATGAACTTCCCCACGGGGGCTGTTTTCCTGGCTATGGGCTATGTTCTACTCATGCTCAGAGCAAGCCAGAGCATCAGGGTATTAGTGCTCCTATAAGAGGCACTCAACGCTGGACAGACAGGGATTTGGTGGGTCAGTGCCCCAGCTTCCTCACCTGTTGGGTGGGGTGGCTCTCAGTTATGTTCCACCATCTGCCGGAGTTTCACAACGGGGACTCCACACTAAAACGGCACCTTCACCATGAAGAGAGACCCCTTAGCTCAACAATTCCTTCAAGCAAGCTTTTGTGAGTAGTAGATTTTCTATCATGCTGGCTTTATGCATTCGTTCTTTTTTGCCCACACTCCTTTTTCTCCTCTCCTGTGTAATACATCACTGCTGTTCTTGTGCGGATTCTTGCATTAGTGAATGGGTTTGAATGCGACTGCAGCTTGGTTATTGACTCATGCTGCATTTGTCAACTGTTTGGAAACTTGTGCTGGGCTGACAGAGTGATTGAAGCACCGGATTTTGATGGTGCAACATCCTGCTCACATCTGAGGGGACCCACGTATTGGCTGCTACGCTGTGCACATTTCTATTTGCTTCGGTGTGGTTTCTCATTTAAAGGTTGCTTTTAACAATATAGATGCTCTCCTGGATAGGAAACATGGGGGCATGATTTCTGAAAGCCCATCTACCTACGAGGCAGCCCCACACACACATAAATACACATGCTCGCAGGGTATTCTGCCCATACCAACTTAGAGATTTAAATATTTTTTTGGCAATTTTTATAGCGTTATTTTCAACGGTTGTATATTCTTAATCTTGATTGCGTATATGTTTTGACATCTTTATGCCAAAGGCTTGTGTTTATAGATGTCTGAATTAAACATTGAACTCTTTTCAAGGTAGCTGAGTTAACAACATTTAAGTGGTTTTGATTAACCTGGGTTTGCTTATTTGCTCCGAAATGTTCTAATGCAGAACCATCTCCCTTGGCATAAAGTGATTTGGGAGCTCAGCCCCAGGAAACATAATTTTCTAAATAGCCGAGAGCATCATATCCAGAATGTTTCTCAAAACTTGCCTCCGACTAAAGATCTGAGGTTTGGCCATCTCTCCTGCTCCCTCTCAGCTATTCAGGTGGTGCAGATTGAGAAATTGGAACCTAACTATATAGACACCGAATTTATTAAGGTTGACAAACTCAGAGCTGACAAGACTGTGGTTCCGGGGAGAGGGAGGATGTTCATGAGCCAGTGAGCAAGACTCAGCGTGGAATTTGGAAAATCCTTGGTGCATGCAGTTTTGCCCAGAGTGGCATGTTGTCACGTTGTCCTCCAGCTATATTTGCCACTAAGAGAAATGAACTCCTAATAAACAGCATTGCCCTTCGAGAGCGTATCATACCCAGAGAGTGAAAAACGAGGGTCTCATCTGGTTTAAAACATTGCAGGCTCTTCACCATCTAAGCTTCTCTGGGGCCACCCTAAAGCTTCCATCCCGAGACATGTAGTGGTTCTTTGGCATCACAGAGGAATTGTGTTGTTCTAAAAGCTTTTGTCTTACTTTTTTATTATTTCAAAAGATTCAGGGAGTACAAATGCTTTTGTTACATGGATAGCTTTTGTAATGCTTAAGTTGGGGCTTTTAGTGTACCCATCACCCAATTGGTGTTTGTTGTACCCGATAGGTACATTTGTACCCCTCCCACTCCCCCTCTTCTTGATTTCCAATGACCTTTGCATCTCTTTGCTTTTAATTAATTTATTAATGTGTTTATTTACTTATTTTTAGAGACAAGATCTCATTCTGTGGCTCATGCTGAAGTGCAGTGGCCTGATCATAGCTCACTGCAGCTTCAAACTCCTGGGCCCAAGTGATCCTCCTGCCTGAGCCTCCAAAGTACCTGTGGCTACAGGCCTGTATCACTATGTCTGGCTAAGTTATTATTATTATTATTATTATTATTTGTAGAGACAGGGTCTCACTATGTTGCCCAGGCTGGTATTGAACTCCTGGCCTCCAGTGATCCTCCCTCCTTGGCCTCCCAAATTGCTGGGATTAGAGGTGTGAGCCATCATGCCTGGCCCCTAAAAGCTTTTAATGAGCATATGCTATTTTCACCACTAGGAAAGTAGTTACGTTTTGTTGTCAAGGGCTGTGCCTTTTCCTGGATGGTGTGACATGTCGATACAGGTAATGCAGAAGAAAAGACTGTCTGTTAGGCATGAAATGAGTTATTATGAGAGCTTGGAGTAGGATAATAAACTCTCCTAGCTGCAAGGACTGGGGCAGATCTTTTGAAAGACATAACTATTGTTTCTCCCAGTTTTGAAATATCACCTGAGCTCCAGGTCTTTATGCCCAAAGGCTACTGTTTAACTTACGTATAACTTAAGCATCTTAACATCAGTATACGCAAATCCACACTCACGGACTCCTCCCTCCCCACTCACAGGCACATCACGTCAATCTGGTCTCATTCCCTTGTTGTTTCTCTTTATAGCAGTTCGTAATTCGGGTGCTGAGGCCAGAACCTGAACCATAAATCTCGACTCCTACATATTCTTCTCCCCGCTCCTTTAGGTTTGAGATTCCTAGTACTTCCCAAGTCTGTGAATTCCTCTCCAAATCTTCCCTCGGGAACACTCATAGGGTCACCACGATTTCTCAGCTAGGTTTCTCAGGTGTTCAAACTATCTGACCTGTTTTCTAGTCTTGCTCCCCTTTAGGGTAAGCATGTATCCTGGGTTGCCTGGAACAATCCTGGTAACAGCTGTTGTTGTAGTATTATTATTAATAGCACTTCTGTCCCTGCCAATAAAGTTCTGCTTTGGAGAATCAGTTATGATCACCCAACCTTTCATTCACTTCTTAGGACCAGAATGACCTTTCAAAAGCTTAATAAACACTGCTTGTATTCTTCATTTGTCATCGTGCTCATCATCTCCGTACATGTACCCACGACCTGTTGTATTTAGTTTATTTAGGGATTTGCTTGTTCATCGTCTTCCTCCCTCCCTCTCTCTCTCCCCCCCTCTCCTCCACCCCCCTCCACCCCCCATCTTTCTCTCTCTCTATTTCACCTTCCCACTTGCTTTATTTAGGTTTAATCCCATTAGGGCTAGGACGATACTTATTTTGTTCATAACTCTACTCTTTAGTATCTGTAACACTGTAGGAACTAAACACATATTTGCAAATACTGGCGACTATTAATTTTTGTTGTTAGTGCAGTGAAAGGAAGCAGCATGTGCACCAACACCATAATTTGGCCCAAAGAGACCTAGGATTACATATCAGAATGCATCAGGGGATGTTCCGCTTTGGACCATGGCAGGATGACGTCTACCATAAACAGCTTTAAAACTGGACAGAATGTATGAGGCATCAGTTTCAGGCATTGGGGACCCAGGAGCACAGCACCGTGATCCTTCAGGGCATAGAGACACATGAGATGAAACCCCCAGTCACCCAGCCTTCTGCCTGGGAGAGATGCGGGTGCAGGGAAGCAGAGCCTACATCGAGAGCAGGAGCTGCCCTGAGCTACAGAGGTGAGGTGTTGGGGATACTGAGGCAGCTGGCGTTGGTGGAGCTGGAGACTGGGAAGGACAGGGCTGTGTGGGAGGCGGGAGTCACCATGCGCTGGTTCCCCGGCCGAGGGGTGAGCTGTGAGGGGCCCGGGGAGGCTCGTGAGTCTCCATGGGGAGGAGGATCTGCGAGGCTGAGGCTCGAATGGTGATATTGGAGGTTACGGGCATAGAGCTGAGACTCCAGAAAGATCAGACTTTGGGAATAAGGCGATATCTCAGAGAAGGAGTCAGCGAACTGTGGCCCACAGGCCCAATCTGCCCTCTAGCCTGTCTTGTACAGCCCATTCAAGAATATTTTAAAATTGTTTTTAAAGGATTAAAAAAATAAGAAAATGTGGATAAGACTGTTTATCTGTCACCTGCAAGGCCTATTTTTTTTTTTTTTTTTTTTTTTTTTTACTATCTGGCTCTTGTCAGAAAACATTAGGCAACCCCTGTCTAGAGTGAGGGCCGTGCCCTATGTCTGTGCCCAAATCCAAGGTAGATCTTCTGTAACAAAGGATAAAAACGAGCCTGGCTGGGTCACCAGCATATACCAGTTATTCAAGTGCTACAAGAATAAAACTATTAATAAACTGCTGTTTAAAGGAAGATGACATAATTCGGACCCGCTGAAATTTGTTGTATATATCGAACCCTCTACAATTGAAATGTCTAATATAACAACAAAACATAAATACTAGATATGTGTAAAGTAGAAAAAAGAAATAGGACTGACAGTCTCGAGCAGGGTTTGGGAGGCTGCAGCCTGCGGGACAGCCACCTGTTTCTGTGAATGTCCTTCCTTCCCTGGGGCACAGCCGTTCCCTCGTGTTTCCATTCTGCCCGTGGCTACGTTGGGGCTGTGACGAAAGAGCCAGGTGGTTTCATCAGAGACTATACGGACCACAGAGCCTACGCTACTTATATCCTGACTGTGTAAGAAGATATTTTCAGACCATTCATTAGGAGAAAGAGTAGTCAGTAGGAAAGGACTGCAAGATGACTCAAATGTCACGATTAAAGCAGACAGGGATTTTAAAATAATGATTATAAATAGTGAAAGATTTCAAGGAAGTGATGGACACAGTGAGTTCACAGATGGGAAATCTCAGGAATCAAATAGACATTATAAACAGGAACCAAATGGAGATTCTGGAACTGAGAGGTACAGTGTCTGAAATGTAAACATCAGATTGAACAACGCTGAGTAAGGAAATCAGTAGACTTCAAGATAGAACAGAATAGAGCCAAGGAACAGAGAGAAGAAAGATATTGGAAAAAAATTTAAAGCCTCCATGATCTAAGGGAAATACTAAGCATTTAATTACATATGGTTGGATTTTTGAATGGAGAGGAGAGACAGAAAATGAGACAAAATACTATTTGAAGAGATAAAGACTAACATTTTCCAAATTTGGTGAAAACATCAACCTGTAACACAGAGAGTTTGGGGAAAAAAGCAGTATAAATAGAAGGAAAAAACATACCTAGGAACATTATAAAGGAGCTGCTCAAGGCCAGGGGTGGTGGCTCATGCCTGCAATGCTTGCACCGTGGGAGGCAGAGGGAAGGCCTGGAGTTCATTTGAGACCTGCCTGAGCAAGAGTGAGACCCCACCTCTATAAAAAATAGAAAAATAAATCAGCTGGGCCTAGTGGCATGCGCCTGTAGTCCCAGCTACTTGGGAGGCTGAGGCAGGAGGATCCCTTGAGCCGAGGAGTTTGAGGTTGCAGTGAGCTGTGGTGATGCCACTGCACTCTAGCTGGGGTGACAGTGAGATAAATAAATTTATAATAAATAAATAAGGAAACTGCTCAAAACCAAAGACACACAGAGTACATCTTCTTTAGGACAAAAGATCTATATTTGTCTATTATGCAACATCTGCTCTCTGTAAGGAGTACAGGTAACTAAGCCTTGGAAAGGCATCCCCCAGTGAGACATTGTGACAACTTCTGAGACTGGCAGTGGTGAGTTGGGAAGACGTGGGAGGACTCGCTGACGGTAGCAACAAAGGGACGTCAAAGAGAGAGATTTAAAGCAAAGGACAGAAAAGGGGCAGAGTGACTCACCAAAGTGTAGAGGGGGCATATGACAAACTCTGTGGCGGCCGAGATGTGGTTCCCTGTTGTTAGAAACGGCCACCGAAGGAGCTGAGGCTGCGGAGGTGAGCTTGCTGCGGACAAGCGCATCGTGTTCTGTTGCACAGGTGTGGGCTGCAGCCATCTGGCGTGGGCAGGGAGTCCTCTCCTGGGCAGCAGAAGTGCTTCCTTGTTCAGTGACGATCAAAGTCTTCAAATGCAAGTGGTTATTTATTTTAGTTAACAGTTACCTATAAAGCTCTTGTGCAGGTGGCCAAAAAGAACTTTTGTAGAAGGGTTGTGAAGTAGAACACTTCTGTATTTGTGTTGCCTTTGGACAATGTTTTTTTTTTTTTGCATACATGATTGAAAAAAATAAAATAGTTGCCAATATTTAAAAATCTGGAGGTTTCACAGAAATAACCAGATTTCTGGCTTCTCTTTAAAATAACAAATATATTTTTTAAAAAGACAGTAAAAACCTAGGCAATTTGGGACTTGTCTGTCAACATGGAAACAATTTGTTGTGACTAAAGTAATCATTACTTTATTTAGAGGGCAGGCATACTTTACTTTGCCACAGTCCTCACTCTTACCTATTCCCCACACTGTCACCATATGTCAGTTGCTATTTATCTTCAAAATTGTAGAGGATTTTTGCCCTGTAGTAGAGTTAAGTGGGAAGGAAATGGTTTATTTTACCCAAGTCTTTGTGAAAAACAGAAAAAAATAAATAAATAAAAGACCAAGAAGTATCACATGGTGGAGAAAAGAATAAATAGAATAGGAGATACCACATTTCTTTGTGGAAATGTAAAACATTTTCATATGTTTAATATGCAAAAATCATGCCATATACCTTCTCACATCACTCCGATAGAATACCTGAGTCCAAGACTCCTGCAAATATTTGAATTTCTTCAAATGGTTGCAGTAGTTATAGTTTGTTTTTGCAAATAAAATTCTCCCTCCTAAAAATATACATTCTAACAAAAATTAAAACCACAGAGAAAGTATAAACATTTGTAAATACCCCCTTCCCGTTCCCAACCAAGATACTCACTTGAAGCTGTTTGTGCATGCTCTGGAATCCCTACTTTAAATTCCCATTGCAATGTCATGGTTGAGATGCCCACTCATATACCGCCTGTGATCCCTGGGGGTAATGACACAGTATCTTGTACAGCTTAAGTAGTGTCACCTCTCTTGAGGGCAGAGAACAGACTGCTGGTTGTTGTCTTAGTTAAACACTTTCTAACAATTTTCTAACATTGTGTTTCTGGAACAGCTTGGAAGTGTGCAGTGTGATTGGGTATGAATGGGAGGGGTGGGCAAAGGCATCCGTCTGATTTCTTGGAGCAGGGCCATTTAGTGGACGATACCCGAGAGGTTTTCTTTGCACAGACTTTTCCTGACGCACTTATAATTTTCTGCCCAGAAATCTCTTCAAGGCCTGTGGAGTTTTAGCTCTGGGGGAATTATTCCTCTGAGCAAGCAGCTACCCAGCTGCACACATAACTTTCCAATCAGGCTAGTCCTTGCTCAGACAATTCATGAGGGGAAATCTTGGCATTGGTGGGCAAGGTCCTGACAGCCCAATTGTTTCAAAATATATCAGTGATCTCCATGTTTAACTGACCAAAGTAAATGCTATTTTGCAAACTGCAATGAGTTTTTTACATGATGAATTTTCTTATGAAAGTCGAAATGGGAATTTCAGGTTAGTGGAGGCGGTGAAGTCAGTGCATTTATTAGCATCAGGAGCACAAAGTCTCCAAGATGAACTAATCTGTGAATAACGGTGCCATTTGTAACATCATAAACACGGGACTAATGGGGAGATGGTGCAGTGGAATGCTGGTATTTGCAACCTGTCATCATATTAGTACAATGATGAAATTTGCTACTAAGTTCCTCAGCAAATATTCAGTATCATGTTTGTGCCTTCTTGTTATAATTTGTACCATATTAGTAGCATCTTACCATATTAGTGACTTTAAAATGTTTTTGAAATTATATCTCTTGGGTTGATGGAAATGGAATGTTCTGAGGTTGTGCGAGTATTAGTCATATTAAACTTGCCCTGTTAGCAGCTTTCCCTTGAACTGATACTTAAATGAGGTTTTAATATAAACAAAATGTACTTCTGAAATGTGCTTCCAGCTACAACCAATTTCTCCCAGTCCATTAGCCACTTTGTATCCCTTTTAAGAAACTTGAGATTGTGCTTTTATTGAGGAGCCAAAGTATTTGCTCAACTCATTAAGTCAAGCAGTGAGAATGTAAACATAAGGGCTGTGATGTTTCCCGAGTTACTCGGGGGCCCAGGAGATGCAGCCTTTTCGACGCCACCCCCCCCCCCCAGACAGGCACGTGGCTGTTGAGATTTTCCTGCCTGTACCTATTCGTACTGCTTGATGCTCCTTCTCTTGGACTCGTGAGAGAGGCTGGTGACTCCACTCCTCTTGCTTTCACATGTTCATGGTCTTTGGATTCCAAGAGTCCAGGGTGTTTGTTTTGTTTTGTTTTGCAGAAGGGGAAAGGAGTCCTGAATTTTCAAAGCACTTGACCTCCACCATGCAGGGTTTTACGGTATCAGTGAAGCTGGTTTAGAAACTACCCTAGAAAATGGCCTAACCAAGTACGGTTTGGCTTTGTGAAATGGCTTTTTCTCCTGTTTAAACCAACTGTGTAGACATTCTTGTTCAGAGAGCTTCAGAACCTCATGGACAGCCAGCATATTAGTTTTTGGTGGCTGCCTTAGCCATGTACCAAAACTGGGTGGCTGGAACAACAGAAATTTATTCTCTTGCCGTTCTGGAAGCCAGGGTTTGAAATCAAGCTGTGGGCAGGGCTGTGCTCTCTCTGAAGGCTAGAGGAGGACCCTTCCTGGCATCTCCTAGCTTCTGGTGTCAGTCTCAGTCTTTGGCTCTCCTTGGCTTGCGGGTGCAGCACCCCAGTCTGACAGCCACGCTCTCATTGTCTGTCTTCACAGTGTCTTTCCTCTCTACCATCTGTTTCTCGGTCCAAATTTCTCCCTTTTATAAGGACACCAGTCATATTGCATTTGGTCTCACCCTAATGACCTTGTGTTAACTTGATCAGCTCCGTAATGACCCTATTTCCAAATGTGATCACATTTGGGGGCACTGGGGATTAGCACTTCAGCATATCTTTTTTGCGGGAGACCTAGTTCGACCCATGCCAGCCTGAGTTCTCTATTTGTGCATATTTATGCCGCATGGTGTGGCATTCGCAGCAGCAGGGGGCCTGGAGCGTGTGCTGCTACCACCCGGGAGGCTTAGCTGTCATCAGCCTGATGGGAACACGAACACTTGCCAGGGAACCCGGCCCTCAGAGTTCCAGAGGGCTTCAGACCACTTCCTGGGCCACAGCATGGAGAAAGCAAAGGGGGATCGGAATCTAAATCATAAAATTGTTTATTTTTTATATATCCTTTTATTGTGTATAGCCAACACGGACATTCATTGAGAAATGAGTGAAGAGAAATAAGAGGAACGGATGGGAACCAGACCAAAATTTAAAAACAGGTATTATATCATCAGATCTATGGAACATCTGTTTACTAAGGATCTATCACGTGCTAGACACTAGAAATGAAGAAATAAATAGGACGGTCTTCTTGGCTTCAAGATGCTCACAGGCTAACGGGCCATCATATGAGAGCAGTTTAATATGAAAAATAAAAATAGTGCCTATTTTTATGCTATCATGAATGCCAGCGCATGCACTTCATGGAGCCCTTGCTCTGTGCCACGTGACAGTCTCACGGTTTTATATCTGTTACCCTGTCAAGTCTCACAACAGTTCTGTGACGTGGGGAGTATCTTCCCCATTTTATCACCGATGTCCAGCAGGGTTCCTGAGCACACCCAGGACTGCATAGCTGCTGGAGGTCAGAGGTGGAATCACAGTCAGACTCACTACCTTTCTTTTCATCACTACATCAAACCCTGTGGCCAGGGGGCTGCATGTATTCATTGGCTGATCCCAATGTCGCTCGCCCATCACGCATCGGGCTCTGCCCACCACTGGATCATGCAAACTGAGAGTTGTGCAGGGGAGCTATCCTGGGGGGATAGTAGTGTGTGTTCCTAAAAGAAGAGGGGCAGAAGGAATGGATGCTGAGCATGCGCAACTAAAGCATACACCCACTTAATATGGGAAGTTCTGCAGGAGCAGAGCCGCAATTATGCTGCATACCCTGTGCACTTTGTCATGCGGCACAGGCCCCCAAGTACAGAAGGAGACATTCTGCAACTCAGAGTCCTGCCTTTGTCAAGTTCGGGTTGTAAATTCTTGGAGAATTTAGAGATGGTGTCACATCTGTTTCTCTCCCTCTGTATAAAGAAAAATAAAATGCCATATTGAATAAGTACCTCATAAAGGCTTTTGCATTATGATGGAGAGAGAACCAGGAAGATGAGAGGGAAAAACAAACATTTTCCCATGTAGCAAGAGGGAGAACGTTGGGGTGCTTGAGATGTTCAGACCCTTGATCTGGGTGGTTGTTACATAGGGTGGGGTGTGTGTGTGTGTGTGTGTGTGTGTGTGTGAGAGAGAGAGAGAGAGAGAGAGAAACTGAGCATTTAAAATGCATGCACAGTGTAGAATTGTGGTAGCCAGGGGCTGGGGTTGAAGGGAACAGTAGCAGGAAGCAATTATTTAATGGGTGCAGAATTTCAGTTTTGCGAGATGCAAACAAAGTTCTGCGGATGGATGGTGGTGATGGTTGCACAACAGTGTGAATGTACTTAATGCAGCTGAATTGTGCACTTAAAGATGGTTAAATGTTACAATTTTATGTTATATGTATTTTACCATAATCTAAAAAAAGATTATTGTACTTCACTGTATCCGCATTATACCTCAATCAAAAAGTAAAAGTAAAGCAAATAAAATACAATGTTCCATTCCTATGCAATTTTGGGAGCCACTAGCAGGGTTGAATTGACCTCTGACAATTTCATGCAGAGTGGACAAGCAATTTTAGAGATCCTGACTGCAATACCTCAGCAGACTGTGGAACACTGGTATAAACAGATTATTTCTCTCCAATGCCTTGCCTATCATCCTGTACCTTCTTCTCCCTCCTAAGTCCTAGCAATGGGTAACCTGTCTTTATCCTGGCAGAACTGCCTTCACTATGATTTCAATGCCAACATAATGACTATTTGTACTGAATACATTTCACAGAGCCTTCGTCCCCAGGCAATGTGTATTTTTTTCCTTCACGTTTGTTATAAAGTTTGCGGATCACTATCCCTCTCGTCATACTTAAACTCTCTGGCCTGTTCAGAGATTCCTCAGTGATTTTCCTCTCTTGATGCCCTCATATCCTGGTCCATGTTCTCTTGGGGCACACACAGGATTTTATTTTTCCCAGTTGCATGCCAGCATTTTGGAATTGGCTGCCATGGGAACTGGTGTTGGGGCATGCGTCCCATCACCAATTATGCTGAGTAGTCGAACCCTCTCCACTTCTAGCTGGTCCAGGCCACCGTGATTTACTGCCTGGAAGACTGCCACCAACTCCTGGCTGGCCTTCTCACTGTCACTTTGCCTCAAGGCCATAATCCATTGTGAGAGCCAGGAGAACCTTTGAGATAAGTCATTCCCTAGCTGAATTCCCTTCCTGGTTTTTCATTGTTTGTGGAGCAAAACTCAGATCCTACCTGTGATGACTAAGGCCCTGTGTAAACTAGTTTTTACATTGATCTCCACCCTCAGCCCTTGCCAAACGCTGGCTCTAGGCACACTGGCCTTATTAAGGTACAGAACATGGGTGTAATTTTTGTTTTACTATTTCTGTTTGTGTCCTAAACCTTGGCCCTTACAACTTGGCCACTATTCCTGGGGAGACCAAAGGGATGATGTTCCTGGCTTTAGAGAAATCCATCTCCAACGCTAGCAAAATAAAAGCATTCATTTCTCACTAGTGATGGAAATAGAAGTAGCAGCAGTTTTTATATAAAGGACATTATTTATATGCTTATTAATTGATTTGTTCATTGATTCAATGCATATTGATCATTTTACTACACCCATGTTATATATCTCAAGTTAGGAGTTGGGTAGTTTAGTGATGGTTTTATTGTTCATATTTCATAATAATGATATATTTTAAATATTTCATAATGTATAATTTAAAAAAAATCATACCAGTGACCTTGCCTCAGTAAGCCTGACTGATTTGAGCAATATCTGCCTGGAGAATTCAACAGCAGGATTGCCCTACTGATGAACTCATATGTCTAACCATCTTCCTGTTGGGACAGTCTTTTTAGTGGCCTAAGTATTCTTTCAAGGTGCTAGAGTTGGGATAAAGTAGTAAAAATTTCTAGACTTTCCATTAAAGAAAGGATCTGCTTTTGCCCCTGTGGCCAGAGAGGTCATAACTGGAAATGAGCAACCATGTGGTTTTAAGTGGAAGAAGAAGTGATTGGATTCTTCCTACCTTGTCTGGTTCATAATGATGGTAGGTGGTAGCTACCTCCTCTCTACAGGATGCTGGAGAACCACTCTGGATAGCATCCCTCAGTGTCCAAATTCCCTGTGAGCTCTGAGTGGAACCCCACCGTTATGGGAGGATATTCTAGCTACTACAACTTTGAAGATTTTTGGCTCAAGATGAATCCACCTTCTCGACTTCCCTCACCCAGAAATGTTGTCAAACGATGGTCTGTAAAAGCATATTAAATAAAGATCCCAGAGCTAATGCAGTGGGAGGGTTTTAAGTCATTTTCGCATTCAGTTTAGTGTTTAGTAACTCCACTCTTTAATGAAGACTTTCTTTCACAGAGTTTAAATTCTGATCCCGATCACCTCGTATGATCTAATATGTATCACTGTGGTATTTGATTTCTGGAGCAGATTAGAAGCCACTTCAAACAAATAGGCCACCAGTAGCTTAATCAGTGTTGGTTTCAGGCCATTGCTTTGCAATTGATTAATTATTGTGTTGAGCTGATAACTGATAACTGGATTAATTATTTTATAGTAATTCCTATTTAAGCATGAGAACAGGCGTTTTTAATACCCCCACTATGAAAGCAGTGCTGGACCTACCAACCAGGTTGCACATGGGGGGAGGGTGGGGAAATTGGTTTTGAATTGAATGTTTGAATATGTTTACTTTGTTATTAGAATGATTTAAAATGGAAGTTTTGGGGGATGGCAGTAAATAGAAAATGTCATTTCACTCATTTCAAGGAACAGGGATTGAGGAATTGATTGAATCATCAATTTGGTTATGAGCAGAATTTCAAACATAGAAATAATTTGCTGACACCCCCGAGGGGACAGCCCACTGAATGTTCTATTCCGTCTGTTTAACCTCTGGACTCCAGAGTACAGGGATTGCAACACCGCCCACGCTTGATTTATGGGGAACAGCTGTCTCCTGCTTGTGCCACAGTGATAAAATGTTTCTCCATCTTAGGGCAAATCTCATCTCTTGCAGAGGGACCACATGTTCAAGCAGGTGGGAGAATGAATGGGTGCCAACCGAGAAGAGGCAGAGAAAGCATAACCGGGAGAGTCGTTTAGGCTCCCAGAAGCTGAAGATTAAATATAAAAAGCAAGAAAAAATAGGTATCAGTCCCTTGGCCTATTTAAGGCTACCAAGTCTCAATGTATCTGCCGCGTATCCGCCTCATCATGGGTCAGATAGGTTGCTTCATTAGTTTTTTTGGAGCTTGTAGGATATATCAGTCCACTCAGATGTGCAAGAAGTAACTTATTTTTTTATTTATTTTGAATCAGTTTTATATCCAGTCTCTGATCCTTGTCAGGTAAAACATTCACTTTTAGCTGTTTCACATCACTCCGTTTTCCTGGAGATGTACAGGAGTCTGGGATGTGTATGGTACCAAGAAGGCATTGGGGATGGGTCAGGTGATAGTGGTTGCCATGGAAACACCTGCTGTTGGGTGCCCATGGTTCCGCTCAGCTGGTGGTGCAGTTGGTTCTGTGCCATTTTGAGGAAAGATGACTCTGTAGGGAAGAGCTGGGAACCCTGTCATTTAGCATCCAGCCTACCGAGGGGCACTGTCCAACCATCTTCTTCTGGGACCCAGAGCTGTCTGCCCCACTCACCCATCTTCATAGCTGCTTCTTCATAGCCTGTTGTCTCTCAAAGCTTCTGTCACTCTCCTGGTTATCTTTTAGGTCACCTGCCCCAATCTCTCCCATGGACTTTTGCTCCAAGGAACATGAACTCAATACCTACAAAGCTTGGGCAAGTCAATGACTGAGGCACACCCGGTATAATGCGATCAAGACTTGTGTGACACTGGTGAACACGACAGCATAAATCAAGTTCAAAGATATTCCGATATAATTAAATAAAGTACAGCACTCTGCTGGTCAAATGAGCCACCAATATATATTACTTGATTTAGACTTTAGCCAAAGAAAAGGGAAACAAAATGAAACAGAAACCACTTTCATGTATTTATATTGAATTGTGCCAAGAAATGGAGGTGGAGGGGGGCTAGAGGGAGGAGGAGGGAAGAAAGAAAAAATTATGGAGAAAAAAATATTTTAATAAATCTTGCTGTGCACTCTTGGAAGAGGGAGAAGAGTGTGGATTTGGATGGATCTACTAACCTCTTACAATGCTTAGAGAGACCCACTCTTTGCTTGAGTTGAGTGCAGGGGAGCCACTTGTATGAAGTAGGGCTCTGTGCAGCCCTGCCCTGGTAGGAAGGGAGATGGCAAGGTGCTCTGTCGCACCTGACTTCAGTGACTGTGTGAGAGGGCAGAAGGATTTCAGAGGTGATGATACATCTCTACAAACTGAGCTTGAAGACCAGAGGCCGATTGGTCTCCTGTGCTCACTTGACCTAAGTGAAATGAGGTTTCTCCCTAACGTAGGAGAGGTAACCTGTAAGTCCCGTTGCAGAAAATGAGCACTGAGTGAACGTAAAATATATACACAACCATGATGAATTCATATTCTTTCTTTCTCTCTCGTATCTGTTTATCTATATTTCTTTCTTTCTTTCTATCTACCTATCTATGTGGTTTCCCTGATAACACATCAGTGTCTTACTCAGATAGAAAATATGAAATAAAATAAATATTATATTTAATTGCAAAAGTTCTATATAAACTGCATATTTAAAATATATATAGAGTGTGTGTATGTATGTGAGAGAGAGAGAGAGAGAGGGAGAGAGAGAGAGAGAGAGAGCAAGCTTGTGTATTCTTACATCTCAAATCAGATCAAGGAGCTACAAACTTAAGTGCCTACAAGGGCCAGTCCTATAAGGCAAATTAGTTCATCCACTTGCCAGGTGCCATCTCTTTTCAGGGAGTGGTGGAAACTGTGGGGAACTGGGAAGCCTTCACCACCTTAAGAGGGGCAGCTGCTACCGAGCACCAGCCCACTGTTATCCCTGTGAAAATGTGGACCTTACATTGCTGGATCTTACAGCATCTCTAACAAATGCATCCAGGTTTTCAACTGCAATCTCCTGGTTTTCAAATATTGGCACATAAGTTATATTTTTTTAAAAGAAAAAGATATATTGGCCAAATGAAATGCATCTTCAGGCTATTTGCTGCCCACCAATTTAAACATCTGTATTTTCCACTTGCCACCACTGCATTCCAAGTACGTATCGCGCACAGTGATGGATGCAGAACAGGTGTTCAGCAGAGTATCTGTGGAATCTATGAGCAAACACGGGCCTGCACATATTTAAAGAATGGGGTGCTTAGTTATTTTTTCTGCACGTTTTCCTATCAGGAAGGGAACCTTTTGTCCTTTGCCACAAGTGAGAATTAGTAGAGATCGTGTGTAGGGGTCATCTCTCTCACTAAAAATCACAAAGAAGATGGATTCCTTGTTTTTCTTAACTGAAATGACAGAGTGTGTGCAGAACTTTTCCCCAGTAGGGTGACCAACAACCCTTCTGGTTTGCTTGGATCATCCTGGTTTTGGTATTGAAAGTGCTGCGTCTTAGGAAAACCCTGCTACCCCAGCCACAGCAAAACAGTTGGTCACTCCACTCTCCACCCTGTTTGCTGGGATTCAGAAGATCTAAGGTACTGTAAGCAGACGGGTCACTGTGCATGCATAATTGAGATTTTACCAAGTGAGCCCTGGGTGGTTATTTTCTTAACTTCTCCTGAGATAGCCAGCTCTAAGGCTCTGTCCATCAGTTCATGGTATGGCATGGCCTGGTGGTGGTTCTCCCCGACCTGCTTGGCCATGACACACCTCGATGACACTGCTTTAACAGGTGTCTTGCTGCCTGCCCAGTACTGTGAATGATCCTACAGTTTAGCTAACGTATTTTAATTATTTAGGTGCTCCTTTGCCTTGTGCGCTTTCAGGTAGAAATATAAATCAGCAATGGGCTCGGTGAAACAGTTTCCTCTGTGTGATGCATAAAAAAAATATAACTAACGGTCAACACTCAGACCTGAGCGAGAGAGAATTTCCCCCCCTCTCCCTTAATGTACATCGTGTGTTTTAATATTAATTTCTTCTGTATCCATATATCAATAATTGAACACTGCATCAATTAATATGCCGGGCAAATTGCATTCCCCATCCTCTCGTTTCATGATGCATTTCAGTAATGGAGATAATTTTCAAGATAAAGTATACAATTTAAAATGGATTAAAAAGAACAACTAATAAAGGAGAATTGATCTATGGAAAAAAAATTTGGGGGGGGGGTAATTTCAGGAAATCTTAGCTGTGCATCCACCCGAGGCTGTGGATTTTGTACAGAGAGCCTATAGAAATGATCAAGTTTTATGCACACTGCAAAATTTCCTAGGTCTGCAATTGCAAAGGGTGAGGGAGAGGGAAAATATATGCTCATTCTCTCTCTCTCTCTCTCTCTCTCTCTCTCTTTCACACACACACACACACACACACACACACACAAGCTGGTCTTTTAATAAGGGCATATGTATAATCTCCATCCTTAGGTTGGGAAGGCTAAGCATTCATGCCAGCAAGTCTTTCGGAAGCTTTTCATTTGCTGGGTTTAGTTGGTGGGGTTTGGTTTTGCTTTTGATTTGCTGAATTGGCACACAGGCTTCTGACGGCCCATCCTCCGGCCCCCCTTCTCCCCGTCCCCGCTGCACACCCTGGCGGAGAGCACTGCACAGCGACGGGCGGGCAGCAGCTGCAGCAGCGGGCAGGACCGCAGCCTCCGAGCCCGCAGTGACACCGTGGAGTCGGTAGATGGCTGTAGACAAGTGTGCTGAGCCGTGTGGTGTAAAGAGTAATGAGTCTGGGGAGGCCTTGACCTGACTGGATGCTGCTTTTATCTGAAGTACATTTAAAGAGATAAAGGGGAAGCCGGCTTGCTGCACATGTTCTTTTCTCTGCGGCTGCAGCTTTACTTTGAGTTTAAAAAAAAAAAGGGGAGAAATTCTCAGATGCCGGGCTCCCAGAGTCACCGGCTCTGTGCAGATGTGCCTGCCTCCAGAGGACCGGCCGCCTTCCTGTAAATTCCACCCGTGGGGACTTCCGCGAATCTCCCACCCGCCAGCAGGAAACGGTGTAGTGCCCGACTGTGTGTGATTACACGTCGCTGGTGTGATTAATCTCACCAGCATCATCAGTTTTTGTTTTCGCCACTGTTGCTGGCTGCCTAAAGTGTCTGGGTGTTCGCATTAAAAGGCCACACCAAGAATTTGTTACCTAAGCATCTTTGACGGGAAAGGGAAGAAAGGCCAGAGTTAGGAAGGAAAAGGAGAGAGGGAGGGGGAGAGAGAGAGAGGGAGGGAGGGAGAGAGTAAGAGAGAGAGAGTAAGAAGAGAGAGAGAGAGAGGGGAAGGCAGCTTGAAGCAAGTCACATCACATACAGTGCCACTGAAGGAATGGTATCCTCATAAACTCATAAACAAGCACACCAAACCTTGTGTAAGGGAAGAAGAGGGACTCTAAGGACTTAACAGGAAAAGGCAAGATTTTCTACCCACGGGTTTCAGTTTTTCTTCCAGATACTCTTGTGAAGTAAGGAGACTTCTGTTTGCTGACAGAGCCCTTGATTTCTCTTTCAAGATGATGATGTATTTGTGGGTAGGTAGTCTCTCTCTCTCTCCTCTCTCTCTCTCTCTCCTCTCTCTCTCTCTTCCCTCTGTCTCTTTCTCTCTGATTAATAAATTGACTTTGGGGATAAAGATTGCAGCCCAGAGTAATCGCATTTTGTGTAAGGTGATTACGCTTGTGGCAGAATAATCTTGCGCTGCTATAGTACATGTGCTTGCATTTCCAGTGGGAGTTTAGGAAGGACCTGGTTCATTAGCGTTTAGCTGCAATTTTATTTTCAGTTGCAAAAAGGAAACACACACACACACACACACACGCAAAATATGTGTGTGTGTGTGTGTCGGGGGAATGTATGGCTTTCTCTTTTCTTAAAACATTGATGGTGGTGAATTCCAAAAAAAAATTTTTAAAAAGACAAGGTGTAGGAAAGCCGGTTTAGGCACGAAGGAAATCCTACATCACTTGTGGCTGTGTAGGATTTCATTTAATTACCAAGGGTGAACTGTTCTGAGTAGTGGCGGCTTTGTTTTGGTTTTGTTTTTTCTCTCACAAGTGACTACTTATTTGTCATTTTGGGGCTGAGTGCTGTAGATGAGAGCGGTGTGTGTTATTTGCTTTAATCAGGCGTGTGTGTGTGTGTGTGTGTGTGTGTATTTTACAAGATTGGTCTTGAAAAAGGTGGATTTACATGTACTTGTTCTGGCTTACTGATAAACACTATATAGTTATGTTTTTTCAAGAGATGGCATTAAAATGAAAGCAATGGAGTGGTAACCTGTACTTATGCATCACCATACTGAACTGTTGAAGCAATCAAAAAAATTAGGAATCTAACATGAATGGCTTAGAAAAATTCCTTGGTATGTTTTAGGAGACAAATATATATCCTGGTATAGTTTGGCCCATAAAGAACCTGTGTGAATTTATCATGCCAGTAACCAAAGACCTAGAGCTGCGATTTCACATTCAAAGCCGGTGTTCCCCACTTTTCAGAGGGAGGGAGGCATTTGTGAAGTTAAACGTTTCCTTTTTCATCAACATCATCATCACTGTTGTTTCTCCTTGTTGAGCCGACTTAGAAAAACCTGCCTTTCTTCTTTTTCCTCCAATCACCCTTCTGGCTCTACTCAGATCCATGAACTTCTCTTTGCTGTGGAGGAAGGAGGCAGCAATTGTGCTGAATTCTTTGTTAATCACTGGTGCTTTGACCTCTGCTGGTTTCCCAGTCTGCCTCACCCCTTAGCCAGCCTTGCCTTGTAGACCCTCCTCCTTTCTTTGGGGCATTTTGCTTTGTAGTGTGACTTTAGCTCCATTTCCACCCAGTTTATTTTTGCACAATGTAATGCAATGAATCCTGGCGGTGGCAGACAGACCTTCCCTGTTATTATTTTGTCTTCATTTTAGGGCAAGTTTTCTCTTCAAGCCTTGCCTGTCATTAAAGAGGTATTTGGAAATGGAAAATCACTCGTTAAAATCCATAACGTTCACAGAGATAGTTTTACCTAAAAACATTGAATTCTCATACCATCTATTTGTGAAAGTGGAGGTCGAAACAATTAAGATTTTTAAAGGTTTACGCATGTTGATTTTTAAGCACCAGAAAAGTAGTCACTTAGGATCACCGCCTCAATTATTAAGGAAATAACTATGTTAGTATTTCAAGGAAAGGAGTCTATTCTGGATTTTATTTTGTGAGTGGAGGCTGTTTAATTGTAAACAAATTTCAATTCCTTTAGGCTGTGGTGAGTAACAGTTACTGGTTACACTTTTTCTCGAGTTGTTAAGTGGTGTCTGTGATTTTATTTATGAAGTTTACTGGCTCTTATACATGTCCACGTTTGCAACTCAAAGCAGGGGGAAAATTCTGGCATGTCCCAGATCTTCTCTCCCTGGTTTGGAAAGCTGATCTGCTTCTTAGTAATTAATCCTTGACTTTTAAAAGCGGCCTCCCTCAATTCCCTATTTTCCTCTCTCTGACCAATGCATTTTAGTGCTGCATGCTTTTATTAACTGCATTTATCAAACTGAAACATGGTTACTACCTTCCTGCCCTGTGTTCAAGTATCCGATTTACATCTTTCTTCAAATTTTTTTTTGTTCTGCATTCAAAAAATGGCAGAGACTTTAAATTGGAACAGCTGGATGCATGCTGTTTAAGGAGATATGAATTAGCAAACTAACGTTAACACTGGGAGGTTGGTGGGTTTTTCCATTCTTTTCTTCTTTTTTTTTTAAACGCAGAGGTTCTGCTCTCGCCTTCTAGTCTGTAAATAAAGATACTGTAAATGTGGCTGATATCTCTGTTTAAGAGCTCATCTTGCTTTAGGAAAATGAGCCTCAGCTATATCGATGTATGAAAATAGTGTTTGCTGCTCTCTCATGGATATAAAAATGAAAATGAAGAGAGGAGATACAGTAAAACAGAATCCATATTCGGTTTATTCCTGTCGTAGTTTCTTAAGTTTGTTAAGTAGGCTCTTTATATGCGCCTATCTGTGTTAATAGCACATGGTTTCAGTAAGTATATTTTTATTAAGATTGAAAACTTTTTGTTAGGGGGAGGTGTACAGCAGAGTCTTCCTTCTTCCCCATACCCGTTCAGTCATTTTGGCGGCTAAGGGCTGTCCTTGGCGGATTAGAAAGGTAACAGACTGCTTTGCAATGGTACTAATTAAAGACGGTATAGCCCCTGTCAGCCAGTCCTATTAAATAATTACAGAGACTTCATGTTTAAATCACTTAGCCCCATCTAAAATTTGTACCTTTTTTCCTTAAATGTCTTTAACAAGTTTTTCCTATGAAAAATAAAATTGGTAGTTTTCATTGTACTTCATTTCTCCCCAGTGAGTAGAGGTTGGTGTGCAGGGAAAAGAGAGTTGAGTTCTTTGGAGAACTTCCGTGCAGTTTTGATTCACCAAACTTGGGTGAAGCAGGAAGCAGTCTTACCTGTGGACTTCCAGGAAAAAACAGGGAAGTTTCTTTTACTGAGGACCTGGTCTGAGCTGGGCACCAGGCTGCACATGCTGGAGAGTAAGACAACGCCCTCTTGCATAGCACAGCCTACAACTCCACTGTGGTTATTTGATTCCATCGGCACTAGACATTCAAGTCCTGGACCAAATGGTCTCCAACTTTAACTCCCTGCAATAGGTGTTCCTTTCTGACATCATCAGCTTTTCACTTCTTTTCTTTACTCTCTTAAAACAAAGGACCATTTCCATTTTATTATTTCTACTCACATTTTCTCATTTACATTCCAAGTGGTCTTCCTCTGTTACTTTTGCTTATAGTTAAAATACTGCAATTTTTTTAACTTTTCTTAATTTTCCTCTCATTTTATACTTTACGCCTGCCCTTTTAGAAACATCCTTTTATACATACATACTTGGGCTTAAAAATCAGAGGAGATGATCAGTAAGTACAGAATTTATGAGTGACGTTGAACAGAGGGGAGAGAGTTATGCCAGGAGGCAGCCTGTCTGATCTTACCAGTGTAGTTCTGTCACTTACAAAAAGGAAGTCTGGACACTGTGGCTCATGCCTGTAATCCCAGCACTTTGGGAGGCTGAGGCAGGAGGATTGCTTGAGGCCAAGAGTTCGAGAGCATCCTGGGCAACCTAGCAAGACCCTGATGCTACAAAAAGTTAAAAAAAAAGAAAAAGCAAAAATTAGCCAGGCATGGTGGTGTGCAGCTATAGTGTGAGCCACTCTGGAGGCTGAGTCTGAGCCAGGAAGATTGCTTGAACCCAACAGTTTGAGGTTACAGTGAGCTATGATTGCATCACTGCACTCCAGCCTGGGAGACAGAGGAAGACCCTGTCTCTAGAAAAAATAAAAATAAAAGGAATAAACAAAACTGCATCATTCTTCCTGCAGGATCCTGAGAGTCCTGTATCTCCCAGTGTGCATTGCCTTTGGCAGAAACTCCACCAACCAGGCTACTGCTGTAAGCAAATGTGTAAAGTACCCAAATTTACCTGTGGTTGATCTCTGAATTTTCACCCCATCCTGGGAATTTGAGGAACCTCCTCTGAATTCTCCATTTTCTTTCCTGAATGCCTAAAAGCTCTTTCTTGTCTGTGCTCTACATTCTAGAACCTGGTTATAAACTGAGTACAGATGACCAGATTTATAGATTCTGTATAGATTAGAGATTATGCGTAAACTGTACATACAGATTACAGTTTTATGCTCTAGGGTCATCATGCCGATTTAAATGAAGGGCAGAAACAACATCTCCTTTTAGTTTGACATTTTCTTTCCCCCTTTATTTCAAACAAACAATACATGTGCCCTTTGTGGAAAAATTAGTCAGTGAGAAGAAAATAAATAGCACCAACTCTTCTAGCACCTGATATATACCCAAACACGAGCACTAGTTTTATTCTTAAATATATTTTTATAACATGTGCACACACACACACACACATTTGTTTTCTCACTTTGGATTCAACATTGGTTTTAAGGCATCTCACTGATTTATTAAGAGGGTCTGTTGTTTGTTCCTGCTTTCGTGTGTGTGGAGAGGCAGAAATGCTACGCCATTAACAGGCCGTATCAATTGTAAAACGCATCTCCATTTCGGCTACGTTAAAATGTGAAGGAGGAAAAACAAAGCCTCTGAACGGGAATATTCTGTTGCAGAAAAAAACGAGATCACACTGCCTTAGAACTTACTGTTTTGTAACCTGCTTTTGTCAGTTAACATTGTGTGCCATTCAAGATTCTGCCACCAGAGCTTCTGGAATGCCGGTGGAGACAGAGCCCCGGTGACTGTGGATGCCAGCGCTTCGCCGATTCTTTGTCAGTCATTCCTGCTTCTAAAAATCTTCCCTAGATCCTAACATGGTGCTAATTAAGCACTCACCGTGCATCTGTTGAGTTTGTTGGTCATTTAGGAAGCCTTTATTGAACAGATACTGTATGGGGCCTTGGGGCATCTACAGGGAAGCCAGAGATACACTGAAGGTTATGAAGAGCGGGAAATGGAGGCCTGATGGCTGATATTAATCACCTGTTGACTGCAGTGCATGTACCTGCTAATTCTCTGTTCTGACTTCAGATACGTACTCCCCCTTGCCAGATCTAACGCTAGCACATCCTCCTTTTCCAAATGATTCCTGTTTCCGCTTTGGTGCACTGGAGGCCTAAGTGTGGTCTGTTTTGGCCAACGTAGTTGACCCGTTAGTACAATGGTTCCTTTTTGTGGGAGTTGGTGCTAGAAATTGCCTGTGGCAAGCAAAGGGAACATTTTTTTGTTTTGTTTTGGAGACAGAGATTTCAGTTTTTTAATCCCCAACGTTCAAGAATTTCTGTGTTTTCTCTGAGTAGACTGCTTGGTAGCAAAATGCCCCAGGAATACAAAGATGCCTTCCTGTCCCCCAAAGAATTGTGATTCAGAAACTCGTTTCTGTGGATGTGGCAAGTTCATTTAGCACCCGTATTGGTCACCCTGTGTCTTGGCTAGGGACTGTGAAAAATGGACCCGGCAGACTCTGATTACTGTGATGAAGGTGTTCATCATTCTCCTCCCTCACCTTTCTTGACTGTGATGTATACTGAACTCTCCTCTGTTGTCCCGAAATACCCATGGGACCCCTCAGAGCCCTGAACACACTTTATTCTCTCAAACACTCCATCCACCAGCCTTTCCCCCAACTCCAGCCCACTTCTTCTTCTGCACCGTGACAAGGGAGCATCTGTAATGTTGCTTAAAGATATATTGTAAACAGTTGAAAAGGGCTGGTATCCCAGCATTTGTAAGTCAGAGATACCGATTTATCTGGACAGGTTTTAGGTAGAAGAAGGGTAGATGGCCCGAGTGAGCTCAACATTTTGGTTGATTAAAGGAAACCTGAATGGACCAAAAGTTAATGAGTGGGAGCTCATTTGTGACTGGTTTCTTCTCCCTTTGGTTTGACCACTCACGGCCCCCACTCAATGCAGACTCTCTCCGCCAGACGGAGTAATACGTTATTTTCTCCTTCATCACTAGGAAGCCGCCGATATAAATTGGTCAGTACTATTTTCTTTTTTGAATTTTTCTGAAATTCTGTTCACAGGCACATTTCTCATTTCCTGTAAAGTGATTGGTACCATTTGTTTTTCTTTCCATTCTAATAATGACCCTGAACTCCTAAAACTTTTGTGTTTAAAGATTCTTGCAAAAAAAAAAAAAGTGGTTTGATTATATAAGACAGTGAATATCTAGCATTGCATTGGAGGAAACAAAATAAAAAATGGACTAGTGCTTTCTCTCAGTAGGAAACTCTAGACGCTAGGTTTGTATTCCTTCCTGAGATATGTACATATATATATAATATCTCATATATTTTTAAAGCAAAACTTGATGAATATTAATAGAAGGATTATGGAGGCCTTATGTTTATGTTTTCAACATAGTAGTTGGTCAACTCTGCATGTTCTTTAGCTGCAAAGCATCATGAAAAGCTGACTCAGTGTGAACTGCCTTCTGTTCTTCGTTTTACATTTTGAGTGGTGTTTCATTTACCTTTAGAAAGTTTCCTAAACCTTCAGACAAATACTTGATCAAACGATGCAGGTTTGAACGACATAAGCAAATTAGTTTCTGTGCAAACCTTGTGTCCCCATTCAGAAAAGAACAAATTGAAAAATTGATATTCAATACCAACAAGATAATTTCGGGAAGCAATAGAGCATTGTTTTGACAACTAAGAAACATGAAGCTTTTAGGACAAGGAGAGAGAGAATTGCACATTGTGTTTTCCATTTATTATCCTAAGACATTGTAGGTGAAACAAAAAGCAATTGGAAAAGAAAGGTAGGAGGAGGACGATGTTAAGATGATTTGGAGAAATGTAACACTGTTTCGAGTGGTGCTGTGGGTTGGGCAGGCTCTGATGGCTTCCTTTGCATTCTGAATCTCGTATTTTCCTGATTTTATCTCTTGTCAAATCTTATGTATTGGGTTAACATGCCTTGTTACCTTGACTTGGGGTCTTCAATGTTTCTTTTGCAGGTTTTTATTATATCAGTATATTGTTCACCCCAAACCAATCTTTTGCCAGTGGATTAGGTGGTATGCCTAAAAATGGCTGATGACCTGAGATGAATGCAGACTATTAGTGATTATTTGTGTGTGTTGAAAGAGAGAGAGATTGAGATAGAGAGAAAGAGAACTCTCTGCTTACAGCTAAATGACTTGCTACGAATAACATTTGGATTATCTGCTCTCTTTGATCACACAGAGTTTTGCCCCCTCTCTTGATGCAGAACAGATTTTGCATCTGTAAATATCCATTGTAGACATGAACGTAAACATCAGAGGTAAAAATCCATTGTAAAATAATCTTTTACTATGAAAGAGTGATCCGCGGTACTGTTATTTGCACATCTCTTTGTATTCTTCTGATGATTTTAATAATTTGTTCTAACTGGAATATACTGTCTTCATAGAACCCCTGGCAAAGTGAAAATGTGGTTCAATTTTTATCAGTAATGTGGAGTTGTATGCCCTCTTCTATTTGTTTGTTTCTTTTCTTTTTCTCTGAATTACATTGGGAGTGGTTTCACATAAGGAAGTGCCCTGAGCCTTCTCTATACTTGGATGTCATGGTCCACCTTAAGTGGGAGCTCAGAATGTTTTTATCGGTGATGGTCATTTTTGCGAGAACTTGGGCATCATTAGACAAGTAGAAATGTGTTTTATTAATTCATTTATTTGTTTAAAATATTTGAGAGCAGCTAATGTATCAGACACTGTTTATGCTAGGTTCTGGGGACACAGGGAACACGGTATGATCCCAGTCTTCATGGAACTTATATATAGTTGAGGAAACAGGTAAAAGAAAGCACTACAAAAATGAGAACAAATGAGCAAAGTAGTAGATAAAGGGTTTTAGCTATAACTCATAGTTGCAGAACTAAGTGGAATTCAAAAGGGAGATATATGGGCTCACATCTCTGAGAAGTCCAAAGATGGTAGGCATTCAGGACCAGGTGGATGCAAGTGATCAAGCCATGTCTGTGAAACTCTGACTCAGTTTCTCTGATCCTTTTTCCTCTGTGTTTCTCCCACAAGGTGGCTAAGGTGGCCACTAGTGGCTTCTAGCAGACATCCTGCTATTATACCAGCCTCCGTGGGTTGATCACACTCATCCAAGAAGTAATAGGTTCCAAGAAATGTTCTAAGGCCAGTTCTGTGGCACCTGAATTAAGTCCCCCAGATACCCCTGAACCAGTCCCTGAGACTTAATGTTCAAGCCTGGATAATATACTCACTGTTTGGTATCTGGGAGTATGCTCAGCTCCAGAAAAACAGGGACTACTGATAGTAGCGAAGTGGTGGTTTCCTAGGAAATATTAGAGTTGTTACCAGAAGGAGAAATGAAGCCTGGTTAGGTAAAAACAACAGATGCTCGCTATACAAATAAACAAACATCATAATGACAGCTTGCAATGAGGTCTGAGACAGAAACAAAAAGGGTTCTTGGGTAATAGAATAATGAGAGGGGTATTATGAGCGGGAACGTCAGGCAAGACTTGTCCAAGAAGGCATCTTCTCAGCCAGAAACTGAGGGTTTGAAAGCTGCCATGAGGTAGGAGGACCCTAGGGAGAAATGGTGGTAAGAGGGGCATTCCATAAGCAAGGGGAGGACCCCACACAGTGTGGGGGAGAATGTAAGGGAGTGAGCATTTTGGTTGTTTTTCTTTTTTCTATTCTAATTGAGAAGTGTCAGAGAATCGTATAGTCAATTTCCCGTTAGGATTTTGAGCACCTCTTGATCTGCTACAAATCACTAAATTCCACCCGTTTGACGTTGCTACCACTCATAGCAGGCAAGTACACATATGTATGAAACAGCATCCAGCCTTGATCCATCTTTTCAAATAAACCTGATCCTTGGACCTCGGGGATGATTCCTTCCCACATGCCGCGCCAGCAGGCTGCTGGTGCACGTTCACCCGGAAACTCTGGTGAGAGGGGGGAAAAAAGGGGAAAATCTAAAAGGAAGAAAGAACATAAAATATATTGAAACTCCGAGCTCTCCTGCAGAGTTGGGGAGAAAGGGGTGGGAAACCTTTGAACAAATCACAGCACAGCCTTGCACAATGGCCTGCCCTGTCCAGTCTACTGAGCACTTTGGGTTGAGGGGCAGAAATACAAAACAGTCTCATAATAGCGAGTGTTGTTAAGAATTTCAAGTATCTTCAAGGGCATTTGACTTAAATGAGCTCAGTGATGGAGTATTCAAGTAAAGAGAGTGTTGTTAATGTGCTAAATTAAAAGGCTAATCAAAGAGGCAAGTGCTACAAATGAGAACAGGAACACAATTAGTTAATGGGAGATGGAGAATAATGCGGGAGGGATTTTTTTTTTCCCCATATACATGATAGAAGCCCTCACTCTTTTCAACCAGTGAAAGGGGCAAAAACTTGTATGCCATTCCCTCATTTGTACAATTAAGCCGAAGGTGTACTTTACTTTATGAAAAGGTATTACACGCAGACACACGCAGGCACGCTTAAACATATAAAAATCAATTATAATCTCGTAATAACACATTTCTTATGAGGATATAGAACATTATAACAGCTAGAATTATGGGCTTTGCAGTGAGGCACAGCTGTACTCAAAATCAGGTCCTTCCACTATTCTTGGCATGAAGCTTCAGTTTCTCCATCTTTAAAATGGGGCTAATACTCGTGCCTGAGGTTGCCACCCGTCTGGTGCTGAGCCAGTTGCTGACAGCCAACAGTCTCTTTGATCAGTTGCTGCCTTCTCCTGGTTGGTCTGTGCCCAAGTGAGGTATCCCTGTTACGGCCCAGCCAGGCTCATTGCCTGCTGCTCAAGAGGAAGCCAGTATCCTGAGACAGCGGGGCTTACAGCAGAGAAAGAGTTTCATATCGCAGGCGCCATGCGGGGAGATGGGAGGATTTTCTCAAATCCGTCTCCCCAGGAATTTGGGAGAAAAGGTTTTTAAGGATAGTTTGGTGGGCAAAGGACCAGGCAGTTGGGTCTGCTGATTGGCAGGGAATGAACTCACAGGGTTGGGACGCAGATTATCTTCTCAGTCGGGAGATTTCCTGGGTAGCGGGTCTTGAGGTCTTGAGGCTACTGGATCCATTCCCATGCCTATCTATCCATGGGTCCGATTGGCACCAGTGGATTCCTCCAGAATGCAGAGTCTGCAAAATACTTCAAAGACCAGTCTTAGGCTTTGCAATGGCAATGTTATTTATAGAAGTAGTAGGGGACATCGCAAGTCCTGCGCCTGTCTGGGAGGATGGTGCCATTGAGCAGTGACCAGTTACAGCAGTAAGGAAGTTAGGGACCAATGGCTGGTTAACTTCGGGCTGTATCTATACTTTTATAAAAATCAGACTTGGATTCCCATTGTTTTAAAATAGACAGTTTCGTCATATGTTAAATAATTTGCAAGTCACTCTTGCTTAGTACCTTTCAGTTGCTGTGAAGATCAAAGGTTATATTACAGATAAGATACTTAGAATCATAGATGGCAGCTAGCAAAAGTTATCTATAAATATTAGTACCGCTGTCATTATAACAAAACTAAATAGAAACAGCATCTTCTGCGTATGTGTGGGTGTAGGATGCGGGAGGGTGGACTGAGAGCAGAAGAGGCTCCTGTTCTAGCTGCAGTTGGGAATGGTTCAAAAAGCCAGGAATTTGGAGACAGCCTGGCATGGGTGCAAGCTCGTTCTGTAGCAGGCTCTCACCGTGTGCTCTTTCTTGGGCATTTAATTTAACCCCTCTTTAAAATGGGAATGAAATGGTAGGATGGTTTTTAGTGCCCAGCTCAGTACTTTGCACTGAAATGTGAGACTTGATGATCTTATTTTTCCCCAATTACTAAGTAAAGCTCTTGGGTGGAGGAAAAAAAAAAAAAAGCTTTAAAGAATCTTTAAAGAGGGATAAAGAGAAAAGAAAATTGAAGATGAAAGCAGTTTTTAAATTTGTGTTTAAAGTAGAGAATTAACATTGGGTGCTGATATCAGTGTTCTGAAAAATGGGTAGAAGAAAACACTTGTGAAAAGTTTCTCTTTGTAAAAGGAGCAATGATTCTTTCTGCATCCTTTGACATTATAAAAAATTGGATATAAGAATAAGAACATTAATCCCCCCAACTTATAACTCGCTACTGTTATTTTTTATATATTTCCACATTTTAAAGATAGCAATATATATGAATTGTCTTGAACACCTTTTTGTCTCCAAAATTATAATCATACTACAAATATATATTCATGCAAATTATCTAAAATTATCTAATAAATGTTTTCTAATGTTACTGGTTATTTGGAAAATGTGAGTTTTTTTAAATAAAGTGCAGAAATTTATTTCCCAGAGTTTTGGAGGCTGGAAGGTGCATGATGAAGGTGCAGACAGGTTTGATGTCTGCTGAGGGGCACAGTCCCCTCTCCAAGTCTGCAGGCTCCAGAGGGGAGGAGCATTGTTCTCCACGTAGCAGAGCGAAAGAGAGTGAACCCACTCATGCAAGCCCTTTTCATAGTGGCATTAATCCATTCATTTTTAAAGATTGGATATTATTTTTAGCGTTTGAATATACTGTAATTTATTTACCTGTTTGCCTATTGTTTTACATTAAGTTTTTTAAGATAGGCTGTGATAAATATGATTGAAGCAAACAATAACTATTCTAAAAAATCAAATGGCCATAAATATAGGACTTTGTGTGTGTCCTCCCCAGTGTCAAATGAAAGCAAACTAAAACAAAATGTTATGTTCAATTGGGAGAAATTTTACAAAGCGTAATATACTGGTACTTGTGAATCTAAACTGCTAAACATTTTCAGAAGTTAGTTTGTATAAGTATTTTTTTTTTTAAAGAGAGTGACTTTATGGCCTGAGGAAGGATTATTTTTTAAGTAAATACTCAGAGATACAGGGGAAAAATGTTATGTACAAGGAGATCTGATACAAAGTTATTTACATATGCTAAATACTTTTGTACTTTTTCTTTCAGAAGAGAATAAAAACCAATAATCTCATGATACCATATTTTAATGGAATAAGAGATGCCTTAAGTTGTGTGCCTGGTGTTAAGATACTCACAGCTGTACGCACAGTCATTTCTTGGCCTATGCAGGTAGAAGTTTATTCTTTCTGCACCAGCATGGCACAGATAGAAACCAAGCCAGTGATGCCCCAGCTCTCCTCTAGTTTGGATAAATTTATGATGCACTATTGTGCCTGGAGAATGTGCTATTCATTGACAGTTGAGAGGGAATTTAGAAAAGTAATTAATACTCATATGTGCTTGCAAGAAATATCTGGATTACATTCCAGAGTCCTGGTAACAATAAGTACAGAATATAGCAGTGAATGTGTGAGTGAGTTCAGAGAATTTCAGAAGGAAGAAATCGAGGCTTAGACAGAGACATGATGTACCCAAGTTTGTACAACCAAAACCATGCATAGATATGGAGCAGATCACATACTGAACAGGGATGCTTTTTGAAAAGATCATATGACAGTTGTGAAGACTACAATGAAAGGTTATTAGAAGGTTGTTCAAAGATACATTTTGTGAGAGCAAGATTTTAAGGCATGTAGGATAGATACTCAAAGTATGGCATTTAAAAGAAATGTATTTGCTCGCCACCAAAGACAAATATAGGTTCTGCTCCCAAGCCTGCCCTGGCCCTCTTTCCCCCTTGATGTGAGAATTTGGCTAATGCTCAGTAATCAGTGAGCTAAGGATTTCTGACTTTTACACTGTTAGGCTGTGGGCTTTGTGCTTGTCCTGTGTCCAGGGATTGCACAGTTGGTGACTTGCACGGAGGGATTAAGACAAGGCATCCACCATCTGTGCTCCCCTCGCCAAGCCCCGCACCACAGCCTGGAGCTGCATCCACCCAGAGACAAGAGTGCTATGTTCTTACACAGAGGTTAGCTAGACTGCCAATTCCTTGCACCCATGCTGGGCTGACCCTACCCAGAGAAGGGTGCTTTATCTAATCACAATCAAACAGTGTAGACCAAAAAGGTCCTGCCTGTGTCTACGTGTCTATTCAAAAAGAAACACTTCTTTTGCTCAAAGTCAGTGGATCCCAGTTAAGCCACTATTTGTAGGAGCTTTCCTTAAAGAAATTGAAACTAGAGAAGGGAGATGAAAATATCTACCTTGATTCTCACTTCGTTTAGGAACTCCATTCTCTCTATATCCATAGACTGTTGGATTCTGTTAGCCTGTATGTGAAGAGGGATCTGATATTGAGACTAAGTCTTACTGAGAGCCTCAGAATTGTCTTTAGTGAAGTGTTAAATAGTCGCCTTCAAGCATTCACTTTTTTAGATGTCTTCACAGGATTTAAAGAAAGAATAAAACATGCCAGGATATTTATGAATCATGAGATTTAATAGAGACCAAAGTAGATCTTATTATTGATGTGCTTACTGCTTCATTAAATTCCCCTTAAGGTTTGCGGCATGGATATGGATCATTTGCAATAATAATTATGCAGTGATCGATTGATTGGGTCTGACATTGCACTTGTCACCTTGAAATGCAAAATCCATCTATTTTCAACAGTGTGAACATTTCTCGCTAATTTTGCACACCAGCATGCGATAGTTTATTTTATGGAGAAAGTACAATTTATAAAGTTTGGAGACTTAACATTAACCTTTTGCTAAAAATGAAGTATCACTTGTCATTTTATAAAGAAATGAAAATCATCCAACCAGCAATTTTTTTGAGATTAGAAAACACAGTCTAATTTCAAAAGAATTTTTCAAACCCAAAACGCATGCACTTCAGTTGAGTGCTACACGTATATTGTGAGTATTGGAGTTGACTAAACCTTTGCATGGAGCATGGATGATTGTGAACTTGAGACTAGCTTTGCTTTTGTGTAAAGACACACACACACACAAATACACACATCTATATATCATTTATTTGTTTCCACATTTAACTCTCTAATTCTATCTGTACTGACCCCCAAAATAATGCAAAACTCTGTTTCTGAAAAGTGTAGGTGCTTTCCAAGTTGTCTTCCCAAGATATTACTGAATGTTATTCCATTTGAGGATTTACACATTTCTTTCCAAGTTGTGAATTTTTAAGACAGGATAAAAAACCAGTGACCTCATTCTTTTGCATTTGTATCAACTTTGATTTCCAGAACTTTTACTGCCTTGAGTTTATGACGTGTCCAGTCTGAAGTCGGTACAGCAGTGAATAATCATCGTAGAATTGCTTATTAAGGCCAGGCATTGTGCCTAATGCTGGGGATAAGGTATCAAATGAAGCCGACCTGGCCCGTTTCCACGTGGAACCTACATTCTAGCAAGGAAGGAGAAACTCATCTTCAGTCCTCCTGAATTTAGAAATGTGGTCTGTCAATTGGCATGAAAAGATATTCACAACGTATTGCTAAGCTAAGAGATGACAGATGACAAAAGGTATATACATTTAAGATCCCATTTAAAATGTTACCAAGAATGATATTTAGCATGTGCTACATGTTTACCAGGGTCCACCACTTAGACACATTATATATTTACTACCCAGCAATTCTATGAGAAACTTACTATTTTTATCCCCATTGTGCATGTGATGACATTGAAGACTACAGAGGTCAAAGTTTCCAAAATTCATGAGCTAGTAAGTGACAGAGAGCAGGATTTGAACCCAGAAAGTCAGTCTCCAGAGCCTACGCTTTGCAACAATCCATTTCTAAAAGTATAGATAGGTCGCCATCTCCACACCAAGATGCTGACGCTGGTTGGTATGTCTGATTTCTTTTTATCACCTCTCTGTAGTTTCTAATTTTTTCATTATGTGTATGTGATATTTATATGATGAAAACAACTTAAGGGAATGTAAATAATGATGACTATGCCTGATGCAGAACACACTATCCAGCAAGCACAGTGGTTATCAGAATTTGTAGTAGAAAGATCTCTAAGATGCCCAACAACATACCATATATCCCCAGGCCTGTGGCTTAAAATGCCTTTAACTGAAAGCCATGAGAAAGTACCATAACCTAATGACGTCATTTACAAAAGCTCTTCATGAGTGTAGGAACACATAAACAGGCATTTCTGTTCTTTGGCTGAATCTCTCTTCCAACATTCAAGGAGAGTTGGAATCTCCCAAGTGTTTTTTGGTTAAGACAGCTCTGCCCCCTATTATTAATGACAATAAGAGAAAAAAATATATAATATATAATTTAAATTTCCTTTTGTGCTTTTCACATATAAAACCTGGAAGGAAATTGAACCCAATTCATAGACAAGGAAAGTAAGATTTATAAAAATACAATAACTTATTCAAGATCCTGGCTTTAAAAATAGTGACTTACCTAAGATTATGGCAACAATTTATGAGAAAGATGGGATGAGAATGTTGGACCCAGCCAGGATTTCTTGCTCCTATATGCTGATTCCTCATTGTGGGTATTTAAACTAGGATGCCAGAAAGATAAGTGTTTTTGACGTTGGTTACATGTTCATGGTGAATGGCATTAAGGACAATTAAACGAAGAACTCTGATACTTTCATCAACCATTTGATCCTTTATTGAGTAGTAGTCTACCTTTTTTTAAGTTGTGAGTGGTATATATAACCAATACAAACAGGCTTAGATGAAACATACATATAAGAATTTACTGGTGTACAAAGCAGAATCATACAAGAGGTAGATCACAGGCAAAGCCCCACCCAGATTCAGATAATAGTCTCAGAAATTGGTGTGTGTGTGTGTGTGTGTATGTGTGTGCACATGTGTGTGTTTCCTTCTCTTAGCTCTGCTTTCTTTGATGTAGAAATCAGTCACAGACAAGCCTTTCCTCTTGGTGGGCCACCAGCAGCTCTGAGTTTTTGTTCTTCTAGCCAAGCACCTCCAGCTGAAAGAGAGCACCTCTGGCCCTAAAGCCTTGAAATTTAAGCAAAAGTCTTAGGACTGCCTCTCTTTGGTTCAACTTAGATTATATTCCCATCCATTAACCAATCACAGTGGTTTGGCAGTAGTATGTGGTGATTGGCCAGGTCTCGGTCACATGAGTATCCATGGAGGCGTGTGATTGGATCTTCTCCTCTAGAATCATCTGCTCTGAGAATGGAGGAGGTGTGGTTTCACTCAAGAGAGGTGGAAGTAGACAACAGATAGTAGGCAAGGAAAACAATTATCCCATGCCCAGTCTTTGTCTTTAATAATGACAACTCTGAAACTACTCTGTCCAGTAGGATTTCTTATGACACAAATCTCTGGTATTCATGGGACTCATGGAAAGTTCTAGAATATTTCAAACTATTGAATGTCACCTGTTGAACCTTCCATACTCCTTGAAACTCCTTTGCTGGAAATCTTATGAGGAACTATGAAGACATAATACACTTTGACATGATACACTTAGTTCTCCTGTGTGTTCCATTTTGTTTTTAATTACCAGGTATATGGTGGCTCTGTGTGTGCATATGATTGTGTGTGCATGTGTGTTTGTGTGTGTGAGTGTGTGTGTGTAGCAGCACCAATGTGAGTCTCCATCTCTGGAAATAACTGTTACCTGTCCTAGTCAGAGAATGGACAGCTTTGTCTAATTACATGGTAAGGTTAGTTGAAAATTGGTGAATGCTGGAATCAGACTAAAAAGTATGTTATAGCTCTATGTTCTTCATTTTACATTTCTGGTGGTAAAACAAACAAAGAAAGAAACAACAACAACAAAAAAACACCCCTGGTGATTGTAAGTGATGAAATTAAGATTTTGGAATCCCTTGACAATTCAGTAAGTCATTCAATCAGTACTACTTGTTGCCTTTTGGCTTAAACATTTATGTTTTCCATCTGCTTAGGGACTTTTTTTTTTCTTTTGGAAATTCATCTGCCTCAATTCATATGCCTGGCATAATAATAATCATTTTTTTTCTTGTGTAGTGATTTAATTCAACAAACACTTATGGAAAGCCTACTATGTGTGTGGGCCATATGCTTGGTGCTTGAGATATGAATTCATAACACATAACCCCTGCCACTAAGAAGCACCAAATTGTTAAGGTAGATTAGTTTGAGAGTGGTCTGAGCAGATGCCCTAAAAAGTGTCTGCTGTGAACAGCGTTAAACAGATACCCAAGTGAACAAAATGGAATGTTAATTAATAATTAGTTAAGACAGTATTTGTCATGCACCGGCCACTATCCCTGGCTGTGGGCATGCAGCAACGTGGAGATGGACAAGACCCTTATCACATGAAGCTTGCGTTCCACTGTGAGAGACAGACAGTAAAAAGACAAACCAACTAAATCAGTGCATAATTGCAGCCCGTGGTAAAGTGCTATGAAGGACATATATGGGATCTGGAGACAAAGGTAGCTGGGAAAGGCTTCTATGAGGAAGTGATATTTAAGGCCCTTTTGAAAGTGAGAGGGACCAGCCATGGGAAGAGCCCAAATGGAAGAACATTCTAGCCAGAGGCAGCAGGAACTGCAAAGCCTCCTGGGCTGAAAGAGGTTGCTGGGTTCAAAGACAGAGTGGCCAGTGGGCAATAAGGAGGAGGGAAGGTGGCATGTGATGAGGCTGAAAAGAAACTGTAAGTCTTTCTTTGGGGGTTAAATGCCTTCTGAGGGCAGTCAGACCATAGGTATAACCACAGCACGTTCTGCAGGTATTCCTAGCTCAGAATGGAAGAGGCCACTCCAGGGTGAGGGCTGGACCTCACCTTAGAATTCTTTGATTCTTGCACAATGCTGCTGTCCTTACTCAGGAAGGTTGATTCTGTTTTTTTTTAAAACAGCTTTATTGAGGAATGATGAACCAATAATAAACGACACATATTTAAAGTGTACACTTTGGTAAATTTTGACTTAATGTATTCCCATGTGAAACCTTCCCCATAATCAAGGTAGAAAACGTCTCCATCCCCCCAAAAGTTTCCTCTGGACTCTTTGCCCTCCTTCTTTCCAGCTCCTCCCCTGTCACCTCCCCCAAGAAAACCACCCAATCTGCTTTCTGTCCCTGTACATTAATTTGCTTTTTCTGGAATTTTATATAAAAGGAATCATGGAGTAGGTGGGGTTACTTTTTATAGCCATTAAGCCTACACAGAATTCACGTCTTCTCATCTTTTTTTTTTCCATGTCTTTTTGTGTCTGAAGAAGATCTTAAACATTATTTAATGACAACCTCCTCATTTTCTATGCCTGAATTCTAGAACGTGTGTTTGCTTGACCCTGAAGGGTTGAAGGACGTTCTGACTTGAGACATGTAGAGTTTACCGTACCTTTCTTCTTCCTGTTAGGACTTTGGGATATGCATTTGACCTGGAAAAGCTGAAGGGGGATGACAGTGACAAAAGACTGGGGGGAAATGGGCAGGGTAATCGGGAGGTGAGTCAAAAAGATGCTGCTTAATCCAGTGGTCCCCAACCTTTTTGGCACCAGGGACTGGTTTCATGGAAAATAATTTTTCCACGGACCACGGGGGGATGGTTTTGGCGCGATTCAAGCACATTATGTTTATTGTGCAGTCAGACCTCTCTGACAATGATAATCTGTGTTTGCAGCTGCTCCCCAGCACTAGCATCACCATCTCAGCTCCACCTTAGGTCATCAGGCATTAGATTCTCACAAGGGGCACACAACGTAGATCCCTCGGATGAGCAGTTTACGGTTGAGTTCACACTCCTATGAGAATCTAATGCCACCCCTGATCTGACAGGAGGCAGAACTCAGGCGTTAATGGGAGTGGTGGGGAGCAGCTGTAAATACAGATGAAGCTTTGCCCACTTGTCCACCACTCACTTCCTGCTGTGTGGTCCAGTTCCTAACAGACCACGGACTGGTACTCGTCCACAGCCTGGGGATTGGGGACTGCAGGCTTAATCATTTGGATCCCAGAAAGATGTGTGGATGACTAATTTTCAGCTAATTAGAATAAAATAAAATACATTTCACTAAAATTATGCTTGACATAATTGAATCTCTGATGGTTCAGAACAGTCTCGGGGTCACTGTGATCATCAACTCTTAGATCAGAAGCGCTGGGAGGGGGATTAGTAGAGCCCTCGTGTCCAAGGAGCTTACACACATGTGCTCACAGAACCCCCACCCCCCCATTAACAGGAAAGAGCTGCTTCCTATTCTGTTGCATTACAATTTGTTCTTTGCTGGCTTCCTGAAGAATTTGAAAGTATGCTCCAGTTGAAGAGCGATGTAATATATGACTTTCAGGTATTAAATGATACAGAGGTCAGGTATAACATTTATTCATCCATTCATTTATCCAGTAAACATTTATTAAGCATTAGCTATCTCCAAGATACATTTCCAGGTATGAGGTATACATTGGTGCATAGGATGATTCTATGTATGTGCCTATATGTGTTTGCATGTTGAAGTACGGTTCACTAAGTGTTGTTAAACATATTAGTAATTGATTATAACCTGTGAAAGTCGACCCTGAGCATGGGAATTTAAATTAATGCAATCATTTGGCAATATCTATTACAATTAAAAATGTCCATACTCTTTGATTCTCTGATCTCATTATTAGAAATTCATTTAGCAATACACTCATGCCTGTGCACAAAGGTGCATGTATAATGAGGCTCACGGAAGACGTGTCTGTTGTATCTAAATGCCCATCAAGGAAGGACTGGTGAAATAAGTCGTGATGCATGTTTTTGATTGAATACTATGCATCTATGAAAAGAATGAGGTTGATTTGTCTGTGTTGACATTGAAGAAACTCTCAGCCATGCAGTTAAGGGGGAAAAAAAGCAAGACACACAACAATGTTGAGGTAGGCTGCCATTCATCAGTGGGACGGGGAAGGGGCGATAGATGTCTTGTGTAAGGAAATATAAGATGCTGTTACCTTTTGAAAAGTTGATGCTGAGCAGAGGAGCTAGGATGAGCAAAGAGTGAATACTCTGTATTATCTTAAATATGTGCCAGGTGAATGTATTGGATCTTCTGTTTTGCAAAGCTAACTTTGAAAGTAGATAAATAGGTAAAACAAGTTCAGTAAAGGATACAAATAGATTTTCTAACATTTAGCTTGGGGTGTCTAACCATTATTTGATGCAAAAGCCTCCTCCAGGTGGCTATTCCATCTCCCTTCCCTGTTTACCCTGAGAAAAGAAAGAAAAAAGGGGCAAATCCTTGCCACCTAATCCTCTCATCAGGTTTGCCTACTGCTGATGAAACCAATGATTGACCAACTGCCTTTCAGAACCCTAAGGCAATGTGGAGCCCAGAAGGAAGGTGAGGCCGCCAGGTGGATACCCTGGTGCTGTTGGGCCAGTGAGGGTGGGCATCTGTGAGCCAGGTGTGTGACAGTGACTCACCTAAGAAGGGGGCGGGTCTCTGTGGTTGAAAGCTGGAAATGGGGATGGCAGAACCAACACAGGTATCACAATCCCAGTCTTAGGGGAAAGGATGATAAGAATAAAGATAGCCGCATGGGAACAGAACTTCCTCCTCATATTTAATAACACCAGTAGTATTACTGGGTCCCGAGGTGGAAGAAGGGGCGGGAGATATGAGCCGTTTGGAAAATTTCATTGCTTCACTCATCCAACAAAGAGAGAATTGACACCTCCTGTGGCACAGACGCTGCGTTACATCATGGGGAGGAGATGGGACCAATGATTAAAAGTCATTGGACTTTTGATCTCATGCCTGTGGGAGAGCCCTGTGTCAAATAATCTCACAAATACAAAATTGTGAACTGTGATGGGGATTATTAAGGAAATTAAATGAAAAAAAAATGTCTCTGATCATTTCACAGGGCAGAGGAGTTCTCATTTGTCTGTTTAATTATTAATAGAAGCCTGCCAATATTAGTCATTAAGAATATCACCCCCACTTCACAGCTGAGAACACTGAGAGACAGAGAGATGAAGTTGCTTGCCCAGGGCAGCAAGTATGGGTGGGGACAAGAGATTGACGAGGTTGACACGGGGCTCGGGTTTAAGAAGAGCCTGAGCAAGCATCATCAGTTATTTTAACTGTAAAATCCAAGACCTTCAATGGCACAGCGATTAGTAGCAAGGAGGTATCTGTAGGCACAAAGATCAGTATGGTTGCTCTGCTGACATTTAGAGCATTAATTTGAGACATAGTTATATGAGTTAGAAGCCAACAAAATAGAACATTAATAGCCTAAAAACAAGATTTTGGGGATTTTTTTTTATTGTGCATATAATATTACAAAGTGATCACAACACAGAAGAAAAATCAGCAACTAAGGACTGAAATATCTATCCATATTATAATACCCAAAGCAGTAATAGGTGGTGTTTTATTTTGTGTTTTATTATGTGTGTATTTTTTATTGTTTCCAGGGGCTTCTGTGATATAAGGTTAAGATGTTTAGCTTTTGGTCCTAGAAGGACATCCAGGTATCCATGTACTCCCTGAGACTGGGTATTGAACAGTATTTCCAGGAAAAAGTCTTTATTTTTTTCTTGCTATTCGCCGAGAGTGGCATGGTGAAAAACAAAACAACAACAACAAAAGGTTAAGAGAAACTTCTCTTCTTGAAAAGCCAAAGAACTGTGATTCCCCGTCTTGAGACATTTGGCAAATCTCATTTTCCTACAGATGTTGTTGGACATAAATTGATGATTTCAAGAAGCAAACAGAATATTCTGCAATGCTCAGTGTTAAGGAGTTCAATGTGATCAGATGGGGCTTTGTCAAATTGAAGTATTTGAATTAACTTACACCGTAAAAGTGAAAGTGTAAAGCTTTGCTTTTCTTCCAAGCTAATCAATGAAGATTAATATTCTATGGGAACCTGATTTTGCAGATGGAGCTGAGCTGCACTATTTTCCCTACCATTTTTTCCTCATAGTAAATAAATCATTTTTATTATACTGTATGAATTTACTTAGCTCTTTTAATAGCCTTTGTAAGAATAATGCTTCCTTTGATTATATTACATTTTTAAATGTGTGCAGTGTGTAATACAATTCTGCTGTTGGGGGGAGGGGTGGTGAGAAATAGAAGACTTGCTGAATATATCAGCTTTATCAGCTTATCCTCTGTGTTTTAAACCAGACAAAGCAATGTCTGGGTATCCTGGGAGTCTTACGAGTAAATTACTAAGTATTTGCTTGGATTAAAATGCTTCATACCTGTACTTTGTATAAAACTTTTCCACTGGGGAAGATTAGATTAGTGTGAAAGGATTTGGTCTTTATAAAACTATTCTGGTTGTTATTTTTGCCTTTTTTATCTTTAAGATGCTGGCCAATTTATTTGATTCTGCCCCCGCAAAGGAGAAAAATAAACTTTTTAATTTCAGGGCTAGCATCCACACGTATAAATTGATCAGCTGAATTGAAAAGCTGCTGACGGGTTGATTTAGCAGGTTCTGCAAGTGGTCTCATTCACAATTGATAAACTGACTTCTCACCCTGAATTCTGAGAGGTTTAACCCTTGACGGGCAGATATAGTTTGACCTATACAAATTATGCTTTGCATGAGACAAGAAAAGGGAAGGAGAGAGGCAGAGAGGGAGAGAGAGATTTCATTAGAGACAAAAATATCCTATGATCTTATGCATTAGACCAAGTCTTGAATTATTAAACTCCTGATGAGAAGAAGTCAGAATCACTAAACTTCGTCTTTATATGCCATTCATCTTATATATAGTCAACAAACTAGTCCTTTTAACATACATTGTCCATCAAGTCAGAACCTTGAATAGCTCATGTTCAGAACCTTTAATAGTTCCATGCTGTTTATGGGGTTTTGAAAAATGCTTGATCTGAAAATTTAAGGTTTTCTGAAATCTAGCCTCAATATATAAACTCTGTGTGTGTGTGTGTGTGTGTGTGTGTGTGTGTGTGTGTGTGTGTGTGTGCAGGTGCACTCACACAGGTCAAAGTTAGAAGCTCACAGGACCTGGATTCAGAAGACCTGGGTTTGAGCTCCATTTTTGCAGTTAGTTGTTTCACAAAAGGCAAATCATTTATCTTTTCTAGGCCTCTGTTTTATTATTTTTGTACCAGGAATACTAGTAATGATATCAGTAATGGCGATGACTGTGATCTAGTGCTACTTAACTGATTTAACTGAGGTTTTCTGGAAAGAATCAAATCAGAAAGCGTGTCTGTGAGTGCTTGTGCCCTCCCTGGGGTACCACCGATGTTAATTGTTATTACATGAATACATGGTGAATCAAATACACCAAACTTGAGTCAGAGGAGGCTTTGAGATCTTGACATAATGGACACATGGGGAACCTCAGCCAATTCAAATTTGAGCTCTCTATAAATATATGTAATTTTTATTTGTCATCTAAAATAGATAGATAAACTGGGGTCTCTCTGAGGAGACCTGGAGCTCGGATATTCTATGAGTTTGATTTGAATGGAGATCCAGGTGCACAATTTCTGGTTGTTTTGGATGAGAGTAACTCTCCACACTTCCCCACCTTTGTCGGACTTTGGAGGTTTATTTAATCACACGGTTAAGTGAGAAAGACTGCTGTGATATATTTAAACAGTAAAGATGCTTACAAGATAAAAGGTTAAAGTTCCTCTTCTTTGTTCATCCACCTGCCTCATTCCCTCTTGTTGAAAATGTGCCCCTGGTACCCTTTCTGTCTAGTTATACATTAGGGTTACTCGTAAGCCATTGCTGATCTGACCACTTAGACCTATGGAAACAGCAGTGTGTTATGTTCCAGCTTCATACAGATCCACATCGTGACGTGTGTATGTAGATTCTTTTAGCATAGAGTACCATACGATACAGTCTTCTGACTCACTATCCTTCCACTCAAGAGATACATTTTGGAATCTTTATATGTCAGCATGTACAGATCTCTTTTGTTCTTTGTAAGGCTGCATAATCTCCTGTGTTATAAATGTGTCCTCATTTACTTCCCTATTTATTCCCTTATTGATGGACATTATGCTCTCCCATTGCCCCCACCACCAAGTTTTCTCACATTTATGAGCAGTGACCCTCTCAGGTCACGCACCTCTGTGTGCATGGGTGATTTTTTTTTTTTTTTTTTTGGTAGGATATATTCCTAGAAGTAGAAGCCTTGAAATATTTTTTCTGAATTTTTAAATCACTTGTGCCTCTGGCATGTTGATCACTCAGTAAATTTGGAATTATATGATCAACAACGGATGTGCGATGAACTTTATGAGCAAACAGCTCTCACCTAAAATTTGGCGGAATTTTCCCTCACCTCCGACTTGGGCCATTTTAAGGAAAAAAAAACAAAAACAAAAAACCCTGAAACCCGCTGAGTTTTTAACCCTCTATTGCACTTGAGAGAGAAGTTAGTTTTCAGAGGCAGGTCATTCTATATTTGGAGTGCCAGGAGTTGCAAATTCAAACAGTTAGGAAAGTGATTGTATGCGTGTATGCACTTGGGCGCACATTTTAGAGATTTTTATGTCTGAGCTGGAATGAAACAAAATGAATACTTGGGGGAGCTGCCATTTTGCTATGGAGGTCCAAGGTCATATATCTAATAGTTCTAAATTTCTACCTCTGGGAAGGAAGTATATGCTCACCGTACCCTTTAATAAAGGCATAGGAATGTACCATGCAGACTGCACCAAAGCATGGGTGAGCGCTATTCATTTTAGGAAGCACTCAAGCACTGTGAAAATTAGCACTGGAACACGGTTCCAAATGAAAGTGACACCATGAGCCTAATGAGAAATTGAATACCGTCTATTTATCTCCTCTAGCCCGAGATCTTTCTCTCCTGTCATTTGAATGGTTCTGAAACGCCTTGTCCTCCTGGGCATAGTCCGTTGAAGGCTGAAAGGTGCCTCGCACTTTCTTCCCCCGCCTTGCTGGAAATGAGAGCCTCTGTGGGTTTTTTTTTCCTTTCCACGCTCTACCCCAGTTTTGGGGTTTAGCCGTGGAGAATGCCCTGATAGCTGCCTGGCAACGGTTTTATTTCTGTTTGTGTGCCCATCTCTGGTTTTCTTTCTCGCCGTCTTTAGTTTTAGGTGCAATAATTATTGTGGTTTTCATAAAGTCAAATCATAAAGATCTGAGGAATGCACACTATGTGTTGGTTGGTTTGTTTTCAAGCAAACCAAAATTTGAAAAATTGCCTGGGTAGGGTAGGGTCACTTGGCTTTGAGGACACTGCTCTTAGGAACTGGAAAAGTGGTTTGAGGTTGAAAATAGGGTGAAATTATAAACATTAGCCATGTAAACAATGTTTCTTTGGCTTCTTCAACCCACTGAGTTTGTGTTTGAAGAATATACCAAAGTATTCATTTAAAAGTCATGTGTTACATAATACTTTTTGACTAAACTACATTTCCAAAAGTATGTTTATTTTAGCATTAAGTGTCATGACTTTTATGAAGAAAACTAATATATTTCCTTTTCATTACTGATGAAAAGGGGCCTAGGTGAGGGATGGGCACTCCTATATTAATCTTAACAACAGCCTCTAATCACTGATAGAAAAATATATTTTTGAGTATCTGCTCTGTTACAGACATGTTGATAGATTTTAGATGCATGGCAGTAACCAGGATGTACAAAAAACCTACCTTCATGGAGCTTATATTCTAATGGAAAATAAAAAAAAACTAATATTATTGTCTTATTTATGAGTTGCTACATAATTGCTACCTCATTGTTGCTGTGGGTCAGGAATCCTAGAGCATCCATGCTGAGTAGTTTTGGTAGGTGTTAGCTGGGGCTAAAATCACGTCAAGGCTCTATTAGGGGAGGATCCACCACTGAGCTCTCTCACGTGGCTGTTGGAAGGCCTGAGATGTACTGCCCATCTTACTCACAGGGAACTTTCCAGAAAGCTCCCTCAGAACAAGGCACACGGTTCCCCTAGAGTGAACAATTCCAAGGAGAGTGGGCGAGCACCCCTGAGGTGGAAAACCCCAGTTACTCTATTGCCTAATCTTGGAAGTGACATTCCGTCTCTCATTCTTTATTCTATAAATTCATCTAATTAAATAATCTAGTCCACCTTCACAGGGAGGGAGCTGCACAAGGACAGAGGTTATTTGGGATCACCAGACAGGCTTCTGAGCACATTTATAAACTGCCATTTATTGAGCACTTAACATTGTGACAGCTTTATATTAAGTGTAAGGATAATAAAAGCTCTCATATATTGAGCAACCAGTGAGTGCCAGGCACTGTGCTAAGTGGTTTCTGCGCCTCTTCCCATTTAATACTCAGAACAACCTTCTCTTGGTGGGTACCACTGAGTGCCCATTTTACAGATGAGAAAACTGAGGCACAGATAGCCATGATTTCTGAAATCCCCTTCTCCATGTGATACACCATAGATCCACATTTTTGTCCCATTCTTCGGCCACATTTTAGGTCCCAATTCATTTCTGTGTCCTTCCTGAATATCTGGACAGAGAGATAAACCCAGACAGTGAACCTGTCAAACCTCCTCTTCCCCAGTTGCTCTATCTGCTTCTGAAAGCCTCGGGGTGAGGGAAATTTGCCCTCAGGAGCAGATCATTCAAGGTACTTTTGAGGCAAAGGTATCGCATTTCACGGCCGTGGTTCCCAGTGGGGCTAGCAGTATTGCAGTCACATGCACCAACCTCCTGGCTCTTCCCAGCCTCTCCTCGCAAACCAATTTATTAAAAAGAGGCCTCTCTTCACAAGTAAATATACAGTCAATAAACAGTCAAGCTCTGGATTTATTGCTGCTCTCACTGTATATTTCCATTCAATGATTCCATTAAAACTTAAAACTGAACCTTTTGGAAAAGAAAAAGGAAACCCACGGGACCAGTCAGGGCCTGCGGGGGTTGGAAAGTGCAGTTTGTGTGACTTGGTGGAATGCCCAAGTGATGCTGCCGTTAGATGGCTCAAGTGGCCCTCTGTTTGCCATTATGGTACATGGAGATGGAGGGGGCTCTGGAGATGCCCAGCGTGCATTCGGATGATGGTTGTTGAGCACCTCCTCTGTGCCAGGGATGGTGCTAGGCAGAGGCGTATAACGGTACACAGGGCATAGACCTCAAGGCTTTATGGTCTGGTGGGAGAAGTCAAAAGATGATTAGAATAATGCACGATGTGTGTTTGGCAGAGGAAATTTGGGGCTCTGGGAGCGTATAACCTTAAGAGGAATCAGGCAAGGAAGTTTCCTGGAGGAGGGATTATCTAAGCTGAGATCTGTAAGCCAAAAAAGAAAAAAAAAATTAGACAAGTGAAGATAAAGGAGGGGACAGTTTGCCAAACATCAACTATAAATACTCAGAAGCAGCTAAAATCATGATGAATCTGCAGAACTGCAAGGAGTTCAAGATGATTGAAGAAGAGACAGAAAAGTGAGGGCTGGAACAGAAGGGCAGAGAGGTGATGGGTTGGAGAAGTAACCAGGTTTCAGATCAGGATGGGACTTGTAAGCCACACTAAACATTTTAGGTTTTGTCATTTTTAAGCATATGGAAAAACAAAAGTTTTGCTTTCGATGAATAGCCTCGCTCATGTTTTTTTCTATTAAAAAGTTTTGGGAATACTTTTGACACTAGGGTAATATGTTAACAACCCTACGACTCTGTGTTTTTTCCGTACAGTGTGGGGATGTGTGGGGAGGCAGTACGGTGTGGTCATTAAGAGCACAGCTTCTGCAATCAGAGATCTGTAAGTTGGAATTCTAGCTGAGCCAGTTACTTATTCTGTATGTTTGGGAAAACTGCTTATCATACTAGAATCTACATTGCCCCATCTGAAAAATGGGGACAATAATAATCCTTAGCTCACAGAGCTTTTGTAATGATTGTGCTAGTTTTCTATGCTGCATTGCACATCTCCACGTGGATAGACGCTTGCAACACACTGTATATTATCTCACAATTTCTGTGGGTAAGGAATCCAGGCATGATCTGGTGGGGTTCTCTCTGCTCAGGATTTCACAGCCTGCAGTCAGGGGATCCGCCAGGACGGGGTTCTCATCAGAAACTCTTCTGGAACAGGATCTGCTTCCAAGCTCCCTCAGGTTGTTGGGTTGTTGGCAGAATTCACTTTCTTGTAACTGTAGGATTCATGGCAGCTTGCTTCTTTTCAAATACAGAAACAGAGAGGACAGAGAGCATGTGTGAGAGAGTGAGAGGGCGAGAGACCTGCAAGAGGGATGGCGTAATCTTATGTAATCTCATACACATAATCACAAATGTCCCATCACCTTCACCATATTCCACTGGTTAGAAGCCAGTCACAGTAGAGCAGGAACAAGAAAAATGAGGTCCATCTCACCACACCTATGCAACATAGTACTGGAACTCTTAGTGCAATAAGGAAAGGAAAAGAATTAAAGAACATATTGGTTAGAAATTAAGATATTAAAGTGTCTTCATTCATAGGCAATATACTTGTCTGTTTAGAAAATCCCATGGAACTCTGAAAACCTCCTAGAACTAATAAATTAGTTTAGTGAGGTTCCAGGATACAAGGTTAAAACACAAAATCAATCATATATCTGTATACTAACACAGAGCATTTGGAAGCAGAAACTTAAAAACAAACCATTTACAATAGCTCCAAAAATGAAATGCCTAGGTATAAATATAACAGACATGTAAAACATCTGTATGCTAAAAACTATGAAATGTTCATGAAATTTAAAAAAGAAAATCTAAATAAATAGACATAAGTATATATCAGTTGGAAGAGTCACCATAATAAATAAATTAATTCTCCACAAATGGATAAACAGATTTAACACAATATAAAAAAATCTTAGTTTTTTTTTTCATAGCTGTAAACATGGAGATTCTAAAAGACATAAGAAAACATGAAGGCACTAGAATATCCAAAATAAGAATAAATTTAAGTGAATGTATCTAATATATTTTTAATGTAAACCTGTGGTCATCAATGTAATGTGACCTGGTGAAGGAATAGACATATTTATGAATTTAACAGAATAGAGATTCCAGAAATAGACCCACAAATATTACTTAATTGAACCTTGGAAAATGTAAAAAATCAAGGGAGAAATGACTTTCTTTTCAATAGGTCGTATAGGAAAAATTAGAAATACATTTGCAAAATCATATACCTCACACAAAAATTAACTCAAATGATCATAGATCTAAATGTAAAATGTTGAACTCCAAACCAAAACTTGTGTATCCCTATCATATTTCTAACTAAAAAAAAAAAAATTAGAAAGAAACTCAGGAGAAAATATTCTTGTCCTAGGGAATTCAAATAAGAGTGTTCAGTCATGATACCCAAAATACTATCCTCCACACATGGATCAATTTAACTTAAAAAAAGTTTAATAAATTATCTGTGAAGGACTCTGTTAAAAGAAGGAAAAGACAAGAAATTGGGAGAAGATATTTGCAAATCACATTCCTGACAAAGGCCCAGTATCTGGAATATTTTATGAACTCTGAAAACTCAAAAGAAAGAAAACAACTCATTTCAAAATTGGGGAGAAAAAAGACTTGAATGGACACTTCACTTGAAGAAGATATTCATAAGACAAACTAGTACATGTGAAGATGTTTAGCATCCTTAGCCATTCAGAAAATGCAAATTAAAAACCAAATGGGATACAATTAAACACCTAGTGGAGGCATAAGACAAAAAATACTGACAATATCTAGAGCTGGAGAGAATGCAGAGAAACTGTATTTCTCGTATATTGCTGGTGGGAAAGTAAAATGGTACAGACACTTTGGAAAACATTTTGACATTTTATTACAAAGTTAAATATATACTTATCATAGAGCCTAGCAATCCCAGTCCTGGGTTTTTACTCAAAGAAATGAAAATGTACATTCACTTAAAAAATGCGTGTGGCTATTTATAGCAACTATATTTGTAATAACCCCAAACTGGAAACAACTCATATGTCTCCAAATAGATGAATAGGTAAACAGTGTTATATCTATGCCATAGAATACTATTTAGCAATAAAAAGGAACAAGCTATTGATACATACAATAACTTGGATCAGTTTCAAAGGCTTTATGCTAAGTGAAAAAAAGCAGGTCTCAAAAGATTACATACTATATCAATCCATTCATAGGACATTTGCAAAAAACCAAAACTCTAGGGTTGGAGAACAGAACAGATCTGTGGTTGCCAGGGATGAAGGGTGATGGGAGGGTGATTACGAAGGAAGAAAGAGCACAAGAGAGTTTTTGTTTTGTTTTGTTTTTCACACCCGAGATTGATATTGAACAAGGGAGTTTTCTTTAGGTGAGAGAACTATCCTGTTTCCTAATTGTAGTAGCAATTATAAGAATCTATACTTTAAGTTAACATTTATGAAACTGTATACCCCAAACTGTCAAGTTTATGGTATATTAATTTAAACAATAAAATAAACGCAAGCTCCCTAAGCAATAAATTGTATGAGGATAGAATTTCTACGTAGGTTAATTGTTATATCTCCAGCCCATAGCATAGTGCATGGCAAAAATTACACACTTAAAATATATACATTGATTGAATAAGTGAAATATAATACAGAATGATTTTACAAAAACCACATGCTAGGAGCCAGCTTAGGGGAAATACAGTGCCTACTTGGACTATATATGTATAGATTTATATGATGATACTTTGCAACTACAGATTACTTACAGTTAATGGCACACTGTTTTACATTTAGAATTTGCAATATAGGAGGGTGGGGGGTAGTCACGTGATCCAGCTTCTGTTTTAAGATCACACAGCCTGCAGTGGGGAGAGGGGAGGGGAGGGGAAAAAGTGAGGCTCCATGTTTTATTCAATGCTACATCAGTGAATATTCTTCTACACAGACCTCTATGCATACGTTGTCTGTCAATCCATCTAATTCTAAAAATGGAATTACTAGGTCCAAGGATATGTAGATTTAGAAATGTTACACATAACATCACATGACTCTCCGAAATGACTGCAGTGTTCTATACTTTTACCAAGTCTCAGGAGAGTTTTTAATGGACTTGTAAATAAAATAAATGCAGATACAACATCTGTAATTTGAAATATGTATTGTATACTTCCAAACTCCTCCTTCCTTCCTTCCTTCCTTCCTTCCTTCCTTCCTTCCTTCCTTCCTTCCTTCCTTCCTTCCTTCCTTCTTGCCTTCCCGCCTTCCCTCCTTCCTTCCTTCCCTCTTATAATAATTTGTGACTTTTTGTAAAGGCTTCTAATAATATAATCTCCAGCAGGGCAGCACATTCATTATAGCCCTCATTTCACATCCCATCCCCAAATGATAACATCGAAATTATCCAAAATTTATCCAAACAAACATGCAAACTACACACCACATACAGAAAAGCCAGCTGGCTTTAGTGCGGCCATTGCCAGCGTGGAACGCCGCACTTCTAGTGAAAACAGACAACCAGCGTAGAAACAGTCCGTACCCCATTTCTACTGTATGACTCTGATTCATAAATTACTAAAGTGTATTCCTGAGAAATAAATATTTCACCAGCCAGTGACAGACTTATGAGCTAATTAAAATCTGAGCCCTGGAAGAAGCAGTGCCATTAGCTCAATTCACAGGACTGGAAAGTGTGTGGTGCTCATTGACTCAGAGGTAGACGTTTCCATACGGAAAGGAGGGGGCCGGCTCATTAAGAACAACATTTGGTTTTGGATGAAGGGAGCTCTCTGTTGAAGCTGAGATATTTAAAGAAGACCAAAAGTGACAATATGGGAAGGTTTTTGCTCATGAGAGGAGGGGAACAAGTGCTATGTAGTGGTTTTAAGTATAGGGGGTTGGGGGTCAGACTGCCTGAGTTCAAATCCCAGCTCTGCCACTTAGCAGATGTAGAACTTTGGGTTAGTTTTTAAGCTTTTATAAACCTCAGCATCCTGATTTGTGCAGTGGGCATAGAAATACCACCTTGCTCATAGGAGCAAGAGTGTAAAATGAGATAATGTATTTAGGTCATTAGCAGAAGGCCAGGTAGATAAGTTGCTCAATAAATGTTCGCTACCCATCGCTAGCACCGACTTTTTTATCCATGACCTGTAGTGTTTAAATGTCCAGTTGTCTGTGAAAAATTCATGACATGTTGGATGCTAAGCAATTTGCTATTATGAAGTATTGTGTTCCCTCAGAAAATATGGTTAAGACACATTTTTTGAGAACTTAATATGTACCAAGTCACATAGGAGATGGGTACCTTCAACTCTACAGAGGAAACTGGGGTACGAGAGGGATGGATTATTTGCTCCAAAATTCAACCAAAATTGTTCTTCTAGTTTTTTTTTTTAATTTATTATAGTCCCAGCCTCAAATGATTATAAAGAGTGGCCTCTGATTTTAATTCCAAATTCTTGGGAGAAAGAATCTAACTGGTCCTTCCTGAACTCCTTTGATTTAAACAGCTATGGCTGGGGTGGGGGAGTGATTCATGTGGTCATATATGGTGGCCATGTCTCACTCCTCTATTTGGGGTTCCAATTTCAGAGAAAAAAAGTCTCTGTGACCTAAGTACAGATGTTTTCCAAAAGCATAAAATCATGATTAAGAATTGTCCATAGTTTCCTTCATTCACAGTGTTTGCAGCAATATGAAATATTATCCATAGTACATATCACACTGTGTGTGTTCGGTTGCAAGAGAGTAGAGAGGGTTAAAAATAATAGCAATAACATTAAGAGTGGCTAATAGAAAGTTTTCTATGTATCAGTTCTGCTTATAAGCATTTATAAATAGTAACTTATTAGATACTTATTATCACTCTGTGTAGTTGAATACTGTTATCCTCATTTCATAAATACTGTAATATTAATACCAAGGTATACAGAAATGAATATGTTATTATTTTACAGAAATAGACCAGTGTTTGATTAATTTATGGGTCTTCTGGGATATACTATGTACTGTGTGTGTGTGTGTGTGTGTGTGTGTGTGCGTGTTGAGAATGGGCATACAGCTCTCATCCAGTGTTTGAATACAGTGAGGGTGAGCGTCAGGAATGAGTGAAATGACAATTCATGGTCAGTGATGGTTTCACTTAACTGTGTACCTAAGGAACAAATGCGTTTCTTTTCTTCTGTGGACTTTGGGTTGTATACTTTTCAGGAACGGGCCCTAATCACCTACATCTTCCTTTGTAGCCCCGTGGAGGCTGGCTAACACCTCAGCACATCTTGGCAGGGTGACCTGACTCGAAGGTCGTTTGCAAGCATGTAAGGACTTGATGAAGCAGCATATTAATCAGGGCACTTTGGGTTGCAAACAACAGAATCATAACTCAAACAGTCTTAAGTGCAGGAGAAACAGTTTATTGGCTTACACAACTGCAAACCAGGAAGAAGCTGGGTCCAGATACATGAATACACTGCCTGAAATCCGTTTCTTTTCTGTTTCTTGACTCAGCTTTTCTTTGTTGATGTCATTCTCTGGCAGCTTCTCCTTTGATAGGGTCTCAAGTGATCCAGGAGTTCAAGGCTCATTTTCTACCAGATGGGCAAACCTAGTGGAAAGCAAATACCTCCTTCCTAAACATTCTAACAACAACAACAAAAAAAAAAACCTTGAATATTTTCTTTGAATAATAGTATGATTAAATGCCACATACTATTCTAACTCCTTTATATATATGAACTCTATTATTTCCTTAATCCTCACAACAATTCTATAAAATAGGCGCTATGATTAACACCATTTTACCATGATACAATCTAGGTACAGAACAGTTGTGTCAGTTAGGTATTGCTTTGTAACAAACTAGTCCCAAACTTAGGGGCTTGGAAGAGTGACCATTTGTTGTTTCTCATGAGTCTGCAGTTGGCAGACCAGAAGAGGGCTCTGTCCTCTAGGATGGCCTTGGCTGAGATGGCTCAGTTCTGCTACAGACACATTGGGATGTGTCTGTCATCCTCAGCAGGCCAGCCTGGTTCTGACCATTAGGTAGAGAAGCAACGATGAGTTAGCACAGTTGTGCAAGCTAGAAGGGCAAAAGGTCTCAAGGCCTTCTGAAGCTGATGCTGGGAACAGGCGGATTGTCACGTCTGCCCTATTCTTGTTTCCAGAGCAGATTACAAATCCAGCCCAGATTCAGAGGGTGGAGAAATAGTCCCTAGCACTTCATGAGAGGATTTCAATAGTCACATTACAAAGGGCTAGAATTGGGGAAGAATTGGAGGCTATTTTTGTAGTCAGTTGGCCATAATGATTATGAAACTTGCCCAAAGTTACATTTTTAGCAGGATTCAGACCATGGAAGTCTTGCTCCAGCCTCCAAGTTCTTAACCATTACCATGTTCTCCATCTTTACATAGTTTTGATTGACTGAGCTTGGATAATTGCCCCTCAAGTGAACCAATCATTTTATCCATGGAAATGAAATATTCTCATCAGGTGGGCTTGGGTCGTGTCTTCATCCGTGCGATGAAATAAAGGAGTCAGCTCATTTGAACTGCAGGTACTAGAAGTGGGATAGGGGTGGTTGCATGAAGAAAAAAATACTTTCAGAAGGGAGAATAATGAATAGAGATCAGGCCACAAAAATAACATCCCCCACTGATAGGGATATGGTAGGTGCAATTTGGTAAATTTCAAGGGATGGCCATGTCCTGAGACTCTTGGATTACAAATGGAGAGATGTTGCATTTGCTTTGTTTACTAGGGAGGATGATTGAGAAGCTATAATTAGCTTTAAGTTTATACATTCTGAGAGGATGATAAGAATGATGTAGGCATGAGGAAGGGGGCCTTGTAGGAATGGAACAGAAATATCAGACTTCAAGTGTCTTAGAGTATCCAAATGGAGTTGTCTGCACTATTGTTGAATTCCCAGGGGTGGGTGGATAGATGAAAGATGAATAAATAAGCAGTAAATGAACCTCTATCTAATAGGTTGAACGCTGCATTGCTTTCCAATTCTTCCCTCAAACTTTACTTGCCAGCAAAACTGAAAAATTGGTTATATATTCTTCTGCTTTCATCTATACTTGGCCTCTACGCTTTTGACCATATGGTTCCCACCATATGGAATATTCACTTTTTTTCTGGTCTAATCTTCCTCATTTTGGAAGATTTTTGTTATCTTGAAGTTGGTTGAATTGGTTAAGTGTCTTAACCACAGTAAGTGTCTTACTGTGGTCCAGTAATTCTCTGAGCATATTTGTATTATTACACTAAACAATTTTGTGACCATCATCCTTCGGCACACTTATGAGCTCCTCAAAGTGAGCGTCATTGTCTTGCTCCTAGCAGTCTTCCAATGCCTGACCCAGAGCCTGACCCAGAGACAGTGCATGGTAAGTATATTTCAAATCATTAAATGAATTCAGTCAATGTGCATTGATAAGCATAGGTAGGGTCTATAGTGGCGATACAGCTGTTACAGCCAATGACATTTCCATTGCCCTTTTTCCTGATAAATGTGAGAGTATGAATTTCTTTAAAAAACGTAAAAAATAGGCAGTGCTCTGGAAGCCCATTCCTGGCCAAATTCTTTGCTTTGAATATTGTGCTTAAAGTTTGTCAATACAGGATACAAGTAGGGACCAGGAAGAATGCCAGTCATCTCAACTCATTCATAGTCTGTCCGGCAATCCAGAAGAGCTCATGAGGGGACAGTGGGACGGCAGTGACTGTCTCCAGTTTTATGATCAGTCTTATATAGAGTCAACGTGTCACTTGTCATTGGGGTTGATTGATTCTTCATTTATAATCAGATTGGTATTTTAAACATTAGAACTTGGTGACTTTAAATTGCCTTTTTCTATCATGAGGATCATAGCTTCTGCTTAGACATTGCCTACTTATGTCTTAAGGTGTGGTTGGCCACTTTGTCACTTTTGCTTAGGTGGGTTTTATAAACCTCCATTTTGTAGGTAAGGAAACTGATAGTTGAGATGGTTGAAGGAACTCATTGGAAGCCACGTGGCTGGCAGGTGATTGGAGATGAGGTTGAACCAGGTTCACTCGACTCTGAACACTGCAGTTTTTCCTGTACACCGGCCCACCAGCTGAGAGCTGGGTCCACTTGCAATGGGCAGAGCCTCCTTTGGGTAAAGCCAGTGCTGTCTTTCTGGCAGAAAGTAACCCAAACAGTCCCTCGCACACCTGAGCAGAGGCTCCGTGCAAGTCAGCCACTCAACTTCTGTGAAGGAACTTGATGTTGAGCCTCTAATAGTCCCGTGAACATTGGGATACTTGACATTAAATCTCCTCTGTTAGAAATTGCATCCAAATGGCGTAACATCCAGAGGGCCACATCTTCTGGGGGCGAGAGACTTCACAACATCTTAAAGAAGTAGTTCTTAAGCCCACCTGCACATTAGAATCACCTGGGTAACTTTCACAACTATTGATGCCTGGCATACCTGCATTCATTGCAGTGCTGTTCACAATAGCCAAGAGGTAGAAGCAACTTAAAGATCCACTGATGGACAAAAGGATGAAGAAATTGTGGTGTGAGCGCGCGCACGCACACACACTCACACACACACACACAGGAATATTATTCAGCCTTAATGAAGAAGAGAAGCCTGTCATATGCTTCAACAAGGATGTTCCTTGAGGACATGATGCTAAGCAAAATGACCCAGTCAACAAAAGACAAATACTGCACAATTCCATTTACATGAGCTATTTAAAGTAGTCAGACTCTTAGAAACAGTGGGCTTATCAAAATTAAAAAAAAAAAAAAAGATAAATCCATCAGTCCCCACCATAAAGCAGAATGCTGCCTCTTGTTGATATAACAGGTCCTCCGACATATACACATGAAAATTGCACCCATTTTTAGCAGGAGACATATTTTTTTTTTTGACCCTGCTGAATCTGCAGACTAGAGTTAGAAAGTAAACCATTTGGTTCTTATGTGCCCTGGTATTTTCTTGACTCTGAGAAGTGACCTCATTATTGCAAAACTAGTTTTTGATATTATGATCTATATGCATACAAAATGCAGTTTTGAACACCAGAATTCTTGACCTAGAAAGCGGGTTTAGTTATCAGATTCTCAATATTGTGAAGGGAAGAGGGGAAGGAAAACTGTAATTTTGAAAGTTATATTCAGTATCATGAGAGAAATTTGTATTTTTGGCAAAATATCATTTTGTATATAAGCGATGGAGATGAAACTTGACAAGCTTTGGCTGTTGGGATATTCAGTTTCTAGACTCTAATTTTTGTGAGTCAGTACAGTTCAATGAGGGATGAGCATATTGGGTGAATATCGTTGCAGTATTCATGTTTTTCCAAACATAAGTGGTTAAAATGGTTCAGTAGCATTGGAATAAAAGCAGAGTTTTAAAGAATATTTGATAATTTTTGTAGCTTTTGTTGCAATAAACAAAGAATCAATAACAAGAGAGGGAGAAGAGAGAGAACAGCTCTTGCCTTAATTTAAAGCCATAAAAGACGCATACGGTTAATACCAAAGAAACCTTGCATTTTATTCATAGGATAAGAGTATAATTTTAGACCATTTTTTTGTATTGGTGGAAGGCAAGAAAAATTAATTGTTTATTTTTAAAAATGACATTTTTCTGAATTGTGCTTACATTTTCATTAGACCTATAATAGCACATCATTAAGAAAAGTAATAATTGATCTGCCAGAAAAGAAAGAGTAATAACCAACACGGTGTCTTTGCTGTCAGTCCTCTTGTACTCCAACACATAGTGCTCATTTTGAAATATCACGGCTAATCCAAAAAAATATACAGCTAAACAGAAAAACAACATCAGTTCCAAATATGAATACATGATCCGCTACTTAATATGTCAGTGTATTTGTCAGGTTGATAACATTAGGCTGCGCGGCATTCAATTCTAAGCCTTGCAATATTTGAAGTCTGATATTGTGCTTCACTAAATTTAATACATGGGCCTCAGTAATGCAGGGAATCGCGTTAGCGCTTGGCAGTTTGTTATGCTGTATAAAATTGACTGCCCTGCAAATACAATAGCCATCATAAAACGGTGGTCAGCCGAGAGGGGCCTAATGCATTTTTGAGGTTCCAGTAAAGGTCCAGATGAAATTTATTGAGATTTTTGCCATTTGGGTGATGATCAATAGAGCTGTGCTAATAATTTGTTGTGAGGACGTTCTCTGGGGATATGACATTTTGCTGTGAAACTTTGGAAATTCACAAAGTAGACTAAGTGATGATGCTGCCTAGTATATGTAACCGTCAAAGACTTTAACATCACTCTGGGAGAGGATTGATAGTGATGCTGATTACTTCTCCAGGCATTGAGGACGCAGTGCATTCAGTTATCGATATGTTCTCGTGCATTTTCCAGTGTGGACTCACAATCATTTGATGATTTGGCTGTTTCAACCCAGGGTTCCGTGATAGGTTTGTTTGTAATTTCATTCACAGTTTCCAAATGGCTAGCCTGTTCTGTTAATTACGTCATTGATTCTTCCCACCACCCGACCAGAAAATGATCTTCTCTGAAGGAAAGAAAAGAATTCCAGTTAGCCTTCATTCACATCAACAGAGCCTAATTATTAACAGCAATCCTGACTGTGAAAGCCACTTTTGTTGTTGTGTTGCAGTTGCTGCTACTGCTGTAGATGGCTTGTGTGCTATACTAAATTTGTACACGGGCTTCTGGGTTAATATTAAAGGAGTACACGGCATGCAGATAGTGTGTGTGATGGTTACAGTTTTAATGCACGTATGTCAGGGGACCTGTGAACACACCATGAGACAGCATTCTCTTGTTTTATGGTGGCTGCTGCTGGATTTATTTATTTTTTCTTTATTTTTCCATTTTGATTAGCTGCCTTGCAAGAGAGATGAATTATCTGATCTTCACAAAGTGGGATTCCATGCTGACAATGCAGAGATATCATTTTGAGAAAGAATAAACTAAAACAAAATAAAGATTTTTTAAAGTTTGCATGTGATACTATAGACTTTGTATAAGCCTCCTTGAATGTCTACTCTGTATATTTGAAAAAGAAGTTTTAATATGATTTTTTGTGTCTTTCCCTCACTATTTCATTGCTCTGTTTCTTCATTGTGTTTCATTAAGCTGACCCATTAAGTTTCAGCGTGTTCTCCCAAGGAAGTTTTTTGTCCTTGCTGTTGGATTAAAGCAACACAGTAACTGCGGTGTGTATGGGTTTATAGATACTCCCCGTTTTCCTGCAGGGAAATGGAAATTGTGTCAGCATTCTGCAGAATGAACACTGAGACTAGGCACAGCAGAACAATTTATTTTCAGTGAGCATGCACAAAGTAAGATTTATGACTTTGCATCTTCGATGACATTTCTTACACTGTTCCTGAGCTTTGGCAAATTAAAGGGATCCGTGAATACGAAGGGGTGTGTTTCTGCAATGACGGAAAAAAGACAGAGCAATAAGAAGATAATTAAGATAACAACTTGTGAAAAATTAAAGTGTTTCTGTCTTTCATTTTTGAATCTCTGAGCATAAACTTTGTAGTTGTTAATTCAATTGCCGCTGTTCACTGCATCCCTGAAGAATATTGAGGATTAATCATCTGGTTCATTCCAACAAGAGATAAGGCCTAAGTGAATTGAAATTTTTACCAATTTAACCCTGTCTTCCTCCTAATATGACATGATTAACATTTTTCAATTAACCACATGTAATTATTCCGAAGGCTTCATTCCACTTATTTTTAGTCTTTTTTGATGGCAGATTTCCCTTTTTCAGGTCTTTTGGATCTAAAATCATTCAAAGGAAGCTCCATTTGTGCTATTTTGTAGCTGGCACACAAGTTCATCTGCATGAGGCCTTTGGAATTGCTTTTTGATCTGAAAAGAAGCATCTATAACCATTGCATGCTTTTTTTCTTTTCTTTTTGCCTATATGCACTTTCTGTAAAGCATGGTGCTGCTTATTGAAGCCTGAAGAAGTAACATGGTTATTGTGAGAGCAAATCTGTGACTGAGCAGAGTGAAAGACTAAACACCTTCCAGGCGAGAATGTCAAAGGCAGGGGAACCTTCGCAGCAGGTGGAAAGACCTCAGCAGTCAGGACAGTCTGGCTTTGCCAAGGAACAGAATAAAGGCTAGTTCTCCTGCACTGGCCCATGTGGCAGCCAGTTGGCACAGTGGCTATTGAAATCTGAATTAATAGAAATTAAACGAATATTAGAATTCAGTGTCTCCCACACTCTAGCCACACCGTAAGTGTTCCATGCCCCGTGTGCACAGTGGAGATTAGAACATTGGCATCATCACCGAAGGTTCTGTCGGACAGTGTTAGGCAAGTGTACGGTTATCATGTGGGTGGGTGGTTAGTATTAACCAGGGCGTGCAAAATTCCGCTATGCTGATAGAAATCCTGAAAACCACAGTGATTAGTGCTGTTTCTTTCATATACAAATCCCCTGTAGGACTGGGCAGAGAAAGAGGCAACTGGAGGGTCACGCTGGAGTCCTTTCTCTCTCCCTTTGATACTCTGACCACCAGTTTCCGGGGATCTCTTTTATAATCTAGATGACATCAATCAATAACTCTCTCTCTCTCTCACTCTCCCTTCCCCTCCTCTCTCCCTCTCTCATTACCTCTTCTCTTTCTTTTCCTACCGTTCTGTTTCCATCACAGCCACCCTCTTGCTGTCCATGCAGAACATCCAACACAGTCACATCAACTGGCCTTTGGAAAGCAAAAGCTTCTTGAAGGCAGCATTGTCTTCCTGCCCTGGTGGGCTCCCTCCCTCCACTAACTCCCTCCCCTCCCCTCCATGTGTCCAGAGACAAAGAGGGTCCTTCATATCTGCTCCAGGGATCAGAGTAAGAGGAGAAAACACAGGAAGCAACAATCCTAACTAAATAGCCCAAAGTAGTTTGCAGCCACATTGGCAAAATGCTTAGCATGGTTCCCGGCATATTGTATGGGCTGAATAGAGTCACTTCTATCACCACTGTTTTTGTCGGCAATGGTTAGGAAGGGAATAGCAACACGAGTCCATCGTGGGCACTTTCGGTCTTTGACAAAGAGGCAAGGGGGGAGGAGAATGCTTCCAGAATGCTGGGCGGGTGAGCAAAACCAAAGGCAGGTTGAAGACTGAGAAATAAACTGATTGGATGTAAAGGTCATTGACAAGGAAGAAGTGGGTGGCAGGAGGGAAGGGAAAAAAACCTACCTATCAGGTACAAAGAACATTCTTTAGGTGCACTAGAAGCCCCAACTTCAGCATTATAAAACATATCCATGGAACAACATTTGTACCCCCTTATTATTTTGAAATTAAAAAAAGAAATGTGTCAGTGGCCTTTCAGGGGGCAGTTGCAGCTGAGTGTGGACAGAAGACAAGTGTCCCTGTATTGAGTGAGCAAATGATGAAGAAGGAAGGACAGTAAGAATGAGGTGAGCCGGTCAACGTTTTGTCTATGGAAGAAGAGAAAGGTAAAGATAGAAGCCTAAAAAGAGGAGCTGAGATGAGTTTTAGTTGCTGGCTAGACGTCCGAGTGGAAATGGCAGTGAGGACACGTGGCAGAAGATAGCCGTCTGGGCATTAAGGAGTTGACAAGGCTAGGCAGGGAAGTGTTCCCTGTCCTAGTCTTCACTGAGCTCTTCCCTCTGCCTAAAACTCTCGCCCTTTCCCTCTCCCCCCTTTCTCTCGGTGGCGGGCTCCTTCTCAGGTGTACAAATTATCTTCAATGTCATCTCCCCTAACTTTCCCTTAGACAGGTATCTTTCCTGACCAATCTAAGTGTCTACCCTCCTCCAGCCACAGTTTGCGTTAATATTATAGGACCTTCTTCATTTTATACACTACTTATCTCAATTTGCAAGTTTATATTCATTGCAATATTGTCTACCTTCCCCAATAGGTACTGTTGTAAGGGGAGGAGCCCTGTCTGTTTAATTCATGGATGGATACCCAGGACCTGGCACATAGTATGAATTTAATGAGTATCTTTTAAATGTGTGAATGAACACATGAATGAATTTGGGGGCATCTTTCTATTTTTTGATGAATGTTTGTGGCATCTTTCTGGACAGGCCATTCTCAATATCTGAACCAACAGTTCCCATTTAAAACCCTTAAAGCAGAACTTCTCAGAGTGGCAGCATATGCGATAATTATTGCAGTTCAGAGTGGGAGATGGAGACTGGAATGGGCAAATGTTTATTTGGCACGTGGCATTAAACTGTCCAGTAGGTTTCCTCTGTGTTTTCATAACGGGTTTCAAAGAGCCCCACCTGTTGGGGGGTTGCCAAGAGCGGAGTTCCATGAAGTTCTTCTGTGTGAGGCTTCCATCAGGAATTGGCATTTTCAAAAGGAATTCGAGAATGGTTTCTAAGTGTCTCAGAGCCCCAGGTGGAAGTGGGAGAGAAGAGGAGGGAGTGAGGAAGAAGCCTGGTTGGAAGTCAGAATGAAGCCTCCTCCTGCTTTGCAGAGCTCTGCTGGGAAGCCACCCGCAGCAAACCTGGGGACTCCCGGGGCTGAGCAGGGAGGGTGTCTGAGCCATGAGTCATCTTGCTCAGAGAGGCTGTGGCTTTATCAGGATGGTGTGTCTAGACTTGCCGTCGGCTGGGGAGGGCGTAGGAGGATGTTTGTGAGGAGACCAGGAAATAATGGGTGTGTGTTAGTGCCTGGCTCAGATGGCTTCCTGTCCTTCATCTTCTGGAGACAAGAGCTGACATCTCTTCGCATCCGATATGTATTCATTTCGCTGCGCCCACGGGACGCCGGGCACAGTGCTTGGTTCTGGGAATATCACGCTGACCAAGACAGATAGGCCCCCGGGTCTGATGGCCCTCAGAACACAGCTTGGAAGACAGCTAGCGTAGCTTATCGGATGTGTATGGAACGAAAGTCGTGAGAGACGACAGTATAAGGGAGCAAGTATGCAGGATTCAACGAAAGCTTAAAGCATGGAAATGTAATTTTGTTAGAACAAATCAAGGGTCATTGTTTTGTCTTGTTTTTGAGGGAGGGGGGATTTGTGACTCCCCAGTCCCGATGGAAGACCACCTGTTAATAAATGTGTTAATGCCATTTGCACTTTGGATGAGTTAAACTAATCTAACTTTAGCATTTCCAAGTGTTTCCAAGGGATGTGCTTGAATAGTCTTCTTGGATCCCTTTGCCCTACCATCCAATCCACCAGCAGGTCCTAACCCATCGTCCCTTCTCCACTCCCACTGTTGCCATCCTAGTTAAAGCCACCACCCTCTCTCACCTGGACAACCACACCAGCCTCCTAACTGGACACTGTGCATCCACTCCTGCCACCTGCCCCTCTTCTCCACACAGCAGCCAGAGCGATCTTTTGAAGTCATAAATCCCATCATGTCAGCTTCCTCCTGCTTTAAGATGGTTCAGTGAACCTTTTCCCATTTCACTTAGGAAAAGTCCACACTTGTTGTCATGCCCACGAAACAAGATCCAGGTCCTGGGCTCTTCTTTATAATCTTGTTTGTGCCATTCTTCTATCAGCTCCTATATTCTAAGCCACCTTGGCTTCCTGACAGTTCTGGGAACATCACATGATTCAGTTCTACCTCCAGATATTTGTACCAGCTCTTCCCAATCCTGTTCACCATATGGTTGGCTCTTTCTTAGCCTTTGGTCTCTACCTCAGTGTTAGTTTTTCATTGGAACTTTCCCATATTTGTTCACCTTTCCCACCACCAGTGAAAGCACTTGGATTTCTAACACCATAATGAGCTAGTATCTTGTTTCTATGTGCATGTCTTCACTGTCTCCCTCGATAACACTGCTGCTCTGAGCAGGGGTCACATCTATCGTTTTGTGCCTGGTGTCCCCACCAGCTCATACCATTTTAGACGCATGGCATTGCCTAAAACAGGGTCGAATTAATGAACAGTGGAAAGGAAACGGTCAGCCCTGAATAATTTTCTTTTTTTTCTTCTCTTTTCCTTACTATCATTGGTGGGCACATCTGGAGAGTGTTTTTCTGTGAGAATCCATTTCTTACCTATGATATAGCTGATTTCTGACCCTTGAGATAAAACTCCAGAATTGGAACGGGGTGGCTGAGAATGCTTTAGGAGAGGTAAAATTTGTCATTAGTATTATTGTTTATGTGTTCAGTGTCCTTCATATTTTTTCCTTTTATATAGCATTTGACATTTGCAAAATGTTTTCCATTTATTTTTATGTAGGGGAAAGCAAAAAGCTCTACTTTTTTTTTTTTTTTTTTTGATAAGTGAGCATAAAAGCAAAGCGTCTGATTCAGGGTGATATTTGTTGTCATTTCCTTTGGGTTTGGATCAGGGCAAATTAAAAGAGAGAGACGATGATGATGATGATGATGATGATGATGAGGTAGCATCGAGCTGTTCTGCAGCCCCCACCTCCCCCCACCCCCTGACCCAGCTCTCAGGAAGAGGACTGGGGCCCTGTAGAAAAGTGGGAAGGGACATTAAACGACCCAGGAAAATGTGAAATGGTGTGGGGTGTAAGATTTCTTTATTAGTCAATTTAAAATAAAATGTGGCTCAGTAATTTAGAGTGTGTCTGGAGTCAAGCAGAAAATTAGCCATATTCACACATCCCACCTCCTCTCCTGAAGGCAGTAGAAGCACCAATAAAAATAAAAATAACAATACCTTGTATTTATGGGGTGGATTTCTCCCAGAGCTGCTTCTCACTCACCCTTTTTATCTCTTCTGTGTCCTTGGAGGGGAGCAAGTGTCTGGAGCCTGGGAGTTCATCTCTCCGCAGATGCTGTCCTCGGCATTAAAACTTCTCGGGGAGAACTTCATTTCATCGTACGTTCACCCATGGGGTCATTTGTTCATTTGCACTACTTAACAGTGTTTATTGACCCTCTGTTGTTTGTCAGACACGGTGATAAGTCTGGAAGGGGGTGTACAACCTGTGAACTGGATACTGATAGTCTAGACCTGCTAGAATCTTCCAGGATAATGTCTCTTCATAGACTTTGGAGTAATATTAATAGGTTTTCCTGAACACAAATTATGGCTTTCTTTAAAGCATGGTATTGTCTTCAGAACATCCCTAGTTTGATTCCTGTGTACTTTTGAGTGGCTGTCAAGGCTGAGTTTAGGGTGGATTTGTCTGTAAGTTTTCTCCTTTGAAGGGAAAAATCTGCATAGGGTTTGCTCCTCTGGCCTCTGGGGCATAGCCCGTAAATACCTCTCTAGTTTGCAAAAGTGATCATTTGAGGAACCACAGGGATGGACTCCATGTCTCATGTTGAAGTTTTCCTCATTTTTGGAGGTCTCGGAGTTCTTTGAGATTCTGATGACAGCAGAGAACCTCCTCCCCAAAGACTGTGTGCACAGAGATGGAGAATTTTGCACTGTCACCAGAGTTCACCGTGTCTGGTACCCATCCTTGGATATGATCCATGGCCACCAGGATAAAACATCTTGATAGAGGAGAATCTAGACCTATTTAGAAATTGGAAGTGTGAACATTTTGGGATGCCATGGAGGGCCCTTCCTTCCTTCCAGTGTTCATTAAGTGACAGTGTCACTCAGCCCGGCAGCATCCCTCCACTTTCCCCCAGATAGACTTCCTCCCACTTACGTCTGAGAAAATAAAATGTTTTTCTGCATCACTGTGAAAAAGAGCCCTAAATCAATAGCAAATCAAGCTGTGGCATAAAGGAGTCTTTATGGCCCGAGAAGGTGATCGCTGAAGGTTGGCATTTAGCAGCCTTGGGTTTGTGTCTCCCTGGGGTCCCCAGCAGTGCAGCGTCCCTGACAATGAGGCGCCTTTGCCTACATGAAAGTCAGCCCCGTCCCCCGCTGCTCCAGTGGAGGACGGGGAGATGAGCACTCTAAAACAGATCAGCTGGCATCGTTTTCTTTAAGTTTTTCTTCTTGGCAGATTCCAGCTGGATGGGGCTGGTCTGCTGCTTTGGTGCCATCCTAGCTTGACAGTGATCTTTTTCCAAATCTAAGTGTCTCCAGGCCTCAGGATGGCACCAGCTACAGCCAGGGGACACCTCTGCAATCTCCTCTTCTCCTTGTGCCATGCGCTTTTCTTCCCGCGCTGAAAGGGAGTTCGTATTATGACCTATGTGTGAAGGCCGTGTTGCAACCTTCCTGGTTTCCGTGGGTGGGAGGATCTGGGAGCGTGATATTGTCTCCGAACGTTCATAGTGTGGTTTCTGTGTACTTTGCAATGGCTGTAAAGGCTGAGTTTAGGGATCATTTCATGGGCACTTAGTAGTTGAGTTTGGCTTCATTTATAGGGTCTTGAAGTAAACAAGCGAACAAACAAAATGTGTCTTTAAATTTGACATCCTTCAGTGGTATGAAGATCATGTCTGAGTCTCCATCTCCCTTTCCCCCCCTCCCGCCCTCCTTCTCTCTCTCTCCCCCACTGTCATGCACACGCGCGCACGCGCGCACACACACACACACACACACACACACACACACAGCCTCTCTGTGGCTCCTGCCTCTGGCTAGCACACTTCCTTCACACACAGTCTAGTTCTCAGAGGTCCCCATCCCTGCAGGTCTATTCCCTCCTTGAGGAGCAGCCGCAGTGGCCTAGGGCCCCCTGCCTCTCTGCTTGGAAACCACTCCTTTCTTCTTTCTTCCTCTGCAGCCACTCACCCCATCTGCTGCTACCATTTGATTACCTGGCTGGGGGCTAAGAGTGCTGTGATTAAAACTGCTAACTCCCCTATTCTTCCCACGGTTCCCAAGGGGGCACAGATGAGTTTCAAATGAGCTTTGCACATCTAAGCATGTCTACATCAGGGGAAGGGGAGCAGGATCGCGTCACATACCCCAGAGCACCAACTGCTGGCCCTAGTTCAAGCCCCTTCCCCGTTTCCCGTGAGCCTGGGCCTAAGACCCCATGTAGTAACTGCAAATGTCAGGTATTGAAATTCCGAGTTTCTCTGGCACTAAAAATGATAGCTCTGCTCGCCTGCCATATATCTCGCCTTTGGAAATGCGCCTGCAGTAATGGTCTTTCCTGGGCAGAGGCAGAGAGGGAATTGTGGCGTCGGCATACTTCGCCGAGCCGGCTGAACCCCTCACCTGCCCCACCCGGGGCTCTGTCACCCCCTCTAAGGCTGCCTGGCGATGGTGATCGAGGGTGGCCCTCGGCTGCCTTGCACTCGAGAGGGCCATGCTGCGTGACCACTGGGGCTAACTTCTGTGTTTCTTTCCGGTCCTCTCGGGCTCCTCATTGAAAGGAAGCAAGAGCAATATGCTCGTGACATAGAGTTTACCCCCAGCACTCTAGAAAACCAGAAGCCAGTGCATGGCATGAAAAGGACAATGCCTTTGTCACCCACAGTTGGTTCCGGTGTTTGTCTGCATTCTGCCTTATCGCAGATCTTCACGGTGCCTGAGACGTGCAGGGCAGAGGGTGTGATGTGTGTCATACACGGCATGTGACTCTGTTAACTCACCGACCAGGAGCCATCAAGGGGACGCTGCCGCCCCCAGAGTGCCCCTCCCCCGTTCAGGTTTCACCTCACTGCCTCCACCTTGCCACAGAGGCTGCTGCCATGGGTGATTACCTGGTTTGCTTCTCAGGAGAAATCTGATCAGATGGCATGCTGATGGTGACAGCAGACGGGGGGCACCGTAGGGGCAGTGACCTGCTGCCGGACTCCAGGGGAGCCACTGTGGGAACAAGCGAGGGCTGGAGCTCTGACTAGGGCAAAGAGCAATCGGGGGTATTTTTCTAAGTGGGTTTTCAAGGAGTAATTTGTAACTGAGCACCTCACAGTCACGCGGAGGGGAGACAGAGGTGGGAGCTGCCACTATGAGACCAGAGGTCCACATGAAAAGCTTTCTCCGTACTTGATGGCCAGAGACGGACAGACAAACCTGGGCCCAGCCAGTGTGTAGGAAGTGATGCACCATCAACTTAGGAAAACAAACAAAGAAGAAGTGCTGCTCTCATCGCTAACTCACAGCATCCAGACCTTTAGAACTTGCAGTGCGTCGGATCTGTCAGACTGTCAGACTACCAGATCAGATAAAAGCAAAACGTGAAAACAAATGGATGATGTTTAAAGATGCTGTGGATATTGTCTACGGACGAGTTTCCCTTTTAACGTGGGCTACAAGGACACGCCAAGAAACCCGATTTTGGCAGCTATGCAGACTATTACAAAATTAAATTTTTGCATTATTAACCTACACTCCCTCCTCCCTTTTTTTTTATTTTCACTTTGTCTCAAATTCCTCCTCTCCACATTTTAAAACCTATTTGGCCGTGTGCATTTTGACCTCAGATCTTTTTTGTATGCGAGGGGAGGCCGTATCCAGTTAATGTTTTAAGTCTGCAGTGCCAGTTCCCCCAACAGAAAACATAGCTATTTGATCGAGAGTGGAGATTTTCCAAGTTTGATTTTCTAACGACTCACCCTTTCCCTTGTACTTGTGATAAATTCCAGTTGTATAGTTTAAATGGTCATTGAATGGATGTGCGGCTCTGCTGTCTACAGTTTTAACATGCTTGGGTGATCTCAAAATGAGGCAGTCGTTTGAACAGAAACCCGAAGAGGCCTGGGAGGCAGAGCCTGCCCGAGACTGATCCAGAATTCAGCAGCCCCAGGCACTCGCCCTCAGACAGGCTCTGAGTAGGTTTGCAGCAAAGTGACCCTCGGGTCACCTTTTTTATTCCCTCTCCTGCTCACAGGTACTCAGCCAGATGACTGTGCATGTGCCTAAATTCAGTTCAGTCTGATGCCTTTTTATTTTTTTGAAGGAGGCACAAGGATAGGAGCCACGTTGCTTTGCCACTGTCCTGGCTTACAGGTGTGTCAAGGTGAGAGGCTCTCTGATCTACCAGTCCTGCCCTTGTTCCTGTTCTCTTTTTCTAAAAGATTGCCGTCCTCACAGTGGGAGATGTTCTTTGAAAACCCAGGTCTATAGAAAGGGAAGAGAGAAACCAAGTATTGGAAATCAGTCCCTGCAGCCCACTGTCCCCAAATCTTCACCCTTTTATATGCCTATTCAGAGCCAAGATTTCTCGTGCTGCTTTCACCTGGTGGCAGAGGCAGTTGCAATGGGACCGTTTGCCTGATAAGGAGTTGGGAGCAGTCATGTCACTCAAGATCCAGGGTGAAAAGTCAGGGCTGTAGGTCTTATCTTCCACTAATCACAAAAACAACATCCTTCGATTCCCTGCTCCAGCCCCACTGCCGAGCCTTTGCGTAAGATCACCGCCATCCATTCATTGCAGGGATGGGCGCAAACGCCCCTCTGTTCTTTCTTTCCATCAACACACCCCTTCTCCACCCCCTTCTGCCAACTGCAGCACGAGTGGTCGTCTCATGGAGTGAAGTCTCACGGTGTTACTGCCCTCTGAAGACTCGTCAAAGGCTCTCATGGCCCTCAGCCAGGAGCACCTGTTCTACACCTGGCCCTACCTGCCCTCTCACCTCTGCTCCAGCCACATCAGCTACATTGTTATTCTCAAAATTCATCATGCTTTTCTCATGCCCAGACTTTTGCATAGGGTATTTCCTCTGCTCAGGCCCTTCTCCACCTCTGCTCTACCTCAACAATATTTTTTTTTTGGTATTAAAAAATCCAGCAGAGTTTATAACTCGTAGGGGAAGCTGTCTGTGAACCTTCCGCCCCAGGCTGGACTGCCTGTTCTTCCCTCCCTCTTTCCTTGTGCTTATTCTGATCACAGGGTTTTCCTGTCGATAGACCATGAATGCCCTGTGATTGGAATAAGCCTCCTCTGTTAGAACGTGTACCCCCTTAGGACAAAGAGTATGCTTTATTTACCTAGTGGCAGGCAACGATTTCAATGCAAGAGGTGAGAGAGACATCTCAGCCTACCTGTGCAACCTGGTCCCTTAACTCGTTCTGGGCCTCTGTCTTTATCATGTTCATATTAGACTAGGCGTGCCCTGTGTTCATGGCCTAGGATTTTGGGGGATTATGTGAACATCATAAACCTGAATCGGCCTAGGCTATATGTGAGAACTGCTTATTCACACAACCCTGTGTAAAGTAACAGCCACAACAATTTTCACCATTGCTACCACTCAGTGATAATGACAGTTCCACAAATGATTCGTACCATGAACGAAGTAAGATGTGCAGCTGTTGTCTGATCCACTTTTAAAAGATGATCTCTGTTAAATTGCATCACTCACTTTCAGAATATATATTTTTTTCTCTGTTTACTAGTTAATTCTTTACAACGGTTATCTCCTCCAGAAAGAATTATTTAAAATTACAGTGATGTTGTGAGAGAGATAAATTAAAGATTGTTTGGATATCAGCTGTTAACTTTTTGCTTCTTGCTTGGAAAAAAAAAAAATAGAACCAGCAGTGTGCACTGAAGCATGTGAGGGTTATTAATAATTTACTCAATCTGTTGATGCTCGTTAATTGCTGTAGCTGAGAAAAGTTAGTTAATGACGTGCCTGCTTGCACCACATTACAATTATGATGGTAGTTCCCCTATTATTAGGGCTGAGTAGGTGTTCCCATTAGAAACCTTAATTTTCGAACTGATTGTCTTAGCCATTTTAAATTACACCAGGCCACATTTTGGCAGATACTTTCTGAAAGCAGATACACTTCTTTCCAAAATTATTTTTATGGTAGCTTGGGAGTTCTCTCCCTCCAATGACAGAAGCTGTAAAGTGTGTTCTAATTGCAGCAACTATTCTTTTAAGCCTCAACCAGCAATGTCCTGTGTGAACTTGTCCAAAAGAAAGGAGAATTTCTGCTGACCCGGAGACCACCATGGCCAACATCAGATCTCTTTGGGAAAGTAAATTTTTAAAAATCAGCCATGGAGTGGGAAGTGGGCCGTTTTTTTTTCTTGCCTTCTAAATTTGGGTTGAGAATGTTTTGGATTAATAAAGTGGGGTATATGTATACCATGGAGTACTACTCAGCCATAGAAATAAATGGTGAACTACCTCTTATATTAACCTGGATAAAACTGGAGATTAGTATTCTAAGTAAAGTACCATCAGAATAGAAAAGCAAACACCACATGTACTCTCCATTAAATTTGACTTATGGAAATAACATTCATCATAAATCAAACAGCTCGTCGGGAAGAGGAGATGGGTAAATTCACAACTATGGGGTGCAGTGCACACTACCTGGGGGATGGGCACACTTATAACCTTGACAAAAGCAATTTATGTAACCAAAACGTTTGTACCTCCATAATATTCTGAAATAAAAAAAGAGATTGTTACTGATTGCAAGTAACAGAAACTTATTTCCAACATATTTAAACATTTTTTTTAACACTGAGATTTATTGGCTCATGAACTTAGGAATCCAAAAGGTGTATTGTCTTCTAGCAGGGCTGGGGCCAGGGATTCAACTGATGTTATTAATGTCTTAAATATTTCTCCATCTTTGACTCCCTTCTGGGTGTTGGCATCCTTCTTGGGCAGGTTTGCTTCATGTGGCTAGTTGTAGTCTCCAGGTTATGTCGTTAACAGCCGATGCTTTGAAGCAAAACAAGGTCTTCTCTCACCGAGCTTTCATATATAAAACGAGAGGATGTGTCAACTCTGTTTGGATCACATTCTCACCTCTGAACTGATCCCTGGGTCTCCAAGCAGAATGAGTTCTGACTGCCAGTCTAGATCGTGGGTCAGCAGCAGTAGCACAGGTGGGTTGTGCGTGGATCCACCAAACCTACCCCATGGAAAGTGTTCTGTCGGTGTAGAGAGAAATGTTGTTACCAGAAAAAATAGGGAAGACATGGTGGACACAAAATAAAATACGAAATCACTGCTCCCTGGCTATGTCCACTACCTCATCCCACCCCTTGGGTGACATGATAGCCAAAGAACGTTCCCAGCAACTCTTCATGACGATCTCAGTGCAAACCCCTGTTAAAGCTTTGATTACAACTCCAAACCTGCCTCCTTTAAAAATGATGTCCGAAAGGTCTGGTGCTACCAAATAGTTGGTTATGCGATCTTGGTAAAGGTGTGCAGTGAGGACCAATGGATTCCATTTGTATCATTGGCAATGGCTTCTCTATTGTGTCACTGTCATGAAAGTGACATGAGTCTGGTGTGTACACATGCTGGTGAGAAGAGATTTATTTTGCTTTGGAAATGCAGCATGAGCAAAACAAGTTGTGTTCTGGTTAACTTGGCCCCTGCAGAAATAGATGAGTTTATTAAGGGGTACAGGAGTGAGATTTTATGTCCAAACATAGTAAGCCACTTTCCCTCCTTAAACAATGGAAAGTGAGTGGCACAGAGTTTTGCACAAAAGCACTTAATCTTTTGGAAGATGCCAGTGAACATAAAAGTGCCACAGAGATAGTTTCTGAGAACAAGTGTGATCTGGTCAAGGACTGAACCAAGGACTGTCCATTGCTGGTGCATGAAACCTCTTTATTCTTACGAACCACAGAGTGCCCATTTATGATTTGATATGTATTTTGTTTATCATTTGGCTAATTACGTAGAACCATGGCACAGTTTATATTTTGTACAAAACTTGTTTGTTAATGTTATAATCTGTCTGAAGGGAAAAATAAAAGGAGATGATATTGTCTCCTGTTACAAATCCATCTGTGTCAGTTGGAGGTCACAAACTTTTTTTTTTTTTTTTCAGTTTGCACTAACTCTACTTTGGTTCTGGATAAAAAACCTCTATTAAATACACACCTGGAGGCATGGGTCAACATCTTCTGACCTTTTTCATGTTTATTGATTGAAATAAATCAATAAACATGTTCTAATTTAGTCTCTATGGCCAAACTATAAATGCAATCTTTTATTTTAGTCTTTCTTCCCTGTTCCACCTTCCAAGACAAGATTGACTTAGGAAAGGAGAGCATTTATTGGGTGGAAGGGGCATCTATTTTGTTGTTGTGCTTGTTTTCAAAGAGCCATTGTGAGGGGGAAACAGACCATGAGGGACATGCCCCCCAAAAGGAAGACATCTCTTGACACTGGTAGAAAGGAGATAGATATAAATTATTTTACTTAGGCATTAAATCTTGGAAAAGCATTCCTTTTCAAATAAGTAGAATCGAAGAGACAAAACATTCCATTGACACCTCTGTGGATTTACTTTTCGCTGTATCCATCATCACCATCACTGTTGCTTCTATTATGAATATTTCAAGAGCAGATTTGTTTAAATATTCTATCAGAATAGTTAATGGGCTAGAATTTACAGGGGAAACCTTGAGGATAGGAAATTGCCCAAGATGGTTTTGCAGGATTTATTTCATCATCCAAAAGTCAGTCACTGATCACCTATTATGTGCTAAGTTTGTGACATAAAGAAGTAACTATGATCAAGTGAGTACTCTCAAGGATTTTCAATCAGAGGAAGACATGGTACGGATATCTAGTTACGAGCTGTCGTGCTGCAAAGGAGACTGGTGAAAGATACTATAGATCAGCGGTCCCCAGCCTTTTTGGCACCAGGTAGCAGTTTCATGGAAGACAGTTTTTCCATGGACTGGGGGCTTGGGGGAATGGTTTGGGGATGATTCAAGTGCATTGCATTCATTGTGCGGCCAAACCTCTCTGCTAAGGATAATCTGTATTTGCAGCTGCTCCCCAGCACTAGCATCACCGCCTCAGCTCCACCCCAGATCATCAGGCATTAGATTCTCATAAGGAGGCGCAACCTAGATCTCTCGCATGCGCAGTTTACAGTAGGGTTCACACTCCTGTGAGACTCTAACCCTGCTGCTGATCTGACAGGAGGCGGAGCTTATGTGGTGATGTGAGTGATGGGGAGCGGCTGTGAATACAGATGAAGCCTCCCTGGCTAGCCTGCCGCTCACCTCCTGCTGTGTCGCCTGGTTCCTAACAGGCCACAGACCGGTACCGGTCCACAGCCCAGAATTTGGGGACCACAGCTATAGATGGAAGACAGAGAATCAGTTATGTATATTTGCCTGAGAAAAACTACAACTTAAGAATGTGACAGGTATTTCATGTGAACATGGAGGGAGCTTGAAAGATATAGCCCCGTCACAGAAAGATCATAGTGTCTTTATTGTGACTTACTGGACAAGAGAGCGTTTGCTTAGATACCCTCAGTGATGGAACTTCCTCACGAGGCAGCCATTTTTGCATGACTTTTCTTCTTAGAAGTTGTTCCTCTTGTTAAACTGAGCTTGAGCATCTACTTTTACTTAGTCTTTAAAGGCATTTAGAAAATGTTGAAGATAAGCAGGAAATCATAATAAAATGGTAATGGAGAGTCATAAAACTTTGTTTGGGAAGTGGCTGGGCCCTCTGCTTTTAAATGTGTGTGTGTGTAATATTTGAATGCACCACATGTACCTAGTATTGATAATTGAACATTAGCATTGGATACACATTTTGCCAGATGCTGTATGTGTATTGCTTCATTTAATATTTTAAACAGCTTTACTAAGTATGTATTGTTATCAAACCGCTGTTAGAGATGGGGAAAGTAGGATCAGAGAATTTTATAACTGGTCAACATTACATAGTGAGAGAATAGGGATTTTAACTTTGCTTTAAATCACTTTGTCCTCAAAATAACATATTGACTTGAATTCGGTGGATCCAGTATAATATGGATTGCTAACTGAGCTGGAATATTGTGTGTGTGTGTGTGTGTGTGAGTTGTATGTATGAGTTTTCTTTTAAGATATTAATGAAAATCCCCCAAAGCCTCTTGTTTTAGAAAGATCAAAAATTGTTCTCAGCATACAGGTTTTTGAAGAGGCCGAGTACTGTCATGAAATTTATTTTAAAAAATGAAAGCTGGAACAAAGTTTTGGGATTTTTTTCCCCTACAAATTATGAGAGAGTGAAGTTCATATCATCACCTTTAGATCTTCAGAGGAGCAGATCTTGAGAAAAGAATCAAGAATTGGGAGATGAGAGAAATAGCAGTAGTAATATTCCCAGGAATCGGTCCATGAAAGATCTACCAGCCACCTACCCTCCTCTCTCCCCCACCAAAATAAATTCTAGCCATTCAGCTATTGTTCTAATAGTAATATATGTAAATGTGCTATGTGTAATATCTCCATACTGGCTATGTAGACTAATTGATCATTTTTAATAGTTTCATAGTATTCTATTTTATGAATAAAGCTATACTTATTTGATAGATTCCTTACTGATGCACATTTAAATCATTTGGTTTAGGTTGTTTTCTTTTTTCCTATTTCAAACACTGCATCTATTTATATTTCTAGCTCTCTGTACTTGTGCTTGTATATTTATGGGATAATTTCTTAGTTATGCAATGGTTGGATCACTTTACTTTTCATAGATATTGCTAAGGTTTGCCCTCCCGAAAAGTTTCATCCATTTACACTCCTACAATGTATGCAAGAACCTGTTTTTTCACAACAACAACAACAACAACAACAAAAGGTGCCTTTAAGAAACATTTTCTTTATAATAAACACACACCCTCTGCTGTCAGAATGTGAAAGTCTGAAGGAAATTTACAAGGAGTTCTCCCATTCTGCACCTATTATACTTGATTATGCTGCTAAGTATTCAGCAACTTCCATGCTGTTGCATGCAATAATATTCTCATTGGTGCGGGTTAATGGAAGCAAACTCACCTGAGCATCTTTTCAGCCTTAGAATTGCAAGCTGAAAAGCTCCTCCTTGGGTGTCTGCATTGCCTGGCAGTTGGCTGTTGTGAACGCTACCCGGGCTCTTGAGATGGGAAAACAGACCATATGCTTCATTATTAAATGAATTCATGGGACAAACTATCACACAACACGTGTGTCTTACAAGATACCATTTCAATTTGGAAATGAATGTAGGGTAAATGGAGGGTTGTAGCCCATGCAAAATGCAGTTAGGATATATGGTTGCCATGGAACCAAAAGAAATGTTATGCCAACAGTGAGATGCTGTTCTATTTTGGAATGTTGGTGCTCTGGGCTGGATTGGGGGCCCACAGAGCCATTCAGAATCAAGTGAACACAAACCAGGGGGTTTGGAAAACTTAACTCCAGGCACATGTCAGTATCAGAACTGGGTCGAGCAACTCTGCATTTCCAGTGTCATCGATCAGCTAATGTGAACTGGATTATAACTGTGGAGACAGTGATATATGTACACCCCAAAACTACTCTACACCTGTGCCCACATGTCACCTCATTTGGTGGTCACCGCGGCCTTTGGTTGAGGAAGTAGAAATGTCTTTACAAAAATCAGAATCTTGTCAAGAAATTAAATTTATACATTTTTTTCTTTGATTTTTAAAGGCAAGAGGGATAAATACTTAATGGTCTACTTCAGAGAGGACAAATATATTTCACGTTATATGTGTATTTCAGTCCATTGATGGAGACTTCCAAACAGTTGTGTTTGTTTTTCGTTAATTAAACATTTAATTTTGAGACCATTACAGATTTGTGGATTCACCTGAAGCTGTAAGAAATAATACAAAGAGGTTCTGTGTGGCTTTACTCAGGTTGACCCAATAGTAACATCTTGAATGTGCTTCTTTATGCTTTTTGTGTTGCTTTAAAATGGGTAACAAAATGTGTCATATATTTGCTAAAGATTCCATGGCCCTTAATAGTAGGTACATGCATTCAAAAATGTGAGACACTTGACAAAATCTTCCAGTCATTGGTGCTGGTAATCCTTGCTGGTAACCCCTAGGAGTCAGGGAATGTTGTTATTCCCATTGCACAGATACAGAAACTGAGGTGCATGGTGGTAAAGTCACTTGCTAAAGCTATGTACCTAGTAAGTGCCGGATTTGGTGTTTGAATCTTGGCAACCTAATTCCAGGGACCTTTATATGGAGTTGCTGAACATGATCCAGTTTTCAAATGCAGAAATAAGTCAGTTTTTCCAGGGAGGGTGTCCAGCCTTCGTTTGTGCTGCTACTCCCGTGACTCATCTTTCTGGTTACTTGCAAGCCTACAGACCAGCATTTATAGAGGTGATTTCTGCACTAGTACTGGACTCGTAGAAGTTTCTACTCATTCCTCAAGTGGGAAGATGGAACGTGTTCCATTGACTCCCATTTGGAGTGCCCAGAATGAGAAAGGGGGCTGCCCATTCTCCCCAGTAAGCAGACTCCGAGGCTGGGGGCTACCCAAATTGAGCTTTCCAGGCAATGAACCACTAAAATCATATTTGTTCCCAGAACACAGCCAGCTAGTAAGGTTTTCCCACTGGGGCTGACATTTACTGTAACAAAAGTCTGTTTCCTTCTCTCAGAGCTGCAGCCAGCTCCTCACAAGGGAGTTGGTGCCTTGCCAGAGAAACCCCTCTACGCTCCAGAAGACGTGCCAGGGAAGCCAGCACTGCTCCCTTTAGCTGAAATATGCCACTAATGGTGGAAGGGTGTCTGGTTTTTACAATAACAAATTAACATATTATCTGTAATTTTTCTGACTGTTCTTCTGTCCATCCATCCATCCATCATCTGTCTATATTTCTTCCCTGTGTCACAGTAATTCTATAAATATAAGTGAGCAAATTTTCCGATAATACAAATGATATAAGAATCCAGAAATCATGATTCCTAGATAAATAAAAGGCAAAGGTAAATTGAAAATAGCTTTCCTCTATCTCTTCTGTATCCTTTTCTCTCACTTTTTGTTGTTACAGAGTAACAGACTTAAAAGCTAGAGCAACGGTGTAAGGTGTTCTCTGGTCCTCCTTTAAAAGGCATGTTGCAGGCATGACAGCTAGGTTTTAGTCCCATTTTGGCCACCACCTCACCTGATGATCTTGGACCAGTCACCTTGTATCCTTATTATTCTTTTCTATTGTGTGCAAATGCAGACTTCTCTCAGTTATGTCTAAGATCACAGAGCAGGGATTATGTCCATCTTGTTTATCTGCCAAGCACACTGGTGCACACATAAATAATTCCTAAACTAGGGAATGCATCAGCAGCTCAAGACTCTTAAATCTTATTTTTCTTATTTTAATATCAGCCAACTGAGATTTGAAAAGGTTTTGACTTGCCTGAGTTGGAGCATGGGGAGTCTACTGGCCAATTTCTTTTGAGTATTACCTTGTTTGATTTGGATGAAGGGGCAGGGAATTGTATAAATGTCACTGCAGAGAGCCCTTGTCCCCTGGTGATTAGTAACCTTATCAATTCAGAGCAAAGAGACATGTTAAGAGATTTTGCTTTGGAAAATGGCACACAGATGAGGAAATTTTATGACTATGTATGAAGCGGTTGTTCTGGTGACGTTCTGCTTTTGCAGGTGGGTGACTGACCTTGTTCACTATCTGATCTGTCCACGCTATCCCTTGGTTCTTTGGATCCATTTATTACTGCTGTAACCTCAGTCTCTCTCCCTCTTCTTCCAGCTGAAGTCTCAATAAGCTTGTTTCTTTGTGAACTCAGTTTGTCAACAGCAAAATAATTTGAGGACTTTAATTCAAGTTAAATTTTTTTTCCATGATAGAAATAATACACATCTATTGCAAAAATCCAAACCACTAAAGATTAGGAGCATGCAAAGTATATAAAAGCCTCCTTCCAAATCCTCCTCTCTAGAGATAACTGCTTTTAATAATTTATAACTTCTCCTCTGCACACACACACTCACATACAACCACATTTCAAAATTATCGTAGTACACACATCATAGTTCTACTCCATTCTCCGCCCGGCTTGATGGCTGTCCGGGAATCCGTTGTTAGGGTTGGACCATACTTTAATCCAAAGTCCCTTTTCTGAGGGACTACTAGGTTATTCTTAACTTTTTGCTTTTAAAAACATTGCTGTACCTCTTTGCAGACATTTTCAAGTAACTAAGTATAGGAGGGGAGAGAAAATTTAAATGGATGATAGAACAAATTGCCTGCTTCTTGAATTAACCCTGAATTGGAAACTGGAATGGGAGAGCAGTTGGCAGGGTATCACGGAGTGACCTCTCCCTGAAGCTGAGGCTCTGTAGAACAAGCAGTGACAGTTCCAGTCATTTCAGAAGGGCCTTCGGATCATAAAAGCAGAGCTGCCATATCACATTCCCACCTTTGTCTTCTGCAGCCAGTAATGCAATTCTGTTTGTAGTCACCCATTGCACAGGTATTTGTTGGTGCTCACTGGTCTTGGGTACGGTGTCAGGAACTGAGCACTGAGGGATTGGAAAGATGTGCTGCATCCCTGCCAGGGCTGCCATGTGCAGCTGTGTGGTTTGTGTACTGCTCCAAGGCACCTAACCAAGGGTGTGGGGAGGGGGCCGTGTTTTGCTCACGAGCCGTGCACCCTATGTGAGGCTATGTACAGCAGGGTGGGGGAACACTGCCTGAAAGGCTACTAGAGGCTCAGGTACCCACTCCCCTGGAATTATTAGATTTGACTTTGTTTTCTCCAACTCTCATATCTGTGATTCTGAATTGGATGGGAGTGTCCACTTTGATTTGCCTTTTGTTAGACCAGGAATCAAGAGATCGATGATATTGCTGCTTTTGATGTTTTTCTTCTTGAATGGATATGTGGGAGGAGATTCTCTCCCTCACCTCTCTCTCTCTCACACACACGTCACCTTTCCACTGGAGGGGTGAATAGTCCTTATTCAAGAAAAAGCGCGAATCAGCAAGCAGCGTGTGAGGTTACAGGTGAGGTTCTGTGGGCACAGCTATGAGGAAATAGATGCTGGAATGAAGCCCGTGAACAACTGTGATTGAGAGGGGAGGGGGCGTGTGGATGAGAGGGAACAGGAGTGGACAGGAAGATCAGAGGTTAGAGACTAAGGAGCCGGATGACCTGGGAGAATCCCAGGGCTGGGATGGCCAGAGGACGGTTAAGAACAGCCTGACAGTTGTCATAAGCTGTCTGCGTCGTCACATGGACCAGCCTTCCTTGGATATATCTGGACGGTCAGGTGAGGAAGGGCTGAAATAACTCTAGAATTAGAGTGGGCCCTGAATCCAATGCCTGGGTCTCTCTCAGAGAAACAGAGGGAGATTTGGATGCACAGAGACATGGGGGAGAAGGGCACGTGGAGACCAAGAGAGCTTGGAGTGATGCTGCCACAAGCCAAAGAATGTTGGGGACCCCCAGAAGCTGCAAGGAGCAAGGGGAGTGACAACACCTTGGTTCAGGACGTCTGGCCTCCAGAACTGTGAGAGAACGTTTCTGTGGCTTGAAGCCACCAGTGTGTGACAATTTGTTACCAGGGTTCCAGGAAGCTCATTCACTCCTGGGCTACCTGTTTTTCTAGCTTTTATTTGCATAAACACAGCCTTGCTCGTTTGTTTACGTAGTATCTACAGCGGCTTTCACTCTACACGGGCAGAGTTGAATAGTTGCAACAAAAACCATCTGTCCTGCAAAGCCTCAAATATTGACTTTGTGGCCCTTCACAGAAAAAGTGTGCCAGCCCCTCTTCTAGGGAGGTGTTTAATTTGCGTGCTTGTCTAGGGGAAGGTTGGGGAAATTAGCAGTAATAACTTGTGAGTGTTTCTGTTCTACACTGTTCTTAATTAATTAACAGTGTAGAACCACACGAAGTGGAGATTTTTTTTTTTTTTTACTTAGATTTCCATTTTTCATGAAGCAGGATTTTTTTTTTCCTCCTCAGAGGAAAAATATCAAATGTTCCAGAATAGTTTACAGTATTAGCTACATTTAAAAGATTCAATGAAGCAAAATGTTCTCCCATCTGTGGAATCAATCAGCATTAAAGTTCACTTCTCAACGACAGATTTTCTGTGAGCGGTGGCTTTGTATTAATATTAACGATGGGCGCGTGGTGGCCCCAGCAGGCTTTTGTCGGATCTGAAAGATTTGGAGAGAGCGGCGCGAGTGGGTTTCTTCCCTCTGAACAGAGCCAAGGGTCTGATGTGCAGCTGGGACATGAAGGGGACAAGCTTTGTCTGTTAAATGCTAAGGGGCAAGGCCAGGTGGGAGGTGGGAGAGAGACACTGAATGTCCCCAGCCAGAGCATCCTCCAGCTGTCATTGCACGTGGATTTGTGACCCTCATCGGCCGGCTTAGGAAGGTAGCCATGGGAAACTAAACTGTAGATGTCATTGTGCCCATGCTGGTACCGAAAGCTTTCCATTAAGTAAGTTGGAGAGAAACAGCCGCACACCTAAGAGCGAAGCAGTCAGAAGGGCTTTACTTATTTCTTTCTAGTTTACATCTCGGCGGAGGCAGTTTTTATGTCCTTTGCATATTTCACCGAGAAGCCTCCACCCCTTCTAGCCATAACTTCCTTTCCTTCCTGTGACGAATTTTCTTCCTAGATTTACTCCTCAGTCGCTAAAAATATCCATCCCACATTATTTATTCACTCCATAATGCATACCATCCAAAGACAACAATTTTGCCAATAAACTGTTATTCTAATGAATAATTCATGCAGCCTCCATTCTCCTGACATGAACAAATATACTTTCAGATAGGAGGAGTGTGGCTCTATTTTAGTCTTCACTCCATTTCTTCACTTAATAATTTTTTAAAGGTTTTGTGATATCCTTCCTTAGGTGAACTCCACGGGGAATAATTCTAATACTCCAATTAAAAGAAATAAACTATGGCACAGAAACATAACTAGATTTATATACAGTGTTTGTAACAGTGACAGTGGAGTTTGGATGTGGAGGAAGGGAGCAAATCACCCAGTGATTCAGGGTAGGAAAAATGGGGAGTTCTCGCATAATAAGAAGGCAATGCCAATAATTGTTGTGAATTCACCAACATCCATGGCCGTGGTTTCATTGTATGCATATGAACGGGGTGTGATGATAATGGCGATGATGAAATGATAATAAATTATCATCACTATATAATATAATAATAATAATAATGCTTTGAGTTTATTTAAGATGCTAGCCATTGCGCTAAGAGCTTTGCATAGATCAGGGTTTGTCTGTCTTAGCACTATTGGTATATTGAGGGCGATGCTCTGGGCATTTGAACAGAATTCCTGACTTCTACCCACTAGATTTAGTAGCACCTGCCCCTCCAAGTTGTGACAAACAGGAATGTCTGCAGAGATAGCCACGTGTCCCCGGAGGAGGATATAACCCCCTGGTTGAAAAACACTGATGTACATGGTGAATTACATCTTCATAACATCCTCACAGTTATCCCCATTCACAAATGAACAAACAGAAGCTCAGAGTAAGTGATAGAACCACACTTTGGTGCAGGGTTTATTGCTACAGGATGTCAAGGCTACTTTGTTGCACATGATGATTCAGAGCATCCATTCATCTGCCTGCTCCTCTTACATAGAAGATACTTTCAGTGTATTGGCCTATGTTCTCCAGATAATTAGTATTATTTTATGTCTTTCACAGAGATAACTTCAAATTCCTGAAACAACTTCTATATAGAAAGTATAGAATGGTAACAAATTAATAATTATTGTAACAATAGTAATAATAATGATAAATTCTCTTCTTGCTCCCCACCACTATTAAGTGAGCATTTTCTGTGTGAGAAGATAAAGGATTCGCCTAGATTTCCTCTTTAATTCCCATAACTGAGAGGTACCTACTTTGTACATCCTTTAGTCCTAAGCTGTATGATTAAGATTTGATTTTTTTTTCCTATTCTCTGCTTCATCCTGGACGTAGTAAGGGGTCCTTACGTGTTGGTTGAATGAGGGGCTTAATGAGGAGCTGCAATCCTAGGAAAAATATGTAGCTTGCTGAGGTGGTGATGGAGCCTTGACTCCAGTCCAGGGGATCTGATCCCAGAGCCCCCACCGCTACCCACTGTGCCCCTGGCAAGGGCTACATAGAAACGGTCCCTGTTCTGCCCCCAATGATTTGGTGGGCGTGTCTTTTATGACTCTCCTTTCATGTCATGTTTTCTCTTGCCAGTGATCATAGCGAACACTCTCTCCCATCTTGTTCCAGTTCCTTTGCCCACTTTCTACCTCTCACCTAGAATGTCTCCTTCATTTCCATTTGTCCAAATTTTATTTCTCTTTTGAGGCTCAGCTCAATCCCACCCATCTTCTTGAACACCTCCCCTGTACCCTGTGAGCTCTCGGGGTCTCCCAGGACACTTGGTGGGGAGCCAGGCAAGAGAGATGCAGGCAGAACTCAATCTCAGGTCTGTCCCTTTTGGGAAAGCAGCTTAAATCCTTTGAAACCTCTGTTTCCCTACCTGTATGATGCGGACGGTACTCTTGCTCCACATTCACAGTTTGCAGTGAGGATTCAATGGGAAAATGCTTAGCACAGCCCTCGACTCCCAATATGTTCTTAATGAATTACTGCTAACGTCACTTCCTCACTGTGTTATATGTTCTCTGATTGATTTACATATGTGTGCCTCATGTCCCCAGCTAGACTGTAGGATTATGGAAAGAAATTTCTTTCAGAGTGAATCTTTAATGTACCATGAAATTCAGCACAACATGTAAAACGGTGGCCAAGAGGCCGCCTCAGTGTTCAGAACATAATTTTCTCTCTTTATGTTCTGAACTCCGGTGTCTTTATCAATAACGCGGAAGAGGTCATTTCCATTTATTCCGTACCAGAAGGGCCATTGCAAATGGGCTTATTTATAGGGTAAGCAATCAGCTAGTGTTTTCCAAGCAGCTAAGCTTCAGAACTGTAATAACTCGTTATCAATCTGTCTCCATACATCATTGGAATTCCTGGGTTCTTCGAATGTTGGCTTGGCTCATGTCTTATTTTATCTGTACAATTTTGCTGAACATATAGCTCCAAGTGGGCTGATTACTGAGACACATCTCCAGTTATGACCACCACTTAGGAGAGGATATGTCTCTATGTAGAGCAGTTTCCAGAAAGGAGACACAAACTCCAGTCCTGTGCCTGCCCCAGAGGCTAAGGTGCAGTGGGAAGAGTACAACAGTCACAAAGAGTCTGGCTTTGGATTCCAGTTTTCTCAGGATTCCCATGATTTTGGACAATTTAGGGGAAAAAAAATCTTTGTGTGGTTTAGTGTTCTCATCTGTAAAATGAAGCTTCCAAGTTAGATAAGTTACAAATGACCTTTCATTTCTAGGATTCTATACCCTAGCATTGAATTGCATTGGTCTGAGCCAATAAATTTCACATTTTCCTGATTTCACCTCAAATCGACAGATCCTATAATAAATTTACCATCATAGGGTTTTCAAATCATATCAAAAAAAATCTGCTCTCCTCATACACATGCTCAGCAGTTTCTAGTTATTTTTTTAGTCCCCAATGCCCCACACATTTTCCTAATAAAGTATATAATAAAAAGTAAATCTTCCCACCAGCGTGTTTACAGGGTGGAAGGCATTGTTATTCTCACCGTGGCAGTGGTGGATGAAAAATACATACTTCTCTGTCTCGCACAACCACCCTTCGATCCCCAGCCTTTTATCAGCAAATCTGAAGTGCTACCTTCTGCAAATTAGCACCACCTCCTGAGAAATTGTGCCAAGTTCCATTAACTGTAATTAACATTCCTGTTGTTTCCTTCCCATTGGAAGAGAAAAACCTCTGAGTTACCGTGAACACACATCATGCCAAGTTACACCGACAGAGTCCATCCAGGGCTGGAAGTGGGAGATAGGAGATGGTCTTGACACACCACGATGAGTTCACTTATGTGGGGGACAAAGGGGCAGAAACAAAACCTTCATTCTTGGATTTTTAAAGTAAAGGTTGGCTTCCCCACATGGAGTTAAACAGCTGGCATGTTGCCTTTTGAAGGAAAGGTTTAGGCAACATGGGGAGCTAATTTTCTCCCTCAATTTGAAACTGACCTGCCATGGGATTCCGAAGCCAAAGACTCCAATACCGTAGAATGGTTAATTTCAAAACTAAATTTTGCCCCCTTCAGTATGGGTTCCCTATAAAAGAATCACAAAACAAACAAACAAAAACTATTATGTAGCTATGTTTCTTAGAATGTCGTGATGGAAATGACGTTTTAATACCCAAGTATTAATAGAAAAGAATATGAGCTCAGAATAAAAACGGGTGCTTAATATCAGACATACTTTATTAGTAGTAGTTAATAAAATCTAATTTAATTATAAAAATCACATAATTATTTTATTGTAATATAAAACAAAAGGAAAAAACATTACTGCTTTTCTCCTCTCTGTTTTATTTCAAATTAAACCATAGGCTGTGAAAACTTAGTCAAACCAAACCTGTATTCAGAAACTGGTTATTGTAAGAAAATCATAGCTAAAGCACAGTGTCCATGTCAAAAACACGTCCCTCTAAAACTCATTCAGTTTAATGTTAGAAAACAGAATTCAGAAACAACTGGATATATGGACATATCTGTGCTGAATGGTTCTGAAAGGAAGATGCTGGTTTCAAGTGTTTTGTGTGAAATTGAGTTCAATTTGACTGGCAATTTTTTTTTTTCTCTCAGAAGCCATTTTGTCTTTTTACTTCTTGCTTCTTTCCTTGTATTTCAGCATTTGTCATTTCAATTACAGTAGTGCATACTATTTTTACACTCCGCATGCAATTTTCAGAAACGCTAGAGAAAGAGCAGCAGCGAGATTAGGAGACGATAGTTAAGACTGAGAATGGCTCCAGGAGGGTGGAACAAATTTAGGACGTTTTTTATTTTAATCATCTATAAAGAAACTAATTCCGTAGACCCATCTACAGTTAAATCCCACTTACAGCACCAAGCATCGTAAAATTGAACAGAGTAATATTCTTGAGCACAGTGTCGTAACTATTATGTTATACAAGTTAAATAACTTAGTGTGTCCACTGGCTCTGAGAGTTGAGGATGAGAGCCAGTCATGTGCCACCCTGGGTCACACTGAGAAACAGAATGAAATACAAATTATTTGGTCTTTCTAGAAAGAATTCGGCAGGTCATAGTCAGCTAATTGGTGGAGGTTACTTCGTTAAACAGATATTTGTCGAGCACCTGCTTTGTGTGTGATGCTGGATTGTGCAGGAAGCATGAATGGCTCTTATGTATGCAGAAATTGCTGTCCCTTCCCCTTGCAAAGTCAGTGTAGTTCTCTTTGTAATTGAATTAACGTGGACTCTTCCATCACTAATGGTAGAACTTGCACTTGCACTGAGTTGAAAATAGTGGGGTGCATTTCTTAGACCATATAATCAACAAGAGCAGGACATAATTGGAACCAAGAAATGGAGTGATGACTGTTGTACCACTGTCCATCTCCCACCATGTTGCCATATTGGTTTTATTCATTTCTAATGAAAATGGACTTTTTCTACCAGGAGTTGGGGGGAAACAGAGGCAGCACTGGGCTTATATTCTCACAGCTTTCTAGTTAATCCCGTGAGCTGTTCATGATGTTCCAGATTGTGCTGTGTTCTGAGTAGTATTCTAGATTCCATAACCCTTTCCACTTCCTAGCAAAGTACTAATCTTGTGCGTATGTTCACGTATTCTCTTCTTTCCATCACATTTATGTGACCCTGGAGAATCTGACCATATTCCAGTTGGGGTTGGGGTGGAGAAAGGGCTTAATTGTTCCGAGCCAGTCATAATAATCCCACTGCCTTGTCTACATTTCATTCTAGAAGCCAGACTGAAGCCTGTCACGGGGGGTAACCCAACAGGTGGGAGTTGGGCATTTGGCCTAAATGGACCCAGTAGAATGAAAGGGAGTATGTTTAGTCTTAGCTCCTGAGGTAGTGTGTTGTGTCATACTTAATTTCCTTATTGTTTAAGCTACTTTGAGTCTGGATTTTTTTTTTTTTTTTTTAGTTTGCAGCCCAAAGCTTTCTAATTAATAAATACCCCAAGGCAACAGAGGAAACAAAGTGTTTCTTGGCTGACTCCACCTTGAAAAATCCTCAAGAAGTACATTGTTTGGCTATGCTTGAATCCTGTGCAAAAATATAGAGTAGTGTATTTTCCAGGTTTGAGTCATATATGCCCACCTCCCTGACTGTGATTTGTAGTTTCCACCAAAACACATGGATGGAGTGAACCTTGGCACAAAACTTAGTAGTTCAATTGTTGGAGTGAAGAAGCTGAAAGAGACTAATCACTCACATGACACTTTATTTGCTTATAGGTTATTGAGGCATAATTTCATAGCATAAAATTAATTCATTACAAATTTTAAGTAAATGTATAGTTGTGCAAGCAGTAGCACAATACCAACTTAGAACAGTTTCTGCATCCCAATGAGTTCCTGTCTATAATCAAACCCACTAACACCCTCCATTGTGAGCCAATCACAGGTCTTCTTTCTGTCTCTCCAGATTTGCCTTTTCTAGACATTTCATATAAATAAAGCCATATAATCTATGCTCTTCTGTATCTGGCTTCTTTAACTTAGCAGAATGTTTTGGGGGTTCATCCGTGTGGATGCATGGATCAGTAGTCTGTTTCTGTTTTCTTGAGTAATATCCCATTGTAAGACAGGCTATATTTAGTTTATCCATTCATGCATTTATTGGTGGATACTTGGATTGTTTCCAGATTTTGGCTACTATGTATTAATGTGATACTGCTGTGAACGATTGTTTCTAAGTTCTTATGTGGAAATACATTTTCACTTTTCTCAAATGGATACTCAGGAGTGGGATTGCTGGGTCTCATGGTAAGTTAAAGTTGAACTTAAGAAACCACCAAACAATTTTCCAAACGGGCTCTCTCATTTTATATTCTCACTAGCAACATACAAGAGTCCTAGTTGTGCCACATTTTTGACAAATCTTGGTATTTCCTGTCTTTTGAATCATTGCTGTTCTACTGAGTATGCAGTGGTATCTCACTGTGGCTTTAACTTGCATTTTCCTAATATCTAATGATGTTTAGCATCTTTTCATGGGCCTCATCTTTTAAATAACTTTGTTCACCTGTGCAACGGGCCTAACTGAATCATGAGGAGTCTTATGTCTCTCTCAGTGACTCCCTTTCCTTTGCAAATAATTCGGCAAAAGAATGGGTAGAGGGGCTGAAGTAGCCCCTTTTATGTGGAATCAGAGATGCAGGACAAGTAGTTGAGCCTCCCACCACCCTGTTATATTCACGGAGCTTATAGGCTCGTTGTGGCATCATGACACAAATGGGGACACAGAGCTCACAGGCAAGTTTGTCTGAGAACCCTGCTTTGTAGAAGATGAGGTCTGGATGCATCATCCCACCCTTACGGCTGCGTCCCTCCACTGTGGGGCTCGAAAGCAGCATGTTACCCTGTGAGTTCAAGATTTCTGAGGTTCCCTCTTCCAGCGACACAGTAGTTTTACCTTTTGATAAAACGGCTCGCTCTCGAGTAAAGGAAGTCTCTGCGCATGTTTCTCAGTGGGGCTGCAGTAATCTGCACTCTCTAGGAAAAGGTCACTCTGTAGAGAAGTTGAAAGGACTCAAGGTTTGTATATTTGCCCCCTGAGCATAGACGGGCCCAAAGAGACAGACACCGATTCTTCTGGCACATAGATTTTCCAACCTCAGAAGCTCTGAATGCAGGAGACGAAGTGCCTGGGAGGTGAGTGCTTAGCAGGCATCAGATGTTAGCGTCAGTTCATTTTGACACATAATCAAGATGGACCTCAGCCAGCAGAAGTGTCTGCTAAGAGACCACCGGTGTGGTTAAGAGCATGTGCTTTTAGTCACATTTCTTCGGATGGAATCTTGGTGCTACATGCTGCGTGTGTGACTTTGGACAAGCTACTTAACCACGTGAAGCTTTGGTTAACTGAAATATAAAATAGGATTAATAGTAATACTTGGCTCTTAAAATCGTTGATAGGATTAAATGAGATAATGCATGTAAAATGCTTGGCATCGTTCTTCATTTCTTTAGCGGTTATAATTTTTATGTTATATTTGATTTTATATCTTTGGCACTTGGAAGAAAGCCTGGGAAAGGGTGTGCACTTAGTGACTATAATTGAACTGCACAGTGTTGAGATATTCATGCTTCATAGCATAGATATTTAAGAGGTACCTATTGTGTGTCAGCAAGTGTTCTAGATCATAGGTCAACAAACATTGGCTTTCAGGAAAAATGCAGTCCTCCTCTTGTTTTTGTAAATACAGTTATATCTCTCCATTTACATAGTGTCTGTGGCTGTATTTGTGCTACAACGGCAGAGCTGAGTAATTGTGACAGAGACTCTGTGGCCAGCAAAGCCTAAAATATTTACTATCCGGCCTTTTACCGAAAAAGTTTTCCAATCCTTGTTTTAATAGATAACTGAGAGTAAAGTCATGAACACAATAAGGTGATGTTCTTAGTCTCATCATAGTCAGGGTGAGAAAGACTCTAAACATGTACATCAGTTCGTACTTACATACAAACATAGACATAAAATATCTCTGCTAATAAGTCCAATGAAAAAAATAAATATAAGAGAGAGAAGCCAGGGATGAGAGTGAGAAGAAATATGTTTTTTTTAAGTTTCCCATTTAAATGTATCTAATCTCAGATTAGAATTTCAAAGTATCATTTTAGTAATTTATGCACAAAGTAATTTTCAATAGAAAAATAAACACTCACTGTTTAAACAAAGGCTCATTGAGCACATTCAAGATCCACCCCAGGTTGTAAATAAATTCGGATGTGGTGTGCCACAAAAGGCTGGTTTGGGGAGACTTCCACGTGGTATTGTCCACCTGAGCAGAGACCACTTGGCGTTTCTGATGGACACATGCGTCTGCCCATGCTCAAGTCTCCTCATGTGGAGAACAGTGAGGACGTCACTGCTTCCGATGAAAGGGGCATCGAATTTGTGGTCCTCTTCCAGCCCGGTTATCTACGGATAAGATTCAAGAGCATCAGTTCTACAAACAAACAAAAAACCCACAAGGCCTGTAGAGCAGAGAATAATAGGAATAAGTAGTATCCACACCCAGCACCCAGAAATGACAAATGCTCCAGGTGATGGAGGTCTTAAACTCCCTGGCTTGAACATTACACAATCTGCGCATGTCACGAAATGCCACAAGTACCCTGTAAATATATACAAGTATTATGCATCAATAAAAACATAAATAAGTAGGTCAGAGATGCTTTGTAAGGTTTTCTACCTCATGTCTTATTTTCAGTAGAGTTTTCACCACCTTTTGTAGAACGGGTTGCTTGCTGTGACTGTTGCTATCCGAGCAAATTGCATTATTAACTAGATTGTACCGGGAAGCAGGGTGCTTCTGCAAAATCCTCAGAGCAGGGGTCGGCAAACCTTTTCTGTGAAGAGCCAGATCATAAATATTTTAGATTTTGCAGGTCCTATGATCTGTGCATCAACTACTCAATTCTTCTCTTGCAGCACAAACGTGGCCGAGGACAATGCGTAAATGAATGAACGTGGCTGTATTCCAATAAAACTTTATTTACAAAAGCAGGCAGGATTTGGCCTGTGGGTTGTGGTTTGCCAGCCCCTGTTGTAGCATAGTGTTTCCTTGCCAGGTGTGTTCAGAAGATCAGCTGAGGAGCATATGCAGCCCTCTTGTTTTCTGACCTATTGACTCAGAGTCTCTGGAAGTAAAGGCCAGCCATGTGCACTTGCACGACAGCTTCATAGTCAGTGTATATATATGGCTATGCTGCTGTTACACACAACCCCAGAATGCCAATGACACTAAAACAAAAATTTGTTTCTTGCTCATGCAAAGCCTACCACGGGTCTGGGTGTCTCTCTGGGGCAGCCGTTCTCTGTGCAGTGACCTAGTGGCTCAGTTCCATAAAGGCACCATCAACTGGCAGCTTTAGTTTCTAGAAGACACAGTGTTCCTGGTTGATGTCATTGAGAAAGTCCAAGAGTAGAGGTTTTGTAATAGTAATGAAATAACTGGGTCACTAGCAATTTGGGCCCAAATCGTTGCAAGGAAACAGCAAATACAGACTTCCCACGTCCCCAAAGGAAAGAAGAACTGGCCATGGCTCAGTGCTAAAAGTGTTTCGTTTCTTTGATCAATTGATTTGATTGATCTATTGATTGATTGATGATCATTACTAAGCAGTCTGCTGTGTCCACTAGTGAAGAACTTACCTGTCTGATATTTATGGGGATATGTTGTTGGCGTTACCATAATTTAGCCAGTTATCCAAATAACTAAAATCTGAAAGAAAACTACTCTTTAGACATAGGGGCAGACAATTCTTCCTGTTGATTCTTGTATGTGATGATAAAAGCCATGATCAGTGTTGTGAATCTCATGCCTGACTTCAGGATGTATTTCTGTATTCAAAAAGTCAAGCACATTCTTACTGACCAAATTACCCACCACGTTAGGGTTCACCTGTTATTCTATCACACAAGCTATGCCTAGTGAGCACACCTCTTCCCTTCCTATACTGATCCAGTTTGGTTGACTTTACTGGTTTGGTTAACAAGACCATAAATAATAATCCAGCCTCACTTTGTTTATGGTTAACTATGCTCGCCTATTGTAATTTTCTGTGGCAGCACATATGGTGGGTGATAAACTAACTAATAAAACTGCCACAAGGAGGATAGTTCTGCTTTTATTTTTATGACTGTTTCTTTAATCTGATACATAATTAATGTACAAGGTTCAACTTTTTTTTTTTTTTTGGTCAGATCCCAGTTTATTTGATGCATCCTGGGATATTAATTTTTTGGATGCATTTAGGGATAGGAGAGTGGAGTGAAACTGCAGCTTTTTATCTCTATGAAAGGATGCTTAACCAGGATTTTTTGAAAAGGAAAACACTTAAACTCTCCTTGCTTTCAGCATTCATTTCCGTGCAACGTGTAAAGTGATTCCGTGTTGAGGCATTCTCAAAGACCCCCTCGTGCCTTACCTAAGAGAACACAGTTCCGAAAATCTTCTTGGAGCGTAATTTCCCCTGCCTTCTATCTCCCTCAGTGACTTTTTCAGTCCCCACGATTGTTCTGGCCTCCTCTTGAACTGATTTATGATTCACCAAAATCGTTGGGAGAATTTGCCAAGCTGCAGACCAATTAATTATGTTTGCTGTTGGGCCTGTTAGGTGCTGGCATTTCCATTTTGTTCAACATATTAAATTTAACATGCACACATGGTTCGCTTCTGTTTTGCTTAAGTACCAAGCTGACCACACGGTGGTGATTCCAACTACAACAGCAAAAAATTCATTTGAGGTGTATTGTCCTTCATTTGTGTAGAGAACGCTGAAAAAAATTTACAGTTTCCCCAGACATTTGACACAGGGCCTACCTCTCTCAAAGAAAAACTCTCTGCTTTTTCTATGACAACCCGGATATGCATAGTGAAAATTGAGTCATCCGTTTTTTTCTGGGCAGCACTATCATTATAATGTAATAATAACAATAGCGAATCAATAATAGTAATTATTCATATAGCACTTACTGTACTCTAGACAGTCTTTTAATATACTTTACATATATTAACTCTTTAAGTCCTTATGTAATTTTATATGGAGGGTGCTATTATTATTCCCAATTTTTAGGAAGAAAACTGAGGCTCAGAGAGGTTAAGGAAGCTACTGCTGCCACACAGCCAGAAAGAAACAGAGTCTCTGATTCCTAAGGATGAGACGCTCTTCTGACCAAATGTAGGGTAGGGCCAACCTCTACTTTCTAAAGATGTGTTTTCAGAATGTATACACCATGTTTATGCACCAGTATTGATTTATCTGGTAGAGCCCTTTGATTTTATTGGGTAGTACTTTCCAGGCTGATAGATGTGTTACCACTAAGTATAGTGACAATGTTTTCTTCCCCCTTTCTGTAAAAGGTGAGATGGTTCCCTGTGGTGTTAGAAAGGATTGCAAAAGATTTACTTGGGGAAAAATTATCTTCCCCTGCACTCCCCCACTCCATTTCTACCATGAGTTATTAGGATGGAAAAAAAAAAAAGTCAGAACATTTGCTTCAAGGTGAAAATATTTAGGCAAAATATTACCACAGGGAAAGTTTATTTTAAGCATCAAGGTTAAAAGAAGCATGTGTCAGGTTTAAGATTTTATGCTTAAAGCTCATCACAATGCTGTAAAGTAGAGGTTGGAAAAGTTTTCCTGTAAAGGGCCAGATCATAAATATTTTAGGCTCGTGGACCATACGGTCTCTGTCACAACTACTCGCCTTTGCAGTTGTAGAGGAAAAGCAGTCATAGCCAATGCATGAACAAACACATGTGCCTGCTTACAGTAAATCTTTGTTTGCAGCAGCATGCAGTGCTATAGATTTGGTTCATGGGCCATAGTTTACCCACCCCCTGCTGTAAAAGAATGGCTAGGCGCTTGGATATAGGGCTCCTGTCCTGCCCTGTCATGTGCCAGGTGGACAGCCTTGTGATAGTCTTTGAACCTCTTTGAGTCACAATCTCCTTGGATGCTAAATAGGAAAATTGGTACTTATCTATGAGCATGGTCGTGAAAATTGAATGAGTACCAGATTCCATAAAAGAGATTTCATTTTGTCTTTCTCTGCTCTCTCCAGACTCCTTTTTCTTCTGTTCCTTGCTACCTTCTGCTATTTTGTTAATAACAGAGTTCATTATTGTTCCCTGAGAGTTTTAGAGTGCTTTAAGATTTTGGTTTTGCCAGTATTAGAAAAGCATCCCCCACCCCCCACCAGAGGAGACCTTTCTGAGTCACTGTATGTAAAGTGTTTCTTACATAATTACTAGGAAAAGAAAGACTCGGCTATCAGCGTATAGGAAGGATAAGGGTTAATTCATCTGGAACAGGGAGACTGAGTGGATTCCTCCCATCCAACCTGCAAGGCACACGTCGCTAGATGATCGTAATCTTCTTCACTGATAAACTGAATAAGGCTTCCAAGGCCAGACCATGACACTCTTAGTCACTGCCAGTCATTCGTAGTTATCTCATAAGATGAAACCTGTTAGGTATCCCTGACCTAGATACATGTCTTTCAGGGCCAGAGGCTTTGGAATTTTCCTCTGGTTATAAACTATTTGAGGCTGTAGCAGAGGTGCCACTTTACCCCTGCCTGGTCAACAGTTTTGCTCTTCTGTAGGGACCTCAGCTTGAATTCTGAGGCTACCAAAGAGACCAAAAATTACAAATTATCTTCCTTTCTCCCTGAAGCCTCCTCTCTTCATGAAATGTTCTCACATTGAAACCAGATGAGCTTCTTCTGTTTCTTGGCTCCAAAAGGCATAGCAGTGGCTGAATTTCTGCTATCTGACCTTATTCTGATGTTTTTTGCTCTTTTCTGGATATTTTATGGAGGGCTCTTGCCCTAGAAATTTAGGGATAAGAGAGAGTCCAAATACGTCCTGGTGCAAAGAACCGAAACCCACTTCAGATGCTTAAGCAAGAAGGAAAAATTTGGTTTGAAAATATTTCATGGATTCCAAAGCATACCAAGAAGAGGAAGGGCAGCAGGACACACAAAGGAATGAAGCAAGGACCCAGAAAGACATCAGCACCCTGGACAGCAACCCTTCCTTTTCCCTTGTAGACCACGAAGGTCGTGTCACATTTGTCTCTCCCCTTTGCACTTTGTACATAATCCCTCTAAAACGTCTTCCCCATATGTTTGCATTCCTACGTCCTTTATGTTAATTGCATTTAGCTCACATTCAATGTCTTCCAAAGGTCTTTCCTGGCCACAAAAATCATAAATTATTTTCACTGTTGCTCATTTACCATATACTTCCCCCACTAGAACTGAAGTTCCCTGAGAGCAAAGACTTATATAGAGCAATACTTGACACATAATGGGCACAAAGCAATATTTTTGAATACATAAAAGTATCAACAGGAGAATGATACCCCTAGTTCCAAATTTCCTAGGAGAGAGAGTTGAATTGGCCCAGCTGGGGTTGGTATTCACCCCTTGTCCCATTAATTGAAGCAAAATGGGCTGAGTCACATAGAACAGCCACTTCTTCTGGGCGCTTGTGCCCGAAGGGAGGTGGAATTGATTTGTGGAGAAAAGGAAGCCATTACGAACTAAGAACATGCTCCCAGATGACTACAGGTGTGCTCTGCTGTGAGTTTACAGAGGGTGGTGAGGGTAGGGGTTGATCTTGAATTTGGCAGAAGAAACAGGGATAATGTTTCCACCTAATGGTTTGTACTAATGCTCAAGGCCACTGGGCGCCATGGAAGTAAAAGACTTTTGTTTATTTGTCATTGTTAAACAGTGAAACCTTCATAGAGTCAATCCAAACTTTAGCTATAATAGATACTTTGTACTTTTTCCCCTTTACTTCATCAATACTTCTGAATAGTGTGTGTGTGTTTCCAGGCTCTCAAAAGCCTGCATTGATGATCCCTGAGGGTCCTGAAGCAGGAAGATGTATCAGGATACAGGGTCAAATGGTAATCTCCAGGTAGGAATCGTGGAGGTCACAGATGACTCACGCAGAACCCAAGTTTGGGCTTGGGATTACTGTTAGCATAGCATTGATAAAGTTTATGGAAAACTTTTTGCCTTCTTTCAATGTGATTCAGCAAAGAAGGACTTACTGCTATTGTTGGGTGTGGTTTAGGTGCCAACGATATGAAGTCTCTGCTCTCAGGGAACTGCCCCTCTAATTGGAGGAGTATTTTAAAAGAGATAGAGAATGAAGAACCAAATGAAGGCAGGATAAAATTTCAGATTGCAATGATGATGTCATTAAGGAAGTTAAATGGGATGGTGTGAACTGGCATGGCTAGAGGTGGCACAGGTAGCTAGAGGTGGTGTGAAGCCCTGGGAGGGTGGGTAAGGAAGCAGGATCAGTGAGAAGAGCCTGTTAGAGTGAAAGAATATGTAAAATCATTAGCAGGAAAGTGATTGGTGTGTTTGAATAGCAGAAAAAGAGTAGCATGGGGTTGGAATGAGTCCCACAAACAAGGAGGGAGAGAAGGAGGAAAAGAGGCAGATCCAAGAATGCTTCTTTGCTCATGGCGAGGGGGCTTGAATTTTAGCCTTAGGATAACAGAAAGCCACTGGAGTGACCTAAAAGAGGACATCATTCAAATTACAATTTGCAGGTATTTTCTGGAGCACAGACTGAAGAGTGAAAGCAAGGGAGAGAGCTAAGAGGTTTCAGCAGAAGTCCACGGCACAGATGATTACAGTAGATCCACAAACTCATAGCGTGACACAGGGCATCTGTTCACCTGCAGCATGTGTGGGGTTTTACCTCCCCTGCCCTGGTTGCCTGCAGCTCATGTCATGGTCAGACACTGGCCAAGCGACTTGAGTGTGGCACCTCGAGTGTGCCTTTATGACAATCCTTAAAGTCCTGCGTGTTTAGCAAGCAGTATGCTAACACAGAGTCCTGAAGGGGTCAGAATGTACAGGTCTTGATCACATGGGTGTACCTGAGGAGGTATCAACCCCAAAACCTGATGATGAACTCTTATGAGACTTTTTTTTATTTTTTAAGAATTTGGGCAATGCAGAGCCATAGATAGAGCTTGAGCTTTTACAGTTGTAATAACCTTGGTTCTAAATTTCTACATCTCTGCTTAGCAGCTCAGAACCTTAGACAAGATCCTTAACATCTACGTGTGTTTGTGTGTTTAAGTGATGCTAACAATGGAAATAATGCTTATTCATAATGATTACTTGATAATAAGCATAATAATGTGTATTTGGTGCCGAAAGTATGTTGATGTTTTATATGTTATCTCTGAAACATTAAAATAAATACATGATATACATATGAATGCCCCACTCTTCAGATAAAGAAATTGAGCCTTACATTAAGTAACATATTTGAAATTGTGCAGTAAGTAAATAGAGGAGTGTCCATAGAGTTTATCTATTTAATCCCCCTGACAATGGGATATTATGGGATAGTGCATGGAAGCACTTGGCACAGTGTCAACCACAGAATAAGTGCTTGATAAGTTTCATGTTGTATCTCTCTCTGCAGATTTCAAATATTTATGACCACAGAATTAATTCTAAGGAAAGTAAATTGAAGGAGGTGTTTGCGTGTAATTTTTTTTTCCTAACGATTCCACCATAGCCTTAAGCATTTCCATGTTTGTGTTTAATCATAGAATCTCGGCCATGATGTTTCTGACAGGTAATTTCCTTAATGCAGTTGACAGAGATGGATTGCATAGGGGTCCATTGGATCCCATGCTTTTGTCTGCAGGTGATAAGACTAGATTAGAGCTATCTGGGTCTAGTGCCTCCAATGATATTGCATCCTAATAATTCTCATGATAATGTGGATCATCTTTGTGGACACACACATTCTTGGCCAGATGGGATACACCAGTTTGCAAGGAATCCTGTCACTTTTATAACATGTTTAGAAACATCTGGGCTAATATTTGTATATCAGCATCATAAATCAATTTAGTCCTCAGAGATAGGCCTAGTTATGCAGTTTATCTTCAAATACACTTGTTTTTTTCCCCCCTGCTACGATCAAAAGTGTTAAACGATACACACTCATGTCGAGATATTGAATTTCTTTTTAGATTGTGAAGTCTTTACACTGGCATGTGAAGATCTGAGCATCAGTCAGACTCTCAGGTACTTGGTGAGCAGGAGTGATTTGGATTCTGTGGCATTTCATCCCTAGATAACAATAAATCCAGTCCATTCTGAGCGGAGATACAGATGCCCAGGTGACTCACATCCTGGCCCTTCCCTGTAGATTGATAGTGCATGTTAGTTCAGATCAAGAGATCCAGACAGTCTGGTTCAGAGATCGTGGATACCCCTGGGAAACACAAATGCTACTATTTTACGGAACACGCTTTACTCTCCATTGGGGTTTAATGATTGCACATGTATGCATAACCATTTCAAAGGAAACTCCCAGATATCACGCAGCTTACCTCTAAATACATAAAGATGTATCTAAAAAAAAAGAAACATTATTCTATACGAAACCGTGACATCATTATAACTAATAGCGTTAACTTAAATCTATCCTACCATCAAATATCTAGTCTATGTTAAAATTTACCCAAAAAATCCTTTATAACTTTAAAAAATATAGCTGTTGAGTCGCTTTGAATTATTGAAATTATATGTGAGAAGAGAAGGAACAGGTGGCATAAGACAGGATATAAATACTTAATTTAAAATATTTTTTTATTTAAAGTGCATGTGTTCTCCCTTCTTAAGAGTATATCAATCACTTAAAAAATTGTATGAAACCCAAAAAGGCATGTGTGTGTGTATGTATATATATATAGAATTTGGTATCAAAGAAAGCCCTTTTAAAATTATGAAATCAAATATGGTTCTCTATAAATTAATAATTACCTGCATTTTTCCTCATGGTGAAAAATTGGAAACAACCTGAATTTCTGACCTAGACAACTGGCTAATTTGTGGTGGCCGTATTGGGGAATGCTCACAGTGTATTGTCAAGTGACCAAATTAGATTCTACAGCTACATGGGCCAAATCACACCACTTTAAGAATTAGCTCACATGGTAACAAACATCTTGAGAATATCTCTCTCTTTGTGCTAACCATAGTTATCTCTAGATAGTGGGATTATAGGTCATTTTTATTTCATTGTAACTTTTCTCTGTCTTCCATACTTTCTGCATGAAATGTGTAATATTTTGGTAATTGTGTTAAAGAATTTTGAGTAATTGGCCAACTCTGCAAGAGATGCATTGTCTGACTGGAAAGGAAACCAGAGTCATAGATGTGATGGAATGAAACACTCCCCAGCCCGTACATTCTGCATAGACTCCTTGAAGTCAGCCATGGGCACAGAGATGGAAAAGTTAACATAAGTGCTTTAGGCTAAAATGGAGAAACCATAGTGCATCTTCCTATATTTTCTTTGGCTTTCTACAGCTTGAATTAAAATGTTCTGATATTGTCTGAATAGGGTTTTATTAAAAACCCTAGAGTTAAAATTTGCATTGCAATTAGTTTCAAAATGCCATTTGGAGGAAGCTTTTAACTACATGTTACCAAGGTCTGATATGGACCCTAACTGAAATTATGCAGGAAGGAAAGGTTTTGCTCTGTGTGTATGTGTGTGTGTGTGTTTGTGTGTGTGTGTACGAATGCTATTTCGTACTCTAAGCAAATAAAAGCAGATCATGCTGCAAACTTATCCAATGCCTAGAAGAGTTTTTCCTACATTTACTTCTAGAATTTTTATGGTTTCATGCCTTAGATTTAAAGTTATTAATTCATCTTGAATTAATTTTTATGTATGTTGAGACATAGAGGTCCTGTTTCATTCTTCTGCATGTGGCTAAACAACTTTCCCAGCACCATTTATTGAATAGAGCTTCCTTTCCCCAGTGTAAGTTATTGTTTGTTTTGTTGAAGATCAGTTGGTTGTAGGTATGTGATTTTATTTCTGGGTTCTCTATTTTGTTCCACTGGTCAGTGTCTCTACTTTTATACCCATACCAAGCTGTTTTGGTTACTATAGCTTGTAGGATAATTTGAAGTCAGGTAATGTGATGCTTCTAGATTTGTTCTTTTTGTTTAGGATTGCTTTGGTTATTTGGGGTCTTTGGGGGTTCCAAATGAACCTTAGGATTATTCTTCCTAGGTCTGAAATAAAACATTGGTATTTTGATGAGAATTGTGTTGAATCTATAAATCACTTTGGGCAGTATGGAGACATTTTAATGACACTGATTTTGCTAATCCATGAGCAAGAGATTTTTTTCCATTTGTTTGTGTCATCTACAATTTCTTTCACCAATGTTTTATAATTCTCCTTGTAGAGATCTTTCACCTTCTTGGTTAAGTCTATTCCTAAGTATTTTATTTTCTTTGTAGCTATTGTGAATGGTATTGAGTCATTGATTTGACTCTCAGCTTGACTCTAAGTAGTATATAGAAATACTATTGATTTGTGTACATTGATTTTATAACCTGAGACTTTGCTGAATTGCTGAATTTATTTGTCAATTATAAGTCTTTTGGTGGGGTCTTTAGGGTTTCATATGTTCAGAAAACAGGAACAGTTTGACCTTCTTATTCGTGATTTGGATGCCCTTTATTTCCTTCTCTTTACTGATTGCTCTGGCTAGGACTTCCAATACTATTTTGAATAGAAGTGGTGACAGTGGGCAACCTTGTCTTGTTCCTGTTCTTAGGGGATATGCTTTCAACTTTTCCCCATTCAGTATGATATTGGCTGTGGGTTTATCAGATATGACTTTTATCATTTTGAGTTTCATATTTATTTGAGTGATTGTTCATTCTTCTTTGTTCTTTTTTCCTGTGTCTTTGACTTCTTTGTCTTCAAGCACTGAGATTTTTTCTTCTGCTTTGTGTAGTCTGTTGTTGAAGAGTTCTGCATATTTTGTAATTTCCTAAATGACTCTTTCATTTCTTTAATTTCTTTCATTTCTATTATGTCCTTTCTTATGTTGTCTATCTCTTTAGTAAGTTTTTCATTATTTTCATTCATGTCCTGAAATTTTTTTTTGAGGAGGGGGTTCTTTGTTTTGGTTTTCAACTTTGTCTTCAATTTCATTCACCTTGTTTGCCATCCATACTCTGAATTCCATTTCTGACATTTTGACAATTTCCTTGAGGTTGGAATCTATTGCTATGGATCTATTTTGATCCTCTGGGGGTATTGAACTGGCTTGTTTTTTCATGTTCCCAGAATTCTTTTGGTGGTTTCTTCTTATCTGAAACCTCTTCTCTCAGCTCAGGGCTGATAGGTTTGCAACACACCTATTCTTCTTTGCTGTGAATTCTCCTACTTAGTAAGGAGGAGGAGAAATCCCTGGATAGCACTTTTGTGTTCTACTCCAGAGGATGTACCCAGCAGGAGAGGGGTGGGTGCACTGAGAGTCTGTAATGCAGCTGTTCTCCTGAATTATCCTGTTTTCCTTTGGTTGTTGTAGTCCAAGCTGGTGCTGGGGGATATTCATTCAGATTGGTGGGTTGGTCCCTCGGCTGCTGTTGAAAGCTTAGGCAGGAGGTTGGACAAGTCCCTCCCCATAGAGGTGGGTGGCATGACCTTGGCTGGCACCTAGGTGGGTCATGGGACCTTGGTGGTTGCTTGGGCACATTGCAGGATCTTGGCCAGTGACTGGGTGGATCTCCGGACCTTGTTGGTCACCTGCACAGGTTGTGGAAACTTGGCAGGTGCCTCAGCATGTTGTGGCAATCCAGCCTGGGCGGGTTGCAGGACCTTGGCAGGTACCTGAGTACCTTGTGAGACCACAGCTAGTGGCAGGGTGGGGCGGGGGAACTTGTGGGTTCCTGAGGGGGTTGTGGGACCTTGGCAGGTGCCTGTGAAGAGCACAGGACCTTGGCAGATGCCTAGATATGTCGGGGGTCTTGGCTGGTTCCTTGGTGGTTAGCAGACTACAGACTGTGGAGGGTTAACTTCTTGGGCCACAGTGGCTGGGCCACCCATGGCTGGCGGGGACAGGGTGACACACTGTGCCCTGCCAGGGGGTCACAGTGACTTGAGCTCTCCCTCAGCCCAGTCTGACTGCAGCAGCTACTGTGGTGCTACTCAGGGGGCAGCAGCAGTACTGTTGGGATGGTAATATGGTGGCAGCAGATGCTGAGGGCTGGTGGGCAACTATTCTGCTGGGATACCCAGCAGGTGGCTGGTGGCAGCGTTGGGGGGTTGCATGACATCCAGTCACAGAATGTATGAGAGCACCTGCCCTTCCTACTCCCTTTCTGATCTGACAGAGGTAATGAGGGGGTGGTTATAGTGGAGTCAGCCTCTGTGCAGACTGGGCATCTGCTGCCACAACCTGGGACCAGAAGGTGGGGAGACTCCACTGTGCTTCCCACTCGCCAGTGCAATGCTGCTCCAGTCTTCAAGCAGCTTCTTGATCAGTTTGGAGTCCAGCTGTGATGGGGGAGCCCCCGTGAAGCTCAGATTTCATTGTCTGCTGGGGGAGTACGGAGCCCTGGGCATCTCTCCCCTAACCATTCCCCACGCGTGGATGCTTCCCCAGGTACCTTGTGATCTTGGTGAGCAGATCACCCTGCCTCTCTCTCCCCTGCTTTGGGTGTCTCTAGTCGCTTCTCTGATGGTTCACAATGCTCTCTTCAAGATGGTCCATACATGGGTGAACCTCTACCTGCAATCTTTGATCCTCTCCTTGAGAGTGGTGAGTGCAGGCTGCTCCTAGCCTACCACTTTGGCCCCCTGCTAGAGTCTTCATGTCTACCTTTTATTTGGGGATTCAGATGCAGATTTGACTCATGATTGCAGAAAGTATGGCTGTGAGACACGGTACTGGGCATTCTACAAAGGAACCAAGCTGTGGCTTTGAATGAGGTGTTAAAAATGCAAGTTTCAGAGTTGGGGGAACCTTCAAATAAATGGTTGAAGAAACACAGGGCAGAGACTAAGAGTTAGGGGCTGGAAAACGTTCTTTGACATCGTGAAGACCATAACTGCAGCCTAGGAAGCAGGGTTAATCAGCCAAGGACGGGTTGGTTCTGGAACCACCAGCTAAAGGCAGGCCAAGCCTGCAGGGCATTTGAAGAAGACATGGAGTGATTTCTAGTTAAGGATGAGTAGAAGGATGGAATCCTCATAGGGACCTTGCTTTAAAAACCCACACTGACTCAGTTGGTTGTCTTAACTCTGGAAATGTGTTGCCCCTATTCCAACCACCACCTCCCCCAACACACACACTAAACAGAGGACATAAGCCATTCTGTGCAGCATAATTACCTGTATCTCATTATCTCTTCATTTATAAACTAGCCTGCCACTGGGAAAAAGGTGCTGTAGGTTGTAAATTACCGATGAGGTCTAGGTCAGCAGTTCTCATGGTTGCTACAGATACCTAAAGGCAATCCCTTGTGTAACTTTTCCCAGTACATCTGGTGATTACAGTTTTATTTCTTTCCTCTAGCTTTCTGGAAAAATCTGTTCACCAGTCCACATCTTGATCATCTGTTTGTCTGGAATAGGCCCAACCCAAATATATAAGAAAAAACAGATCATTATCCTAATTGAAATAGAGGGCCATTGGGCAGGACATCAATCAGTGACCCAAATGTAGAATTCTCTGTTGAGTAATGACAAAATACCAAGACTTCTTAGAAGGCTGCTAAGAAACAGAAAACCATTGATCACCTGGTAAGGCTAGCACAATTAAATTTAAAATAAAAATCTTTCCAGCCAGGGTCAACTTCCTTCATTTTCTTTTTGTTAGCTTTTACATGCATTGATGTTTCTAACTCTTCAGTAAATTCCCAACAGACATTTTTACTTCTCATCCAGACATTTTATTTTTCTTCTGAATGAAAGTCTGATCTCCATATGGATTAGCTGAAGGAAACACAGGGAATGACATAGAAGAGAAAATTGAGGAGGGTGGTGAGTGTGTAGAGTGGTATCGTGACCCAGGAATAAGGACCATATGAAATCAGAAATTCAGCTACCCAGAAATCAGTACCATTCCATCAACAAACAGAACCACTGTGTTCCTCTCCTGGCTGTGCATGGTTCTAGCTTTGTACAGCAAGTTATTTACTGGGGTTTATGGAGTTCCTCATACTCGCTGCATCATTTGTTTTTTTTAAAGGTTAAAACAGGCTTCTCTATGCATACACACACATGCTAAGGAAGGCTTGGCTGTGCTTCAGAGGGGGTTAACTGTTCAGAGAATCATGAAGAGGGCTTATTCTTTAAAATGCGAGTTCCTGAACCTCTCCCTGGTTTTCTCAGTCAGGACCTGGAGAAAGGGGCCCAGGTATGTACATGGCAGGCTCCCCTCAGCTCCCATATAGTATCCTGATGACCAACCCAGCGTGGGGGCCCCTAGGGTGTGAGTGTTGTATGACTACAACATAATGAAACTGAGTCATAGCCCAGGAAGAAATTCATCTTAATTCTTTACCATCATCCTTGCTGTTTATACTTACTGCCTCTTCCCGAGGAAACCCCTTCCGCTTCCACCCAATTTTTAGTATGGAACCTCATCATGAGAATGGATTTCCTCAGTCTTTAATATTGGATTGGAGAAGTAATGCCAGTCACGGTGCATCAGGAAGCTGCTTTTCCCCCTCTTTCTAATAAGAAGTATAATCCATTGCTGACAAAAAAAAAAAAAATGTCTACGGCATTTCCTGGGTGCTTTAGAATACGCTGTGACAAATGGCGTCTTGTGTCGTACAGTCGTCCTGATGGCTTGTAATACATCGTTTAATGAATTGATCACAGTGGAATGTAAAGATGAAGCAGCATTTATTTTGCACGTTATGTTGCATATAATTTTTAGAGTTGACATTTATAACCATGGAGGCTGTTATTTTACATATCATCTTCAAGCCATATCAGCCTTAAACACATTTAAATTTAATAAGCAAGTAGATTAGATTTGCTTTTAAGCTAGGCATATCATTACAGTGCGTGTTTCCGTCAGGAGGGCATGCTCACGATTAAATACCGTCTTTAGTTGTCTTAAAGAAACAAAAATCATAAAGAAGGGGGTTAGAAGCTGAAGCTGAAATAATTGAGTATGAAGCCCAAAGAACACTCTTTGGCAGACGACTCCAAGCATAGCCCTCCAACCATCAAGGCGAGAGAGTCTGTTTGGTTTTATTAACCATCATCAGGCAACTTTGAGGCTGAATACAAGCCTTGGGAATGAAATGCAAATTCTATAATAAGAACATCATTGTGATAATAATTTATTAAATTTCCCGAGCTGTCTCCCTCTGAGGAGGGCTGCACAAACGGCCCTGGTGATTAATTTTCAACATCGTTTAACATTTTATTAGAGGGAAACAGTTTTTAATCCATTGATGCCCTTTCTGTACAATTCTATGAGCTGTTTTCAAAACCAGAGAAAGTGGGAGAAAACAAGAAACAAAAAGGGCAGGGGGAGTAGAAGGAATACTGTCCAGCAGTTCTGGTTCTGATATCAGATATCTCAGAATCTCATAGGCTTTATGGCATTTTATTGTTTTAACCTCATGGTAGTCTGTGGATGCTTTGTGCAAGGAGAGAGTTTGCTTGTGAATCTGAAGTTAGGAAAAACATAATATTCGAGGGAGAGGTTTAATCTAAGAGGCTTGGAGGTGAGGAATTTGCTGGACTAGGTGTTTCTCTGAATCCTAGCAGGGCTGAGACTGGAGGCTCAAGATTCAAATGCCTGTGGAGTCCAGGAAGGTCCCCTAAATGTGGATTGTAATCGAAGAAATGTAGTACTCAGTGGCAAGCACTATTCAGCTCAAATAAACGTTAAGGAGCTGGAACTTCACCTGTGAGAAGACTAAAGAGAAATAACAAGAAGATGCTAGGTAGAATCTTGGATGGGATCCTGACCCAGAAAAGAGGGATAAATGAGAAAGCTAATGAAATCCCAGTGCAGTCTACAGTTTGGTTAACAGTATGGTGCTAATGTGAATTCCCTAGTTCTGATCATTGTACTATGATTAAGTAAGACACTAACATTAGGAAAACTTGGAGGAGAGAGACAGAGTTCTCTGTATTATTTTTGCAATCTTTCTGTAAGTCTAAAATTATTTCAAAATGAAAACATTTTTAAAAAAGCAATAAAAGTAAAGTATGGGAACATAAAAAAAAGCATGCTAATAGGGGAGATGAAGTCCAAGGGTCACTTGCTTCAGGAATGCGGGTGGATAGTCTCACACATTCGCTGAGAACAACATAAAGGGAGAAAGGGCATCTCTTCTGCTATCCTTCATACGGACAGACGTCTCCCAGTTTGACAGTGTGGTAGGCAAAATAATGGTCTGCCCCCCAGCTATATCCACTTCCTAATCCTTGGAACCTGTGAACATGTTATGGTATATGGCAAAAGAGAATGAAGTTTATAAGTAGAATTAGGCTTGCTAATCACTTGGCCTTGAGAAGGGGAGATTATCTTGGGATACCTGGCTGAGGTGAGTATGATTATATAGGTTTTTAAGAGTGAAGAGAGAGGCAGAGGAGACCGAAGTTATCGGAGTGGTTCTTCCTGAGAAGAACTTGGCCAACCATTGCTATCTTTGAAATGTAAGGGAACCAAAACCCAAGAAATGCAGGCTGCATCTAGAATCTGGAAGAGCCAAGAACTCAAGTTCTTCCTTAGAACCTCCAGAAAGGAACACAGGTCTGCCAACACCTTGATATTAGCTCAGTGAGACCCGCGTCAGATTTTGGAACTACAGAACTGTAAGATGATACATTTTGTGTTGTTTTATGTCATCACCTTTGTGGTAATTTGTCATAGCAACAGCAATAGGAAACTGATACAGGCAGATAATCAATATAACAGCAAATGTTTATATGGCCCTTACCTGTGCCAAGTACACTTTACATGTATCACTGCCCTGAATCCAATGAAGCAGGTACTGCATTGTACCCTACTTTACAGGTGGGGATACTGAGACAGAATGATGTTACCTTGCCAAGTGCCACAGCCCTGCTGTGTGACAGAGCAGAAAATGAGTCAGAGATTCAGGGTCTGTGCTCTGAACTAGCAACCACGGGCCGGCATTTCAGTCCATTAGTACCATATCTAGTGCATCAAGTCTTAGCAGAGATTGTGGTGGCGTGTTTAGGTAAGAAATGTTGCCATAGTCATGCGTGAATGAGAGACTAAAAGTTTCTTGGAGCAATAAGTGGAAAGGTAAGATATTCTAATAGCAATTGAAAATACAGTAGAGTATATCTTTGTTTTTTTTAAGCATTGGCTAAAAACAGTTGTTCCCAAAGTATAAGCCTCATTTTATTATTATGGATTTAGATGTCACAGAAAGATGCTATTAAATGACATTATATCAACCACTGGGAGAAGTAGTTATTCCCTTTTCACTTTTCTTTCTGTTCCCCTGTTCATGTCAATGAGAAAGTCTTTGTTTGGTGCTAGGGCATCTTAAACATCTTTCTAATACTTGATGATCTCCATTTTTAATAATAAAAAGAAGGCCTCGGGCTCAGTGTCTTCAGGTGATGCTAGCTAGATTTTAATAACTTGGGATTGCATGGTATTTATTTATGGTTACCTTTTATTTGGAATAAGTGATATTGTATTTTTTTCCACTTACAGTATTGATACGCAGTTGCCCTTTAAAAACAATGTATTTCGGTTTAAGCAAAGTACATCAGTGCAAAAAGATATTAGGAAGCTGATAGTTTATCATTATGGCACATGGTGGCCATTTAGTGACAATGACAATGGAATGGCTAAGCTTTGGGAAAAACTAGCTCTTTGGGGCTGAAGATTTCCCAGCGTCAGTTCTAATTACTAAACAGATGTTCATTACTGAACGACAAGGCCTGAGACCATATTTGAATTCATTCTGTTTTCTACTCCTTCACCAGAAACAAAGAGTTTTATTACATTTAGAAAGTGGATAATTCAAAAACAAGGGAATATCTTTTCAATGGTAACATTTTGTTGGGATTAACAGAGTTCTATTGATCCTTCATTTGTTGTTGATTGTTCTGCTAATTTTAGCAACAAAATTTAAAATTTTATATTTTCTGAACTTTTTAAAGAAGCACCTAAGTCTATTCACGTCACTGTGTTTTGTGCCTCAAATTGAGTCTATTGTTTGTTAGATTAGCCATATTAGGAGTGGCCTGTGAGCTCTGCTAGTTGTCTGACTTTTTGAGAATAGCCTTATATTTTGTGATACGAAGAATGTCTCTGACTGAGCCTCATACTGTTAAATTAATTGTCCTATCACAGGGTTCCTGTGAGAGTTTTGGTTGTGGTTTCAATCCTACCTAGCTAATTCTACCAATGAACTGGTATGCATACTTTTTGTCCACTGTATAAATCACAGATCAGGAAGTATTATAATGCACATATGAGCATTATTACATGAGCTGGGGCAGGTGACTGGCAAATGATACTTGTAGAGTAGACAACTGATTCAATGGCACAGGTCTCAAAGATTCAGTAAGTACTGAAGATGCTCATAATTCCAAGAAAGGTGGTTGGCTTATATCTCTTGTAAGTGGATTACTGAATGTAACTTATGCCATGCAACATAACTTTCCTTTTTGTTTTCTGCCACACTGCCATTTGTGGCAGGATATAAGGACTTTCTTCTATGTGCTTAGCATCTAAAATAATGGGAGCATCATTCTCCCCAGCCTCCCAGAAGGAGTTTTGAAGCTTTATTAATTATTTTGTTTTGGACTCTCTTTCTTCTTTCTTTATCCTCTCCCTGCTGTTTCTTTTATTTATCTAAAGAAAGCAAAGGAACAGGCTTGGTCCAATAATGTTGAAGTCTAAATCAGTATGTTTTGGTAAGAACATGGTAAGAATGGCAATAATAATAGTCGTTATGATAACTCAATTTATTTAGTGTTCATGTGTAAATTTTGTGGTCACAGTATTGGCAGGTTATATTCACTGTCCCCTTTGATCCTGAAAACCTCCCGGGGAATCTTTCCTCCAACTTTTCCTCCTTTCCTCCTTCCCCCTCTCCGTAGCCCTATTTGCCAGTGACTTGCTTAGCTGTGAAAATCAAGGAGTATCTTTTGTTCAGACTATTGCCAAACATGGATAGTGTAGGTGCCCATAGTTCCAATGGCCTTGCAAACATTTATGAGGTATCTACAATATGTGAGTTGGTATAGCAGCTTTTCAAACGTATGTGCTCACTTCACTGCGTTAACAATCCTGAGAAGTGAATAGTTTTATTCCCATTTTTAAGAGGAAATCAGGGTCCCTGACTTCAATGAATACATGATTAGGAAGGCGAGACAGGGACATGTATGTAACCATAAAATTGAAGGAGATATGGGTGCGTGGGGTCAGGAGTCACACTGAGAAAGGAGTTTTGGAAGGCTTGAGGAGAGAGAAGACGTCTGGACAGGCCTTTGGGGATGGGTAAGCATTTTGCAGGCAGCTGTTTAGGGAAGGGCGTTTCAGGCAGAGGACAGCCTGTGCAAAGGCAAGGGGAAGTGGGATTCTGAGCCAAAGATAAATATGCACAGCTAAATATAGTTAGAGTGGTGTGCAGATGGGGAAGTTGGGTTATCTGAAATATATAAAGCCAGTGGACTAATCTTTGCACGCAAGTCTGGGTGATTTTAAAGAGGATTTAAAAAACTCCATTCCAAAGGTACACACTATAGCCATCCTGCAGCCAGGCTGCTTCTCCTCGTTTAGAGACACCTGAACGCACATCTGGCTCCTTTTCCATTGCTCCCAATTATTTCCTTTTTCCTCCACTCCACCTCCAACTGGTCCTTCCCCCAGAACCCTCTGGTTCCTCCAGAATGTTGAAACTAAGTACAGATGTGGCTCTTCCCAGCCTCCTACACAGCTGTTCTCCTTTGGGATGAAGAAAAGGAATAAGAAAAAATATGGCTCAAAGTATCTGGTGCTTCATGCAGTGGTTGGAGCAGGGAGAAGTCCAGCTTGCTGTCGATTTTAACTCCCACTCTTGGGAATTCCAGAGCTTCTTTCTGTTTCTGGAGTGAGTTTTCCTGAATGCTAAGTTACAAAGGAGTCATGGGGAGTGAGCCTAAAAAATCTACCAGTGAAAAATACTATCGAACTCTGGAAAACAGTTTGGCAGTTCCGCAAAAAGTTAAACATGAAATTATCACATTAGCCAGCAATTCCACTCCTAGTTTATATCTAAGAGAATTGAATAAACAGATATTCAAACAAAAACTTGCACACACGTGTTCATAACAGCACTATTCACAATAGCTAAAAGAAATAACTCAAATGTCCATCAAGAGCTGGGTGGGTAACTAATATGGTTTATCCCTACAATGGAACATTATTCAGCCATAAAAATGAGTGGAATATTGATACTACTATAATGTGGATGAACATTGACAACATTATGCTTAGCAAAAAAAGCCAGACACAGAATGCCACATACTGTCTGATACCATTTATATGAAATGTCCAGAATAGGCAAATTCATAGAGGTGGAAAGAAGAATGGTGGTTGCCAGGGAAGGGGAAATGGTGATTAACTTCTTAACAGCTATGAGTCTTCTTTTGGTTTGATAACACTGTTTCAAAACTAGGTGGAGGTAGTGGTTGTGCCACATTGTGAATGTACTAAATGCCACTCAATTGTGCACTTGAAAATGGTTAATTTTATGTTCTGTGAATTTCACCTCCATAAAAAAAGACAAAATCAAAAACAAAAAGGCTCTATGTCTTTTTTGTGTGTTACTATAACAGAATACCTGAGACCAGGTACTTTATAAACAGTCGAATTTTATTTAGTTCATTGTTCTGGTGGCTGGGAAGTCCAAGAGCATAGCACCTGCCTCTGGTGAAGGGCCTTCCTGCTGCTTCTTCTCATGGTGGAAGGCAGAAGGGCATGAGACAGCAAGAGGAAGCAAGCAAGAAAGGTCCAAACTTACTTTTATAACAAAGCCACTCTCTCAGTAACTAACCCACTCCTGTGATGACGACATTAGTCCATGCATGAGGGCAGACACCTCATGCCCCAGTTCCCAACACTGGGTGTTATATTTCCAACACATTAACTTTGGGGGACACATTCAAGCCATTGTACACTCTCAGAGGTGCAACTCAGTGTAGGTAAAACTCAGTGCAGTTTCTCGCAGTTGGCTCAATATGACCCGTGCTTGCAGTGGGACCCCAGAAATCGATCCTTAGAGAAACAGTGTCCATCTGGAGAGTAGAAAAAGCACCAGCTCCAAGCACCAGGACTCAGTTTCATTTCCAAGAGGCCAGTGAAGTGTGACCAGCAACACCACGTGACCATCCTCCTCCCCAGAGAAAGTATGTAGCCAGGGAAGGTGACAGCCCATAATGTCAGGAACAGATGATGAGAAAATTGAAAATGGATGGAGTTTTATGGCGATGCATTTTTAACTCCACTTCAGCATGGAGGGGGACGTTTTAAAGAGCTAAGAGCTTAAACCAGACAAGATTTCCTTCAATGTGATAATAAATACACCAAAGTACCCTTTTATGTTTAATAATTCAGGATCCACTGAGTGTTTAAAGGTTTTTCTGTTTTATCATTTGAAAAATCGAATGGTAATCAGTTAAAAAGTAGTAGATGAGAAATGTTTTCAAGATGGGCCCTGGGTTGTGCACTTTAAAACGACTTTGGAAATGGATACTTGAGTGTTCCAAGCAGCAGATGCCTGAAGGTTTAGAAGTTTTAACGCAGCCAAACACCTGCCATCCCATGGTGCACTTATGTTTGGAGGGGTGGCATCTATTCCCATATATGTGGCATCACCCAGTAATCTGAGCGGGGCTGGGATGAAATTAGGTAAAAAAGAACATTGTGAGGACCACTTTTGCAATCACCTATTCTTGAATGTGCTCAGAATGTAGACAGTTATTATCATAAAGCCAGATTTCTGGGAAATTCTGAAGAGAAATCTAAAAGTCAGCCACGAGCTACATTTTATTGTCGGGGACATGAACACGCAGCATCAGTGAAAAGGGTTTGACTTTTCCGTCTGCAAATGGGACTTCCACATGAAACATAATGCAAAACTCCAGGCAGCAGCGACTTTCAGAAAAGAAGCTTGATTCTCTGTGTAGATGATAAGAATGATACTGTGATTCTCAGAGTTCAAGCTGATAGGTTTTCCCAGGGAGTGGAGTGGGGAGGCAATGAGCTAATGGCGACACTATGTAGGACTCTCTTCTGGAAGAACCTGAATGTGGCAGGAAGCATCCGTGTGCATCCTTAAACAGCATCTTGGAAACTATGAGCCACCCCTGTATTCCATCCTTATTCAGCAAATGTTTATTGCACCTGGATTTATGGCGTGCTTGTCAGACACTGCATCAGGCACTGGGGATATTGCAGTACAACGCACAGAGGACATCACTGCTTGCATGGAACTCATATTTTCTGCTCGAAGAAAAACATTCAAGAAGGAGTTGTGGCAGAAACTTCCAGCTGCCTACCCAGTAGCCCCTTATCCTTCCTTTTTAGTAATAGACCTCTTGGAAATGGGTCCTTTAGTCATAGCTGGCGTGCCCACATTAAAGGATGATAATACCATGCTTCCCAGCTTTTCTAGCAGAGAGGGATCACCAACAAGACGGCAGTGAAAATTATTGGAAGTGCTTTCTGGGAAAACCCTTTAATACGGGCTGACTCACTTGCTATGCAAACGTCCATGTGTCCTTTCTCCCCTTGTCTCTCCTGTTGTATGAAATTGTACAACTTTGAAGCAACTTTGCAGATAGAATCCATGTCCTAAAGGTGGTAGAACAGAAAAATGAATGAGGCAACAAGGTTCAGGATGGACTGCCAAGACTTAAATTTCTTTCATGGGAAAGAAAAATAAATCTGTATTTAGTTTAAGCCACAGTTATTTTGGGAGCCTTAAAATAGCAACCAACCCTGATTTTTATGAGACCAAGGTGGGCAATACAAACATAAATTAATTTCAGAAAGTAAAACTTCTCTGCAGGCAAAGAAACAGGGAGATGTGAGAGAGGGTGGGAGGAGGGATGGGAGAGGGAAGATGTTGCCAGATGAGGTCGAGAAGATACGAAAGACCAGGTGTGCCATGGGAAGAAATGGGGATTCTGTTCTTATATCAAACTAAGGCCCTCTTGCCCCACCCAGAACAGAATCAACTTCTCAAAAGCTCCTCATCACCCACCCAGCCCAGGCAGTCCTCTGCCTTCATGGTGGGGAAGTAGCTCACCGTCTACTGATTTAATCAGAAAATCTAAGTGTGTCCAGAGAGCTAATCCTCAGAAGCGGCCCAAGTCAGAACCAGTCGAGAAGGACAGGTGCACATTTACATATGATTTGCATCTGCTTTACATAGGGCTGCACAAGCTGTGCTGTGTTCTCAAACATCACTCACGTTGTATTTTAAGACTGCAGCAATCTTTAACTAACATTTAGATCTGCAGCCAGGGTGCCCGGACTTCTCTGGCTTATTCTGTATTTCAAGTGGCTGCAACTGCCTAATCCACAGATGGTGGGAAGTCCAAGGCCCCCGCCAAGGTATCTGCGCACACCTGGAGGCATTAATTACTTCTCAGAGTTACCATTCATCCCAAACTCCATTGTCAGTGAACCATCTCCTCCCACCCCTGAGCTCTGGCCTCTTTCTCAGGCCCGCCCCAAACATGCGGCATCGCCCAGGGCCGTTGTGTGTAGCACATTTTAATGTGAGTGTAGATGGAGGGATCACAGTACTGCAAAGACTTTATCAAGGTTGGCAACCCTGGACTGAAAAGTCCCTCAGTTTCCTAAGATGTCAGGGATTGTTCACTGGCATTTATTTTCTCTTATATTTTGACTGCTAGCCTTCTCTCATCTCTTCTTACCTGCCTTCCCCTCTTTCTTCTCCCCACCTCCCCACCCCCGCTCCCTTTCCTTCCCTCCCCTCCCATTCCCTTCCCTCTTCCTCCCCTATACCACTCCCCCATGAGGTAGAGGTAGAAATTACTTCTGGAATATTTAATTCCTCTTTTATCTGCTTTTCTCCCACTCACCTCCCTTCCCTGATACTAAGATCGAGGCCGAGAGACAGAGAAAATAGTGAAGGAGATGAGGCTTGCCCAGGTGAATATTTTGGAAAACTCCAAATGAATGAAGAGGTATGGAAAGAAACGCGAAGCATTCAATAGCTCATTTCTGCTCGCTCTGTTTCTGTATCTGCCATCTGTGTTTGCAGCATAGGATGCATTTTGAAACTGGCTTTTCATGCCTTTCTGGTCATTCCTAGCAGTGACATAAACCTGGTCTTCAACCTACAGTCTTTGGTGATGGACAGAAAGACACGGAAGAAAAAGAGGCCCCCTCTGTTGAGCCTTTAAAAGGGCAAAGGCAAGTGCAGGGATGGTAGTGATTACCTTTGCGAGGTGGATTGATGCCCTACCATGGAGGAGACGGTTGCAGTGATTACTGAGGAGCAGATCGTGTTCTGTGACACACCCAGAGCAAGGCAGTCATGAGGGTCCCCTCCGCAGTGCCTGTGTTGGAATGCAGGGACACTAATGTCTTCCTCGTGATTCGTTGAGCAACATGATGAGTCTATGGTAGATGCTGGTTTTTTTTTGAAAACAGGTGTGGCTTAATCACTCAGACGAGAGTAGAATGTTTAGCTTTAGCTAAAGCAACGCTGGGAACTCAATAATATGTTTAGCAGATTTAGGTAAGTGCTTGACTTACAGGCTAATTTAGAAAAATAATTTCCTACACAGAGTACTATTTATTGTCAGAGGAAGTGAGCGGAAATAGACTGATTATCTTTCTAAGGAGACCTAGTAGATTTACTAGAGAGTAACATCTTGGCATTTGGTGTTCGTATGGCAAGGATCTCGCTAAGTTAAGGAAAGGGAGTAGGCAGGAGTTTTGAAGTTCTGTGCCGTGAAATTTGTTTGACTTTGCATTGCCAAATACGCCTAACAGTGCCCTTGTAGATACACTGCATGCGTTTTTAGCAATTAGGATATTTACTTGAAGGTGTTTTTTTTTTTTTTTTTTTTTTCTTTTCCTTTCTTTTTTTTGAGAAAGACACTTGCAAGCTCTCAAAAGTGAGTTCCCTGCAACACCGTAACGCTCTGCCAATCATATGGGTTAAGGCTGATTTTATTGCCAGTCATATTGTACTCAAGTTGAAGTGCTAAGAATGCTGCCTTATCCCTCAGCTAGATTAGCTTTAAAAGGTGATTTTGGAGTCCTGTCAAGCACAGAGTGAGGATTTACGAAGTGACAAACACATGCCCACGACATTTACTGTGAGATTTCCCATAACCGAATTCCCAATCCCTGGCCAAGAAGAAATACACAAGGAGAGCATTTGAGAGGGGACATTTTAGGCTGGGGTTTACAAACAATCAAACGATGCTTTTCTTATCAGAAAAAACAAATGGGGAGGCTGGAGAAGTCATCTTAACTTGACGCAGTTTATTCCCTCCTGCTGCCTTGGTGTGTTTGTCTGTGCACGTGGGTCCCACTTGCAGTGTGCAGGGCATCGTGGCCTTTTGCAGCCACTTCATCCTGGTGACTTCAAGGGCTTCATGGAAATACCCTGCAGATGTGTAGGTGCTTTTGTAGCACTGGTAACTGGATGGGGTGATACCATCCATCCTGATGGCATTTCTTACCTGATCAGCAAGAGGCGTGCATTGTGTTTTCTTTTATAGCGTCTTCATTAACTTTGTCTCTTACGTAGCTGCCCAGTTTCATGTGTGTGGCATCGTCCGCCAGGCTTTATGGCCATTCCTCTGGTCACGCTCTGTCCCTCCATTCTGCTGGCTTCAGGTGGATCAGCCATGCATGTTTCTGACCAGACGGAACGCGCTGCTCATTATGCCTCTGCTCTGCCTTCCGAGAGTCTTTATTCTTCTCTCCATTAGGGTCACATGAATGGCAGAGAGAGGAACACAGCAGCACAAAGTAGCCAAAACAGAAACTTTTCTAAAACCAAATGAAGGGCTCCCCAGACTTGCCCCTAACAGAGTCCCTGCTACCTAATAGATGATCCAGTGACAGTGGTTGGAATGATGAAACGATTGGATTAATTACTGATCATGCTACAAAAAGCAGTGACATGGAGATGCAGCCCTTCCAGTTTTAGTATATTTGTAATAATTCCAGAAGATACAAACCCTTCATTATAAAATATGACAGCAAAACAGTGCTCGGTGCTAAGAACTGCCTCTGCAACCTAAAGATGGATGGAGAAAAGCTGTATCTTCTATTTAACAGAACCTAACAATTGAGTAGCTACATGGGGTTCTCTATAGGACAGCTGCTTCAAGCCTAACCAGGGTTACTTTGCCTGTTGGACCCAGCTCAGGTGGCTTCGTGCTAGAATCTGCATGGAGGGAGGGTGGCCGGCCACTCTGTTGCCAGAGAACATCTTACCTTTATTCAGGGGACACAGCCAGGGAGAAGAGGAGCTGTTACAGCGGGAGTTCAACTCCCGGCATGTTATCTTTCCCTCCCTCCCAATCTCAGTCTTAGGGAAGCTCATCAGTTATCTTTATTTTGGGGCCTCTTGCAAGTGGACTTTATTTTGCCCATCACACACTGAACCCCACATGTGGTACCTTTTCTATCAAACTGGGGCTTCAGGCATCACCCATCCTTATTCACCCCTCTCCAGAGAAGCTGAAGTGGCAGCCACATTCTCAGGGTGGTGAACGGGCCAGACCAAAAGTGTATGGAATGTCAAGATTCAGGAAGAGTCGGTGGAAGACAGGCACAGTCAAAACTTGATCTTTCAGCCCTGTTGACCAGCTGATGCTTACTGTCTCACTTTGCCTTACAAAAGGCTCATTTTCCAGTAAAACCCAGGGGGGGGGAGGGCATCTCTCTGAGCAGGTTCCCCAGGGAAGGACAGTCCCGTGAAGTGAGTCTTTGCAGTGTATGTGTTGCTTGCATCCCTGCCCCGCAAACGTACGTAATCAGTAATAGTGATGATGATGGTGTCAGTCAAGGTGCCACTCAAGAAACAGAACCAGTGGGATATTTTTACAGATTAAGAGATTTATTGCAAGGAATCGTTTACGTGATTGTGAAGCTGGCTAAGCAAGTCTCAAATACGTGAGCCCGGTCATCAGGAACAGTCTGCTGGCAGCTCTCGGGCAGGTGCTGGCGCTCCAGACCCCAGTCTTCCTCCGCAGGGAAGCCTCCCTTCTGCTCCTGCAGCCTTTCTCTGGTTGGATCAGGCCCACGGGGTTTCCCCGCGACGATCTCCGTGACTTAAAGATGGCCAGTTGTAAATGTCAGTCACATCTACAAAACACCGTGGCAGCAACACCTGGATTAGCATTTGAGGGAGTGACTGGGTGTGGCCTAACCCGGTTGACACAAGACTGACCACGACCACGGTGCTAATGTCGGTGATGATACCTGCTACTGTTCATGTTGCTCTCAGTAGGTATCAGCTTCTTACATGCCTTTTCTAACTTACAACATTTTTATACCAATTGTCATTCTCGTAGGACATAGAGGGAGGTTCTGGGAGGTTAAGTGACATCCACAGGGTCACACGGGGTCAGAAGGTAGGTCTGTGAAAGTCTAGAGATCTCCTGTCCGACATGAGGACTATAATTAATAATATTGTGTTGTACCCTGGTAATTTGCCAAGAGAGTAGATTTTAGGTACTCTTACAAAATAGGGAAATGATAAGGTAGGACAAAGAAAAGGTAACTGCATGAGAGGACGGGTATGTTAAATGGCTTGACGACAGGAGTCACTTCACTGTGTATGTGTGTATCAAGATAAGTACACAAAACATCAGGTCATACACCTTAGATATAGACGATTTTTGAAAACGTAGGTCTGTATGATCTCCAAGTCTAAGGTTTTAACCAGTGGGCTGGGTGCTGTCATAGGGACAGAAATTCTGGGCTCTAGGGCTCTGTCACTAATGAGAACGGGACATATGAAGAGCTCCATGGAGCATCTTCTATGTAAAAAGGCAGCCCTTGAATCTCAAATGAGGGAGCGAGAGAGTGTCGTTGGAATCTAGAGCCACACCAGGTGAGCACCGGTGGCTTCTTTCATTTCCAGGAGAAAATCAACAAGAACTTAAGTTGTGCTGATTCCTGAACTGGGAGTTGCGGGGACCTTTCCTTTTCAGCTCCTAGGTCAGATGAGCTGTGGCCTGAGCTGGGAAGACGCAGGGTTGGGGATACACGTCTCCTTGTCCCTAGGTGGTTATGAGCCTTCGCATCTTCCTCTGGTTCATCCCCTGCCCTTAGCATGGGGTGGTTGCCGCATTTCCTAATATAAATGTAAGCAAAATAAAATTAGAAATTTGCCAGTAGGGGGAAGCCAGCTACCCACAGGCGCCGTAAATTGCCTTTTCCTCTCACCCCTCCTCCCTTCTCCCCACCCCTGCTCACCCCCATCAAGCCACCCCAATTAACCCTCCTTGCCTGGCTGACTCACTGTTTCTGGAAAAGCTGGGCCAGGAGGGTTCCGGGCAAGTCACCGGGACGACGATTAGCTGATGATCCTCAGTCAAAAGAGAAAGATGCACCGAAAGAAAGAAGACGGATTAACCCAGATGGGTGGCGGGTCGGAGGGCTGCTTGGAGCAGACTGTTTGAGTGATGTGCGTCTTTTAGGGTCAAGAGAAAGAAACCAGGGAACGAGAAGCACAGGGTGCTGAATTTTGCCATCACGGCAACCGCCTTTGTATGCAATCCCTTTGCTTCTGCTTTGCCAACATTGGACGGTTCTTTGCCCTCAGGGAAAGCATTTGCTGGGCTGTAGCCTCAGTGACCCTGGTGTTCAGTGACTGACGAGCACCTATTTTATGATCAACCTCCCTTTCCCACTATTTTAAATGTATGGGCCTACTTGAATCTATGTAGAAGCTGCTTTAAGGTGTAGGGAATTCCAGCATCTAGCACACCCTAGAGTAGCATAATGTGTACTATCGGGCTACAGCCTAGTCCCACTCAACCGGAATTATGGGGGCGCCCGGGTGCTGACATATTTCTAAGCAGAGTAGCATCACACCCATGAAAGTTTGAGAACCCTGGCATGAGAGTGTTCTCACCAGGTGGTTTAAAAGAAAACAGAGAAAAAAATAGCCTCAATACTTGAGGAGTTTAGTGATTGAGGATAAAGGCCTAAGACGCTGAAATGGTGATGGTGGTGCTGACATTAATGATAATGAAAATAATAGTGATTACATGTGACCTGTTACCCACCTCCTGCAATACCTCTCATGCCTAGAGGATCATTACATGGGACACTTCATTTGATCCTCGTTGTAGTCTTATAGGACAAACATGATTGTACCCACCCCTGCTTTTATAGATGGGCAGAAATAAATGAGAGCCCAAGAGGGAATAGCTTGCCAAGGTTTTATTTGTAATAGGAGTTGAGAGTGGAAGTTATGGGTCATCTGGCCCTCAGAGCCTGAGCTCCTAACCATCTGCAGACACTGTCAGAACCAGGGGGAATGCAGGACACAGGGAACTGTATCTTGGACACAGGAAATGAGCCACCAGCTTTTTCTTCCCCTTTTATCAATGATGCCCAATTCTGGCTACATGATAGAATCTCCTGCCTGGGTACCCTTAAAAAATAGGGTTGCATGGATCCAACCCTAAACCAACTAAAGATAATTTTTGAAAGATGGGACTTGATTATCAGTATTTTTTTAAAAGTTCCCCAAGGAATGAGCAGCCAGAGTTGAGACTCACTGCCTGAGGTTGAAGATTCTCAAAATGTGCTCCATGGACCAGACTTCAATAGGTCTGTTCAAAGTTCTCATGCATGAGCATTTCTTGAAGGTGTGGGGCATGGCTTTTGCTAAGTTTCAAAAAAAAATCCCCTAATGCCAAAAAGCAAATCAAAAAAGGTGGGGAACCATTACCTTGGAGGATGCTGGGAATCATTGCCCCCCGCCCCGTGCCGGGAGCTGAAGTGGCCTCTTTAGATGAGCCATCTCATTTAATCACCTTAGGTATGTCCCATTTTACACACCAGGGGGCTGAGGTTCCAGAGTGCCAGGGAACATGCCTGAGATGTCTCCGTGAATAAAGGATGGAGCCATAAACCAACTCAAGTCTGTTTAATGCCAAATCCAGTTCTTCTTAATAGACTTCCCTGATGGATGTAGGCTGAAAAAATTCTGCCCAGAAATAGGGAAAGAGACTCAAAGACAGCTAGAGGGCTTTGCCAGCCAGAAGGCATGCGGGAAATCTGAAGTCGTACGTTGTTAAGAGAGTAAAATATTCCAAGTTTGCTCTCTAGAGCTCAGGATTAATCTCCACTGTCCTCATGGAGCAGGTAGGAAAGAATCTGAATGTTTTCCCTTGCCTAGAAACGGATCCTTTCTGGAAGCTTCCGGGGTTTCTATGGAGAATTTCTTTTTATGCTTCTTTTCCCTGCCTCTTGTTTTCTTGGTCCCTGACCATGTATCTTAAGCAAGAAAGTGTTATATTTCTAATGAAGCCGATATAGACCCTTCATTTAATCAAGGATATATGTCTCTCCTACTATCTTCTGCTAATTATTCTTTCCCAAAGGACTTCTGAGGTTTAATTTCTCATGCGTGTGGGAGGAGGAGGAGGAGGATCTTTACAATGACACAATGATCTTACCCAGCAAATATGTTTCCCTGCAGATCCCTGTTTTAGCAAATGACATGACCCGATTGTTCAAGCTAAATGCTTCAGTGTCCTCCTCAGTCCCTCCCTCTCGTGCGACCCGCTCCTTCTTTCTGCCCAGGGCATCGCCACGTCCCGCCGTGCCTCTCAGACCCGTCCACTCCCTGCATCTCCACGCCCCTCGGGTCCAAACCTCATCGTCTCTCAGACAGGAAGCTGCTGCGGCTTCTGCCTGGTCAGCCCCGAGATGCCCCGTCTCCGCTTCATCCTCTGCAGCCACAGTAACAGCTTTTAATACAAATCCGATCATGTCTCTGCGCTCCTTAAACTCTCCCGTCACTTCTCTCGGCCCTGGGAATAAAACCCCAGAGCCCTTCACGCAGCCAGCCTGCTGCAAGATCTGTCTTTCCGCTCCCAGCCTGAGCTCTCTTCACGGTCCCCTTCACTCTGTCCATCCCACCTCTGCAAAACAAAGTAGACACATGTTCCTCACGTTACACGAGATTAAAAATGGGACAGTCTGGGCGGCTCGTCTTACAGTGAGAAGAGCTCTGTTTGTTTTTTAAACAGCTTTATTGAGATACCATTTAAACATTGCAAAATTAATTTAAGTGAGCCATTTGGTGTTTTTACGGTGTGTTTGCAGAGTTGTGCAGCTATCACCACGGCTAAGTTTTTCATCACCCCACATGATCCTTGGGCGGGTCAGCTGTCATTTCCCCATACCCCCAACCCGAGGCCACCACTAATCTACTTTCTTTCTCTATGAATTTGCCGGTTCTGAATATTTCATGTAAGTGCCATCATGCAGTATTTGTTCTTTTGTGTCTGGCTTCTTTCACTTAGCATACTGTTTCCAAGGCTTGTCCCTGCCATAGCGTGTGTTGCCAGAGGACATTTCGTAGTATGGATATACCACGTACCATGTTTTATTTACCTGTTCACTAGTTGGTGGGCATTTGGGTTGTTTTCACTTATTGGCTACTGTGCATCATGCCACTATCTGCTTACCGGTTAAAACATCAATAAGTCCAGGTCTCCCCTTTGCCGTCAGCAGGAATTCAGCCAGTCCTGACTTTTCTAAGCCTCAGTTTTCTCTTCTGTAACATGGGATTGATAACAGCATCTACCTCGCGGGTCACTGCAAACATTAAATACAATGCTGTGAGTAAAGAGTTCAGCACAGCACCCAGCGTGTGAGTAGCACAGCATCACCCTGAGCTACGGTCATACGACTCCTCTTCTTGTTGGGACAAGATCCTTAGGTAGCAGTTGTTGGTAGATGTTATTTTTTTCACAAATATCTATTTAATTTTTATTACGTCCTAGTCGTTTCTTCATTCTTTTCAGTAATCCTGTGATGCAGTTGTTGTTTTCCCGTTTTGCACTTGAGGAAACGAAGTCTTGGAAAACGCAGGAACGTGCCGCATGCACATCGTTAAGGAAAAGCACAGGGTGATTTCTGACTCAAACCAGCGGCTGGATATTTGGAACCTGCGTTCCTGGTGTTTGGGAGCCTGTTGTCCACTGACCTCCTGACTTCCAAGCGCACATCCACCACCCTCCAGCTAGTCCCTCAAAGGAAAAAAAAAAAAAAAAGCATAAAAAAGGGCCACGAGATAGCTAGTTCTGAGACTATAATCACATATTTGGCTTGAAAGGGAACAATGCCAGCGTAGCTATGCTTTTAACCGTGGGAAGGATTGTGTGCAGGATAGTCACTGTTCACTTTCTTCTGAGAACAACCTTTATTCACAGCAGGAAGGACTGCAGTGAGACATCAGAAAGAACTTCCTCCTAGTCAGGGTTTCAAGATCCTCGGGAGTTCATCCGAGGAGAGGCTGCAGCATAGTCATTACTGATGGTGTGTGCGGTTCTGAGTGCATGTGTGTGTGTGTGTGTGTGTGTGTGTGTGTGTGTGTGTGTGTGTGTTCTTGAGTGGAGCCTCCTCTTCCATGGCCGGGCTGAACCATTCCATCTTGCCGACTCCTTCCAGCCCTGTGATTCTTTGCCTGGGGAGTTGGAAAGTGAGCTGAAACCTTATGTTTTCTTTTTCTTCATGACTCTGGCTAACTCCTGTGCAAATCACTCTCCTCTGCCTCTCGAAGAGGTAGATGGTGGTGGTAATTTAGAAATTGCTCTAAGGCTCTGAGCCATCGGCAGTATATTGTTTTCTTTTCTCACCTCCTTCCAGATGTGCGCCATATGAGACAGAGAGGGAAAGGAGATGAAGACGGACATAGTGAAAGAGAGCGAGTGAGACTGAAATCTGTGTTTGTTCCTAGCCAGAGAGCTCATAGGAGACCATGCGCAGTTGAGAGAGAAAACAGTAAAACAGTAACTAGGTGTCACTCTTTTACCAGCCTTCACAGCAACTGAGCAGAGAAGTAGAAAAAAAAAAATTAAGAGATTTTGTTAACCAGAAGATGTGACTTGTCTTAAGGCTTTTAGGGTTATGCTGTGTGTATGTGTGTGTGTGTGTGTGTGTGTGTGTGTGTGTGTGTGTGTGTGTGTGCGCGCGCGCGCACTTGTGTTTTCCTTTTGACTTCTAAACAGCTGTGAGACTTGGGCAAGTCATCGTAGAGTGATTTTTTTAAAAAGTAGTTTTCAGTGGGAATTGCCTTTTATTTTTTTCTCCTTCCCTGCAGTAATGCAATCAGGAACCTGTTTAAAAATATCAGAAGTCACTGCTACATTTCGGTGGGCTTGAACTTGGCCACGCTCCTTCCTCCCTCCCACATGCCGTTGGTATGTTCAGCAGTCTCCTCTCTGGGGTTGAGGGAGGCGTATGGGCTGTCCCTAGCAGAGCTGATACTGCTGGTTTCACAAAACTGCCGGTTACATGCCGGTGGTCACGAGAGAAGGAGAGGTGAGGAGGGCCCGAGGCCAGACAGAGCCAGCCTTTGCAAATGAACATGGCGTTGGCCACCAGCAGTCTTCATTATCCCTGCCGTCGCAGGCAGTCGGGCTGGCTTTTTGTCAGCCCTGCTCGGAGAAGCCTTGTTAATTCACCCCCACGAAAGTGGAAGTTTCATACACATTGACATAATTAATGAAGAGGCAGGCAGCATGCTCAACCAATTAACACCACAGGGAAAAGTAAAATGGGCTTTCTTTTGGCGTGTTGTGCCAAAGTTAAGGACTGTAACACACAGCAAATAAATAGAGATGCTTTTAATGAGCCGCAAGATCGAGCTGAATAACTCAGAAAGGATGGTGGGTAAACACTGCCAACTCTTTGCACCGTTAAGAGTAATTGATGAGCGCCGTTAAAAGTTTGGGGGGGTGGGGGAGAGAGGACCATGGGCTGCCACAACCCTGCTCATTTATGAATCGTGTTTTCCCCTGAAAGTCACCGTTAGGTATGTCAAAGGATGTAATGTGCATTTGGAAACAAATATGATAGACTAGGCATTTTGTGGTGTCCAGAAAATGTGAGGCTTAGCTGTTCCAGAAAGAACAAGGGTGGTGAATTTTTCACACTTGATGGGATTGTTTTTGTCCAACTCAAAGGCAAAACCGGCTCCTCAGGCATATCCTGCTCTGAGCCCACCCCGGAAACAGGAGGAAGGCGATCTTTAAGAGTGGTATTGAGACTGTTCCATTCCTGTTAGAAAACCAGATGGATAATTGAATTATTTTCTTCTATGTTCATAAGATTTAAAACATGACCTTCCACCAACCTACTTCTCATAATTCCTTAAAGAGCAAGTGCATTTGTACGGAGAAGTTTTCTGACTAAAGAAAAATCCATTAGATCAAAAAAAAAAAAAAAAAAGAAATAGACAATCAATAGGGTTCAATAGCTATTTTAAGAATGTTTAGTAATCGGAGTTCAATCGGTTTTTATTAATGTGTCGTTTCTGGTCCAATTAAGGCTTCATTTTAAAGCTAGCATGTCTATAGTGGAGTTGCATGATGTGTGTGTTTGACCTCAGAGAATCCAGTTATGTAAATCAGGCCAAACAGAACCCAACATACTCAACAATTGTCCTTCCACCCTCTCTCCTCCCCACTCCTGACAACCATCACGAGAAAAGCGCAGGAGGGGAGTCTGTGGCGTGAGTGCAGTGCGTGCTCTGAAGTCAGCGAGGGAAGGGTTATTCCATATGGCGCCCACCTATGGGCCTCTGGTCTTGCCCAACCCTGGCATTTTGTCACAACGTGTATGATTCCATTTTCAAACTGTGTGTAATTCATGCAGCACGGCCCTAAGTATAGGCCGACTGCTTTTTCTGTTGTTGCTGGAAGAAAGAGCAACGCAATACGGTGCTAGAGAGAAAACTATGCCTCTGCAATTTTTAAGGGATACTGTGTTGGCACCAACATGGTACCTTCTTAAGCAGCTTTCTGACATTTGACCGTTGTGTGACTTCTGCCCTATGTACCACTTTGGCCATGACCCTAATGTCAGATGTGACTCTTGAAGCTGCACCACGTTCTATTAGGCAGGAACCATTGTGTTGTCTTCTTACTGGTTGAGGCCTAATCGCCTATACTTCTGAATCCACTTTGTAAATGACGGGTGGCAGGATTTTTCAGATCATGGTCCCTGGACCTGCCTCTGAATCATCTTGGATGGTGGCTTAATCCATTGTATCAAGATATCCCTAAAACCAACACTTTTAATGTGCATTTGGTGTCCCCGTGATGCCTCTGTATCCAAGCACATTTAACATCCATTCCACATCCTGTCTGCTGTGACCCAGTACACTTCCGGGACTGTCATACTGGGCGTGCTGGGAAATTTCTATGTAATCGTGTCTCAAAGACTGATGAGAAAGGGGCACCTGTCCAGGTAAGAAAACAATCCATTCTTTTCCGACTTCAGCAGTGAAGACGTTACCTCATCAGGTGTGCTGCGTGGCTGTCAGTTGTGCCTTCCCTCTCTTCCTTACACCGAGGCCGGAATAGATGGCACTGAGTTTTCATTTGATTTGCTGCATTTTGTATCATGGCTTATATTTAAATGTCTCTGTAAAAGCCATGTTTGCCTCTCAGAGGCTGTGAATTGAAGAATCTGCCTTGCGCATTGTAGGGGTTGGAACAATAGTTTATAAATTGTCAGATTTATAACGATAAGGGCTTCACAGCCACGAGGCGCATCTCAGAAAGCAATGTGGCCAGATTATAAGATGGGAAGCTTCTAACTCCTTCCTTTGTACATGATCCTGTGCCCCACATACATACTTTTACCAAGTACTTTAGGATTTCAGTGTGGTTAGCAGTGTTTGTTATTCCACCGGAAAGGTCTCGTCTCTTAGAAGTGAGATCTGAGAAGGCAGAGATGCTGAGGACAGAAACATTGATTTCTGTCCTGGGAGGACTCCCTGATTTATCTTCACAGACTCCAAGAAATGACATCTCAGCATGTCTGACTACAAAATGGGTAGAAAACAGTGAAACATGGAAGAGGTTTCCAAGTCTTGATTTTCTTCCGCAAAGGAGAGAGGCAGCATTTTATTTTTACCATTATTAGCCAGCCTGTCAGTCATTTGCAGTTTCCTCCTGGAGACACGAAGCCAAGTTCTTAATGCCGTGTGTCACTCCTTCCAGCTGATGTTATGAAAGGCGGTGGGGAATATTTCAGCTAAAAAAAGAGTCCTTGTTTCCAAAGCCCCCACGGGAGGTAAGACGATGCCAGGGACAGGACCACACCAGAGGGCATGTGGTTGATGAAGGGCCTTGGATTCCTCTTTGCTTTTGTTTATGTCACATGCATGCAGTGGGTCTCAGAAATTAAAGATGTGCTACTGCATGTGACAGACACACAGGCCCAGCATACAGAGTCTCATGTTGGCCGTGTAGGTAGTTTCTGTGTCAGTTCCAATTATTAATACATTCCTCAGCAGTGAAAGTTTTCTCATTCATTCTTACTGAACTGTTGGGGCATGCGGCAGCCCAGAGCCCTGTCACAATATATTGTCTCCCTTGAAAAGTTGGCAATGCAAGGAAGTGACAAATGGAGGCGTGCTATAAGCTCTCTTGGTGGCAGGACCCCAGGGAGTCAGGACAGGGCCGAGCAGAGGGGGTGTGCGTCGGGGTACTGGTTGCTGTTCTCCTGTCTGGGTTCGAATCTCCCCTCTGCCTCCTGTGAACAGTGCGGCGTGTGTTTTACAAGTTTGTTATACTGTTAAGTCTTTGTTCCTCATAAAGTTGTTGTGGAGATTGCATGAGATGATGTGGCGGGTTTAGCCCAACGTCTAACACACAGATGTGCACCACAGCAATTATCATGACAGTGGTGAAAAGGGACCAGCACCATTTTGCAACCAGCTGGAGCCCTCTGGGATATGCACCATGAGCGACTGCAGAGTTCCATTCGTGGGCCACGTTCAGGGGTTTTCCAAAAAGGGTGTTTACCCAGGATTCTCACTCAGTAAGTTTTGCCCAAACACTCTTCTCATTTAAGGTGACTTTCTTTCTGCAAGGGTCCCATGTTATACAGCATAAGCATGTCTGTCCTATGGTCATGCCAATGTGGCTTCTCCTCCATCCACCCCCCGCTTATGTAACTAAGCCTGACTGCAGAAGAGATCCTCGTTTAGGCGTCAGCAGCAGCCTGGGGGACAAACTACTGAGGTGAGTGAAGCCAGGTCACCTGTGTCTCCAACGGCTTAAGGCTGAAGCATAGGGTTGACCAACCAGGACAAGGAACATTTTCATTCGTGGCAGAGTCAGCCTAAGAACTCGAGTTTAACATCAGTGCCAAGACCGCCAGGGCAGTCTGCACAGGTCCAGGTGAAGCTCCGTGTGTCTCCTTATTCTCAGAGCATGTGAAAGGGTTTTTCTCAGAGCCTAGGTTTTGACATTTTGGGGTAGAAAGGGCTTCAGGGTTTGATGGGTCTCTTTGGCAGGCTCCATGGATAGCTGTGAAAAGAAACCAGATCAAAGTATGTATTTCATTCAATCATGGTAAATAAGCATCTGTAATGCTAATGATGTGATACAATATAACATCGTATAATATTATGCTTAAGGGCTTTACCTGTAGCAGCTACTGATCGGATGGATCTCCATCCAGGTCAGCTAACTCCTTCCTAATGTTCATAAGCACTGTCTCATTCATTTTAGTGTCTTACGCCTCAGAGCTAAAGAAACGTAGAATCAAATCCCCCACTATGTGCAGACGGTGTTGGACATTGTAGGAGATACAAAAATGCAGTAAGTACAAGGCAATGAGCAAGGTGGATAGAGGTGGTGAATGGATCCCTGACAGTTGTTTTGTTGTTGTCTCATAGAAACGGGGACATTTCCTAAACCAAAAGAACATCTTTTTTTTTTCCCCCAGAAATAGCACCTTCTTTATTAAAAACCATATATCTCTTATGGCTGGTTGGTTAGCACACCTCACGGTTTAAATGTACTGAGTTGAAAGTGGACGTATATCAGGATAGGCACGGCAAATTATTTTGCAGATGCCGTAAGCCCTCTAATGTGAATTATGAGTACACAGTAAACTATGTATTATTAATGCACATTTTTTATGCAAGACCATTGGGGTGAATAGGCAATTTCTTAGGCTCATTGTTCTAGGTTTTGCAGGATCTAGATTTTCAGATAACATTTTCTACCTAGACTCTTCTCTCTCCTAAAAAGACAAAAGTCTCAGTTGAGGAACTCACTTGTTACAATAATGTAATGGTAAGAGTTTGGCAATACTAATCTTCCAATTACAAAATGGCTTCTTTCAGTCTTAGCATAGGCAAAAATTATGGAATGTGTTTCTCTAAATATTAGTAAGAAAGGTGAGCAGTTTTCACGTCAATATATTAATTCTGCCTAAATTCATTGTCCAAGTGACATTTGAATTCTGCTCCTGTAAGTTAGTGGGACTTGCAGTCACCCTTGTCCCATAAAGTCCTACTCTAGACATCTCCAGCCAATGATTCTCAATCTTGGCTGCAAATTATTGAGCTATAAAAAGACTGCTACCTGGGCCCTACCCTCAGTGCTTCTGACTTAATTAGCATGGGAGGAGGTCTAGGCATCCAGATGTTTAGATTTTTATATTTTCAGTTGAGTGTGTGGTGGGAGGCGCCAGGGAGAGGTCGTGTCTCTGGATGGAAATGTTTACTTGGTCGAAATGAAATAGAAGGGTCAAATAAGCTACATTTGGGGAAAGTCATGAATATTCTAAAACCAGTCCGTCAAGATTCTCATTTTGTGGCTGTCCCGGCTGTGGGTGTCCAAGGTCCTTGTCATTCAAGGTATGGTCTGAAGATGACCACCACCAGCATCACTCGGGACGTGGTTAGAAATTCAGACTCTCAGGTTGCAGGCACACCTGCTGAATCAGGATCTGCACCTTACTGTGATTCCCAGGTAATTTCATACCCTTTGGGTTGGAGAAGCACTGCTTTCGTTATAGTCGTGAAGCGGGTGAGAGTCCACTTTTATTGAGCATCTGCTGTGTGGCAGGCACTATGCTAAGACAGGTTTGCGACATGTTTCTCCTGAAGTTGTTGCAGAAATTAAATAAAGTGATGTGTGTAAAACACAAAGTACACTGTCTGACATCAGGAGTTTCAGAAAGGGCTGGCTGTCGTCCCCATTGTCATCATCATCATCTTCCTCTTCACCAGCTACTCTAAGATAAAGAACAGGAATCTAGTTGTAACTTTGCACATTAACCACTTTTTGTGGGCCACATGAGACGATGAGATTGGGTTTATGCATTAAAAGATAACTCAGCTGGGGTGGGGGTAGATGCTTTGTTCTCATGAAATATTTAGGTTGCAAGTGACAAAAAAATTAAATAGAATTGTCTTTAACCTAAAGTGGAATATATTGTACTTTTAAAACTGGATTTCATATTTCCAATATGGGTTTCAGGCATATCTCGATCAAGGTAACCAAATGATGACATCCTCAGGATTATGCCTCCCTGTATCTGTAGATTCTGCTTTTCTTGGTGCTCACTATATTTATTCCATGGCACAGTCTCCCAAAGTGGTGGCAAGAGGTTCACTGTCAGCTCTGGACTGAAATCCTATTAGTTTGTCAGAATCAGCTGACAAAGAGAACCTCTTTCACCATAGTGAAAGCCAGCATCCCAGGGATAATTTTCATGCATCCCATACCCAGCCTTGAGACAATTACTCTTGTCTGGAGCCTGGGGTAACGTCATCAGACAGGGTTGGCCTCAAGGATGAGTAAGGACCCCCATGAACTGTGAGTTACACAGTTATATAGGACTAGGGAAGGGTGTTATTCCCACTAAAGAGGGAGGGAATTCTTGGCACGTCTCATTAGGGAGTCAGGTAGAAAAACTGGGGTGTGTGTGTATGTTTGGGGGCAGCTTGCATTGACTCCCACCTGCTCCTATGTGCCTTCTGGGGGGAAACCCTGGTGGTTCCTGCCCTGCCATGGCACTTCCTCCCAGACGTGCCTCCCTGGGGGGAGGGGCCAACGTCTGGTGGCTCATTGCTGGTGTTGGAACAGCGCTAAGGATTCACATGGTTAACTAATTTTATTTTCACAAAAGCTCCATAAGATAAATCTTCCAGACTCAATCTCCGAAGCCAGAAATGGCAGCACAGTGTTCAGTGATGGGTCTAAAGTCACTGCTGATCAGGGGAACTGCTGGGATTCCCAGCTCACTTCAAACTCACACTCCTGTATATTTCTCTCTGCAAATAAATCAGTGGGGAAATCAGGTCATTAAAATAAAATCCAAATCCGAGATTACAGACTTGAGGCTACAAAACAAATGGCCTTTATGACTTGCAGATATAGTCCGTTTTTTTTTTTCCTCAGATGGTACATGTGTGTGTGTGCATATGGGCCTATTTACAAAATAATATTTTATATAAAAGTATGAATTTGTGGCTTCTCCTCATCCCTCCAAGGTGACAAATGGCTTAAGTTGAGACATGGTCTTCCCCTCTGGCAATGCCTGCTTTCTCTGTTTCCCCAAGAGTTCTTATCTGGCCAATGTCTGTCATTTATAGGCTCTGTTTGGTCCTGGAGACATTTGAGTTTGAAAATCCCAGAGAAGTAGTACTGCGTCACTTCACTCCTGTACTTGGTGGCCTCTACAAGGTGCCATTCCAGTGCCCTGTGAACTGTTGCAAAATACGCTATGTGCTCTGTGTCTACATCTCTCTCTCTCTTCTCACTGTGTGAGTGTTGCGCGCACACACACACACACACACACACACACACACACATATACAGAGGAAGGAATGTGCCTTTGCCTTCTCTCTCCCTGTCCTGTCTCACTTAGCTCACTGCGTAATCCTCCTCTTGTAACCTTCATTTGTACAATGTAGGAATTTAGCATGCTCTCTACCCAACCGTATTAATAAAGCACTTAAAATATGCAATTTTATTCCGGATTATTTATCTAACTATCTCTACTGAAGTGCTACTTCTGCAGCTCTTCATACGCAGTGGCTTCCCTGGGGGCAGCTTTCAGAGTCCGAAAGCATTGCCTGCATTGCAAAGCTAGGATGCCAGCTACCCACCCAAGCACTCCGAGCCCAGTCACTGCAGCGGCCAGGGGACAGGAGGGTGTTGAGCTGGACGGGACCCTCCAGGGGGCATTTGGCCCATCCTCCTCTCTCCAGGCTGGGCTGCGTACACCACCCGGCCAAGGCACCCGGGAGTCTTCCCTTTCCTATGGCAGGTGCAGGAAACTCTAATCTCATCACTGCAGCTTAATGTCTGGGGGAGCCCACGGCAATGACGAATTCTGTCTTGGCTGTTTTTACTCTTTGCTTAATGACAGACTATCTCACATGGTTATCCCTGCCCTGCTAGCAGGGTTTCTCCACACCCAGACAGTTCTTTGCTGTGGGGGGCTGTCCTGGGCACTGTAGGATGTTTAGCAGCTTCTCTGGCCTCAACCTACAAGATGCCAGTAGAACCCACCCCCTAGACTGTGACAATCAGAATTTCACCTGACACCGCCTGGCGTCAGCTGTGGGCAAATTTTCCAGGTTAAAAACCACTGCCTTATAGGAACATAGCAAAGGTGAAATCACTAGACTGTAAGCTCCCTGAGAGTGGAATTGTGTCTGCTTTTCTCATTGTTGTTTGCCAAACACAGTGGATTCCCAATAAGTATTTGTCGAGTGGATGAATGAACCTCATAATGGTCTGAGCTGAAGATGATATTCATCCTGAAGATAATATGGTGACTGTAATTCACAAATTAGGAGGGAAACCAAGGGCTCCTTTTTATTTTCTCCTAGTACAACCTCACTGTCACTATCAAAGGAGTTCAATTAAGATTTACTTAATAAAAGCCTAAATCATCATCATGGCTCTCTTGACTGGAGTACCCACTACGTGGCAGTTCTAAATAGGTGTCCTCTTTTAATTTAATTTCCTCAATGATTCATCAAGGTAGATAACAACAGCCAAATTTTACTGATTGGGAAACTGAAAACCAGAAAGGTTAAGTCATTTGTCCAAAGCCACACAGCTGTAAGGTAGTAAAGATTCAGCTCTTGGGCTGGAAGGATTCTCGGTGTCTTCTTTTCTCTCTGCACCTGTTTGGCTGTGACTGTCCCTCTGTTCAGTCAAAGCTTAATGCGGAGCAACATGAAGACCATTAATCCCAAGGTGAAAGGAAGCAACAGGTTAAGTGGATTTGGCCAAGTTTCCCATCACAATTTACTTTGGGGGAAAATGGATTAGAAACAGAATCCCTTGGTCATAACTTTTTGTTCACTTGCAAGTGCAAAGCGGGCGTTTTACAGATCCATGGCGTGACACTGTCTGTCGCATGTCAAGAGACAGAGGAAGATGGGTGGGTGGGGCAGAGAGTAGGATCACGTCACCAGGCCTTGCGTGGATGGCCAGGTGAGGAGAAGACCAGCAGGAGGGGTGGGGAACAGCAGGCTGAGAAAGCACAGCGCGTGGGGGACGTGTCTAAACTGTTTTACAAAATGGTTAAGAGACTCAAGGAGAAATATAAAGAAGGGAGCACTCTAAAAGGTCAGAAAAAGTAGTCAAGTAAGAAGCACAGTAATTTAAACATAAAAAGGGAAAGCTGCAGATCCTTCTTTCATGCTTCAGAAGGCATCAGCTTGAAGTATTGCAGTCCCCAATAATTCATGGCAGCTCTCCGCGAGACACCGGAGCGTTTCACGAAGGCGGACTCTCTCCCCCTAAGCTGAGGAGTCCCAGAGATGGCCCACATTTCCTCTGCAAATGAAACGAAACCCCGGAGCTTCCTTTACATTAACCTTAAAGATAATAACGTGTTGGACTTTGCCCTATAAAGGACAGACAGAGAAGGCCTTGTCACATTTTCCTTTCATCTGCGTAGATAGCCCCATTATTCAGAAATTGATGTATGAAAATATGAGTTTCAAGGGAAGGAAGGGGAGGGGAGGGGGAGAGAGAGGGAAGAGAGAAAGGAATAAAAAGAAAGGCACCCCCGCCCGTCCTTTTTTCTCTCCATTCATTTATTTTTTTATTTTTATTTTTTATATATTTTTTTATTTCAGCATATTATGGGGGCACAAATGTTTAGGTTACATAAGTTGCCTTTGCCCCACTGGAGTCAGAGCTTCAGGCATCTCCATTCATTTATTTTTTCATTCTACTATTTTTTTTTTTAAGTGAGGCATCTATATGTGTTGGTCACTGTGCAAGCCACTTGGGAAAGGTGGTGAACAAAAAATGAAACAAAATAAAACTAACATCACCCCTGCAAAAAAAAAACAAACACCCATACCTGTTCTCATGGTCTAGTGAACAGGCAAATACAGTCCTGTAATCACTCTTACGTGTGATAGGTGGGGTCTGTTTTCTTGCAGTCACACTTCATTTTGGCCCAACAGATCAGCTTCAAGAGTTACTAGAACTTGCAGCCTGGCTCGCCAATCCTGCAGATTTTAAGAAGTGGATCAGCTTTGTCCTCTCCGGGGTTGCACAGGAAGGAAGAGGCTGGCCCACCAGGCATAGCGAAGCCTTGTGTGATGGACTCAGACCCCCAGTCGATGAAGAACAGCAAGGCAGGGGTGGTTTCATTCCCCGCACCAGCGATGGCGTTCAGTTCAACCACCAACTTCCGTTGATGCATTCGTTCTGGAACTTGTTTATGGAAATCAGTTGAGATACTAAATATAGAAGGGAGAGCCCGTTGGAGTTGCAAGTGACCATAAGGTCACCTTCGCCATCCTAGCACCAAATGCATGAATTTACACTGCTGCATTTCTGCTCTTTGGACTTAAGCTTTCTCTACGCTCTTACAGTCAGTTTGTTTTTACCACACAGAATTGCTACCAGAAAGGGCAACTCGTTTTATTGCTAGACAACTGGTGATCCCTCATTTTATGGAAACAAGGTCTTTCTTCCCCAAGTCACTGGCTGTAATTCTGCCTTCTGATATTAGGCAACCAGCTGCTGGTCTTCGGAGCTGCAGGGTCAGGAGACCTGGGTGCATTCCAGCATCTGCATGTGTCGGCTGAGAAACCTGAGCAGACACCTCTCCCCCATGAGCATGGGGGATCGTTTCTGTTAGATGGAGAGGATTCTGCATAATTTAGCTCTCCAGAATTCATGTACGATTAAGCGTGGTTGTTTGGATCATGGAGGCTTCCTCCCCATGGTAGCAAAGAGACCACTTTGGTTTGAAACTCCCATCCTGCCAGCAGAATGACCCAAAAGCTAGAACATGCTTGAGTGTTTGTTTTCTGTAATTTGGGCAAAAAGGATGAGTTGGGGCTTGGATTGGTTTGACTTGAGCCGTGTGTCCATCCTTAAACCAGTCAGGATGAGCCAGGGGCGGATGATTGTGGTTGGTGTCACTAAAATGAAGTATTAGGGACTCAGCAGGGGTCATGATGGGGGAAGTAGCTTTGTTTGCTACTACGTGGCTTCTAAGAGCAAGTGGTTTAATCATCTCCTGTATCATCCCAGCCAAACTTGAAAGAGGCAGTTCGTCAAGAAGTTAAGCATATGACCCAGAAATCCCCATTCCTAGGTTTGTACCCCAAAACAACTGAAAACGGGGACTCAAACAAATACAGGGACACAAATGTTCTTAGCAGCACTGTCACGATAGCCAAAAGGTGGAAACAACCCAAACATCCAACAGAGGAGTGAATGAACAAAATGTGGTCTGTCTCTATAATGAAATATTATTGAGCCTTAAAAAAGGCATGAAGTACTGTGGATAAACCTCAAAAACACTATGTTCAGCAAAAGAAGTCAAATAAGCCAGACAAAAGGCCACATATTATATGATTCCATTTCAGTTATAAGAAATATTCAGAATAGGTAAATCTATACGAGCAGAAAGCAGATTAGTGGTTGCCAGGGGCTACGAGGAAGGGGTTAGGGAGCACTTGGTTAACAGGGGTGGGTTTCCTTTTGGAGTGATGAAATGTTTTGGAACTAGATAGATGTGGTGGTTGCGTAACACTGTGAATGCACTAAATAACTCTGGATTGTTCACTTTCAGCGATTAACAGCAACGACAAAAAGCAAGGCAACCCGGAGTGAAACCTAAGGTGATATGTGTGACTTATTTGAACCATGTATTCCTTTTCTAAAATGGGCAAGAGGTGTCCATGTCTTTGGGTGACAGTAAGGTTCAGACAAGTTCATATGTATGAGGCATCTGGTTCCCAGCAGCTATTAGCTGCTCAGTATATAACACACGTGCAAATACCTCCCCACGTGCATATATACATTGGTACCCAAATACTTCCTACTTAATAATGTTACTTTGAAGAATGAGAGAACACATGCAAAGAACTCACCTACTACCTGTCGTTAGCAAATCCTGTCAAATTCATATCCTTACATTTCTCAAATATTGCTATTCTTCCCCTCTCTGCACCAGTTGTGGTTGCTGTCACCGTCTCTTGGACGACTGCAGTAGGCACCCTCTCCTGCTCCTATCCCTTTTGGCCTCCACTTAACTCTTCTGGCAGCAGCCAAAAAGCCCATCTCTAAATGCACATAGGATGCTTTCCCTTCCCAGCTAAAAATCCCGCTGCACTTACAATTAATTCCAGCAGGCTTCATACAAAGCCCTGAAAGTCTGGCTGCTGCCAGCCTTGCTAAACTCATCCCTTTTATACTCATTTGATCCCATGGACTCTGACTGTCTCCAAGCTGGCTCCATCCCAACTGAAAAGTCACCTCTTCAAAGACCTTTTCTGTTTAAAAGAGTGACCCCTGTCCTTTATTCTTGGCCCTGGCAACCTGCTCACTTGCTTCAAAACGCTGATCACCATTTATAATTTTAAACATTTTTTTTTTACTCTGTCTTATTCATGAATGCAGCTGTGCTGATTAACACAGTACTTGGTAGAGAGCAGGACCACAGTCAGCACTTGTTCAATGAGATCAATGTGTGGAAGTTATTATTAATAATCATAACATTATTGTCCTGAAAATTCTACAAAGCCTACTTTGCCCTAAAGCACAAATTGGCGTTCTGGTTATGCCGCTGTTTCCTTATACTCTGCCACTTCTACCAGGAACATGACCTTAGCACAACGTGGTGGCTCATTGAAGGTTGACCCTTCTTTTATTTATGACGTATGTCTCAGGGAAACATGATGAAATCTGGGAATTCATTAAATGACAGTTTTCTCTTCGACTTCTTTCTCTAGTTAATTTTGCCCCATGCAATCTTATTAAGGGAAAAGCTAATTTACCACAAGCTTCATTTCTGCCGAGCTTAGCCAAAAAGTCAATCACTGCTCGACAGGAGCTACTCTGTTTAGCCCACGGACGAATTTCTATCTTGACTGGCTTTGCTGGTCCCGAGGGAATAGATGTGAATGGGCTTAATTCTGTTTTGATAGTTTTCACTTTCAGCAAATCGGAGACAACCTTGAGGAGGTACATTATCACGAAAAGAGGGAGGGCCAGCATGGATGCTATTTCATGAGGATGATTAGTCAGTTTCCATTGCATTCGGCTCCGTTCACAAAAGTATGTTTTGCTGCCTGACACCTGGTCAGGTGTGGACCACAACGATCGGTCAAGTGCTGGCATGCTGCACAGGGGCGGTGTGTCCTCACATGCTGAAGGCAAATGTTTCTCAGGCCAGATAAAGGGTTAACTCTACTGGAGGGAAAGCAAGAGCTAGCTTCTCAATGGCTTAGCTTCTAGCAGGTGAGTGCTGCAGGTAATATGATGAGTTAGGACAAGGGACTCATTTAGTTTTGGTTCTATCTGCTTTCAAGCAAAATCACAGGTGAGAAAGACTAACCTTTGCCTGGTAAAACCTAAGGGAGCAAGATGCCATCTGGGACATAAGCCCCTTCTCCACAAAGAAGGGGAAACCAGGCCCAGCCTTTTGCCTTCAACCAGGAACATAAGCACCGTGTCACAGATCATATTAAGCGTTTAAAAATGGAGTCTTGTATCGCAGACAACCAAAAAGAAAAAGAAAAAGGAAACTTGCTGTTTCCCCAAATCTTTCCAAACACCATGTCCTGAATGGGGAAATCAGACGCAGGTAATAGATGACATTCAAACTCATTTTCAGTTTCCAAAAAAAAAAAAAAAAAAGACGAGACACCCTGTTTTGAGTACATGGATGTTTTTTAGCGTTTAATGGATAGAAATTTTATATATCCCATAAGAATTATTCACGAACATCTCCCAATTCCATTTTCAGAGACTTATTGTAGACTCTCTTTTATAGCCGTAGCTTGGATCCAAGAAATTTATTTCTACCTCCGCAATCCAAAAAAGGGAATGTCTAATGAGTTTTGGCTGGGCGATTCGGAGGGCCATGGTGGAGTTCTCTGCAAGACATGCTTCGCTGGGAAGACGAATGTAAAGCCGCAAAAGTTCTTTAAGAGGCACATAAATCTACACATCGGTAGTAGTCACACTAATAATAAACATTCATTTGGCATCATATATTTTCAAAGTGCTTTAAAATGTTGGCATTCCTTAGAAAGGAGAGAAGGGTTTGGGGATGAGAATTTTTTTTTTTGTTTTACATTTAAGGGATGGGTCACCCAGAAAGTCAGCAACTTGATCGGGATTAACACAGACAGCAGGAACCTGCCCGGCCACCCTCTAGTTAGTTGTATTTTTGTCTCTTGGTTTAGAGAAGGATGTGTATCCAAGGGGCAGGGAAGGACCTATGGAGTTGAAAAGAACCAGTAAAGAGAGAGAACAGCAAACCGTTTTGGCCGCAGGATCATTATAATGTAGACATCGTGAACTAACAAGGAGAAGCTGGTAGTTTTCAAGGCTGGGTGAGCGCCGGAAGCTCTATGACTTACGCATGATTGGAAGTGTGTTGTACGGGACAGGCAGGGCCACCTTGTCCCTTTGAGTGGATGCACGGACACGTCTGGGGCTGAGCCAGCCTTTTGCGAGATGAATATGCTGCCTCTCTCTCCAGGGACATTAAGACAACCCTTTAGTGGGATGGCAAGAAGCCATCCCTTTTTCCTTCCTGGCGATTTACATATTAAGGCTTGATCAAAAATTGTTAAAAATGTTTAAATCTAAGTGATACCCTGTGTCAGCCTGCACTAAAAATAAGGGCTTATTACCAGCACTCCAGTTTTCAGAGTTGAAGGCTATTAATCAATGAGGCGGTGTGGATCCATATGAATATTGATCACTGTCTCCTTGCCCTCCCATCAGCGTTCCCTCTTAATGACACCCAATTTCAATATTCATTACGAAGGGTGCGTTTTCTGGCTTGCACCCTAGCTGATTAGTGAGGAGCGGAGTTAGCTCGACCGTGGTCCTCTTGTTTAAAGGGTCCCTCCGATCAAAAAGATCCTGGTTAGTCTCTATCTGGACTCAGCTCGACCCTTCACCATTTCAGAAATTAGAGTGTTTTTCTCGTTTGTGTTCTATCTCGGGCACCTAAACAATGCTGCTCTTAAGCATTAATCTGCTCATAGTTCACATCTCAGAAATCAAAGCAAATATTCAAGCGTTGTATTTGAGATCTCTAAAGGGAAGCCCAAACACTCCCTATGAAGGGTGAACCAGGGTTAATAGGATCTCTTTAACACCATATTGTTTCAGCTCCATTTGAGGAGTGAAGAATATCACATATGCAAAAGTATAACAATGCTCCCCTTCCCATTCCGCGTGGAGAGCCATACCCTCTTTTTAGGTGGTTCTCAGATTGCAGAGCACATGGCCCTCAGTTCTCCTCTCAGCTGTCGTACAATCTGGCAGAATCTCTTTCTGCTCCATGGTTCCAGATGCATCCATCCCATTGCCATTAGGTTTCTACTTTTGGCTTTTTTCCCATCTGTTTTGGTAATTACTGTCATATGAACTGATATCTCTAAATTGGAAATGGCCCCTTTGTAAGGTAGCACATTGTAGTCGACTTCCCAGATAGTGATATTCCTATGTGGCTTTTAGTAGTTGTTTTCAGAAAAAAAAAAAATTAGTAACTTTACTTTCTTTCCCCCCCCCTTTTAATTTTCTCAGCCACTGCAAGCAGGCAGCAGCCTTCAGTGGCCTGAATTATTCAGCAGCCCTTGGAAATGCAGTCAGTGATGAGGCAGGCGGTCCTCGTGGCTGGGTCTATCCACGTGTCTGATTTTCAGCAAAGACTAGGTTCAATGGAAGCGCACGGGATTCGGTTTACCTTTTCTAGACAGCCCGCTGTTGGTGGGACGCCCAGCTACATCGCTATGAATGATCTGACTATCTCTGTACTGCGGTTTGGAAACTCGGTGGAGCTGGGGCAAGCTGGCTTTGGAAGAGGCGAGCTCTTCTTTCACTGGAAGAGAGAGATGATTGCATCACCCCTCAGCCAGAGTCAAGAGAGGTAGAGAGCAGCATGGGGCTTGGGGGGCAGCCAGCTACTCCCTAAACTTCCCAGGGGCCACGGCGCAGCGGCCAACATAAATGTCAGTGGGATAGGCCGGCGTGCCAGATGCCGTCACAGAAAATAACGTCCCTTGCCTGGCATCTGGGTTCTTGCCGTGCAGTCCAGAAGACCACACGCTGGTTCAGCTGGTCCCTGCTGGGATCAGGAGCTCCTCTGTCCTCTCTCCATCTGTGGATGCTGAGCATGTGAATGCGGAATGAGAGGCTGCAGGGTGGACTTTAGCCGTGCCTTTAATTGAGTGTTCTGTGCGTTACAAAAATAATGAATAATAGCGATATGAACCATCCCTGTATGGTTTTGTGTATGGACCAGGAACTGCTCCAAAGGCTGCACAGATTGTAACTCATTTACATATTTGACATCTATCTGCATGTCTCATTAGCCTAAAGCAGAGTGGAATAAGCAAAATAAAAAGCAAATAGCTCAGACTTTAGAGTTGGACTAATGGGCTTCCTATTCCAGCTCTGCATCTTTCCATGTCTCTGACTTTAGAAAATACATCCTGCTTTCCGCACCTGGGCCAAGGTCTAAGTCCTCAAATCAGAGTCTGCTCCCGCCCTCCACGGGATCTCTGCGTGTGTTGTTTCCTCTGCCCGGAATATTTAGCTGACCCTTTTTCCTAGATAACCCTCCTCATCCTTCAACCATGGACCAAGAAATACATCTTTAGGGAAGCCCATTTCTGTCTTCTCCCTATCTGTGTACTTTCCGAATTCTAAATTGCCAATAAGATAGACATGTATTTTCTTTCTGGCATCCTTTCCCTCCTTGCCACTCCGAAAACACACAGTTTGAGACTATGATGAGGCTACTTCTACTGCTGATGTAGGGACTGTGGATGCTAGCACACTCTGAAAAAGGTGGAATCTGCTGCAAGGAGGCCTCGAAAGCTGTGTGGAGTGGCCTGTTGAGCCCATCTGTGCGTGTGAAAGAATAAGATGAAAATGGTAAAACATCGGGCTGCTTTGAGACACTATTGCCACCTTATAAGACTGTGACAACATGTTTGTCTTATAGTTGATGATTATTTTACTTTATTTTATTTCTGGACCTTTGGTTTAAGCAGTTAGCTTATTCAAATTTGCTGATGTTGTATGATGTGTGTTTCTATGAATCAGCAATAACTTATTTAGGAATGAAAATGGGGCCTGTGGCTTATAAGAAGAAAATAAATATCGTTTATATTCATTTTACTCCTTGAAACTACTACTTAAGAACTGGGCCCCTATAGTTCAGGGTGCTAAAAGAGAAAATTTCTCAATATTGATTAATGTTTCAATTGTCATGAAATTCCAAAACTCCCTACTTGTTGAAACTGTAAGATTTAATAATAATAATGATAAACAAGTATGAAACATTATATATCAGGCACCATTCTAAATACTTTCCATGTGTTAATGAATTGATCTTCATAAAACACTGTTATATGATCGTTATCTACATTTTGTATATAACTAAACTGAAGCCCTGCCAGTTTAAAGAAAAATCTCCATTAGAGGCATATAATTTGTGTTAAAGATACATATTAAAGGTACATGTTAAAGACAACAGATGGGTATGTTATTTTATTATATTTATTTCTATATATGGATATTGTTTTTGAAACTTTTCTTGAAGTGCTTATTTGTTTTAGATTTTAAAAATAATAGCACAAAAGGTTTTTGACTTTGGTCTGCCATTTTACTTTTTCCTACACCTTCCCAAACAATTGCCTTAACATACAGCAGTATCAGTTCTGGCTATGATGAAAATTAAGCCAATGAGTTTGGGATGGGAAAGACTTTTTTTTATTATTAAGTGAAGTTTTTAGTATTTATCTCAGATTGCCATTTCTGGATAGGGGAGCCGGGATTGAAGTATCTGCTGCATTTGGAAAATAAGAAACCCACTGGAGAACTGATTATTCAAAACCCTGAAACATATTGCCCCACCTCTGACATAAATCACACAGAGTTTTCATTCTCATTAGCTGAATTCTGGCACCTCTGCCTCATTGCTGGTATTTATTTTAATTCCTCTCAGCTTGAGTAATGGACATGGCCCAAGCAGGAAGCAAGTCACCTCCTGGCCCCTCGGACTGTCTTGGAAAAAGCATGTGATTCCCTGTAGTATTCAGGGATTTGCAGTTCACTGGGCAAATTATGCATTCCAACATCTAAGTGTGGTTGTTTAATTAAACCCTTTGGTTCATTCAAGATGACTAAAATGTTTCTGGGCAGGACATTTTAAAAGTTATTAAAATTTCACAGCAAACAGTTCAATGGCATTGGGTTTTTATGAATTTTGTTCAGGTTGGGGCATCGTGAGAGGGTTATTTAAAATGTTTTCTTTGGAAATTACAAAAAAAAAATTCTTCTTTATCTCCATCATATTTTCAATAAGTGCATTATGAAAAGTCCACATATGGATGACAAATGTGATACAAAGGGGTAGATATAATCGTATGCATGCATATTCACAAATATATATGTGTGTACACATATGCATACATATGCCTGTCTGCAATCTCCCCTTCTTTCTCTCTCTGGCTCTCTCCATGTATCTATTATATTTATCTAAAGATATAGAGATAGGTAGATACACATACACATATATATGTGTATGCATGCATATAAACATATGTATATGCATGTTTATATATTTAATATGTGCATATACTTATCATATGTGAAAGATCAGGTTGTACCACTTGGCAGCTGTGTGACCTTGGGCAAATAACTAGATGTTTCTGACCCTTAGTTCTCTCATATATGAACTAGAAGACATCATGGTCATGTTGCAAAATTTATTTCAGAAAGTGGTCTAGAAGAAGGCAAAAAGTTCAAAGAGCTGGGCCAAAATGTAGATAAGAAAAAGTGTTTCCAGTATCTGGACATGAGAAGAATGATTGAAATGCTGAAGGGATTCCTCGTGTCCTGTTCCTGGATGCACCCTGGTCTCCCAAGAAGGGTCAAATCCTGCCACATTTCTTCAAAGGCTAGCTGACCATCAGAGACTCTGCAACCCAGTGTCCCTGAAAGGAGAGAGCGTCCATACTGGTTGAAGGCCATCTTGGCACAGGAAACCTTGGTCCTTCAATCTTACCATGTGTTAAATTCATGGATAAAGTGTACACTGCATCCTCAGTCACACGCTCACTAAGGAAATGGAATGCTCTGGCTGCCAGACAGCTTGGGCATCCAGAGGTCTCCTGGCCACTGGCTCAGAATAAGCTGAATAAACCTTCAGAAGCGACAGCTGCGTGATCCTCAGCACTCTGTCAATTCAGTAGAACATTATTGCCTCCTGATTTGCATTGTGTGACTTGGCGCAGCCAGTTGGGCCAGGTTTCTGATTGAGACTTGGCCACATGCATGACCAATAGGGCTGGACTAACTAGTGGTCTGAAAGAACTGGCTAAACAGCTCGGCCACTTGGTCAGTCCATTGATTCAGACCTGACTGTCTCGGCCAGATTTGGACCGTGCCAGTGGGAGAGCGATGGGGTCCGAGGACGGTTTGCACGGCGAGCTTTTTTATACTCACCGTGTGGGGCCGCGTCAGCCCTACGTATGGACCATCTTCATCTTCTTCCATTCGTTGTTCTCTTCCTCCTGTTGTTTTTGTTACTTTATTTTCAAAATGTCAAGCCCTGGCATTTTTTTAAATATAAATAGGTAATAGAATAATGCCTTCTCTGTATTCTCTTTGTCATTAACTGAAAATGTAAGGAATGCCAATATGAAATACATTGGAGTGTTTTCATTAAAATTGTAGCACAGCCAGTATTAAATCAGAAAGTGAATGTTCAGCGAACACATATCGATCTCTTACCATGTGCCAACAACGATTTCAAGCACTTGGTATGAATTTAGCTTATTTTGCCTCCAAACAAGACTATGAGTTATGATTTGAGATCATCCTTGTTTTGTAGGTGAAAAAACTGAGGCTCAGAAAGTTCACATAAAGTGTGAATAAGCCAGAGGCCACCCCAGGAAGTTGACCTTGTACTCCTTATTCTTAACATTTATGTCGTATTCGTGGATTTCACATGATCAAAAATCTTAATTTCTAATGGATTCATAAATCCATTAAAATTCTGAAGTCACACACAAAACTCAATGTCATGCTATTTTTTTTTTTCCTGGAAAGAACGTTCATAGCTCTTAAATCAATGTCTCTTGTGGTCATTGTGTTTCCACAAGATTAAAAATAATCATTATTTAGTAATCTTTTTTTATTTCTTAGATCATTCTGCCACTCTATTTTCTTTATTTATTTTTATGTATAAATCCTTAGCTATTTATTTAATATGTAGTTATTATCCATACATGAAGTTGAAAAATTGGCATACAATTTAGAAATAAAAAGTGAAATTTCCATTTTCTACTGGTTGATATAAATTTTATCAGGAATCAGAGGAGATGAATTGAAAGGGAGAAAATCTTTAGTAAGTTAATGAGAAATAAAATGAATATACCCAAACCAATAGCTTTCTCATATGTACCTAACTCTCATTTAAAAAAATATACAGGAATCAAAGACCTCAGTTACATCTTGTTAAAGTAGTTTAACATATTTTTTTTTCTTTTTGTAGATTTAGGGGGTACAAGTGCAGTTTTATTACATAGATATATCGTGTGGTGATGAAGTCTGGGCTTTTAGTGTTGCCACCTGATTTTAAATAGCAACATTGTCATCGAAGGGTATCTTCAGAGGAAAAAAATATAAAAAGGAAATAAACATTTATGATAATGTATCTTTCATCTGTTTCAGAATCTGTTCTAGGAAAATGCCAAACTCTCCAACAGCAATTAAAACTCCAGGGCTTTGAATTAACTACACTTTAGTCTTCGAGATCATCTTGATTTTGAAAGTTGCTGGCCTTTAAGTAACTTCTTCGAATCCTCAAGATGTGTCCCTGTGGACCATGCTGGTCCTTTTTCCTGAGCCAGCCATTTCAGCACACATCTTTGTCATTTCTTGTCATATTGAGATCAAGTTTGGCCATCCCCTCTGCAAAATCATATTCAATTTTCTTAAGTGGGATTGTATTTTTGGCATGTTTCCATTGGAGTCAGAGCCAGCGGTCACTTTCAGTTGCAATGCTACTGGAAAATGGGAACTTTAATTAGGACACAATGGGGTTGGCTTAGAGCTCAAGGTATAGTAAATATTCAACCAAAGTTACTGCTTAAACCTATAACCTGTGTAACCTATAACCTGCTTAAACCTGTGTAACCTGTGGATCCCTTCCAATTCTTACTCACTTTCTTCTAATGTTGTGGATTGTGTAAAGATCAGAGGTATTAAACCTAGAAACTGGGACATTATTACACCTGTAGGAGGGCAATCTGGGTCATAAAATACATGACTGTCTTGGTTCCCACTTTTGCTTATGATGGGCATAAAAAGAGATATTCCTTTACTATAAGAAAACTCCACATGTGAAGCTAATTGGCAGCTGACCTTTCATATCAGGGATGCGACAGGGAGCAGCGGGGATTGTGGCAAAATGGGGAGCTCGTGCTTCCCTTCACAGGGGCAGCTACTCCTCGGCTCCATGCCATTTTTGTGAATAGAAATATACAAGACTTTCTGATTTTCCTTTCAAGACAGTCTGAAAATCTGGCTTTTAGATGAAAACTATCCATTTAATAATGTGATTTCTAATTGAAAGTTTAAACCCTACTTGGCTCAAACAAAACATATCTGTGGGGTAATCTGGTCTTTGGGTCACCAGTTAGTGACTACCAGAGAATATTATGATTTGCAAAACATTTTTATACTCCAACAAAGATAAAGAAAAGAAAAATATAATTTTTATAACTGTTCTGAGATGTTAATCTTATGGGGAGCTGAAATAAGACCCAAGCACATAAACAAACCCACACACATAACCTTAGGTTTTTGTTTGTTTGTTGAAAGATGTTTGCTCACTTAAGGATCAAAGTAAAGTTTTGTTGTTGTTTTTTTTAACTTCAGATTGACTGTTCTATCCATCTACTGTAGTGCTTTAGACAATGCTTCATACACTCATACAACTCTTTGCAATTTACCAATTACTTTCCCTTCGGGTTTATCTAATTTAATCCCTATAGCCTTGCAAATAGATATTCAATTCTCCCAGCCCACAGCAACTTGAAACAGTTCAACAAACACAATTATCCTATCCCTGAAAAAAAAAATGTATAGATCGCAGTATAAATATAAATTTCTTTTTCAACTACAAGTGTGGCATAAATTATCACCCAACTTAGGTGAATGACTAATTCCACAACTGCTAAGTATGTTTTTACTTTTACTCTAAGCAAATATTTTGAGAGATTTTTCATAATTTAGTTTGATACGTAAGCTGGTAAATGTTTTGCCCGAGCTTTGCTGAAGCCAAGACTAATTTAGAATTGGGGAAGTTAGAACTACTTTCAAATTCAAGCAGCAATTTGGGAACAGTCCTCAGCCTCTCCACAGCCACCACCCTAATCCAGTGCAGTCCAAGCATCTCTCACTTGGACGGTTTCAACAGCCCCCTCTCTGGTCTCCCTGTATCCATCGCGGCTCCCTGGAGTCCACCCACAGCCAAGCAGCCGTGGAGATTGTTCTGAAATGATAACCAGAATGTTTCCCTCTTGCACCTATGATTTTCCAGTGGCTTTCTATTGAAACCAGAATTGGACCAAAACTCCTCATAGTGCTCACAAGCTGTGCATTATCCGATCCTGTTAACCCCTTAATCTTGTCTCTCTCTCCTCTCTGCCTTGTGTCTATACCCCACCACTGTGGTTTCCTCTTCTTCCCCACAAACACACCGTGTTCATTTCCATCCTAGAGCTTTTGCTTTTTCTCATCTGTTGTTTGTCAGCAGATGTGGTCGCCTCCTTCTCTTCACCCAGGTTGAATGCAGGCATCCCTTCCTTGTACTCTCTGGTGAAACAGAGCCCTTCAAGTTCATGGATATCTGTTGTGCCAACTGCTATCTTATCAGCACCAAGGACAGTGTCTACCTAGCACATAGCAGCTGTTTATTATATACCAGGCTCAATGACTGGCTGACTGACTGATGGAAGTAAGCTGCAGTGCAAAGGCTTTAGAGTCAAACTGGGATTCCAGTTCTGCCATCCCCTAGATATGCAAGTTCCATCATCTCACTAAACCTCGATTTTCCCATCTGAAATCAGGAATAAGAACAATGTTTCCTGCATTAGGATATTATATGTATTCTTTTGCTGTTGTAACCTAGTAATCACGAAAGCTAATTGGCAGACAATAGTAAACATTTGTTTAGTTCATGTATCTGGAGTGCAATGGGAGTGTTGGTTTGGGCTGCACTTAGTCACGTGTCTGCAGATCGGTTGGCCTCCACCCGTCCAGGTTGCACCAAGTTGAGGAGGCTCAGATTGGGAAGGGACTCTGGTCTTTGTCTTTGTGTCCTTCCCCCAGGAGTAGTAGACCAGCTCAAGAATGTTCTCATGGTGATGGGAGAAGCACAGGAGAAGCTGCAATTGTGCAAGCACTTTCAAGACTTTAACCACATCACACCAACTACCAGCCAACATTCCTTAGCCAGAGCAAGTCTCACAGACACACACACCGCCAAGTGGGTAGGGAAGAAGATACCGTGCATTGAGGTGGGGAGAAAGTAAATATTTCCATACAGTGATCTACCACACACTAAGAACTGAACAAGATAATGACCACTCGGTTCCTGGTACATCATACGGGCTCAACAAGTGGTAGCTAAAATGAATAATAATAACAACTTACTTATTTTTCTACAAGATCAAATGCATGCCACGTTCAATAGCATATGAGTTGAATAAATAGCTTTATGTTAACAAAAACTAAAAGCTCACAGGTTATAGTTAAATGAACGTATATCCCAACACAGGAATTATGTGATTTTAAGAATACATTAGTGACTGCTTATCATTACAAACCTCTTAATGCAATTGAAATGGAATACAGAAATTGTGGCCTCCTAAAATTCAGGTTAATGTACATTTTCATCACAGGTTGCAAGCTTGGGGCTGTCTGTCTAGGTATTTTAAAATGTGGTTCTGGGAGGAAGAAGAGCTCCCGATTTGGGAAAGCAGTGTGAATAAAGACAAATGCGTCAGAGAGAGATGGCTCTCAGCTTTGAGCTTTGGTTTCCTTATCAGCTGGGGATGATACTAGTCACATTTACTACACGTTCTCTCATAGGATCCTTGGGACGTTTAGAGATGAGGTCTACAAAGCATCAACACAGTGATTGGCACATGAATAGCTCTGCACATTCTTGCCCCTTTCCTGGCTTCCCTGCCTCCCTTCCCTTCCCTGTTCACAAAAGACAGCGCTGTTGACTCTTCCCAGTTGATGGTTCTTCTCAGTAGGATGCCCTATGTGGGTATCAGAATACGTTTGCTCAAAATCTTCTGAGTCTCTCCATGTCTTCCTGGCCCTTTAGGAGAAAAGATGGGGTCTGGATGAACCTGGACTTTTGTGCTTATCCTTGCTGGCTTAGTCAGCTGAGTTAGGGGCTTTACTTAATTTCAGCTATGAGCTGTCATCAGTGGTCTTACCTGTCGTCTCAGCCGTAAGCCAACTTTCTACGAGACCTCGGCGTTTCTTCTTCATGGTGAGAAGACTTGCTTTCAACCACCCCCCATTATAAAAGCAATGCTAATTTATTATAGAAAATTGGGATACTGCAGATGAGCACAAAGAAGAAAATAAGAATCACGTGTTATTCATCATGCAGAGATCATGTGAATTAGCATTACAGGGAATTCATTTTTCTATAGATCTAGATATAGATGTATCAGGAAAAATGCTATTTTAGCACATGCCATTTTAACAGTTCCATTGTCATCTACTTAGTATCATCTATGTGTATATAAGAAGGCAGAAATTGCTGTATATAGCCCACAGCTACCTCTCGAAGAGGATGGTTAGTACCATCTTGTTCTAGGAAACAGCCTTTGTCTGTGGAATCCTGGAGAGGTTTGATTTTGCAAGATGGGAAGTAGGAGCCAGGGAACACTGCACTGCCCTGCGAGATGGAGGGAGGGAACCTTTGAGCTCCAAGAAAGGGCTGATGGAAGAGGGAGAGAGAGATGGGGAGGGAAAGAAAGGAATCAAAGCCAAAGAGAACAGAAAGCTGAGGGTGACGTGGTGTGACCTCAAACCTTCAGAAAAGTTTACTACATTTTTAAATCTTTTTTTTTTTTTTTGCAGGGGTGGATTTCTTTCCTTTCCCTCCTTCTCCCCCTTCTTTCATTTCCTTTCCCTTTGTTTCTATGTTTTCTTTTTGATAGACCCCGAAAGTGGTGCAATAGAGAGATAAGAAATAAGATAGGAGGAGTTTGAAGGGCGATGAGAACAAAAGCCACCTGGGAACTTGCAGGAAGCTAAGGGACGTCTCTAGACTCCCATAGGCCACGGAAATGGGAGCTTGGGGCCAATTTTACTTATATCCGTAAGGAGAAAGGATTATTCCACTGACATCTGACTTTCTGTCTCTCTCTCTCTCTTCATTGCATATCAACTATTTATATGTTTTGTAATTTTTAATATAGCTATATATTATGAAGAAGTTCCTTTTTATAAGGCTTTTTTTTAAAAAAAAAAGCTGTAAGAATAACATAAGGGCTGAAGAATAAACCATTGAATGGGTACCAGATTTATTGATTTTTATTTTGTACACAGTCCCAATTGCTGAGCTTTTTCTTGTGTTATCTCTGGTTTTCCACCAGAACAAACTGACAGTGATGGGGGACCTTATGTCTATATCTTAAGCACACTCAGGACTTTTCTGGAATCAATTCCTATGAGTGGAAATACTTGAATAAAGGTTATGCAAATGTTTAAGCCTTTTGATACACATTGTTAAATTATCTCTTCAGAAAGGTTAAACCAATTTACACTCTCAACAGTAGTGTTTAAGAGAGACTCTTTCCCTAAATCTCCCTTAATAATGAAGAGTCGCATTATAAAATCCTTCCCAGCTGCCATTTTGGTGAAAAATAGAACTTATTTATTTTTTATTTACTTGGTAACTATTAAAGTATCCTACAGGTTTTTGAACCAGTCATGATTCTCCTTCTGGGAAAATCCTTGTCATGTTTTTCATGTCTTTTATTGACTTTTTGAGAGACATGTACTTACATTTCATCTTAAACATGCAAATGTGGTGGTAACAAAGCATGATTTCACTTAGCAAACATTTGTAGATGAGCAATGAGGGTGCAAAGTTCCTATGGAGAGTTCAAGGGATGACTCATCTGCCACACCTGGCCACCTGCGATGTGCCCACTCACAGTTTACTGGTGGCCACGAGTGTTGACATGATGATTAAATGTTCTGAAGCCAACTTGATGGGATAAACCCATTTGTGTATGTGTATCTTCTCAGGGAAATCCTTCCTAACTGAGCCACCAGAGTTAGCTGCTTTATCCCCTGAGCTCCAACCCCAACTCCTGTGATTACAATTACATTTTCTCTGGTTTAGTTTTCACTCCCTTCCTCTGAGAAAGTAAACCACCTGAAGGCAAAAACTCAGATTCTATTCCCCAGGGACCTGGATCATAACTGTGTATGCAGAAGACTCTGAGCAAGTGTTTTGAGGAATACATGTTACCATTAGACTATTGGAGAACATCATACTGTATTTCTCAGAGTTTTTATGTATCCAGGGCATTGCATGTGAAAGCATCTACCAGGAAGGTCGCACTGGGTATGTGTTTGTTTGAGTTACTTATTTCAAATTGACAAATAAAAATTATATATATATTTATCATGTATAATATGTTTTGAAATTTGTATACATTGTGGAATGGCTAAATCAAGCTAATTAACACATCCTTTACTTCACACAGGTAACATTTTTTTTATGGTGAAAACACTTAAAATCCACACTTTTAATGAGTTCCAAGAGTATGATACATTGTTTTTGAGTATTGACTATAGTCACCATGTTGTACAATAAATCTCTTAAACTTAATTTCTCCTATCTAACTGAAATGGTGTATCCTTTGACTAATATCTCCCAACCCTACCCCCATCCCACCCCAGCCCCTGGCAATGATGATGCTACTCCCTGCTTCTATGTGTTCAAAGTTTTTAGATTCTACATGTAAGTGAGATCACACAGTATTTGCCTTTCTGTGCCAGGCTTATTTCACGTAATATAATGTGCTCCAGATTCATCCATGTTGTTGCAAATAACAAGATTTCCTTCTTTATTATGGCTGAATGGTATGCTGTTGTGTACGAAGCACACTTCTTTATCCATTCATCTGTTGATGGACAAAGGTAGATTACATACATTAGCTATTGTGAACAATGCTTCAGTGAACACAGTAGTGCAGATATACCTTCAAAATACTGATTTATTTTCCTTTGGATATATACCCAGGAGTGGGATTGCTAGAGCATATGGTAGTTCTATTTTTAATTTTCTGAGGAACCTCCATACTGTTTTTCATAATGGCTGTACTAATTTGCATTCCCACCAACATTGAGGCACTGGGTGATTCTTCAGAGACTCTTGAAGGAAAATGCAAAACCTGTGCAGTATTTGGGTGGTGAGACAGAAAGTGGAGAAGGATATTGTGTTCTAGCATCCTGCAAACACGACTACTGAATTTGGAATTCAGAACACAAAGAGAAGGGATTTATTTTCCAGCTCAGAATATCAGGTAGAGGCAAGAGAGGAGAACTTCTGTTTCTCAAATCATCAAAAAGAAGGAAAGAGCTGGTTCTCTTTTGAGAGGTTTTTGTTGGTTTATTTTTCTCATAGCTCCATTCATTCAAAATTTTAAATTCCACGTCTTCCCTCCATTGACCTGAAAGTAAGTGGAAATATAATTTATAAGCAAACTGGAAATATGTTTTATTCACCACTCTGCTTGCTAATTACTAGTAAAGGTTGTACATCTGGCTAGAGCAGACTTTTTGTGCTTTGTAGTCTTCCTGCTGCTTCACATTTGAAGTGGATGTCAACAGTGAAAAATTAGGAAATTTTATATGGACGTTTATATTTCTGGTTTTTCATTAAAAATTGGAAGATCTGGCAAAGCTGGACCATGATCCAATATAACAACAATTTGGTGGGATTTGCTAGTTGTTAAATACTCTGTATATAGTATGAGCTCTTCAGTCACCTACTTTACCCACTGATGTTACCAACTTGTCCTAGAGCTAACCCTTTACGTTCAAGTCCTTTCTCTAATTTGCGTCACACAGCAAACCCGAATGGTATTTAGGTTGGCTATTATTATTTTCATTTTAGATGATGACATCAAGTATTTTTGTGCTAAAATTACATAGTAGGAAGTGTCAGAGCTGGGATCAGGTCCCTAACTTCAGATCACTTTTTTTTTCCATTACTCTACCTACCTGTCCCTATTTGATGATGCTATCATCTTAGAGCCTTCACAGATGTATGTGTATGTGTAAATACACACATTTTGTAAATTTTGTAAGTAAGCATGCACAAATTTTGAAGGAAGTTCAGCATCTTAAGCCTCTCATAACAAGCCCTTCTGGGGAATTAAGTGTTCTTCATGTTTCTCCTCTTCTTCATTTACTCTCTTATAATTACTTTTTAAACATGGCATCACTGGACTCAGCAAACACATACTGGTCAATGTGTTTATGTTGGGACAGCTTTGTTGAGTGAAGTTTCTTCTCCGACTCCCTTCATTCTTTGGAAGAACCAAAGACCAAGACAAAAGTGGGTATGGCTCACAGTTGCTTCATCATGCACAGGTATATTCCTGGTGAAATGGACAAATCAGTCAGGTCAGTGGATCTGCTCAGAAATTCATGTTGATGTCAGTGGCATCAAAACAAAGAGTAGAAAATGCCAGATGCTTGTTTCTGGCTCATTATTTTATTTTAAATGCCTTGCATGGTGTTTTCTGGCTCAAACACTGAGCAACCTGAGGGTAAAGCCTGAATTCCCAAAGAAACTCAGGATGGGACCTCTGCCTGCCTCTACATTCTTGATGCTCACCATGGCTTCCTTTCCAACTATCTGCAAAATTTTAAATGCACTCTCATCTCTAAGGCTTTTTGGCAGTTTTCTCTGCCTGAATGCTCTCATCTCCTGCCTTTTTTTCTTTTTTTGCCCAGCCAAGTTCTACTTGCCCATCTTGCTTAAGCCTTCATATCACCTTTCCCTAACTTTCTCCTCCAGCTGCTTAGATAAACCTTCTCCATCCCACGCTGCAATCCGTGCCAATCTAAGGGAACCTTCTCATACTTATCATGCTACTTACTTGTGCTGTGAGCTTCTGGGGGCAAAGATCTTATATCTCCAACACTAAGCCGCGATTGGCACTTCAGAGCTCTTCAGAAATGCATGCTGGAGGATTTATTATTTTGTTTGTTCAGTACCTAAATCTGTAGGGTCTTTATATAGGAGCCCTGTTGTATCAGGAAAGGGGAATATCACAATCTGAGACAACAAATGAAGAATTGCCTTTAAAAGGTGTCACAGACTTAGCAATGGTAGAATCTGTAGAACCTCCTAACATTTTTGAGAGTTTACTTCACTGTAGAGCTGTGCTGTTGTGCTAAGCAAGCCCTTTCCTTCCATCCATTACTTAAATCCTCACGTCAACCCTATAACCCCTTTGTTTGGCAAAGAGGAGGTTGTTGAGAAAAGAAGCTAAATAGTTTTGCCTAAAGTCACATGGTTAATTGTTGGAGGAATAAGAATCCCTATAGAAGCTGTTGGCTTCCAGGACTCATAGGGTTAATCACTATGTAAAGAAATTCTTGACTTTTGCCTTTAGCCTGTTTCTTGGATGACTCAGGCAGCGGCAAGACCAACTCTGGACTCCTTAGGTTAATTGAGTTTATTGGATTATCCATCACATTTTTTCGATTTTCCAAGCCAGAGTCTTCATTTGCCAGGGTGTCACTGGCTTGATCAAACCATGTGGGATTTCTGTAGCCCCTGAACATTCTGTCTTTGTCTTCTTCATCAATATACACCCATTTTAGGTGCCATTTTGTTATATGCTTTTCAACCCTGTCTTCTGATCAGAGGTGAGAGACACTCAAATCCAAGTCAGAAAGGCATTCCCAGGCCTGTTTTGCAATTGTTCTTATCCTAAAAGTAAATTATGGGCATTATATCTCTGAAGCATTGTTACCCATATCTAGAATGCTACCTTATCTTATAGTTCAGTCAGGGTTGAACAAGAAGAAAAGGGCTGGAAGTCTAGGATGAGTGATTTTGGTTTCAAATAGGTAAAAATTTTCAAGAACATGGTCAGTAAATATTGTACAGTCTCTCTAGAAATTTCACATTTCCATCCAGATACTCATTAATGGCTCAGTTTTTAATAAGAAATCATTTTCTATAGTTTCTATAATTTTATTTGCTGTTGTAGTCTGAGTGCGCACAATTTTGGAACTTTATAACAAGAGTGTTTCTAATGTTTTATTTACAACATTAATAATGTTAGCTATTATTAACCATGTGTCCCCAACCTGCCAAAAATAATAACGTCTCTGATCTTTCCAAGAGACTTTTTCCCTGTTTCAGACAGTGAGATTGGTTGTGGAGATGGACTTGTTTAGTGTTAAACAGCTAGTTAAAGCCTGAGACTTGAGTGAACCAAGAGTTGCCTGGTCTTAAACTCCGTGCTATTTCCATTCTGTCTTACAGCTGGGGAAGGTTTGTGTACAACAGGATTTGGTTAAAAGGATGTTCATTGTGGAGTTGTAATAATAATGACTAATCAGAAACAATATAAAAAAGGGGAATTGGTTTAATACATTCTGTCACATCCATATAATACAACATTAATTAGCATTCAGACATTCACTTTAAATGTGAGTGAACATATATGTGTTATTATATGGCCATGGCAAGATGTCCAGCTTATATTTAGTGGAAGAGAGATTGCAGAAATATTTGCGCCACATTATCTACTTGAAGGCATGTATATATGTGCATGCCTGGCTGCATACGTAGACAAGGTCTGGGCCAGCACTCGCCAACAGAGATGCAATGCAGGCCATGTATGTAAATTATTTTTTCTAATAGTCTAATAAAAAAAGTAAAAGGACATGGGTGAGATTATTTTAATATTATATTTTGTATGATATGGCATATCAAATATATTTATATTTTATGTTGATTACATATATCAATGTGATCAATATAAAAATATTAGCAATACATTTTGAATTTTTGGTACTAAGTCTTCAAAATCCAGTATGCGTTTTTACATGGCCATCACATCTCAGTTTGGACCAGCCACATTCATGTGTTCAGTAACCACGTGTGGCTTTCAGTTACCTTATTGGATAGCGCTGGTCTAGAAGAAATATAATAAGATCATAAAGTGTTCACTTTGGGGTGGGGGGATTATGTGTGTTGGTGTTAGTTTATTGTCTCCTTTTGTCTTATTTGCATTTCCCAAATTTCCATAATGAATACATACTGCCTTTGTAATTTGGAATTAAAATAAACTATTAAAGACATCATTCATTTTTAATAGGGAGTGGTGAGCTTCTAAAATACACTGTTAAAAATAAATACATAAAATGTAAATCTGTGACCTATTTTCAATGGAGGAGAGAAGCTGGGAATGGTATGAGGTTGGCTCTCCTCTCTCCTCCTCTACTTTTCTGTTCTGTGACCCCTTCTCCCAAATGCCTCACCTTGGGAGCCACGGGGAGGAGAGAGGTTAAGCTTCACCTCCGCAGTCAGGAGGTTGACCTCTGGTGAAGTGACCTTGCCTGCCAGAAGGCTGAGGTTTTGCCCTAGATTCCTTTTTAGTCTCCTTGAGAGACAAAGGCAGCTGTCTTGGGAACAGCCTACACTAGGTTGTCTCACTCTTTTATGCCATTATTGCTGACCCTTTATCAAAGAGCCTTTTCAGACTCATTTTTCCCGTAATCACTATTCCTCCTCCTGCATTAAATTTTAATACCACAGATACACTGTATCTGTTTGTGCTGTGTACACTGTGTATCTGTTTATGTATGGTAGCACTCTAGAGAGACACAAACCATTGTCATATTTAAGAGTTTTTTGCACTCTTCCAACCAAGAACCAATTTTCACCCCCTTAGGGGCGATATCGCTCCCTCTCCCCCATTGAGAAAAATGCCTGGGCCATGTTCGCTCATGCTGTTGGTAGCAGGGGTTGTCCTGTGAATTATGTTAAACTCAGCATCTTGGGTCAGGGTCTCTGGACTTGCTACCCACGTGTCTTTGCATTGTAGGTCCTTTCCACTTCCGTGTTCCCACTAGAGCAAACCGGTTCAGCCAAAAGGCCATCGTATCTGGGAAACCTGTCCCAATCTCCCTCCCTTCTCCCTGCCCACGTGGGGAACATCCTTTCTGCATTTGCCGTGGCCTGACCATGGCCAGCGTTGTCCTGTTCCTCATTCTGGCCCCGTCTCTTCTTCCCTGTGATTGGACCCTCCTTGGAAACAGGGTGCTGTGCATAATTTTGTTCCCCGTGTTTGTCTAGAGCCGGGCCTTGCATGCCATCGTCTCTCAGTAAATAGTTGTGAAACTGAACGAAATTGCCTTCAGAAAACCCTTTCCGGTCCAACTGTTTCTCTATCAGAAAATCTCATTAAGACTTAATCGCTAACATCTTCCCATCCCAGGGGTCATGCTGCAGTCCCCAACTGTGAGTGCAATCCTGCACGGTGAGGAAGTGAGAGCCTCCTCTCCATCCCCGGGACCCACACAGTTCCTGTGTATTTCCCTCCACCCGCAGGTCACCCCCAAGGGCTGAAATTGCATGCACCCACATGAATCTCGCTGCCCCTTTTCCTTCCCCCTTTTATTTCTTAAATCACTGTATTGAAAACATATTGATTGGAAACTGTGAAATAACAGCCACTGGGAGCTGGACTTGTGTGGCTGCCAGCCCTGGCTGTCATCTGCTCCATCAGCCAGTGCTCTGTGCTTGGTCCACCAGAAACCTCTGTCCCCCACCCTCACCCACCTGTGTCTAACCACACCCACCAAGAAGCCCCTCTCAAGAACTCCTTCTCTTCCAAAGTGATATTTCACTCCAAACGCTCATCTGGGGCCCTGTTCATCTCTCTGTGGTCGGGAAACCTCCCCCTTGCTCTGTTCTGCATAGATGTCGCCTCTGTTAGAAGCTCAGTAGAACTCTGCAGATCTGAATGGAAGATTTGAGGGCTTGCAAGAGCTCTCGCGGCTGATAGCAAGCATTTAGCTAAGGAAATTAAATTTGAAGGCCCTGCATTCTGGCTGGATTTTGTTACTCTTTGGACTGGGAATGATTTGGTTGCGAGGAGATTCCATCTCAGGGTCTCAGAGAGGGAAAGAAAGCTGAACAGTGCCTAATGAAGGAACTCCGTATGGGCAAAACCCTGACATTTGAGATGCTCAATGTAATCAGCAGAACTGGTAGCTTTAGGCAAAGATCACTGCGCTGAAAAATAAAATTCACTTGGCCATATACTGTTCATGAAAATGCCTTTTTATGATTCACAGCTTCCATAGGTACCAGCCATAATGTCTTAACCGTTTTATTCTAGAGGGCTTTAGGTATGCTTGAAAATGTGCAACATATAGAAGCATGTGTGCATACCTTAGAGATCTTAATTGCATTTTCAGTCCAGTAGAGTTTTATTAATTATTCTAGTCACTTTAATTTATATAGCCTCCATATTTTACACAGTAAAATGAGCAAAAATGATAAGAAGGAGTGTTAATGGTCATAATTATTGACTGGACATTTGAGATTTATATCTAAGTATGTTCACCTTTGGAAGATCTGACGTGCTGTTTCACTTGTGCACATTATTTGCCTTTTTTATCCTCCATATTCATTCATTCATTCTCTCTCTCTCTCCATCTCTTTCTCTGTCTGTCAAGGGAGAGGGGAATTACTGCAAGTAGATTATGAAATATTGTTGCACAGTACATAAAAACATATCAGCGCTGGCACATTTGTAATTTACTCATAAGTATGAGATTCATAGTAGAGATCTATATATCATATTAGCAAAATAATATCCATCCTGTACTATATTATTTTACTAACATGATGGCTGAATTTCAAATGAAATGCAAAGGTCATGGTTGCTATTCTATTAGGGCCCTTTAATCTCATTTGTCACCCCATTACTGACCTCGACTTTGTTAGTTGCAGCAAGCACTGCTGATTTTGAACTGAAAGAGGGCTCCTCCAACAGATGTCATTTCAGGCTTTGAATTTAGAAGCATGGGACCCTGATTTAAAATTCTTTGTTCCCCTGGGACAGGAGAATGTTAAAAGTTTGTGATCGTCCTCTGGTTACCCACAAGGTGAAGTTTTTAGATGGAAGAAAAACGGGTCCTGTTTCACCTGTAACATACTGCATACCTTTCCAAGTACTTGTGTGCCCTCACCTTGTGCCCCTCTTCAAACTAGTGATCACCTCCACCTTTGAGAAAACTAGTAGCTAAAATGAAACAATGCTACTTTATGAAAAGTCCCTGAGAAGCAATTTAACCTGGTTAACCATGTCATCAATCTGTCACCAGGCGAGAAGCTGTTGACACCAGATGACCTCTCCTCTCCCATCACACTGTGAAGTTATCAGTGGGGCAAGAGCTTTCTCTTTGATGCCATACAATTAAACTGAAGGATGGAAAGCATTTGCTAGAAGGAAACCAACTGCAAAGAGAAGCTACACCCAACCGAAACACCTTCACCTCCCAGGCACACACATGCAAATTATCTTTAACCAAAAGAGAATGGATTCCACTCGTTCATACCACATATCACATATAAGATATTCCTAGAGCAGGGACTTTTTTTTTTTAATGAGTCAGACCCCTGTAGAGTGCATGGCATTGCTTAAAATACTGCAGCCATTTGCATTTAATGGTGATGCAAACACCGCTTTGAACATTGGGAACATCATTTACTGAGAAAAACAGGAGGTAGTCAGTATAAATCTCCAATATGGGAAAAAAAAAAAAGATTACAATAAAAAGAAGTTTAAATCCCAACAACTTCCCTTTTTTTTTTGTAAATTATTTCTAGTAAACAAGCCTGTAGCTTATGAAATTTTATCACTAACTTGAGAGGTGACCATTTTCTGATGTTTATAAATCTCACATAGCCATGAGGCCAGTGTGTAATAGCAATATCACATGATTTCTCAATAGCTGGTGAGTAAAACAACCCTTTTCTCAGGAAGGGTGACGGTATGTATGTGTAGTAAGAATCTAGTATACCTACCGTATACCAGGCTGGCGAAAAGCAGGGTCCTCAGAGAGACCAAATGGAAAAAAAATTGCTTTTCTATTGACCCCACATCCAGGAATTAGGGAACCCCTATGTAATTAAGGTGCAGGGGGAGTTCCGATGCATTAGTTGCTGTCGGAACCATGGTTAGGGTAAGTCTAGGCTCTGAATAAGCACTTTACTGCCCCTTCAAGGGTCCAGAAATTTCACCACAAAGGATTTGAGTCTCTTCAGGGGACAGTGGGGGTTTCTCCCAAGCGCCTCTTGACCTATGTGATGCAACCCAAGGAATGGCCCAAAATGGAAATAAAAGGATTTTAGGGGGACAATGGCATTGAGTCAGGACTTCTATAGAACATATGTCCTATAGAAAAGAGCCAACCTGCCAGGGTTCCAGTTCTTGCTTATTTTTGGCTGTGTGAATTTGGGTGAGTCACTTGGCTTCTCTGAGCCTTAGCTTGCTACTTTGTAGAATAGTTCTGAGGATTAAAGGAGACAGTACGTGATGTATAAAGTGGAACTGGTGCGTGGGGGCGCTCGGGAGATGTTGGCTCGGGGTTGTACCGTCGTCATCACTACCACTATCCTGATGGCCAAACATCAGGGCAGCAAAACGTATCCTAGAGCCCAGCCAGCCTCTGTTTGGTGCCTCATAGGTAAAGTTGAATGCTTGTGGAATAAGTGAATGAATGACTTCTTTGTCTTCCCTCTTGGTCAGCATAGGAGATAACTCATTGCAGGAGATTGGCTCTGAGATCTCGCTTGTTCATCCATGCATGGTTGAAAGACTTCTCTGTGCTGAGGGAGTGCAGCCTGGTGCTCAGGATGAGGACTCTAAAGTTGTTCTCTGCATGGCTGTTGACTTGTTGTCTGATGGGATGCCTATGTGAGCCTCATCTTCCTTAGTGATAAAAATGGGCATCATCATCAGAGCATCTACCTCAGAGGATGGTTGGGACAACAAGCAAGATCATGAAAGCCAGAAACTATGAATCCCCTGGAGAACTTTCACAACACTATTGCTATCCAGACCCTGGCCCCAAAGTTTGGGATTTGTTTGTTCAGGGGGGAAGGTCCCTTGGACATCAGTGGTATGAAAGTCTTCCAGGAGGTTCTACTGGAGGACGGCTGCAGGACATTAATCGAGGGATAGCTTAGTGGCTGTTGTGGAATATCCTCATATCCTGTCGTGCACTCCTTATTTCTTTCCTCATTATTTTTTTTCATATTCGTGGGAAAAACAATGTTGTACCCTTCTGAAGGTTTCACCTTGTTTTTCTTCCTTTTGGGAACCATTTATTTTGGGGAAATATGGCACAGGAAAAGTATGCAATAGGTGTGAAGTAAATAAGTGGGTATATATTGATTTATTGATATTTAGGAAGTCAGAGTTATTCCTAGTGCAATAAACCATGCCTCCAAACACTCACAGCACCCCCATCATAAGGGGCGACCATCGCACCTCGATCTGGGTGCAGCTTTTGCTCCTGAAGGCTGCTGATGCCTCTGCAGCCTTGGTAGCTGTCTCAGGTGCCATCTGCCATCGGTCAGGGATGGGTGTGGAGGGGCCTGAGTAATCAGCACGTTTCTTGGTTATCACCAAAGAGAGGACATCAGGCCCAGCATGCATGGATGGCAGAAGGGTTATTGCAAAGGCAATCGTAAGCCTGGGAATCCAATTCTTTTCCTAAATGAGTGCTGAAAAAAGGATGAAAGGGGATTCGGTGTCAGCAATGGGGCAAGAGAGAAAAATTGTGTTCTTATTTGAAAGCCAGCACCTGCCTGGAAAGGCCTGCAGGTTAGTGCCATTGGGGGAGAGATTAAAGTCCCCCAGGGCCTCAGTTCGCCTGAGGAGGAGTTAGGAGGAGGACCGCAGTAGCGAAGGCGTCTGAAGCCCTCTGCAGCCTGCACAGGTGGAATGATCGTTCTCCCCTCCGGGCTCTCGTAAAATCTGCCCACATCCTCTGAAGAGCCCTTACCACATTGTTAGGCACTCAGTAAATGAGAAATTGCGTGCCGTTGTGCATGCTTTATTTTATGTGTCTTTCTTCTCTGTTAGATTCTCAACCACTTGATGGCAGAAGCCATGAATCACTTTGCTCAGTATAGTCAGCGCCAGGAAGGTGCCTGGCTCCCATCCTTGGTACCCAGTCAGCACGTGGGCATCAAAGCCACCTGGAAAGACACTGTTTGGCCCTTTAGTTATACATGCATGGGCCCAGAGGATCCCCAGAATTTCGATGCTTTCAGGAATCATCAGGAGACTAGAAGATGTCAATTCTCAACCCTGGCAGGGCATAAGGGCCACTTGGAGAGTTTTAACCACTACTGATGCCTGGGCCCTGGGAAGAGTCTAATTTAAATCTGAGTCTCTTGGGATGGAACCAAGGCATTTATAGTATCTCAGTTCCTTGGGTGAGTCGGGTCCAGGCAGGGCTGAGGACCACAGCTCCAAAATAACAGAGGACAACTGAGCTAAAAGCAGGGATGAGAAGACAGGAGAAGGAATGAATGATTGAATGGAAAAGAGAAATGAGACAGCAAGGGCACCTGGGGGTCTGGCTGCATCCTCACCACCGTCAAACCTACCCCCACCAGGCCAGACACTGTGCCTGGGGGTTTGTGACTGTTATTTCATGTCATACAACACCCCTAAACAAAGTGAGCATTCCCTTTCCAGCAAAGGAATGAAAGCTTATAAACTGAAGTTAGGCTGCTGGATGCCAGACCCCAAGCACTGAGCCACTCGGCTATGCACCTTCAACACGACAAGGTAAGATGGGAATGGAATGAGAGGGAGAAAAAAAAACAAGACTGATAAACTCAAGGAAAGCTAGTGGGCAGTAAAGCAAAAACAAATACCACTGTAAACAAGGAGAGGAATTCATATTTCTCAAGGGCCTCCGAGGCCTCATGATGAACTCACAACAGCTGTGAAAGGTAAACTCAGTCACCTCCAGCTTACAGTGGGAGATCTGATGCTCAGAGTAGTCTAGTGTTTCGCCCAAACTCACACAGCTACAAAGTGTCTGAGCTAGCTTTTTTTTTTAAGGGCTGAAAGATAAAGTGTTTTAGGCTTTGCTGACCATGCAGTCTCTGCCAGGACTATTCCAATCTGGTATTGCAGCGTGAACGTCCCCCCAAATAGATAAAATGTAAACAAGTAAATGCAGTTGTGTTCCAAGAACATTTGATTTATGGACATCAAAATTTGAATTTCTTATAATTTTCATGTATCATGAAATGTTATTTTTCTTTTGATTTTTCTCAACTTTCAGAAAATGTAAAAACCATTCTTAGCTGGGGCCGTGGGATGGTTTTGGCCAGAGGGCTGCTACTTTCCAGCCTTAGTCCAAACTCTGCAGCATCTCGAGAGTAAAAAGTTGATAAGAAAGCACAGAAGGAAATAATTAGATGTCCATTCCCGACATTTGTCCCCAGTCCAGGTTCCCATAGGGCAGAGAAGTGTTCAGCATTTTCTGTCTTCCCTAGCTCAATCCCCACAAGCAATTATTTGTAGAATCCACTTGTGCTTTCCAAACCAGAGCCCCTGGACTTTGAAGTGGGCCACTCCCTTTCTTTTGTCTTTGAAAGAAGTGTAATAAACTCCAAAACCTTTTCTTCTACCAATATTTACTGGATGACTAATAGACTCTGGACTGTGTTCTGGGCACTAAGGGTATAGTGGTCATCTTGTCTCCTCTGGCTACCATAACAAAATGTCATAGACCAGCAGTCCCCAACCTTTTCGGCACCAGGGACCAGTTTCATGGAAGACAATTTTTCCACGGACTAGGGGGAGAGGATGGTCTCGGGATGATTCAAGCTCATTACATTTACTGTGCAGTCAAACCTCTCTGCTAATGATAATCTGCATTTGCAGCTGCTCCCCAGTGCTAGCATCACCGCCTCAGCTCCACCTCAGATCATCAGGCATTGGATTCTCATAAGGAGCCACAACCTAGATCCCTCGCTTGTGCAGTTTATGGTAGGGTTCCTGCTCCTATGAGAATTGAATGCCGCTGCTGATCTGACAGGAGGCGGAGCTTATGCTGTGATGCCAGCGATGGGGAGCGGCTGTAAATACAGAAGAAGCTTCACTTGTTCACTCATGGCTCACCTCCTGCTGTGCAGCCCTGTTTCTAAAAGGCCACCGACTGATACTGCTGCAGGTCCGTGGCCCGGGGATTGGAGACCACAGTCATAGACTGTGCGGCTTCCACAATATAAATTTATTTCTCACAGTTCTAGGGTCTGAAAGCATGAGATGTGGGTGCCAGTGAGGTCCAGTTCTGGTGTGGATTCTCTCTCTGACCTGCAGAGAGTCATCTTCTCCCTGTGACCTCACTTGGCAGAGAGATATCGCGCACGGGTGCATACCAGAGCACTCTGGTGCCTTTTAGACAAGGACTCGAATCCCCCCATGAGGGCTCCACCCTCATGACCTCATCTAAACCCAACTACCTCCCAAAGGCCCCATCTCCAAATACGTCACATTGGGACTAGGGCTTCCACATACGAACTGGGTGAATTGGGAGGGGGCACAACTCAGTCCCATAGAGTGATATACAAGAAAATGAGGTCCCTGTGTTCATGAGCTTATTTTTATTTGGCAAATATGACAATAAACAAGTACACGAAAACTAATAATCATTTCAGCTAATGATAAGGGCTACAAAGGCAAAAAAATAAAGCAAAACATGAACAGAATACAGGAGCAGGGATTATAACTTTGGAAACTGTTTTCAAAGAAGGCCTGTTTGAGCAGGGAACATTGGGCTGAGAAGTGAGTGATGTCATCGAGTGGCCCTGGGAGGACCTGGGAGAAGACTGTGCCAGAGGGAAAGAGAAGGGCACATTGAGAAGGGCCACCAAGACCACAGAGGGTCCAACAGGGTGAGCCGGGGACAGAGAGGAGGCCGGCGTGCCTGGAGAGGGTCACAGTGGAGGTTGGTAGCCCGCCATGCGGAGCTGGGATATTGCCTGTTAAAATGCAATGGGGAGACGGGTGAGTCAGAAGCACTGGAGTAGAGTCATGCGTCGCCTGACTGCAGGGGCATGTTCTGAGAAATGCATCGTTAGGCGATTTCGTCATTGTGCAAACACTTAGAGTGTGCTTAGCCTGCTACACAGCTAGGCTGTACGGGGCAGCCCATGCCTCCCAGGCTGCAAACCTGTACAGCACGTTACTGGACTGAACACTGTAGCAACTGCAACACAGGGCTAAGATTCATGTATCTAAACACATATAAATATTGAAAAGGTACAGTAAAACTACGGTATTGTAACTTTACAGGGCCACTGTCACACACGCAGTCCATCGTTGTCGGGAATGCCATTAGGTGGTGCGTTTTCAGTATATTTTGGATGCTGTGTGGGGAATGGATGATGGGGGCAAGAGTGGAAGTGGGGAAGCCAACTGAGAGGCTGCTAGGGAGGGCAGGTGGCCTTGGAGGCCCCTCTTGCTCTGGGGCTCTCCCCTTTCTGGATGGCTCAACCTCTGGGCAGCAGGGCCTCCGAGCTCCTTGCCTGGGAAGAGGTAGCAGGTCTTCCGTCCGCCCAAATTGCCGTTACTCAGGAGGGCCTTGCGCTCCCGGCCAGAGATCGTCTGCAGTGATGTGATCTAATGAGGAGTCTGACTTGCCAGTTGCCTTGTGCTTTGCAGCTAATAAAGAACAGATTATACTCTGGATGGTTTGGAGTCAGTAGCCAAGTTGCCTTGTGATTATTGTAACTTCTTTGATGGGAGCTTGTGTCGCTGCAACTCAGTCCTGCCCACGTTGTATTTGGGAATTAATATTCCAGTCTCCTCGGGCCTAGGCTTTTTCTCGTCCAAAGAGAAGAGAATGGGTCTCTGGGTCACTTTAACCCTCACAGTCCAGGGTACTTCGTCTCCTCCCTAAAATAGATGAAATATTAGGGACTCGTAGAACAGCCAGCAAATGCCAGTCATTTCAGAATTTTGACAATTTGTGCTATGTTTTCTCTTTTTTCCCCAGTAGTCCTTATGCCCCCCCCACACCTTTTAAAACCATTTTTAATGATTCTCTGTTTAGAAAAGCACCATATCATCATTTGAAAAAAATGTAGAAATACACGCAAAATCAAAAATCACTCATGAGCTGCTCATGACCCCAAAATAATCACTCTTAACATTTTGATATTTCTCTTGTTGGTCTGTTTAGTGTGTGTGTGTGTGTGTGTGTGTGTGTGTGAGAGAGAGAGAGAGAGAGAGAGAGACAGAGATAGAGACAGAGACAGAGAGACAGAGACAGAACATTTACAGTATCAGACTCACAGTGTATTTTCCAAATTTATCCTATGATTTTTTAATTGGTATTAAAATGTGAACATTTTACCATACCGTTGATCATTTTTCAAAATTACATTTAATGATCTCATCATATTCCACGGTAGGAGAATCTGTCACCACCATTGACACTGAAGAAATTTTGGGGTCTCTTTTCCTTAATAAGAATAATGCCACAGAGAACTTTCTTATAGCAAGTCTTTGTTTACATTTTTGAAGTCTCCTTGGACTAAATCCTAAAAGGTGGTATTTAGGGGTCAAAAAATTTAAACACCTTTATAGCTTTTGAGCAGACTTTATCCAACTGGTCTTTGAAATGATCATGCCCGTGCAAACCCTATAACTGTAGTCTATTAGAGTGCTGTTGAAGCCCATCATTGCCAACAGTATTTGGCATTATGGAATACATTATTAATTCGACAGGTAAAAATTGACATCTCCTTATCTAATGCTTTCTTTTTTATCTTTGTAATGCCAAGAACAAACATACATAATACCCTGACCATGAGTGTCAGGCACTGTGGGAAGTAGATGCTATTATCTTTATCTTACAAATTGAGAAACTAATGCTACCTGGTAAGAGGGGAAGCTAGATTTGGATTCTAGCCCTGGCAATATGATCCTAGAGTCTAAGCATTAGCCACAGCTCCATTCTGCCTCCAGGGAGGAGCAGGAACAGGACAGGACCCTTTCAGCTGGGAGTGAAGCAGGAAAGCAATCTGATTAAAGTAATTCATACTAGCAGGTGAATGACCAACCAGAAGCATCTATCTGGTTTTCATTAAAAACAAAACAAACTACTTGTTATTCCAAATAAAAATATTCTCTGTGGAGGGAATTTTAAGATATTTAGGAGAAGTAAAAAAAAAAAAAAAAAAAAAAAACACCTAACAATGATAAAGGAAGATACTTATGGGAAAATTCAGATCTTCCTCCAGTTTTCTGGTCACTCACTACTGGCCCCCATACTAGTATTAGAAATTTCATATTTATAAATAAAATGTCTTACAATTCAGTGCTTAAAATACTGAGTTCATTGTCATGATATAAACATCTAAAATTTCACCTTCTCTTTAAAATTAGAAGATCTAGAGGCATTCCCTGTTGCTCATTTCAATAGTTTATAGTATCCGATCATCCCTTGAATCCGCACCTGCTAGCCGGCCAGCTCTCATCTTCCTTCCTTACCAACTGTCTCCACTTTCTCTCTCTTTGAATCAACTCTCTAAAGCTTTCCTCTCAATATTACAATTATTTTTTAACTAGACTCTTTCCATAACTGGGAATCCCCTTGCTAGGGTTGTCGGGAAGGGGAGGCTGAAGGGTCACGGGGAGGCTGTGCCACGTGTCATCTGGAAGACACCCATGTGCAAGTCGGGGCCGTGACTTTGTTAGTGCCGCTTGAATAGCTCGGTAACTTGAGCTTCCCCTGTTCTGCTGCACTGCATCATCGTCCTAGAGGAGACCTGAAATAAAGTGTATCACATCGGGCAGATCTTTTGAAGGATCATGAGTGCAGGTTAAATATAATATTCAAGTCCATATTCTTAGCGTCTTTCCCCCCTAAACGGAGACGGGAGGCACTTGAGCATTCTGTCCCATGTGCGCCTCGCCTCTCTTTGCTAATGTTTGATTTCCATCCTTTCTGTATGTGAGAACATTCGCAGGCATCTTCCCCACTTCAAAGAGACGGGCTTGGGTTGGAACAAGGAGATCTCCCTTACTCGGCAGGAGGAGCCAACATCAAACTCTCCCTGACACATTGGGTTCCTTTCTTCCCATCTAAAAAGGACTCTTTAAAGCTTCAATGACACTTCAGTCACCTGTGACCACCGTTACCATTTTTGCCAGTTTCTTAATATCACTAGTTTTATTATTTATTAAATATCTAATTGATTGGCTTTCTAAAAGATACATTTATGTCAGTGCAGTAAATAGAAACTTGATGTTATAAGTTGAAGCATAATTATACAAGTCACTTCATATTAAAAATAGATACCTAACTACCAACCAAGACCACCTGATGTACCACCGATGGTTCAAACGCCAAATGTGGGGAAACACTCATTTAAAAGAAAGTATTTCATGGGGATAGGGGAGAAAGCAGCCCTGCTTCTAAAAAGCCAAAGTAGTTTTCTGTAGCTGCCTGTCCTAGACTCTTGTTGTAAATATCTAGGCTTCATTCAGGAAAAAACAAAACAAAAAACAAAACCCTCAGAGCTACTCCCAAGGCGGCGTCTTCCTCACATCCCATCCCCTGTGCATATCAAATACTTGATATCCCTGGGGTGCCCCAGCTCTTCTGGAAATCTCCCCCAAGGCTTTCTTTCCTCCTTCATCACCACTTGCACCACTCTTGCTGCTTCCACTGCCTTGAAGTCATCACACTCTTCTTGTGAATACCGGAGGCGCTTTGCAGAGAGGACGATAAGGGATTGTGGACACAGCCTCTTCATTTCCCCGTGTTTCAAGTTTGTAAAACCCCAGATCCCCCCTGAAACCCCCCAGGAGCATTCTCTTGCTTTGTATTCCTCTCAAAGAAGGTGCGACTCTTGTTTTCTTTTTAAATTCATTCCTCCCTCTCTCTCCCATCCTCCCTCCTCATCAGTGAGCCAGAAGTGTCGTCCTGTAGTTTGGAAATAGCATTCTTTGCTGTGTTTGAAATGCTTGCTCCAGTTGAACTGATGTTCTGGGTAATGGCTTGGTGGTTTCTAGTCTCTAATCTAAACAAGAATGAGTCCATTTTGGGTTCTCTTAGCTGCCTAAGTGGTCCCTGGGATTTGATGCTGACTTGGGTGCAAATCCGAGCTCTAGTACGTACAAGCTCAGTGATATAGAGCAAGTTGCTTAACCTATTTCTGCCTCCATTGCCTCAACTGAACCGTTGAAAACAAGATACCTCCCAGGGTATTCATGAGGATGAATGAGAAAATGTAAGAAAAACTGCCTTTCAAATCATGAAACTCTGTTTTGATGAAAGGTGGGAATTATTTATAAATATGGGATGTTTAATAATCTTATCTAAATCCCCCATCCCTCACAATACAATGGAGAAAATATTTGCCATATCCATTTCATTGCATTGTTCATAAAACTGTTTATTTTCCCAATGTTTCATTTGTTTTCTCTCTCTCTCTCTGCTACTGCATAATTTCATTATCTGCCATACATAAATGTATTATGTAATTCTCTCAATATGTCATCGATTGTTTCTATTTTTCTGTAGTAATACTTAAGTCTATAATGCTCTTTATTAAATCCCCAAGGAGTATTACTTGAGGTTGAAGGACCCTCCTTTCCACTAAGTAAAACGCAGCACTTAAATATTTGAAATGACACCAAGCACTAGAGAAAACAAGTATGGAATTTTCCCACTGGCTTTATGAAATCCAGGAAACCAGTTGAAGTATTTGCTATCAACGCCTTTGTCTATCCAGGAGATTTATGCAGTCTTTCACATAGTAATAACAGCAATAATAAATTGTATAAAATTAACTAATGTTTATTGAGCACTTACTATGTTCTAGGTAATACTCTAAATTCCACGAGCATTAAGTCATTTAATCTTTACAACAGCCTCATAAAGGAGCTAGATTTTTTATTCTTATTTTATGGATGGGGAAACTGAAATTAAGAAAGCTTACCTGCCTCGCCCAGAGATACACAATGAAGTGATCCAACTGCAACCCCCCCCACACACACACACACACTACTCCATAAGCTTAGGAAAACCAGTTTTCTTCTTAGCTTGTAGGACACATATGTATGTTGAATGCCTGAGGGTTTGGGACTTCTATGTTCTGAATTTACTTCTGACATTAACATTAAAGTAATTGCTGCTTCTTTCTGGAACTAGATTCCCTTATGGGCCACAATGGGAGTGTTGGATGAGATCATTAGTTTGTAACTTATCTCACAAAGCTCAGCAATCCGAGTGGGTGGTCCAGGGGAGGGAAGGGGACAAGGAAGGCGGTGCTGAGCAGGGGGGACTCTGGACCCCCTTCTCCATCAGTGGATGCATTTCTGTGTGTGTCTGAGATGAGTGGGTGGATGGAGAGAGGGAGGGAAGGAAGAAGGAAGGGAGGGAAGAGGGAAGGAGGGAGGAAACACACACAGTTAAGATCATACAATGCACTATTAACCCATTCAGAAATAACATCGTACCATGGTTATTTCCCATGTATGCCATGAAATGTTGCATGAAAACTTGATTTCTAATAGATACATAGTATTCAAATGTATGAATCGATTGCCCTTTGCTTAACTGTTTCCCTAGGTTAGAGGTGTATGTTGCTTCTGATTCTTCACCATCCATTTACTTATCAAATATTCATGGACAACTATCCCTTGCCAGGCATTAACGTGAATAAATATAGCATGGATGTTCTTATACATAGTTTTCTGACATACCTACATATATTTGCTTCCATAAATATATGGAAATTGATATTGTTGGTCTTGTTGTTAATAGATGGCTTTCTTTGGTGAAAGAGAATGTGCTCTGGAAAGCCTGCTGAATTTGGATGATAGGTGAGGATGAAATCAGTACCAGTGTTGAGCTTATCTGACAAAGGGAACATAATTGGAGTTCTGGACACACTCTCTCCCAAGATTGCAGTTATAAAATTAATAGGTATTGTTTTGATTGTTTATTCCACAAGTATCAAAAAATCTACTTTGTGAGTTGCAGCCTCCAAGGGATCATCTTGAGGCTATAGCTTTACATGTTACCTAGTTTAGAGATGGATAAGGCCTTAGAGAATGTCTACTCCAACCTGTTCAGGAAGACCTAAGAGGCAGCCCCAGGGACTGCTGTAAGACCTGGTCTTGCTGACTCCCCTTATAAATAATCTAGAAAAAAATACACAAGTGTGTCATCATATACGCAGAATAGAGCTGAGGTTACACACTGCTTAAATGTCATGCATACAAGTAGGATGCAGACCCTCTCGGGTTGAAAAGACAATAAAGAGAAACCAAAACATAATTCCTTGTCCCTAAATGGAAACCAGAGAAATCAGCTTTGTAGATTCAAAGGGACCGTGCAACGTGGCAATTTTGAAATACCCCTTGGAGGCACAATGCCAAGTCTGAAGTGAAGCTTCAGAGTGATGCAGCATCTAGGGACCGAGCTATTTCTGGCTGCAGCCTTTGTGTCGTGAAATGGTGACACTTTTCCCCACGCCCCTTAAAGTTCCTTTCCTCCCCAGTGACTCTGTGTGTTTGAGTGATGGTCAGTCTATTTGGGGACAGCTAGCTTTGTTTGTGTCTTAGGACAGAAGATGTTTAGAAAAGACAGGACTAGACCCCAAAGAGCTTAGGCATCCGTAAGGACTAAGAGAGACTCTGCAGACAGAAAATACCATTCATTTTCCTTTCTTTGTCCATATTTTGTCTTTTCATCTCCTTCCCTGAGAGTGAGCAAAGGGTAGGGAAATCTAAGTAGGAGGCTTCTATCCTTGACTGATTCCTTCTTTTTATTTTATTTTTTTTTATTTTTATGCTTCCTAAGGGATCACTTAATTCATTTTATGCCTCTGGAAAAGACCAGAATATCCTAACTCCTCCAAATTCCTGGGCAGGTTACCTCTTCCAACCTCGGTTCATCATTATTCTGCACTGAGTTATGTAATGATTTGATCGTGTTGAGGAGTAATTCACCTTTGTTCCCACCTACGTTAAGACTGATTACAAATCCTCATAAAATACTCATTATGCTACCCAAAATGTTCTTAAGAATAGTCTGTTCGAGAGGAGGTAATGCTCCCGCTCGGAAGTGTGGGCTTCTGTCTAATTATGTGTAAATTATCTGAGTGGAATCTCAACTGTTTAGTGATAAACAGTTTTATGCTTCCCGGCAAAGTATCTAGTTTGTGAGGCAATATAACCAAAAGCAGCTTGTGTGCAGTGAATTGTACATCGTATGACTTTGCCTCCTCTTCAAGTTATTCTTATGGAAAGAAATAGGAATGTGTCTGCAGCCCTTTAAGAAAAGCAAATGTTGTATTCTGCATTTTTTTTTTTAAAGATAATTGATCCTTTGACTACACGGCTGTTCTGTTCTCAGAAGAAACATTAAAAAGTTGGATTTCTTAAGAAATGCAATTAACCGACTTTTATTTAATGATTTTTTTTCTCAAGTTATTCATCCTGGAGGAGATGAGGATGGATTATTAAGAAGCAAAATATGATGATATTCCACTGCAATGCATCTCTAGTTACTCAGAGAAGATCCAGTGTGGTTTGGATGCTGATGCTCCGTCCTTCATCTCACCCCATCTCTGGGTGGGATGGTCAGACCTCCTCGGAGCTACCAAAAGAACGCTGTCCCCATGGCAAACGGGACGCCATTTAGTGAGGATGACAACGCAATAGTCAGTGTAGCTAGTGGTCACTGTAGCCAACTTCATTGGCATAATCGTAAAAAATACAAGTACTTAAGTCCAGAAGGTCATTACTTCTTGGCCTTAACAACTGGGCTCCTTAAAAGCCCATGAAGTTGGAGAGAGGAGTCTGGCAGGGGAAATGCCCATTCAAAAATCACAGTCTTGAGACTTCTTTAGGCAAAAAATGGTTGAGATATTTAATTAGGGTAGCACAAAGAGTCCGATGTAGAAGACATGGAAGTATCAGTTAAAATGAAATTAGTATACTAGTTATGATAAAAATTGCCACCTCTTAGAGTTTGAGAATCTTTTGCAGCTATTCTACTTCTAGAGACATCCCTATTATTAAAGAAGATGACCAACTTGGGAGAAAAAGGATAGTCTAGTAGGAGAAAATGACAGAAAAAAAAATCAATGTTAAAACATTAATATTCCTGTGATAAGAGGCAAGAATTCTTTATTAGTTCCCCACTTGTGGTCAGTGCAGAATAATGCTGTTACACATCAAGCAGTTATTGCATAGGTAACTAAAGAGATTGCTTAATGCATTTGTAGGGGTGTTTGACTTTGTTTGGTTTCTAAGACTCTAAGGCAAACTCCACGCACTGGAAATGGTTACTGTGGTTATACTTGGTAGAGTCATTCAACCAATGGCCCAGTTGCAAATGTGTGCCTATTCACATGCTGTTTGGCTGAATTTGCAAATACTCCAGCTAATTAGACCAGTGTTCCATGATGCTTAAAGAGAGATCAAACCTCCGTCAGTGTCTCTAAGTCTTAAATTTGCCCAAGATCAAAATGTCTCCATAAAGACTCCTATGAGTATTTGGCATTTAGCAAACCAAGGAGTGCTGGACATGTCGAAGGCAAACCATTTAGATGATTGACTAGATCTGTCCTATACTATCAGCATATCCTTTTAAGACAGTTTATTCATCCTTTTAGAGTTCATTGAAAGGTACCGTGACTGTCTGTTGAACACATTTGTTTCCTACTGACTTCTGCTTGTCTACCTTCCTATCCCACACTCTCTACGTTTAGTCTTTCCTCGTGTCTGCAATTCACATCAGAAAAATCTGAAGGAATTTTATTTTTATTTCCTTTTTTAGTGAAAACATATTACAAATTGCCAACTCATGATATATTCACTCTGAACATAAAATATCATTTGTTTAAAAAATGCAATAAAACCTGAAATCTACACTAATATTCATTCGGAAGATTAAAGCTGCCAATGAATTATGCAGCTGGTCCAAGGCTGTCTTGTTCCCAGCCTAAATTTATCTTGTCAAAAGGGAATTATTCTGACCGCAGTTAGAGAGTGAAGATCGTTCAAGTTTGATTGTTCCATTGCCTTCTTCTGGAATTTTTTTTTCTTTTTTTTTAAATTTGATTATGTTTCTCTTAGGAGCTGGATTTTAAAACGTAAATACTGATGAGGGACTGATAAAAACTCCTTTTTTCTCTGATTATAAGAGTGACAAAGTGACATATATTTCTGGAGAATCTTTTGTTTTTTTAAATATATTTTCTCTTTCCTATTCTTTTTTTTTTTTTTGAACACGATCTTTGGCTGGCCATGGGGGACCCCTTGCTGAGCACCTAAGCTCCCTGACTTACACCGAGGAAGCTTCGGTGTAATAGAAATAAATGCTGCATTTTCTCTGTGTATAACCTGTCACTTGGGTGAAGTGCTACAGTGTCTCGTTGGTAAAGCTGAAATGCGGATTTCTCAGAAATGTCTTGTTTTCAGTTAATGATATTTTCTGCTTTTCACCAGGTGGTCTCTTTGGGGGTTTGCTCTTGAATTCATTTCTCTGTGCGCCCGCCACGCCGGCTGCTGCTGGTGCCTTGCAGCGGGCATTTGCGGAGCCCTCGCCAGGCTCGGCCGGAGCGAAGCATTCGGGTCGCCGTGGCCGGCAAACCCAGCCCGTCCTGCGGCGCTCGCTGTCTTTGGGGTATGGGCACGTGCTGATAGAGTGTTATGGATAAGGCTACGTTAGAGATTAAAATAAAATGTTGTGGGACTAGAGAGGAGGGCCGGTTTGCATGGGGTGGCTGCGATCGGACCCTTTCTCTCAGCCGGCAGGCCAGGCGTGATGTCAGCTCATCCTCCTGTCGCCTGGCCTGAACGCGCCCTAGAGGGCTCAGAGTTCATCTTCCTCCAGCGCGAAATCCCACAAGGAAAGGCAACTCCCGGAAATGGCCAAGATTTCTATCCCAACTTCAGAGCCAGACCCCAGCAACTCACAGCAGCCGAAAGGGAAATCGATCATTGACTCATTAGGGGCCCCATGGGGTTTGTGCTCTGAGAAACCAGTGGGCCTGGTCAGAGCAGATCCCCCGGCAGCCGGTGTGGCCCTGTTAGCAGATGCTGTGTTTGCCGGCTCTAGGGCTGGCCCCGCATCAGCTGCTCCAAGAGTGTCGGTTCCCTCCACCTGTGCACCTCTCAGAAGAGCTTGTGCCTGTTATAGAAAGAAGACAGACTTTAGAATCCCAGCTCTGGGTTAGATGTCTATGACCACAGAGTTCTGTTCCTCTGCAGAGACACAGAAAGAAAAAGAAAACGACTATGCGTACCTTGACTTTATCTAGCTGTTCTCTTCATCCATCCATCCTGGCCTTCGTTGCAAAATGAGCAAACCCATGTTCAGAGAACTTAGGTAACACCCCAGCTGCACAAAACACGTGGCTACTTCATTCAGGTGTCCCGCCTTCCAGAGTGGAGTCTTTCTGCTCCATCTGTGTATCCAGAATATTAGGGGTGGATCATCCCTAGCTAACCCTTTGGTTAAGGAAAATGTGCACAGAATCTGCAGTGTCCAAGGCGGCTCCAGGATCACCTCACCTTGGACCACAGAGGGTAATGGAGTGGTGGCGGATAAGGGAGAGGCCCACGTGCCTTGGGCATCAGATCCCATGGCAGGGAGTCCATGTGGGAGCCACCCTGCATCAGGGGTCACCATGGCTGTAGTTGAGGGATGAGCCTGGGTGACATCTCGGTGGGGACAGCTATCTTCTAAGAACCGTCCATACGTAAGGACAGAGTCCTGAGGCAGTCAGCAGGCATCTTAGAGGATTTTCTCAACAGGGATGCTACTGATATTTTGGGCCAGGTAGTTCATTGTTATGTGTCCTGTCCATTGTAGGATGTTTGGCAAAATCTCTGCCTCTCCCCACTAGATGCCGGTAGCACACCTTCCTCCTGGAATGGAAACCTTGTCAAATATCGCCTAGGGTGCAAAATCACCTCCATGTGCGAACTGCTATGCTATGGCCATATTTGCACTCACCAAGGGTAGACTGCGTAATGACTGGCGGCAACTGTGGGCCTCTGGGATCGATTGCACGTGTATGGGCTGAGCTTCTGCTTCCGGGGCAGTTCAGAATAGACAGAAAGACTTCTTCCCTTACTGTGTGGGGCCGTGTGACTTTGAGCAAAATACTTGCCTGCTCTGGGCTTCAGTCATCTCTTCTGTGAAACAGGATAATACTAATGCTTGTATATCCTTCCTGTATTCATGGTGGAAAAGGATTGCACATGTACATGCACAGAAACGCACAGATCCTTATGTAAGTGTTAACTGCTCTTCTCATTACCATTTTGTGGACATGCTCTCCGGTGCTGGAAGACAAAGAAAATAGCACGCTCCTTTCTTTGTGGGGCTTCTAATCTAGATGAGAAGATAGCATCCAGACACAGAAGGTTATATGCAAAACGGTCATTATAAACCGAGCGATTATAAGGGCAGAGTATTACTGAGAGAAGAGTGGGGTGTTTACAGTTTTGCTTAAGTCTGAACCGAGGAGACGGTCTCGACCTCCCATCTGCAGGCTGAGAAGGATTTCTAAAGAGAGAGGGCAGAATCCACCGGTCCCACCCATTTTCTTTCCTGTATTCTCAGACCAGCAGTCAGAGGAACGAGTGAGCGGCATTTGCAAGGGAGGTGTCATTTTTTTCTTCAAGCCACAGATATTCTCTGGACAGTAACTCATTGCGAAGTCCAGGGTCTTAGGAATTGTTTGATGCTAAGGAACACACACCCACCCTCTATAAAGGTATATCTATTTATAAGAATCAAGAACTATTTCACAAAACCGAGTTGCAGGAAATGTGGGGAAATAGCAGGAGATTAACAGTCATCAAGTGGGTTTTGTGCTGACTTGTGCTTGCCCTAGAACTTTCTGCTGTCTGGTCTTTGCTCCATGAAATGCTGGGCTTTGTACACCTCTCAGTTTGTCTCTCTCTGTTCTCTCATGGCCTGGTGCTTGGTCCAGCTTCCAGTTCTGCGCGGCCTTCCTGGCCCCCAAATCTACCTCCTTAGTCTCTATACTCCAAATCCCATGTTCCTGGGAAGGGGAGGATCTCATTGAACCAACAGGGATCAGTGTTCACCGTGGGTTCACACAGCTGGGAAGATTTGGGGGAGACCACTTGGCAGGTGTGCTGCCTCCTCCGCAGTGGCAGGGAGGATGGATTCACTAAGAAGGTGGTATGGGTGGGAAGAAATGGTTGGTGCTTTGGTAACACCTCCCTTCTGTGTTGGCCAGGGAGGTGTCCTGCACACTGTGTACCCTCAACCCCCAGATCGCCTCTCCCTGCACGTCAGTCACCACCACCCACCACAGAAGCTGTGTCCTTGTTCGCTTCTCCTGAACTGCATCTTCTAAGATAAGACTCTCATAGTGTGACTTCCTAGGGCCACCCAGAAATTTGCAGAAGTGAGAAAGGGCCTACATCTGTTCATTTCATCAGATCACTGCATCAAAATCCGGTTTACTGAGGCATAATTCACTCACAGTAAAATTTGCCCTTTTTTTAGCACATAGTTCTGCAAATTTCGACAAATGCGTGATGTAACCACCGTCAGGATTGGGAACATATCCATCATTGCAAAAAGTTTCCTCGGGCCTGTCTGTACCCTAATCTCTCTTCTGACCCTATAGTTTTGCCTTTTCCATAATATTCTGTAAATAGAGTCATAACTAGATAGCCTTTGAGTCTGGCTCCTTTCTCTCAGTGTGATGGATTTGAGAGCCATCCATGTGGCTGAAACTATCAGTAGTTCATTCTTCCCCTTCATTGCTGAGTAGCGTTCTCTGGTTTGGATGCACCAAGGTTTGTTCACCAGTCGAAGGGCATTTGGGTTGTTTCCACTGTTTGCTGATTATGAAAAAGTCAGTACAAAGAGTCACGTCCAGGTATTTCTGTGGATATAAATTTGTAGTTCTCCTGAGTAAATTCCTAGGAGTGGTGTTGCTGGGTTGAACAGGACACATCTATTTAACTTCATAAAGATGTTTTTTTTTTTCAAAGAAGCAGTGCACATAGTAGTATCTTTGATGTCGAGTCCTGGATCTGATGCTTCCCGGCTCTGTGAGCGCACATAGTTTCTCTGAGCATCACTTGATTGCAGCAGAATCTATGGTAGAATAAAAACTCCTGCACACGGTTAGGGCAGTCGCTGACTTGGTTATGGAGCATCAGAAGGGCCCCTCAACTTCTGGTCACTGCCTCCTGGTGCTGGACGTCCCTTCTCTACTGCCTGAGCATGCACACCCTTTCCCACATCCCTGCCACACACTGTTTCCTTTTCTGGAACATTTTGCCACCCACCTTTCTCCTTGCCAGCTCCTCACCCTTAAATTGCCCAATGAAATGCCACCTCTTCAGTGAAGTCTCCCCCACCCTTAGTCTAAACCCAGGCCTTTGCTATCTATAGATACCTTATTTTTATTTTATTTTATTTTTTTTTAGCAACTTGTTCTTTTCCTTTCCAGCATTTGCCACAATGGGCCTCAGAAAATTAACTGTGCGATTTGATTTTTAATTGGAATTTTTACTGAGATCGTTGAAGACTCACATGCAGCCTAAGAAATTCTACAGAAAGACCCCATGTAAACTTTACCCAGGTTTTCTCAGTGGTAAAATTTGGCAAAATTATAATACATTGTCACAATGAGGATATTGATGTTGGTACAGTCCACTGATTTTATTCAGATTTCCCCAGTTTTTCTTGCATTAATTTGTGTGTATTTTTATATATGTATGTGGGGAGTGGTGCTGGTTGTGTCTCATTTCATACAATTTTACCCTGTGTGTAGGTTTGTGTATCCTTGACCACAGTCCAGATACCAAACAGTTCCACCACCCCAGGGTCCCTTCTGTTGTTTTTATTATAACCACACCCACCTCCCTCCCCTCAAACTCCTAACTTCCAACAAACACCAATCTTCTCTCCATTTAAAAAATTTAGACATTTCAAAAATGGAACCATATAGTACCTGACTTTGGTGCTTGACCTTTTTTTCCTCAACATAATTCCCTGGAGACTCCTGCAAGCTGCTGTGTATAGAAATAGTTCACTTATTTTCATTGCTGATTAGTATTCTGCGGTGTGGATGTACCACAGTTGTTTTAACCGTTTGTCTGTTGAAGGACGTTTGGACTCATTCCTATTTTAAACTATTATAAATAACACTACTACGAACCTCCATGTGTAGATGTGTGTACAAATACAAGTTTCCATTTCTCTTGGATAAATGCTCAAGAGTGAAAATTCTGGGACTTTTGTTTTATAAGAAATGGATTGATTTTTAAAAGTCAGTCTCTGCCAGTTGACTTTAAGTTCCATCAGGATACATTGACTTGAGTTTTGTTTGTTTGCTTGTTTGTGTGTTTAATTACTGTGTACTGGGAATACTACACGATCCTTAGAACATAATTTACCACTCTATAAATATTTATAGGTGAATTAAATAAGGAGTGAATGAGTGAATGCATGAATAAAAATGCTGGCATAGGGATTAAATAAAATAGTGTATGTAAATCATTTTCCAAATGCCTAGCATGGAGTAAGCTCTAGTACTAGGCAAATGCTTTTAGCACCATCACCATTGTAAGATACGATTTGGGCCGAGGGAAACATGACTAAATTTTCATATCCTTTCACTTTCCCCATCATGCCCAACATCACGTGGCTTTACAGGATTCCAAGGGTCTCAGTTCTCGCTGCTTTGACTTCATTTCCTTAAAGAAAAGCCCCTCTTGTGTCTATGCTCAAAAGAGCATAGGGAAGAAGCATAGGTGGGAATTTGGATTTTATACTTTAAATAAGACCCTGCTGACCTAGGTCAGGGTGAAGCTGCACAGAGACTTTCTCTGTTGAACGTGAGCGCAGGAAATAAACGATAGCAAGTGCTGGCCTGTGAGGGTGTGTGGCACAAGAGAGGTTAACCTTGCGTCGGGATCCTCATGGTCGTCGAGTGTGAGTTAAGCATCGGTGAAGCCAATGGAGAGAGCGCAGGTCCTAATAGAGAGAGAAAATTAGTCACTCTCGTTTGCCCGAGGAAAGTGCAGGTCTTCGTAATGTCTTGATCTATGTACAAAGAGCTAGTAAAGACAAGCAGTCCTCAGAGCAAAAATAGAAATGAGGTTTTTCCCGACAAAAATGCCACCAGAATGATGAGCTGTCACATAGGACCTGGAGAGGCGAGAAAGAAACTTCTTTGGTGACTATAATTAGGCTTACATGGAGAGCAGCAGTGTGGAGGAACTCTGCCAGGGCGCTCTCTTTCTCTTTCTAGAATCACCGTCGAACTGTTTCTAAAGGGATGGGACAGGGAGCAGGTCAAACTGTTCCCTGATAGACCAAACCGCTGCTCCCCACATACCATGGTGAGGCTCTGACGCGGGGTCCCCTGGAGGAGAAATGTCTTCACCTCTGTGACGTGGGCCACTTAGAAAAAGAAGAAGAAGAAGAGTAAAGCTTTTACTTGTTCTTCTTATGAAAGTGCGCCTCATGTGCATTCTAGAAAACAGCACGGATTAGCAATAAAGTAAATAATAAATGTCACCTCTAATCTCAACACCACATTTCGGTGTTTCCTCGAAGCTTTGGATGTGTCAGTGTAGATATGTAGATTTAGATATGGGACGAGATAAATTTAGAAGTAGAGAGCATACATTATAGATAGATTTTATTAATATGTACATGGGATCTTACCAAATAAGTGTGGATTTGTGTATTATTCCCCTCGCCCATTTCATAGACATTTTTCTGCTTCTTAAGCTGTCCTTTTCTATTTGTGTTTTCAAAACTGGGGGATACAGCCCCAGTGGAATGGGTATTAAACTAGTTTGGGGAGGTTTAACCAAAAACAAACAAACAAGTCCCTGTGTATTTGCTGGCTGAGATCCATTTTATTCACGTTCTGTGGAAGGAAACGCATACAGGAACCCTCCCAAGACTCCTCCAGGCATCCCTCTTTTGGGTTTCCATACACCAGGGAGATCTTGTGGTGATTTAAGATACACGCAGGGGTCTCAAGGAGCGGCATGCACCTGAATCATAGTTTGGGATCCTGTAATCCAATTTAATTTTGGTGTGTGTGGGAGAAACACTGTCAGAGAACTCCTGTATCAGTTGTTCAACTTTCAGACATTCTACTTTGAAATCCACTTTGATGTATGCATTATACAATAAAATAGAAGATCCAAGACGATCCCCCCACTGAGCTGAGGGACTCCGTGTATGAATCTAAATAAGTTATTTATTTTCTCCCACCTTCAGTTTCTGCATCTGTAAAATAGGAGGGTCATATTACCTTGCTCATTGGTATGCCAGGAAGGTGAAATAAGAAAATGAATGTAAAGAACTTGGCATAGTACTTAGCACACAGTAAATGTTCAGTGATTTTTAATTTTGCTATTATTTTTTTTTTTTACAATATTTCTTGGAATTGTGTGTATCTTCACAGACCTGGGGAAAAAGCACTGGACTGTCTTGGCTGGTAAGAGGCAGCGGTTGGAGAAGGGGCGGGCTGCAGCCTGCAGAGAATCTGAGCAATATTAAAGGAAGTATCGGCACCCCGGAGGTTGCTGTTTTCACTAAAGAGGTCATAAAATATTAACATCCCACAGAGTTACCCAGAAGAACACTGGTGTCAGCTCCTGCCTGCTGTACCAGCGAACCTCCTTAGAGATGTCAGTGGCCCAGTTTTGAGGAGGGGGAAGCAGGGTGCTGACTGGGTGTCAGTGGCTTCCTTGGGTGGAAACACCAGAGTGGAGGGAGAAGGGCAGGATCCTGAGTAGCAGTGGGCTCTCCTTAGAAAGATGAAAAGAACATCTCCTTTGGTTTCCAGCCAAAGAAAGCAGGGCTGTCTTTCCCGCAGAGGCGATTCACATCACCTTATTCTTGTGTTTGCAATCAATAATGGCCCGGTCACCGACAGCAACATCCCTGCCATCATCATCACCACCACCACGACCATCACTACCATCATAATCACCATCATCACCACTATTGCCACCACCATTATCATCATTACCGTCACTTTCACCCCCGTCATCATCATCACTGTCATCATCTTCATCACCACCATCACCACCACCATCATCCCTAAAGCTAACATGCCTCATGCACTTACTCGTGCCGGGGGTTGCACAAGCAATTAACATGTTTTATTCCATGCTTGCCAAATTCAGTCTTATGAAACAAAGATCCTCATGCTTTTCCCATTTATAAACCAGGACCCAAGGCCCAGGAAGTTTAAATAACTTGCCCTAAGTCACCCAGCTAATGCAGAACAGACCCAAGATTCAGAACCAGGAGGTCTGCCCGCCCCCCTCCCCCAGCCATTATTATCATCTACTCCACTCTCAAGAAGGTAGGACGAAGTTAGAGTAAATTCTGTGGCCCCAGAACATGCCCTTTTAATTATAATTTTTCCTCATCGGAGATTTAACTTATAACCTGAGCTTTCTGGTGTCACGTGGCAAATCAGTGGTTCTTAGATATATGCATACATTTATACTTCTAGTAGAAACTCTCTTAGAAATAAATGTTACAGGAAATTCCATTTATAAAAGAGATAAAGAGAGAAGGATTAGAGATGAATTTTATAATTTCAAATATGAAACATGTATTATAAAGGCAATCAGAAAATGAGGCTGTTTTGATGAACGTCAATATTTGAAATTGGAAGTGTGGATAACAATATTGCTTTCAATTAGCCTCATAATCCAATTCACTTCAGTACTTTCATTTGTTGCATGACTTTGAGAAAATGCTGATTCACACACTGATACAGAGTTTCCAAAGGTAATTTTTTAAAAACCAGATGACCTTAAAATATCTGGTTAATCTAGAATGTCAACCAGCTGTCTCCTGCCTTACTGATCCTTGTATCTCCGGGATTAGCACCATGCTTGGCACAGAGAAATACATTCAAGAGGTAGCTGATAAGTGAACGAATGAATTAACCAATTAGTAAATGAAATGCATCTCAGAGACCTGGAAGTGGAGGAGGACTTGTATTGTCATTTCCAAGGTTTCTCATTCATCCAACCAATATTTAACAAGTACCCACTACGGTAAGCCAAGTGCTGTTCTAAGGTGATGTGGATACAAAGTTAAAGGGGAAAATAAAGTTCTCATGGAACACGCACATGCCAGCGTGTGCAGGATGGGGTGGCAGGAGACAGAAAATAGAGAAAGAACTCACTGTCAACACCGGCTGTGCCACTAATAAGCAGGGTGCTTACCTAACACTCTGAGTCTCGGCATCGTTGTGGGTAACAAAGAGTTATCGGTATGTCCCCAGAACTGCCCCTGTGCCATCCTCCTCCTCCCCATCTTGACATTGCAAAACATACAAAGATGCATGCTTCATTCTGCGATTATGTATTTAATTAGGCACTGGGCATTCTGGGATTTGTACACTCATATCATGAAAGTAATTTCAGCCAAAGAACATATGTTTGGAGAAGTTTTAACAGGCACTGGGCACAGGTGATTACAGTACTGGGTTTGAGATAGCTGGAATCTGGTCAAAAGGAGTTACAAAGAAGTGCTGCTTCCTTTGCAGGGGGAGAGGTGAGAAACCGGTTAAAGCATTTGATACTGTGCCCTAACCAGTGGGAGGGGTCACTCATACCTTTTGAACAGAAGATTGACATGCTTGGTTTAGGGTATTTAAAGTTCCTCTATGGAATCAATGTAAAGTGTGAGCTGGGAGGAATTGAGACTGAGAGCAAAGGAACCAAGTAGGAAAGTATAGCTTTTTTATTCTTTGGAAATCTAGGCTAAATAGAGAAATGTGATGTACTAGTACAGCGGCAGTGGACAATCAAGAGAGGATTCGTAGCTGGGAGATGGGCGAGTTAGAAAGGACACAGTTAGGGAATCAGTTGACTAAGCATAGCAGCAAAGGACGAAGTGAAGGGCAAATGTTGAGGTTTCGAGGTTAGGTAAATGGAAGGGAGGTGTCTCCATTAACAAACAGGTACATCAGTAGAGGAGGGGCAGCATGTGCAAGCGCTTTGCTGGGGGAGGGGATGCTAAAATAGCAGTAAGAACAGGACCTTGGTACTGAGACACACAGAAGGCTGTATGAAGTTCATGGGCATCCCTGAAATGTAGCCTGTGAGGAGAAGTCAGGGCTAGGGGATGTGGTGAGGATCCCTCAAGACTCTGTGGAGAATCTGACGCAGTGGCTTTTGACGTTTGCAGGGGTGTGAAGAGCAGCTCAGCCATGAACGGCTGTGTGTGTGTATGTCACAGCAGTGGGTCGCACAAGGTGATGATGACTGGGGGGCAACACACAAGAGACCTAACAAAGCACAGAGTGATGCCAAGCGAGATCTTGTGCTTAGGGAGCATGCCAGAACTCTACAATCTGAGAGCACAAAGAGGGTCCGGCCAGGGAAGTATAGAGCTTTAGTCTCACATGCCACTATGCAAAAGAATCTTGAATTATTATTATATATATGACACCAGGTGAAGGAAGTGCTATTCTTTGAGCAGTGGGTACAAGAGATCATCCACTGGAGAGTGCAGTTGGGTTTGGGGAAATGGCTTATTGCAAACATGGGTGAGAGATGATCCCCTTCAGGGCACAGGAACAGCTGGTGCCAGGCCTTCAAGGAGCAGGAAATAGGAAAAAGTAGTGAGAACGAGAATTTGTTTTCTGGCTCCCAAAGGGAAGGGAGAAGAGGAAAAGGAAGTATGGAAGATAAGATGTAGAACCAGGAGAGGCCACTCAAAGTCGATGGTGGTAGAATAGCCCATGTCGTTTTCAAGGGTGTGATGCATGCAGTTTGCCCGCCACGTCTGTGAGTGCCATGTCCACGGATTCAACGAACTGCAGGTTGAAAGCACTCAGGCAAAAGTTGCATCTGTGCTAAACATGTACAGATTTTTTTTCTTGTCATTTTTGCTTAAACAATATAGTAAAGCAACTATCTATATAGGATTGACATTGTATTAAGTATGATAAGTAATTTAGAGATGATTTAAAGTAAACAAGAGGATGCGTGTAGGTCATGTGGAAGTACTTTGCATCTGCAGATTTTGGTATCCATGGAAGGTCCTGAAACCAATTCCCCATGGATACTGAGGGATGACTACAGATCCTTCTAGAATTGTGTTTCTAAAATGAGAATTACATCTTCTATTCCCTCTTCTAAAGTCTTCATGTCTACAGAACTCACACATGCCTTGTAGGAGTAAGTGTATCATAGAATATGGTTATGGGCTTTGTTTCATATGTGCGTCTTTGTAATGGAACCCACAGACAGGGAATATACAAACCTGGGCTTGCAGGCCAGGTGAGGTTGTGAGAATTGTGAGGGGCCTGTAATTGTGAACTACAATTTGGGAACTGAGACTGGGAATTCTGGGCATGTAGAGGTGAGATCTTGAGAGTCAGGAAGATTTTCCACTTAATATCCAATACCTTTACAACATAACCTTCTAATTTTTGCAGATGAACCTAGTTTTGTATGAGTCCTTGCATCCTTCCTAGCTCACCACCAGCCATCACCAGCCTTTGAAGATGTGCAGATAATGCCAGGGACTGAGAATCCCCGTGGTGTCTCTTACCTGTGTTCCAGGACAGGACCTTGGGGAGGTTGAGGTCGAAACAGATTAATTCAGAGCTTGAGATGTTAGAGGTGAAGTCACCTCTAGTCAGAAATGCTTAATGGCGGCTCAGGTTGCATAAAGATAAATATTTCTGAGCATTTATGGGGTCAAAGAACCCTGCAGCCAAGGTTATTAAAGAGGAAAAACTGAATCTTCTGCAGGCTTTGTTTGACTTCAGATTTGCTTGAGTTTTTTCCAGAAAGTCGAAACACAGAACGTGGGTGGGGTGGAGGCTTCCCAAAGTAGACCTCCCCACCCACTTGTTCATTAGGAGAAATCACCACTTAGCTGTTTTTGTCTCTGCCGCCTACCTCCCCTTGTCCCACGCGCTTACATTCTGTCCTGTGCAGTGGAAACAGACTCCCACCCTCTCAAGTGCCAAACATTGCACTCTCCCTTAGCACCACGGCCTGGAACCTACGGTTGCAGGAAAGCTCCTGTGGAAACTGAGGTTATTTGCATGCTCTGCTGTCTTTTAACTTGGGGTTCTGCCTAGTGTGTCTTGGGTCTCTCCTGGCAGAGACAGTCAGCCACTCTGATAGAACACCGTCTCCATAACTCGGCACTTTTGCCAAGGGTGGTGATAGGAGGGTGTTGGCAAAGGAGACTGAGACAGGGTCTTTTCTTTTGAACAGCTTAGGGTGGACTGTGGATGGGGTGGGACTCCCTCCTTCTGGAATCAAGTAAGATCAAGAAAGCTGGGAAAATTTCATACTATAAAATTAGGTGACCAGGGTCATGGACAGATTCCTGGAAGGGGAAAGCTTGGGGATAAGTTGACATAGTGCAATGCTTCAAAAAGGTGCTTGCTATGTTTAGATGATACAAACAATGATGAATGAAACGATGATAGTGATAATGACAGAGATGATTTTGTAAGCAGCGTCTCTGCTGCTGTGGGTATAGCACGATGATATAAAGAATAATTTGTTGTTCAACAGACCTGAAAACACTGTTCCCATTTCTTATGAGTAGGACAAGGTGTATACGTCTTGCAGCTCAGTTTCTTGTTATGTAAATTGGGACTATAAAAACCAACCTTACAGGGTTTTGTGAAGATCAGAGAAAAAAAAAAGAATTACCATCTGGCCAGAAGTAATTTTCTAAAATGTGTTTATTACCCTAGTCAGTCTCCAAAAAATAGTGAAGGACTTGACCTGATATTTTGTGAGATACAGTTGATGAAGGATTTAGTTGACAAGGACTAATGTGTGAGCTTGTCTTCATTTGATTCATTAGCAAGGTTAAATAAATTGTGTCCTCGGAAAACCAGGGTAGAAAGGTGATGTCTATACATTTTTGTATAATGCCATGTCATTTAAAAAAATTTTTCAAAAATTGCATTTGGAGTTAGTCCTTCCATAACTGTCTTGACATGATTGGTCTTGTTTGTGTAATTTTTTTTGTTTTACAAAAAAAAGAGAGGAATGTCTATTTCATCACCTGTTCAGGGACTGAAAATAAAAAGAAGTCATAACAATGGTTGCTGTGTATCGAGGGGTTGCTAGATGACGAACAACAATCTCAGGATGGATATGTATTGCCTTATTTTATCTTTTAACAACTTAATTAGGAAGGTGAAATTATCATTATTCTCCATGAGAGAGAATGAAACTGAGGATGTGAGAGCTTATAACTCAATAGACATTTACTAGCAGCTGTAGAGGTAGGAGCCAGAGCCAGACCTTCAAACCCAAGTAGACCCCAACACCCCATCACGATGACATATTTCAGGAGGCCTTGAGTGAGCAGGGCTGTGTCATTGAGGAAAGTGAATAAACTCTGGTGATCCAACAAATTCAATTCATCTGACCTCTCTTAAGCCTCTCCCGTGGATCAGGGAACTCAGACATGAGAAGGGGTTTGCTGTGTTCTGCTGCAGTGAGCCTGTGGGGGTGAAGAGGGTTATTCACACCTAATTAGCATAACTGTTCATTGTTTTCAAGGTTCCTGGGGAAGTTAACACACATTGTTGACTCTTCCTGTGCCAGTGCCTGTGCTAGGAAGCACTTTACATTCATCAGCTCAGTGGTTCCCAAATGTGGATCCACGGACTCATCTGATTCTGTAATGACATTTTCAACAGACTGCCGCTAAATGAGAAAATCAAGGGCAATTTACTGAAAATTTTAATAGACCTAAATTTAATCAATTTGAAGGACTGTCCTTTATTTTGAAATTATGTGCTTCTTACTTTTTTTTTTTTTTTTAACTTTTTGGTGCAAAATGCTCTCTCCTTTATGAAATGATGGTGATACTAGAGAGGGTATGTGAATTTGTGTGTGTGTGTGTATGTGTATGTGAATGTACTAACTTGGCAAAAAATTTAAAAGTTGCTATTTCCATGCAATCCCTCCATGGTTTTTAAACTTTCATTATAATCGTCCATAGAGACGTGGGGGAAGAAAAGTCTGAGAATCATTGCAATTCTGTAAGGGGGCTGTTATTGGCTCTGTTTTACAGATGAAGAAACTGAGGCTCAGAGTGGTTAACTCACATGCTCATGCTCACATAGCTTATGAGTAGCAGATCTTGGATTTAAACTCAGTTTGGATGTTTCTGTAGACTCAGGACACCCTCAAGACGGGCATACCACTGCTTTTGCAGCAATGGGCTCCCCGGCCTGGCATTGGCCATGGATATAGGCCATGCAGCCATTTTCAGAGTCCTGGGACTCTTTGGGTATTTCTTTGCAGTACAGGCTAGAGTTCATCACAGCTTTAGAGATTCATAGTGTTGTTTGGGTGCTGATTTTAGGCAGGTCTGTTTCTCCCCTTGCAGGAATGCAGGAGTTAAGAAGCCCCTGGCTGTGTGTCCCTTCCCTCTGCACCTGTGTTCCGTGTCTTTGCTCATCCTCAAAACTGTAAACAGTGTGGGTATGTGCAGAGGTAAATGCAGACACCCTGCCAGATGGCACAGGGCAGGCCCACACCATGGGGAAGGCTTGCTAACAGCTCAGAGATCAAGTTCTTGGAGCAGAGCTTACACTCTAGGGGCCCACGGTCAGGAGCCAGTGAGAAAGCAAGTGGGAGAAACAGGATAAAGGGAGAAGAAACACAATTCCCGTGTCTCCCAAGCTTCCTCCTCACTGAGCCTGCAGGGAAGAGGGAAGGGAGGTTGGGCCACGGCTTTGCAGGAACAAGGAAAGGACAAACTCAGTTTCTGTATCTCCCTGGTTAGAGGCTAGGCCTGGTGCAAAGACAAACCACTCCCTGCTATGGAGTGAGTGACTGAGAATCAGAACATGTGACCTGGGGGCTTCATAATAACAGCAGTGATAGCAGTAGAAAAGTAGCAATAACAGTAATGATGCTTGATTATAAAAGAATGCACAAACATATTCTTATTGTAAAAATCTAAACTTAAGTATAGAGTAAAAACTGGCAATCCCTTCCCTACCCTAGATGTAAACATATTTACTTGTTTGACTTATATCCTTCCAGGTCCTTTTTTATACATTTCACATGTTTGTGTATTTGTCCATGTATGTGCATGTACATATGCACCAGCCTAGATGTATGTCTGTGTGCACACACATGCACATTTAAAGAGATTGTGGGGTTTTGTTGTTGGTTGGCTTGGAGTTCACACATGAAATTTTGTTATATATACTCTGGAACTTCTTAGAAATCATTCTTAGAGATTTTTTCCAAGGGAAGACATAGATGCCCCTCATTGTTTTTAACAGGTACATCACATGCATGTGCCAGACTTTGTTTTACGCATCTCCTGTTATTTATCATTACAGTTAACCCTTGCACAACTCAGGGGTTCCGGTGCTGACCTCCTGGGCAGTTGAAAATTTGAGTATAAGTTTTGACTCCCCCAAAACTTAACTACTAATAGCCTGCTTCTGACTGAAAGCCTTACCGATAACATAAACAGTCGATTAACACGTATTTTGTATGTTATTTATATTATTAATATGTACTGTGTCCTTACACAAATGTAAGCTAGAGAAAAAATGTTGTTAAGAAAATCATAAGGAAGATAAAACATATTTACTATTCATTAAGTAGAGGTGGATCATCATAAAGATCTTCATCCTCATCATCTTCACCTTGAGTAGGCTGAGGAGGAGGAGGAGGAAGGGGAGGGGGTGGTCTTGTTGTCTCAGGGGTGGCAGAGGCAGAGAAAATCTGTGCATCAGGGGACCTGCACAGTGCAAACCTGTGTTGCTCAAGGGTCAGCTGCATTTGCTTTTATAAGCAATGCTGGAGTGAACATCCTGGTTCAGGTATCTCTGCGTCTCGCAAGTATTTCAGCAGGACAGATATCTAGAATTGGAATAGTTACCTTGTAAGATATGCATATCTTAAGTGTTGATAATGCGTGCCAAAATGTCATGTCCATGCACCCATTTTGACCCCCACCATCTGTGCTTCGGATCATTCATTGCTCCACAGCCATTCCAACTCTAGATATTCCTGGTGGGCATTCTATTCATTTCATTGGTTGATTTTTCTTATTAATTGATGTCAGTCTTGTGGGCAAAAGATGGTAGTAATCTGTTGTAAACAACCAATGTAATGTTGAAAAGTGCTTTTGTAGTAGGAGCTGGTGGTGAGCTGGGGCTTGCCTGTGCTTGTGTTTCTGCTCTTGCAACCATGGCTTCGTTTTGGTCCTGGGCTCGCTGACAACACACACCCAGCCTGGGAAGCTAGAGAGGAGTTGGAGGATCCTTTATGAAGAAGCGGACTCTAACCTTCAGCCCCAACATGCCTTTGCCTAGAGAACTGGGTCTGAGAAATGAGCTTCTGCAGGATACTACTGTCAAGGGCTGAGACCTCATTCCAGAGGCCAAGCTTAACGTACACAGCACAAGTCCCAAACTTCCCACTGTTGCCCTTAGGAGATTGACCCAAGAGAACTCCAGAATTCACATACAGATGTTCCTGAACTTATAATGGGCTTACATCCCAAAAACCCCATTGTAAGTTGAAAACGTCTAAGTCGAAAGCATGATATTTTCAGCTTACAATGGGTTTATCTGGTTGTAGCCCCAACATAAGTCGGGGGACATCTGTATTAGATCTAAGGCTCGGCAATTGGATTGGAAGGAGCAAGGGTACAAGGGGGCTTCTGTGAAGCTGAAGCTACATTTTCCAGAGCAAGCACACATTTTAGATAGCTTTTCCTGCAACCTGGCCTTCTCTAGTTTCCCTTACCTGCTGATCTGCCTCTTATTTTCCCCACAGCACCAATCAGCTTGTATTGTACCATACAGTTTACTTATTTCTTGCTCTTATTGTTTATTTTCTGCCCCCTCCCCCTACTAGAATGTACACTCTGATGTCAGGGATCTTTGTTTGTCCTCCCCCTGCTACTGATGCAGATGTCGGACAAGAACAGTGCCTGGATGAGATCAACGCTGAGTATTAATAAATATCACTCAAGGGTTTGAACAAGTCAGTCAATCAACGTGCTTGTGATAAAGTCATAAAGTTTTCTAAAGATACTTTCCTGCTCGCTTCAATGAAGATTGAGAATGTGTAGTTGCCCATATTAACCTTGGAAGTGAGAGTAAAACACTTCTAAGCCACACCTTGGCATTACCACTGAGCTCCCCCCGGTATAGATAATTACAGTTAAGATCAAGAAGCGTAATACTTCTTTCTGTCAAACGTGAGTCTTCCTTGCTTTGAGGCATGACCACTCTCGTAGAAAAGATCCTTCAGTGACATGTCTGCTATTTTATTAGCCTTAGGAAGTTATAATAAGGAATCATGCAAAAGAGAAAAGAACAACAAAAAATACCTATTTATTTTCTTCTCTTAAATAGCTGGCAAGTTTAGGGGAAGAAAAAAGTTATAATACTATTGTGTGAGTCAAATTAAAACTTGGGCAGTTGCCTTCTGCCTAAGGAAGTTTCATGTGATGATGGCATTATTCATGGCTAGTTTTCCTGCACTCTTGCAGCTTCCTACGGGGTCCACATAACCATTCAATTAAGGTCCTTGTAGCTGAAAGGCAGGCAGGGTGGCCCCTGAAGGAGCAGACAACATACGCACCAAGGTGATACTTAGTGGCCATGAATTTTTTGTAGAGAGAGACAAAGAGTGTTTTCCTTACCCAGATCTCCCATTTATCGATGTGGCAGGATTGTTCCAGAGCCAGTAGCATCAACATGGCTCTCTCCTAGTCTCTGTTGAGATAGAATTCAAATCCAGCATCCCCAGATGCTGCGTAAAAGGCTGGCAAAATTTTGTCGTCAAGTGAGCAATGGCTGCAGATACGGTGCTAACATTTGATTTGGGGGCATTGGATGTTTTATTCCTGATTAACAAGCACTGATATTATCGATGACAAAACGTTCCTGTGCGCTCCTTTTTGTGGCTGCCATGTTTGTGTCTCTGTGCACGATTGTGTTTGCGTGCACTGGTGGAGGATGCTCAGGCTTGGTTGTCCAGAGAACAGAGCTTGGCTCCAAATAATTTGGACATGGACGTAGAAGATCTGGATCTCATTGTTTTGCTTTGTGGATTTCCAGGGGTGCCTAACTGTGAAGACCTACGTTTAAGGGAAAGCCTGAGCCATTTTTGCAAAGTGAGTCTGTAGGAATCTGATCACCGCTAAGGGTTTCCAACTTTGGGGAGAAAATGAACCGGAAAGCCAGTGTTAGCTCAGTGCAGCCAAGAGCGGTTATTGGTTCTTTACATAATATATTTGTTTTTCATTAAACCACTCAGATAAGGTCTTATGAAAGTGCCATGTATTATTTATCGTGTTTCTTATGAAAATGAGCTGAAGAAAAGTTACATACTCTTTTTGAGGGGTATTTGCAAGCTCTTCCAATGCCAGGGAGAAAAAAAAAGGGAAGCAAAACAGTGTGAACCTTTCAGTACAGCAAATTGCTTGAGGCAAAAAAAGAAAAACAAAAAACAAAAAATAAAGCAAAAAGAAAAGTAGAGCAAAAAAGAATGGGAAAGAGAGAGTAAAGATTGGGAAGGCAGAATCTTTGGCCTTTTACTCCACATGTGTTTTGTGAGTGACTTTCTCTTTGGTTTTGTGAATTGCAAAATGAAATGAAATAAAATAAAAAATAAAAGACGAGTATAAAGTAAGAAAAGAGAGAAAGAAGGCATCCATGTCTTTGTAAATCAGAGCTTGTCTGATGAATGTGATTTCTAAGGTAACACAAAGCAAGAATACTTCAAACTAATCACTGCCCCCCACCCCCCAAAAGCAGCACAAAATACTAGCCTATGTTCTCCCAGTTTCCCACTTGAACTTCTGCTTAGGGTTAAACGTGCTGCTGTGTCCCTACTGAGCTGATGGGCTGTGTAAGGCCCAGGGTTATTGGAGGGCTGGGTTTTGCAAGGTGAAAAGTAGAAAGAAACAGTGGTTGGGGCCTAGGCTTTGGCTTGGTGAGGACTTTATAGTTATTTCAAAACAGAACAACAAAAAAATAGAGCTGTGGAATAATTAGTTTCCTTTTCTCCAGAAAGCATTTTGATTAGCTTGCAAAGTGAGCTGTGCCTTGTGGCTGAGGGCTCAGTTGAGAAGCCTTCACTTGGCCTAGAATGTCAGGGTGAGCTCTGCAGAGGAAGGTCCAGTGGGGATGTCTCTGGGGGCTGGTCCCAGGGTCCTGCCCTAAATGTTCCTTCCTGAGAGAGCCCCATCCCCTCCTGGGGACGGCTCAGCCCTGCAGGGCAGTGACAAGCCCTCTCAGCAAGGTTTCTTTCAGGGAACCCAACACCTAAAAAAGATGCCGTTCAATTGACTTCTTGCTCTGACAATTAAAAAACAAAAACCAAAATCTAACAACTAGGGCAAAATCTATATAAAAAATACGGCTACTATTCCTGATCATGATTTTACTATTGCCAAGAATGTATCTCCTCCCCCTCCCCTCCATGGGAACCCAGGACAAGTTAGAGTCTTAATATTTCCTTTTGATTTGCAGATCACATCCTATTTTATTGCATAAAGACTGACAAAATCTACTAATGAATAATTATTATTACATAAAATAAAGGGGAGGAGGAGACCCGCCTACAAAAGCAGAATGTTAATTTGGCCAAGGAGGTCTGGCCAGGCAAGGAAAAAAAAAAAAAATATATATATATATATATCTAATAAATAAACCGTTGCAATTTGCTCGCTGCAGCCGACGACAGAGTAATCTCTTATCAGAGAGGGACTTCCCTACCCTGTGTGCATTTATAATTTGAGGAGAGCGGGGATTCTAGGCGGAGAGAAGCCCCCTTTGCATTCACCCTGAGCTGGCCAGCAGCCTGGGCGGTTTCTCGGCTTGAGCGGCTCGGGGGCTCGTCGCTGTGCTCGGGGCTGCTGCCCAGCCCAGGCGTGGCACCGCGCGAAAGCTGCGCCCCAGGAGCCTCCAGGTGCGTGGTCGCCGGGGCTGCCCTGCCCTGCGCTGCCGGGGGGCGCGGGCACCTCCTTCCCTCCCGCGCCCCCCGCCGTCCCCAGCCCCCGGCGTCTCAGCACGAGGGGAAATCCCTTTTTTCTGTGTTTATTTATTTATTTATTTTGCCAGCGAGTCGGGCAGACACACCGCCAGCACCAACGTCTCCGACTCCCGGGTCCCAGCGGGGCGATCGCGTTAATTGTCCGGCTCGCCCCGATGCTGGCGAGGCGGGGCGCTCGCTCGCTCGCTCGCCCGCCGAGATTTTTAGCAGATCCAATTTAAATTTTGGTGAATCCTTTTTGTTTGTTTGGTTTGGTTTGCTTTTTTTTTTTTTCCTTAAAAAAAAAGAAAAAAAAGGCTAAGGGGAGGGAAGAGGAAAAAAAAAAACAACCCTGCCCCTGGACCCATTTGACAAATGAGGACACAGGCGGCATCAGCACCTACGGAGTAAGCCTCAGTGTGAGTCAATCTCGCTCCCTCGTCCCTCTCCTCCCTTCTCTCTCCCTCTCTCTTTTTTTCTCTCCCCTCTGCCTCCTCCCTCCCTCCCTCTTCCCCACCCCCCAGCCTTCCCCTCTTCCCAGCCGCAGCTGCAGGGGGGCGTCCCGCCCTTCCCACCTCTCAGAGAAGTTGCCTTTCCTTGTTCCTGTGACCTACACGGGGGCCGGGGAGGGAGGGCACCGTACACTTCGAGGGGGATCAAAGAGCAGGCCCAACAAACCAGAAAAGCCACACAGTCTGGAAGGAAACCAACTAGTTTCCTGGTCCCCCGCAAGTGTGTTAGTTGGAGGCAGAGGAACGCTGGGATCTAGCAAACCCCAAGGCTAGGGAGGAGGGACTCTCGGGGTGCGGTGGGGGAGGGAGAGAGAGGAAGGAGAGAGAGAGGGAGGGAGGGAGAGAGAGAGGGAGAGAGAGAGACAGCCCGCCCCACCGGTATTTGACTTAGATAATCAGCAAAATTAAAAAGAAAAAAAAAATTGTAGCGACCAGGCAAAGAGCGACGTGATTGCATGCGAGCGTCCCCACTCGGGCTCGGCGGGCGCCAGAGAGACACGATGCAGCATCCTCTGACGGGGACCACCTGCGTGGCGCTCCCCAACGTGGGCATGTGTCCCCAGCTCTCGTGTGCCTTGACTTTTATGTACTTACAGCAGGTAAGGCGCGTCCTCCCTCGGTGGCTGCTTCCCGGGGCCGGGCAGAGCCGGTGCCCGCGCCGGTGGGCTGCGCCGGGGCTGCGCGTTGGTGCCTTCCAGGGGCCTGGGGACCGGGTCCCTGCACGGGGACCGGAGGCGGTGATCGAAGCCTCCGTTTGGCTGTGGGGCTGGGGCCGGGACATCTTGCGCTGAGAGATTTTTTTTCACCTGTCTGAATACTTGGAACGCCTGATTCCCGAGCCTGGGTACGGGGAGTTTGAAATGGCAAACTGTCTTTTCCTTACTACCGTCTTTCCCGTGTCCGCGCGTCCAGGGGCAATCTGAGCCTAAGACCCTTTTGATGCTGAGAGTTTGCATCCTTGTGGAGGCATTCGGGTGCCGGTAGTTTTAATTCAGCTGATTTAATAGGGAGTGGAAAAAAACGTGTGCGTGTGCGTGTGTGTGTGTGTGTGTAGTATTTTTGTTTTCTTAAGTTTGTGTGATGCTGCCTTCAGTCCGCATGGGATGGGAGAGATTGGATTTCTGGAGCGTATCAGCCTCAGAATCTGCCTTCAAACTCCCTGGCAGTGCTGGGATGAAGGTGAGCCTTTTAGGGTGCTGTCTTTGTTGGCATCTGTAAGGGTGTTTTGTTTTTTTTTTCATATGTTTGTCCTCCACCCCCTCCCCTTCACTTCCCCTTAGTGGTCTTGCTGAGAGATTCTGCATTTGTTCTATTTTCCATTCAGTGTGCATTTCAGAGTCTTTTGATGCAGTACTCTCTGTCTGTCTCCGGGTGTTTCCCTGGGACCCTCTGTCTGTCTTTCTCTCTCTGCTAGAAGGGCTGCTTCTAGAGGTGGTTCCTGGGCTTGGGAAATAGCTCAACACCGCCTTGCAGAGTGACAGGCCAGCTCTCCGTCATTGGGCAGGGGCCATGCATGGGCCCTAAAGGGTTACAAGGGTCTTGTCATGCAGATGGAAATCCTCTTCCCTTCTCCATCCTATTCCATGAAGAGTTTACAGTGAGCATGATCATTTTACCTGTTTTTCTATTGACTCACTTCAAGAGGACCATTTGTTAACATGCGTGTGTTAGCAGAACTTCCTTTGCAAGAGTTGAGAGTGACATCCTTCCCAAACACCCTCCATTCCAACCTGTGTTAAAGGAATATATGTATTTATAAAATGTCAGCATTCTGTTTTGAACATTTGGGTCATTTGTTACCAAGTTAGCTGCCTTCAGAAAATATTTCTTAGGTGTGTTTTCTGTTGTAAGTCTTTTAGGAAACAGCCTTTTTTTTTTCTTTTTTTATATTTCTATGGGAACAAAATAGTTCTTTTAAATATTGTTTTATTCCATTTCTCATTAAGTAAATGGTGCCAGGAGACATTGCCCAAGAGAGTATTGATAACATATTATCTGATTCATCTTCTTCTACCATTTCTCTGCCTTTGCTGTGAGCATGTGTGTGTGTGTGTGTGTGTGTGTGTGCATTTTACACCAGTTATTTCCACCAGAGAGAATCATAATGAGCATTTCTACAGATGCTAAGCCTCTGTTGGATTTAATAAAATTATTAATACGAGTTGATCCTCTGCCTCCTCCATTCACTTCTTTCATGTTATTTATGAATCAATTTGAACAGCGTTACCTAACAAGTAGAATGCTATAGGTATTCAGTGTTCTCACAGTTTCTTTGTGTGTTGTTTTATTGAAGATACATCCATGTTTCTGCCTTCTAGATTGTTAAATCAGTTTGCTGGTGTAGGCACAACTTAGGCAAAAAGATAGTGACTTTGAGTGAGAGGTTATTCTTGCCATGAGAAGGGCAAGTATTTAGGGTAAACACAAGGGTTCTCAGCATCTTCCGGGCAGTCTCTCCCAGGAGGGAATACACCCCTGCTCTGGAAAGAGGGGGCTGAAAGGAAATATTGTCAGCCATAACAAATATTTAGAAGTGATTAAATCAGCATCGTGGTTCCATACGAAGATAGATGGAGGGTGGATTTTGAAATGTTCTTCGTAATACACCCACCCCCTTTGAAAGGACTTGTAATGCTCTCAGTGAAAGTGTTTATAAGGCGATGCTTTCATATAATGTTGGAATGGGGTATGAGTGTGTGTGTGTGTGTGTGTGTGTGTGTGTGTGTGTGTGTGTGTATTTCATGGGAGTTTCACCAAATGCCTGAAGTATAACACAGCCAGACATTTATTTTGGCCTGTCTTATCCAGAATCAGGTTTTCCAGCTATGCCTCTCGCCTTTCCTGGAAGCTCACTGTCAGGGTGGACGGGATATACCTTGGGGTCATCTCTGCTAGCCATTACTGTCACGATAGTCTGCAGAATTCTCATGTCATTGCTTTTATTCAGCAATCCAGACAATTTGCTGATTAAGAGTATGAAGCAGTTTGCTCTAATCGCCACATACTACTTACTGATAAAATTTATACATCTTCTGCCCATCCATCGCCACTGTATTTTTTATCTGCTATTAATCTGTAACTATTATTGGATCTCTATCTAATTTTGATGAACACAGGGCTCATCTGTACTCTCAAAGTAAGTTGATCGAATGAATGAATCAGGCAACATTTGGGATAAGTATCATCTTCATTAGAAATATTTTTAGTTTATAATCATTTAGAAATAAGAAGATCTCAGAAGTCTTTGTCATCCAAATCACCAATCACATAGGAAAATAATTAAAACACAACTATCCTATTTGGCAGCATTTATCATTCTGTTTTCATAAATCCACAATCTGTGATCAGGGGCCATCGAGGTTTCCCTGAAATATATTTTTCTGGCATGAAGCTTCTCCTGGTGCTTATTTCCTATCTAATATCTAAGGAAAATTATTTCATCATATGGTTTATTTGTCTCAGCACTAACATTCAACCTTTCTTCCTAAATTCTCCCAGATTTATCTGTAAGACAACTCATAAAAACAAAAATCATTTGGGCACCCCAGTCTACTCTGAATGACCAAGTGTAAAGGACATAATAACCCTTTTGCCACAAATAACTTATTTATTCAAGCCAACGAAGAGGCAGCTTTGGTGTTTACATTATTTGACTTATTTGATTTCATTTATTTGTATTTCCCAGTAACTTTCCTTTAGATAGATGTTTTCTTAAAGTTACAGTTTCTTTTTTTTTTTTTCTCTCTCCTTTTCCTCTCTTTCTTAGCATCTGAGATGTTACTCCAGTTTGGAACTGCCTTTTGGTATCTAGATATCTAATCTAATGATGTCATCATATCTCTATATACAAATGTATATACACACACATACATACACGTGTATATATTTATACACATCTAGTGCATAGCATACGTTTTATGGTTGCAGACCACTTTCAGAGGGAAGGGACAAGTGATCACTGGAGCAGCTGGCTTCAGTAGCTGCCCAGGGAACTTCTCTGCTTCAACTTCTGTTCCTGATACTCCGCAGTTTTTGTTCTGTGTCTTCTTTGATGGTGAATCTTCTCACAACTAAACTTCCAACTCACATTTCCCCAACACAGACTCTTCCCAGAGTTCCACAGTGGGGACCCATTGAAACAGTATTGCATTGAAGGGAAATTCTGAATACAAATTCCACATTTGGGGCTTTGCTACAAGCTAGATCAAGAGAGAACCTATTTTGTTTTCCTCAGGAAGAATAATAGTAAACAGCCACACACTACACACACACACACACACACACACACACACACACACACGCTCTCTCTCTTTCTCTTGACATCAAAATCTAAAGATGATTTATTTCCACCCTAAGACACAGGGGGCACACCAAAGAGCACCCATTTCATGGTAAGGTATGGTGAGGCTATGCACGGGCCAGATGAGGAGGTTTGTTTTGTGATGGAACTGCCTGTCACATTCCCCCAGAGCTGCACTTTTTTCCACTGAGTTCCAACTCCCTAAAAGAAGATCAGTAGCATATTAACTTAGTTTTCCCTGTTCTTAAGCCACCATCAGTGTCTTCCAGGACTGTTCTAAGAAAGCTTCTCGTCCGTCAAGTCCTGTCCACTCAGAACCTTTTTATCAGCCTAAATTTAAAAATAAGTCAAAAGCTTAAAATCCACATTAAAGGTGTATGGGGTGGGGGGGAGAAAGGGGCCTCTGAAGTGGGCCATGCCACTGTCAATATCCGAAGATTGGTAATTTTTCCCACTTAATGATGATCCATGTGGTTTGTTTTAAGTAGTGAAGTGGTTTGTACAAAGGGTAATTCCTGGTAAATGAAGCCATTGCTCACTGTGGACATCTTCAGATCGAAAGCAATTGAACTGAAACCTGCATATCAACCCTTTCTGTCTTTAATTAGAAAGTGATTCTCACTGCAGAGAGTCACCCGAGGAAGATGGGATCTCGCAGGAAGGTTGAGGGAGGGGGGATCGTCCCCTGTACCGGCCACGGTTATAAATTTGGGACACATGAGGTAGGCCATTGCAGTTATGGCTGCGTGGAAAAGTTCAGTGCTCACTGCAGTTCCTTACCTCGTGTTACTCAGTCTGATGATTTATAGGGGGCCAAGTGGTATTTTATCACCTTCCTTCTTCTTGGCTTAATCCCGTGTTGATTTATTAGATAGTGCTGTGGATTGGGGGTAGTCGATAGTGTCAATAACACAGAAAAGAATTAGGATAGATTATCTTCATGTCCGAATTGTTTAACGGGATTTAAGTGGCCGGAATGAGCACGTTTCCAGGCCCAGGTGGCTGCGTGATGGAGGAAAAGTCCCCCGATCTCTTTCTAGTGAGCTTTTATGTCATAAATGGGTTAACCAGTCTTCCTTGTTTCTCTGGTCTTTTCCAGTTAAGGGGAGAATGCATGGATTCTTGGGGGTGTTACCGGCCAGATAAGGCCCCTATTTCGGCTGGGGGTCATCTTGTGCACCCCCCCATTTCAGGAAATTATGGAAGGGCGGGTTTTGTGGATATCAGCTCCCTTCCCTCCTATGGAATATGGGGTGACGGGTGCGGGGGGTTCCTTGGGTCGCTTCTGCTTTAAAATTACTGGATCCAGTGTTCACTTGTGGAGATTGTAAGCATCTGTCCATCCACAGGCCTGAGCCTTGTGCCACTCAGCCACGGCGCCTGCCATTTCCTGGCGGTTTCTGTGTCAGAACGTGCAACCGGCCGCTTCTGCCTCTGCCCGAGCAGAGAAAGCCCGTGTCATTAGTGCTCACGCGCCATCTGTTTTCCTTACAGCTGGCCCTTGAGTAATTGTCCGGTAGCTGATGGACTGAGGGTAGACAATCTTTTTTAGGGTTTTCTGATTCATTTAACCAGGCTCTCTGCCCCAAGAGGAAACATAATGCTTGTTTATTCATATTGGCCGGGGTAAAAACAGTGTAGTTTGTCAGGCAAATAATAGTCTTCTGGAAGAGAAAGAAATTGCAGCATTGTAAACAAAATCAGGTTGGTGCCTCTGTGCCTGAGGGGCCCGGGTGACGGGTCGGAGATGACATCCTCTGAATGAGGCAGAGCTGACGAGCGTGTGGGCGTAATTGTCCCATCTGCAGAGACCTTTTTAATGGATGGGGAGAGGTGTCCCAGGGTGCTGTTTAATTCAATTAAGAAAAGCAAAAAAAGTTCCATTCATCAATAAAGTTTCCTATTTCTGGGAGCTGCCCGGGAGAGAACTTTGCAGGGCTGAGCAGTGGACTGTGGCTTGGGCGTGCTGTGGCCTGCCTCCTCCGGCCCCACTGAGAGCAGCCGTGTCAAATAGGGTCAGCTCTCAGGCACAATGGCTCAGGAGGGCCCTGGCCCTGAATGCAGGCTGGGGAAATGAGCATCCAAACCACAGGCTGCCCCTGCAGAGAGTAACTGTGAGAGAGGCGTCCTTCTGAAAAATCCCCCAAATTCAGTCCCCGAGCCTGGCATAGGATTAGGAAAGAGCTTATATTGTTGGAACGTTTTGGCTCCGGAGAGGGTTTGGGAAAAGAGGATTTCATTGCTGTTTCTTGTCTTGCTGGAATAGTGTAGCCCTGATGGATTGGTCCTGGCTGAAAAAGAGCCAATATTTGGAACCAGGTTTGGGGGAAGGAGGTGGAAAGAGAGTGTTGATCAAAACTGCAAAGCGCTGCATTCATCACAGAGCACCCAGAGTCTGGTTGGTCTCTGTTATCAAAACGTCATCAAGGCATGTACACAATGGGCTTATCGAGGTGGGATAACGAACTTGGTCCAGTGTTTCTCAGACTTCGGGCATTCAAGCATCCCCTTCTGAAGTTCTGCCTATCTACTCATTACCACAGTTGATATCCATTTAATATGTGTTAATTCACTTATATTTTAAACTTAAAAATAGCTTTGCCCAAACCAAAAACAATAATAACAGCCGCTCACAGCTCTGATATCATTTTTTCCAGGATCCATGGAAATAAATATCGATTCATTCACATGTTCATCCATTCATTCCATGTTTATCAAACTCCTGTTAGGTGACAGTTGTTCTTGTAGACTCTCCCAGGAAGCAAAGCAAAGGCCCTGTCCTCCTGGGTGGTCTGTTACATGGTTCACCTGTGGGCATCTCCTAACCCATCCATGCAGTACCACACTTTGGAAATCATTGGCTCTATCCATTGGATTTCCTGGGAATCATCTGCCATGCCCAGCCTGAAATTGCCTATTTCTCCTCCAGACTCAGTTTGCAAAGAGCAAGACTATGGTTAACTTCTCCCTGTTGCATCTTTTGCCCTCTGCCAGGGCAGTGGCCCAGAGGACACAGGAAAGGCAAATTGCTGTATATTTAACATCTACAGCTTGCAAAGGACTTTGAGACAATGGATCTTGGCGGGAGGGAGCTGCCATGGTCTTTAACACTCAGCCAAGCTCTCTCACTGAAGAGCAGTCTTCCCCTGTTTTGATCCTATTCTTTATGTTGTGTTTAAACACACACAGAATCAAAATTAGGAAGTGGGGCTGGAGTGAAAAGCACTCAGAAGGTTAGTGTGTGTTCCCAGGGATGTAATGACTAATTTTATTTTTCTTTGCAGCTTTGGAACAAAGTACAGGCAGCTATAGGATTTAAGTGTCTCATATTTCCCAGGACTGATGAGTAAATGCACAAAAGATTTAGTCTGAATGAGCCTTTTCTTTTTTGGCGTTTGATGTTTGCCCAGGATGCACCTCCAGGACTAGCTTCCCGTTATCAAAAACAATAACGAATGCCCCCGTCTTCCCTTCAGGAGGTCTGTTTGCTGTTGCTCTGCCTGAATCCGGGCATGGGGCGAGCTCTGCTCTTGTGGAAAGGTGAGAGCTGAGAAATCTCCCTCCTGGGTGACTCTTTCATTAATGGCATGTGTGTAATAGCAGCATCTAAAAGCAGAAGGAGCTGGGAGGCCTCCAAATTGGGTATGCAACTGTCCATCCCAAGTGTCTTACAAAATTCAGATGAGAAACCTCTATCTATTTAGAACCCAGTTGGTGTCAGCTGCCCCTCAAAGCACAGTTTTGTTTTTTTTTTAATATTGTCTCTGAAGTTTTATATAGGGCAGAAATCATGACCTGAAGGCTTAAACCCAACTCTGTTATTCAATTAGCTGATCCAACTGAATTGAACAAGTCGCTTTACTTGATTTGGAGCCTTAATTGTTTCTTAAAAAAAACAGAGATTAGAATAATCATTTCATACTGTTCTTTGTGAGAATAAGTAAGATACAGATGGGAAAATCTAGCTCCGTGCTTGGGACACAGTGATCAGCCAATAGATGTTTGTTGAAGAAATGAAGGAATGAATGTGTCAAAGAAAAGTAGGATCTGTTCAGCGAAGCTGGACATCGACTTTTATTTTCCATTTCTCCCAAATTAACATGCAAAATGCACCCACGGCCTTCCCAGGACACAGACACAAGGGATTGGGGGGTGGGCTGTGTCTTGGGTTCTTGGTCCCTCTCGTGGTTTTAGGTTTCTTCTCTTCCTTCCTCCAGCGAGCTGTCAGTCCTGCTGGCATTGTCGGATTGCAATACGGCTGCACAGCTCAATTAATGCTCGGTGCAGGAGGAGGGAAAATAAAAATTGTCTTGCTCTTGTCAGTAGCAAAGTTATTTACTTTCAAAAGCTGACAGAATCACACGGCAGGAGCTTCATTCGTTTCCATTCAGAATGTCATTATTCTGTGATGCAGGAGACGTGGGCACACGTTGAAGTTTATTCCCTTAAGTTTTCATATGGCAGCGCCTGCTAATGTGTGGACCGTCCCTAGGGAGAGTCGGGGGAGCCCTCTGGGGCGTGGTGGTGCCTGGGTGCGGGGCGCTGTCATCCGAGCAGGTGACCTGGTTTCAGGGTGGACTGTGATAGCCATTTCAGACCCTGGGTCTGTCCCACGACAGGGGTGTGTTCCCTGCTGGCTGAGCATTGGGCTTCTTTATTCTGAATCAAAAGATTGAGATGCAAGAGTCCAGTTCCCCATCACTCTTCATCTGGGCCACTCCTGGAATTTCTGGAAACACAGAAGCACTTCCCGAAAATGGTTTTGCTTCACATCTCTCTCTTGTCTACAATTAAACTTGCAGGCAGGTTGTCTCATCCAAATAATCTGTAGAAATCTATGCAGTTTCTTTTCAGGGGGGGCTTTCTTTCTCTCTTCTCCCCCCACCCACACTGCCTGCAGAGGTTTGCAGTGAGTAGCTCACACAGGAAGGGGCTGAGTGGAGAAATTCTTTCTCTCACGATGCAGTGGCAGAACCTTCCACTGGGGGTCTCCATTTAGAACAGGTGACTCAGGATTCTTGAGGACTTTCTTTTTTTCTTTCCTTTTCTTTTCCTTTTCTTTCTTTCTTTCTTTTTTTTTTTTTAAGACTCCTTTTGGTTCCATTCAAGAAAATGAATCTGTTTCTGTACGCAGTAGGAGATTCTGCTCGTGAGGCCATTTAGCTAACCAGAGAATCCAGCCGTCCTCAACAACGATGATCATAATAATAAAATAATTAAAATAATGAAATAATCAATAACTTTTATGGAGTACTGTGTGACAAGCACACGACTGAGCACTTTTACATGGATTATCACATTGAATCCCCCACAAAAGGCCTCCGGGGAGTTGGTATTAATGGCTTCATTCTTAGATGCGGGATCCAAGGCGTAGGTGGGAAAGCAGATATTTAAAACCAGACGCTGTCCCTCCAGCACCGACACTTAGGACCACTGTCCTGCACCTTCCTGTCATCCTCCCCTCCTTGCCGTGCGGGCCAAGGGCTGGTTCTGCCTGATTTACGGAGACCTCTGCTAGGCTTTCCCTGTGGAAGAACAGCTCCACTTATCGGAGTGGTCTGCTCTTCTTTGAAAGGTAGAACTCATTCATCAAAGAGAGAAAAAGAGTTCAGGAGATCTGTCAACTTTGAAGCTCTTCCTGATTTTATTGTTCCATCATTAAGATTGTGTTTAATGAATTACACCACACCAAGAGGCTGTTGCACTTGGGGTGGAGGAGGGGAGAGGAAAGAGAGTAAGTCCGGGGAGAATCGTCAGCACCGAGAATGATGGAGTGTGTTTCTCTGCAGCCAGTTCCAATCCCCAAATCCCTGTTGTGCCGAGGGCCTCTCCAACCAGCAGAGGAAATGCAGTCGCTGCCCGGCACCGTATTAAAGATTTATACACCCCGCACCGCTGCTTTTGTTCACTCGTGGGGACCTGGTCATGTTAATAAAGGAATTTCAGGGAGTGAGGTCCTGCCTCGCCATGCTGTTTTGCTCAGTGCAGTGAAGGCTGCTTCATAAATCAAAAGAATTCAGAGCTTTACAACCTTCCTGAGCTCCGAGATGGGGTGTGCTTGTGCACGTTTGTGTGTGTGCGTGTGTTTAATCAGATTCACTTAGAGACATTTTCATTGCCTTTCTACAAAGAATGGATGAAGGAGGGGATGTGATCTATCTCAGGTGTTTCAGGCTTGGTTGGTTTGGTTCACAGTGGCATCACGGCCCCATTTGTTTCCATTTGGTGTTTATGCTTTATGGTGTTGTCTGTGAAAATGGGCTGAAACTATTTTATTAGCATTAGGAGATGCAGATCACATTAGAATCCCCATAGCATCAAAAGCAACAGACAAGGGAGAGGCCCACTTTACCGTGCGCCGAATCACCATTTGTTCTCTGCACGTCAACAGGAGCTTCATGTGCTCTTTAAACAATGGGATGTTTTGAGGCTTTTAAAAAATTATTATTATTATTTCAATTATTCGCTGAAAAAAAGAACACTGCTTTGTTTTGAAAAGGAATGAAGACGTTTATTTTCTGGATTGAGAATTCAGGATCTAGGAAACTTTCTTCTCTCTAGTAAGCCATAGAAAGCTCTAATTTTAACCTCAGCCTTTTTTTTTTTTCTCATTGGAAGCAAATAATGATATAATCATACATTTTGTTTGGAGACCTCAATCCCTCTTTTAAGATATCAGCAGAGACAAGCTCTGGGTTTGTTGTGGTGGTGGTTTTGTGTTTTTGGTTTGCACTTGTGTTCTCTTAATTACATCATGCCTTCATTTTGTGTATAGTTATATTTCTTTTCCTATAGAACTGAGAACTGAAAACCAACAGAAGACTGAGTGGGAGTTTGAGGGGGAAAAGAGACTATTTAGAAAATTAGAATGATACTTTAAATATTCTAGTCAACAGGATTATTTTTGTCTAAGATGAAATCTTGATTTTAGGAAATGCTCTTGACTTGAAAAAAAAAAGATATGTAAGGTTTTTAGGAAATAAACTTGTCAATTTAGTAGAATTCCTAAATGAATGCATGAAGGAATGAATGCAAATGAATAATGCCCTACCTTACTCCCACCAAAGCCAGGGCTTAAGATTTTTTTTTAATAAATATGAAAGTTTTGGCTGCTTCTTACTATAATAACATTTATGACTATGAAAATTTTTTTTTCAAACTGCCCAGCGTGCTAGTCAGTAGTAATGACGTTGAAACAGATATTCAGTGGAAAAGGCTGTCTTTTACAATCTTCCTGAAAAGTAGAGAGCAGAATGTGTGTATTTACATAAGTAAATAAAGAATGTTACAATGTTTTTCATCACAGGAAATATGATACAGCATTATGGACTCAGAAAGCAGGTGTCCGGCAAAGGCAGTTTACATTTATATTATACTGATTTTTGTGTTTGTTTTTGTCCTCTGTTATATGAATCCGTGAGTGTCTCATTGTCTTTAATTATGTCTACAAGGCACAAGACAGCAGTCAACATCTGCTCTATTGTTTACTTGGTTTACATATAGCTTTGATGGGTTATTAAACAATCTATTTTTCAAACCCAAAACAGAGAAACCAGCGGAACCCATATTATGGCATTTTGTAAAGATCCATTATGCAATTAGCACTTGGGATTTGCACAAAGCTGGTGATTCACCCAAATAAACATCCCTTTATTCTGATAGCTTTTCTTGGCTTTGTGAAAAAATATCAATTTCTAAAAAATAAAAAATCGAATCAAATCACATTTCCTCCTTAATCGTGTAGCATGCCAAGAGGATGATGTGTTAATATGAGGGATGGATCCTTTACTTTTCATAGCAGAGAAAAAGCAACTTTCCAAAATAAAGATTGCTAACTCAAGCCAGCAATTACTATATTAAATAAGACAACTATCTCCTTACACATAAGACAGACTTTTGAGAGTTTATATGATACTGCTGGAGAAGGGAAATGCTATGTTTTTAACCATTTGTATAATATTCCTTACACTCCATGATCTACTTATGAAAGACTTTTATCTGGTCATCTATAGCCAAGCAGGTGAGGTCTGTAATGATTCAATCACTTCAAACCTCATCCTCTCACTTATGGTTAATCATTAATTCACTCCCTCATTCATTCCACACGGTTGTTTAGCCTCTGCTCTGTCTCAGAAACCAGGTTAGTCACTGAGGATACACAGACAAGGAAAGCAACTGTGTTTTCCTTCGTGGAAGTAAGTTACAAGCTTTGGAGAGGCAGGCGATGGTCCCCAGGAAATAGTAAGGGCTGGATTCAGGGGTGAGGGATACTCTCTCTGAGGAAGGGACGTTGAGGCTGAGATGAGGTAGGAGGTGGGCAGAGAGGCGGGGTCAGGGTGGAAGAGACCCTTCCCACCGAGGCAAAGAGCGTGCGTCATGGCTGTCACATGCCTGTGTGTTGTCAGGGAACCAGACAAGTGACAGAAGGGCCAGGGAGCCAGTGAAAGAGGGACAGAGAGGCAGAGAAGGGCCAGACACCGCTGGGGTTTGCAAGCACTGATGGGAGAGTGGGACTTTATTGCAAGAGAGAGAAAGAGAAACAAATAGCACCCGGGGACTTTATGCAGGAGACAAATCCGATCGTATTTAGCCCTTTAAATAGACCAGTTTGGCTGTTCTGCAGAGAACACATTACATTAGATGGGGGACAAGATTGAAGGCGGGAGGTGACGTCAGATAGGATCCACTGTGATAATGGAAGCATCACATGATGGTCACGTGTGCTGGGAGTAGACAGAAGAGATGAGCAGGGTTGAAGCTTTGAAAACCAAGCCTGATACCCAGCCCCACAGTGATGTTCAGTCAAAGGGGAAGAATCGCAGTGCTCTGGAGGCAGGCGTGGGAAGCAGAGTCACACAGGCAAAGTTTGCCCCAGCCTGGCAGGGTGATCTGTCACGTCTTAGCAATGGCTTGTAATGTGGAGGGTGAGGAGTGGGGAACCAGTCTGATGAAATTCCCCATAGGCAGCGCCTCCGGCCTCTGCCTCTCGCCATGGGAGCACACGAGTTAAATGCATTCATCTTCACCTCGGTGCCAGGCAGGACTGGCTTTGGGTTTTAATTGCAAATCTTATGGGCCTCTGGATGACTATGTGGGCACATTTCTCAACCTCCCTGAAGTTTCATTTCCAGATTTGTGAAATAGAAGTCATGCAGGATCAGTAGCACAGCGTTGTTGAAAGTATGGCATGGGAGAGTTTGTATGGAACCCAGTGCAGTACCCAGAAATGGGAAGAGCTCAATGAATACCTTTACTCTGGGTGCTGGTGCCAGTGCTAGTATTGGTGATGCAATGGTGGTGGTGATGGTGGTGGTGATGGTGGTGGTGATGGTGGGATGGTGGTGGTGATGGTGGTGATGGTGATGGTGGTGGTGGTGATGATGGGATGGTGGTGGTGATGATGGTGGTGGTGATGATGGGATGGTGGTGGTGATGGGATGGTGGTGGTGATAGTGGTAATGGTGATGGTGGTGATGGGATGGTGGTGATGAGATGGTGGTGATGATGGTGGTGGTGATGATGGTGGGGGTGGTGGTGGTGATGGTGGTGGTGATGGTGGTGGTGATGATGGTGGTGGTGATGATGGTGGGGGTGGTGGTGGTGATGGTGGTGGTGATGGTGAAGTTTAGTGATGACAGTGATGCTTATTAGAATGCAGCGTGGTAGAAGGGTTTCCCATATGAGTACCTGGGTTCAGAGTGGTTCAAGTCTACCATTTACCATCTGTACATATGCCCTTGGGCAAATTCCTTAACCTTTCTCTGTTTTAACTGTTTCATCTGTAAAATGGGGATGATAATATTCATTGTCGGTCATTATGAGCACTCAATGAATGAATATTTGTAAAAAAAAAAAAATCAAAACAATGTTAGTCATAAACAAACCCTCAAATAAACATAGAGAATGTTTGTTAAATAAAGTACTGGCACACAGTATAGCCTTTAAAAAAAGGTACCTAGTGGCTTCTGGTCTGCTGTTTTATTCTTGATCTTGCTTTTCATAGCAGGCAGGAAAGGCTGTCTCCCCTCCTCCCTGCCGCCAGACCCCCCCATCTCTCCTTGTGTTCTGCACAGAACAGGTGTGTGGTGAGCCGGAGTTCTGGCAGAGTGCAACATGAAAAAGACTCCCAGTAATTATAAAAATAACAACGAGGGCTGCTTAGCGAGGTAGGCAGATGAGCACAACACTAGCCAGAATGATAAATAGTGCCTGCAAATGTTAGGTCCCAGTGGGAGGATGGGAACATATGGGGATAAGCCACACTAAAAGTTGGGCATCATTGGTAAGTTTTTGGTGGTTAAGGCAGGCCACTCCAGTGCCAAGTTTTTTTTTTTTTTTTTTCTTCTTCTTTTTTTTTATCCTAATTTTAAATCCTGCAGTTCCCTTTTGTCCCTTTATTCTATTTTGGTTCTAAAAGGCGCATTCATCTTTGAGGCCGGCCACAGAGTCTCCAAGGAAGTGAGGTCTGCGTGCTAATCCTAAAACAAATGGCCACCCTGGAATCTGTGAATTTCCGCACCGAGCTCTAGTCAATATCGTTGGGGGAGATGAGCACAAACATGGTAAATATTTTATGGAATGCTGACGTGTCAGGTTCAGACCTATGATAGGTGGACGTGCAGAAAAATTAGTACCTAAGCAGCCCAGTACATTTGCAGACATTTGCAGAAGAGACAGACAACTCTCTCCGCTGAGTATTATGTTATTGAAAAAGAAGGGGTGGAGTGTGGTAGGTTGATTCCGGGTCAGTGTTTGTACGTCTGGGCCTGAATATAGTTTGGAGATTGTACAATCTGTTTGGCATGGCACCGCAGCAGTAGGATTCTCTGGAACGGTATTTTGGAATTCTTGTTCACCGCCCACAAAGCTTTTCCTGGGCCTCAGAAGAGGCTTCAGCATGGAGGCAAGATTTAGAATGTGGGCACCTGAATGTTGATGCCAGCTCCTTCGTAGATTTCCAGGATTTTTTTACTTAACAAATGCATCAACATCCTTGGTCATGCAAAGCAGACAGAGGAAAGGAAACAGGATTTGGAATCAGACAAGTGTGGCTTTGGCCACTGGTCCTCCCACTCAAGTAGCCATGAATGATATAAACTCTCTGAGTTCCAATATCCTCATCTGTAGAATGGGTATATTATGAGCACCAATACCACAGCATTGGTAAAAGAATGAATGAGCTAAAGTCTTTAAAGTGCTAAGAATTATGTTTGGCACACAGCAAGTTCTACAAAAGTGTTTGTTAAAAAAAATAAGCAAAAGATATCTTCTAGGACTTTTTTTAATGCAGGTGTGTGTTTGTGTATTTACTGTTCTTACAACTGATTTTGTATTCGTCCAGAATGTATTAGTTTTAAGGGACAGAAACCCAACTCAAACTAGCTTAAGCAAAAATGAGGATTTATTGATTCATGAGACTGGGACAGTTGGGAGTCAACCAGTGGTAAGTGACTAATCACTTACATGCCTAGCATTCTAGTTGAGATATGAACAGACAGGGTCATACGAAGTTATAAATACCATGAATAGAGCTCAAACACTTATAAATGGACTCAAGCCCAGGGAATATTTTAAGTGTGTTGTTATATTATTATGACATTATTATATTGTTATAACCATCTTCTGAGGAGAGTGTTATTGCCCCCAATTTATAAGGAAATTAATTAAGATTCAGAGATATTAAGTAACTTGCCCATGGCAACACAGCCAGGAAATTTCAAGCCCAGAATTTAAACCCAAACTTGATATGGCTCCAATACCTGAGTTTTTAGCCAATATGATATATTGCTATTATAATAAAAACAAGTTTATTTTTTATGGAGACCAAAGAGATATTTTTTTTTTAAAAAGCATGTTTTTCCTAGAGAGGCAACATAGCAGGGAATTATGAGTCTTACTCAGGAGCCGGATTCACCATTCACAAGCTGTGTGATCTTAGGCCAGTTACTTAACCTCTCTCTGCCTCAGTTTCCCTATCAGTCACTTACCTTATAGGATTGTTGTGAAGATTAAATGAGTTTATACACAAGGGGTTTAGAAAGTGTCTGGCAAATAATAACTGGTATATATGGTTTGTTTAAAAATATTTAAAAATAGATTGTAATGTAAGAGTCAGAAAGGAAATGAGGTCACTCAGGGTGGTTCCTCTTTTAATGTCCCCAGAGTGTCCCAGAAGGACACTGCTAATCTGGGAAGTTAAATCCCACCTGTCAGAGGCTCTCCGTTGCCACCAGCTGCCTGGCCATGACATCGTAGAGAAACCATCTTGCCGCAGTCAGCCCCTTGGCTAATCCTCTCGGATGAGAAGCTCAGCTGCACAGCCTGGCACATCTTGGCTCGGGGCCCCTCGTAGCTCTGTCTTGTCTGCGGGACTAGACTGTATAGTTTCTGGAAACACAGGTATATTTCCTACCTCCTTTTCTCCCTTGGCACTCCGTTCAGTGGATACCCTGTGATGACTAATACCGACTCGTTGGTTTAATATTGTTTGTTTCCTGGCCTGAAGCTAGAGGTGAAAGCTTTAGCAGACAGAAGCCACATTCTATTCTAAGATGATTTCTTGCTGTTGGATGAGGGGGCTGAAAATGTGTTTTTGGACTTCTCAGTGACCGACTTGGTTTTACGATCTGGACTTAGCACCTCTCCAAGTTGTTTGACCTTCTTGCCACCTTGAAAACCTGCCCCCTACCAAGCTGTCCTGAGAGTTCTCTGACTCTCAGGTCCATATCCTCAAAGCCACAGTGCTGGTAAACACGTCACCATAATTTCACATGAGAACAGCCATCGGAGCTGTTAATATGAGCCTGTCTTAAGGAATTCTGACTTCACCTATGCCTGTCCTTTCTAAAAAATGCAAGACTTCAAAATTGGATAGAAATTCAGCCCCCCCTGCCCCCAGAGTCTGCTGATGAATTTCCCAGGGGCCATCAACTCCCTACAAGGATATGCAAAGTTTTGTGACTTATGTGTAGTTTTCTGGGAGGAGGACAAAATTCCCAGAGTGGTCCATGCATCAGAAATAAGAATGAAGAACCCCTGCTCCACCCCCAGAGAGGAGAATCCAGCCCTGGAGCGGGAGATGCTGCTTCAGCTCACAAAGAAAAGTCAAAAGAATAATCTTCCATCTGGCTTCCTCCAGTTCTCCTTCCATTCTCTCCTCCTACGGTTCCTCTTTCCTGGTGTCCCCTTGGCATTACCCATATCCCCCTGCCTTAGACTTCTCCCAGCTTGGGAGGTATGTCCCCACTTCCTGAAGAGTGGGGAGCTGGAGGGGGTGGAGGGCAGCTCTTCTCCAGGCCTTGACGTCTCTACAAGGTCATCAGCTCTGCCCTGCTTTGCGTCTATGGGCTGTTAGAGCGGTTGAGGTTGAGCGAGGGGTTGAGGGTAAGGGAGATAAAGAGGCTGCTCAGCTTGGGTTACAAAGTCCAGGCCAGCACGTCTCAGAGTATGTTATTGGATGTGACACGCAAAAAAGGGCTCTTGTAGTAGAGGGTTCCAAGGCCTGTCTGATTCAAGGTACAGCTCTGCCATGGACGAGCTGTGCTGCCTTGGCCATTTGCTCCCTCTCTGTGCCTCTGTTTTCTTGTTCGTAATGTAATAAATGTAACAGACCCAACTTCATAGGGATTTAGAGAGAAGAAGCTGAGATCACAGATACAAGGACATTAGTACAGGGCCTGGCCCACAGTAGGCACTGACTAAATGGTAGCAAACATGGTGAGGATGATGAAGATGAAGAGGTAAAAGGAGGAAAAGAAGAAGGAAAAAAGCAAAAGAGCCTCACATAGGGCCTGACCCATAATTACCAACAGCCAGATAGCTGGATATAGGTGACGAAACTGATGGGTGGGTGGATGGTGTGTAGGTTACCAAATTGGTCTGGGGAAATCTGGATCAAACGAGATCCAGTAGTTTTTTTTTTCCTTATGGGACTTCTCAGGTGCTTTGCTATGCTAATAGCCATCATGAACTCCCAAGGGGTAGAGAGAGAGAGAGAGAGAGAGAGAGAGAGAGAGAGAAAGAGAGAGAGAGAAAAGAGAAGACAGAAAGCTGAATTTTTCCAACCTGTTTGACCGTGGGATCTTTCTTACAGTGAAGCATCTAATGAGGCTTCTGTCGTGCAGAGGCTGCCTTGGGAGGTGCCTGTTTAGGCTCATAATTTCTAAAGAGAAAATGGTGCACGCAGAGCTCAGGTGGTTCAGCAGATTCGGCAACCACATGGGGTTGGGACAGAAACGCTTGGTTGCCAGTCCTGGAGACGAGCGCTATTTGCAGTGACTTCTGTGTCCAGCTCCTACAGGGGCCCTCGGCTTGGAAGGTAAAAGACGTCGGGAGGACACAAAGGAAAGGCTAGGGGAGCAGCTGCACACCACCCCTGTCCCGAGGCCTCAGGGAGTATTTGTTTGCCTCGAGCGAGGTCAACAAATCCTCAAACCCAGTTGCCATTCATCCCCAGACAGGTCAGAGGTCGGCTCCTGGAGCATTGTTGATCTCAGCAGAGATGATGTGCAGGGTTGATATTCTTAGACTTGCTCATTCAGCCAGTCAGTCTGGCTTTCAGAGGAGAATCAGGTCAAGAAGCGCTTAATGAACCAAGAGGAGCGTGTGGCGCTGCCTGTACCCCTGGGGGTTCGAGTTTCTAATGATAATCAGAAACCTCCTCGCTGGCGAGACCTACTGGAATTTTTTCTTTGGGCATCTTCATAACCATTTTTGGAGGTGGGGGTAATATCACTGTGTCGTGTGACCCAGGGTCCCAGATTCTTTGGGTTACTTTTGATTCCAGGCCACCATCTTCATCATCCCCATAAACCATCCGTTGAACTTGAAATTCTAGCATGTTGGTTTCAGGAGTATATTTGAAACGCATAGCCTTTGTCAGTTCCTGTGTCTTAATTTTTTTGTTTGGAACACAGAAGGAGGTATGCTCTTAAACAAGAAAGCGCTTCACAAGTTGCATTGGTAACAGTTGGCACTATTTTATTTAACCAGCTAGCAGTTGAAGGGAGGAAGAGTTTTGGTGTCCTCGGCTTGATGCTCCAACAAGGTGCTGCTAATTCTATTGTCCCCATGACAACTATCAGCCATCCATTTACTGCTACGAGCCACACCTGGGCTGAGCACTGTACTATATTGTACTTATTTAAAATATCTAGACCATTTTATGAAGTATGATTGCTCATCATATTCTTATTTTACGGATAATAAGTCTGAGGCACAGAGAGGTTAAGTAATGTGCACGGGAACACACAGCTAATAATTGGTGGAAATTGGGCTTTTAATGTGCGTGGTGTGGCTCAGTGTGAGGTCTTCACTGTGATGCTATGGAGCTTCAAATAAGGGAGTCTGGCACAATAAGGAGAAGAGTCAGGCAGTGAGACAATAGTGAGGCCACAAGAATAACTTAACCCATATGCACTTGTCATCCTTGTAAGACAGGTCCCAATCATTTACATATGCGAAATGAAAGCAGTCCATAAGATGGATTGGGGACACAGCTTCTCTTCCCTCGATGTGGCTGTGACTTTCCCGGCTAGATTGGTCCTCCACTGAGCATTCTAATGGGGTGGTTGTAACTTGGGGAGGGGCTGCCTCGTGGCCCAGGTGTACCCTACCCACAGTATATGAGTATGTGGAAGCATTTCCTGCAGAAGATCCTCCCTTCCCGCTTCTGAGTTTGATGCTCTTATGACTTGGGTGCCATGCTGACAGCCCTCTTGGAGCCAGTCTCCCCTTTTCTGGGAATGCACCTGTCAGTCCTTGGCCTTCAGGACTATAAATATCATGTAGCATCTCAGGGCATCTCTTTTTTGAGATTGGTGCTAGGTAAAGCTCTTCTGGACTGTATTCTCATTGGATGGAGTGTGGGTGCATGTCTGGTGGTGAGTGGCATTCGTCAATTTTGATTCCAGCTGCTTCCCTAGTGTGGCCATTCTTGATGATCTGGCAGGTATTAGGGGCAGGTAGGGAGACCTGCCTCTTGGTAACTGACAAGAAACACATCATGTTGTTTAACGTCAGGCAAGTCATTTGACCCCCTGAGCCTCCCTCTCATCCCACAGGTGACAGCTAATTCTCAGGTTCTTATTGACCATCTACTCTATGCTCAGTCCTGTGAGAATGACAGGAAAACAAAGTGATTGAGGACATCAGATGGAAGCATACCTGCCTGGGAATACCAGCCAGGTCTTTACTGTCCTGGGGCAAATCACTTCTGGTGTTTCAGACTCTCAGCCAATAGCTAATGAGTGCTGGAGAAGGCGGGGAGGCTGCCCGGAGGACCTAGCACGTGACTGCTTATTTCAGAAGGGGCGTCCACACAAGCAGTCATGTGGTGCGTAGCAGAATGGAAGTTCCAACAGGCACATCTGTATGGGGTATGGGTGGGGCCTTGGAGAGACAGAGCTGACATAAGGAGCAGAGAGATTAAAAAAGCAATTTTGCATAGGTGCATGGAAGACATTCTAAAGAATGAAATAAAAAGAAACTAGTCCTTTTTGAACACTTTCCAAGTGCCAGGAACACCCACACGCAGCACATCACTTCACTGCCAAAACACACCTGTGAGAGGGTACAGGTGTTGTCCCATTTTACCTCTGAAGAGACCAGGGCTCGGGGCTGAAAATACCATCCTGGATCAGACATCCAGGGGGGACATCAGACAAAACGGGGACAGAGCCCATCTCCAAGCCCCGCCTCTCCAACTTTCAAACTCAAGCTTTTTCTACTGTGCCCTGATGCCCCCGGCACACTTGAGATGACTTTGGAGATACAGGTAGTTCTCAGTTATCTGGGGGCCCCTTGCAGCCCGTCTGCGTTACTCACAGTTTTTTCATCAGTCATTTCGGGAAGCATTTTGGAAAACTTCATTTGCCTCGTCATTGTTTTAGTCATTAGGTGAACAAGAAGGAATGACATCCTTCTTTATTTGGGCCAGTCTCCCTTCTCGAAGGTGGAATCACACTTAGTCGTGATATGATGTGAGCAGTCCTTAAACTAAACGCTAAAGTGACTCCAGAACAAAGGTGATGGTGCAGTGGTTAATAGTTCTGCCTGGGATAGTGAGGAAAGCTTGGCAGAAAATGCAACATTTGAGTTAGACCAGCAAGGATGAACAGGAAGGAGGGGAGGTAGGAAGGAGATTTTGGCATAACAGGCAAGTTTGAATGGAAACTTGAATTCACGAAAGTGTTTGGCAAAGGCAACTTGCCAGTGTGGTTTGAACAAATGAGTGATTTGTTTAAGGAAGGACAGTGTATATTGGAAGATGAATCTGCACGGGTAAAAGGGAAAAATATTGTTGAAGGGCCTTGAATACTGTAGAAAATTCTATTATGCAACTATGCCTGGAACTGGGGTGATGTGAGCAATTAAATAATCTGTATAAATACATATTTTGAGATAAGCGTTGTCAATATCTGAAAGATAAGAAATGCAATATGGTGTTAAACTTATTCAGCAGTAGGATCGGAGGAATACACTGTTTTGTGCTTTTCAGTTTGCTTTAATGGTCGACAAATGGTGACTGGCACTCCGCTGTTTAGGAAGCAGGCAGAGGATGGTGGAGATTGTGTCCCAGAGAGCTGACCGGTGGAGGAGGCAGCTCCTCCCCAGATGTGAGAGTGAGGAAAGGTGGCTCAACATGCCTAGATCTTCCATTCTTTCAAGAGACATTGTAAATCTAAACCCATTTCATAACATTAGCTCTTTTTCACACTGTGCAGAGCAATCACCATCGTCGTCATTTCCTTCTACGGACTGGATTTGGTCCCTTAAGGCTGCAGTTGGCTGTGTTGGCCACCACAGTCATGGGGCAGGAATTATCTTCTCTCTCTCCCATCCTCCAGCCAGCACTTCTGTTTCTGTCCTCTTTCTCTCTCTTGCAACGATGTCTAAACCACTCAGAAGAACTGGCAGCGGGCAGAACAATCCTCATCAGCTATTGACATCTGGGGAAGGAGGTATAGTAGCTGAAAGCCAGAGCCAAAACTCTTTAATCTAGGAGAGGAAAAGAAGAGTTAATTATAATTAAGGGGGGAATGTCATCATGGGAGGTGGAAAAAGATGGGGGGAATATTTTTAGGGGGAGGAATAAGATTTTGAACTGTCAGAGGCTGACTAAGAAAAAAATGTCCTTGATGGAAATCCTTCATGCTGGGAAGGCTAACAGAACTGGCACTAAGGAAGTGATAAGGAAGACAAGAAGTAGGTGAGAACACAGAAAGGAACAACAAAGGGGTGTGGATTTGCCACTGGCTCCAAGTCTGACTTCTTGGATAAAATATATGCTCTAGGTTAGGGGTCAGCAAACCAGTGTCTGTGAGCCAAACCTGGACCGCTGCCTGTTTTTATATGACCCTCCGGCTCAGAATGGTTTTGACACTTACAAATGCTTGAAAAAATTAAAAGAAGAGTAATATTTCATGACCTGTAAAAATTATAGGAAATTCAAGTTTTAGTATTGGTTAATATTAATATAATGTTATTGGAACACAGCCATGATCATTCATTTGCGTGTTGCCGATGGATGCTTTTTCATGCTACAACAGCAGAGTTTTGAGTAGCTGCAACAGGGAGTGGAAGTTCTACAACACACACAATATTTATTATCCGAACGTTTACAGAAAAATGTTTGCCGTCCTCTGCTCATGATGGCCAGAGCAGATGACAACACGTGGCTTTTCATTTCAATTCAATGTTTTGGAGGTCTGCCTCCTTGTTGTTTTATTCCACATTTTTATTATTTTAAGTTCCTGCTGTATACCATGAACTTGACACCATGCACTAGACATTGGGTAGCCCACCGTTTACCATGAACCATGTGCAGCCGCTGGGGAACGGAGAGACGCAGAATGCAGTGTCTACCTTCTAGTGGAGGATCCAAGAGGAGAGAATCACATCCCAGGAATACTAAGTGTTTCCCATTTGGAAAAACAGAACCCATGTTAGGAAAAAGAGGTTTTGTTCAGGGGTTGTTATTTATTAATAGGCTTTATTATTTGTGGTGGGTTTAGAACAAGGATGCATACCATACAATTTCAAACATGTAAGTACTACAATCAGATGGTAGAACTGACATATAAAGTCAGAATCAGAGAAAATGTGAGTTGCGGTGGTTGAGACTGGAGTTGGTAGGGACAGCCCTTATTTTCACAGAGGGGAAAGGAGATACTTAATACTCCGGAGCAGCAAGAGCTTTTGTGTCGTGGAGTCCTTAAAAACAGAAAATATCCTCTGCATGGGGTATAGCTGTGTATCTCCATATCATATATGTAATATATTTCTCATTTCTATCTGTGTAAAATCAGCAGATTCTTTAATAAAACCAGTATGTATACGTACACACAGTCATGCATTGCTTAACAACTGGGATACATTGTGAGAAATGTGTTAGGCGATTTTGTCATTGTGTGACTGTCACACAGTGTATTTACACAAACCTACATGGCACAGCCTCTCACACACCTAGGCTGTGTCGTGTATCCCATCGCTCCTAGGCGACAAATCCACACAGCATGTTACTGAACTGAATCCTGTAGGCAGTTGCAACATGAAGGTAGCACTTGTGTATATAAACATATCTAAACATGGAAAAGATACAGTAAAAATATGACATTATAATCTTATGGGGCCACCACCATGTATATAGTCCATCACTACCCAAATGTCATTATATACACGGTCATCTCTGGGTATCTGTGGAAGCCTGGTTGCAGGACCTCTTTCAGATACCCAAATCCACAGACGCCCGGTTCCTGATGTAAAACCACGTAGCCATATAACCTAGGCACATCCTCCTGTAGACTTTTAAAATCATCTCGAGATTACTTATAAAACCCAATGCAATGTAAATGCTATGTAAATAGTTGTTATACTATTTGCATGACTGTGTGTATTGTGTAGGGAATAATGACAAGAAAAATACAGTCTGTATATGTTCAGGACAGACGTATGTATTTCCCCTGGCTATTTTAGATCAACAGTTGGTTGAGTACGCGGATGTGGAACATGCGCGGATACGGAGGGCTGCCTGTTTATATAGCAACCCGCTGTATTTCTGCCCCTCCGCACTTCCCGACCCTCCCCCGGCAAGTGCTCGCTGGAACACTCTTGGTGAAGGATGAGTGAGTATGGTTATGGTTGGCTCTAGTCTATGCACATGAAAGAAAGAGTCTAAATGTGTGTATTTCTGGCCTAAGGGACTGGATTAAGTTTCCTGCTTCCTGGTCCGATGGTCTCTCCACTTTGTAACACTAAAGAGACATGCTTCAGTCTGGCTCAGGCCTTACCTAAGTAACTAATAGCTCTCCCCTCCCGTGATTGCTAAAGGAGAGTGGATAGGAGAAACACGTCCACATCTCATAGCGCGACGCTTCTGTCCTCCCTGGTAACTTCTCAGAAATGTGGTGTTGAAAGTCATCGTCAAAAGCTAAAGTTAGCAACGGTATCGGACTGTTGAGCAAGAGGGGTCAGTTTGCAGCTGTTACTGGAGCTTTCTGAATTGTACAACGTGGCCACTTTGATGCATGAGAATCAATTACAGAGAAACCTTGTCAAGATGGCCAAAATGCAGCCTTAAATAATTGAATTCTCTGCCAAACCCTGTCCACTGTCGTTATCTAGAAATGTAATTATGCAGCTAAATCAAGCAACTAAAATTAGTGTAGTGTAAAAACACCTTGGCTATCTAAAAGTGGAGGAATTGACATTTGGATTTAGAAAAAGCCAATAGTTGAACATGTTTGGCAGCGTTTGAAGCTCTCCCAGTTTCGACAAAATCTATATCATGTGTCCTGTTTGGAGGCAGAGGTGGAACGTGACAAGGGGGTGTTTGGTTTGAAGGTGATTTTCCGGGATCCCTGAGCCTTGGGCACTTTTTAAGTGGATCCGCATCATCAGAATTTCATTTTACTGCTTTCAAAATTGTGGAACTCTGAACACACCCACATGCTTTCCTGGTATGAAGATTAGAAGAGTGACGATTTGAATGTTATCTAAGCCTTCAATCTGAAGTCAAAGATGTGTCTATACCAACCATCAGGAGAACAGGAAACACGTGATAAGAACGACTAACAGCCACCTGTATTGTACACATCACTGTGCGGTGTCAGGACTTTAATTATCACATAACCTTACAAGATAGGGAGCATTATTATCTCAGGTTTCCAAATGGGAACATGGGGTTCAGAGAGGCTAAGTAACTTGTTCAAGATCACACAGCAAGTAAATGGGACACCCAAGTCAGTATAATTCTAATCCATGTCATCTCATAGGAATTTACCTACTGCCATGTAACACATGCTAAACAGCCATTTGGGTATTTTCAAACCCTGGAAAGATTTCAAATATTTGTTCAAATGTATTTCTCAGGGACAGTTTTGACATACATCAGATATGCCTTTAAGCTGTGGGAACAGGGAGATACCTCTTATTAATAGAGTGTATGTTAATATAGCACCATTGAATGTTCAAAATACAAAATGTCTTTAAAATATTTTTTTTTTAAAAAAAAAAAGGGCAGTGAAGTTCTATTACAGAATAAAGTACAGTAATGAATATAGTGTCGTGGTTGGGAATCGGGCTCTGGGATGTGTTCTTAGCTCAGCTCTGCCTCCTGAAAGCCGCATGACATGAGCAAACCCCTTAACTCGTAGGAGCCTTGTTTTCCCTTTGCTACACTGGACTGAGAATAGTAACTCCTTCAGAGAGTTGTTGTGAGAATGAAATTATGTAACTCGTAACTCGTGTAAATAATTTAACTCCGTCTCTGTGCATAGCACGTGCTCTGCAAATATTAGCTGGTAGTATCACTGTATTATTTACAAATTGCCCCTTTTAAATCGAAACCAGAGAGGTGGGGGGAGAGAGAGAAACTAGACTGAATATCTTAGTTTCTTTTAGATCATTAGTACCAAAGGCTGCCCATGTTAATCTACTCAATTTGAGTTTTAAGTGGAGTTGATAATCATATCAGTTTACATTTCTCAGTTTTTTCTGTCTAAAAATCTCACCTAGACCCTGTTCCTTGTCTTTTGGCCAAATGCATTGGGATGAGGCCATATCCCATAGCCGGGTTCCCTCTGTCACTGGGTGTCTGTCTGTCTCTCTCCCTCTCTCTGAGAACTAAATTAACGAGGAGTATTTGGTTAGTCATGTTAGGCGAGCTGCTCCCAAAATAGCACCTTCCATTTCGGTAGCTTCAACTTTGCAGCTGCTCTGTCTCCCCGTCGTCTGGGAAGAAAACTTTCACATTAAGAGTTGCTGATGCGGATTTTCTTTCTTTCCTCTCCCCGCGTTGATGAGCGCCTGGCTCCTGACAGAAGCGATTTGGCTCTCGGCTTTGTAGTTCGGAAGAAGTTGGGTCTATAGATTTTTCCCCTAACTCTCCATTGATGTGTTGAGCTTCCGAGGGAATAACACCTTCACTTAAAGCATGTTGGCGTCGCAAGGAGTACTCCTGCATCCCTATGGTGTACCTATGCTCGTGCCAGCCGCCCCCTACTTCCCCGGACTGATTCAGGTAATTCAAGGCCTCTTGCCAGGCCAGCAACTTAACTCCAGAGTGCTCAGAGTCATAATTGGAATTTTTATGGTCGAGAAAGCAAACACTTTTAATACAGGAAAAAGCCCTCGCGTAGTCAGCGAGGAGACAGTAGGAAATCAGAAAGATGGATCACCCTAATCTGGCTATTGACATCTCTCATGGCTGAATAAATGGTGTAGTTGAGCTATATTTGCTTGTATTGATCCGGCCGCTGTTTAACATTCATGCCTTTGCCTCGGGAGGTTGGCCACGGGGCACAAGATTTGCTCTCCTCCCCCCAGCTTGCGGAGGGACTCGGTCTCCCAGCGCAGATCGTGAGGCCAAGGAACTTATCCCGAGGTGACTCGGTTAAGAGCTTTAACCCAGGAAGGGGAAGGAGCATGAAATATGCATGAATTCCTAGGACACCTCCCACGGACGGTGCGTTTGCAGCGCGGGCGTCCCCCCACCTGAGTGCGAGTGGTGGCAGGGACGAGTGTCTATTGATGGTTAATTTATGAAGTTCAGAGATTATTCTAGGAATCCCTTGCCAGCTGTTTACATCTTAATGATGGCAAGAAAGTGGAAGACTGAGATGTGTGTTGGTTTTACTTGTAAGGCTGTTAATTCTGTGCAGAGGGAATTATCTACTAATAAGAAAACGTGGGACCCTTATTTTTTTTTTAATTTTTTTCTCCTTATCCTAAGTGTGTCTCTGTAAGCACGTGTTGGCTTCTGGATATACGTCTGAAGTTCTCTGTGGAAGGCTAACCTCGCCTAGTGATAGAGCCCACGCGTCATAGGAAACCCAGGTGGCTTTTTGTTCTGTTGTTTGTTTCTCGAGAGTAACCGTGCCTTTGTAAGAAATTCTGTGTCCTGTTTCTACAGGAAAGGGAAATGAGGTATTCAGTACGTCCTTTCACCCTGGTGCCCTTCTCTCAGTTCCTCATATTTAAAAATTCTACAACACCCTAGCTCATTAGTTAAAATTTCTGGGGAGGATGCTGGTCCAACACTTTCTTCCCTCCTTTTCTGAAGGTTGCTGTTATTTTTTGATAACTGGAAGAACCTGGGTGATTAGTACCACGGTGGGGCAATTCCAAATAACAACAAAACGCTCTATCATCCCGGATTTGTGGCTCTTGCTCCATTTGGAAGCATTTCTCTATATTCTATGTTATGAACACACGGGCCGCCCAGAGAATGGGCCTCAACAACATGGAAATGGTTCCACCTTTGGTGGCGAACACAGGCTGGTGTGGTGAGGTTGCCACCCCTGAAGTGGGACCCTGTGGCAAATTGTAAAGTTAACAGGCCTTTCGCTTCGGTTGGAAACTTGGGGTGAAGGTCGACCGTTGGATTTTTGTCAGACCCTCTGCCGCCCCATCCGATAAATAATTACAAGCAAATCATGCCCTTCACTCTATGCTGATTGATGCTGAAATTGCTTTTGAAAGTTCTCATAAGTTCCTGTTATAGATTAAGTGCCGGTGTAGGAAAAATAACGGCACCCACTGAAAGGGGTGAATGTAATCAGGTTTAATGGACTTGAGAGCTTGTTGGGAATTAAATAACTATCGATTTGCTGGAATGTTGCTGTCATTACGAAATGCCACTCTGGACGTATTACCCCAGTGATAGATGAGAAGACGCCAGGGCCGGCTGAGAAATTGGGGAGGCCCTGTTTCTTCCTTTTCTTGCGGAGGTTTGAGAAGCGTATCCGGTTACTTTTGGAAGGAACTAGTGATTTTACTTGCAAAACTCTTAGCCAGATAATATTTTGCTTTTCTAAGCAACACCTCCGGTAAGTAGGTACCCGTAAGTCAGGAAAACTGTTTAGTTGGGAGTCTCTGGACCAGCTGCTGAGTTGTCCTCCATCTTCCTCCTCTCCCACCCCTGTGGAACACACTGGAAGGCTAATGCGGAGGGAAACGAGCTTTATTTCTGGTTTGCTGAGACAGCTCATGTTATTTACCCTTTGGCATCAAGAAACTAAAATCACCCGGCTGCAGTAATATTTGCAAGGGGAGGAATAGCAGTGCAAAGGGAGAGAAAACCGTAACACACACACATACACACACACACACATTCTCTCTCACTTTATAGCTGATCCTTGTGCTGCCAGCCACCCTGCATCCCAACAGACTCAGCTTCCTTACCCATTCCTTGACCTTGTGGGTTTCTTCCTCACTCAAGATGCAAGGTATTTCGAATAGGGAATTAAGGTGTCATCAGCACCTTAATATGTCATCAGCAAGACATTAAAATGATCCAGAATAAAGAGTGTGTGTACTCCATCATCGAGAGCCATTTCCCTGTGACTGGAGATGTTGACACAGAGCCACAGTGTCCACTTGGAAGGATCTTGTATTATGGTCAGAGATTACATTTCAAGGTCTTTCCACCCTCGAGAGCCAACCATTTTGTGACAGAAGAGCTTCTTTTTCATAATACTTTCAAGTGCCACTTTTTCTTTTTATTCAGACCAGCATTGCCCTGTTTCAGTCTGCTCAAAGGAAAAATAAATAATTTACCTGGCATTTGCTCTCCTGGGTTTTAAGAGAGCACCTGTCTAATCCTGCAAAGACGGTGAATGGAGATGTTTTCTACCAGTTCTAGGGAAGTGAGTCGTGCAGGATCTTCTGTTGCAAGGAATAGATTCAGTAGTCACCACCAACCCCATGCTTCATCCTCTAGGGAAGTCAGAATCTTTACCATATTGGATGCCCTGAACCAATTATTTTTTGTCTAAACTTGTTGAATGTGTAGCCAAATGGATAGTCTTTCCTTCTGACCATGTTGAGAATTATAGAACGCCTATGGAGGATTAAGTTAAATCCATTGGGACTGTTTCATGAGTATAAGAAGCAGAAGAGAAGAGGAAAACAACAATATTGCCAAGTACCTTGTATAAACATTGACTCCTTTCCCCTCGGTATAGATCCCAGTTTTGGTATGTTTGGATAAGAGAAACCAATGTACATTCCAACTGAACCTCTTATTTCTAAATTTCTAGTGATAGCTTGAATGATTGATGAGTTGTCTGATCTGGTAACACGGGAGCTCATGTCAGTTGCCAAAGTCAGTATCAGAGAACTTACCCAAGCCTTGGACCATAGTCACACAATGCTGGGTGACATAATCAAAACAGTGGCTTTGTAACTGATTAATCTATTTGGCTAGTGTTTGGGTCTCATGAGCTCTAGGCTCTAGGCTCTGTTTTGCAAATTTGGACCCTCACTCCTCAATCTAGGTATCTGCCTCATAAATATGTCTTTTGACACACGTAGGCTAGGTCATTCTACCTACTGGACAAATCACTCCTGTCTCCTCCAGGTCTTATAGATGGTGGGTGAGAAGATTATTTTCCTGGATGCTTGACAGTGTAAACAGAGCTACATCCATCTCACCGTGCATTTGTTCATTTAGTTACACACTCACTGCACACCTATTTTATAACAAAAGTAACAGTCATAGCCACTGACTTGTGGGTTTGTAGCTTAGTGGAAGAGATACTAGATGAACCCAAAGCAATAATACTATAATAAAGACAGCAGGAGGGAATGATAGGTAGCAGTTACTGAGTACAGTACTTGTTATGTTCTAGGCATTGTACTAAATGCTTAGCTATAGTCTCTCTATTTATTTTCACATTATTTTCTTTAATGAAGTTGAGTAGTAGTATTGGTCCACCATCCCTTATCTGTAATGTTAAATTCCATAAAGCTCTGAAAATCCATGTATTCTGAAAGTTTGGCACCAAATCTCATTTGGGAACAAAACTGGACCTGAAATGATGGAAGTCTATTTATAGACTCTCTTTATCCCAGTTAGTGTGAATATTCATATATTTTGCTGGGGAAATATTTATGTGTTTGATTTCAGTGTGTTGTCATAGACCCTGCCAAGGGTTTTATGTAATCAATATGCCTACTGCAATACCTTTCTGAAAAAGAAAATCCAAAAAATCTGATTCTCAAAATACAGGTGACCCCCAAGGGTCTCAGATAAGGAATCACAGTCATGCGTTATGACTGCATTTTTGCCTACAGAGAACCTGAAACCTACACTTAGAGAAAGGTGACTAGCCCAAGGTCACAAAGAATGTCAATGGTAGAGCTGAGATTTGGACCAGATGTTCTGGACCAGAGTCTTCCCTCTTAACGTCATTCTGCCATTGAAGTTGAGGTCTACTTGCAGGAGTGCATATGATGAAAACATAGGAAGGGCAGCCGCCAGACGCCTCTCTGAGTCAGGAAGAGGGTGGTTCAAAGGGAAGAGGTGGTATTTGCATTGAGCTGAGAGGCATCAGTAGGCATTCACTGGAGAAGAAAGAAGAAAGACCTTCTTAGCAGAGCAGAGAGCCTGGGTGAATTCATGGTGTTGGCTGGAGAACTTGAGACGGAGCCTCAGTATCTTTACCAACTCGTTGACACTGCAGCATTCGACAGTGTTCCAACATAGTTCTCAAAAGTGAAAAGACATAGGTCAGAGAGATGGGAGGAGTCTCAGGAATGGGACTCTCAGCGCAGAATCTCTGTGTACCCCATGAAGGAACAGGGTCCATTAATACCCGTCGGTGAGTCCAGCAGGTGAATGTCCCATTTCTTGGATTTGTCATCCTTTGTCATCCTTCCTCTCTGAGACAGTAAGCTCTCTGAGGGCTGGGTTTTTTCCAACTTTGCACAGCTAGGCAGTGGCAGAAAAATGCTGATTAATGCCTCTCTGATGTGGATAGCAAGAGTATGAGAAAACCCTGCGCACTCTGTATTTTGAAGCAGAAATCAGCATGTTGTATTTTATGGGAGGTCTGCATACACACATGGAGTGACACCAGGAGTTCTTGAGCACTGATTTTAACAGGGGATGGAGAGTAACTCTCCCTACAGAAAGGTAGAGAAATGTATAGAAAACTTTGGATAAATTTATAGTTGAAGTTTAAAAAAACAAACAAACAAACTTATTTTGCTTTACGGCTGGTTGAGCCATTTCCAGATCTTGGTATTGCTGCCCTGTGATGTAATCTGCATGTTTGGAGTGTCTGTTGATTGGGAAAGACATCAGCATGCACACCTGATATAAATTCTGGTGGCATCATTGACTTCGAGGCTGCTCCATCTTAGTCACTAAGAGACTTTTCTGTACTGCCAAAGAGGCCATGTCAACAGTGGACTAAATTAAAGAGTCAGGGAGGTGGCAAAGAGAATTTGGAGTCAAGCAGGTCCAGGTTGATATATTGGCTCTGGCATTTACTGAGCCTGTGGCCTTGGGCTTGTCAATTAACCTCTCCAAGCCTCAGTTTTCTCAGCTACAGAATGAAAGCAGGCATGCCTCGCTTGCAAAGTCACGGTGATCTTTCAGTATGATTCATCATCTCTTTATGCAGCAGTTATTTATTGAGCACCTACTGTGTGCCAGGCTGTGAACTAGCAGTGAATGATGGGGCAGAATAGAAAACACACTAGATTCTTTCCAACAGGAAGTTTGCATTAGAATATATGCGAAAAGTCTGGCACATATATATAATATATGTGTATTTTATATATATATGTGTGTGTGTGTGTGTGTGTGTTTATCCTGTATTGTCATGGAGAAAGAGAGAGAGAGGGAGAGGAAGGGAGAGAAAAGGAGAGAGAAAGATAGAGGATAGGTGTTTGTTAAGGATTCTTTTGGGTGTAAGTGGCAGGAATCTAAACCATCTTGGTTGCAGGGGAAGAAGAAAGCGTCAACGCCCAGCTTCAGGCACAGCTGGATTCACAGGCTCTGACAGCCCCAGGGCCATGTCCCTCCCACTCCACAGTGCTTATCTCTGCCTGGTCTGTCCTCACAAGCACAGCATGTCCAAGTGGGGCAAAGGTGGTTCTCAGCAACCCCAGGCTTGCACCCACCTCATCTTGGAAAGTCTCTTCCCAACTGCTCCAGCAAAAATTCCAGACTGCAGCCTCCCTGGCAGCTCGTGTAGTCTGTGCCCATCCCTGACCCCATCTCTGTTCTGATTGCCCACTTTAGAGCCAGAGGTCAGAGTCAGCCCCAGCTAAACTGCATAGACTGTGAGTGGAGGAGAAACCAGGGTCCTGGTACCAAAATAAGGTGGTGGATGGGCAAAAAACAGGTCCTCATCATCAACAGCAGTAATAGTTAAATCTATTGCAAAGATTCGAACATGCTCTTTCTCCCCCAAACTCTGCACACGCTGTCCCCAGGGAAGAAAGTGGTGGGTTTGTTTCTGATCTTAATTATCCTGACCACCTGTTGCCATGGATCTATTCACTAGGCGATGGCGCTGCCTTCCGGTTCATCTGGCTTCACCATCCGTGGTCAGATTTACCAACGGCAGAGTGGGCTGCTTTACCCAGCATCTTCTCACCTGCACGGATCGTAGTCATGCCTCCCGCCGGGGCATATTGGGGCATTCTCACTCTTTTACAGACCAGACTGTCATAATCTAGGGCAATCAAGGCAATCTGATGAGGATATCCAGCAACACAGCAATCGAGGCAAGATCGTGTTTCTTAGAGCCATGATTCATGCAACCACACCATTTCTCATTCCGTCAGCGATACATAAAGAAATATATAAATAAAGGAAAAAAAAATCCTTCCAGTTATTAAGTTTGACATAATGTGGACCTTCCATCATTCCAAAGCATTTGGAGATGCTAGCGACTCTCCCCGTTCTGTTTTACATAAATGCACCTTTTTTAAAAAAAATTAAGAGATTAAAAGGACACTGTCAATCTCTTCTGGTTAATATCAGCCCTATAAAAAGGGTGTGTTGCCGCAGCAGCCATCTGTCATTTTGATCATTTTAAAGGCATGCTATATCAGCAAGTATGCTTTTTATAATACGTTGGCAGGGGCCGGGCGGGTTGGAAGACCTGTGGATTTCACACTCTCCGCTGCTGCTTTGGTGTTCAGCAACCTGAGCCTTTGTTGGTGATGCAGAGCCCCCTCCCTGTCTTTTAAAGGTTGTTTTGGGTAAGTGCTTTTTCTGGGTGATTTATGATAGAGATACTCACCCCTGTTTATGTTTTTCTCCTGTCTAAAGATAGAGCTGTCACACATGCACCCCACATGCAAGGAGCCAGCGTGTTCACTGGATTAAATACCGAGCCTTAAGAGATGTCCAGAAACATTGGGCTCAGTACTCTGAGGTCTTCTCCTCTGGGCCACTGAGACCGTTGTCCTCAGCCACGGCTAGTTTCTAGATTGAGCTCTTCAGGCTTGCAAAAGTAGGAGGCAAAGTCTCTGTGAAACTTACTCATTTATTAAAATAAATATTTATTGATCCTGAGTTCCATGTCAGTTCTTTTCTAAGCTCTGGAGATACTGGGATGACGAAGGCCAAGTCTCTGTCCTCAGAGGTCACATAGAGGGCCAGGCCATCGGCAGCAGAATCAGAAGTTAAACATGGCGGCTTGAAGATGGAACTCTGCCCCACCCACCTGGCTAATATGATGTCCTTACCGCTGTCCATGGCCTGGGCACTCAAGACGGGATCTACTATCCCAGGAAGGTGACCTCCTATAGACGAGTTCTCCATCCTTTCCAGATTCCAGGGGACAAAGGAGTTTTTGCTTTGTTTTTGGGGTGGGAAGTGGACAGCAAGAGTCCACCTCTGGACGGGCGGCCAGCTCGGCCCCTGCCCCTGCTTCCTGCCTTGCTCTGGGCTCAGAGTCCCAGAGCGGAGTTCTGCACATCTGCCACCGTGGGAGAAGGTGGCCCTGGGCCGTTCCTTCTCTTCCGTCCGCTCTCTGAACTGCATGGGCGCCTAGGAGTGAGGGGAATGTGGGCACCCGGGAGGGGGATAGCTGTGCATTCGCTGTTTTCTCAGGAACTGCTCTCGAAAGAGCTGTTTCTTCTTCTTTCACCAGGCCGCTCAGTTAAGTAAAAAGAGAACAGGGTTTAGAGCAGGGAAACCTCAGTCAGGCCACGCCTCTCTCTCTGTGACTCTGTGCATGTTCTTGACCTCTCTGAGCCTCCACTTTCTCATCTGTAAAGTGGACATAATGCCAAGTACACTCTGTACAGCAGGGCCTTCGGGGTACAGCCGTGATGTCACTCAGGCAGCGTGGCAGAGCACCTAGGGCTGAGTCGGCATCAGGGGTCACTTGTGAAACGCAGCTTCACCTCTCTGAGCGTCCATGGGGGTGGTCACATCCACTCCGAAAGGAAGCCTGCACGATGGATGACCGGGACCTGCTCATTGCAGAAATCCCACAACTGGTGGCCAACAGTGCCATTGTCACAGTGCATCCATGATTTCCTGGGTTGCTGCTCTTTTGTTTTCATATAGAAAGATGCTCTTGGTGGGGAGGGTGGCCACACTTGCATGTCTCTGCTCCCATTCTTGATGGAGATTCCTGGTGGCCAAGGACACGGTTTTGGGTGTAGGATGTAGTCAGGGAGGGCACTGAAGGAGAGAGGGATGTACCACCCTGGAGCTCCCCCATGGCCTTGGATGCTGGGAAGCCCACCATCCCCTTCCCACTTGGGTGATAGTAAAACCCACCTGCTCCTCCCCACTCCCTAAGCCAATAGCCTGCGGCCTGGCGCTGCCAAACTTACATGGGGGAGAGTCTATACATCCCGATCACATTGAATCTTTGCCCAAATCTTTGCCTACTTGCTCCAGCAGAACACGCTGGAACCGGAGCTGAGTGGGAGGCAGGGGAGGGTGGGTTTTGTAGGTGGGAAGAGAGGCCTGTCCCCTCCCTTCCATGTGGCCACAGCCTTCTGGGGACAGACTCTTTAGGACCACCCACACCTCTGTTCCATGCAGCTCCTGGCACACTGTGGGCGCTTAATAAATGTTAAATAATAAGAATAGCTCCCATCTGTCGGTGCCCGGTGGCAGGGAGGATGTGTGAGTGCAGACTGGCACCGGGCAGCTTGCGGGGAGCCTTTGGGGAGGACTGCAGCTCTGAGTGGCTTTGAGGTCCTGCTGCATCCAGGCGCTCAGCAAACACGCTGCGGAGCAGAGTCCAGGCCAGGGCGCCAACCGCAGGTGCCCACGCTGAGCCCAGAACCTCTGCATCCGAGTGGCAGGGGGCAGGGCGCAGGGGGACACGTGCCTGGTGTGTGGCTGGGTTTGGACCTGGTGTCGACTCACAACAACAAGGGCTTTGTTGGGGTTTGAAGGGGGTGAAGGATCTGCCCTCGGAGCAGACAGCGTCATAAATTCATACTTCCGTCGTTTTCTTGGAAGAAAATGCCGACTGGGGCTTTGCACATTTAGCTATAATAACAACAACAGCAGCTGCTGTTTTTAGGCATTTACTAGTACCAGGCCGTGGGTGAGGCGCTTCACCTACGCTATCTGATTGGAGTAATACGTTTTAGGGAGGGAAAAACAGGTTAGCAGGAGGTGGCATGTGTAGGGTGGGCTCTGGGGCAGATAGATCTACCTGGTCCATCTCTTGCCAGCACCACCGAGTGCTTCCACCTGGGCCACCTTGGCAGTCACGTAATACCTGTGCCACTTTGGGTGTGGTTCCTCCCTTCTCTGGGCAACAGTCACCTCGCTGGGTGGTTGTTAAAGGAATCAAATCATATGAAGTCCATAGCATGGCGTGGCACCCGGCACAGAGAGTCCCCAGCAAACATATTTATGCTAAGTGCGCTGGCACCGCGGTATTACCACAACCAGCACCGACGCCAGCTACGCAGTGGCAGCAATAGTGAGTGTTTGCTGAACATGGGAGCCGGTACTGCGTGTTGGCTACGGCTGGGAGCCCTCGAGCCAGGCTGCCTGGGTGAGAATCCCAGCTTTGCCCTCTCTGGGAAGTTCCTGAAACCACGCACTCCCTACTGCAGTTTTCTCACCTGTAAAATGACTATATGAAATGTGCCTAAATCCTAGCTTCCGTAGCCTCTTCTGTAGAGCAAGGGATAATGCCGGAGTCATTTGTGAGGGTCAAGTGAATTAATACTCATAAAGCACTTATAATGGTCGGTGGCCCATACTAAGGGCTCAAAAAAGGATAGAAATCATAATAGTAATTATTACTAGATATTTTTATTACATATCTCTATTATTAGATACCTGTAATAATTATATATGTCACATAATTTCTGTATTATACATATGCAAAAATAATATGTTATATATAATTATAAATATATAAAATAATTTTATGTGTAATTATATAATGCTATATAATTATAGCATGATTACATATAATTATCCTTATATGATATACATCATTACGTAATACTAAATAATAATAGTTATATAATTATGTATAATATAAATGATGATTGTATTATTATTATTGTGATTTCTACTGTTGCTACTGCTGCTAGTCCCTCTGTTGGGTATTTTTCCTTAAAATATTTCTACTACTTCAAACCATCCGGAAAGACTTGTTTTAAAGGAAACAGAGGCTCAGCGAAGCGAAGCCATGTGCCCTCACTCCAGGACAGGGAAGGGGCTCCGGAGCCTGTCCTGAGCCTGGGCTATCCTGGGTGGCTTTGGTGTGGTCCCCCCCGTCCTCCGCAGGGGACCGGCTGTGTCTCTCACCCGTACAACCCACTCTGAGCAGGAGCTAACACGACTTCGTGCCGCTGTCATTTCTGATCAGTTTCCTCCCCGTGTCTGGCAAAGGCTGTCGGCAGGGCTTGTTCCCCGGTGGAAGCCTGGCTCCTCGGGGAGAAGATCAAACCTGGAGGTGGTGCGGTGACAAAGGGCAAGGCGGGGACTGCTGGGACTTGGTCCTTGTGGCTTTGTTTACAAGACCTTCTCTTTTTGTTATCAATGTCTAAACCTCCTGGAAATACGCTTTCTGTTTTCCCTTTAAACACACATCAAGGACGTTACCAACACACATTCTCTGTCAAGTATGTCAGTTTCTCCCAGGGCTGCGGACAGCTTGCAAGCGTTGTCTTGCATCCTTACGGTGGGGGTGCGTGGCTCCTGCCTCTCCGGTTCTGCGTGTGTTCCTGTGGGAAGGGTAAGCACCGAGGTGCCCACTATCGGGGAGCTTTTGACAGAAAATGCAAAATTGACGTGGACCATCTGATGACCATCTTAATAAGGTGGTTCGGGCAGCCCTGCGTTTGCCTCTAGCATTTTCCAGGAATTTGGGTGGGGGCTTAAGGACTCTAATGAGCTGGGTTTTGTTTCACACCTGGTGTTTTGGCAGACGGTTCCCATTGTGACTTAGCAGAGGGACTTGGCACAGCTTGCCAGAGGGCCTAAGATTTGTGTGGGGGCCCAGCAGATGTTGGATATGTTCACCCATCATACAGAACACCAGTCATCAGCCGCTGGGGCTCGTCCCTGTCTACAATGCAAGGGACCAGAACTGCCACTTGCTGCTGGTGATGGGGCTATCTGGGGATGGATAAAAACCCTTCCATTGCTGAGGGTAATAGGAGCATATGGGGCTCTTATCTGTCCAAACAGGTATGGGTTTGGGTCAGACATGCTATCTGCATGTGTATTTTTAGTGTTTGGTTCTAGCAAGTTGGAGCCTTTTTAAGGAACATTTTGTACAGTTCCTTCCTGGGGTTGGATAGGACACATCTTTGATAGCATCTCTGTTTCTGGGCTTTCCAACTTTCTCACGGGCTGGTCTTGCTTCTAAACTCCCCAGCACAGGTATAGCCAAGCTACTACCCTCCTAGGTGGAATGCTCCTCTGCCACCTTGGTGTACTCTGTAGGGTTCTTGTTGCTGACACATCGTGGTGTATTTTCAGTATCCCATGTGGCCCGGGAATGCACTTGAGCCTTTGTATTCAGATCTGCTCCACGATCAGAGAGAAGCTGAATTAACGACTGTTTGGTTTACTGAGAGTTGAGCGAGGACAGATGACCTACACCACTGTGAACCTCAAGAAACCAAAGGTGATTGTTGAATGCGTGTGTTTTTGTTAAGATCCCATTGGTCAAAGGAACAGAATTCAGTCCTGGCTAGCATTAAAAAAAAAAAAAAAAGGAGGGGGGGGGACACAAAAAATACTATTTTTGAGGTGTGATGCATAAGCAGTTGAATGCACAGAAATGCTTTAACTCAAAAGAGAAATAAAATAAATAAATAAAGCCAAGTGTGGGAGGTAGAGCAGGCCTAGGGCCTTCGGTGGGCAGAATTTATAGACATGCTTTCTGAGTTAGTGGCTCTCAACCAGGGTTGATTTTTGGCTTGTAAGGACATTTGGCAATATCTAGATACATTTTTTTTTTCACTGTCACAAGTGGAAGGGGACATCCTACAAGGCCTAGGACATTATTGGAATTATCCAGAATTAGCTGGTTCAAAGTATCCATCATGCCAAGGTTGAAAAACCCTGCTCCAGGCTGTTGTCCCACAGTGACTCAGCTACCAAGACCACTGGCCTCGGTATGTTCTCGTTCAACTTTCAGGTTCGCAGGAAAGGATGTGATGGACACATTCTGTTCTGTGTCTCAGTCTTTGGATCAGGGAACCATGTCCCAGACCCCCATGTATTTGGAGCCTATTTGGAATATTGCTGAGTAGTCTTGGAAAAAGAGGAGTAGGGTGAGGATTGTTGGAAGCCATTAGCCATCCCAGTAGATGCACCATACAGGGTCTTGACAGCCTTCATTGGACCCCACCTTGTCACCGAGAGCCATTCTGGCTAGTTCTTTCCACGTGGAGCTCTCTGCCTGCAGAAGGGAAGTCCCACCATGCTGCCAGTCTTAACAAGCAGCCAATGGATGTGGTCTTTGACTGGCTTCTTTCTTTGACTTCTTTTCAACAGAAAATTTATTTTTTTTAAATTGTTGATTACTTTTCTTACTATAAAATTAATGTGAGATACGTGAGCTACATACAAAATAAGTTTTGAGAATTGTTGTCTTGCACAAATATACAGAGATATAAACCATCATCCACCACACAGAAATAAGTCTTTTTTGAGCACGTATATTTTCTTCCCCAAAAAAAGTAGTTTTCATGCTCACATTCTATACATAAAGGTATTACTTGCAGCCAGCTGGGTTTTTTTTTTTTTCAATAAAAAAGCTTTTAAAAATAAAGTCAATGATTTTTTTTTTAACTTATGAATATTTCTTGGTACACGGAGACTAGGATGGTATCTTAAACAAAAAGCATATTTGACGTCGTTTGCAATGGCCCTATGTCATCCCTTTCCTCCAGCCATGACAAGGTCATAGTTGATATCCTCAGTAAATGGATCAGCCAAGAATGACCTTGTTTAATTCAGAGGGGAGGGAGAATATGGGAATTGAGAGGAGAGACCACCCCTCTCTAATCCTCAGGATTAGAGAATTACACAAAAGAGAGGCAGAAGGTGGTTGGCTCCAGCCAACCAGGTGAGTGGCTTCTGCTTTCAGATTTTCTTCCAAGTTTCATAAAATGGGGACATTGAAAGATGTGCTTCCTTTTGGGGAAAATAAAAATTTTATGGTCATCATGGATGGGCAGGTGCCCCTATGAGTCTTGGAACACAAAACTGTATCTTAGAGGCCTGCCGAAGGTCATGCTCATTTTCAAACTAAAACGTGGGTTCAGAACCCAAGCTGCTCAAGAGATCAAGATACCTTCCTGGAAGCCTTCTATCAGGAGTTGAGGCCGGGAGACAGACCAGACTTGCCTTGTCAGCTCTCATCACTCCCGCCCCAGGATTTTTCTTGCAAACCAAATGCACGTCTAAGGCCCAAGATCAGTTTTCAATTTAAATGACTTCGCTTTCTCTCTTAAAAACTAAATCCCCCGCCTAATTCCCTTAAGTCCTCAAAGTATAACATTTTTCCTTTGTAGATTGGAGAAAGAAGTCACGGATCGGGCTTGCCAATGGCATTAGGATGAGGTTCTGCCAGCCAGGCCTTGCCGGAGTGTGCACGGAAAATTTAAAAGACCTTTTTTTCCCCAGTCAGGAGCTTCCCAGTTAATGTTCTTTGCTTTCCATCTCGAGATCGGACCCTGAGAACAAAAATGAGGGTGATGATGTACCATATCCACTTCAGAGGCTGAGGAGGGGTTGGTTTGGAAAGTCAGATGACGATAGCTTGGTTTCCATGTGTGCTCGTGGGTTTAGTAAATATTTATTCAACATTCAGGGTGGGTTGGACAATACGGTTGCAGGTGTGAGTAAGGCCACTTTTATTCTAATAGGTAAACACAGGCAGATAACCAGGGGACATCAGACGGTGTTAAGTGCTATGAAGAAAATAAATCAGGTTACATGATCATGATGGAGAGGGCTATTTTGGATAGTTGAAGGGGGAATTTGAGCTCAGATCTGATTGACAAGTCGGGGCCAGCTGTGTGAAGTCCTGGTGTGGACGAAGACGTCCTGAGCAGAAGGAACGAGCAGGGCGCTGAGGTGGAGTGAGATGGATGTGTTTGGGGAATTAGCAGGACGTTCAGTATGGCCGGGATGGAGCGGGTGAAGTGGGAAGGGGCAAAACCCGGAGTCAGACGGGCAGTCAGCAACCCGATCACATCCTGCCTGGGAGGACACTGCAGGGAGTTTAGATCGTTATCTAAGAGCGATGGAAAACCCCTGGGGAGTTTCAAGTAGGGAACACCATGATCTGATTTTATATTTATAAAAGATTCCTCTAGAAGCCAGATGGGGGTTGGACAAATGGTCTTTAGTGGGGCAAGATGGCAAACAGAGAGGACAGCCCGTGTGCGTCCAGGTGCAGACAACCAGCTCTGCAGGCTTGGCTAAGGCGCGTCCGTGTCTCATGCTGCCGTTTCTTTGATCTCCATTGACAAGAGAATTCTTCCCCAAAAGGACCGACAGCTTTGGAGATGTGGGATGGGCAGAAAAATCACAATGTTTATGGAAAGAGAGGTAGAGGGCTGAGTATTAAAGAAGTGTGTCTGTGTCTTTGTCATCTGGGGGGTCTGGTAACTCGTGCTGCTTCAGGGGGCTGCAGCATGTGTGTTTAATTGTTAACGACCCAAAAATGCATCCAAGGGCTGCAGGCAAACCTGCCTGAGCACAGGGGATCCATCTTGGGTGCTTTATGAAGTCTGGCTGTACCAAAGCTGTGAGCAACATCTGGTGAGCCATGTGCTCTTGGGCTAGGTTTTCCATCACAGGATGGCTCTGTCTTCGGGCTGGCTGATTTTCCTTTTATTTTATTTTAGCAGAGATAGAGAAGGTCTCTGGGGAACGTATCTCTCACTTTGGTAGTTTTTGACCACAAGGGGATAACTTGAGAGTCTGGGTCCTGATGAACCCGGGTTCTAGGGTCAACCTTACGCACTATTAGCTTTGATCTTGGATAGGTGATTTTATCTCTCTGAACCTCAGTTCTCTTGTGCGTACAATAGAAGGAAACTTCTGTATGTCAAAGGTAGGCAGCAGAAAAGATTATTATGCATCGATCGGTTATTTTATTCCTTTGATAATTCTTCAGACGTGTATTGAGCACCAGCTACATACAAGGCTCGATGGTTAGACAGTAGGAGCATAATACTCAAGACGTCACACAGGATGCCTTCCTTGGTGGAATTTCTGTTCTTGTGGGGGAAAGAGAGAAAATGAAGAACTACTGCAATGTATATATACCTTGATTAATGACAGATGGAAATGGGTGCTATGAAGTAAATAATTTAAGAAGGAAAAAAGAATTAATGATGTTGAAGATGATCCCTAATACTCTGCCCTTGAGCTCACGTCCTGCACTGTCTCCAGATTTTTGATCTGTTGGCTCACTCCTTTTCTTAGCTTCCTGGGCTTGTCTTGGAGGCACCTGGTACTTTACTCTTCTGGGCCCTAAATACACATGTTCACAGGGAGCAGCTGACTTACTGCGTAGCAGGGAATGTGCTTTTCCAGAGTTCGGGAGCCACCTGTTCCTGGGAGTGCCATGGAAACACACATTCCGTCCCTGGATCTTCAGGCCCAGGCAGGAAATCATCAGCTGTCAGCAGCTGTCTTTTCTGACCCGCTGCCAAGGAGCTTCCAACCCCAGGAAAAGCCCACGGTCACCCCCACCAGTGGTGTGAACGCTGCTCTCTGGGGGGCTCCCGCAGAGTGATTCGTGGGCACGGTTCTTGACTTGAGGTGGCTGGGAATTTCCCCTTAAATTATATATCAAACTGTGAGCATATGGTCTGGCAGTGGAGGGCTTTGTCATTTCCAGTTGATTGTCAAAGCACCCCATGGCAGAAACATACTTAAGAATCTCTGCTCTGGAAACAGCCCATGGTTTTGTGGCTTGGCAGCTTTGGGATGGAAAAAGTTTCTCAGCCTCTCCCAGGAGGGCAGCTGGACACTGCAGTGCAGTGGAACCTAAATCTTTGCACGTGTCTTCAAAGAGGGCAGGAAGAACTGTCCCTGTCCCTCCACTCTGGGCCACATAACCAAGAAGGAGGGAACTGAGGCTACGTAGCCTGTTCTTGGAATTTGCATTCACCCCATCCTGGTCAGTGGTGTGCTGTCCTCGGCTTTTGTAGCCTTTCCCTTTTACAAGTGAATGTTAGTTGAGGATATGGAAGAAATGGGGACCCATCATCACCAAATGCAGGTAGCAGGCAGCTCATCGCTGCTCGTGGCCAGCCCTGTTGCTCCAGGGCCCTTGGTGTCTAAATCCCTAAGAGGAGCCACATAGGAATAGGATGATCAAGAAAGCCAGATGGTGTAGCCATTCTCCAGGAAAAGAATCATCCTGGCCTTGCCTGTAAAAACTAGCTGAGTGATCTTTCTAAATTTCCCATGCAGTTCTAGAAAGAATTCCAGTGCAACAGTTTTGAAGACTGTACTCTTGTTCCAGGTCTGCCCCTGAATATCTGTGCATCAGTGAGCAAATCACACCACTTTTGCATATGACTTCAGGTTTATGCATGGACCCCATAATGGGACCCCAAAGCCATGTCTTCAACCACAGGTTCCTAAACTTCAGACACTCAAAGGCTTCGTAGCACCAGTATTACTATATAGTTAATATTTTATTTGAATTGATTTAGCTTTTACAACTAATATGAACTGCTTCACACAAAGATACTTTCTATCTCTAAATTAAGTGGAAATTCACCCTCGGTAGGCATAAATAAATGGTATCTATTAAAAATACATTGATTATACTAATTAGAATGGCTATAATCAAAAAGATGGAAAGTAAGTGTTGGTGAAGACATAGAGAAATTGGAACCTGCATACATTGCTGGCAGGAATGTAAAATTTTGCAGCCACTTTGGAAAACAGTTTAATAGTTCCTCAAAAAGTTGCACGTAGAGTTACCCAATGACCCAGCAATTCTATGCCTAGGGATATAGGCACGATAATTAAAAACATATGTCTGCACAAAACTTTGTGTTCCAATATTCATAGTGGCATTATTCATGGCAGCAAATGATGGAAACAGCCTAAATGTCCATCAAGTAATGAATGGGTAAACACAAAGTGATACAGTGTACAATGGTGTATTATTCAGCCATAGAATGGAATGAAGTATCACCTGCCGTAGTGTGGATGAATCTTGAGAGCATTAGACTAAGCGAGAGAAGCCAGGCACAAAGACCACATATTGTATGATTCCACTTATATGAAATGCTTAGAATAAATGAGCCTATAGGAACAGAGGGTAGATTAGTTGTTACTAGGGGCGGAGGGGAGAGGGGATGGGAAGTGACCTTTTAATGGGTAGGGGGTTTCCTTTTGGTGTGATGAAAGTGTTCCATAATTAGATAGTGGTGATAGTTGTATAGTTTTGTGAATATGTAAATACACTAAACTGTACAATTAAAAGTGTGAATTCTGTGGAATATGAATTATATCTAAAAATGCACTGAAAACAAAGCAATGTTATCAAAGTCTTCCTCTTACTTCTGTTCTATGAAGGTGTTTGCTGTGTTCGAGGTCTGTCCCCTCTAAGGAAAGAAAGGGAGATTGGAAAATGTCAGAAAGGCATTGTTAAAGACAGTATACCACCTGTTGAGACGCTCCTTCAGGCATTCAGAAAGCCTGAATGAGCTTGAAAATGGAACTACTTCCCCAAACCTCCTAAAACCATCTCTTCTGCCACAGGTGAAATGGAATAATCAGGGTTTCATAATATTTTAAGCGCTGTTATTGGTGCTGTTTTTTTTTTTTTTTTTTTTTTTTTGGTAGCCATGACTATTAGGAGAGAAAGGATATTTTAGCTGGGGAAAGTAGAACCCTCTAGAAATATGCTCTGCAATATGAGGGACGCTGGCCACATATTAATTTAATTTTAAGTTAACTAAAATGAAATAGCCTTAGCAACTCCCCTATTGACATTTCCAGTGCGCAAGCGCCACATGGCTTTGTGTTGACTGTAGTGAACAGTGTGATGTAGGACATTTCTTTCATTGCCAAAAGTTCTATTGGACAGCTCAACTCTAAAAGACTGAATCGATTATATTGCTATGTTGTGGTCTCTTTGCTCTCCATTCCACCATTTAAACAAATCTGAATGCTGAAATGTGACAAATAATGGTAATGATAATAAAACAATAGTTAACTTTGCATGTACTCTGTGCCAGCCAGTGTGCTGAGCCCCCAACATGCGTCATCTCAGTTAATCCCCACAAGAACTCTAGCAGGTAGCTCTTGTTATGATTCCACCATCATATATAAGAAAGCTGAGCATCAGAGAAGTCACTTGAGCAAGCCCTGGTAAACGGGGAAGCCTGGATTTGAATCTGAATCTGTTGACTTTGTCTGCCCCATCTATTTAATCTTTACTTGGTCCACAGATCCCATCCCAGACCCCAGCCAGGAATTCAGAGTCTGTCTCTCAAGGTCTCTCAGCACATGGACTTTTCAAGTTGTAATGTGATGATGATGTTTTCCTGAAAACGGTTTCAGGAAATAAGTAAGAAAACAGAACAGAACAAAACATGTGAGCCTGCTTACTACACACCCCCTCCACGCCTGCCTCCCACCCAAAGATAATGTCTGCTAATAATTTGGATAGTTAGTTAGTCTGAAATCCTCCCATACCTTTGCTAGGAAATTGCACGCACAGGTATGTGTACCTGGACACAATACACATGTATTAAGTAAGGGTTCTCATCACCCACGTTGCATCTCCGATGCCCGCTGCTTTTCCTTACCTAACAGCATGTTTTGGCCATCATCCTGTGTCAGTACATATGGGTCCACTCTGTCATTCTTAATAGACTGCACAGAATTCCATATATGGTCATGCCACGATGTATTTGCCCTTCAGCAAGTGGCTTTGCCAATTCCAACTCACACAAAGAGGGCACGATAGACCAGTTTTCTTGCATCTGTGCCCAAACTGGGCATCATCAATCTTTTACATTTTTGCCAATCTGTTGGGCGATAATTTCTTTTCCTTTCAACCTTCAGGGTCATTTACACCTCCCTCCACCTGCTCTGCTCAGCCTTCTAGCTGCTGACAGCCAAAGGCATCTAGCCGGAGGCGAAATGAGGTCAAGGCCAGAACGCGCTTTTCCTTTCAAGTGGGAGGGGGTGTTTACTTGAGTAAATATGGCCCAAGCAATGTGCCTTATTTGTCTGAAAGATAAAGAAACGAGGTCTAAGAAGTTCTCTCCAGTGGGGCTGTGTGTGTCTCCAATGCCCGGTGCTCCAATGCATCGATTGATGTCATCAGTCGTAAGGTCAGTATGTTCGTCCAGTCCTTTATCTATCAGATAGCTATCGGGCATTGATTCGGTGCCAGGCGTAGGTCTAGGCACTGTGACTACAGCACTGAGTAGTGAGTCAAGGCCCCTGTTAGTATGGGACTTCGGTTCTGATGGGCAGGATGGAAGCAGACAAACAGACGCATGTTCTTGATGGAGCTATGCAGAAAGAAACTGACATGAGAGGCCCCAAGACACAGAAAGCCCATCACAGCAAGGGTGTCCAGGTAAGGCCCCTCTGAGCAGTGACGCTGAACAAAAGAACTGAACGCAGGAAGAAGCATTCTCAGCATCTCACTGAGAAGAACCAGATTGGAGACTGTTCAGAGGGAACCAGGGGAGGGGCGGGGGTTGTGATAAAGGAAGACATTGGTAGGAAAGGCTGTCGGGTGGCAGGGGGACCGGTGAGGCAGGACCCTGCACAGCATGGTAACGAGCCTGGGTTTTTATCAAGGTGTGATGAGAGGCCACTGGAAAGTTTTAAGCAGGGTGACAACACAATCTGGTTTATTCTGTGACAGCTAAGTTAGTAGCATTTGAAGTTCTGAAGTTTATGAGTGCTTTGCTTTTTAAATAATACAGATACCTTAAGATGAGTTACAAGTTTTCTTATAACAGGGCAAATCTCACATGTGTTCTGCAGTGCCTTCTTGAGGGATGGAGGAAAGAGTTTGGAGCCAGGGTCAGTGGACTTAGAGTTGTGCATAGTCTCCTGCCTGTGGTATCTGGGTCACAGCTTGTAATCAAAGTGTGGCAAAAGCCTATATAGCAGGGTTGATGCAGTGGAAAGAATATTGGGACCAAGTTTTGGTGCCTCTAGTTTCCCTTCTCTGTATGAATGCTGAGGGTCACTCCGTGCATGACCATTTCATACCAGTGGAAAGTTTTTTGGCTCAGGAATCCGGGGACCTGCCTTGGAACATTCTGCATCCAAGTGAATGTAGTTTGCTCCAAATGGTGTTCTGGCCAGAGATGGGAAAGGAAGCCCTGTGCTCCAGGTGTTAGGGAAGCTTTTAGGAGCACAAGCATCTTGAATTCTACAGGGATACACACTGTTTTGAAATCAACTGATTGGAGTAAGCAAGAGAAACAAAAACATGTCCTTGATCTCAGTTGGGTGGGTAAAATGATTCATGGTTTACTCGCAGTTTTCATTACAAGTAATATTTTAAATAGAGAAATTGTTAATTTAAAAAAGTCCCAGTGCATCAACAGCATTGATTAAGCCTAAGAGAGAGCAAAAGTATTGGGGGCAGGGGTAGAAACATTTATCACACTAGAATTATCTAGGTTTTTCCCACTCTTTTGGGCCACATCCTTTTGTCCTACAGATCTCCTAATTGCCCCTGATGGAAGGAATGCTATCCACCCACCTCCATCTCTTTTCATACTTACCTACCTTGTCCTGACCCTATAAATGTTGACCCTAAATGTGCATTTGTGCAATCGACCCACGTTCGTGGACTCTGCACCAAGCCTGGAGCCTTGTTTCTGAGCCGTTCGGTCTTGGTGTTGCATCTTCACTTTTCTTGTGCTGGTTTGGCTGTCTTAGACCAGGCAGGTGGAGGGGCTTCCTATGGCCCCGTGGTGCTGCCACAGTTTTTTAAATGACTTTTGAAGAGTGCACCAATGCAGCTTACCCCCCCTACTTACTTTCCTACTTTCCTCTAAACCTTCAACTCTGTTTGTGGAGATATATTTTCTCAGCCTCCCTTTGGTTCACCTTTCTTTTTTTTTTTTTTCTCTCCTGGCAATCTGGGAGCAGGAGTTGCTGTTGTAGCAAAACGCATTTCATTTTCATTTTTACTGTCTCTGTCTTAATAGCAAGGCCTGCTTTCATCCGCTGGAGAACCACATTGTCTTGCATGGGGGCTAATGAAAAGCGCAGTCTGAGACTTCAGCTCAAACCAGCCTTGTGGAAGGAGAACATTGATGGGGCTGATCTTCGATAGATAATTTACAAGACTTCCACTGCTTATTGATTAACTTTCATAACTCACTCCAGAAAATAAATTATGTATCCGTGGTCATCACATTAAATATGCGCCAACTGCCCTGAGAGGGTTGATGAACCTTTGAAAGGATAATGTAGCCAAGACAGCCTCCTCTGTAGATAAACCATGACAAAGCAAGGGAGTGGCAGTGACTATGAGGGGCAGGTGACAGTGGCTTCAGAGCAAATAATTTGCAAATAATTGGATTCCATAAAGGACAAATAATTATCTAATTAGCTCATGCATTTTTTCCAAGGAAAACTAAGAGTTCTCTTAAGTACTTTTAAATAAGAAGGAAATAGCCGTGGAGGGGAGTGGCACAGTGATGTGAATGTGACAGAGCCCAAAAGGTAGCGGAGAGAGGGAAGGTTACGTGTGCCTAAGTTGATGAAGCCGTGTGGCAAGAGGTGACTAGCTTTCTAAGGATAGAACATGAGACAATTATGCCCTGTATTCCTAAAGCTAGAATTTCAGACCTGTAAAACAAAACTAGTTCCTTTTAATAGAAACCTAGATCCAATATGTTTTGGGAATGGGAGATCTCCGATTGGTTGAGCTCTTTGCTGCCTTCACCTTCGTTCAACCTCATTTCCCCTGGGAACCGCCAGGTACGGCATAGCTGTCTAAGGGCGTACAGAAAAATGTGTTTTAGTTACACTCATAAGCTTTGGGTCCAATTCCAAGTCATCCATGTGCACGCTGTGTGATCTTTCGCAAGTCTCAACACCTCTCTGGTCCCAGCCTTGGTTCCTAGTCCTGACCTCTTAAAATGGTTGTGAGAAGGAAATGCATTAGCATATGTAAAATGCTTATCGTGTAGTAAGCACTCATTATATGCCACCTAATGGCGTCTGTGTGTGTATGTGTGTAAGATACTAGGGAAAATAATTACCCTTCATTAAATAACTAAATACTTACTACTACTCCCCATGGAACTTGATACATGATGTTTCTAATTCTTGAAAACTCACATTACCATCCTAACTACAGCCTTCGTGGCATCAGAAATGTTGCCTGGGGAGCAAGCCTAGGCCAAAAGGGAGTGAGTTGTTCTGAAGGACTTTCCCTGTGGGCCACAACAAGGTGAGGGATTAGCCCTCCCCACGGTTCCGAGTGCCTCTCGCTTGTTTGGGAAGCCTGTGCCCTGGGGATTCATTGTAAATCTTCTCTGAATGATGCTGTGGATGAACTGCCAGTGTTCCACACCCCGGGCTTCCTTTTGTTTTCCTGGCCACGTTGGCCAAGTCCCTTATTTTTACCGTCCCCTTTCTTCAGTTGGTGCCATTAATTAGGCTTCTACATTCCAGCCTCGCCTCCCAGAGATTTCCTGGGTCACCTTGAAGGCTTTGAGTATATATTTACAGTCCCTTAATTTATCCCTGTCCTTGGAGAGTCACATCCACTGGGTATGAATTTCTCTTCTTTCATTCCAAGGGCAACGTCAGTTCCCAGCCTCTGTGTGCCATCGTTATTAGAAAGAAGGAGCCGAAACCAACCCCACAAAGAAACCAGACATTTGGAGACTATCCACCTGGGTGGGGGTGGGGACGTGGGAGAGGGGGATTCTGGACCATGGTTGAAGAAGTACACACACCCAGGGATGGAGACAGCCTGCCTTTTCCCCCGGTAGCCCTCTTTCCAGGCCTCCGAACCTGCGTAGGAACCTGCACGGTGAGGCCAATTTGGTTTTCTGCTGCAGGTTCTGGGCTCCAAAGACCTGCTTGTGTCATTGCACATTTTATAGCAGTTCCATTGGGGAGCTTCTGGGTGGCACTTAGAGGAGACCTAAATTGACTTAGAAAGCTTTGCATTAAGCAGATGTTTGCTCTTAGGGAAGATTCAAACCATTTTGCATCAAAGGATGAGGCCGTGGCTCTTCCCCAAAGCTTGAAAGAATGGTGTCTTGTGCTTAACTGCGACTCACCCCGTCCCCTGCTTGACACCCCCCTGGTCCTTGAAATGGTGCAAATCCAGGTGAGACCAGGTGAGTCTGAGGGAGGCAGGTGGCGGAGATGAGAATATTTCCTTTGCAGCTGCTCCTGGTCCTGTCTCTACGTATCAGGATAACTAAAATAACCACGACACATGGGAGCCACCTTCACACACCAAACGGAGGTGGGAGACAGAAGAGAAGGATACTGGAATTTGGTTGTGCCATGTTTTGTCCCAACAAAGCTTGAGAATACAAAGAAACTCAAGACGTGCTCACGAAAGTAGCGGAAAACACATACAGAGTCTGCATCGGAAGGCAAATTGTGTATATGTTTGTGTGTGTGCATTGTTAGTGTTTCCTGTCCCATGAAGTGGCTTATCTGTGAGGCAGAAAAGAGCATGTGCATTTTATAACGTGTAAGTCCAGAGCCCGGATTTGAGCGTCAGATGTAGCTGGAGTTAATTCCTCACTCAGCTATGCACGGGTGTGTGACCTTGGACAAGTCAGCCTCTCCCAACCTTAGTTTCCTAATCTCCAGAAAAAAGAAAAATGGATAAGAACCACCAGGAGTGTTTCCTGAGGCTTAAGCAAGATGCCTTGCAAGTCGCGCCAGCGTGGGGCCTGACGGGTAGTCGAGACCAGTGGGACTTGTGACGGTGGTGGTTCCTGCTGCTGTTATTGCTACGGTTGTCGTTGCTATTTTTATTATTAGACACTTTGTCAGAGACAGAGCAGATTGTGGTCAGCCTCGATCCTGACTTCGTGGGCTCTGGACATTTTTGTCTGCTGTGATACTGGGTGGGGGGCGGGAAACCTTCAAGAAAATATAGCAAGCGGTTGAGAAATCCCATCTGCAATCCAACTACCTAGGTGTTACCAGTCACGGGCATGACACAATGACTTCTTCGGTCCAACGGGACAAAACAAATCCGATTCCATGCTGTTGCCGAGAGCAGCCAGTGAAGTGGCAGGTGCATGGAACTCAGAACAGTATCTGGCTCGGACTAAAACCTTCATACGGGGTCACCCCTGGAGCTAGTGAAAAAAAAAAAAATAAATAAATAAATAAAGACTGAGATCTTTTGGGCCTCTCGGCCTGGCACAATGCCTGGCATAAAATGGGTCGCATGGCTTTTAAGGCAGTGTGCCGAGCAGCTGGAGAAAGGTCACCATGAGTTCACAGAACCTTTAAACACCCCGGGACTTGAAGCCATCAGATCTCTTTTTCTGGCACCATTTAAGTTGTTTTGTTGGAGGACAAAACCTTTTTGCTTAAGGCTAAGTACATTTTATGGGGCATTTAATGACCCTTTCGTACGTTTGAGTAGCTGTGTTTTGGTTTCAGGGGCCGAAATAAGTGCCCAGCGTCCCCTGTCCTCGTCATTCATTATCTACGCGGAGGCGGAGGGACGGGCCAGTTAGCACATGTCGGCTTCTGGGTTTCATTGTTGACACTTCAGCAGAAGTGGGAGGAGGCATATGGCCTACCCTGGTATCTCGTGGTGAGGAAAAGAGGACGTTTGAGGGGAAACATTTTTGAGCAGGAAGACAGAGCAAGATCGTATCTGTAGGTGTGATGGAAAAGTAGAACAGCCAGTCAGCAGTGGGACTCCCAAGTCCTGTTAAAGCCCACATCTTTTCAGAGCATTTTAAAGATCAGAAATCCATCCCTCATTGTCCGTTGATAATCTCGGGGTCCCGGAGTCTACAACGTCTCAGTTCATGGCTGGTGAGCTGTCGTCTGTTACGTCAGCGCTTCGGGACAAGCCAGGGGAGCAGCTTCCCCATCCTCTAAGCACTTGGCTGCCAGGAAAGAATGAGCCCTCTTAAGTGTGAGATCTGTTTATCTTGCAATTACTATGGAGAGGGCGCTTTGGAATTAAATGTAGGTTATTGAATTTGACCTTTATAATAGAAAAATTAGACTACATTATGGTGCTAATTCATTAGATCTTGAGATTCTAGCATTTTTCACATTTAACATTTTATTTGGCCATTTTTAGTAGTATCAAGTTGGGTTCATGGGTTTTGAGTACTAGACATCTACTCTAGCTATCTTTGGCACGGGAGAGGATTTATTAATATTAGGAGGATATTGAGTAGCTCACATGATTTCAAAAAGGCTGGGGAAAAAGAAGAAGTCTTGGAGCCATAGCAAATGCCAGAAGAGAAATTATTCAACCACGAGAGGCTTGTTCTAGAATGAATATCCTTTCTTCTGTCTAAATGATCCTCCAGCTACTTTTTCTACCATTGCATCTCTCTGGTTGAAATTTAGGGTCCCAGGGCAGGGAATACTTTCTGGTTGTGTTCTTGCTCTAAGAGAATCTGTTGCAGGAAGTCATAAGAAAGCTTTAGACCTTCCACAGTGAGGGCACCATGGTTGTTTTTCTGCTCACAAAGAGGAAGAGGCAATTTCTGTAAAAGGATATCAAGATGCCATTAGGAAGGTCCAGCAGATATATCTGGATGTGTCTATTAGATGCCAAGTATTCTGACTGGTAATGTACTAGACCCACAGTGACCAGAATGACTCCAGTGGGGGAATGTATTTATCTATCTGTCTGTCCATCCATCCCAATGCGGTACATGTACAATCTCGTGATGGATTATGTTTCAAGACCAGTGTCATGAGCATGAGGGACCTTTTTTCCTCCTTGTAACCATAAACATCTTTGTGAGATATAAATGTCACCAGAAACCGGAGAAACAGATGATACACTCCACAGGGTAATAAATATGTGAAGGACCTTGCCAGATATTTTGTAGCAAGGAAGAATTTAGAGTATATCCAAGACTGAGAACCTAAATCAGGACTTAACCTTTTCCATAGTCTCAATTCATGCACCAAACCATAGCCACAGCCAGGCAGGGCAAAAGAGCCTTGTTGGTTATTAATGTTGAAATGCTGCATTAAAATTATTTTAGTGTGGTGATTCTCAAGTGGGAGTGATTTTTCCCATAGGGAACATTGGGAAATTTGTTTGTGTCATTTGCGTCGGGGGTGGGGGGTGCTACTGACATCTAGCGGGTAGAGGCCAGGGACGCTGCTCAACATCCTACAATGCACAGGACAACCTCCCACAACAAAGAATTATAGCACCCAAAATATCTAGAGTGCAGAGATTGAGAAATTCTGTTGTAGCGTAAGAGAGATAAACACCACTCACATCAGCATATGCAAAGTGATGATTCAATTCCGGAGGATACAGGCGTATCTCATGTGATGATAGCCAGGGTAGCTGGGACTCAGGGAAAATATTAGAACCATAAGACTCTCCTTCCTCATCGTCCTTCTTTGCGTCGCTTCCACAAACTAGCTTCCTGCACGTGGTGGGAAATACGGCTGCTAATAGCTACCGAGCCTCTTCATTTTGAGATCAGAGAGGATGCTTGAGTCTTTTCTCTGGTTCTGTGTCAGAAACTCCCAGGGAAGATCTTGATTGGCGTGGCACAGGTCCGGTGCTCACCATCGGACCAGTCAGCTGTGGCCCGAGCGCACGGCCGGGTGGTGTGACACAGACGTGGCCAGCGCTCCCCCAAGCATGTCTCCAGGCCTTTCCCAGGGAAACCGGGATCATTTTGAGCCAGGCTGCCACCCCCATTGGTGTCTGCTTCAATCGCGTGTTCTCTTATTGCCAGGACATTTGTAAATCCGATGTTGTTTCCAGCAGAGCTGTGTCGGAGAATGTCACTTAGACATTGCCAGATTGTTGAGCACCTTGGCTGAAAATCACAAAGGCACGGGCCCCTGGAGAGGAAACGAAGGCTGTGCGTGTTTCCAGGGAAGCCGGGCTCTGACATTTATGCCTGAACCGAGTTGGGCCCTGAAAAATCATCTGGCCCAGCCTTCTGCCTCCAGACTCGTGAATTTATAAATCCTCCAGGACAGACAGGCTGTCAAGGCACAACCTGAGTTGGTTTCTGCCGTCCCTCCCTGGTCCGACCAACGGAGGCTGCCTTAGGCTGCTTGTGGTCTATTTGATATATTTGTTGCGGTGCATTTGAGACTCTGGTCAGTTTCTCTGATGATATTGATAATTTTCTTTTTTTTTTTCCCACTTAGATGAAATTTGTCAAGCTTGCATTGTGCTAAACCCTATTAAAATGGTGCCAGAGACCCAATTATGGCAGCTACAAAGGCATTCAAGAGTAAGCACAGACAAACACATAAAGGGCTTAAAGATCAAAAATGGTATTCTAGTGAAAGTACATTAGGAGACATCAGGCAGAGAAACATGAAAGAATTAGAATATGAAGAACAAAGCACATAGAGCTTTGTGGATGTCCTTATTTCTCATCCCCCCAAATCATTTAATTTCGAGCATGTTTACTCTTTTAAAAATGAATTGAAATGATCGATTGTACTTTTGTCAGGTGGACGTGTTTTTAAAGTCTGGTGTGAAATGAATTGCAGATGGGCTTTCTGGCTTGATCCCTGTTTTGTGTTTTTTTGGTCTTAGACAATATGGTATCAGTGAATCAGGACATCCTGCTGGTGAGCGGTTTGTGAGTTTGGAGACCTACCCCTGGGCTGGGTGGCGTTGGCAGCTATGCCCTGGGGAGTGACTGAGGGCCCTGGCCCCCATTTTACTGTTTGCACAGATGAGGCCATAAATCAAAAAGCGTACATTTGGGATATGCTGTTTTCAGATAAGGAGTTATGTTCAGTTTGTAATGATCACCACGTTGGCCCCTGAAGAAGTCTTGTCACAAGCAGAGCCATACAGAACCAGGTGTGCACCTGTCATTTCCGCAAGTCTTTCTCCGGTCTCTCTCCCTTCCATGGATTCTCTTACAAATCTTCGTCTTTATTCACACGTTTGATTTGTCCTCAGTTGCTTGAGATGAGAATGTATATGTGGCCTCCTATGAAAGAGAAGGGACCCTTCCTCTGCTTAGAGCATCGTAAAGTATCTTTTCCAGGTTTCTGTTGCAGATTTAACAGATGAGATGGAAATCTACTCGGCTTGCAATATTCCCTAACTCCAGACTCAGATGCCCACATAACTCCATGTACACATCAGTCAGTACGATGGGAATTGTGAAGAAACAGAGAACAAATGTCCCATCCCATATGTTCCACGGAAAGGAGGCAGCTTCTCCTTAGCTGTCATTTTTTCTCATGCAGTAGTACAGGCTCTGCATAACCAGGTTTTCTGATATTTCAAAAGAAGCTAAGTAAAAATCCAGATTTTTATGAGAATATTCACCATGATAGTACATATATATGCATACATATGTGCACACATACACGCATCCGTATTACACATAACCAAACACATCGTTAGCCCAAGGTTCACCAATGTATAATCTCTCCTCTGAAGAGAGAAGAAAGATTGTAAGTGTTCCCCAAACGAGTGTTTGATATTCCATCCATTTGGGTTTTTTTTCCTCCATTTATCTTGAGAAGACCCATTTTTGGAGAACTTATGCATTACCAGGAAACAAGCATCATTCATCAGGAGTCTTTATATGCTTAAAAAGGTTTCGTGAAGGTGTCAAAACACCATTATTTTTAAGTCACTTTTTAAAATAAATGGAGCATAGGTGCTACTACAGTTGAGGGAATTGATGGTGAGAAGAGACAGTTGGACAGTTATCCTTACATTAAGCCAACAAAGAAAACGCATCCTCCTGATGGGAGAGGCTTCATTCATTCCTGATGGAACGAGAAGAATCTTTCCCTTTCTTCTTTCCAACACAAAGAACGTGCAGCTGAGGAGGAGGGGCCAGGTGATCCTCCTGGCTCAGGCAGGATGATGATGAAGAAGAACATAGCATGCTAGTGGTGGAAGTTAAAATGAAGGAGGAAGAAGAAGGAGGAGGAAGGAGGTTTTCATAATCCAAGCATGGATTGGGGAATCCCATCCCTCCAAACCCATGGTCTGCTTAGCATAGCAGACGGATGCTATGTCACGCCATCCACCCCCAGCCCAAGAGCAAAAAGCAAAGACCCCAGATGAGCAGAAATCATCATCCCTGCAGCTCTGAGCGGCTGACCAGGCCTTCCCGAGGAAGCCCAGAGTCCCCTTCTCATGTGTCTTATCCAGCTTTTCTGCAAAGTGGAGGCCCGAGCGAGGAGCAGAGGCAGACAGATGGTATCCCGCAGACTCTCCCTCCAGCCCTTTCATCTCTCCTCTCACTATTAATTCATCTGTTTGGATGGATACGTTCACGCATGGAACCAAGATGAATAATAATGAGGTTTTTAATAACTCCCTGCATTTGCATTCCTAGTTACTCTTTACATGGTTCTAGCTGATTAAAATGAATCATTTACATAATTAACATATGGTTATAGTGTTGGCTTTAATATGCTGATTATCTCAATACTTTTGTCTGGAGTCAATTGGATTCTAACTGTAACAATTGTTTGAAGTGAGACTAGTTTATTCCCGGGAGGATGGAGGGCTATTTGCCATGGTGCCTGATTAGCAATAACACACCTCTCCGAGTTGGTTGTGTTTTCTGGTTTGCAATGAGATTGAAAAAATAAGTAAATAATAGGAATAATTGCAATTATCATAACAGCTCCCAATTTCTTCTGTGACAAGTGCTTGCACTTCCATGGTCTCAAAGTCTTGCAGCCCTCCTGCAAAGTAGGAAGTATTATCCCCACTTTACAGAGGCAGAAACTGAGGCTTGGAAAGCTCAAGAGGCTTGCTTGAAGCCAGCATGCTGTTACGTGTCAGAGCCACGAGCAAGGCTTTCTCATCCAGAATCCATACTTTTTAATGACTCTAAGTCAGTTTCTCAACTGCAACACTATTGACATTTTTCAGCCACTATTGACTATTGCTAGACTATTCAAGCACTATTGACTATTGCTAGAAAATTCTTTGTTGTTGGGGGGCTGCCGTGTTCATTATAGGACATTTAGCAGCATCCCTGGCCTCTACCCACCAGGTCCCTGTACCACCCTCTTTCCTATTTTATGACAACCAAAATATGTCCAAACATTGCCAGTGTCCCCTGGGCGGCAGAGAGGAGCAAAATTGCCCCTGGTTGAGAACTACTGCCCAAAGTTACCTTCTTCCTATATATTATGACAAAATACTAACAAGCAACCATGTTGTCTAGGGTGGTCTACTGGCGATGAGCAACTAGTTATACTAATATCTAACTACAGTAACGATATTGGGAGGTAGATTGTGCTGTGTGTGGTTCCGCGTACCTGATTCTGAGTTGTCTAATTATATCTGCCAGGAATCACTGTATGTTTCAAAAGCATTTTTGTTTTTATCATCTCTAATAAGTTCTCTCTCTCTTTCTGTCTCTCTCTCTCCCCCCCTCCACTTTAACTTCTCTAAAGGGCAGACGTGCTGCTTTGCAGAGTTCATAGAGCGCATTTCAGGCTACCATTTCCTCATTAGCAGCCCCTAGGCATGGGTGCCATTAGCTATGATCTGATTATCTTGCGAGTTCACATCGGATTCGAAAGGAACTTGTGAAAGAGTGGCCAATTTTCCTGTTTAGGTACCCGAGGTTTTGGAATGTGAATGCTTTCTGAATATCCATGCATATTTGAAATGCATTTTTTTGCTAATTGCTGGACTGTTGTCTACAATTAGTCTGTGGTAGGCATGATTAATTGCAAAGAACAGTGACATTTATGTAGAAAATGCTTGAGGTCAAAAAGAAATGGAGAGAAATGGTGACTGCAGCCCTGGTGAGCAGAATACTAATGCACGGTGACCCCATAAGCAAACCTCCAATAGGGGAATTTCTGCATCAGCAGGCTAGGTATTTTATTTGGATAGATGTCTCTGTGTTTCCAACATGCCTACATTTTATTCTCCTCTCCTTCAAAAACCTTTAGCTTTGTGCAGGTTTTCGGAAGCCTTTCTGATGTTTTAGTAAAAGCTGAGGCCTGCCTTGTGCCTCTCCATCTGCCCTTCCCCCTCCCGATCTCACGCCATCACTTGAAGCTCATGATTTACTTCTTTAACGTAACATCTGTGTATTATGTGTCTCCCGTGAAGAATCAAGGAGCAAACAAAGATGCCACAATCCCACCACCCAGAGCAACCAGCAAACATGTTTCTGTGTTTGTTTAGGTTAAAATGATACATGTCCATGATCAATAATTCAAATGGCACTTACACCAGCTAAGGAAAAGGAAAAATAAAGCCCATCTCTGAATTTAATTTCTGACTAAAGCTAATTACAAGCAATGGCCATTCAGGGCAGGGAGAAGGCACCAACATGTATATATACTCACATATGATACACGTATGTGTACACAGATGTATTTTGTTTATACAAACACACACACACATATACCCTGGATTATATGCTCTCTGTTAATTTTATCTTGCTTATTTTACTTAATAATATTTCATAGAGCCCTTTTCATTTTTCCTACACTAGGTAGTTGTGACATGCCTTATTTAATCAGTTCTCTTAGTGGACTCTTTAATTTTTTTATTATAAATATCAATACTGCACACACGTATACAGAGTTATCTGACAGAGATATATAAATAACACAGATAATATGGACCTTGATTAATTTTAATGGGCATGTTAATTTCCTGGCAGTGTGGCTGCAGGGTCAAAAAGTGTCTCATAACTTATTTTTTGAAAAACCTGATTCAGAACTTACCTCCTACTGTATCTAATGCTACTCAGTTCACATCAGCTTCTCCCCATGGGTGTGGGCCTCCTATCTGGGCCTCGCAGCTGGAGTTCACAGGAGGATGAGTCCCCATTCACACTTAGAATCCCATGATAGAGGGATCATCTAGACACGAACAGACTCAGAAAGATGCAGTTTCACTCTCCATAGGAAAACCGGGTCCCTAGCTTATGTCAGACATCTGATATGTGCCTTTGGGGTCCTATTGTGGTTGAAGTTTTCCTCATGCCTCCTTTTTGGTTTTGCTGCCCAAGTTAGAGTGTAAGTGCCTTGAGAGCAGGAAGCAAGTATAGAAAGAGAATTTGCATCTTGTGCCCACCCTGATTGGTTAGTAGTGGCTGTGTGGAGCTTTGTCTGGAGAAGGACCATGTCTGACTCAGGAAGGAGGAGATCCCCAATTGATTAACAATGTCTGCTGTGGGCACAGAATGGTGGAGGGGTAGCCTGCATTCTTCCATAATCAATTAGGATTATTATTATTATTTTGGCTATTTGGGGTTTACAGAGAAATTTTATGTCAACATATAAAAGCCACTTTATGGGAAAAGGAGAAGAAAAAGAGAAAGAGAGAAGGAAAGAAGATAGAAAAAGAGAAGAGCAAAGAAAGAAAGAGAGAAAAAGAGAAAGAAAAAGAAAGAAAGAGAGAAAAAAGAGGGGGAGAAAGATATACTCAAAAATATGAAGAGTATCCTGCTTCTAGGTTGCTTTTTATTTGAGCTTTTCTGTGTTTTTGAAATTTACTACAGGGAACATGTGTTACATATGAAATTAGACAAAAAAAAAAAAGACCACAATAAGTTTTATGTTAAAATAAAACAAAGGCAGTCTTGAAGCAAAGCTACTGGTTATATTAAGAGGCGCAGTGACCCCGGGCTGGGAGCTGGAGGGCGGTCCTGCATTGTTCTACATTTTCTTGGTTTTGTGAGACCACTAAGTGATGTGCATCCTCTCCTGGCAGAATGGATGGTGTTAATCTTCAGTCCCTTTGTAATAAATGTGGGACTGCGAACAGGAGATGGCCAGGAGAGAGTGCCCGGGCAAACCTTAATCTTTAATAAGGTGCACGGCTAGTCCATAACTGTCAGGGATGACGAAGGAACCAGGCCTTCTGCTTTCTTGCTCAGAATGAGAAACAGGGTCTGAGCTGGGGAGGCTGCAGGAGCCCGGCTCTTTGCTCTGGAGGGGGCCACATGGTCCTGCATTTGGGGGCCTTAAAAATGCAGAGAACAGCTTTTCTTCAGGGAAATGGACACATTTTAAAGATGCTCAGCTTCCTGGGAGATTGGGTACATTCTGATTCCACTCAAATCTTGGCTTATAACTTAGGCCCTAGGAGCAGCCCTTTGCAAGGGAACTATATCACTTTTGAAGCTTAGCAGATGGGAATTGTCATAAATGATATTTTAGTCACAGATATGAGCCATAAAACTTGAAAGATAAAGTATCTTTCTGAGACACACATGGAGAGGCAGATATAGACCCAGATACGACGTGAGCTTTTCTGCAGCTCTGATGGATTGGAGGGAAGGGCCACAGACAGGTGCTTATTGTGAGCGTTGGGGTTTGCAGATGATAACGGAGTAGTGGAAATGGCTTGAAGCGTGAATTTGGGGTGGGGGGCAGACAGATCTAGGTTTCAATACAGGGTTAACATTTACCACCCTATGGAATCGAATTTCTTATCTTTCTCTGAGCCTCAATGATTTCCCTGTACAAGGAGAATGTCCTTCTTAAGGTGTTCGGCACAGTGTTGGGCACAATATAGATAATCACTAAATAAATATTCCTGTCTGTCCTCCCTACAACAGTGCCCTCAATGGATGTGTCGCTTATTCCTAGTTATGCTGGATTATTCTGCTGAGTTGAATAATTCATTAGCACTTGGGTTCCGAGATATGGCGTAACTGTATCCAGCAGACTCTAGCCTTAAGCCAGTATGTATATTAATGCTTTTTACTCGAGGACTATACCTGGCTCTTACCAACCCTAATCCCACCTCCACATCATTGCCACCACGGTAACCTGGCAGGAAGATTAATTTGCATGGGATGAAGGGGTGAATGTTCAAGCTAAAGAGACAAAAACAAAAAACGATGATGGGAATCTTCTAGAAATACCTGAATGTTCCCTCTTTTGTCTGCAACATATACTCAGTCATATTCTTGGGCTCACAGGAATTTTTTAGTGGCTTTGTTTGCACAGTTTCCACATATCCTGGCGATCTGTCCAGTTACTGATGCAAAGTTTTGTCCACCTGTTCTCAATAAATTGTGTATTTTGAAATAGCTGATATTTTCATGCTTTCCATTCCATCCAGAATGTATCTCCTCTATACCCTGCTAGCACTAGCATTTGAAGCCTGTAGCGTTTACAAATTTAAATAGAGTCTGGGTTAATTTAAATTAATGTGTACAGCGTCTATTCTGGTAGGAAAAGATGTATAGATATTCTTAAGTTATGCCCATGTGGCTTTGTTAGATACGCACATACGGGTATTTAGGAAGAGAAAGAACATTTTTGGTGCCTACTATGTTTCAGATATTATGGTAGCCATTTTGCATTATCCCACTTAATTTTTTTAGTAACCTTGGGAGGTTAATATTATTATTCCTACCCATGATAAAGACACTGAAACTCAGAGAACTAAATTGCTTCTATGGCCAAATCGCTAACTACTAAATGACTGAGTCTGTATTCAAAGTCTGCACTGCCTCATTCCAAAAATTCTAGTATTCCATCTTATCAGTTGCAAGGTACTATGAGTCTAATATATTTTTAGTTCTGATAATTATAGCAATATCTGCTTAAGGTAAATTAGAATGGAATATCCAGGAACTCCCTTTTCTTCTATGAATACAAAGATGAATTAGCAGCTGTTGAATCTGAACCCATTAAAGAGAGAGAGCTGCATTGAGCTTCCAGATGATAAGAGAGTTTTCTTTGGGGTCAGATGTTTTGGGTGTACTCAGCCATTCTTGCCTGCATTCGACACCCTTTGTGAAGGGTGTTTATACCCTTCTTGAGCCCTCAGTTCCTTCTGAAATGTAAAAAGATGCCTAGCATAAACAGTAACTGAAAGTCATTCGGGTTAAAATTTGTATTCCTTGTTGGTTTGGTAAAGTTTGTTCCGAGAGCATCTTATCTATAAATAAATACAGTGACAAATGAAATAAATAGTCTCTCTTTGTTCCTCTCTTACTCTTTTAACTCTCTCTCCCCATACTTTAATGAATCATTTTAATCCACTTTGTAATTATGACACTAACATTTTTGTTATTATTTGGTACCACTTTGGACAAATATTCTTTGATACAAGATGCTTTGCAGAGAGAAGACCTTGTGCACATATCCTGCCTTGAGTACAAAATGAAGGGTTGGCATTCTATACATAGAGCCAAAGGCTAGAGCCATTAGTGGATCATGCCGCATCCCACAAGCCAGGGAATGGGGTCCTGTGTTGGAGGCTCAGACAGAAGGTTTGATTTTATTTTTCACTGTTAAAGTGCATTACAAAAAAAAAAAAATGCATTGCACATTTTTAAGGCACTTTTCTAGAACAATATGAGATCATGCAAATATTCAGTAAGCAAAGGGTCATTGCATTTTTGGACCATGTGTGTGTGCATGTACGCATTTGTGCTACATCAATATATGTGTTGATATGGTATAATGAAAGCTGTTTTGAACAAAATTCTGATAAACAGGGCATCATATTGGCACTTACTGGCTTTAATCCCATTGTACTAGTGACCCAGCTTTATTAGAATTCCTCGGATGTGGTCTGTGTGAAATCATTTTTATTTCAAATCATTAATATATGGTTCAACACAGCATCGTCTTTGAGGTGGTCCAGGACTTGCATCCCCATTTTACAGATGAGCATGGGAGATAAGAACAGGTTAAGTGCTTTTTGCCTGAGGTCACACATGCTGGAAGAAAGATTAGGAATTGATGAGTGCTCACCACAGCTCTGTGTCTGCGATAAGTCCCTAAATTCAAATTTTCCAACCTCAGAGTTTTCTGGGTTAGACCTCTAGCTAACTACTAGGGGATGTCGTGTTATGTAATTAATTACAACTATAATTTATCTTGGTTTCTGGGTCATTTAAAGATCACGAGTGCAGTTTGTTTTTATGGTTCATGCAGCAGAGGAATGTTTTCCTAAGGTACAAGTATAATTAATCCAGTTTTTAGATTCTTAAATAACAGGAAAGTTAAAAACATCAATGCAGAGACTGAATTCATCTTGGCCAGTGAGCCTCACAGCAGAGAGTGGGTAGAATTCAGAGCTGTTGGAAGTAGCAGTCGTCCTTCTTGGAACATAAAACTTTCCCACTAGAGTCTGGGCTCCCTGGGAGGTACCCAGAGCATATATATGTGTCCTTTGAATGACTAGTGTAGTACCTTAAATAGGCATAGATAGTATTTCTTTATGCTCCTAAGCATCATGTGGTTGCTTAGAAAAACAGTGATTTCCATAGGTTCTTATGAAGGTTTCTATAATACAAAAGTGATGAATGATATAAATATTTACAGTTAAAGAACTTTCAAATTCTACTTTGTTTCCATGATATCTCATGTGAAGGTAATCTAGTTTTAGGGGAATTACCTTTTATACTAGTTTAAATACATTCTTTATAAGAAAATAGAATAGTTTAAAAAAATCTTGACCTTGTTCTATTCCACTCATGGATCATTCCTCAACAGGAGGTGCTTTTCTATGTATCAGTTACCTACAGTGGCTTCTGTGGCAAATTATATTGGGACACAAACAGCCAGTATCACCCAGGTGAGGTGGTGGCGTGCATTTAAGTGCTGAACATCAAACATCTCTTTCATAAGAAACAGGCCTATTTACATTTCTTGCATGTCACTGTAGGTGACACTCAGGAAGAGTTTCTGAAGAATCACTTTATCATTAGGATATATTAAATGTGACAGCTCTGCTTGCAGATCAATCATTCGGGGGAAAAATACTGTAGAAACAGCTTAAGGAAGATGTGAGCCCCCTTGCTCTGGAATCTGTATTTGCAGAGCGGGAAAAATCTTTTAGAATTGTCTGTGGCATTATTCTACATCAGGAGGACTTTATAGCACTTAAATATACGAAAGGTGATTCATTAATTTATTTGTGCATTTATTAATTCCACGTTTATTTATGCGGAACCTCTTTAGGATCTTAAGGACTATTTCTTAGATCCTAAAGGTATAGATAATAAAGGTCCCCAGGATAATACAAGAGGTGCTAGATCACTATTGTTTTTTGTGGCTGAGTAGTACCGTGAAGTCTTTAAAGTTGGGATAAGCTCGACACATCTGTAGAGGAGGAAAGGTGCTTGAATGGCCAGAGTATCCTGGTTGACAAGTAGGTGGCAGAAGAGAAAAATTGAGAAGTAGGTAAATGAGATCAAGAAGGACTTCACTGAGCAAGGTAAGGAATCTGAACTTTATGCCTAGTGAGTGGGAAGTCATGTCATGCAAGTAACGTTGACGAACGTGTGCGCAGACTATCTCCTGGTCTTCAGCTTTTGCCCTTTGCCTCCCGGGGGCAGGGGGGAAGGGAAATGTAGCAGTGATGATGGGGCTTCCATCTTTAGGGTTCAAAGGTTTAAGGGACTGGGAATGTGTGTTTGCCAGACAGACCTTGACAAACCAAGCTCATTGCAGAGTCCTTGACAAGCACAAGGTGTAGCAATAGTAGCCAAATCCAAATTCATTCCAAAACTGCTGCCCTCCAAGCCTGGTACCTGGGTAACATTTCTGTCATGGGTGATTTTGCAACTGGATATGTCATTTTTACCACATCAGTGGCAGCTCCACCCTAGGGATGCATTTAATCTGGGACGTGGTAGTAGCAGAAGGATCAGGCTTGTTGTCTATTTTCCTTTCTCATGAGGAATGCTTGGTACAAGTTCAGTTTTGGCCACCCACTGTAGGCTTTTATTTTTCAGGCATTTCTTCTCTCACTGCATCAGCCAAACCCTGCTGAGCTTTTCGCTGTTTTTCGCAATGGCTGATTGGTACAGCAGGACATGGATACTCATGTTGGGAAAACTGCTAAATCAGCCTCATTCCTGGCTATTCCTCTTGCAGGGCACAAAAAGACCTTCCAAAACAGTGGGATGGTGAATTGTTAAGTGCCATTAGCCAAGGACTTCTGTGAGTTACAATTATGCCACCAGAAGACACAATAGAGGAGCAGACAGATGTTGGAAAAATCCCACCACCAACATTTAAAATCTGGTGGACTGTGAGCTGGGTATTTACTCTCTAAGTCCAGCTGCCCCATCTATGAAGTGAAAACATGAAAGTTCTATCACATAGAAGTGGAGCATGGAGCCTGGTCCTATACCACCAAAAGCATTCAATAAATGTAGCCATTGTTGTTATTAATGTTGATAATAGTGGTAGCAGTAGTAAGCTCTCTTTGTCCTTAGAATTAAGGGGAGTGTTTTGGAGAGAAAAAGAACTGAGGAACTGAGATTGAATGAAGTTTAGCTTTTTTATTTCACTATAAAACTACAGAGCTTCAGTGTAACTGTATCTTACCTTTTCCTATCTAAAATGTATCAAAATGTATCTTATTTTTTAGGCTGTTTTAAAATAATAAAAGTAATAGCTGATCAAGCCAAAAAAAATTTGGAAGAGCCTAATTGGAAAGAATAAGAAAATAGAATACTCGTATGCAATGGAATACTATAAAGCAGTGGAAATGAATGAATTAGAGCTATATAAGACAAATACCAATATGCTCTAGGGTAAAGAATGCAAGATAGAAAATATAATTTACACAAAATGTTAAAGCATGCAATAGTTTTAGCTCTCTCTGCTGTTGAAACATGCATACCTATGTGATAAACAAATACAGACAAAAAAGAAAATTCAGAATTCAGGATACTGGCCGCTGTAGAGGTGTAGAAGAAGAGTACATTTCAAGAGGGTTTCAGACAAGGGACTCAGCCACATCAAGATGTTTTATTACTTAAGCTCTGTAATGTCCACATGAATATATTTGTGTTTTTCTCTATACATGTTTTATATCTGAAATATATCATGGTATGTTTTTAAAGTAACAAATGCTCTGAGTTTAAAAAAATAACTGTATCCACCATGTAGAATTTTATAAAATAAAAATAAACCTCTCCTCCCTCCCTTCCTCTCCTTCTTCCTCCCACATCATTTAATAATTGTTAGTACATATCTTTTTAGATATTTTCTGGGCACATTCAAAATATATGCATTTAGAACATAGACATTAATATAATATTCCATAACTTTCTGTCACCACTTAAAAATAATGTGTAAACTTTTCAGTGTTGGCACATTTAAATTATCTGCTTCAATCTTAATAACACCTGCCCAGTAATCATATTTCTCTGCACTGTAATTTGTTTAACCAGATCCCCTATTGATAGACACGTGTATTAAAAAAACATAAAGGAAAACAAAAAAACCCCACTGTTTCCAAACCCTGGTCTACTTTCAATTCAAATACAGCAGCTTCAGCTCACACCATTGTTCATCCAAATGTTTTTTCTTTGCTAGAACAAACACCCAGACGTTTCCCTAAATTGTTTTGGTTTTCATCCTAGTGTTCAGTTACCGTGTAGCCATAGCTAGAATATTCTCTGGGAGAAAATAAGAAAAATAATAATAATGAAACTTAAAATTCCCAACAAGAAGTTTCATGGAAGCAGGGTTCTCCTCCCTCTTGTCCACCTTCTTCTGCAAGATGTTAGTGATTTTCAAGAATCATGAGCTTTACAAATGTTCTCGCTAAAGTGTGAAGAGGAAATAGAAAGAATGGTGTTTTGAAAGTGGGGTTTTGAATTTCCAGACTTCTCAGTAAAAATAGACAGGTATGTCCAGTGATCTGTCTTGCCTGAAATGCTTTCTGGGTATTTTCTCTGTTTGAGCATTTAACCCCTACGTCATAGTTCCTGGATACGTTTGGGGTGTCATGCTTCAAGCAAGCCCGGTGTTCTGCCTTTGCAGAGGAGTGAATAGACACAGACAGCTCTAGCTGCCTGAACCCCCACATTCAACTCCTTGCACGGGGCTCTCATCTCAGGGCTCCTATCAAAAGGGCTGAAGTCGCTTTTCTCAAACCCAAATGCTCGTTGATATTTTTATGGCCCTGACTTTCCCTCTGTCCTCTCCTACCCCTTCTCCTTTTTGGCCCATGCTATTGCTTGATTATGTAAGTCATGCATATAAATTGTGTGAGAAGACATAAAATACAATAAGCAATTAGAAAAAAATCCATCTTTAAAATTAAAAATCTTTCAATATGTAAACATCACTCCTAGTCTTCATTTCTGAAATTCCTATTTCTTCAATGATATCAAATATATAGACTACAAAAATGGGTTCCTACTTACATCATTTCTTTGTCTTTTTTTTTAACAACTTCGCAGTGTTTTATTATATGAATATACCATAAATAGGGGATGTAGTGTTGGCATCAACCCCCTTTCTTTCTCACTGTTACACATTATTTTGGGGGCTGTTTTTATTTTTTTTTTATATTTCCATTATATTTAGTAGGAGAAATGCAGATGTACTGCAATGTGGGTTTGGATTTGCAAGTTATAAACAGTGTGCACACTTCCCCTGCAATGACTGGCATGGACATTTATATGCTGGATTGACTATTTATATCAGGATTTCTCAACCCTGGCTGTGTGGACATTGTGGGCTGGGGAATTCTCTCTCTTGAGGGCTGACGACCGCTTTGTCGGGAGTAGAGGAGCCTCTCTGGCCTCTGTCTGGTAAATCCCCATTGTGGTCATCCCCCTGCCACTGTGATGACCTGAAATGTCTCCAGACACAGCCACATGTCCTCTTGGGGGATCACAACGTCCCCCCTTTGAGAATCCTTCTTTCAAGCGATTGGGTTCTTTAGTTGCATGACAGATGATCTTTTCTTGTAGCATTTATAAAGCAATTGGAAGTTGGTTCTGGATTAACGCCGAAAATAAAATCCAACCTATTCTGAGAAAACAATATATCTGAGTAGGGACTAATTACCTCTTTTTTATTTCAAGTGACAAAACCCAATATATCACACTTAGCCACTATGAAGAACTCCATTTCAGTAAACTAATTAAACTAATCCTATCTCGACTCATTATTCTCAGTTCCACTAAATATTTGAACACTCTAGATTTATTTTGTTTCATAAATTATATCATACTTAAAGCTACGCACAGCCCTCAAGAGTTTATTTTGGACTTTTTAAAAAATGTGACTTTAAGCTTTATCTAGAATGTATATTTTCCGTATCTTTTGTAGCTAATCATTCACCTTAATTATGACTAATTATTAAAAATGATATATGACTTTAATTAAATGAAAGTGCTCGGCTTCTTGTTAGCATGTATTAAATACTGACGACGTTACAATGGTAGCGTGGCAGAGGAAACAGCGTAACTCAGTAGACTGATTCCGTCTTCTTGCTGGAAGCCGGTATAGATACACATTTTGGGAAACTGATGAATGGCAAGAGATGGCGAGAAAAGTGTTTTTCATAGTTTAAAGGAATTAAAGTCTGTGTCCATCCCGGATTCATTTTCTAACGGAGGATGGTTACATAATTAAAACGTTAATACACATCCCGCTATTTGTACTTAGGTTCCAAAGCCAGCATACATTAAACAGAAATTTAGCCCAAGTGCTTCCTGGAGAAGCCAAGGGGAATAGTGCCTAAGTGCCACTTCAGAGCAAATTGCTCCCTACTTATAGACGTGTAATGCAATTAAGTCGGGGAGCTGTAAGCTGCCTAAATCGAGTAAGTTTAGTTTAGATATTTGTCTTTAGACATCTCCCTGTAAAGGGTTGCACACTGAGGAGAAAAGAAGGGACTTTGAGCCAATGCGCTGTTCATTAGACTTGACACATGGTGAACAAGGCTGGAAAATGTCTAAGGAATAGAGAAGTTTCTTTGGCATCTAAAGAAAAAAATATACAGCATTCAAGTTGATCTCGGGAGAGCTATCGTTAGGTAACTTTCTCTCTGATTCTAGCACGTGATCTTGGTCCAGGGTCTTGTTCTGCTCTTAGTTCTAGAACTGAAAATTCGCATCTAGAAAATGCAACATCACTGGCATGCATTTTATAAGAGAGTGTAGCTTCTCAGCCTGGACTGAATCAGACTGCTCAGCAGAGAAAGCCACGCCGGTGGCAAATGTGTAAGCGGCGTTATTTTAAGTATTTAGAGTCACGGACTCCTGACGCTGAAATAATCTCTAGAATTATCTGAGTTTTACACTAGCCAGGGCTAAGTTGCCAACTGAATTGGTGAACTGGTATTTCATCTTTTGAGTTTCCAGTGAGCATCCATAAATACTTTGTCTGGTACAGTGGCCTCATTATTCCCCATTTCCCATTCTCCTGCTGAAAACCATTTCATAGTTGAGGGCTGAGGGTATGGCACCTTCATGATAAAGAAATGTAAGAGTAATACTTGATAGCAATTTAGAATTGCATCATGTTTTCATTCCATACATTAAACTCTTATTCAAAAGATACTTAGATCCAAACAACAGCTTACAAAGTATGCTAGATCATCCCAAGTAAGAGAAACATCGGTATAAATAGTGAGCAAAATGTATCTATATAGGAAGAACAGGAATAAAGGGGGCAGGCATTCGGGTGTTTCTGTTAAAAACTTCAACGTAAAATAACAAGGGAAATTATGGCTTAAGCACAACAGGCACCTGTGTATTTGGACATTGTGAAAACATGGCTCTTCTGTTATTTGGGTTCCTGGATTTAGACTTGGAGCTGAGAATGAAGAGGTGCATGTCCCAGTGGGTTTCAGTATCAGATATGACTGAGTTTGAACGACATCTCTGCTACTCCCTGGCTGTGGCACCTTGGGCAGCATCATTTATCTACCTGGGCTTCATGTTTCCCAGGGGAGAATAAACGAGATGGGAGGGAGAGGGGCCGTGGCGTGAATGACTTTGCAGGCCATGCCAGCTTTGGAATCAGTGGACAGAAAAGAAGATGAGTAAGACTCTGCTGTCCTCACAACCTGGAATTAGAAAGGCTTGAGTAAGTCAAGATGATTTTCTCATTCACTCCACAAATATTTATTGAATACTGACTCCGCTCAGCCACTGGGGATTTGTTGGTAAACAGTAGGAGCAAAATGCTGCTCTCGTGGAGCCTACCTCCTAGTTGAGGGGAGCCAGGCAATAAATAACCGTGTAAATAAGTAAATAAATGGGTAGTGACAGGTGCAAGTCAGATCATTAAAATAGCGAGCGGTGGGTCTTCCGAAGAGCTGAAATTTAAGCTGCATTTGCAATGATGAGTCATCCCAAGACAGAGAGGAAAAACATTCCAGGAAAATGCCCTAAGAGGGGAGGGCCTTGGGAATTTTGAGGGAGGAAAAGATTCCCAGAAAATGAGAGAGTGGGAAAGGAAGCTATGAGAAATGGGCAAAGGCCAGGTCATCTAGGCTTCAGTTAACCAGGGAAAGGGACGTGTGTTTTATGTGAATTGCAGAGATTTGTGTTTCACAAAGATGACTGCTGGCTGTGTGGGACGGTGACTAATGGGACCCAGGAGAGGAAACTAGGATGGCAGTTAGGACCATCCAGGAGTCCAAGCCAGGGGGTGATGGTAGTTTGGACTACAGTGGTCCTGAGATGGAAGGCGTCGGAAATTACAGCCACGCTGTGGGAGAACAGCAGGCAGAGCTACAGAGACCCAGTGCAGGTGAGAAGCAGCCATTAAGACGACTCTGGGGTGGAGAGGTTGAGGCTTGGGTTGGGGGTGTCATGGACAATCACGGACAAACCTCAAATAGAAGACAGTGGGAAAAGCCAGAATCACCTTTCAGAAGTCCTAGGAGAAATTTGCAAGGCAATTGTTATTAGGTGAGATGGAGAATAGTTGATAGGGTGGTCATCACAGTTGGGCTTTGAAGCTTGATTTCAAAACCCGTATCTGGTTTTCATTTCTAGAGAAGGATGCAACTGGTAGGTGAGACCTCAGTAGGTGGGTTGGTTTGTGGGGAGTTACGGTATGTGTCAGACTTTGAGCTTCTAAGGTCTTGCCACACCCCAGAACAAGGCATTATGAGGCATGTTGGGTTTTGGGTCCCAAGAATGCTAAGGATATCAGGTTATCTGGTGGAGAAGCAAGTGGGCACCTTCCAACCATGTGTTCTGCCCTGCTCACAAGCTTTGCCATGATTTTTCTCTCCACTTGGACTTCCTTTTCTCCCTTCTCAATGTAGTTGAAATCATGTGTGCTTTGGAACTAGTTTCCTTGTCCCTTTGTCAAGGAAAACTTTCTTGATCCCAGGGACTTGGTCAAGCACCTCTGCAGCACCTTTGCAGAATTGCACCCAATTCAACAGGGATCTCTCCATCAAATCCACCAACATTCTTGCTGAAAGAGACCTTTGGGATCATGTCTTTCATCTTGTAGATGAGGAAACCAAAGCCCAGAGGGCCATGTCACTTGTCCAAAACCACAAAGTGAGTTTGGAGAGAGTCAGGGTTGGAATCTGCCAAGGCCCAGGACAGGGTGCTCTGCCTCACACCACACCACCGCCTCTCACTGAGGGTCTCTGTGTAGGCACAGGGGCTGACTCTCTTGTGTTTCAAAGGAGCTGGATTCTCTCTCTCTCCTTGGTCCCCTAAAGCAAAATTGCTCAACATGTAGATCTTAGATAACCCTTAACAAATATATCAAGGATGCTTTTAAAATGTAGCTGCCTGTCTCACCCTAGATCACTTGAGTCAAGGTCATTAGGTCCTGGAGCTGGGAAGTCTTCATTTTATCAGATTCCCAGGTCATTCTGATACTCCCTCAAGTTTAGAACTGACTTCTCTGTCTCCCACAGAGTCCCGCAAAGAAGACTTAGGATAGTACCTGCCCTAATCTTTCCTCACAATATGTTTGCTCAACTAATCTATCATTCATGAAATATAGATTCATCACTAAGCAACTAATCCATTCATTAAAAATAAACCCATCAGTCATGATTTCTCCTACAAGATCTCCACTATGCTGAACTCGGCAACTAACTACCATTTACCCTGCCAGGCACACCAATACACACTACAGGTATCTTTTCTACATGGCGGGTTTTAGCAGCCCACAGGTCACTCACTGGCCAAGGGAGTTTGGGATATGAACAGAGAGGCATGTATTACCATTCAGTAAGTGTCGTGTCTACTTCTCCCTTGTGATGGATTTGCTCTGAGTTCTGTAAAATTGTTGGTTGGGAATGGACCACATCTCATAGTGTTCAGTGGCAGGGCCGTGGTGCCCACACATTGGTCATTGCTTATGATGTCTCAATCAAGGGCTGGTGAATGACTCTCAATTTCAAGGCCATGTAACCAACATGGTTTTGACTTCTCAGGTCATTATTTTAACGTTCAGTGGTCCATGTTGTACACTGATAAAACCAATACAGAGAAGAATGGAAGGGGGGTGGTCATAAAACTGAAAAAATATGGGGAGTGGAAGAAGAAAATAGAAATGGGCAGTTTTGTGTATGCTTGCCATATACCAGGCATTGTGCAAAGCACCTAGCATGCATTGTCTTGCTAAATCAGTATAGAATTAGTCATAATCCTAGGAGGCATGTTCTATTATTGTCCCTATTTTATAGGTAAGAAAAGTGAGGCCCAGGCATAGGCCTGATTTCACATGGCTGATAAACAGAGGGTCTAGAATCTAGACTTCCAGAGTTGAGGCCTTCAGATTCTGTGTCATATGGGCATGGTGTCCTTTCAGATGTCCCTGTCTTCCAGATGCCTAGTTCTACAACAGCTGCCAGGAATGCATCTCCCTTGGTCTCCCTTCCTATCAATATTACAATTTGCTGGCAAGAAAAGAGTAGCACGTTGATCCCAAACTGTGAAATAAATGTACACCTTGAGAGAGGCTCTTTGAATGTATAGTCAAACACCGTGGAAACTGTCAACGTGTTTGGAAGAAGGTTGAGACTGCAGGGTCTTCAGCCCGGGGTGCTGTTAGTAGTGTCTGTGGCAGCTGCAAGCAATCATGGTACAAGTCATGCATCAATGCCAGGCCTCCCCACAACCCCACGGACAGCAGTGCCCTCGTCTTTCGAATGCTAAAGGAAGCCTAGGGCATGTTAGGCTTTGCTGCATCAGGATTAGAAAGTTATTTGGCTGTACTTATCTCCTGAGAAGTTATTATCCCATTTTCTTCAATAAGAAAGTCTGACAAGCTTTTTAAAAAAATCTCTGAGGAACTCTCAGTCCATATTCTCTCCTCTTGAACAACGTTTACACTTATTTGTTATTTCCTTAGCTTAGGAGGTCTCTGGAATTCCTTGATTGTTTTAATGTGCTAATTTCATAAGCTTTGTTTTTGTGCTCGCTTTGATTTTTTTTATTTTTGCCACAATGTTATGCCATTGTTGCAAGGGTGAAAGAATCCCAAAGCTGAAGAGCTAGCTTGTTCTTTAGGTACCTTGGGAGAAAACAAAATGAAGAGAGCAGACAAACAAAATGAAGCACAATATCCTTTTTTTCTGGTCTCTTTTATTCAAAAGCAACAGAAATATTGTTTTTGTTGCCTTTGATGAAGATTATGTATACATAATCAGTGTTTATCTTGTTAGGAGGGTGATATTTTCAAAATCAAAAACAGCAGGCAAATGATCCCAGGTTGCATGGAGCTAGAAGAGATTAACCCTGTTGCTCTTGGCAAGCACTATGGACATACACGGTAGGTGGGATATGGTGCTAGGTGTCCACGATGTGTTAGGGAACATCCTCAGATGAAAATTGCACCTCTGTGGGTGAATTCAGACACTGTTTAGATTCTGAATACAAGTAGCAATGAGATACGTGAAAACAATTTTAAGCTGACAAGCACTGTATAACCATAATTATTGTTGGGGTGTATAATTCAAGAACTGTAGAGTGAAGTGGGCACAGCATAGGCTTTGGAATCCAACAGATCTGAGTTTAAAATTTTATTATCTACCTTGTTTCACTCCCCCTAAGCTTAAGTCCCCTCAACTGTAAAAGGAAGGTAGTAGTCCTCACTGCAGATGGTTTTAAGGAGGACAAATGGGGTAATTCGTGTATAGACAGTCCCCAACTTACAGTGGTTTGACTTACACTTTTTTTTTGACTCTCCGATGATGTGAAACCACTCCATTTTTCACATTTGGTATGGTATTCAATAAATTACATGAGATATTCAACACTTTGTTGTAAAATAGTCTTTGTGTTAGATGATTTTGTCCAACTGTAGTCTAATGTGAGTGTTTTGAGCATGTTTAAGGTAGGCTAGGCTAAGCTATGATGTGAGTAGTTTAGGTATATTAAATGCATTTTTGACTTGGGATATTTTCAACTTACAATGGGTTTATTGGGGCATAACCCCATCATAAGTCAAGGAGTATTTGTATAGACCTTAGTTCATTGTCTAATACAGAATAGGTCGTTAAAAATATAGCTTTTAAACTGGGATGCAAGTTCTCTGAAGAGCCAAAATGAACTGGACAGGTAGTGATATGTAATGTGTTCAATGCAGCACTATTCTTTGATAAATTAAAAGGCGATCTAACTGTATAATGAGATGTCGATTGGGGTATAATTTATTCCCATAAATCTTATTTCTTGATCTTCGTTCTGGACGCCATGGTCAAAGATACCATTGCTTAATCTTGTGAACCTCACTGGAAGCTCCTTAGACAATGGCTTGCTTTAGACAAATCCTGGAGTGAGGCAAAACACTGCCTAAAAAGATAACGGGCAGAATTGTCATCCAAATATGTTGCAGCCCTAGAGAGAAATTCAGAAGATGGTCTGGCCCAGAGTTTTCAATAGGCACGACGGCAGGTTTGGGTAGGCCACAATGTTAATATAATTCAGCAATGACACCAGTAGTAATATTGATGATTATAATTTTTTGAGTATATAGAATGTTCTGGCTATTAAGCTACATGCTTTATAAGCATATAATCTTTATGCCACCCTGCTAGGTCCATGCATTTTCCAAATAAGAAAATAGGGGCTGAGAAAAGTTGAGCAGTTTTATCATAACCTTAGAGAGAATACATTCCCAGAAACAGGACTTGATTTGAGTCTGTGTGACTTCCAGACTCAGCCTCTTTGCTGTGTTTGTACTTGGAGTCCAAAGACCTGGGTTTAAGTTCCAGCCTGCTGGGGCCTTCTTCCCAGCTCCTAACCCCTGAGAGCCTTGCTCATCTCATCTGGGAAGCAGAACATCTTCACAGAATTGTAAAGATTTAATGAGAAAATGCACTGAAAATATATCCGTCCGTCGTAAAGATGGCGCAGGAACAAGGCGCCACGTTTTGCATTATCACCCGACCATAGATCATCTCTGGGCTGCGCGCTGGGTTGTGAATTTACAAGTTTGGCAACTTTTGATGAAAAGAATCAATACGCTGTCTCTTTATAGAGGAATTAGTGGTTATAAGAACTGACAATCCATTTAGAGATTTGTTTTGCTCAATAGTACGCAACGAGACCATTTTCTTGCCATTTATAAGAATATGTGTGTGCTTAAGGGAGGACAGATTCCAAGGCCGGGTTGTTTTGCTGTGATTTGTATGCCCTGGGGATAGGGAGAGTCGGGAATGTAAGAAAATTGCAAATGTGGAATGAAAAGATCCAGGGAGAAGGATTTTTTTACTACCTGCTTCGGTTGTCTGCGTTGGAACAAGGGGCCTTCCCTGGAGGATTTTAAGTCTCTGTGACCCCTAGTTTTGTTTTGTTTTTTTGTAGGCTTTTTGGCCCTCCTTGTTGTGCCTGTTTTATCTGTTCCTGGTTCTTAAGAAAATAGCTCCTATCCTCAGTTGACCTGTTGAGCTAAATTTACGAGAGTGAATCCACTGTCACAGTCTGGGCGGGGTGGCATGCCCAGGCCCTGTCCCCTGCACTCAACTGCTCCCACCTCTCTTCCACCGGGTGTGGGTCCTCTGGCGTGGCTTTTCTAGGCCAGTCTCTTTTTAGAATAGCATTTGCTGACGTCCCTCTAAATGTGCTTGCTGGGTCATGCGCCCTGGTTTGTGAAAGAGGGGCCCTCATCAAGGGAGAGGGGAGAAATTTTGGGTTGCAGGAGCCCTAAGGATACCAGGTGTAGGGCCAGGTGAGTACCTGCCACCCTAGCTGCTTCCATTCTCACTGCAGAAGTCCTGCCATGATCTCCTCCACGCCTGGACTTCCTTTTCTCTCTTCTTTGTCTGGTTGGTGCTCCTGTATGCTTTTGAACCAATTCCCTTGTTGCTTCCTCGAGGAAAACGTCCTTGATCCCATTGATTTGGTTAAGCATCTTTACTGTATCACTTTATAACCTTCTATCATAATTTCAGTTTTGCATCTTTTGATGTAATGATGTGATTCATGACAAGTGTCCCCCAAAATGCTGTAAACATTATGCAGGTGAAGATTATATGTGGGTTTTCTTCCCGTGCACACCCAGAACACATGCCTTATATACAGTAGCATTTGACAATGACTAAATGGATGAGTGAGTGCAAGAATGAATGAATGGATGAGTTTCATGACCAGCCTGTGGGGACACCTGCTCTTTCAGGTGGGCTGAGATCCCCAATGTCAGAGACATTAGCTGACTCTCTGCACCCCATCACGGGGCCTAAACTCTTCATAGATTTCTTGATGTCCTTAGAATGCAAGCTCTCCACGTCCCCTTCCCCTCCTGTCTTTGCAATCTCATTTAACACCTTGCTTAATACCACAATACCTAAGCCAGGCCAGAATTATTTTCAGTGTTTGAAGCTTGTCCAACTTGTTCCTCCTTGGGGACTTATGCACATGCTTTTTCCTCCATCGAAAACGTTTTATTCTGCCTCGTCACATTGCTTTTTCATCGTCATTTTTGAGACCTCTGCCTGCATATCACTTTTTCATGGAAGCCTTCTCTGAATCCTCCAGGCTAGACCGCTTTCCCCTTTTACAGCACCTTGCATTTTCCTTAAAAGCACTTCCCAAAATTATAATGAAATACATGTTTGCATTTGATCAATGGCCTTTTTATTCCACCAAGGAGTAATGGCTACTTGAGGAAATGCACTGGGTCCCTCTTGATCATCGATAAATGTCCAGCTCTTGTAAGTGCTCCGTAAGTAGTTAGCAAATTAAATTGTAAATTATGGACACCCTATCTGGTTCTACCAGAGCCAGTGACTTTGATGGGAGATACTTGGGGTCAAGAAAGAAAGATGGCATACCTGTCCATGTTCACTCACTCCCTGGGGATGTGAGCAGAGCCCCACTTCGAGATAGGGCTAAAGCTTCTTTCTCCTAATACCCCGTAGGTTAAGCTGACTAGGTTATAAAGCCCAACTAATACTAGCATAAACCCAAGGAATTGTGATTATGTCAAAGCACTGCAAAGTTCAGGAGTGGTTCCGGCTGCCATTGGTCATGGCTGAATCAAGGGTTTGAATGATCAGAGTAGAGCTCTCTCTCCTTCCATTGCTTGGCTTGTCTCTCTTTGATGTCTTGATTTTTTTATTATAGGTTCTTGCATTTAGTCAATGGTTCTGAAATCAAACAGAACATTCCTGGCGGGGGGTGTGGGGAGAAGCTACAGCCCATACAAAATCTCAGTGTCCAATATTCAACCTTCATTCTGCACCTGGGAAGGTAGAATCTTTGATTGGCGAGAATGCATTGCTTCTCGCTCCCCTCTGAGTGTCAACCAGCAACTTCTCTTTGGTAACATCACCGTATCCAAAACCCAGCTGCTACACTCATGTGTATATTCATAGGAGCGTACTTTTAATATGTAATCTTCCTGTCCCCTTCTGTCTCGGGTCAGATCTCCCAGGGGCAATGCCTGAGATGGAGACTTGCGTGCACGGGGTTAATTGGAGGGATGCTCTCGGGAGAAAACTGTGGGGAAAGGAAGAGTAATGGGTCAGGGGAGGGGAGGGAAAAACTAGTAGGGAAAGGTATGGCTTCAGCGTGACCCTGTAGAGATGTCTGGATTATTAATTGTGCCTAGGATGATTTCATCCAAAGTCTTTTTCTCACCCCCTTTTATCAACCTGTCTTTGGCCACAGAGTGTCCCCGAGGAAGGGGTGGTAGCCCCCTTACCCTCCACCTCCAAACTTCCTCCTGGCATTTCAGGCTAAGGTGAATCCTGTCGGCCAAGTTCAACCCTTCAGAGAAGAGTTCAGGTTGTGAGCAGCTAGCAGCCAACTCCCACCCCAGCTGGAGGATGGTTCATCATGCCAGGGAGGATGGCTGAGGCACCAGCTTTAAAGAACCACAGAATAAAAAAGAAATCTGAACTTAGAGTCATTGCTTTAGCAGTAATAACCTCTGTTTGTATTTCTGATTTTGCACAATCCTTTCTGTCTCCTTGGTCTTCCACCCGTGTCTCCTGCTTACCTCCCCCGAAAGCCACAGGGCTACTATTAACAATCCTGCTGAGGGGACTTGGACAGCTAAGGAACACCTTCTGCTGGACGGGCATAGGTGGGAGGCAAACCACCACGCCTGTAGATACACAGCGAGTGAAGCCAACCTGTATTTGCCATCTCCACACATTTCTATTGCTCCATCCCTTACGAGGTCCAGGGTCATGGCCTCTCTACCTTCCTCCCAAAGGGGCCCAGTTCAATCCTGGGTTCTCGGCTGGCTCCCTTTTCGGTATTGGTATTAGGCAGTTTGGGGGAGAGGGGGCACTGCCAGGTTTTCATGTGCCCAGGTTGCAACATGAGTGACAGCAAATTGAATTTCCCCGTGTAGCTCTCAGGAAGGCAAGTCACTCTTCTCGCCTCCTGTTGTAAATGATCTGGTCGCTGCTGCAGACTCGTCCACGATTCCTCTGCCTCCCTGCTTTCCCATACGTCTCCTTCCCCAGTCCCCGCTCCTCACTCTCCTCGCCGTCTCCGGCAGCCTTCATGTCTGTGCACACATAAATAAGGCTGTATGCACGCGTGTGAGAATATATAGCCATCATGGTACTGTGTGGGCGTGTGTACGTGCCCAGGAAACGTAATGGACTGGGGTTGTGTGTTTGTAGGTATATAATAAGTTTGCTGCAGACTAGGGGGAAAAAAATGGAGTCATTTGTTGATTCAAACCAATTTTTTTCCCCTTGAGTTAGTACCCAATCTGTAGCTAAGAACTGCTGACTACAGCATATTTCTAAGTGTAGATTTTTTTTTTTTCCTCCCTGACAGCCAAGACCTAACTCTTGCCTGATCTATGTAGCTGCATTGTTCAAATTACAAAGCTTAGGTGACAGAATTGCTCTATTTTCTGGGAGCCCCCAACACACCTGTCATCAGATAGAAGCGAGAATGCAGAAGTCATCACTTTACTTAGAAACTCAGCAGATGATTGAAATTATTTCTTACTACTAATTCCCCTTTTAGTGGAGATAAGCCGCTTTGTTCAGCTGTAAATGAAACATTAGGGTATTAACTGTGGAGCCAGAAGTATTGGGGAAGCTAAGATTTTATCTGCAGTAAGAACATTTTGGGCAATAAATTGTTTTGTTGGACAGAATACTAAATCTCTTGAGTTACAAAGAAGCAGAGCTCATTAAGGGGAATGCTTAAAGCAGGGAAAAAAAGGCAAGACAAAAGCTTATTACCTTTGTTGTGGGGATTGAGGGGGTGTTTGCAGGTTCTCATGTATATGTAGCATGGAAGAATTATGCAGTACAGTTATTAAATAGATGTGTCTATAGACTTGCAAACGCTCTATGAATATGTCCAAGGGACAAATACATTTCTGAAATATCAATAGCAATCTGCAATAAGTTATGAATTTTGGAGTACATATTTATCCTCAAAGACTGGGTTTTTGTTTCCTGTGGGTGAAATTTTCCCGTCTCTTTGCCACATCCTTCAGATTAATCGGCTGGCATGGTTACATAAATGTTTGTAATAGAGAAGAGTAAGTGCCAGGGTTATCCAAAATATTGTCGCAAAATACACACCTAAATTAAGATAATTATGTGTTGGGAGCATCGATCAGCAGTGCTTGGCAGGGAGGGGAGCTTTCCCATGATGGAGAGGAGGCTCTTGCTCTGGGCCCTGGAGTTGGGAATGGTGGGTTTTGGATCCCCCGGGGTGCCCCCAGCTTGTCAGCATCAGGGGAGGGGCACAGGGGCTTTTCTTTCCCCAATAACTGGGGCAAAAAGAGGACGATAACAGGAAGATGACTGTGCCATCTCTTCCCTGGAATCAGCAACCCTCTGTGCCTACGGGAGCAAGGCTGCAGCGGTCCAGCTCCCCACCTGTCTGCACTTGATGCTCGTTCTGGCCTTGGGGAGAAAGATGACCCCCCACAACTGTTGCACCTGAGAAAATTAGGCAGAGACCAGTGTCAACAGGCAGACCTCAGTTGCAAGCAGATGAGAATTGAGTGAGAACAGTTTCAGAGCAATGCGTTTTTCCTGCTGCTGTTCGCCCTGCATGATTCAGGGCATCTTTTCGCAGACTCCCACCTGGAGGTTTTTATTGCCATCTCTGCATTTCCTCGCATGTCCTGATTCATAGGCGGATGCCGAGGACACAGCAACCAGGAACAGCATTATAGTCTCTGCAGAGCTCAGGTGCTGAGTTCTCATTCTGGACCTGCCATTCGTTCACGCTCAGTATGCCGCCTCCCTTGGTTCTTTTTGCAGAAACAAGAGCAGCACTTCACAAAGTGTAGCAGGAAGGCAGTAGTGCACAAATGAAGTCTGGGAAACGCGTAACATACAGATTCGTGTGTGCTCCAGGAAAGCGTGAGACCTGACTTGTTTTGAGAAGGCAGTATATGAAAAATAAAACTGATTTTTTTGAAAAAGCAGTGAATAGATGATAATTATTTCTTTAATTAGAAAATGCACTGAATTGTAAGATCTTCCACAAACATGGTACCCTCTTTCTCTTCTATCTCTGGTGCTCAGTGTAGTACCAAGATGAGATTCTTGAACTGAAGACTTTAGCAAGATAGAATTGTATGCATTGCATTTAAATTCAGTACGTAGTTAAAATGTGATTCAAATCCCAAGGTGTTTAATGTGATGTTTGTTTTGCAAGTGACTTTTCAGGACCACTTATCTGCAGACTGTAGACCCTAGCCTGGCAACACTGGCTTATAGGAGTACCAGGCATTGAGTTGAGTTAATTCTTTATATTGGTCATAGAGGACATATTTTTAAAATTTTCAGAATATTACTGGGGTACATTTTGGTTATGTGAATTGCTTTTGTACAGTTGGAGTCAAAGTTATGTGTCCATCACCCAGAAAGTGTGCACTGTACCTGTTAGGTGTAAAAATTATCCATTCCCTCCTCTCCCCTCCCACCTGCTTGATTTCCATTGAATTTTACTATCGTATGTGCACATGAGTATTGCATCTTCTTGAGAGTTGGAACATGGATCCACATAGAAGTGACTAGAACCCTCTGGTGACAGAGGGATCCCAGAGGCTGTTGTCTTTTATGGACTTTGAAGTTGGTACCAAAGAGTGAGAGTGGTGAATGGAAAGAGACCAAAATCAATATGTTCAATGTAGCATCACAACTATTGAGACTCTGTAGATGAAGTTCATGGTGATGCCTCAAAAGTAAAGTGACATTCACATAGGAAGACTACCCTGGCACCCTGGGATGATTTTGACATATATATTCACCCCCATTTTTGGCCCTTAGAGTTTAAGTAATAGACGTATGATGGAGGAACACAGATGTCAAGACTTCTGAGTTCAAATCTCGCCTGTATCACAAGCTGTATTAGCCCGGGTAGGCCCATTAGTCTAGTCGAGCCTTGATTTTCTCATCTGTAAAATGACATGGTAAAACTACCTGATATTTTAGGCCTTCCTTGGCTCTAAAATTTCTCAGCTCAGTGAACGCTTTATTTTATAAACAGCCAAGGCATCCAGTCTTCTCCCCTTATGATGTTTAGTGGATTAATCCACATCCTCAGAGCAACTGTTTGGTGATTTAACTTCTTCCAATTGCTCTCCTTCTGGCACTGTCCACGAGTACTTGATGAAGAGTGTGCTATAGCAGGCCACCGCATGGAAGAAGGATGTGCCTCTTGTGGACCATCTCGGATAAGCTAGAGCGTTGGTGGGAAATGTCTCAGATGTCCAGTCACAAGGCATCACCATCACTGCAGACAGCCTATTGCAGCAGAAGGAGCACAGGGTTGAATCCTGTATATTTTTCGTACCCTCTGGGTGACACTTACAGGATTCTTAAGCTTGCTGTACCTCAGTTTCTTCATCTGTAAGATGGACACAGACAATTATCTCAGTGTCATAGTAATGTTGAAGATGATGATGAAGGTGAAAGATATAGTTAATGTCTACTATGTTAAAGAATCTCAATATAGGGTAGCTGTTATTGTTACTATCATATTAATTTGGGGATAGGGATCAATGATTGAATTCTCTGGAGCATCCAGAGGGAAGGGAAGATCTTGCCAAACTCACAGCCATCCTGAGTGGGTCACCCAGATGTTGACTCTTTGACCTCCCATCTGAGATATGCCACCTTCAGATCTCTATACACTTAAGGAGAGAGAATTCTGGAGGAAAAAAAAATCTTTTATTCTTTCCAGAGCCTTCCAGAAACTGAATTTTGAGCTTGACATGTTCTGACGTGGCTGGCTGTGGCCAGGGGACTCCTGTCTTGAGTGGCACCTGCTGAGCCTGAAGCCAAGTCCGGGCTCTGAGCCCACATGGCCAGGGGCCAGATATGCCCACCATGGGGTCAGACTCCCTGGAGAAGATGATTCTGAGATGACCCTTTTCAAGGGTTAATCCTTGGACTAAAGAGGGTCACTGAAGGGCTCCCTATCAGTTCCTAGGGCTACCAAAATACATGATCACAAACTTGGTGACTTTAAACAATAGAAATTTATTCTCTCCTAATTCTGGATGCGAAAAGTCTGAAATCAAGATGTCAGCAGGCTTGGCTCCCCATGGAGACATTGAGGGAAAATCCGTTCCATTCCGTGGCTGTCTTCTGGCCGCCACTGGTATTTGGCAAACCTTGACATCTCGTGGCTTGTAGCTGCATCACTCCAGCTTCCGCCTCCGTCCTCACGGGGCGTTCTCCTCTGCGTCTTCTCTTCTTCTGTCTTTTACAAGCATTTGCCGATGGATTTAGGGCTTGCTCATGTTCAGTAGGATCCCACATCCAGATATTTAACTTAATCACATCTGTAAAAACCCTATTCCCAAATAAGCTCACATTCACGGGTAATAGGGGTCAAGACTTGGCCATGTCTTTTGGAGGGACACACATCAACCCACTCCCATTTTATCGTCAGGCATCCTTGCACAGAGAAACAGTTCGACTGAGCTTAGACCATTCAGCAACAAAAACCTGACCTTTGTTTGTGGGCACTTACTAGGCACAGGGCATTCTGCTCATTCATGATGGGCATTATCTTTAGTTTTAAAAATTCACCTCCACAATCTTAAGAGGTAGGTAACTTGCTCCTCCGCAGTTCATGGATGAGAAAATGGAACCTCCAGAGAGGAAGGTCATTTTTCTTAGTCACCCAACTAGAAAGAAGGTGGCACAGCTGGTATCCTAATCTGGGTTTTTTGGATTCTGGAGTTTATGCTTTGAACCATTATGCCCAAAGGTCTCAAATTTAGTCATGCATTAAGACTCTCCTGGGATTGTTAAAACTGTACCTTCCCCCAAGCTCCATCTCTAGAGACTCTGATTCTGTCGGTCTGGGGGAAGGGCAAGGACCTACATTTAAAATAACTGCGTTATGTAACTCTGCCCCCTCTCTCCTCCCACTGAACCCGTCTTTAAGGTAATTGCAACCTCAGCACAGGGTCTAGCAGACATATTTGGATTACTCCTGGAGACAGACATCCTCAAAAGTGAAAAAACACAAGACAGCCCCCCTCCCAGACCCTCCCCAACCATATCCCTTTCCTGGTCGCTCGAGAGTATGTCTTGTTGTGTCGTCCACCTGCAGGAGGAGTTTTGGGAACTGGAGGTAGGGCTCCCAGCCCCTTCCTGAGTCTTGAGTCCACTTTACTCTTCAGGCATTTTGAAGTTTTCCACTTGGATGATGTCCACAGAGCTGGGGGAGGAAAATCCTTTAGCAGAGCGCAGCGGATGAGCCACAGTCCTGCAATAATCCAGTCAATTAAAAATTGATTTCAGCTCCCAGCAGCTTGGTGGTGATGTTGTGGGGAGTCAGCATCCACGGTGCCATTGGTGCACATGACCATGCCGTGATATTTAGGGGATTTTCTGTCATAGCAGAAAGCAGTGCCGTTGGTGATCTTCACTGCTGAAGAAGCAAAACTGAAGTGTCGCCTACGACCATTGTGTTTTCTTTCTAATACATTGCCCTGCCAACCTTGGAGCTGCACGTGAGACCCAGGAAGGTGAAGGGACAGAGGTATGAAATCTGGTCCCATGCAGGTGATTTGAGAGGGTTTATCCCAAATACAGCCCCGAGACATCGCAGGAGCATTTGCCTGAATGGAGGGAACATATAATGGTATTAGAAAATCAAGAAGCGTTAAGCTGCCTGATAAAGTTATTTTTTTTTTATTTTTGTCTTCAGTGCACTTATTTTTAATCACACAGCAGTTGGCATAAATCCGTTCTGTCTGTGAAAAAAGTCAAACTATACATAAATATGCAAAAATGTAGAGGAAAAGGTGAAGGTTTCCAAATTTTAAACAGCGTCCAAATCTCGTTGCTTTGCTCAAGGAGGTAACCTTTGTAAGTATCTATCAGCCGTGCCAGACTTTTCTCTGATAAACTTTCAAACTCACCTTAAAATAACATTAGGTGTTTTGGGGAAGCCATAGACTCGTGGATGGATTGGTAACTAGAGAGATCACCAAACATATTGATAGGCAGGCAGACAGATTAGATAGGATAAAAAAAATAAGTAGGAAAATAGTTTGGATCTCAAATGTCTAGCTGGTGGAAAGTGTGGACTTTGCTGTTTGTTCTCTGTGTGATGTTGGTAAAATTGGCACAGTCATCGTTTAACTTCTTTGGACCTAAATTTCATTATCTGTAAAGTAGGGAAAACAGTGTCTTTGTTGCTTGCCTCCAGAATTGAGGATGCCGGTGAAGTTAATGATCAAATGTATTTCGAAATATTATCTACTCAACAGACTTATTTGGCACAACCAGGAGACGTAACATGCCCAGCTCCTTCAGATGTTATAACCTAGCACAGGCGACCAAAAGAGTTTCCAAATTGCATAAAAGAAGCTCAGTTGTCCTGTTAAAATGGCTCCTTTATATCCAGGCTCATGTCATACCTCAATGAGGTTAACTCTCAAAGAGAAAGATATCATGTGTTAATAATACATCAAGCATGCAGCAAGTGGATATTCTTTTTCTTCCCTTTAAAAAAGTTATTTTTATTTTATTTTCATTTTTGAATATATTTCCAAGATGCAGAGTGACATATTCCACATGGTCAGACTGTATCCTAACGTCAAGGTTTAAATAAAATATAGAACGGATTTTTACCAAATTGAAAAATGTATATGCTATATTTCAAAACTCTAGCTGTGATGAGCAACTCTTTGAAAATATGTTTAAAAATTCACCGAGTCTTGTCTGAAGACTAACCTGTAAGAGAAGATCAACTAACTTATTCAGTCCTGGACATTGTTAAGTGCCCTGAAAGTGGTGGTTAATAATTTCCTTTTGAAGTGAAAAATAGTAAGCATGTTCCTGAGCTCTGTTATCAATCTTTAATAATTTCAGATTAAGGCATTGTCTTTTGACACAAATGAATATCATCTTTAAAATGTGGCCTTAAATAAAATTTTAAAAATAATAATATGCTATCCTCCTGCACTTGAGAATTTCTACCAAGGGATAGGAGAAAAGGTAGATTCTTAGTCCTCTTAGGAGGCCAAGGTTGGGAAGCAGACTTCAAAGTATCTGAACTTTGGTTGTAGAAAGATGTTATATTCCTTGGCTTCCAAATCCTTATGCATAATTTGAATATGAGTGGCTTCCAATGCTAACTATGTGAGACTCCCCTCTGTTAATTATAGTATTTCAGATGAGCCTAATTGGACAGCCACTGGCACACAAAATGGTAAATATTTCATATAATGTAACTTTGAGAAAAAGGGAGCCTTCCCTGTTTGAGAATCCCATTGCATGGGATGTTATAACTTTGAATCTCAGCATCAACAGCAGGGACGGCATAACTGTGGAAAGTTTTTATTTGCCACCGAAAGTACAAACCAATGTCCGCAGAAGCAGGGGAACTGGGAGGCAATCTCAGAAACACTGCAGAGCATTTGCAGATCTGATATTGAAGGAAATGGTGAGCCTGTAGCTCCACATTCGTGTTGCAATTTTGGCATGAAACGAAGTTTGATTTTTCTTGGATTATCTGACGACTTCTTTTTAGTTTCATTAAAGTATAATTGACAAATAGCAATTGTATATATTTAAGGTGTACATCTTGATGTTTTGATATATGTATCCATTATGAAATGACCACACTGAATCCAATTAACGTATCCACCACCTCATATAGCTACCTTTTTAAAAATATTTTTGGTGAGATAATACTTAAGATGTATTCTCTTAGCAAATTTCAAGTATACAATACAGTTTTGTTAATTGTAGTCACCATACTGTACATTAATCTCCAGGATTCGTTCATCTTGCAGAACTGAAACTTTGAACCCTTTGACTGACATCTCCTTGTTTCCTCCTGCCCCCAGCCTTTGGCAACCACTGTTTTATTCTCTGTTTCTATGACTATGACTATTTTAGATCTCACATACAAGTGAGATCATACAGTATTTGTGTTTCTGTGTCTGGCTTATTTATTTTACAATAATGTCCTTCAGGTTCATCCATGTTGTTGCAAATAACAGGATTTCTTTCTTTTTTATGGCTGAATAATATTATATGTATTGGAATATTTTATATATTTATATATATGTGCATATGTATACACACACACACATATATATATTAAAAAAACATTTTCTTTATCCATTCATCAATGGAAATTTAGGTTGTTTCCATATCTTAGCTATTGTGAATAATGCTGCAGCGAACAGTTTTCATTTCCTTTGGATAAATACCTAGAAGTGGGATTGCTGGGTCATAGTGTAGTTCTGATTTTGATTTTTTGGAGGAACGTTCACACTGTGTTCCATAATGGCTATACTGATTTACATTTCTACCAACAGTGTGCAAGGGTTTCCTTGTCTCCAGATCCTAGCCAGTACTTGTTACCTTTTGTCTTTTTGATAGTAGCCACTCTATTGTGATAGGCATGAGGTGATCGCCCCCTGTGGTTTTGATCTGCAGGTCCCTGGTGATTAATGATGGTAAGCACCTCTCCTCGTATCTGTTGGCCATTTGGATATCTGAGCCTTCTTAACTCCCCTCCTCATTTTACTGGGTAGAACTAACATGTAGAAGAGACCTCCCCAGTCAGGGACTGAAGCTTACATTTTTGAAACACTCCCAGATAATTCTCCAGGGTCTTCCAAAAAACATCTGCTTGATGACATTGGCTATGTATGTTTCAAATGGATATAAGCATCAGATATATAATAATGCCTTGTGTTTATGTGCCACTGGACCACATTCATGTGCACATATAGTAGTAACAGTCTTCAGGTGTCGGGCAGGTAGTAGGGGGAGGAGGGGATGGGTATATTCACACCTAATGGGTGCGATGTGCACTGTCTGGGGAATGGACACGATTGAAGCTCTGACTCAGGTGGGGCAAAGGTGATATATGTAACCTAAACATTTATCATTTGTACCCCCGTAATATGCTGAAATAAAAAAATAAAGTGGGAAAAAAAACATTAACATGTCTTCTACTATAGCAAAAATGATATTTTCAGTTAAATAATTTTAAAAAGCAAGTGGTATTTGCTGCATTTGGCAGACAAGAAAAACACGAAGAGATAGGAATTTATTTAATTTCACCTTGCAGGTCACTGACCTACCAGGGACAGGCCCTCAAACTTGTGACATCCAGTGATAGCTTCTTAGAGGTGAACGATTATGGCTTCTGCTAACAGCTAACATTTTCTGGCAGGCACTGTGTGAAGCAGTTGGCATGCATGACCTCCATGGATAGATGCTATTATCATTTCTGTTCTACAGTTGAAGAAATAAAGGCTTAAAGAATGTAAATAATTTGCACATGAGCGACCAGGACCTAAACCTCACAAGACAGCCTATCTCCCAACCACGTCATGCTGCCTCCCTTAGAATATGTAGTGAGTCTGTGGATTTTAAGAGAATGTTTTACCAAAGAACCGAGCGTACTTTTTAATTCTCAGATTCTCTGCTGCCATGTCTTTATCAGGGAAAATACACAATAGAGGAGAGTGTTTCCTTCTCACTGGTGCAAACACAGACGTGCGCTCTCCTGGGATGTGAAGTGGGTTGGATGAGGGGGTAGCAGCCAGAGTGGAGTTGCCGGGTCAGTGGATTTTATTCCCAGTAAGTAGATGTGTGGGTGTGGGTCCCCTTTTCTCATCTCTACTCCCTTGAGTAGAGATCTTTCCACTCTGCAGCTGGAAAGATGCCTGCCAAGCCATGAAGGGTATCATTTCAGATAGGGCAATAACCCGTAAGGGTGTGTTGTTAAAGCTGGGCAGTGCACGCTTGCGAGGTTGCAGTGTGATCGTTGAGAGCTTTCTGGGCGCATCTAGGGAAAAACCTCCAGTGAGGCTGCAGTTGCAATTTATTTCCTCATCCTAGCAAGAAAGCTCTTGACAATACAGCAGTGTTTGTTTTCTGCTTGATAAAGTAGAAAGAAAAAACAGGAGAAATTAGCACGGCACGGCGTCGATGCCAGCCCAGAGGTGGGGCCTCTGACGGTACCCCCGCCTGCCGCAAACCTTTGCGGCTGGAAAGCCTTCGGCTGCGATGAGATTAGCAGATGCAGCAGCAGCTCAGGCCAAGGCGCTGTGCAGTTTTTTCCCTGTTCCACCAGGTGTTGCCAGAGAACATTGAGCAGAGCTGAGCTCTGGGCGAAGCGTGTTCCCAGCTGCTCTGGAACTCACAGGCTGCTCCAAAGGCAGCAATTAGATAAGTTATGCCTGGACCAGCCCTCTTCCTTGCACATTTAAAAATGCCTCCCGCGTCTGCCTCATGCCTCCCATTTCAAGTCAATACTTTCGATGTGCGTTCTGCTCACACATTCTCGCATCGGAGGAAGAAAACCAAGCAAGGCTGTGGTTCCGGCCACAGCCCAAGTCCCAGCTGCACCTGCGGTCAGCCTTCATTTTTACCAGGAACTGAACAGTCGGCTTGGATGGCACAGAGAGGATTCTCACTGCTGGGGTTTTTTGCCTGTTAACTAAAGGCAATTGCTTCTAACACCTGTTTCCTTGTGCCCTTCCCACTCTTCTGTACCTGGAGCAATGAGGTCACAGTCCTGGATCAGTGATTCTCAGCCACGTGTGACTGTGACCCCCGGGTGCATTTGGCCATGTCGGGAGATATTTTTGGTTGTCACAGCTGGGGACTTGAGAACGGACAGTACTGACATCTAGTAGGGAGAGCTGGGAAGCTGCTGAACAGCCTCCAATGCACAGGGCAGACCCCCCACCACAAAGAATTGTCTGGTCCAAAATGTTAATCGTGCCAAAGGTGAGAAGCCTTCTAGAGATGACAACTTTGTTGGAAAGATAATTGCATTCTCCAAAACACAAACTGAGAAAAGTCTTTCAAATTGCAATTGTTATAGAAAAGCTCATCTGTATCACGGCAGCTAAACATTATGCCTTGCCAAGGTAACTCCCCCTAACAGGAGTGAAAATAGAGATGCCGTATGTTGCAGCCCTACTATGTGCCAGACACATTGTTCTTACTGTTTCTGATCCTTACAGAAAGAATGTTGAGGGTGGGATTATTGCGCCACATTATAGAAAACTGAGGCCCAGACAGTTTGCTTTTCTTGCATACAGCCAGCTGGCTACTGAGTGAGGGAGCCTAGGTTTTTGTTTGTTTGTTTGTTTTTTAAATTTCAGAACATCATGGGTGAGCCTGGTTTTGATCCAGTCCCTTCAGTGCCGGCATCTCTTCCACTGTCTCAACCTGCGGCCCAGAGGGTAGAAGTAGGTTTCCAAAAGAAAACCTACTTTGAATCATGCTTTTGAGTGGATGGTAAATTAGAGAGGGATGCAAAATACTTAGAAGGAAAAATAAATAAATAAAATTTTCCAGAATCCAAAGTTTTCCTACCTCCAAACCTTCTGTGTTCCAAAGTGACCATTCAGCCCTGCGGTAAATTGTTACCTAGTATCTACTTTATCAGTTCTCTATTGCTACTGTAACAAATGACTACAAATTTAGCAGTTTAAAACAATGCAAATTTACTTTCTTGTAATTCTAGAGGCAAAAAGTCTGAAGTGGGTCTTCTGGGCTAAAATCAAGGTATCTGCGGGCCTGTTTCTTCCGCAGGCTCTCCTGCCTTTTCCAGCATCTAGAGGCCCCTGCACTCCCAGGCTCACGGCCTCGTCCTGCAGCTACAAAGCGGTCAGTGCAGCATGTTCAAATCTCTGTCTCTGACTCTACCTCTGGGGCCATGTCTCCTCTGATCTGTTAAGGGCCTAAGTGATTCCATTGGACCACCCAGATAATCCGGGGTATCTACCCATCTCAAGACCCTAAATTTGATCACATCTGCAAATTCCCTTTTGCCAGATAAAGTGGAAATTGGGATATGGACATCTTGGGAGAGAAAGACTTTATTCTGCCTACTATTATACATCTATTTCATCTCTGCTATTGTTAGAGATGCTAGAAATAAAGTGATGGGAAAAAAGAATTTTGTCTTCAAGAGACTAGTACGATATGTGTGTGTGTGTGTGTGTGTGTGTGTGTGTGTGTGTGTGTGTGTGTGTGTGTGTGGTGCAAAGGAGGATGACATAAAAAACAAACCATGACACTAATAACATTACTGTATGGCAGATATGATTATTATCAGTCATATTTATCTTTTATATCCTCAGAGCCTGCTATGGTGCCTGGTAAATGGTGTGACTAGTAGGGCCTCAGTTTGTGTTTCATGCATTCATTTTCCTAAGAAATGCAAGTCCATTTAAAAGAAATACAGAGGAAGGACTGCATATAACAGCAACTCAAAGATGACGACATACCCTTTATATTAATATTAATTGCTGGTACAACTCACTATAGCATCATGCCAGTTGCTAGGCACAGTAATAACCTAGAGACCGTACAAGTTTTCAAAGTGCCTTCTGCATCCTCACAGATTCGGCCTCTTCAATTATGCTCTAGTGTTGTACCAGTTTCTGTGTTTCACCAGAGGATGGGTGGACCATGGCCCTCAGGCCAAATCTGGCCTGCAGACTGTTTTCCCAAACGGTTTTATTGGAACACAGCCATGCACATTTGTTTACAAATCGTCTGTGGCTCTTTTGTGTTACAACAGCAGAATTGAATAATTGCAACAGAATGCATGGTCCACAACACCTAGTATATTTATTTTCTGCCTCTTTGCAGAAAAAAAGAAGTTTGGTAACCTTTACTTTAGACAGTTGGATGCTGGCAGCCTCCCTAAGTGAGGACGTAGAAAGGTTGATTAACCAGAATACTCTCTGGCTATCGTGGGTGTCAGAACATACACAGTCTTTCAATTATCACATTTGCAGCATCCTCCTATTAATGACCTTCCTGTACGTGATAAAAGTCTCAAGTTAATTGAGGCAGGCACTCAAATTGTTTAGATTCCACCCTCCTCCACTATGTTTAGTGAGATAAATTTGCTTCTTTGTGATGACTTGTAGATGACAGTGAAGCAGAGGAAATTTTAATACAGTCACTGTATTCATTTTGAAATTAAAAAAAAAAAGAAAGAAACTTAAAATGTTTCTGGGTACCATAAACCATTCAGAGCAGTGACTATGTGGAGATGAATGGGAGAAACAATGCGTCTCCAAAAATGTCCCATCAATAGCCTTAAAATATAATGATCTGTTTGATCTGCTGAGGAGAAGTAACTAACTCCTGGCGCTTTCTCCTCTCCAGACTGCCCATCGATCTCCTGGGTGTTGAGATTGCTGTTGCTGATAACTAACCTGATGATCTAATTTAATAAGGCTTTATCTCGGTCTAGATGGGCAATCAAGCCTGCTATCTCCCCCAGCAGGTGTTTGCACCATTGACAGTTGAGGCTGGGTAGTATAATTCCTTGTTGCAGGTGGCTGTCCCCTGCGTTGTAGGCTTCTGAGCAGCATCCCTGGCCTCTACCCACTTGATGCCTCCCCCTCCATTCTGTTGTGACATCCAAAAATGTCCCCAAGTATCCCCATGGTCCCAGAGGGGGAGATCAAAATAGCCCCCAGCTGAGAACCGTTGTGCTAGAGAGATGGTTTGGGAAGTGTCTAGCATCCTTACATGTGAATCATTGCATGTTGTTATCCCGAGTGAACTTTTCTTCTTTTCCTTCTACCTCCCTCCACCCAGTTCTTCCCCTGCTTTCTCTTGGGCTAAGCTTTGCTTAATGTCTAAATGCACTGCAAAGACGAGATTGCCTTGAACTCCGGCTTCGCCCGAGAACCCCGAGCTGCGCTGTTACCCTAAGCCAGATCAGCAGAGCCCGGCCTGTGATCAGGCTCTGGGAGCTGGAGGACCTCTCCATCTCTGGCTGCCGTGATCAGAGTCTGCAGAATGAGCGCTTCTCTGATGTGGTCTTATCAGGCTGAGCCTAATGTCAACCCTGTTAGAGGAGCTTTGTCCGATCTGCCTGTAGCTTTGTTCTGAACCGTTCAGTAACAGTTCACTGGAGCAGAAAGAGCCCTGTGAATTGATATTATAAACCCGCATGCCTGCTTTATTCATTGCAGAGGCAACAGAATATAACACAAGTATTTATTTTTAGTGGTTAGAGAATGGCATTTCTTTCCCTGTCCCCATTGTCACAGAATACAGAAAACAGAAAACAGCACAAGCCTCTGGAACACAATTCTGTTAAAAAACGATTGCCAATTGTTTCCTGTTTGGGTTATTTTGCCCTGTCTTAAGCAGTGTGTGTGTGTGTGTGTGTGTGTGTGTGTGTGTGTGTGTGTGTGTACTGAATACATATGTGTGTGTGTAATGTATATTACATTTGTTTGGAGGGTCTTATTTAATAAGGAGTCACAGGCCATCAAATGTAATCCAGTCACCATGAGTTGGGCCTTCTTTCCATCCCTGGCTATTCCCTTGTCTACCCACCTCCTCAATTTCATTGAAAGTTAGATTTTCTAGGAAAAAATTCATGAAACTTCATCATGTTTCATTCATTCTTTGCTCCCGGGCATTCATCGCTGTGGGTCAGGAGCTGTGAAATTTCTCTTTAGTCCCATTGCTTTGATACGGCACCAGCAAGGCAAGGGAGAAAATGAAGTGTGGGAAAATGGAGTTATAGCAGCGTCGTACACAAGAGGAGGGTCCACTCAAGGAAGCTGGGCTGGAAGTAAGGGATGCGCTGGCTGTTGTCTGTGCTGATGTTTCTGTGACAGTGAGACCAAGAGGAGGCTCAGAGCCCAGCTGAAGGGCTCCGGTGCCAGCATCACTTCAGTTACAGTCAGAGCTGTGTCTTCTGTCAGTGTCTTTGATGATGAGATGATGAAGATGATGATGATGATGATAGTAATAGATTGAAGCATGTGAAACTACTGGCATTTGACAGTTGTTAACATATATAAATGTTGCTTCCATGCGATTAAACTTAATAATGGCAAAAATAATAGCTAATCAGAAGTGGGTGATTGCTGTGGTCAAGGCGTGGTGCCATGAGCGTTGAGTGCTCATTGGGCCAACAGAATCACTCTCTACCGGAGAGACTCATGCTGCTCCCAGTTGGCCAATGAGGATGCTGAGCTGTGGGAAGAACTTGCCCAATGCCACCAAGCTGCAAAGCTGGGACTAAAACCCAGGAGATTGAAACTCCAGTCTGTTTTTGTTAATCCCTATCCTAGTCTCTTGGTTGGATAACAGTTTTAGACAGATGTTCATACTTTCCATAGAGGGTTCTGCATTTTTGTCAGGCTTGGGGCACATGAGTTTCTGTTTTATTTTGTTTATTTAAATGTGTGTTCAAACCTTCCTAATTATGCAGAGTGCTAATAGGCTCCAGTGGTCTCCTAAGCACCCAGTAATGAGCTAGTTGCCATCAAGTTGGAATTCTGAGAATAGCCGACCAACTTTGCCTTGAAGGTTATATATTAAGCAGCAACGATCCCATCTCCTCCGATCAGCTTAGCCAAAACTCCACATTAGTTTTCCTGATCATTTAGGGAATTCCAATTTTACAATCTTCCTTCTCGAAATTCAATCCTATCTTTCAGAGAGGAAGCAAAGCCCTGACAGTCTTAGCAAAGGTGCTGAACACATGAAGATAGGAAGCACTGTTTAAACCGGGATAGGGTTTTCCTGCTCAAAACCCATAACCCCAGTCTAACCATGAGGAACACACTGGACAAATCCTAGATGAGGGAAATCCTATGAAATATCTGACTGTCAAGGTGATCAAAAGACAGGGAAAGTCTGAGAAGCTGTCACAGCCAAGAGGACCCAAAGAAGATCCAGCACCTAAAAGTTGTGTGGTGACCTGGATGTGATTATGGGGCCAAAAACGGACATTAGGAGAAAACTAAGGAAATATGAGTAAAGTATAGACTTTAGTTAATATTAATTTATTCATATTGGTTCCTTAGTTTTAAAAAAATGCACCATACTATTGCAGAAATGTTAGTAAGAGGAGAAATTGAGTGTTGATTACATGAAAATTCTCTGTATTTCCCTTCACAACATTTCTGTAAATCTAAAGCTATTCTAAAATTAAATTTATTTTTTAAAAACACAAACACACACACAAAATATGGGAAAAATAAAAAATTCTCCATATTTCCTATTCAGTTTCTCACGTAGTAATGCCAAGTCTTCTATTGTAGATTTTCCTGGTACGTATTAGGCTATGAAGGGCTTTGAAAAGTCCTACAGTAAACAGCAAAAACACATTTGTGTGATTTTCTTTAACCCAGATTTTCCCAAACTGATTTAATTATAGATTTTTTATTTTTTATTTTTTCATTTGAGAAGCAGCTGTAGGAAACAAAATACCAGTCACAGCCTCCCTGCATAAGAGCCTCTCTTAGCACTGGGGTTTCCCAGGAAGCCTTTTCGGGCCACTTCTGCATCGCTGCTGGGCCTAGAACCCTAGAGTGACGCCTCAGCACCTCAGCACTGATTCTCACCTGTAAACCATTTCTCTCCCCGGCCATCTTACCCCATTGGATCCCCTCCCTTTCCTCCCTGCTTTTCCTCTATAGCAGTGGGTCCCACTTGCCAGGAGAGCTTGGGAAAACCCAGAGGGCTGGCCTCACCCTCCCAGAGTTCCTGACTCCCTGTGTCTGGGAGGGGGCCCAGAAAATTTGCATTTCTCACAGGCTCTCAGGTGATGCCAACACTGCCGGCCTGGGGACCACACTTTGGAAACCACTGAGGTTCCCCCCGTCGCGTGGTGAGGTTGCCTCCGCAATCCTCCCTAGATGTTAGGCTTTATCCTGGGCTTTTGCTCTTGCTGTTCCATATGCATTAGTTGCCTAATCTCTAAAATAAATCTCAAGGAAGTATTCCTCAGTGGGTGTGGGATTCAGAAATGGATAGGATTCAAATATGCAATAGGAAATATTTGGTTTAAGAGCATAGTATGTTTTAAAAAAAAAGAGTATTTTCTATTTTCTTGGTAGCTGTATGGAGCTGGGTCCCAGGCACATCTCATAAAGTCCATGGACTTGGTTTTTCTGCTATAAAACCGGGATGGTCCTATTCACCCCTTCAGCTTAATTGGGTTAGTTGGTTTGCATTTGTTCAAGCACACAGAGCCTGGCACATTGTAACAACTTAGTAATAATCACTTTTATGATTCTAGAAAAGTGGTTCTCAGATGTTGGTGACCATGAGAATCACCTTCAGAGCTTTGGAAACGCAGAGTCCCTGACCCTTTAGACTCATCAGATCTGGGGATGAGACGAAAGTCTGTGAATTTCACAAGCACTGCAGATCATCCCCGGGCAGGTGGTCTACAGGCAGTCCACGCATCATTCACTTAGTTATTCAACCGGCGTCTCTCTGGACTTTCGTGTGTCAGGTGGGATTCCAGGTGGCAGGGATACAGTAACGGATAAAACGGAGTGCTCACCCTCGAGCTGACATCCACCACACCCTATAAAAATGACTCTGTAGTGAATGGCCAGGACCCAGGAAGTGCTATCAAGGTGGTCAGAGGTCTTTCTGAAAAAATTACAGGAAAGACTGAATAAAGGGAAAAAAAAACATAAAGGAATCTTCGATTTAGATGTGGTGGATCTCTTTAATGTAAATCACAGAATTTAACACATTTATTATAGTCATCTGGAGTGATTTTTTTTATTTAACAGAAATCTTTGATTTCCCAACCAAAACTGTAGACCTTGCTGAGCGTCTACCGTGTCCCAAGCACAGTGCTCAGTATATGAAATTTTATTTCTAATCCCCGTAACAACCTCTGTAAAGGAAGGTGGGTCATCCCCACGTTACAGAGGAGGGCAGTCTTGACGAGGTTGCGTGGTCACAGTTAGTAAATGGCCAAGGTTGGCTCTTTCTACCATATCCTACAGCCTCTGGCATATAAAGATGCAGACTGTTCATTTCCAGAGTTATTAGTGGTACCAACTATATTGTCATAATTCTCTTAACTGATTTTTGTTACCATTTTTCATATTTATCCTATTGCCATGCCCAGTGGTTTATAATCTTGGCTATGCGTTCAGATCTCCGGGGGGCAGGGGCTGGGCATCTGGGACTTTAAAGTCTTCCCAGAGGCATCTTATATGGAGCCAATGTCAGGTATCACTGGCTAACATTAATAATAATCCAAGATTAATAAGCATTTTCTGTCTGTGTAACCAGGTGGAGCTCTGGTTCAGAATGTAGATCCAGAGGGGTAGGTGTGAGCCAATGCACTTGAAGTTCATGGTCATCAGAGTGTTAAATCCCTCAGAAATAAGAGACAGACCAACTCATTGTGAGCAGGCAGACAGGATGGTATTGTGGGATAAACACAGGCCCTGGAGTCCAAACTGGGTTTGAAACTCAGCTCGGTTCTTTTCCGGCTCTGTGATTTTGGGTGACATACTAAACTGCATAATATGCTTAGCATTGAGCCTGCACAGTGGCTCATGCCTGTAGTCTCAGCTACCCTGGAGGCTGAGGTGGGAGGATCGCTTGAGGCCAAGAGTTTGAGACCAGCCTGGGTGATATAGCGAGACCCCATGTCCAAATAAATAAATACACACACACACACACACACACACACACACACACAACATTGTTAAGAACACAGTAGCTTCTCAACATCATATTCTCTGTTGTCTCTCTCTTGAAAACATCTCCCTCAACCAAGGAATACTAGTTGTATCCCAAGAAAACAAGAAAAAGGGCCACAATTTCTTCTTTACCCGGCAGTGACTCCATTACTTTCCAGTGTAGGAAAGTAGCAGAAAATAAGCAAGAGTACATTAAAAAAAATCTTTCCAAGCCCTTCTTTCCAAAGGTATTCAACTCCAAATTCAGCATCCTCTCCTGGGAAAAATGGAGCTGTCTTTTTTATGCATTTGCTGTGATAACTTTGGACCCAATATTGCTGGCTATGAATCTTGGGCTGGTAGTGGCTTAGGAGGAAAAAGCGATCACGTGCAACTTCAGAATGTGTTCTTTTTCTTTCCTGCACCTGATCTTTGCAGAGCTGGTCTCTGCTCTAACATGCAGAGTCCCCAGACCCCTTCTTTCTCACTTTGCCCTTTCTTTCCTATTAAACCCCCAATCCGAAACAATTGCTCCCACTTTGTATTCCATGGAGCTGTAATATTTGCCCAACGATGAGCTCCACTCAGCAGTTTGTTAACCGAAATGGGAAGTGACAGATTCAATAAAAGGAAATCTCTGTGCCAAGGAAACAGATATTATTTCTCCTCTCGCTCTCCCCTTCTCTGTCTCTCAGACGACTCTGTGCCCAGAATCTGGAGACGCCGAGCTTGGGCAAACCAAAGCTTCCTATTGATCCACGTCCAACTAATTTGATCAGAATAGAGACTTTTATTTCCTGCAGTTCTTCTTTCTGGTGCTTAGCTGATATGACGGAGTGCCTGGGTGTCACACCCAGCCTCTGCTGAGTGCCAGGAGGGAAGGAAGGATGCCCGGGAACCTGGGTCCTTGCTGTGTTGGGGAGGGGTGCCCTGCAGACAAGATGGGGCAGTTATAAATGGGGGATCCCTCCCTGGGGACGGCCCTCTTGTCTTTGTCGGTGATGCACTTTGGAAAGCACCCACCATGCTAGTCATTAAAACTCAGAGGATCCCTACGGCAGCGGGCACCCCTTCAATCTCTGAGAAAATACTAAAGAGTAAAAAGCAACTTAGACTTTAGACATGCTGTATTTTTCCACATATATTTAGACACTGGTTGTAAATAATAATGACAATGAATAGCTATTAATATCACGTATCAAGGGCTGTTTTAAGCATGGAACATGTATTATCTCATTTAATCCCTACAGCAACCCTTTGAAGGAGGTGTTATTATTATCCACATTTTACAGCAGAAACCAAGGCTCAGAGAAGTACCTTGTCCAGGGACTCATGGCTGGCAGGTAGGGGTCCTGAGATTCCAGTGCAGGACTCCTAAACTTACACTTTTCTTGAAACTTTTTTTTTTGTTTAGTATTTGAGATAGCTGTTGATTTACAGGCGATTGTAAGAAATAACACCAGGAGATGCTGCCGTATTTCCTTCACCCAGTTTCCCCCATGCTAACAACTCGCATGCCTGTGGTACAACATCACAACCAGGAAACTGACATTGATCCAGTCCATCCACATTATTCAGATTTCTCCAGTCCTATGTGCTCTCACTCACGTGTGTGTTTAGTTCTTTGCAGCGTATCACCTGGACAGCTCCCTGTGACAGCCACCCTGGTCATGTCTGGAATAGTTCCATCACACGGATCCAGGCTCTACTCTTTTGTAGCCACCAGCTACCCCCCTTCCCCTTCCCAGTCCAGGCAACTGCCAATCTGTTCTCCATCTCTATAATTTTGTCATTTCAAGAAGGCTACATAGAAAGTATATGAGAAGCTCGCATCTTGATGACCCTCTCCGTGCGTGTGTGTGGTTACAGAATTAGTCCACAGACAGCGTTATTGTCCACTTGGCTGCTTCACCCCCTCAGCTCCTCTTCCATCTCCCACCTCCCTTTCCCCTGCAGATGTGCTGGGCTGAGAATTCTCGATTAGATGCGCTGCTGACACCAGAACCCAGCCTGTATTCCCCAGCCCCCTCATCCCACAGTCAGGCTCCAGATGTCATTGTGCGGGAATTGGCTATGAGAGTTTCAACTCACATTGGTCACTGGAGGCCAAGATATTTCCCATCACTCTCTGCCAATCCCACATCCCTAACTCTAACCCCACCTCTCCCTCTAGGCCAACGTAGGACCATTTCTACACTGAGCTGAGGATAAAAGGACTAATTTCAGTGACCCATCAATAATTTCCCTTCCAGAAGCCTCCATGCCCCATGCTGGTTAAAAAGGTATAGCAGAAGAAAAGTTTGCCAGAGGTAAACCAGGTCTTCCAGAGTTCACCAGGCAGGACTCTGTGTCGTGTGTGGTTGGGTGGGGGATTTCACACCCGATCTCCATGGGGACCAGCATCTCCTGAAACCCTGTGTGGCAAACAGCTTTGGCTCCTGTCATGCCATATGGTGCCCAGGAGCCTCCTCATGAAATGTAATGACCACTGTCCCCTTGGGGTGTGAGTCAGGCCTCAGAGGTGGAGATTAGGCATCTTGCACCCCTGCCCAACCCTCCTCTTTCATTTTCCCAAATCGGCATCTGATGTCATGGAAGTCATTGCCTGCAGACCGTCAGTGCACAGTGGGCAGGAAAGATGGGGACAGCATTTGGCTGAAGTGTCCTTTGTCATAGAGAATTGTTAAACCAGAGCAGATCTTAAATTTGGGGGAATTTTCACCCCCATACTCCTGCAAGCCCAGAAAAACTGATGTTGATGTTATCTGCTATCTAGAGCTACGTTTAATGTTCTCATTCTCTCTCTCTCTCTCTCTCTCTCTCTCTCTCTCCCTCCCTTCTTCACCTTCTCTCCCCTGCAAAGTAAAGCATCGTGTCTTCCTTCCAGAGCCCCCTAACCAGACCCACAAAGTGTCATTTTTATCCGTATAGTTGGATGCTGTCCTGTCCCCACTAGCGGATGCTCCTCCTCAATCTTTCCCTCAATGACTCTCACCTTGGCTGGGCATCAGACACAGGCAGGGGAGATGCAGTTTGGGGAGCTCCTCCTATTCCCTCATCTGAATTTTAAAAAGACAACCAGCTTGTGGATGTCAAGGTCACAGAATCCCATCACTCCTTGGCTCTGCGCACCCAGCACCTTTGAGTGGGCAGACTGCCTGATGCCCGGCCCATGGCTTTTGTTTCCCTGCACATTTGAATAACACACGTCTGATTACCATGGCACATGTCACAGTACCCCCGCCTGGACCTCCTGCCTAATTAACTGGTGATAACAGGGCCCACTGCCCTTTCTCCTTGTTACAGCCACCACAGACGTGACAGTTCTTTTATCTTTCTTCAAAACTGACTTGCTCTCCCAACCCTCCCGGAGCTCTGCACTTTATCTGTTTACCTCTCCTGCTTTTGCGAGACTGTTAATTTTCCATGGCACCTCCTATCTGGTTGTAATTAACACATTGAAAACTGAAGAAATAGTTCTGCTTTTTGCAGATGCATAATAGAGGCATGTGTGTTTTTTCCCCTCCGCTAATTATACCACGGTATTTTAGCGATCTGCATGGACCTGAAAAGATCTTTCTTTCCTTTCTTCCTTCCTTCCTTCCTTCCTTCCTTCCTTCCTTCCTTCCTTCCTTTCTTTTCTTTTTTCTTTCTTTTCTGTCCTTTTTATTTTATTGTTTTGGGTGGAAGAATAAGTAGAGTTTTGGAACTCAGTTTGAGCAGAAACTGAGAAGAGAATGAAATCTTTATGGATATACATTGTTAGTGTTTCCTTCACAGCCTTTAAAGTAACAAATCAGGGTGCATTTGACAACTCTTTGTTAGATGTGCGTAATATTTGCTTTGGATATATGCTCTCCCTCGCATCTAAATATTCTGCCTTGGTAATTATGCAGATGGGGCACATGACCTATTCCACAGAGGGTGGAGATTCTCGGAAGATTGTAAATAGCCCCTCATCCTATTAGATTTTAAGGAAGCTAAGCCTTTGCCTCCTCCAAAAGCCAGACACGGAATCTGTTTATCATCTTATGCTTAGGCTTAAGATTTAAGCTGTAATGAATATACCGGTTCAAAGAGATCGAGGCGTAAGTAGGAGGTTGGTAGTTACAGCAATAAAAACAGGAGCAAAAAGAGCAGCTTTTGTGAAGGACTCCGGCTGGAATAATGATGATAGAATTGTCTAAATCGATACATCTCTTGTCAGACGCATGTCTGATGTTTGAATCAACCAGGCCTTTTCTGCGAGAGCTTTCCTCGAGAATATTGAATTATTTATTATTTGTATCTTTTTTTTTTCTTTCTCTTTCTGATGATTTTTTTTTCCCTCTGACTTAGTAAAATTTGTTTTTCATGCTGCCAGGTTCAATGTTGTCTACTCTTTGATAAATAGCAGTAATTGGGCATCGTATAGCAGAAGTCATGTACAAATGTATGACTTCAATTACATCGAGAGCATTTTTTTCGTTATATTGATCTTTTTTTTTTTCTTATAAGATCTGTTCTCTATAGCCTGCGGTGCTGAGTATTTTAAGGAATTATTCTTTGTCCGTGTGTGTCGGCATGTACTCTCAAACCTATGTATCTTTTTAAAAAATGTGGTCCTTCCTTTTCATCAGCCTGGAAGGACCTGCAAGGGGAAGATGTGAAGCCTTTGCCTGATGAACTTCCCCTGACTGTGTAGCCTCGTCGTGCAGCTGTGTAGTTTCTGTAGCTGGTTTTCCTCGTTAAAGGTGGGACCAAGGCGGGGAAGTTGTGTGTAATAAAAATGGGAGAGCAGAGTTCCTATTTTTAAAAATGGAGAAGAAAAACAAAATGAAGAAGAAACAGGGGAGAGAGAGAGAGAGAGAAAATTGTTCTTGGACTGATAGTTTCTGACTTTACGTGTCTCCCATTTATGATTCTTTTTTTTTTTTTTTTTTTTTTTATTTTTATTTTTTTTTGAGACAGAGTCTCACTTTGTTGCCCGGGCTAGAGTGAGTGCCGTGGCATCAGCCTAGCTCACAGCAACCTCAGACTCCTGGGCTTAAGCGATCCTACTGCCTCAGCCTCCCGAGTAGCTGGGACTACAGGCATGCGCCACCATGCCCGGCTAAATTTTTTTTTGTATATATATTTTTTTTAGTTGGCCAGATAATTTCTTTCTACTTTTAGTAGAGACAGGGTCTCACTCTCGCTCAGGCTGGTCTCGAACTCCTGACCTCGAGCGATCCACCCGCCTCGGCCTCCCAGAGCTAGGATTACAGGCGTGAGCCACCGCGCCCGGCCCCATTTATGATTCTTAAATAGCATGTATTTGTAGTGTCTTTGTTTGCCAGCTTCATGGATACTTTCACATCTAGGACTGCCCACACTTATGCACACATACATATTTCCAGGGTTAAATAAATTCCAGCCCCAGTGTTTGGTGATCATGGCTCGGGCAATAGTGACATTTCCTGGGCACAGCCAAGTTTTCTAAGGCCGGAATCTGATGCCTGACAGTTTCAGAGTCACTGCTCTGAGAGAACTGAACCTCCGAGTTGGAGAAGTGCAAGGTGGGGTTAGAAGCCCACTGAGGCGCTGAAGTGACCCCGGCTGCAGAGACCGCAGGCTCACTCAGTGCTCAGCATCACGTCTCCAGGGGCCTGGAGATGGCCTTCCCCAGAGGGTAGTCACACCCATCACATCTCCACATCCTTCCCTGCATGGCTCTAAGTTTCTGTGCCATTGTATCGTGCTGTTGTCAGCACTTTTCTGAGAAGCAAAATATGATGGGACCCTGAATTATATTTTCTAAGGGTATACAAATAAAGAGTGTTAATTTCTTAGGCCTTTTTGAAGGGGAAGTGAGCACTGAAAAGGCATCTTCGGGTAGGATGTGTACGCACGTTATTTTATGTCATGCCCAGTCGCTGAAACTGTATTTGTTCCATTTTTATTCCGAGGGAGAAAATAGAATAAACATCTTCGGAGCATCTGAGTGATAAAGGGATCGCACTCTCAGTTACTGTGCTTTAGGTGATGAAGCTGGGACTTAAACAGACAAAGAGAAATGGAGTTGGCTTTAGTTGAGCCTGCAACTCTGGACCATCCCGTGTCCTCTGTATGTGTGTGTGTGTGTGTGTGTGTGTGTGTGTGTGTGCACGTGAGAAGCACTTTGATAAAACTGCCTCTCCCACCAGTAGGCTGTTCGGCATGGCACTCAGAAACAGCCCTATTGTTTTAGATTTCCTTTCATATCATGTAGGTGTCTATCCCATGCCACCCACACAGGAGAGCAAGTGAGCTGTGAAATATATTCATTGTAGAGTGCCGGGGAAATGGCGGCCAGCAATCGGAGGTAATAATGTCCGACAGGCAAGGGAGGCCGCCAACATTACCTGCATTATTTCGGTTGCCTTTTTCATTATAGGTTTGGGAAATAGGCAGCAATTCGATTATGGCATGATTTGGGATGGAATTGCTTGCGCTCCCTGACCCCGTCACTGGGGGATCAAATGAGAAGTCAGCTCAAATAAAGTTTATAGTGCATTAACTGGACGGAACAGTGCCTTACCCACAGAGCACGATTTTTCATCTTCCAGGGGTTTGTAACTGCAGCCCAGATCTATCTGTACCTTGAGGCACGGGGGGGATTGGCTGAGACACACAGGAGTGAGGAGAGGCGGCCAATGGTGTTCAAACCCCTCCCCTCCCATGTGCACTGCCGAGCTCCTCTGCAGCTTGGGCGAAGCAGTGTGATTAATAACACGGAGGGACCTGCTTGTTGGATTATTAATTTCCCATCTCCTTTGCCTTATTTTTTTTTCTTTGCACATATTCCTGATGCTTTTCCTTCTGCCTTTTTTCTTTTTGCCTTTTGCAAAGCCTCTCCATCTCCCCCTTTCCCTCCTGGGGCCCACACTTTTGCCCATGGAGCTAGCCACTAGCACTTCACACTGACGCTTGGCCGCTCAACCTCATGCAGGCTGGCTTCACACCTGGGGTGAGTTTCCCTCTTGCCATTGGGAGTCTGTCTCTGAAAGCAGGAGAGGGCGGGAGAGAGAGAGTTTGGAAGGATCCGGGGGAGTCTGAGCTCTACCGTATTTTAAGCATAGGCTTGGCCCTCTGTTAGATGTGACCGAAAAAAAACAGACCAATTTGCTGAGTACCTGAACCCTACCCCACTCTCAGTGCTGGGTGGAGAAATGTCATTTTTCTTAGTTAACTGATTACCTTTCTTCTCACCAGTTCTAAACACAAAGAGTGCGTGTTGCAAAAAAGGAGAGGGGTGGATAATGAGAGGTGATTGCAAGCTGTCCTGCTAAAACACACTTGGGGTACCAGCGTTTCCTCGGATGGCAAGATTGTGTCATGGAGTAAGAGGGAGGTTTTGGGAGGTTTTGGGGGTGGCTTGTGAGTTGGGGGTATTTCACACGAAAACTTCTGTCACTATGTGCCTTGGATTTGCCAGTCATACCTTCGTGCCGTGGGGAACGGGAGTTTCTGCTGACTGTGGGTGCAGGCGGGCGGTTTGCAGCTGGAGCTTGTGCATGTGACATGCGGGACTTCCGGGTTATGATTCGCGACCTGCTCCCGTGTCCGGTTGGTATAAAAGGAACAGAGAAGGAGGCTGGGCCACTTCCTTTTCCACATTCCATGTGGCACAGCTCTGCTCTGCATCTCTCCTCACTTGTCTTGCAGGTTTTCTTTCTCTCTCTCCAAATATCTCTCCTGGAGATCGGCATCATTAAATAGCAGAAGTTGGGGAGAGTGACACGCATTATTCACACAAACTGTCTTTACCGGCATGTCCATTTTTCTGAAGGAAACCTGTGTTGTAATCCCAAGAAATTTGCCTTTTGTTGAAGATTACCTTGAAGCACCAAAAAGCTGATAGGATGGTGAACTGAAGGCATTTGACATTAATTGTTCTCTTTATTTATATACTTCAGCATAAGGCAGGAAAAAATCTTCCAAGCTGATTATTCCTTGGGTTTATACTGAGTCTTTTTTTTTTTTTTTTCGTATAAGCATGTGGAGCTGCTTAAGTAGTGAATTTTAAGGGGAAAGAACTATGCAATGATATAGTGACTCCAGTAGCAGGTTTTTGTCGATTTTTCTGAAGAAATGCACAAATAGAGCAGCCATGAATTTTATTTACGTACTTTAGACTTGAAAATGTTTTATCAAATATGAGATTACTGGTCATGCCTTTATGTTTACATCATATCTGCCCGCAAGGGACACACTGACCACTGGTGTATTCCATTTATTGTACGAGACCCAGCATAAGAAAGAAATGAAAGAAACTATGGAAAGTGACAGAATTTCAACTTTGGCGGTTTGGGGCCATCCTATTATCATAAATCAAAACAAACAAACAAACAAACAAACAAAGACAGTCCCAGTTGAAACAACCAGGTAATTACCTCTCCAATTAATTTTTCTTCAGATTTGGGCCTTCCTCTGGGAATAACAAGTTATTATTTTGACAGAACAACCACTAGTAAGGTAAAATTTGGATTAAAACATGGGACGAATTATATTCCCAAACTGATAGGATGCTTGGAAGTTTGGACACGAGAAAGAATTTTATTTGACATTGAGATGATACAAATATAATACAAATTTTCATTATTATTATTTTGGAATAAAATATCTTAGTGTATTGTCTATAGCAAGTGTTGATTTTTTAATTATTTTTTTTTTCCAAGGAAAGACTGATACTCTTGGGAAATAATTTCATTTGGGCATTGAGAGAAAAAATGTGAAAATTGTGTTTTGAAGTGCATTTTTGCTAGAGTGTGATAAAATTCCAACATTGTTTAATGCATCATTTAGAACATGCAGATTCACGGATTTTATGAGAGAAGTGGAGTTAAATTTTTTTTTCCACTATGACTTTTCATAAACCTGCAAGAGGTCTATTTGATGCATAAAAGTTGGGCTGAGTTTTACGCGCTGTTCACCTACCACTGACATTCTCCACATCTTCATTTCTTCTTCCACCTCCTTTCTTTCTTTTCCCCTCCCAGTGGATCATGAAATAAGAAATTTTCACAAAACCTGTTCCTACTTGAGACATTTCAAAGGATAGGAACCCTTCTTCGAAGGACTTAAAATTACATTTATATCAGAATGAATCATGTTGCAACTTTAAATATCATCCTATTTCTGGCTGTCTCCTTTGTTTCCAAGTTGCAAATGTTTCTTCTGAAACGACATAGTTGCCTCTTGTTCATTCTGTTACCAAACTTCTCCAGATCGATGTGTAAAAATAATGAAGTTGTTGAGCCCTGAGAGCGAGCTTTGAAAATAGCAGTTATCCTACCTGGGCAAAAGCCTCCAAACATTTGGCAAAGAAAACACCATTCCTCCCCCTTTTAAAAAATCCTTCCTTGCACTGAGGAGAGACAGGATCCCCTTAAAGGATTTTTTTTTCTGACACTGTTGTGTAACAGTTCTTAAAATACTGCCTTGTTAATTTGTTTCTATTTTACATGAGCATTATGCAAACAGCGATAAATGAAATGTACCCTTTCCCCCACCGTACAGCTTCCTCCCAGATTCTCCTGTGTGTTTACAGAAATGTGCTCTATTCATGAGCTCGGATCAATTGTTTATGCACATTGGTGTTCATTTGTTCAAGGCGGCATCTGGACCTCCGAAGTTGGGAGAGACCCGTTGAGGCAAAGCTCTATTAATAGCAAGGCTTATCTCATTTAGGGGAGTAATCATTTTAATACGCTCAGGAAAAGCCAGCCTGCAGCGCCTGGCCCACCCTCGCCTAGGCAGGGTCCACACCTTCCAAAGGCAAACACCGCCGAAAAGAGCTCTTAAAGAAGTGATTACAGAGTCATGATTGCTCTACAAATTGAGTCTTTTTTCTGCTTGACAGTGATCCTGGCATCGTCTCCCCACTTAATCCTCGCTAGCAATTTGCCTATAGTTGCAGCTAACAAGAGGTGATTAGAGGGGAGTTGCCAGTCACCACTTAACACCCAGCTCTGGGGGCAGCATGGGCACAGGCTACCGAATCGGCCTGTTTTCCTATTAACTCACCACCTCTGAGTGCATTAGCCCAGCTCTTAGCTAATGATAGTTTTCAGGCACCAGCCCGAGTTCCTGAGCAGCATCGGTTGTCTGGCTCCGCAGCCTGCAGCTAGGAAGACCAGGGAGGAGAGGGAGAAGGCCTGTTCTTCAAACCGAGAGAGGGTCTCTCCCAGCAAAGTCAGGCATACACTGTACCGCATGGCCATCTTGGTCTTGGGAATTGTGGGTTGACAACAAGAAGGGGGCAGGACACATTGCGTATTTGACCTGTCCACTGGGGTGACCCGACTACAGCAACAGGACTGTATCTTCAGTTAGAAGCCAGAGCGAAGCACATCCTGCAGACTCCATCCTGCGCCCACAGAGGTGGCAGCAGAGGCAGCCTGTGTGTAGGGCAGGTCTGGTTCTGATACTGAAGTGTGTGTCAGCGTTCCCTGGAGGGCTTGTTAAAATCTCACAGCTTCTGATTCCTTAGGGTCTAGGGTGGAGACATAGGATTTGCTTTCTAATAAATTCCCGAGAGAATCGCTGCTGCTGCTGCTGCTGCTGCTGCTCTGAGAGCTTCGCTTGCGGAAGCTCTGGTGAAGTTTGACAGGCTTGGGCTTTGCTATATGTGAAATGTGCCTCCACCCCCCTGCTTAACAATGGTGCACAGCTCCCCGCTATCGTCAGGGCGAGGTCCCCGATCTCTCATTGACTTCTGAGACCTTTCACCACGGAGCCATTTCTTCCCATCCCATCTCACCTCCCCCTGCCCAGGCTAATTCACCTATTCCTTGGACATACTTGGTGCCTCCCGAATAAACGTCTTTTTACATTCTTGCTTCCCATGTGCTCATCTGGGAAGTTCTTGTCCAAGTTTTAAGTTGTTGCTCAAGTATCGTCTCTTCTGGGAAGCTTTCACTGTGTCTGTCACTCCCTCCAAATCTGAAATGCCGTAGCTCCTTATGCGTACCTGCATGGTGGGTGTATCATGTTGTATGATGGTGTTTATGTGTCTTCCTCACTAAAGTCAGGGATCCCTTTTACTCATTTAACTTCTCCCACACCTCGAATTGTGCCTGCATGTGGTCATTGAACAGTCATTTTTTTTTATTGAATAAATAAGTCTCGCATGAGACAAATCTGATTTATGAGAATTCATATCTAATGGTTAAAGACCAAACTTTGGAATCAGATACTCCATGTCAGAATGTTCACATGACCATAGATGAGGGTTGTTTTTGCCTTGAGGGTAGTGCACTTCCCCTCTCTGAGTCTCAGTCTTACTCATCTTTATAATGGGAATGATAATATTGATAACAGTAGTAGAAGTAGTCGCAGCAGCAGTGGCAGTAGTGAGAGTCATCCACTAACCCCTGCAACATGTGAGTAATAAAATGCATGGTGCAATGCCTGGCATTTTGCAAAAGTTCAATATATATGAGGGTTTGTGTCATTTTCCTTGTGCTACTGGAGACACCCACACTGATGGAATGATGATCTGACCCACAGAAATGAATATGTGGAAGTGGACAGGAGGCCACTGAGCAGCTGTGAGGAAATTGAGCAGGGTGATGCCTCCGTGGCATCTCCTAACGAGAACTATGAATGCAACCTTGTGAACTGGAGTCACTGCCCAAGATTCCTTCCTTCCGGTGGGCAGGGGCGAAGCTGCATCCCCTGTCTCGTGGCTCCCTGCCCTGCTGTCCCATCCCCAGCCACCCTGGGTTGGTCTTCATGCTGGAGCATCCTGGCATCTCAAGGACTTTGCACAAGCCACCCCGCCTGTCCTTCTCTCACCCCCTTTCCGTCCATCTACTGTTGATTCATCATAGGTATCACCTCTGAGAAGCCTTCCCTGGCCAGCCCATCACAAGTAGTCCCCGCCCTGCTAGCTTAGGTTCTCATGGCCAGCACTCTGTACCGTTCCTTTGTAGCACTCACAGCAGGCTGCAGTGATTTTACAGGCATTGAATCTTATTTCTCTTACTCTACAATAAACCCCACAAAGACAGGAAGCCACCTATTTTGCCCTCTCTTATACCATCAGAACCTAGTACACTGGGACGTAGAGTAGGCAAGCAGGGAATGATCATCAAATGGATGAAAGAGCTATTGTGGGGCAAGGCACGAGGGAGATAATCTATCTTTTCCTTTGCAGAACTTAGAATCTTCATGGTTGGAAAAAGAACATAGGTAGAGTATTGGCCAGACACTTATCTGCTTATTTTCTGTGCTTCTCTGGATCATATTACTGCATCGCATCATACTTTATTTCCTTCCATTCTTCATTAATCTAACTAATAATTATTAAGACATACTATGTTTTGGATGCTCCTATAGAAGCTGGAGAATTTATTAGTAAACAAAATGTATTATACAAAAACCCCTGCCCTTGTGGAATTTATGTTACAGTGTTGCATTTACCTACTTACTTTCTCCTCCTTATATTGGAGCTTCTCTTGGCCAAGGGCCATTTGTTAGTTTGCTGGAGGTCCTAGCATGATTCTTTACAAACAGTAGGTGGCTCAAAAGGAATTGGGTGAATGAATGGATTTTTTTAGTTGTTCTACTTTCCTTCCACTAATGCTGTAATCCAGACAGAGGAGCTCAGCATTAACCTAGGGTTCTTAAATATTTTGGAATAAACAGTGTTCTATAGGTCACTGTAAATATTCTAGCCTCATAGATTTGCCTATAGCCATTCCCTGTTTGGAAAGATATTTATTGTTGTGTTGTTGTTATTATTGTCTTTTATCCATTTCCAAAAGCAAAGCTGCAGCATCTCACTGTTGAGAATATTTTGTAACAACTTCCCCTTGACAAAACTGGCACCCAACCATTCTGTGTTGCACTAACAGCTGACAGCCTGGTATGGAATAGTACACTAGATTTCAGGTTTAGTGACCAGGGTCCACTGGTGAACTCCGGCCCACTTGTTACCTGGATGCTCATGTGCACGTCCCTTAACTTTTTTCAGTCTAAGCTTCCTTCTTTGTGGGAAAAAGGGGTGATAGGATGTGATTGTTGTGGGCATGAAATAACACACGTATGATACGACTGGAAGAGAACCCGACATTAGGAATCTGCCAAAGAATCTTAGTTTGCTTGCGTTTTAGACTCAAAGGGATGGAAGCACATGTCCTTGAATCTGTGTTGGATGGAGGGTTTGCTTTCACAATCGTAAAACTGGAGTCCAAGCCCACACATGGCCCTCTAGTCTAGCAAACTCCAAAGGTACACGCAGAGCCAGGCTTTCCTGCCACAACCCTGACCACAAAGAGTCACTGACTGGTTATCTCGCCTGTGTCACACATTGTGCTGGTGTTTTACACGATGACCTCATTTCATCTCTTTTCTTATCTCTAGAGCAAGGGACCCTATTGTTTTATATGCTTTAAAAAAATCTGGTAAAATACACATAACATAAAATCTGTCATCAGTGACATTTAGTGCATTTACAATGGTGTGCAACCACCATCACTATCTGGTTTCAGAACATTTTTGTAACCCCAAAAGGAAACCCCACATCCATTAGGCAGTCACTGTCCATTCCGTCCTCTCCTTACCCTCTGGCAAAAGCTATAGAACAAAGACATAGAGAGGTTAAGTGACCTGCTTTGGACCCACATTGGTAAGTGACAGAGCTGGTGTTTGAGGCCAGGAAGCCTGCCATCCCTGGTGCAGAGCACTCACTTAATTGCTAAGCTAGTTAGCTCCCCATTAGAGAGACCTCTCCCCCACCACCCAATTCACACTATCTATGCAGGGGTTTGTTTCTAGTTAACACAAAAGATGACTTTCTCTGAGGTCTCATTAGAGGATTCTGCCTTCCACCAGTGGGCATCCAGTGTCACCTGGAGAGCCCTGTCCCTCTACTTGGGTTTCCTACCCCCAGCCCAGTGGGGAGGAGGGTGTCACTCCAGCAGCAGGACAGATGAGTCCTCAGATCCCAGTGGGAGGCCCCCACAGTGTGTTGGTCATTGAGGAAGTTGCCACGTCAGTAGGGATGCCTGATGGCCCCCAGTGCTTTTACCTGGGGTGGAAATGTGGCTCTCAGACTTGTCTTAAAGGTGGGATATGACCACCAAGGCAGGATAGAATTCTTGGAAAGATTCCACATCTTTGCAATTGTGAACCAATCCAAGTGCCCACCAGTCCATGAGTGGGTTAGCAAAATGTGGTATATGTATACCATGGAGTACTACTCAGCCATGAAGAAGGATAATTCAGGACATGTACTCACTGTTAAAGTGGAACTAATCGATAAGCACACATGTGCACAGAGGGAAGTAAATCTCAGTGGAAGTCAAGCAGAGGGGAGGAGGGGATGGGCACAAACCTACCTAACAGGTACAATGAACACTATCTGAGTGACAGGCACACGCATAACCATGACCCAAGCATTATAAAAAGTGATCTATTTCACCAAAAATATTTGTACCCCCATAATACTTTGCAATAAAAAACATAGTCACTTAAAAGAATTATTGAAAAGAGATGAATTTTGGGTTAAAAATCTCTGCATAAATAACTCCTAGAGAAAAGGCTAATCCATTATCCCACTCATCTTTAATCTTCAGAAAATTTAGGCTCCCAAGACCAGAGGAGAAAATTTTTGTGAATTCAACTAATGCCCCATTGTGCTTACTGCGGCTGTTTGGGGAGACAGTGACCCGGAGTGCGTTGTACCTCACAGACATAGCATTCCCTCTCTTAGACCAGTTACGCACAAACGTGCTTTTTAAAGGGCCAGATAGTAACTATTTTAGGCTTTGCAGGCCATCTGGTCTCTGTTATAGCTACTCAGCTCTACTGTTTTAATGTGAAAGCAGCCACAGACAGTACATAAACAAATGGATGTGACTGTGTTCTAATAAAACTTTATTTATAAAAAAAAATGGGGAGCTGAATTTGGCCTGTGGGCTGCAGTTTAAGGTCCCTGTCCTAGACTCCAGCTAACTGCCTATTCTACACAGTGAGGAACCTCCCCAAGATTTCTGCTGATTCCTAGAGCTAACGCCCTTTTACCCTCTCTGTCCCTGCCTCGATTCTGAACTTCCATGCATGGCCATCTCTGTTTTCAGGCCATAACAACACAGAACCAACAGCTTTGTGGCATTTCCCCTGGAGAATTCAATCTCTCAAGTAACATTTGTGAGCGGTATAGAAGACACCTCTGTAACTTCTGTGGGGGGCAATGGGGAAGGTTTACATCTTATAGTCCTCAGCAAACAACATACAAAAACCCCACGTATTCATTCTTGTTTTCCCAAGGTTCTTTCTCAGGCAGCCATGGAGGAGCGGCAGTGGGGGTGGGTATGCTGATAGACTTCCCCCAACAAAGTACTCAACCTTCATGCATCCCTCCCTTCCTCCCTCCATCCATCAATCCCTCTATCCATCCATCCTTCCCTCCCTCCCTCCCTTCATCCATCCCTCCATCCATCCATCCACTCATCCATCCATCCCTCCCTCCCTCCATCCATCCCTCTATCCATCCATCCATCCATCCCTCCTTCCATCCATCCATCCTTCTATCCACCCATCTATCCATCTATCCATTCTAAAAATACTTATTTAACACCTGTGTGTGCCATGGATGGAGCCAAGTGACGGAGAAAAGGTAAATGAGGCTAGTTTTCTGAAAGAGTTCAGACAGCTGTGGTGCACAGGCATGCTAGACAATTATAAACTGAAAAGATAAGTTGAATTTTGGACAGAGTATTTGTGAGAATGTTGAGAATGAACAGTTAATACTGTTGAAATCTGCTCTTGGGGAGGTCAAGGCTGAAAGATCATAAAGACACTAAATGGTGTAAACCAGGTAAAAAGAAAGACAGACCAGGGATGCTCTTGGTGGAGGAAATCACAGGAGCAAATTGCTGTACACCAGGTATGAAACCACAAACAAGTGGTGTTGCAGGAGATGAAGCAGGAGCTGGAGATAAGGCAGGGGCCAGACCACGAGGACCAGCACGCCCTCGGGAGCCCCTGCAGTTTAGTATCTTTAATAAACATTTTGACTTGCAGAAAAGTTGCAAAGATAATGCAAAGAATTCTCATCCACCCAGCATCTGGTTTTCCCGATTGTTAACATCTCACATCAATATGGTACATTTATCACAACGAATGAACCAACATTGGTGCATTATTGCTAACTAATGTCCATATTTTATTCAGATTCCCTTAGTTTTTACCTAGCCCCTTTCTGTTCCAGGACCCCATCCAAGACCCACATTGGATTTCATCGTCCTGTCTCCTTAGTGTCCTCTGATCTATGACCATTTCTCAGGTTTTTCTTGCTTTTGGTGATCTTGGTGGTTTTGAAGAATACTACCCAGGTATTTTGTAGAATGTCCCTCAGTTGGGGGAAAGGGTTGTCTGATGGTGATGCTGGGGTCATGGGTTTGGAGAGGAAGGCCACAGAGGCAGATTGCCATTCTCATCACAACGTGCCAATGGTGCATAGTATCAAAATGACTTACCACTGTTGATGTCCACCTTGATCCTCTGGCTGACATGTTGTTTATCAGGTTTCTCAACTGTCAAGTGACTGTTTTTCTCTCTCCCCATTCTGTGCTCTTTGGAAGGAGATCACCATGAGCAGCTTGCGCTGAAGGGTGGAGAGTTATGCTCCATCTCCCTGAAATGGCAGCATCTGTATCCATGAGGTTTTTAAGCAGAGGAGGGACCTGGTTTGAGGACCATCACATAGAAAATGTAAGATGAACGATTGCAGGCCAACTTAACAAAGAATTCCACTCACTGCCAGGAAAAGTGCTTACCCCTTTCAGTCTGTTCAGTTGTGGGTTTTATTAATAGTATTCAGGTGGGTTCTGGTGCCTGGAGGATGGAAACCATTAAAGATGAAGGTCTTCATCACCATCCAGGCAAAAATCACAGCCACAGTGCCAGACTGTGTCTGAAAGAAAGTAAGGGTTTCATTTGCCCATGCTTTAGGTTGCGTTATAACTTCAGGAGTTGCCCAATGGGGTGTGTGTGTGTGAGTGTGTGTGTTTTCCCATGGAAATGACTAAGGAAGCCATCACTTGCTGGAGTCCTTCAACATGGCTGCAGCAAATCATTCCTTTTATCCCATAGCAACCTCTTCTCTTCTCTCTCTGCCATGGTCTTCAGTTACTTTTCTAGGGAAGGTGGAGCCTGAACACTCCTGAACATCATGGAAGCTTCTCTACATGTACACAAACAACTCTGTTAATGACAGCATAACTCAAGACAGACTTATCAGAGGACAAAGTAGTAGTACCTCTGCAATTTAAATATTCCTATCTTTTGACTAAGCAAAATATATATATATTTTTTCAGCGGAATTATTCTATCCTTATTGGGGACATTTTCCTTTAACAATGGATCATGGACATCTTTCTTATGGGTGGTGTTTCCCCTCGTCTTTGTCTCCCAAAGTACTGTGTTAGGCAAACTTGAACAGATGTGTTTGAACAAACACGTGTGTGTGGCTTCATGTCAGATATTTTGCAAGAACTGGAATTGCCTATACAGAAGTTAGGGATGTTTGGAATTTGGATAGTGTCCCTCAGATCACTGTTCACAGCAGCTGGCTGGATGTGCATTCACGGCACAGAACAATAGCGTTGCATATGCCTCCTCCTTACGAGCCTGCAAGGTCGGTATGAGCCTACCATTTTAAAGATGAGGAAACTGAGGCTCAGTGAGTCTATAGAACTGGCCCAGGGTTAACCCTTCCTGCCCCATCAGGCAATTGAGGGGCACTCAGGAACCTATTAGGGTGACGAGTCCTGAGCTCCGACTTCTGGTCCCCAACCTCCAGTCTTAGTGAGATACCTAGGGAGTTATTTGGTCTCCTTGCTGACATTTTCCTAACATGTTATAAAATCTCATGATGCCAGAAAGAAGCCACAGAAGAGATGCATCTCTGTTTTCTCTGATTCGCCATAGAACCCATTTAATCTGCTTTATTATACTGTGCTAGCCTTCTCCAAGTTTATGATCATGAAACAAATGCACTCTCCTCAACTGTGCTAGAATTTAATTATCTTTTTTCCCTCCTCCCTTTTCTGTTCTATTAAATTAGTATCCTTCTTCTCCAAATAGGCAGCTCCCACTTAGGGGGTGGGAGAGGCGTTCTTGCCCATCAAACCTGGGGAAAATGAGTCCTCCTTGACATAGCAGAGTGCATCAGAGGCGCTCTGGTGTCAGACTTGGGGGAAAGGATGTTGAGAGAGACAAAAGGACACTGTCGGCACGTTATTAATGTTAAAAATTGTTGACATTCCATGCAGTGTGTTTTTCTAATTAGAGCCAAGCTGCAGAGTCCCATTTCCATAATCAACATGGGAACGGAAACTCAGCAAAATTTCATGTATTTGCAATGAAACTGCTCCCCGGCAACATAAAAATGGCTTTTATAACATAAAGGCTGTAATTAGAATAAGTCAAATCAGTTGGAAACGATTAAGGCCGAAGTAGGCAAAGCTGCCTTCTAAATATTTGTTTGGAGATTAGCCTACTCCTGCAGCCCTGAGAAGCATCTTTGATTTACTTATACTGCTCAACGTGGCAAAGATAATCTTGTGGAAGGCAAATGATCACAAATTTAGATGTGCTGGTCGGCCCTTTCTGCATCTTGACAGGAGGCAGCCCATTGGAAGAGAAGTCAGGAAAAAAAACATGAATATAAGGTCACATTAGACAAATTGCTTAAAAAAAAAAAAAAGAACACACCACGATCATCAATTTAAATTCTTTTAAAATGTGCTAGGTCTTTGAAGCTTTTAGGATGCACTTTAAGAGTCCACGTGGAATAATTCCCTGCATGTCAATGCGACAGTTGATGCGCGTCTCATTGTATTTAAAATTATAGTTCTGAGATGGGACTTGCGGCAAGATGCTTGTCTGACATCAGCTATTAAAATACAAGTAAATCTTGGCAGGTGGGAATTTAAGGAAGAAAAGATTATATAAGAAACATCAGAATTGTTAATATTAATTTACTAACCTGGGGACACTGGCTACAGAAAGTTCTTCATGTCCTCTAATAAGATGCTGAAACGAGGAACACCTTATTCTTGCCAGAGATGGGGATGGAAGTGACAAACGGGGTGAGAGGGGGTGCAAGATGCTTCTCTGGTTTTCAGTCTATGGTTTGGGTCCTTTGGGGCCAAAGTGACCAGGATGGCAGGGCAGATTCCCTTTATGACGTTCAGACCAGCAGGTTAGTGCTGTGCTGGGTGGTGGAAGAAGACAACCAAGGGGAGAGGGTAGGAAAATAACTGCTCTTGAGACCAGGCTGGAACATGCACAGCCTCTTGCTTTGCTTTAGAAGGGCATAATTCATCCTGACAGCCTCCCCACTCATTTGTAAACCCTTCAGAATCCCAAACTTGTGTGCGTGCCCGCATTTAGCCATTGAAAATATAATCAGCCTAATGCATTCTCTTACTGAATTTTAAACCAGCCCATTAAAACTCCTTTAACGTGCTAAAGTCGGCTTCAGAGAGGGTTTCCATTTCATCTTTATTGAGCTGAGGCTGGGGCTCACTCTCCCCTTGCACCACGGTGAGTGCCTGTCAATAATTCAATAGCATAGCCTTGATGGGCCCAAGCCCAACCTAGACTTTCAACCGAGCCAAGCAGCTTGTCAAAGCCTGATGCACCGTCAATGGCCGACTGATCTATACTGCATGAATCCCCTTCAACTCTTGATGTGTCCCTGGGAATAAAAAGAAAGCCATTTCAGAAGTCAGCCCAGTGAGAAGCACCTGTTTGTAGAGAATCTTTAATGAGGGCAGGTTGTGCCGCGTTGGAGTGGAGTTCAGCGGAAGCCACCGCACTTTGGTTGGGCCAACACGAGGGCTCTCGTGTGAGCTCGGGGAGCACGGAGGAGCACGCTCCTCATGCTGTGGGACGGATGTCCTTGTCCTTCTGGCTAAGCCCCCTTTACAGGGCCTTTGAGTTGTTCTTGTCTTCTCTGTTGCATAAAACCTTGAATTCACAGATCCCGTTGAAGGAGCAAAAGATATTGATCACATGACTGTGCCACGGGGGCAGAGGGGGCCTCCCCATGTCCCAGCGTCTTCGATTAAAAGCCTCATGTCCACCTCTTCACAGAACGTCCTGTGTCTGTGCTACTTAAAGGATACCAGGAAAGGCAGATAAGAAATCCAGCCTCACCTTTCTTCTTGGATGGAGGAAAATACATCCATGCTATCTTTAAAAAAAAAAAAGAGAGAGAGAGAGAGAGGACAAATCATTTGTATTTTTTTAGTCTGGGCTCAATTTTTAACCTGGAATTTTCCTGCTATCCCCTGCCATTCCCAAGCCTTGAAAGATGGTATGAAATTTGCAAATATCTCCCTTACAAAAAGGCAACTAGGAGAGCATTTAATCCATGTTTTAAATGCAAAATGTCTGGAGTCCCAGTGCTACTCAGTTTTTCCTGAAGATAAATTTTAGCTGGATTAAATGACTGTTTTAAAGGCACTATTCATGCAAGGGCTGTCTCGTTTGTGACTGTATCTGCATTGCTAATGACATGTCTTTTTCTTATGCATCTACCCCCAAATTTACAGATTTCTTGCTTGTCAAAGTGGAGTGGGGTTTGTGGGAGAGGGGGCGATGGTACACATGGAAGAGAAAAGCGGCAATATGCTAAAAGCTAACAGAAAACTATTGCCCTGGAATAGGTCTGTGGGCCAAGGCTCTGGGGTTCCTTAACCACAAAACAACTGAATCATTTCTGATAAAGACAATCATGACGCTATGGCCGTGGTCTCCCCAAATAAACAGCAGAGAGTTTGTTTTACCCCAGCCGTGGCTCACTGGGGCAGGGGGAGGGGGACACAGTGAATTAACACTGTGAGAAAGCAAGATTGTTTTGGAGATAACCTTTTGAGATGGGGATAAAGTGGGTAGAAAATGATTGTGGTGACTTCAGGGAAGGCTGTCTCTCCCAAGGTATCATATGTCCCCAACCCCAGTAGAAGACAGGTAGGCTTATGAACATAGAGACCCCAAGTGATGGGGCCGGCTTTAGGCAGTGTTTGAGCTGGGTCAGTGAACCCTCAGGCTTCTAGAAAATCAGGAGTTCGAGATCCTGTTACGATTTTCATACTTTCAGTTTGGAGGACCATTTAATTAATTTATTTATTAATTCTTAGCTTCACACATTTTTTAAATGTATTTTTAAATTTCAGAATATTACGGGAGTACAAACACTTTGGTTACAGATGTTGCCTTTGCGCCTCCCAAGTCAGAGCTACAAGCGGAGCGTGCCCATCCCCCAGACCCGTTAGGTGTGAATTTCCCCATCTCCTCCATCCCCTAAAGCCACATACGACAAAGCTTCACACAGTTTGCTCAAAGTGTTAGGCAACTGCTGAAAGCAATACTGAGAAACGAAAGCTTCTCTGCTGGGGTCTGGGGAGGAAGGAAGAAGGAAGAGAAATGAGACCTAGGGTTCTGCCCTCTAATTCCATCCCCTCCTCTCTAGTCCCCACCTTTAGCAGCCTCCAAGGCGGCTGCAGAGAATCCTCAGGGTCCCGTGTGGCCCAGTGTGCCAACCTCTGACGGAGTCTAGCTATATCCTCTTCCGAGAGAGAGCGGAAGACGTGGCCTGCCCTTCATCCTTTGAGATGGGGCTTACTTCAGCCACGGCTCTCCTCACCATGAGCCCAAGAAGCCAACCCCTCTTTTTTGTAATGAAGTCCAACTCAGGGAATTGATACTGCATACAAGTGACTGGGCAATGTCACCTCTGAAGCTCTGTTAGGGTGATAATCTATGTTTTAAGAATAATCGGTATCAAAGGTTTGGGTAGTGGCAGAGCTGTTGGGATACCAGTTCCATTTGAGATGGTGAAATGCTTTTGGGTACTGCAAACCCTACCTAATAAAGTTTATTTTTAAGAAATTAGAGACATAGAATTTTGCTCTGAGAGATCACGTCCCCTGGGCTTCACGTTACAGGAGAGTGGAGGGGGCTGCAGGTGGTCACTGTTGCACCCATGTCAGCAGGTGGCAGGAAAACTAAGACTCACAGCTAAGTCCCTCCTAATTTAGTATCTTTTTCACGTCAGGTGTTGTAAACCTGAAATCTATTCTTGTGTTTCACCCATACAGTTTGTTTTCTCTTTCTTTTAGTCATTAGCTGCCAACATTTAAATATGTAAAGATTTCACTTAAAATCCAGATTTGTGGCTCCTTGCAAAAAAAAAAAAAAAAAATCAGACTGTCTGGCAGATTGGACAACGTCCCCACATTTCAACCACCAGCTGGAGCTCGGTAGCATCTGCACATTTCAGTGGGGTGTGAGCTTTCCAGTCCCAGGTCAGCACTGACCCTGTTATTCATAAGTGACCTTGACCCAGCCTGCTTCACTATCCACTGGCCGCCATAGGCACTTGGGTTTGTAGCACGCTCCTCCTCTGGCCTTTCCAAAAATAAACTTGCCCAGAGACACCCGCAACGTGGAAGCTTTGCATCTGCATTGGGGCTGCCTGTTCTTTGCTACCCAGCCTGAAGATTTCAATAGCTCTTCGTCAGCACAAATGAGCTTTTTCCCGAGTTCGTGTAGAGAATGGCGTCCTGGCACATAGCAGAAAACATCTGGTAATGAATCCATTAAGCAGGCTGTTGCCTGGGTTCCAGGTGCCCAAGGGTCTGAGTGCCGGGCTGAGCATAATGCATGAATGGGACCCAGAAGAGTTTACCTTTTGGCCGTCATTCTGCCAGAGCTCTGGTTTGGTCCTCAGGGCTCCCGTGACCGCTGCAATGCCAGGTGTTAGCCCCAGCCATCCCCAGGTGAGAGGCTGGCCGGGCTTCAGGACTTCCTCCCCTGCTTGCCCCACCACACCTCCCTCTCTCAGCACGGCCCTCGTGGTGCACACAAAGGAGAAGACATAGATCATTTTTGGCAGATGTAAGGAGCGGCATTTGTCGAACCCGGAGCCCTGCGACTCTGTGAACAGACCTGCACACTGTACAAAATCATTAGAAGCCCCCGTGTCTGAGGGCTCAAGGAGGTTGGGCAGGGAGGTGAGAGTGAATAAAAATGAGGAGGCCCGCAAACTGCTTTTGCCCAAGGGCTGGTTTTAATGAGTCTGTCCCTAATGAGTTGTCCCTGCAACTAGCTTCAGGCCTAAACAGATGAGGCAGGGATTCTGCTAAATTTTTGATAGGATTTGCACTGGTTTTATGAGAAAGCAAGCAGTAGAGAGTGCAAAGTTGGGTCATGAATCTTTTACGAGGGTGGATGGTTGTCCATCTTGTCAACTGGAACGAGAAAGACCTGGTTGCTAATAGAAACCCTGGCCTCAGACTTCTGTAGCCATCCCCACCAGATCAGCTAATTTGGTCAGGGTGGCTGGGTGAATTTTTTTTTTTTTTTTTTCTGATTCAAGACCTGGCTCATGGCCTCCAAGAAGAATTTATCTTAAAACTTCATCAAGGAGATGACTTGATGTCATTGCTGGATCCTGACTAATGATCTTTTGTGGAACTCAAGCCATGTCGGGGATTTGTACAATTCTCCCATGGTACCCTGGGAAGAAAACTCCATCAGACACTTTAATTAACATCCTTTTTTCTCTGGGCAGCCCCGTTCATATCAAAACCACGAACTTTACCCTTCGGTTGCATGAGAAAACTCTGACCAAGGATAAGATGTCATTTTTGATTTGTATGGAGATGTTTCTCATGTTTCTAGTAGCTGTCAATTCTGGGAATGAGTGGAACAGGAGCTTCCAGATACTACCACCACTATTTTTTTTTATTATGAAAAGCTGCCAACAAATATATTTCTCCAGTCTGATTCATCTACCAAGAGGCAATTTTCCTGGTGGCTTAGAAGGTTACAGAAAATGCTTCATCAGCGGCCTTTACTGTGCTGAGTGAACCACTATCCCTCTCCTTGTGTCGCACACACTCTCTTTCACATTAATCATGTAATTGATTTAATAAGCTCTGGCTTCAAGAGCTCCCCTGCCTCCTCCCACTTTCCCCTTCCCCCTCTCCTCTTGAGCTTTCAGTTCAGCATTTGACTGGTAGGCTAAGGGCCTTCAATCTTGCCGGGCATGAAACCCAACAATCTTGTTTATGTAATAAATATCCTCATCTTATATTTCTGTGGTGCTCCTTTAAACTTATTTTTCTAAGCCATTTTATTAATAGAGTTTAAGTGTAATAAAAGTGCAGTGTATTTCTGTGTATAGCTGTACGTATCTATAGACATCTGTATATATATCTATCTTTCACAAACTTGAAAGCATTTCACATATGGTGTCTTGTTTGAACCTCTCCAAAACTAAAAACCTTGGCCATTAGCCAGAAGAGATCTGTTGCTCCTACTTTATACATTAGGAAACCAAAGTACAAAGAGATGAACCAACTTAAGACCTTGTAACTAGTTAATGATGTATATGGGGTGTTGGTGTCTAAACTGCCTACGACAGGGCACTACGGTTTCCATATTCTCTGTTGTCTAAGGCATTTCTTTTTCTGGTTGAAACCAAAACTATACATATTTATCTTCAAGAGAAGCATCCAGTTTGTCTACAAGGGCATAATTGGAATTGTTTTCTGTGGTTGCCTTAAGTGAGATGTGCTAATTTATATTGAAATTAAACAAGACTGCACATGTGCAAAACACTTGATGAATCACATAATTATACTAAACCAACATTAGCTGGGGTTATTAGTTCAGATTGTAGTTATGCAAGTATTCAGTGTTAAATCTCATGGAATTGTCTTTCTGGGAGCTTACGTGTGCTGTTATCTGTGTTCTAACCTTTTTTCTAATGGGTAATGCAGGGAAAGTCGGTGTGGTCTGGCTGGTATAGAGTCTGTGGGATTAGGGCAGAGTCGCTGTTGTGAGAAGATGTATATATCCTAAGGTTAGTTGTCTAGGTTTTTGAGTGCAGAGAATGGGCTCCAATGAGGGATGGCGGTGGCAATATTGGGAACAGATGACAGAGTCAAAGGCTTAAAGACCTGAAGGTGGGGGAAGCAAAGGCAGCTGGATAAAGAATGACGACATTCTGGAAAAATTCCCATGACCAGGTTCTGATCGGCCTGGGAGGGCTTTTTACTCTTCATCCTGGCCTGTATTTGAGGGTCAGGTGAGTGCAGGTCGTTACTACCCAGAAAAGTTTACCACGAATTCTGAGTCTCAGCAAATCCCTAATCCTGGTGTTACAAGAAGAACGTTTTCCAACTCTTACTGCAGAGACTGACTTTGGCATTTTTCTTTTAGGAATAAGAAAGAGCAAAGTTCTTTACTGCTTGGAGAAACACCGTCTTATCAACTGGGGTTACTGATGCTGGATTTGGGAAATGTGCTGAGGAGGGAGGGAATAGCCCCTTTGAAAGGGTTAAGCATGAGCCTGGGGAGTGAACAAGGATTAAACCAAGATATTAGTATTAATGCTAGTGTTAGTATGAGTATAATGAGTAGAGGGAGGAAAATTCATAATAGGAAAAAAGAGCAATGCCTTGTGCTTCAGGATGGATAGAGCCTCTGTAATCTCAGCTTATTAGCAAAAATAAATTCCCTCCTTCTCCCCTCTTGCTAATCTAAAGGCCCATGGGTCTCTGGTATCCTCATGCACCACCTCCGTTAGAGGAAATAAAAGCAGGAATCACAATATTTTCCCTGGATCTGCATAATTAGGACAAGCTTTTGAGAGTTGAAGAGGCTCATCAAATGAACTTTTCAAAGTCCATTTGATACAGTATCAAAAAGTCGTGACAGGTCCATAAATCAAGTGATTGTGGCCATCTGATTCAGAATGTAAAGCATCCCCTACCCTGAAAGCCCATCTCCATGAAACCTGAATAGAGAGGACATTCCCCTCTGGTCCCTTAGACATTCAGAATGCAGGGAGACCTGCATGGCACCACAGTCCTTTTCTGTGTCTTTGCACATGGGTGACTCTTGAAGGTGGCCCACAGCATCGAATCTGCAACAATGCATATTTACTGACCATTTATTTCAGTGCTTACTCCTAGAAGTGGGTTAAGAAATGTTCGTTGAATGAACACTTTCAGTTGGGTGGTGAATATTTTCCATTTAAATTTAGCTGTGAAGCCTTGTTTTCCTTCCTGCACCTTCCTTTTTCTCACCTAAGCAAGCTCATTTCAGGAGTCTGGGATTTTCTGGTTCTAACCTCGGCCTAGCCAACAATTCATAGTGTGGTCTTGCCGAAGCCACTTCGCTCCTCTGCCACTCCATCTTGTCTGAAATCTGGGTTAACTGGGACTTAACTCCTTGTCAAAGATGCTGTGTGCAATGACTAATTAACACTGGAGAAGGAGACAGCATTGTCATTGACAAATAGGGCTTTTAGTAACCAGCAGTTCTCCTGGAAATGTTTGCCCAGCACTTGAGTCTCCCTAGACCCATGTGAATTTAGAGGAAGGAGCCTTTGTCATTCCCCCTATGATTGAGTTCCTTGTCACTTGAGTTTGCAAACTCAGGAGTCACTTCATCCAAGCTGTCCTGAGATAGAAAATTGTGTGACCCTGGCTTCAGAAGTTTAGGAGGAATAGAACAACGAGGCCACAGTTTTCTGATCTCACTAGACAAATGTTTTCAGCAAGTTCTCCCTTGCAGGTGTGGGCTAAGTATCCACATTTACCTTCAGCTGAGTTCTATTTCAATGAGGTCTGGGAAAGACGGAAGGTTGGGGAGAGAAGATTGATTACGTTTTAACCACACACTAAGCAGTGAGCAGACTGAGTCTGGACTAACCTCTCAAACTAGTCTGTCTCCAGGCTGTTTGGCATGGCCTCATCCCATCAGATCAAGTCTCCAGAAGCACACGACCACATCCTCCTTTTCCTCCGGAAACTTCGGTCACTCCCTGTTGGGAATCTGTTCCCAATCTAAACTCCAGAATTCTTAGTAAACAAGGCCCTGCCCTGTTAACCGAAACTCACCTTTTCATATTTCCCAAGCAAAGGTAGATCTAGGTGTTATGAGGGGTGAGACTTACACGATTTGGGTGCCTTTCTTCAGAAAGAGATGACAAAATGACTAGTGCAATGTGAGATGTGGCCATGGAAAACACATTGCCGTGCATGGAGGTCTCTGAAGCTTAAGCTCCGTCACCTTCTGACTGCCCACCGCTGTTCCCAGATGGAATTTTGCAGTGGTGGAGCTAATTTTATGAGATGGGCAAGAACTGTATTCCACGCTGTACCTTGGATCCCCAGGTCTGCCTCTCTGGGACCCTCTGCCTCACAGCCTTTTTCATTCTATGTGTGTCTATCTTCACATAACCTCCAACTTCACCAGTGTTGGGTTTAGCACTCACCCTATCCAGTAGGACCTCACCTTAACTAATTACATCTGCAAAGACCATAGCTTCAAATAAGGTCGCATTGCAAGGTTCCAGGTAGACCTGGATTTGGGGGAAGACACTCTTCAACCCATTATGCCGAGTGAAGGTAGTCAGTGGGGGAGAAGGGAAAGAGATAGGTGAACTCAGAACCAATTAAAACCTAGAAGAGATTTTCCTGAAGTGGGTTCCTCTTAGCTATCATCCAAGTCTCACTAAAATAGCTCCAAGTCTTGACCTATTTCCTTACCCTCTTTTATAGTTTTGCCGTGTTCCTACATTGCTCTGTTTGTTTACCTGTTTGGCTCCATCTCTTCACCCTCATTAGACTTGAAATCTCCACCAGATTCAGACATGTGTATCCTCAGTGCCTAAAACAATGCTGAGTACATAGTAGGTTGTTGGTGATTATTTGTTGGCTACTTTTTAGCTGGACAAAAAGAAATGTGTGTGTTTCCATTGATCCAGCAAGTGCAAATACTGCCTTGTGCCATAAAGAGAAATCCTTCAGGGGGCCAAGGGGGCGTTGCTCTGATGCCATCTAAGACTGGGAGTCTCAAATGTAAGGGCCTGAGGCATTTGTGAAGGGGCGCTATTACAGATACGAGAGCCGGATGAAGTGGAGAATTGTGTCTGGCTGCTGTACAAGGTGGCAGGACATCACGGGGGAGAGGAGGACAGCACAGGAAGCCCACGTGAAGTGAATCCAATCTATAGTGTAAATAAAAAGAAAGAATTATAGAGAGCAAGTTCAACAAGAAGGGGGCTTTGGAGAATGAATCCTGCACCACTGAGAACGTCAGCTCTGCCGGACTTGAAAATAACCCGCTTGGGTTACAGATGGGGACGCTGCGGCCCGGGGAGCACGGATGGGTGGCTTAGGGTGGAAAAGGTCATTGTGGGCACGTCTGGGACTCCATGCTCATTTCAAGACACCTCCCCTTTTTCACGTCTCCTCCTGGATTTAAAGTGGGGAGAAGGGCGTTGGCAGCTATTAATCGCCTACTGCATGCCGGGGACAGGTGTTAACGATTAAGTCTCGGGGCTGTTGGCGTGCGTGTGTAGGTGGGGCGTTGGGAAGATACTGGCGTCCTACGGACCTTGAAGAGACTTAAGGACAGCAGCGGGATTCAGGGGTCTGGCTGGGGCAGATGACACTCTGCGGAGCCTGGCGTCAGCTGCGAGAGAGCACAAGAGCGCTAGATTTCAGGGCTCGTATCTGGAGCGTGGCGTGGTAGCTCCAAGGCCAGCCCGGGAAGAGGCCTCTCCTGAGAGACGGAGAAGCGACTGCCTGCTTCAATCACCGCTCTGATTAGATAAGACCTGGGCTTCGCTCCTGAGTAGTAAACTCAGAGGCGGCTGGGAGTCCCTGAGTGACAAGGAGGAGATTGTCATGCCCGGAAGGACAGGCTGAGGGTTAAGATGCTGGAGGGAGAAGAGTCATGCACAGAAAGCAGCCGGCTTCCTGGAGGGTGAGGTTACGTACCCCAGGTGAGGGACATCTGGATTTGGGGGATTTCCGGGGAGGCTTTTTGGAGGGGACTTTATAAATATTTAAGTTATACTGAGTCCGGTTCTATGAGCTTTTGCTATGCTCTCATTCTGTGCGAATCCTGCAGAGGATGTCTTGAAAGCGTGCTTCTTTCTTGTGTTGAATGCAAATAATAATTTCTTTTGGCTGAGAAGGTTTAGGAGATCCGGGAGGAGGGAGAGCCGGGTCTCTCCACCTGGCTGGCTGAGGCAATAGATAAGTCGATCCGGGTGGTCTGACCTGACTGTATTTCTTATGTGCTTGAGACCATATGTGAATCTACTGCACGGGGGGAGGGGCATCATGGATTAATTTATAAGCAATGGCAGAGGAGACCCCAGCCCTATACTCGTCCTTCCCTCTTGAAGTCCAGCTTTCGAATTCCAGGTGAGCCGCCCACGTCCTCTCGGATTGGACGATGCTAGCATTTCGAAATTAAACCTACCTGCCTTTAATTGAGTTGTTGGCCTGCCTTCCTGCGTTCTCTCTCTGAGGTGGAGGCTCCAGGCACTGTTCTGGGGAAGGAAACGTTTATTTCTCATCTCACAGAGGCAAAGACCAAATATGCATCAGCTTCAGCTGAGACCACTGGCCAGCCCTCCTGCTCACCTCCCAATTCCCTAATCTAATCTAACTCAGTGGGGTTTGTGGGGGGTCGTTTAAGCAGCAGGAGCTCGTGCTGTAATTGTTACACGTGCCAGTGACGATTGGTACCATCTGGGTGTGGGGGGGAATGGGTGGGGGTAGACAGAACGAGAGAAGGGAGCAGAGACAGAGAGACTAATACTACTACAGAGAACTATTTTTATTCTATTACCAAAGCAATAGTATTCAACAGTGGCTGCAGAGCAATTGGATGCGAAGGAATGAGAAGCAATGTAGTTATAGTAAAATGTCAAAGTATAATGAAACGGGGAAGCGGCACTACTTCCTACTCCAGCCAAGTTACAGGCAGGTGGCAGCTGTAAACATGTATATAAATAACAATATGGATGGAATTTCAGACCTTTCAGCTGCTTTGGTTAAAGCACTTTAGTGATATTTTATTTAGGGTAACAGTGTAGCTTGACAGTTTCCACGAAAAAAATACAGCATTTGAGAATGAATCGGCCCACATTAGTGTGTAAGTGATCTGAATTGTGCTAAGATCTCAGAACAACACAGGGTGCCTGGTGCAGCCCCCAGCTGCCTAAAGTGGCCCGTTGCTACATATTCCATGAGGTAGCATTGATTTTTCTGGCTTCGGGATGCAAATGTTTGTCTTTGCTGTCACAGAAAGTGTTGTTACTCTATTAGTAACATACACGAAAATAAACAAATAGTCAGTGCCCAGACCTGGGTCTTACCTATGGAAAGGTGTGGATCAGTATCTTTATTCACTCATGAAATGTATTAAGCATTTTTTATGGTGCTGAGGATCTAAAAGTGAGAAGAAAAAATATGTAGGTTCAGAATTCATGGATCGTAGAATCTAATGAAAGGAAAAGGTCTGAATAAAATGATCACAAAAAATAAATGTGAAATTGCAATGGTGATACATGCTACATGTTTCAGTTGGGTTGGGCAGGGTTGGCTTTCCAAAGCAACAGATGCTGGAGTTGAGATCAAAGGGTGAATAGAGATTAAATGATTGAAGATGGATGAGAATTGCATTATAGCCAGTGGGATTGCCATGTGCAAAGGCCCTGTGGTAGGAAGGCCATTAGTGAGTATAAGGAATGGAAGAGGTCATTGTCCCCATAGTGGAGCTGACGAGGTAGTGAGTGGCCCAAGTCAAGTTAGGACATGTAGGTGGGGGCAGCCTACGAGGGTCTTGCAGGCCATGGTCAGGAGTTAGGACTTTACCCTAAGGATAGTGACCCACTGAAGGACATTAAGCAGCACAGCCCTAACAGTGTGGGGCCAGCCCCCTAGAAACTATTGTGCTTATATTACAGTCAGCCAAGAGCTCCAGGAAGACAAGTCTGCTTTGCTGAACAGGCATTGCACATGGCTTCATAAACTTGAGCATCCAGTTTATGTCAAGCACTTATCAAGGCACTGAGGATGCACAAGTGTAAGACCACGCCCTTGCCCTTGAGCAATTCACAGGTTGAGGCAGCGGAAGTCATTCTAATGAACAATGTGGGTGTGGAGCCCTGTGATGGAATTACAAAGCACAGAGCAGCACCTTTAGCCCTAGGGATTGCTTCGCTAGAGTGAATGTCCTGTAAACAGTCTTTAAAGTAGGGTAGTGTCCTGGCAAAGAAGCAGGGGAGGAAAGTTTGGTCTCTTGGCAGGGAGATGAAGAAAGCCACAGTCAACAGCAAGTGAGGGATCACTAGACGATCAACAGCATGGTGGGGAAATGGACGGGGGTGGACGTGTTTGGCCAGTGTCTTGCGGGAGTCTCCTAAAACCATATCATATCAAAGGCAGACAGTCTTGCAAGTTATGAAGTCAAACTCAACGCTTTACCCCCATGCCTCACTCTCCTTCCATCATTCGTGTGTTAGAGGCGATGTTAGATGTGATCAAGTTGGGCTCATAAAGTACGTACATGTGAGCCAGTGTGAACTGAGACCACCTGCTGGATCATACCCTCTGCCGTGGTGCACGAAAGAAAGCTACACGGAGATGTGTGATGTCAGCCAGTGGGGCCAAGACTCTGCCTACATGATGGCGAACGTTTGGATAGGACTTCAGAAGGGATGTGATCAAAGAATGAGTTTGCGCCTCAGCCTAGATCCAGCCGTCTTTGGAAGTGCACATGTGTACCGTGAACATGGGCAATTGCCAGTCTGAGTTTTCTCTCCATTCTGAACTTCCTCTGGACCTTCTGGGTCCTGAGGACGTCTTCAGGACGATGGACCCAGGTCAGGTGCCAGGTCAGGTGCCACAACGTTGTGGAGTGATGAGCACTGTCCCCACCCTCTATATTGCATTAGCACTTGGCCAACCCCTTTCCCCATAACATCCTCGCTCATGGGCTCATTCATTCATCCATCAGCACCGTGGGGCACTAACTGTGTGTCGGGTACGACACTGGGCACAAGGGACTTGATAGTGCTCAGGCTTCTGTACCCTCTGCCATGTTGGAGCTGTGATTGCAGCTGAATAGAACATTATTAGGAACAGTTAGATTTTGGTTGGGAATTCTCTATTCTGAGCACCTCAGTCCACCAACGGCTTAAGTTCTAGCTAAAATGGATAAATTTTTCCCTTTATAACAGCCAAATATGCTCTCCTTGGAAACTTAAACCTCCTCGTGTTCAGATACTTCATATTTCGACAGCTTCTTTCTTCTCAGCTCTTTGGAATGCGGGTGCGTGTACCTGTGTATGTCTGTGTACATGAGTGTGTATTTCAATCCAGCCTTGTTTGCTGTCCAAGAATTTAACAGACCCCAGAGTTGTTTACAAGGAAATATTAACTATTTACACAGATATGGACATTTTGTTGGGATAATATAATTTTTTTTTATATTTTAATCAATGATAGTCACTAACATTATTGAAACTTACAATGGGCTTGTGGAGTCTAAGGTTCGTTCTTTTATTCTTACCAAAAAAAAAAAACCCTATTAGGTAAATGCTATTAATATCCCCTTTTTGGAAATGTCAAGTTGAATCCCTTTTATAATACTAAGGGCAGGGGTAGCTTTACGAGCGTATTACCAGCGTGGTCACAAAGGGCCCCAGACTTAGAAAGGCCCCGGGTGTGGTCTTATGCTGTACTTGGAATTCTTAAGAATATTTAAAAAAGGGTGCTACATTTTTTTTTGCACCAGCCCTGAAAATTACATAGCCAGTCTTGATGAGGGAGCAGAGCAGGGCTCTATGGAGGGTCATCGTGACCACAAAATCTGTCCCTTTAACAATTCCCATGTTACGGTCCCCTCCCAATAGTGCTTATCAAAGGGCCTCCCGTACAGAAACACAGAAGGTACGTGCTTCACCCTGTGACGCAGGTACCACGTCCAGGCTGTCTGTGGATTCTTGCTGGGACGTGAATCACCTTTTAACATATAGTCGCTCAAGTACATCTGCTGTGTTGATATATCACTTGTTTTATGGGCCTGGATTAAGTCCAAAGTAAACACTAAGCACTCAGCTGAAAAGCTGTAAACACAAGATGCAACGTGCATCTCCGACTCCCAGCGCTGTTTGCCAAGGTCCCACGTCCCTTTGTGGTCGGTCTTGTTTGGCGTAACGAAATCTTTGTGTAATCTGCTCTGAGCAGTCATTTCCAAATTGATTTTAAGATTTGCAGGTGAGGGGCTGTTGTGGCTGGGGAAGACACCTCCAGCATGCTTTTGGCCACCGTTGCCTGCCTCAGCACCACGGGCTGGTCATCCTGGGATGCTCACCTTCCCGAGCTTGAGGGTCTGTAGGACCACCACCTACGGCTGCGCTCTGCTCAGCAGGGCCCACAGAGGCGGCAAGCACAGGAGGAAATCTACCGTAGGTCTTTTGTTCAAGCCCCAAGCCCTGGTGCAGGGCTGCGTCAGCCAGGAAACAGGGGCGTCTTTTGGTTCCTGGGAGGCTGTGCCCATTTATAATGCACACAGTGGTGCCGTGGATGCAAACAGTGGCCCCGGACTTCCAGGGGGTCAAGCAACAGACTGTCATGTCATCCGACGGCAAATGCTCTCTCCAGATCCGTGTCCCAGGCTCTGGGCCTCCTGACAGTGGTGACCTAGTTCTTAATGCCAGAATGACAACTTTAAAATTAGATTTTGTTTGTCAGTCTCATTTTCATGGCACTAGCATTGCATGGGTGGAAAACACACACATGCACATACACACATATATAGCTATTCATGTTTAAATATGCTTCCTCTTGCGATCTTGCCTCCTGTTTACTTGAACGGAAAGGTGGTCCTCACACTGTGACCTTGAGAGAGTCCCTGGAGCTCTCTGAACCTACGTTCCTTCCTCCTTCACCTGTTTTTGATTGTGAACCTTCTTCGTGAAGTGTTGCAGTCACAGGGATCGGGTCCCCTTTGCCGGGTCCGAAGGGTTGGCTTGGTGGCCCTCATACCTTCACCTGGCAGGGCCCTTCCCAGTCTTCTGAGGGACATCGGGAAGCAAAGCCCTCTCGTCTCGTCTGCAGCCTGGACGTTCTCCTTACGAGCCCATCGCCTCCCGCCGGGCCGCTGAGATGATCTTCAAAAAAGTGAAAACCTGCTAGTGGTAGAGGTGATCATCTTTGCTAGATCTACCTGCGCCATGGCCGCCTCCCCAACCTCCTCCTCTCCAGTCGAGCAGACGCGCCTCCGTCCCTCCAACAGTTGTGATCTTTCTGCCTCTGACGTGTGCACATGCTGCTTCCTGGAATGTGACACCCCCTTCCTCACCCAGTCTCTGCCCGGCTCCCATGTGCAGTCTTCCTCATCTCAGACCTGACTCCTCGGGGGAGACTTCCCGATCAATGCCCCAAACCAAAACAAGACCCCGTGCTCTAGGCTCTGACTCACTGCCTGGACTGCCCTTCAGGGTGTGCACCGCAGGTCTCCTCTGCTAGACCTTATGTGTCACAAGGGTGGGGACCTTGTGTCCTTAGGGCCCGAGAGCATCCTCAGGGCTTGCACGGGACCAGCCTCTGATCACGTGAATGCAGAGAGTGTCTGATTCGGTGGCTTTCTGCCTTCCCCTTGCGGATGCTGCGTCCCTGGTCCCTTCCACTGTGTGTCCAGATGCTCCCTTCTCCACGGGGTCCTGGAGCAACTATTCCTCAAGTCTCCCCTCGGCCACCTTCTGAGAACGGAACACACCTCATACTCGGGTCTCCAGTTTTCAGTAGACTAAAAATGCACCATGCCCCCATCTGCTATTTTTTTTAAAAAAATTATTTTACTGTTGCCTTTTTTCTCTCATTGTTAAGGGAAAAGACAGTGGAGCTCTGGCCCACTTCCCTAGTATTCTTCCGCTTTCCTGCTGGCCCCTTTGTTATTCTTGAGCATGACAGGAATAAATTCCTCTTAAGGTCTTTTCAACGACTATATTTGCCTAGAATGCAATGTCTGGAGTTCTCACCTGGCTTATCCCTCTCCTCCCTCTCAGCTTGGTTCTCACAGCATCTTTCAGACAGGACATCCTGGCCTGTCCACTAAAGTCAGACCCCTCCACATTCCCATGCACCCTCCTTCCCTGCCCTGCCTGGTGTTTGCTGTATCACTTACCACCATCTGACATAATATACGTTTTCTATTTTTTTGCTTGTGTCTGCCTCTCCCCACCTAGTACGTAAGCTCCACCACGATAGATATTTTAGTCTGTTTTGTTTGTTGCTGTACCCCTGGGGTGCCTTTCATAGAGCTGGCCCTTATTTAATGTTTGTGGAATGAGTCAACCAATGGATGGATGATGAATGGATGGAACAGATGGGTGGATAGAATAGATAGGTAGATGGATGGGTGGATGGATGGATGAAAGGAGGGATTTAGCTTTGGGTTTTAATGTTAACAGCAATCTCTGTTTTCTAGGCTTTGTGTTTAGGATGGACACCAATAATTACGCTTTGAGACAAACTTTCTGGAGAAAATGCAGGGATCCTTTCATTTCACTTGGTTTGGGCAGTTGCCTTGCACTTGCCATTTTGTGCAAAAAAAAACATTTGGTTCTGTTCTTCTTTCCTTCTCTGACAAGTTGAAAACTATGATTAAAGAAAGAATTTCCAAAAACTTATTGGGGTGAAAGAAGATATAAAAACAAAGCCACAGATTATTGTCCATTTCCTGTTGCCAGATTAAAACGTTGCCTCTAGTGTGTGGACCAATTTAAAATTTTAGCTGTTCATTGGAAAAGTTATTGATATGGCAGCCATCCAGCTTGGAATTGGGGGGACAGTTCTAGTTTCAAATAGTCCACTCTGTTGTGTCTATAAATCATGGAAATGACCTAGAAATGGCAACATTTTGGCATTTCAAATCATTGCTTGCACCTGGAAATAGCGCCGATCTTTCCCAAATGCGTTTTGGTTTAGAAAATATAATTAGTGTAGTTTGGGGACTTAACTTTCATTCTAGTCCATCTTCTTTTACAATCTTACAGGCCACAATATACACACACTTATTATCACTTTTGTCAACCTACTGAATGACTTTTGTATTCACTGATAACTTGTTAAAGGCAGAAATCATGTTTAAATGATTTATTGGGTAGATACTTTTGGCAGCAAGTGCTTGAAAACTGAACTAAATGTAGTTTAAACAAAAGAGGCACATATGATCTCAATAAGAATTCAGTGGTGAGGTGGTTCTAGCTTTAGCTAATTCAGATAATCACACAATTCAAAAGTATCATTAAGGTTTCAAGTTTTTCCTGTATTTCTGCTATGCCAGTCTCCTGGTGTTTGTTTATCCTCTTAGGCTGTCATCCCTCCTGGTCCCAAGGTAGCTGCCATTGCTCCAGGCCTCATGTAGAGATGGCAACACCCAGTAAAAGAACAAGAAATGCTCCTGTCACATTTTGTTTCTTAAGAAAAGCTTCTTAGAAGCCAAGTCACCTCTCCCAAAGACTTCTGCTGGCATCTCATTGGCCAGATTATGTCATTTGCCTTGATCATTTAGCAAAAGAAATGAGATTCCCCAAGGCTGAGTTAGAGCACTGGTTCTCACACTTGGATGTGCTTCTGAATCACCTGGGTGCTTGTCGAAGCCCAGAATGCTGGGCCTCACTGGCAGAGTTTCCGATGTGGGAGATCTGGGGTGGGATTTGAGATTCTACACATTTTATAAGTTCCCAGGGGATACTGTACTGCTTGTCCCAGAACCACATTCTGAGACCCTTAGACAGAGTAATCGAAATGTTTCCCCTCGGTATTGAAGAAAAGCTTAGCTCTCTCAAAAGACATGTCAGTCATGAAGTGAGTGAAATCTGTAGGTTTCTGCCAGCCAGAAAATTAACTGTAGTTTAGTTAGCCAACAACTTAAGGCAATAACATGATATTTGTGCTAGTTAATAAGAATTGACCAAGGGTGAACCTAGATTTGGAGCCTGAGTTGTGTCCAGATGTGGGTCTGCCATCGCACGAGGACTTAGAACTTACATTCAGCTCAACGCAGTATTTCCATTTCATTGGTTTGTTTTTGCATTTCCAAGAGCATATAAATTTCATTTGAACTCACAGCAATCCTCTTCACTGAGTTGAGCAGGTATTATTGGGAGTTGGTGTGATAACCCACAAACGGTAGATGAGACATCCAGGAACCACAGAGGTTAAGGGTTTACCTAAGTCCTTACCTACCTAAGATAGTGAGTGCTGGCATTAGAACTTACAGCCACCTTGTCTTGGGTCTCTGAGTGAGCTTCTGAGATCCGAGGAACACACATGTTTTACAGTTTCCATGAGAGCTCTCAGTATCACACGACCCCAGGTACCCCTCCAGAGAGCCTTCCACCCTCCCGTTTGTTCTCATTAGATTTTTCAGCCTCCTGTGTGGTGAAGGGATGTCAAGGAGGATCAAGGAAGGAAACATGATTATTTTTCCCACTTATGTGCCTGAGGACAGGCCCCTGAACCATGGGCAAAATATTAACTGTGGAAATCTTCTCTTGGGGTCTCCCTTGGGTGTTTGGCTCAACACACCAGGGAAGCCACCAAGTATATGAGGTTGTGGAGGGCTCCCCTGCAGCCTTCTGGGGGGTGCACTGGTCACTAGGCAAGTTTTCCATATTTATACGATCATATTAGTTGTTGTATTCATGGCTGCTAAAAAAAAAGTCACCGCGAATTTAGCAGGATAAAATGACACCATTTATTATCTCTCGGTTCTGCTTGTTGGAAGTCCAAGTTCAGCTTGGATCAACTGGGTCCTCTGTTTAGAGCCTCGGAAGGCTGAATGAAGACATTAGTAGGACCGTGTTTCTTTCCGGAGGCTCTCAGAATGAACCCACTTCCAAGCTCGCTCAGCTCCTGGCAGTGGTTGGGCTGAGGTCCTCATGTCCTTGCTGGCTGTCAGCTGGGAATGCCCCGGTGCTGTTGTTAAGAGTGTACTGGGTGATTGGCATTCCATTTCCTCTTGTGTTCAATGAGGCAATATCTGTAAAGGCTTCTCTCTCCTCTTCCTTTGTTCACCAAAATACATCTTGTGTCTTCTCTCTTCTATCCCTTGGGATTGCTTGAGGCTGGGACATTATCTCTTCTGAGGCATGATGAGGTCCCGGCCTGCTCTTACCCTCGTTCTGCTAAAACTACAGCCACAGGGGTCCCTCTCAGCTCCAAACTCCTCCTACCTCAGGGCCTTGGCATATTCTGTTCTTTCCACCTGGAATCCTTCTTTGGACACTCTTCACAAACCTAGCTCATTGTTTTCAACTGGCTTACAGCTGACATGCCACATCCTCAGAGAATCCTCCTCTGCCAACCCCAGTTGGAGTACAAACTCATGATGACTTGTAATTAACTGATTTTTTCTTTTTTTTTTTTTTTGCCTGCCTTCTTGTGTTGGATGGGATCTTCTAAGTCTGTAAGCTCCCTAGGGATGGGGCCCTCCCTATCTTGTTTGTCCTCATGTCTCGGTGCCTACCTCACCTAAACAGACGTTTTTGGAAGGACTTATGAGTAGTACTATCATCTCTACTTTCCTATAAGAAGGCTTGTGCATAGGTTGGTACATATCCTGTCCCCAGTTCCATGGTAAACGCCGTCAGGCTGTGTTGGCTCAGGGAAATAGGCCAATAGTGACAGTGGAGGTCATACCTAACTGCTTCAGAGATTTCTCAGGAATGTTCCATCTGCCTTTACAAAGCCTGTGCGTGTAGTGGATTCTCAAAGTATGTCCAGGGGATCACCTGCTTCTGAGTCAATGGGAACGTTTATTATTTGCAGATTCTTGGGTCCCTCATCAGGCTGGTGAATCAGAATCACTCACTGATGCTGAGCTCAGGAATGTGTATTTGCAACAGGTGACCCGGGTGGTTCTCATCTACACTGAGGGGTTAGAATAATTGATGGAGAGTGTTTTCAATGTTGACTCTCATCTGTCCATCAGTATATACTCTTGCCCAACAGAAGCATCTCTTGGTGCTCCTCTAAGCAGTTTTGTTACTGGAAATAATGCCATACTGATAACTGGACTCAGACGTCTCTCTAACAAATCTCACCATTCCAGTTTTAAGGAGAAAATGTATCGGCTCTGTTTTCTGACCCTGAGCTTATGTTGGGGTAAACCTGCTCAGGGTCTTTCTCTAGGCTCAGCTATCCCTGCGGCTGAGCACAGGGCAAAGGTGCCCAGTTTTAGTCATCAGGGAACACTGTCTGGGTCAGCAAGAGGAGTCAACTGCCAAAAAGCCAGCGTAGTTGTAATTTGTATCTAATAAAAGCAGAATTTATAGAACAAGAATCCCAAAGTTCCACTCTGCGGTGTTGCATATAGAGATAATGTCATTGCTTTTGGTGGTTTACCAGACCTATACTATCTAATAATGATAATAAAGGTTAAATTAAGTGAGTGCTTATTTCATGCCAGGCTAACTCATTTCTAAGTGCATTATCTCATTAAATTCACACCACAGGCCTGTGAGTCAGGTACTGTTATTTTCGTTTTATGGATAAGTAAAAGGGGGCTTAGTTTTCAAAAACTCACCCCTGATCCTAGAGTGGCTGGTGGAGCCCAGATGTGATGTTTCCTTCAACTCCAAGCTGTCCTGCCTTTGAGCACCACCGAGAAGAAGGGCTTAGAGTATTAGGGCAAGATCATTGCTTTGGCTCTCAGCTCCGCACTCACTGGTTCTGCATCCTTAGCAAGTCCTGTTCCTTTGAATCTCAGTATCCACATCTGTAAAATGGCAACAAGGGATACTCACCTGCCTGAGTTATTAAATGATGGACATCAAAGATGCATATGATGTATGGGCCGATGTGCTTAATCAGGGGAGCTGTGTTATTATTCCAAGCTGATCTGAACATACGCCAAGAGTTAAGCTGGAGACCCCACCCTTCCAAAGGGATTAGAACAAATTGGAATAGGAAGAGAGAAAGACGGCAGAATGGCCAGAAATTGTGTCTACCCAAGAAGGGCTGGAGGAACGGAGGCTCTTTAGCTGCAGAAGAAACTCATCCAATCAACACATATTTATGAAGCAACCACCATGCTCCAGGGGCAGCGTCAGGCACTTGAAAAACAGAGGTGAAGAAATCAGTTATGGTTCTTGTCCCTGTGCAACTTCAGCATGTTGAGCAAACAAAGCAAATAAATATGTACGTAATTCTGAATTGTGATATGATGGATAAGTAACACAAGTATCTAACAGAGGTAGCTGACGGAGTATCTCCTAGAGAGAAAATCAGACCTCTTCAAGTCCTTAAGTGCCAGAATAAGAATTCTGACTTAGGTGTAATGACAAGGGGACTTTCTAATGAGTCCCCTACGATCTCCTGGGCCACCTCAAAGTAGGGAACTAATGCCAAAGACAGACACCTGGTGGATATGGTTGCTGTAGGGGGCCTCGTACATACCAAGTCTCACAGATTTGACAGTCTCTGAGGTCAGCCCGTGACTCAGGGGACTGTGTGTGTCTGCCTTCTGGGGCTTTCTTAAAGACATGTACTTTGAACAAAGAGAAGGGTGCAGTGTAACAGCCACAGTGGTTGACAAACCCCAAATGCCCAGAGAGGACATTCAACCCCTAGAATGTTAGAGAAGGCAGTATAATATAATGGGTGAGAACATGGAATTTGGAATCAAATCAACATTGGTTCAAATCCCAGCTCTGTCATTTACTAGCTGTGGGACTGTGGGCAAGACAATTCAACTGTAAAAATGTGGTATGATAATAAGAGTGACCTTGCTGGGGTGTTTGAGGATTAAATAAGATTGTGCACCTACAGAAAAGCAGAGAGATGAACTTGGATCCGCTTACAATGACACCCCATGACTTTCCACGGTGCACGGGCAGCCCCCTCCCACTGCATCTTTTTGGAAACCACTGCTGTCCTGCCTGAATTCCATCCCTGGAGAGTCCTCCTTTGTTTCCTGAGAGCTCAATCTGTAGCCAAAGTAATGAGCCTGATCTGATGCAGTCCAAGAACTCCGGTCATTGAACTTGAGTTGGTACGTCCGTAATTTGTACATTTTGGATAACAGGTTATTGCTAAGAGAGAAAACCTTTAGCTGAATCCAATACATTCACAGCAAGCGAAGCAGGAGGAAAATGCCTAATTCCGGCTTGTTAGCTGCTGAGCTTCTGAGAACAGAATCAGCTTAGCTGCTTGCAAATAAACGAGCATCACATAACTTGGTTGAGCTGGCAAGAAGGTAACAAGCTGTGTGTGGAAAACCCTGGGATTAAATCTCCACAGCAAAATTGCTTGGTGCACAGGATCAAAGGAGCTGTGAGGGCGTAGACAATGAGCAAGCTCCCCTCAGCACACCCTCCCGACCTTTAGCGTCAGGAACACACCAAAGAGTGTGCGCTCCGGCGCCTTATCAAAAAATAAGGCTGTGCTTTAGATTATAATTAAAACAATAAATTCTTCTCCCCTGCGTGTATCCTGATTAGATCGTTGACACTGTGTCAAGCTGTTAGGGAGATAAACTTACACTGCTTTGCACCCCCAACATACTGCTTATTTTTGAGTGACTTGGATGGTCCTTTTTATGTGACAACTTGCAAATAACGCATCGGAGTTTCTTTCCTTCCATTTCCCTATCGAGTTATTAGCATTGATGTGCATGGAACTTCTGGGATGGGAGAGCTTGCACCTTGGGGTGTGATGTAGGTTCCAGCGTGAGCCATTTGGGAATCCAAGGAATTTGTTTGTTGATAAAATGCCAAATGACAAATGTGCACAGGGTGTTTTTAAGTCCCCCAAATATAAGTGGTTGTGAACTGTGGCAAGTGGTCTCAGGCCAGCCCCTGAGCAGGGATTTATTAATAGAAGGTTCCTGGGGCAGCTCACTCTTGTTTCTCCAAGCACCATGAGCAAACCATTCCCTTCGGTGGATCCCTGTGGGGCTAAGATCATAGGGTCCCGACCAGATGACCTGACTCAGGAATTTGGGGCCTTAGAACCATAGTCCCAGCCAGACTGAGTAATTTTTGGTTTCTGAACCTATCAGGCTATGTTGGCCTCACCCTTGAACCTTTGCCTATGAGGTCCCTCGGCTGAAATGACCTTACCGTACACTGCTCCCTGGGGCAACTCCGGCTCATCCTTGACATCTCAGCTTAGGTGTAACATCCTCCATGAAGCCTTTCTTATTAAATAAATGTTTTATTTTGGAATAGTTTTAGAGTTATAGAAAAATTGTGAATATAGTACTGAGTTCTCACATGCCCATACCTGGTTTCCTCTATTGTTAATACCTTACATTATTATGGTACATTTGTCACAAGCAATGAACAAATATTGAACATTATAATTTGCCATTTAACTATTTTTTAGTATACAGTTCACTGGCATTAAGTATATTCACATCGTTGCACAATCATCACCACCATCGATCTCCAGAACGTTTTTATCTTGCAAAACGGAAACTTTGAACCCATTAAACACTAACTCTGTCCGCCCTCTCCAGTCTCTGACAGCCACCATTCTTCTTTCTGTCATAATGAACTTAACTACTCTAAGTACCTCATATAAATGGAATCATGTATTATTTATCTTTTCGCGATTGGCTTATTCCACTCGACATCATGTCCTCGAGGTTCATCCATGTTGTATTATGTGTCCAAATTTCTATCCTTTTTAAGATTGTATAATACTCCATTGTGTGTGTGTGTGTGTATGTGTGTATAGCACATTTTGTTTATCTGTTCATCTGTTGATGGGCATTTGAGTTGCTCCCACCTTTTGGTTAGTGTGAATAATGCTGTTCAGAAAGACTTTCTTTGCCCAACTCTATAACCTTGGTACTGCCAAGGTCACCTCTACCAATTGTTTATCTCACAGAGTTTGGGAGCTCATTTCCCTGTCTGCCTGTCACACTAGACTTCGGGCTCCTTCAGTGCAGGTGCCATGTCAGTAAGATGTTTGTCCCTGTTTCCCCATGACATAGAGTGCTTGGCTCATGTGAGATGCTCAACAAATATTTGGAATGTGTGACTATAGGATGGATGGATGAGTGGGTGGGTGGGTAAGTAAGTTGGTGGGTGGATGGATGAATGGATGCTTAGATGGATGAGTGGGCAGATGGGTACATGGGTGGGTAAATGGATAGGTGAATGAGTGGATAGACAGATGGATGGATAGAAAGGTGAGGATACCCAGAGGATGAGCCTAAGCAGGTTCCTCAAGGAGCAGAATTTGATACCTACTATCAAGCCCAATGGGTGAACATGTGATTATAAACAACAGTCTAGGACAAAGAGAACACACCACGTTAAACTAGCATAGAGCATAGATAAAGAGTGGAGCCCAAGGTGCAGTAGGGGAGTATATTGTTTAACCTAAAAATTTTAATATTTAATAAAATAAAATGAATCAGTGACACTATTATCCATGATCCTATTGCCAAAATGGATACTATTGAACTTTAAATACAAAAGTAATGTACAAACAGGTAATTCATAGAGGAAAGGAAGGAATCAAATGAAAATTAAAAATGTCCTTCCCAACCAGTCTCTCTACAAAGATAACCACAGTGACAGAATCTTGTATATTTACAGTCATTCTTGGGGGAATTTTCTATGATTTGTGAATATACATCGGCCATGCCCTATCTAATGAGTACCTGTTCATTCATCGCGTAGAGATGTCATCATTTACTGTTCCTCATTGAGAAGAGCATTGAGCTTTTGGCTCTTACTAACAAAAATACAGTCTCTCAGAGTACCTTGTGAGTATACCCATGGGGCAAATTATTTGAAGGAAAACTCCTGGGCTCCATTTTTAAACATACATGTACTTTTAAATTTTGGTAGATGTTCGCAGATGCCCTGCCCCAAAAGTTTGAACCGGCTTATGTGAAGGTGAGGGATGAGCCACCCCAGTGGAAAGACGTAAGGTTGGGGCATGTAGTCCAGTTTACTTCTGAACATTATTAGGACATTTTACAGAATAGGTCATGATATTCCCTAATTTACAGTAAATTCTGAAAGGGGGTGGAGATGGCTTCTTTACCCATGAGCTATGCACAGTGGATCAAAAAAGTGGGAGAATTCATAGATGTTGCACTCAAAAACAATTTGAAGTTCTGTCCGTTCTCTTGCCCTCTGTGGATGTATTTAAAGTAGAAGAGACAGGCAAGGTTAAGACTTTCCGTCTCTTTCCCTTAAGAGTGATGTGTGATTCTCTACTGTCTGGGAGCTCCAGGGTCTGACCCACAGATTGGCTGTCACTAATGCTGGGAAGAAGTGTCACTGGTTTGGCATGCCCTAATTCCATGGCATTTCCTGCTTCCACGGGTCAAATGTCAGCCCCATTCAGTGTAGGCTGAGGAAACTGACGGAAGGGAATTTGGGGCCGGATGTTTCACAGGGTACAAATGAAGTAGTAGTAGAAAAATTGGCAAGAATACTTTAGCATATGTGTATAACGTAACTTAACTGCTTTGCCTGGCATCTCTCCTTCAATACATCCTGCCTGGTATTTGCATTAAAAAAAAATCAAAGAGCATATAACATGCTTATAAGTTTTTCTATTTTTTTTCTCCATAGTGCAGTGGGAGAAAAGTACCTTCTCTTTTAAATTAGAGATAGAAAAATATAGACATAGATGTGTCATTTTTCTCCTTTAGAATGAGAGGTGGCTGGGGCTTTACAAAATTTCAGTCTCAATACATGGTATTATCGGTGGAGAAAATCTACTTAAGCAACATAAACTTCCCATTAACCATAGTACCTTCTTTCTCTGTAACACTTGATTCTTGATGGGTTAACTCATTTGGAAGTCAATTTTCTCCACCATTGCTACAATGTTAGTCTGGAAACCAGTGGTATGAAACTTGCAAAAAAAATATTATTGTGATATAAAATAATGTGTTTTAGGGTATTACATTTATGCAGTACACAATGCAAACATGCAATACATGGTTTGCTGTGAAATGCCTGATCTCATTTCTCTCCCTGGCTATGCAGTTTTTCTCCCCAGAGACCCCACCATTACCATTTTTGTGCATTAATCCAGAGATAGTCAATAAATACATACAAGCATATTCACATCAATAGTAACATGTGGTCACATTCCATTAAAACCAATTCTAGGGCAATGGCAAATTTTTTTCATAAGTAAAAGGTATAGAAATGAAAACTTGTTTTATACAGTTTATTAGATAAAAATACTATCAGATAAAAATATCAGAATCATAGTATGAATCCATGGAAATGGTGGCATTTCTCTTCAGTGTATCTTGCTTTATTTAGAGCAAGTGCAGTATTAGCATCATAGGTTTGGAAGTCTGAAAAAGTTATGGGTTTGGCTATGCCTTTCACTAGCTGTGTGACTTTAGCAAGCTCTCCATTCTTCAAAACCTCACATTCCTTATCATCCGAGGGGAGAAGAATGTCTCTGCCCAAGGGTTGATGCAAAAGATTAATAACATAAGGTATAAAGGACCCGCAACATAGTAATACCCAGTGAAGTGATTTGTTTATTCTCCTCTTTGCCTACCCATATTATGATTTACTGCGGCAGATCCTCAAACAATATTTTTGTGCTCTACTTGGCTAAGTTTGATGGTTTCAAAAAAAAGAGAGGGAGAGAATGTTGTGCAATCCAGGAGTAGTGTCTTCTGATCTATTAGTAGCCCCGACCTCATTCCCCACTTCTTTGCTGTGTTCATACATGAACAGAGTGTGGGGATGTTCACCTTGTCTCTCAGTTGCTTTCTTCCTAGACAATTCTAACGACTATGGGGACAGTGATTCTAGAGGATGTGCCAGGTACCCAGATAACATCCAGCTTGCAAACTTTTTCTAGTCTCCCTCAAGCACTTTTTGAACTACATATTAACTGGCAGGCACTAACTGATCAACACTTATGTGCACATATGGAAGTAACATTCATCAGGTGTTGGGCAGGTGTTGGGGGAGGAGGGGATGGGTAAAATCACACCTAATGGGTGCAGTGCACATTTTCTGGGGAATTGACAGGCTCATAGCTCTGACCTGGGCTGTGCAAAGGCAATATATGTAACCAAAGTGTTTGTACCCCTGTAATATTCTAAAGTTAAAAAAAAAAAAAAGATTGGATTGGTTCAAGTCCTATGACTTTGTTTTTTTTCCTCAGATATTTCAGATATTCTGCATCTTTTGTATTTGCAGATAAATTTTAGCACCATCTTGTCTATTAAAAAATATATATTGATATCAATGGGATTGTATTAAGTCTATAGATATGCTGGAATAAAATTGACTTCTCAAAATATTAAATATTATAATTCAAAAAAAAACTGGAATATTATTTAAAAATCAATATTATTTTTTTCATTATAAACAACACTCCCCCCATCTCTCCTAATTGTTATACTGCCAAATACATGGACTCTTCTCACCTCTTTGGGTTCCAGAGTGCCCTTCACCCTCAAGATGGGGACAGTGATTGGGCAGAATCAACATTGTTAAAATGTCTATACTGCCCAAAGGGATCTACAGATTCAGTGCAATCCCCATGAAAATATCAACATCATTTTCTGCAGATCTAGAAAAAGTAATTTTATGCTTCATATGGAACCAGAGAAGACCCCGTATAGCAAAAGCACTCTTAAGCAAAAAACCAATTGGGAGAGTTTATGAGAGTTTAGAAGAGACAGATGGGTGTCTCTTTAATGACCCTGGGCTCCTCTCAAGAGATTGTCTTTCATGTAGAGACCAGGAGGGGGTCTCTGTTCCTTTCTGCCATTTTCTGTTAACTCTAAAGGAGGGAGATTACTCAAGAGAAAAAGGGGAGAGTGTGTAGTTTTGGTTTCAGTGCTGGAGCTACTGATTAATAGACTTGTAAGATGAGTGTTTTTGTATGGAGATGTAGCTAAGGTCATGTTTCTGAAGACTGAGTTTGGGTTATAATCCTGGCTTTGCTGCCTGCCACCCAAGTGACCTTGGATGAATTATCGAACCTATCTGGGCCTCAGTTTCCCCATATGAAAATGAGAATTGGATTGTTGTGAGGCATTAGGGCAGCTAACAGAGAACCTCAAACACTCCTGTCTACATGTGTTGGTAAATGCTATGAGATAGCATTTATTGAGTGCTTAGTGTATCCCAGGAGCTGGGTTAAGAAGTTCATGCCAGAGGGGCAGCTCTGGAAGAATAGTAACTCGTGAAAGAGACACTGAGATCCGAATGTTTGAGTTTGAATCTTCTCTCCCACAATTACAAGCTGTGGTCTTAATCAGTCTCCTTAACGTTTTCTTGTCTTCAGATCCTTCGTCTGTAATATGTGACGATTCGATGAGATGATGTGTGCAAAACACTTTGAGAAATGCCTGACACATACAGATCACTGAATCGATGTTGGTTACTCTTACTGTATTACACGTTAACACCTGTTAGATGGTGTAACTTGCCTAAGTTCATGCAACTCAGAAGATGCAGGCAGAAAACTTGAGTTGCTTTTGTCATTTCCTCCCTAGGAGTAGGAGTTAAATGAGCGTCATTCTGAAAATGAAGTCTTCCTCATCTCCAAGGGATGAGGATGCCCAGGTATCCCCGGAAATGTCACCTTTGGGGCACATTCTATAAACTGTACAAAATGAAGTCTCCTGTTTCATCTCCCCAGGAAGACCCCTCTGAAGCATCGCTACCTACCCCTGCAAATCCATACCACAGAGGCAAGAGGATGTCAGTAGGATTTGTTCTTCCCGCAAAATCCCTGCAAAGATGTATGAGGCTGCATATAAATTGCATTGAATAGGCCAGCATTGCTTTTATGCTGAATATCAGTGAAAAGTATGAAACGGAGATTACATTTTCAATTCTGGTTTTTCCCCCAAAGCTCTACAGAAATGCCCTCATCCCCCACATCTATCACAGCAGAATTGCATGGGTGCGGAGTCCCAGACTTGCCTTCCCGTGCTGAGAAGCGTACGCGACGCTCGCTGTCAGGCTGGGACTGTGGGTAACGTGCTCCTTAACGGCTACTTCCTTCCCCTTCTCCCAAATCTCTGCCTTTTCTCTTACTACTTTTTGTCCATAACATCTATCACACATGAGGATCACAAAACCAACCACAAAATAATAGCATTCCCACGGATGCTAAAATTGGTATATCTGTCTCTTGAGTTGTTCAGGGCAGAATTAAGACATGGATGCAAATGTGGTTCATCCACCAACAACGAGGAACATGCTTATTACTTCTTCCTGAAATACATATATTCATACCATCTATTTCAGTTTCTATCCCCAAACAGCCCCTAAATCATTGTCAGTACCTGGGCTGCAGCTTGGGTCTATGGAAAGAATGTTTACCGGTGGGGCATGGGGAGGGGGGAGTGTGGTTATGCATCTGGCTTTACATCAGCTTTAGCTTCAATATTTCAACAGCCCTTTCCTGCCCCCTGAATGCGATTGCCTGGCTGGCTCCCCAAAGAGACAATGTGCTAAGTGGACTTGACAGATTCCAGGCTGGCTCCATATGGCCAGGCCTGAGTTACATATTCCTGGGACCCCCCCAAGCTGCTCTCACCTTATTAAGATGGAAGTAACTACATGCAAGTCAAGTTCACTGCGTCGGTTTTAATTCTTTGGGCCCTGGGGACCAGTCTCAGACTTCAAGGTGGAATTGGATGTAACATCCTCCACTGCAAACATGACCTTTTCCTTCCCTCCCCGTAACCACCCAGCTGGGTGGAAAGTTGGTGAAAAATGGACCCAGAGCTCAGGAAAATCTGCACATAAACACATAAAAAAAATACAGAAATGACACCAGAGGGCTTTCTTAGGGTCGGCAGCAGAGTCTCACAAAGACATCTAAGCATCTTGTTGTTTATTACTGGATCTGTTCTGTCTGAACCTTCGGACTCCCACACATAATTGAGACTTTGACTTTGATTCATAAGTATATAATTTGAACTCCTCCTCCCCACACTGTGTTAAAGCCATGGAGAAAATTAACTCCAAATCAAACGAGTGCATTTCAAATGGAGGGACACTCGCAGCCCAGTGATGAAGGGCTGGAGTCGAATCCCATGCATTTTAAATAATAGGAATTTGTTAGTGTGGGTCTATAAAAAGAGAGGTTTTTGATGTCTTTTCACTTTACCTTGGGTATATAGAACATGTTGGTACGTTTATATAATGTGGTTTTCCGTGTTGGGACAGCACTGTAGTTACGCAGAACGGAGAAGGGGACACCAAGAAGGCACGGAGTCACCTTGTCGGAATAGCTAAGAGGACTAGCAAGAGGAAGATGAGCAGAATTTGCTCCAAGTGGCTTAAGGGGAAAAATATATCCAAAGGGAAGGTTTTTCTCTTTTTAAGGGGGTGGAGGGGAGGAGTGGGAGGAGAGTTAGAGAAATGGTGTAGCAACCCAGCGGAGCTGCTGGAGAGAAAGTGCGAGAATGTTTGTGATGGGGTGAAACGTGCAGCGGATGCAGAGGGGTCGTCCCTTGTGTGAGGTCCGAGGTTCCAGCTAGCCCTGAGGTTCCTGATTCTGGACATCGGCACACCCACAGTGGGAGGATTTCTGATGCAATTGTGAATCGACCGTGATTATAAATGATTCGGGTGACTTCAGGAGCCATTTTTGCCAGCTTTTCACTAAATGCAACGAAAACCTCAGCCTCTGAACATGGGGAGTTGAATCCGTTTGCTTGTCTTTTAGCTAACAGTAACCCCAATACTGACTACAGTCATTGCTGGATCTGTGTCCTGCTTGCTGAAGAAATGGGTCCCATCTAAATGCCAGAGATAGCCTGGGAATGTTGGTAACATCCTTTGCACGGTTCCCGATCCCTGCAACCAACACCTTGAAATAGCTCCGCGTGGCAGCTCTAAGTGGGCCAATCTGTCAATTCAAGGTGTATGGGTGAAGAGTATTATCATGTGCCTGCTTTCTGTGATGTGCCAAACATTGCATCTATTCCCTCCAGATATGCGGTCTCATTTAAACCGCCCAGCCACCGTGGAAAAGTAGAAGAGTTTATCTCCCATCCTGAAACAGAGAAGCGAAGGTCGTCTGTGGGAAAGGACTTGGGAGCCTTTTTCCTTCGGGGCGAAGGCAGCTGGGTGGGTCTGGGGTGTGAAGTAGGAAGCAGGGCCTGCAGGTCTGATCCCAGTGGAGTGACCAGAGGACAGAGGGCTCCGCTACTGCTCCACCCCGGGTCAGCCTGTGAAGGCAGCTGCGAAATGTCTTTAGCGTGATAATGGCATAGTCCCACCTTCTCCCCAGCGTGCTGGGTTTTTGACGTAGCTCTATGTGAAAAGTCTTCTCCAGAACAGCCCTCAATAATTCACTTTAATAATAGACATTCTCAGTTTAAAATTGGGGGTTTTTATCTGGGATTTCCCTTTCCCCGGTGTGTACCAACAATGTTTATTAAATTCATAGCAACGTGCAGATGCTGGGTCCTGGTCAGACTGAGGCTGGTGCGCAGGCACCAGCCACAACCCCGTGTGACGTGTGTCCCTGGTGGCGTGTGTCCGCTCGGCAAGCACCTGCCTTTTGCTTGAAGAGACTATTTAAGCTGTTGATCGCCATGCTCTTGAGAAAAGGCTGAATATCTTGGGTCTTTAACGACGTATTTGAGCTGTGTGTCTTGGGAGAGCCACTCAAACTCTCTAAGTTCCAGTTTTCTTTTCTTTTCTTTTATTATTTTTAACTTTTTATTTTGAGATAATTTTAGACTTATAAAAAAGTTGAAAAAATAGCATAGAGAGTTCCTGTATGACCCTGACTCAACTTCCCCTAATGTTAACATCTTTTTTTATTTTCATTTCAGCATATTACAGGGGTGCAAATGTTTAGGTTACGTATATTGCTTTTACCCCACCTGAGTCAGAGCTACAAGCATGTCCATCACCAAGACGGTGCGTACCATGCCCGTTAGGTGTGAATTTACTCATTTCTTCCTCTTCCTCCCACCTGCCTGACACCGATGAATGTTACTTCCATACTTGCACTTAAGTGTTGATGAATTAATACCAATTTGATGGCAAATGCATGTGGTGATTGTTTTTCCATTCTTGTGATCCTTCACTTCGTAGAATGGGCTCCAGCTCCATCCAGGATGATATAAGAGGTGCTAGATCACCATTGTTTTTGCTTAGTAGAACTCCCTGGTATACTTATACCACGTTTTATTAATCCACTCATGATCTTCAGGTGGGGGTGTTCCTCTTGCCCTGTCTAATCTACCACACTGGGCCTTGTGAAGCAACTTAGGGTCACGGCTGCAGCAGGGATCGTAGCGCACGACACTTCTGAAATCCAGTCCCTCTTCTGTAGTTTCTGTCACCCTCAGGTCCCCTCTCTGTAAACCAGGGCCAGCAATACTGACCTTGTACCGTTCAGAGCAGCGGTGCCCAACTTTTTTGATACCAGGGACCGTTTTCATGGAAGACAATTTTTCCATGGACTGGGGAGATGGGGGATGGTTTGGGGATGATTCAAGCACATCACATTTATTGTGTACCGTATTTCTATTATTTTACATTTCTGTCATTATTACACTGTAATATATAATGAAATGATTATACAACTCACTATAAGTTGGGGGCACCTGGTTCAGAGGATGAAGAGAGAGAATGCCTAGTACTTAGTAGGTGCTCAGCTAATATGTATCCCATTTGCACAAAACAGAGAGCAAATGCGATAGTCCTTTGGGAAAAATAAATGTGATAGAAATATCAGTTCTTTGTTCTAATTATCACCAGCTTTTTTTTTTTTTTTAACTGGTGCGTTGTTTACTGCTTGAAAGCTGCAAGCCGCGTTTCCATAACCCCCTGGTTTCAAGCACAGACTCATTTTCAGTTGCGGATCCCCCTTTGCCTGAAGGCCTCAGTGCTGTGTGAGCAGATTCAGCGCTGAGAGCTGTGTGTGGAGCTGGGAGCGCAGGCCACTCTGCTGCTGAGAAATCCTCTTTGCCTCCGAGGGCACCGGCGTGCCTGCAAGGGGATGTGGGAAACCATTGGCGAGAAGTCGTAATTAACGATGTGCCGGGTCTTGGCACTTACCGAGGAAGCAGAAAGCCGCTGGGCATTGGAGCGGCATCTTGGATAAAAGTTGTCCTCCTGGGGCTGCAGCTCTCTGAGGGGAGGTGGGGGTTGCTGGCAGGGAGGGAGGCTGGTTGGGGGAGACTCGGGGGGCACTGTCTGCCTCCTCGCCACGTGTGATATCAGACTGATACGGACAGAGAACCCTGACTCTTGCCATGAAACACCCTGGGCTGGAATTCTAGCTCTGCCTTTTATTCCTTGTGCTATCTGGGCGTACGTCGCTCTCGGAGCCTCACTTTTGTCTGTTTGGAAATGGGGACAGTGCCACATACTCTGCAGGGCTGTTTGGATTAGAAATTGGATATTATAAATGGAACGTAGGATTCAGAAGAGCCGGGGACAAAATATTAAACAGGGAAGATGTAGTCCCCATCTTCAGAGTGCTTATAGTTTTGTGGATAATGTAAATTATATTATCTATAGAACACGTAAACTTGTGGATATTTCTGTAGATATTTCTGTAGAATTTATGTACATATCTCTAGCGATATTAACTATAAATTGCTGCTAAATTATTCAGATACTTTTTATAATATAAATTGTTCTTCTTTGGTGGAATATTGAGATTCCCCCGTAGTGCAAATTACCCTCTTTTGGTGAGTTAGCAAGAATCTATCATACCTTAATTTGATCTTGCTCGCTGCTAGGCTGTTTTGGAAGTTAACTTTCCCCTCAGATGACTGGAGGCTATTAAATACATGCAGAAAAGCTTGCATACAACAACAACAACAACATCTCCTATTGAGAAGTTATTTGGTCCTCCTTATACCAACCTTTTAAGACTGCTTGGAGTATTACATGAACTACAGATGCTCCTTGACTTATGATGAGGTTATGCCCCAATAAACCCATCATGAGTTGAAAATATTGTTAAGTTGAAAATGCATTTAATACGCCCAACCTACCGTAGCTTAGCCTAGCCTAGCCTACTTTAAATGTGCTCAGAACTCTTCCCTTAGCCTACAGTTGGGCAAAATCTTCTAACACAAAGCGTATTTTATAATAAAGTGTTGAATGTCTCATGTAATTTATTGAATACATTACTGAAAGTGGAAAACAGGACAGTTGTATGGATACTTGAAGTATGCTTTCTACTGAATGCATATCGCTCTCACAACACCGTAAAGTCAGAAAGTCGTAAGTTGAGCCATTGTTAGTCGGGGGCCATCTGTATGGCCTATAAATCAGTTGGCACAGTGTATATATGTAGCGAGGGCTGGTAATTGTCTTCGCAGTAGCAAGCACTCCTGCTTTATAGTAACAACAATAATATTTTGTAGCCTCTGCCCCATCTTGTTACAGGGAGAGTTACATGATCTAATACATGCAGAACTCTTTGGACATTGCATTATAAGAGCTCAGTATCAGCTACAATCACCATCATTAATGCCATCTTTACAGCAATTCTGTGCAGCGTATTAGGTAGAGGTTACAGCCTGACTTTACAGTGGGGGAAATGAGGCTCAAAGAGGCTTGTTCAGTCCATACAGCTAATAGTGGTTGTGGTTTTCATGGCCAGCAGTAGTCTCATTCCTGAAGTTGTCCTTGTACCTCTTTAGTCCCTCCTATCGTTTCCCTCCAGTTCTTTTCAGTTTTTTTTTTTTTTTTTTTTAAATCAGGAGTTTGCTTGTGTCTTCCCTTGATTGCTTGGGATTTGTTTTGGAAGGCAGGCATTTAAATCATGCCCAGCCCCAGGTACCCACAGCCTGCACCTGCTCCGCAAGAGAACCCAGGAGGAAGAAAATGCGGTGATAGGCGTCTCTTGTCAGAGAGGCTCCCTTGCTTGGAGTCAGAACCCACGGTGATGAAGGAATTTTCCTTCCTCGGTGTATTTGCTTGTGTTCTTGGATGTGCTGGTAAGCCCCTGCCTACCCACCTCTATGTAAATGAGTCCTCCCACAAGCTCGGGATGTTCTGTCCCCAAATCCTGAACACCACGTACAGGAGATGGGCTTGGCTGTTGCAGAAACGAGAACTGAAAGAGGGGGGACGGCTTTTGCCTGCAATTAACTCCTTCTAGACTTTATCCTGGGTTGAAAGAGGCCTTCACCTGGACACAAGATTTGAAAACGTGCACATCACTGTAAGTCGGTTTTCCCAGGTCATGAACCTGGGCCGCTCAGCCTGGAACACTGGGGGAGGACAGGGAAAAGCCACCCTCACACTAGAAGGTACCACCCTTTGATTCACCTTCCCCAAGGTGGAGGAGCTCAGTTCCTCCAGCTGTACCAGGGCTGTGTTAGAATTCCAGAAGGAGTGCACAGCATCTGTTAATCAGCTACTCTGTGTCGGTGGGGAGAGACTTCTCAGCAGACTATTTTGAGTCCCTGCTGGCCACTGTGAGGGGCTTGAAGTGATGCTTAGATTGTTGACTAAGAGCGTTGGCTTTGGCATCTGGCAGACCTGATACTGTATCCCAGTTCAGCTTTACTGACCAGGTGAACTCGGACGAGTTATTTATCTTCTGTTAGTTTCATTTCACTCATCTTTAAAAGGAGAGCAATAATTTATGTCTTGAGAAAATAAAAGTATATTTGATAAGTGCTTAGCACAGTGTCTTACACCTAACAAGCACTCATTGCATGGTAGACATTGTGTTGCCTGTCGGTAATGCCCAGCCCCTGCCTATGATGCCAGCTTTGTCGTTTACATATCAGGGTGCAGGTTTGGGTGGAGGATGTAGGAAAGGCAGTGGTCTTATTGAGATGACTGATTGTAGACTATTTGTTTATTGTCTTACATATTGGGAAATGTTGATATTTGAAAGGTCAGTTTTCTAGAGTTGGGTGTAAGTCCAACTACCCGAGACAACAGGTTATTGGGTCCATATGGCTGTGTATCTAGGGTTAAGAACCAGATTCATGAATAAGTAAAATATCTCTCATCCTGAGAAATTCGACTTTATGTGGTGTGTAGAGGAGATTGCACATCAGGTGTTTTTTAAATTACTATTTACACACAGTGTAATTCACTGACTTAAGTGTACAGTTTGAATTTTGGTAATCATACACAATCTTACAACCTATGGTTTCGTCATCCTAAAAAGTTTCCTTGTGCCCATTTTCAGTCTGTTCTGCCCCCATCCCTAACCCCTGGCAACTGTCAATCTCCTTTCTGTCCCTGTTGTTTTGAATTTCATGTAAATAGAATCATACTGTACATAGTCTTCTGTGCTTGACTCCTTTCAGTTAGCAGGCTGTTTCTGAGATTCATTCATGATTGAGTGTATTAACATTTCATTCCTTTTTATCACTGAGTGGTATCCCATGGTGGGAATACATGTCTATGTGGACACACATGTTTCCATTTTTCTTGGGTAAATCCTTCAAAGTGGTGTTTCTAAGTAACACAGTAAGTCCAGGTTTAACATTACAAGATATTGTTAAACTGTTTTCCAAAGGGGATGTATTGTTTTGCATTTCCACTAGCGATGCAGTACTAGGTAATGTTTTTTAACACTTCCAGCTGTCCATACTATGTCAGCTAGCATTGATGCCCTCTGACCTCAGCTGTTTCTGGTTTGATGCCCACCTTTGGGCTTCAGATGAATAAGGATATTGTTAGTACCAGGAAAAAGAAGACATGTGTGCCAACCCATACGTCCCAACCTGCTCAAAACTATTGTAGATTGAGGTACCACTTGGGTTTCCATAATTGAGTTGCATTTACATATCTTGCATATCATAATTTGTAGGCAGCCTTAAGTTTCCTAGCATTAATCCACTTGTGTTTTTTTTTTTTCCAATAACAGAGGATTTACCCTAGGTATATAAGAAGAAGTCAGATTCACTCATGTGGGAAAAGGTTTCCACCTGCCATAGACACATCAGTTAATAAAGGACATGTATGTTTACTGAGCTACCTGTGATTTTGCTTTACAGCTCTCATGACCAGTTCTATCTATACACGCATAGGCACACACAGATGCACACTCATGTGTCGTGTTCCCCTCCCCACGTTCCCAGGCAGACCACACGGTGCTTGTTAATGTTTTGCCTTTGCTACGCACTGTTGCTTGTACATTTCTGGAAGGCATTTTTACCATCTTCTGCACTCTGCCTTGTACTTTCATTTTTCTCCTAGCTGAACTACAAATGGATTAACATGCTTAATAGGTTTTCCTTGAATCCAACTGGATGCTTCTATCTCCCACACATGCTATTTTTAGTTTTGAAACATGATGGAGAACGAGGTGAAGGAACTGAAGATGTGACCTTTGTCTTGGGGTGAAGAAGCTCTCAGCCCCCAAATGGGATGTCCCCACTCTCCCAGGCCACCGCCTCAGGATTATAAAGGAGAGGTTTTAAATAGAAAACTTTTATGTAAGCATATGTCTAACTGATACCTACTTTTCTATTACGTAAAACATAATAAAAATTATATCTATATATAATTTTCCCTCAACTCTCTCGTATCTGAATATTAAATCCCATGGCTCCCCAAATCAGTTTGGTGCTCAACTTAATAGCAAGTGTCAGATTTCACACACCACCTATTTTTGTAAATAAAGTTTTGTCGGCACGTAGCCACATCTACTCATGTACATAGTATCCATGGATGCTTTCTCATTACAATTGCGGAGTTGAGTTGTGGCAACAGAAATGAATGCCCCATAAAGTTGAAAGCATTTTCTATCTGGCTTTTTATTTTAAAAAATTGTTGATCCTTGCTGTGTGGTCCCACTTCTGTCTGCAACTTCATTGTTCTGTCTGTGGGTCCTTGTGTTTCTCTCTTCTATGACAGCAGTTAGATTTGTTCAATTAATCTTACCTTGGGCCAGTCACTCCTCTGGGGTTCGTATCTATGCCTATAATTTGGGCGTGAGAATAGCATTTCCCCTATAGAGTTGTTTGACGGTTTTGGGGTGGAAATAGGTGAACTGTACCTGGCGTGCACAGGGTCTAGTTCACATGAGCTCACTGAATGGCAGCAGGGTCTGATGTGGGGCCCCCGTTATGTTCTGGATGGTGTCACCTGCTATTTCAGGGCAGAGGCTGGGAAACAAGTCACTAAGCTGAGGCCTGGAGGACCAGACAGAGAACCAGGCCTGTTACTAGGAGACAAGTCCTGCAAGAGTCAAGGTTCCAACACCAAGGCCCTTGGCTACCCCTTCAGCTTCCTTGCTGTTCTGCAGTCGGTGCAAACACACGCCTCACTTCAAGGCATTTGAACTTGCAGTTCCCTGTGCCTGAAATTATTTCCCCCACGGTAGCCACATGGCTCACTCCTCCCCCAACTACTTCATCTCAAAGAGCACCCCATCACCATTGTCCTCACCATATTTCTATGCCTTTGTACTTCTCATCCATGTGTTTATGGGTCAGTGTCCTGTCTCCTGTACTAGCAAGGCACTCCCCGTGTGGTTGAGGAGTTTATCTTGTTATATGCCCAGCACAGAGAACTTTTGCCTGGCATAAAATAGGGGAACAATAAATACTGGTCAAATAAATGAAAGAATGGATGGACATTCCCCAAAGGGAGAATTTCTTTCAGTGCCTGAGGATTCTCACCCCTCATCTCTCTCTCCCTCCCCCTTCCCATGAACATAAACAAACAGCCCATAATAATCTGTTCCCACTGCCGTTCACATACACGTGAAAACACACACCCAGACCAAACACCACACACGCAGATGCCTGGTGCATGGGCACGCTCTCAAACCTCTCCACGCAGACACATTCTCCGGAGCAGTCTGGATGCAGCTTGTAAAAGTGCCTCCTCGTTCACCACTCGGACAACCTAACAGCCTCTTCAGTGAGATCCTGATAGCTTTATTGGAGAGGTCCAGGCTGCGGTTTAATGAAGGCCATTTAACAGTCAATCTCAATTCTAGGGAAAAGCAAATCTTTATTACCGGCATCCGATCATTTCTGCTCAGGGATTCCCACCCTTGGAATGGATTTTTTTTTTTTTTCTTGTTTCAGGGCCTCTTTTCTAATTAACTCTGGAGCCTGGATTACAAGAGGCCGCACTGTGAATGGAGGGGACACCTCGGTGGAAGTAAGCAGTGGAGGTGATGTTTAATTAAAGAGAAGCTGTTAGAGGGAAGAGACCGGAGCAGGCTGGAGCGCTAATCCTCTTGCCTTGCTCCCGTGTCCCCGCGTGATTGTGATTGATGAGCTGACACCTCACATCTCCATCTGCAGTGCGCGGACCCCGCGGGCGGAAGGGGCTCGGGCTCGCTCGGCACACGCTCTTAGCCTGATGCCGTTCTGGGCCGGTGACAGGGACGGCTGTGCAGTTCCTTTTCTCTTTCGGCTTTTTTCTCCTTTGTTAGGTAGGTTGGTATAAATTCAGATATACAACCATATACAAATACATGTGGGCCTTGCCGTATCTGTCTCCCTCCCTCCCTGTCTGTGTATCTTTATAAAACTTCGCTGTGGATGCATCTCAGTATCTTTGTCTCCGTGTCTGTCTCTGTTTTCCCACGTTGTCTAGATCTCTCTGTTGATCTCTTACTGTCGGTCTTTTCGTCTCTCGTAGACCTGCCCTATCAGGTTAATACTAGGGAACCTCTAACTGAGATCGTTTTCCCCCCAGCAGTATTAATGTTTGAGTAACTGAGAAACTGCCTTTGGTTAAGCATCTACTAAATGGTGGGAACTCCCTGAGCTACCTTTTGACCATTATGTCATAGTTGTTCTTATAATAGCGAGCATTTATTAATCTCTTAATGCATGCCAGGTCCTAATGCTAAGCACATGATGTTACCTAATCCCATGTCGTCTTCAAAATAATCTTTTGTGGTAGCTACTCTCACTGTTCCCATCTTGCTGATGAAAAAACTGAGGCTTAGAGAATTAGACACACTATCTTGAATCCACACTGTAGCGCATCAAGATACAACTTTACTTCTACCCTTTAATGATGCATTTACAGTGGTTTTAAAAGGTAAAATGAATTTTCCCAAGTCAGAGAGTTTAAAGAATGAAATTCTTGGAATCTTTCTCCAGATGTGTCTCTCTCCAAAATGCTCCTTTGAATGGACAAAAAGGTCAGTTTGTGTCTCCCAGTGTTTCCCTGATATCTCCCCCACCTTTAAATCTGTGTCTCAGTTGTGTCTCGTGAACATCTTAGCCCTGTGGCAGAGAGGCTGGCTTCTGAATGCGGGAGGCTGCAGAACCTCCGTCAATCTTCTGAGCCACAGTAAATTGGCAGAAATGTCTGATTTGACTTTTTTTTTCCCCCTTCTTCAAGGCAGATGCTTTTCTCATTAGTGAGAAAAGAATGACATTTTGTCTCTCCAAGAGTTCAGGCGTTCATCATAATAGCCGAGCAGCTTCTGATCTGGGAGCTGCCAGCTCCGCTGGGCTTGGGGAGGCTCAGTGCTCTATCGTGGCTTTATCCCTGGCAAGATGAGGTGTGCAGAGTCTATACTGGAACTTATAGTCGCTCCCTAGAGTGGATTGGTCTGGGATTCTGGTTTCCCTGCATGCAGTTCAAATCTTTCTAGCCAGCCAGGCTACCTTCTTAATTAGAGGGGCTGAGTCCAACATAAAAGGAATGGACAATAGATCTATCGGTGCTCTTCATTTTCACGAATCAATGGAAAAGAATGAAAATAAATTAAACTATGACCTTTTCAACTTCAAAAATTAACTTGGGTTAGCAAATTCTACTTTGGAGAAGGAACCACGAGTAAGTTTAAAACTATGTTCTATACTAGTTTATAAATTCAAGCCCAACTCTGGTGGAAGGTACATTTTTGGCAAACCGCAATTGTTCATTATCTTCTAGCCTTAGTGAAACAAGTTTGCCTATGTTTAAAAAAGAAGAGAGAAACTCTAGTAAATATAATCAAATCCCACCTTCCTACAGAAAGAGCTTCTCCTTTCACTCTGGCATTGTTTTGCTCTGACAGCAGGACACTTTATCATTTTAAGAACCCATAGAAACTTAAACTATTTCAGTACCTCATTTTCTTGTGGTAGCCTAAAAAATAATACTGAAAATCTCTTGATCATAACACACTTGGAAAAGTCTAACATCTATTCTTGGTCGAGAAACCCATCAACTGGTGATTATGGAGATTCTGAGAAGAAAAAGAAATGGCTCTCATTTCTTACCATCCCTTCCCCTCCCCAAATCTGCCTCTGAAATAAAGTCATCAGCTCCCTAATTGTGCTAAGGTAGTTGCATGAGATTTATTCTGAAATCAGACCACCCACCAACCCATCTTTGCTTTCCTGGTGGTGCCACCTCCCTCTTCCTTGGGGTCTCATCTACACTAACACTCCCCATCTACGATGGTTGGTTGAATCTACGTCCTTCACCTCTACTTTGCTTCAATGTGTTATCTTGTTCTTGCCCTTGATTTGACTTGATATCGTAGTAAGGAATTCTTCTTGGGTTTTGCTTTAAGATTCAGTCTGCTCAAGGGATGCACCTCCATCATAAGCAGACACAGCCCTTAAGAGCTGAACCAGACACATTGAGCATCAGCTGGACTCAAGGTGTGGTCCCTCTGACTTTGAAAATTCCTTTGAGAGGTCACATCACCTTTCCCTCATGATCTTTGGGCTGGAGTCACGACGGTCTTTTGGATGGTCTCTCTCTGTTCTTTGCTTTATGTAATATTAGCAAGCCTATCTTGGGCTCTTTATTCTTAAGACGTAGTGTAACATCTGGCTCTGTGTTCCACCAAGGCTGTGTTCCACCTGCCCCCAAGTGAAACATTCTAATAGATCCTATAGATATAATGTTTATTTCCATTCACAATTTTTAAATAACCAATGGAATAACACTGTTTTTTATTTAACAGAAATTTTCAGGAAGAATTTGAATTTTAGTAATTCACAACCTCTCAGACCAATCTTCCACAGCTGGTTAATTTTCATTCCACCACTCTGTGTGTTTTTTCTTTGTCATCCTAAATATTGATGAGTGTCATCTATGTTACTAGTGCCCAGGTTAAGAAAACCCTACCCAGTTTACTTGTTTCACTTTTCCGGGATCTGAACCCTGTGTGCCATGCTCCTATATTATGGAACCAGCTCAATTTTCCAGCATTAAACTTACTATGCCAGAAGATGGAAAAGGCTCTGCAATAAACTGGCTACTTAGCATGATTTTGTCTGCATTCTGCACTTGGAATTTCCGACATAATCTTAAGGAAGGCATACAATTCAGTTCTTTAAGATTCATACGCCAATCAGAATATTGTAAAAATTCAAGTAAGAGGAATGCAGATTAACAGGATTCTAAGCAGAAGTCTTTGTTTCTGTCCTTGGTGCTGAAAAAAATCCTGGGGTCAACTTTTCTGCCTTTAGTAAATGTCATGATGTGATTGGACTTAAATGATTATGTGACAAGAGATCAGGCTTTTCTCTGTAATCACCCTTTAATCTCATTTCCCAGAACTGTAGATGATATGGGTGACATGATGGGAGATGTTGTCTATCATAGAACGGTCATGTCCCCTAAGACAGCCTCTAGCCACATGTGACTACTGAGACTGACTAAAACTACATAAAATTAAAATGCAGTTCCTCAATCACATTATCCACCTTTCAGGTGCTAAGTTACCCATATGTGGCTAGCTGTATTAAGACAGCAAAGATAGCGAATATTTCTAGCATCTCATAAAGTTCTCTTGGACATTGTTTCCCTGGGATCATCATGATGGTAGGCTCAGTAATGCCCCCAAATACATCTACATCTTAATCAGTGGAACCTGTGAGTATTACTTTCCATGGCAAAAGGGGCTTTGCAGATGTGATTTAGGTGAGGATATTGGATTGGAGAGATTATCCCGCTTTATCTAGGTGGGCTCAATATGATCACAACAGTCCTTACAAGAGGGACGCAGAGAGATCGAGTCAGAAAAGAAACCAATATGATGACTAAAGCATATTAGAGTGAGTGCATTTTGAAGTCGGAGGTAGAGTAGGTTCAGGTGGCCACTAGAAGCTGAAAAAAGGCAAAGAAACAGATAAGCCCCCTCAGTGCTTCCAGAAAGAACCAGCCTTGGTGACACCTTAACTTTATGTCACTGAAAAACAAGAGCTATAAGAGAATAATTTTATGCTATTGAGTTACCAAGTTTGTGATACTTCATTACGGCAACAATAGGAAACCACCACCATCATCATCATCACACTAGATTCTTGCTTTTAGTTTGAGTTCTTATAATTTTGCCTTCTCAGAGAGTTAAAACAATTCCTTAGGTTTTTAAAGAACTAAGCTCATGAGCAATGGCATCTTTTTCATTTGACATACTCGCATTCACTCAAGGATAATTTCTTCTCTGCGAGCAGTTCATGGAGGCGTGGAGAGTGTGCCAGGAGGTAGCAGTGCCAACTGGGGGCTGTAACAGATAAAGGTGAGATGAGATCATTGACACGGCCTCACTTTCTGATGTTTTAGACTGGGGTGGTTGTCGGCCTGAATCCTGGTTTAGAGCACTGTGTCCAGGTGAGGTGGGCATTGCTAAAGACACAGGTGAGCATCCCATTAAAAAGCTCTCAGGTGAATAAGAACCAAAGCTTGGTTCAGGATTCCAGGGGCACAGTTCAGGGAGAACTTTCCTGCCCTTCCTACCCCTGGGGGCTAGTGTGTTCATTTCCAAGCCCACTGTGCGATTGTGGGTGTGATGAGTCAAACTTATTCTCTGCTCCCTCAACCTGCTCCTTTCCTCCCAGGCTATGTTTGATGGATTATTTCTTTTTCTGGAAAATTTCCTTTACCCACCGTACACTGTCATCCAAGGCATTTCTCTTTTAAATAACGATAACAACAATAATAGCACAGGTATGCAGAGCATAGTGATGGGAACTTCATATGTGTTCCCTGATTTATTTCACACATAACCTTATGAAGGGTATGCGATTTGTATTCCCATTATAATAGACAAGCCAGAACACAAGGAGGTTATGATACTTACTTAAGGTCATCCACCTAGGAAGAGGAAAAGCCAGAATTTGAACAGCAGGCCTTCTCACTCTGGAGATGGCTTGCATCCCAGAACTCAGCAGAACGTTCGCCTTTCTGGACTCCTGAGCTCCTTAATGTCAGGAACTGTGTTACCTTCTTTTATTATGTTTTTTCCCTCGTCCCCTCAAGGAGCCTAGATTATTTTTTGGAAAACCCCCAGCATCTCATTGAAATTCCTCATTTAAATTTATTTTTGCATTCTTTAGATTCGTAATAAGGGCTTCCATATAGAAGGGAAGCCCACACGGAAAACACCCCAGAGAGATCCCGCGGAACATGGTGTGGTGGGAAGGCACCAGGCTGCGTTCGTGTTTTGCGTCTGTCACTTGTTAGCGGCATATCTTTGCACAAGTCATACCTTCCCACCCAGCCTCAGTTTCCTCACCTTCTAAGTGCGGATAATCTATCTGACTCAGAGTCCTTGTGAGGATTTAAAGGGAGAATGAGTCTAAGTCACCTCGGGTATATAAAGGGCTTTATAAATGGTTTATCATCATTTTCATTATCACTATCTTCATTAACATTACTTGTCTACCTCCCACGGTGTGCATTCAAGTGCTTGCCCACATTTAATGTTCATAGTAGACCTTGCTTTGGTTGAATGTATTTATATCCCAACATTGCAACCCTTAACAAAGATTTTTTTTTTAAATTTAATCACTTCAGTGTTCTCCATAGAAAAGACCACAGAATACAAAAACAGTTTACATCATGTAATTGTTCCAAATTATATCTCCTTTTAAAGGAAAAAAATCCTATTGAAATAAAGTTTAGACATCAGTTCTTTTTGCACTGGACACAAGAAAAAGTGAGAAAGTGAGAATTAGAGCCATTGGTACCCTTTTTGATGCAAAGAAATCATCTTGAGAGAGAGCCTCTGATTTTGTCTGCCCTTCTCTGTCTCTGCCGAGCTTTGTCCTTTCTCTCGTGAATGACTGCAGTCACCGTTGCTCCTCCCTCCGTGTCCCCACCCTGTCCTGTCTCCAAAACATCAGCCCTTCTGTGGCCAGAGTGGTCTTTCTAAAACACAAATCTGACCATGCCAATTTCATTCCTGGGACTCTTCCCTGGCCTCCCATACCTAAAGAATCAAATCCAAGCTGTTTTATGTGATATTTCCTTTTTCTCTTTCTGTGCCTTCGACCTTAGTTTCCAGCTCCAATTCCTGCTAAGTCCCCACCACACATATACTCCAGCCATGCAGTCCTGTTCTGAGTGTTCTTTTATGCCCTGATGCCACTATGCGGGCTTTCCTTCTCCCTTGGATTTCGCCTCTCTCATTCCCACTTCTCCTTAAGGTTCAGCTCAACCACTATTACATCCTTCAAGAACAGTTTCATACCTTCCACCTCTGCATTGGGAGCCTTCCTCTCCACCCCCTCTAATAACTTATGCTTATGAAATCCATGATACTTTTTGATCATTGATTTTCCTTTGTCTCTCCCTATCCAGATTTTAATCTCCATTTGAGCAGGGGCTGTTTTCTCATTTCTGAATTTATTTTAATGCAAAAACAAATGCTTAGTCTGAGCCTACCAGGGGCCAGACACAATAGATAAGAGTATCTCTGGTGCATCTCGAAACATAGTCAAGAAATATACCTTGAATGAACCTTGAATGAATGAGTGAGTGAGTGAATGCAAGATATTCTACCATATGTCTGTGAGGTTTGAAAAAGAACTAGTTTCTTTCTGATCAAATTCAGTGGATAACCTTGCAGAGCAAGTTGTAGCTTAGAATGTCTACTGATGCCTTAAGCATTCTGCATACTGGAGCGTGTTCAAGGGCTCTTCTCTGACCTCACACACAGCGGATGTCTGAGCTCTGTAGGCTATTTGTAGAGAGTTTATTTCATCTTTGCAGAAAGCTGCCCAGTATAAATATTAGTCAGTTGATTTCACACAGAGTTAAAACAAGCTTTTAAAAGCCTTTTTACCTCTCCTGTCCCCAAATAGGTACTTTACACAGATTCTCAGAGCCTTGGGAGCTTTGTGGGATTTGCTAAAGTAAGAGTTCTGTTCTGTTCCGATGGTGGCCTTCTCTGAAGGCTTTGCTGGGGTGGATGCTGCAGTTGGACAGAATGGGTCAGGCAGAGTGAAGGATTTCAAGATGGCAAAGGTGGGGTGGGGAGGTTTGGAATTAAGCTTCCCTGTTCTGGGTGGATCTCCATGAGGCCATTCCTAAGAAGGTGCACCTTTGGTGCCAAAACAGTAGCTTGGCATTGTGAAGGGACAGGGGCTTTACGTTTGAGTAGTCTGGGTTCAATCCCAGCTCTGCTGATCAGCTAGACAATGATGACCATGGATTCAACCCAGGCTCTGTGACACCCGAACCAGTGGATATAGTTAGCACTGTCCAACAGAAATATAACATGGGTCACAAATATGAGCCACATGTGTAGTTTTTAAAAATTTTTCTAGTATCCATATTAAAGTAAAAAGAAATAGGTGAAGTTAATTTCAGTGTTTTGTTCAACCCAATATATAATCAAGAATACTTTATCTGATCTGTCCAAACTGTTAGCTTTCCAACATGCAATCAATATAAAACTACTAAAAAGAGATGTTGCATTCTTGTACTATGTCTTACACGTGCAGCCTGCCTCATTTCAGACCAGCCTCCTTTCAACGCTTCAGTGACCACACATCGCCGGTGGTCACCACATTAGGATAACGGGGTGGGGGGAAACCACAATGCCCGAACAGAGCTCTCAAGTTCTTAAAGTGATTCAACTGGAATTACACTACCTGCTTCCCAGAGAGCAAGTGAGATCATGTGACAATTGTTACAGCCCCCACCTTTCTCCTCATAAATGTAAACAACAGGAGGAGGGACAAAGTGTCACAGCATCCTCAGCTGGTTATCTTGGTTGTCGTGTTTCTATTGTTGGACTTCAGACTCCATGAACTAGGCAATGACTTTAGGCAGCACTCTGTCTCCAGTCTCTAGCACGTAGCGGGTGGATTAGCCCTAGCAAGCTACCATAATACAACAAAGAACCGCAAGCTGGTAGCTCCAACAACAGAAATTCATTGGCTCATGGTTCTGGAGACCAGAAGTCTGGGATCCAGGTGTGGGCAGGGCTGATTCCTTCTGAGGACCAGGAGCGAGAATCTTCCCTGGGCCTTTCTCCTAGCCTCTGGTGGTTACTCACAACCTTTAGAATCCTTGGCTTATAGAAGCATCACCCAAATCTCTGCCTTCATCTTAAGGTGGCCTTTCCCCTGTGTTTATGTCAGTGTCCAAATTTCCCCTTTTAATACAATGCAGTTGCACTTAATTAGAGACCCACCTGCTCTTCACTCAGGTATGACCTCCTCTAAACTAGTTACATCTGCAAAGACCCTATTCCCAAGTGTGGTCACATTCTGAGACTCTGTGGTCTGGGACTTCAACATTTGAATTTGAGGAGAAAATAATTCAGCCTCTAACAATATGTTTAATACATGTAAGTCAGATACATGTATAAATAATGATTGAGGATGAGGAGAATCTTTTGGCTATGTTGAATGGGTTGCAAGAATATTCTGTTCTGTCTGAAGAAGATAGACACGTTTAAAATCAAATTAGGAGAACCAGTAAGTGAAGAGGATCAGTGCTGCTCGTGGGCAGTTTTACTCCGCCAAAACACAAGCACCACAATCGCAACTTGAAATATTTGATGTTGTTTTGTATTAAACTTATTTTGCTTCTATCAGCCTCGGTTTTCTTAGCTGTAGCTGCCTCAGTGTTGCTCAGACTAATTGACTGCAGTGTCTTAAGATACACACAATTATTTGCCCAGGTTTGTGCACTGTTAGCATCTGAATAAAACTGTACACTGCTCTATCAATTCTCTCTTATCTACCAGTAATGCAAACTTTTTCCATATTTCCAAAAACCCATTGTCTTCCTTGGATCTGCCTTGAGGTTATGCAAAACCTCTTCCTCCTCAAGTCAGTCTGGCCCTGCTATAGTCCAAACCGGCTCAGCATTCAATCAAAGAGGTATCTCTGAAAGACCACACATCCTTAGCTACAGAAAAACAATATTTATTCATGGACCAAACACGTGAAGAATCTGAGATTCTTTAGTCTCAGGTGGTGCATTGGCTGATGTATGAACTTAAGAGACCCTCATGGTGGGACAAGGCCAGTTACTGAACTTGGCTCTTCACTTGGGAAGATGGAACTATTTGGCTTCCATCCCTCTGAACATACTTACAACAAGAATAAGAACTTCAATACTGGCGTGCTTGTGCCTCGTTGGGTTGTGTTGAATTTGTGAAGCCGATAGAGTTTTATTTCCCCTTTGTTCTCATGAGAGGTCTAGCCACTTTATGTTTCAGTTATCATAGTCTCCATATTCTATTTTCTTATCCTCCATGTAAACGTTTATGAGACAGGAATGGAGGACACACAGAAATGCATCTCGCAGCTAAGCCTATTGGTGTAGCTAGACTTGTTGGTCTTATGGATGGAACATTTAGGAAGCAGGTTGGTGCAGTGGAAATATATCTAGGGTTCAAATCCCAAATAGAACATTTATGAACTTTCTTAACTTGGGCATGTCACTGAGTCACCTGGGCCTCAGCTTCCTCTTCTGTTAAATAGGCATGAACAATACTCAACTACTCTCCAGTACAGGTAAGGCTCAAAAAGATAGTGTGTGTGTGAATGTTCCCAGTAACCTTCATGTTCCATCCCTGGCTGCGCTGTCGTGACGATGGTGATGGCGATGATAACGATTGTCCTGTTTACTTAAACTGACTACCTTTTCCCTCTGTGTATTTCTTTTATTTCAAGCATTTGAGTTGCTTCAAGTGAACAGATGATATCTTGGTGTAGCTTAAGTTATCAGCTCCCTCTCTTTTCTTACCTTTCCTCTTCCTTTCCTAAGACAAGGGAATGCCTAAGGCAGCTTTGTCCTGGTGTGGATCCTTGTTGCATTTACTCTTTGCTTTAACCAAAACGTGTTGGATGATCCACTCTGGGGATGCCATGCTGGCAGTGCTGGGCATATGGTGCCTGGGTCATGGCTCTCATGAGCCTTACAACCCAGTAGCCACCAGGTCTCTGTCTCTGCCCTCTATTTTGTAGGTCCTGTGACTCTGAAAATGTCCTCAGTGCTTTCTTCTACTCTGTTCTCATTGATTCTACCACTCTGAGGATGAGATATTTTCTCCTGACATTCAACATTACAACTGGCCTTTCTGCACATTATTTGTCACCTTCTATCACACCACCTGGTTTCCAGCTCACCCTACCACTCCAAGCTTAGACATCAGTTCTTCTGGAATGCCTTTTTTTTTTTAATAATCCCTGGAGTTTGTTGTATTTTTCTTCTCATGGCACATACCCCGTTGTGCTGTAAATCCTGGACTATCCTGTGAGTCCTTCCAGCCTGTAGCTGTGGAGGTACCAGGGCTGTGTCTGCCTTGTTCACCACCGTAGCCCCCAAACCTAGAACAGCACCTGCCATCTGGGAGGTGATCATTGCTTAGCTGCTGAAACAATTACATGGATATCATGTTCCTGCCTATTTGAGTAGTTCATTGCCCTTGCTTTCTAGTTAGTCTCTTTTCATTGCATTTCTTCCAAGACCAACTATAATTCATTTTATGACAGTCTTTTTTTTTTTTGTTTCCAGTTGGCAAACTATTAGAAGCTAAAACTTATGCAACACACAACGAAAGACAAGGTCATATTTTATCATCTTTGCCTGTTGCAATAACCAGATTAGACATCTTTCTACAAGTGAGGTGAATGCAAGCCAACTGATATTTATCATGTCCAACACCTGATTACAAAATGCAGAAGAGAAAAAGGGAAACGTTAAAGATGCATCAGACACGTGCCTGCCCTTAGGGGGCTTAACTGGATAATTAAAAGTACACTCAAATGTTTAGTTTTTTAAATTCATTATAAATAATATGGGGGCAGTAAGTTGTTGCTGAGTCTTAACTGTGTCATGCCTCCTCAAAGCCATGGGGTTACTAGGCTTTGTTTAGGTGTGCAGTGTAGGGAAAGAGCTGAACAAGAAGAAATGTCGATTAGTGGAAGTGGGGCATAAACTTTTCTCATGGATGGAAAACTTTATAATGTGTTATGAGAGGAAATGATTCTGAATTTATCCATGCCCAAGACAATGGTATCCACTCCTCGTGCTGATTTGTATCCAGAATGTTTACTTTTCTCTTCTCTAGAATAGTCCATCATCTGTAATATCATCCCATTGGGGAGAGTATAGGATTCTCTTTCAGCAGTGTGACTTAATGCTCCCAGTTTTCCAAATCTACTAACGGACCCTTGGTGACATTCTTAGTGAGATGCTTTTGACAGTAGTATCCACAGTGAAGGTGCCATCATTCTAGACTGTTTGGTTCTTATGTATGGTGACTTTCTCTCTTACAAAGGAACTTGTCTCACACCAAATCTATAAATGTCCTACTTCAGCAGCAGGCAGAGAATCCTCTGGCTAGCTCTGATGAAATAGGTAACACAGTGATATTACCCCAAATCATATCTGCAGGGTAATGGTAAGCAAGCTATGTAAGGAGACAGAACCCATCCTTCTTTTGTGGATTTGGTTAAATGTAGTAGTACTAGCAATGGTGCAGGTCATTTAAATTCATCTTGAGTATGAACTTGACACTGATGTGACTCTGGTGATGGTAGTGACAACTTTTTTCCCTCCTTCTTTAGAAGAAAAGTGAGCTGGTGAAAGGAGATGGATTGTGAAAGTCTGTTCAGCATTGGGGTTTCCTCCATACCCAGGAGGGGAAGAATCCTTGCGTTATAATTTAAAGTGCATTTGTCTGTTCTTTCTCTTATGAAAACAAGTTTTTGCCAATGTTTATCTGCATGGTTCAATTTTCTACTTGTTCATCTGACCTTCTGTCAGCACAACTATATCTGTGACCGTGGCGGGAAGCTCCAGCTGTCACTCAGGGATAGATGGCAATGGGGATGATGGGGTGGTGTTGATAGCAAAATACTCACACAGCTGAGCTCTCTGGTCTTGACACCATCTCACAGTTATGCAAGAGGTTATCATTGGGATAAACGGACGAAGAGTACACAAGACATTCCTCAACATTTTTTGAAACTTTCTAGAGACCTACAATTATTTGAAAATAAAAAAAGTTAAAAATAATAGTGGTCATAAGGTTAGGCTCTGGCGTCAGAATTGGATTGGTACAAATTTCATCGTGCACCCTTGGAGTGACCTGAGATGGTTTTCTTAGCCTCCCAAAGCCTCTGATCTATCAAATAAAAATGTTTGTGCCCACATCATGGGGCTATGTGTTGCGTTAAGGGAGTTACATTTGTAGAACATTTAGGACAATAGCAAGCACATGGTGAGAGCCCTTCTGATTGCATTATTGTTCTTACCAATAATGTTATCAATAATATCATCATCGTTAACAATAACTTACACAGGCTCTGGATCTTAGGGTGGCAGGAATAAGGTCTCACACCTTTTTGGAAACCTCCAACTTTGCCCAGAATACTTCAGGACTTTGTCAGACTGTCTGAATAATATTTTGGGTTGAATTGTGCTACTATAACACTTATTAATATCACACCTCATCTCTGCCCACAAAGAGATCAATTATAAATAATGGAAAGAGCATCTTCTTTGGAGAAAGACCTGGATTTCAGACTTGGATATGCCACTTATTAGCTTCAAGACCCTGTTCTTCCTTATCCATGAAGTGGGTGTACTAAAAATAAGTTTGTTACTATAGCTCCTATGGAGATGAAGTTAGAGCCTATATAGAGAGCGACTAACATGATCTGATACTTAGAAGGCGCTTGATGAATAACAGCTGCCTTGACTCTCATTTGGTATTAACAACAGACAGTAATAAGGCATCTGCAGCTATTTCACAAACAGGTGAAGCTGTATCCTACATGACCTTCCAACAACAACAAAAAATCCTTCAGTGCAATGTTGGGGAGTTCCAATGAGGAAAGTTTCTTTCAACACAAGGCAGAGCCACACTTGATGACTGTGACCGTGTTCTGTGCCCTGAGGTGCTAAGTGATTCGGGGCATGTCTCAGGACTAGTAAGGATGAAGAGACTAGCTTGGGATTTATTTTTCACTCGACAAAACATTTTGAATGCTTTTGTGTCTGTGTGCATGTGCGCGCACGCCTCAGACACAGAGATGCTTGAGGCAATGGTGATAAAAAAAAAAAAAAAGAAAAACAGAGGAGGAGGTTTCTGTCCTCATGGAGTTTACAATCCAGTTGGAGATAGACATCAAAATGCGTACATAATGTCAGACTTTGACAAGAGTTCTAAAGGACAAAGCAGGGTGCTCTGAGACTCTGGGACAGTGATGAGCAAGGTGAGAAAACCCATCTTCCTAAGTGCCTGATGCTGTTTGCTGGGAACTTCACTTGTTCCAGAGGTTGCTAATTTTTTTTTAGAGACAAGTACATTTCCCATTGGAAGTAACACCTCAGAAGTAGCCATGGCCACGTCCCTGACTTGTACAGAGTGCCATAAATATTTAATTATCACTAACTTTTAAGGAGTTGAGAAAAACAAGCTCTATGTTGCCTTCTGTAACTCCACATGGGAAACCAGGATGGAACATTTTGCAAACATGACACCTTGTCATTGCAAATCTGCCGCCCACTCGGTTGGTTTGTGATGCTGGGGTGTTTGTCGGCCGCGGCAGGATGGCTTCCCCTGTCTCTCTCCCTCTCTGCTTCCACATCGAGGCGCAGTGGAAGTGAAATGAAACGAGTTGCTTTCACGGGAATCTGTGACATAGATGCTTGTAATCTTTGTTTGTTTGTCTTTGTGAATTATGGCTTCAAAACCACTTCAGAATTCTTTGTTCTGTAAGCTGGCACCGTTAGGGGAACTGAGATTTGTATGTTTACTTAAATGAGGTTGGGTTTGAATCCAAGTGCTGAAAACTATAGAATGCAAGACTCAGCCAGCGCTAACTAGTTGTGTGAGTACAAACCAGTTGCTCCGTTTCCCTAGAAAAAGAGGATAACCATATGCACCACATTGGATTCTTGTTAGACGAGGTAATGTAGGCAAAGCTGCTTTGGTGAATTTTGTATCCTCAGTGCTTAGGACAATAATCAGGACATAGTTGGTGCTCTAGAAAGGTTTTCTTATTGTCATCATCATCATCATCACCATCTTCATCATCACTGCCACCGTCTTCATCTTCGAATGGATTCAGTTACAGGAATTCTTTAATAATAAGACTAGATTAAAATTCTGGTTCTTCCACTTATTTACTAGTTCACATCTATTGGAAAGTATTTATTTTTTACTCATTTTGCATCTCAGTTTTCTTATCTGTAAAAGGGACTTGAATGTCTGCCTCACGGGGATGGGTGTGAAAATGTAGGTGCCCGGCCCACAGGAGGGGAAGATCCAACACACCTCACCTCTCCCTCGGTTCGCCAACGGAAGAGCTTTGTTGGTCTGGACGTGGGGCCAATTTCATGCCAACGATGGGACAGGTGTACTTACCAGCTTTTCTAAATTATAAAATACATTCCAGGAGGTTTTCTCCCTGACGTGTTGTGAGAGTCTCACTGGGAAGAAGAATATGAATTACTATTTATATTTTAAGAATAAGAACGCTGGGGCACAGGGAGGTTGAATGACTTGCCAATAGCTCCACCGTCACGCTCCCGACCCCTCGGTATTTGACTTTGATTCCAAAGCCGCAGCATTGAAAGCTTAGATGGTCACTAACACTAGAATTGCCTAACATCGTGTTTTTTCTTTTACTTATTTTTACCACAATCCATAAATGGTTTCACATTGCAACCCAGTTCCTCCACACAGAGGTTTTATGAAACTACACTAAACTATTCTACTCTTCTCCCACGTGGTGTACTTGATTTCTTTTAAAGACTGTTGGTGGGATGACTCCCGAACTGGATCTTACAGACCCCAGGGATCACACCTACAGGAAGAAACATAGAACATTTTCCCCCAGGGTTGTGTATCAGAACACCCTGCAGCAACTTTTGATGGCACCTGTGCCCGGAGCCCACCCTCAGAGGGTCTGAGATTAGGTGTGGAACCCTGGCATCTGATTTTTTTTTTATTTTTTAAAGAGTATCCAAGTAATTCATGCTCCACTCATCAAGGACCAATATCCTATTGCATCTCTCTGATTGTTTCCACCTGAAACTCTAGGGTCCCCCCCCCCCCCCCCCGCAGCCCCGGTTGGTTGTGTTTGAATATTTTCTCTAACATTGCCTAAAACATTGGTGCTTGCACCAGGGCATTTGTCTGTCTTGGTCTCATCCCTCTTTCCCAGGTTGAAGGACAGAAGTTTGACTTTTCATTATCAGTGAGAACGAGGAGCTTATGGCTCTGCCAATGGCTGCCGTCTGCACATGCCGAGCTGGAGTCCTGCGGGGCAGGCCCTCTGGGGTTCTGCTGTTACCTAGTCCAGAGAGGGGAGCCGGTACATCCCTTCAAGGAACCTGAAAGGGCTGCTTGTTTTAAACCTACTTGCTGTATCAGAGATATCCCCAGGTACCGCTGGAAATGGAAATTGAAGGATGACACAAATGCTCTTTATCCAGATTTTCTTTTTCAACCTTAGGAAGCTGGGAATTTATTTAAAAAAAAAAAAAATCATCCAGGAGCTACCTGAAGTATTACCTGCAAGACAGACCAGTAGGAAGGTTGAATTCCTCTAGGCAGCTGCTTCTGCCCTCACCTCCTCCTCTGCTATACAATTTAATTACCAGTTTAATCACTTCAGAAGCCCCATCCATTCCCTCCAGTCTGGCAAGATCTTTCTTTTCATAGTGAGGAGTCTTGGCTGTAAGCAACCGTCCTCAGAAAGGGTGGATGGGACTCTCCAAACCTCTCCCTCTACAAGTGAGAAAGACATGACCAAATAAAAACTGAAATCGTCTTGACATTTCACTCTGGGTGTTGTAGTTTTAATAATAAAGGAAGAACAAAGTATTTGCAGCTTTAAATGCAGAGGCTGCATTTGGCACTGATGCAGGGTTTCACCGGGGAATTTTTTTTTTTGTACGAGGTTTTATTTTTGTTCCTTGGGGGAGAGGAATAAAAAAATAATCTAGGAAAATGCAAAAGTTCAGGAAAAGGCAAAAGCAAGACTCCTATCCTTTTCCCTTTTCCTTCATAGCATTTATCACCACTGGGATTTTATGGTCATTTTTTTTTTTTTCTGCTGCCACACGTGATGGTAAGATCTGTAGGGACGGAGATGGTTTTGGATTTTCCTCACCATGTCATTGGATGCGAATGAATGAATGTGTTTATATAGTGAATATATGAGCCAGGCCCTGTGTGTTTCTTTTGTTGTAATTTGACTTTTAATTTGGTCCTCACAATAATGCCACGAAGTCACTCCACATTGTCCCCATTAAACACAAGCAAAATCTGGTGCCTGGAGTATGACGATAACTTGTCTGAGATCACACAGCAAGTCTGCAAAACAGCCGGATTTCAAAATCTTCCAAGTAATCGTCAGTTACGGTATTTTAAGATCAATTTGCAATTAACCAGACAGTTTTATTATAAATTCATTCTCTCTGATGTTTGCACAGTATTTTTTTTATTTACCTATTTCTCTCTCTCTTTGAGCTTTCTTCCGTTGCTACCCGCAAATATTCCCCCTCCCCTTTTTTAAAAAAATAAGATAGTAGCAAGCTCCCTGCTGGATTTGATAACTTTGCATACTATATGTTTAGTTTAGTAATGAAAAATTCTAGCTCCAGGCGATGCATAGAATAGCATTTCTAATGTTTTTTAAACAGCTATTAATGTAGTCGAGCGCTGTTTCTTTTTTTCTTTTCTTTCCCCCCCCCTTCCTGCTCTATATAATCATCTGCTCAGTGGTGCACTCTGAAAGGAGAGTAGGAGCCAGAGGAGGAGCAAGCTGTGATTGATGGGCCAGGCCTTTCTGGCAGAAAAAGTCCCATCTGGGGTTGGTTTGGGGAGCAGTGAGATGTTGAGGGGAGGTCAGCCGGGAGGTTTCGGCTCCCCCTTCTCCGACACCCCAATCACCCGCACATCGCACAGTGTGCACACCCTCCCTGGTAATTGAGGCTTGCTCTGGGCAGATGCTTGGTGGTGTGGGACAAGAACAGCTGCTAAGTTTATGGAGGAGAAAGGAAGCAGGATGGTGCAGCAGGTATTTTTTTTTTTCCATTTCATTTTTTCACTCGGAATTGTGATTTGAATTAAGCTGAAACCTCTCCTTGCATTAAGTCTGTGCTCTCTGTGATATGTTGTTTGCTCCTTGAATCATGCTCGGGGAAAGGAGAGGAGTTTCAGAAAGAGAGAATGTGTGTGTGTGTGTGTGTGTGTGTGTGTGTGTGTGTGTGTGTTGGCTTTCGGCTTGTTGTGTGGGACTGAGCTGGTCTTAGAACCAGCAGGATAATGGTGTCATTTTGCATTTTTCTTCTTTGTTTCAATGCCCCTGGGGCACGATGCAGTTTAGCTCATTTCAGTTCAGCTCAAGAGGCTTTCTCTGAATATGCGCGATTTCCTGCCAGAGAAGTAGAGCAGACCATGCTACTAACTAAAGTAAAACAAACTGTCAGCAAGAGGGAAGACAGCAGGCAACCACCAGGAATGGGTGGGGTTTCCTCCAGCGAGTCCATGTTGGAGTTGGGGGGTCCCGCTGCAGGTGCCACTCCCTGCCTTGGCTGTATGGGCAGAAGCATTCAGCCGGCTTCTTAGAGCTTGACGATTCCCGTGCATTCCGTCATTGTAAGGGGCTGTGTTTAGGTCAGAAGAGGTTCTCCCAGGCAAGAAATAGACTGGGGGCAAATAAATCCCAGAAGCAAGAAAGCAGAATGTGTTCAAGAAGTTTGATTGTAAAGCTGGGGAAACAGACATATGCAGACACACACGTGCGAGAATACTTGGTTATTTTGCAGTCTACCCTGATACTTTTCCCTCCCAGTGAAAGTCAGGTAGTCACATGGAGAAAAGTAAATCCATTTCATGTTCTTCCAAGGAAAGACTATTTCTCCTTTGAAATATGGTTTGCATTAGATCTTGAGCCAAAACATTTTGCAGAGTCTGACTCCTGCCACCCTTTGTTCTCTTATTAATAGTTTCCCAGAACTACTTTATTAAACCACTCAGGGCAGTGAATGTGGGGAGGGGAATGTCTTTAAAAAGCAAAACCCCTCAATTTCTCCCTGACTCTGTCTCCTGGGCTCACCTTAGAGAGAAAACGAAGGATGTAGGATGTTTCAGTGACCAAGGAAGTTCTCCGTGCACCAGAGGAGTGGCTTTATGAACGTATGCAGAAACCAAAGTTAACACACTATGTTAATAGATTACAGTGTTTGCCTTAAAATAGCAATAATATCCTGGCCATTTCATGCTTCAGTAAAATATTTAAATTGAAATGAATTTTTTTTTTTGCTTTTAGGAATCAGACTTGGTTGCATTTTAATAATCCTTTTGCTCTCGGTAACTGGAGTAAAAGCTACTCGTGGGGGTGTCTTGGGTAATAATGGGATTCCACGCCGCCATGCTGTTGTTGAGTTGCTCTCATTGACTGAGAGGTTTGATGCATGAGGACAAGGGCATTTCCTTTACATTTATCCTAATAAGTGTTCTTTATTTCATGCTTCGACTCAGTTCTGCAGCAGAAATAGTGGGTTTTTAAAACATGAGATTATTTTTTTTTTTGAACAGCAACCCAAGAAAGTCCAGGCACTAAAAATGAAATGTTAAGTTTGCAAAAGCTCTCGAAGCAGTCTCTTGATGGTGTGAATACTTGCAAAGCAGATCGTTCTCATCAGCTGGGAACACCCACAGGCTCCCTGACTCGGCAAGTATCAGAATCTGATCGTTCCACTTATTTAAGGAAAGGTGGGGGGTTGGCGTTGCAGTGGAAGAGAGAAGGCAGCTTCTGCAGATGATGAGGGGACGTCTAGCCAGAATGCTCCAAATAATTTTGCCTGTCACCGTTCCCTCCATGAAGTTGGCCTCAGCGTTCAACCAGGAGGCTGTTCTCGTGTCCAGGACTTGCTGTGACCTGGAGTGAAAAAGGTGCCCTTCATGTTAAAGTATTTTTCCAGAAAACATATTTCAGCCAAGTTAAGAATCCAGGAACATCACTAGGGAGGAAACGAAGACATCTCTGAAGCCATCTGAAGGTGAAAAATAATTCCATAGGAAGTATAGTGATCTTAATTAAATATTAACTGTAATTAGCCTAAAGTGCAAATGTTGGGAATATTAATTAGGGTCTCTCTGGAACGGCTGTCAGTGTTAATAAGTAACTGTAGGGGGTCCCACCAACATCTGTTTGAGAACTCCAGGTACAGGATGAAATCCAGAGCCCCATGGACCTGGATGCTAACTGCAGGCTCCCTGGCTACCATGGGCTCAGTCCCCAGAGCATGGTACCCCGAGTTTGCCAGGATGGTCCCGGTCATGCGGGAGGTGGGTGGTTTACTGTGGCTGGTCCCTGCCTTTCCTGGGATAGCCGCAAAACATTTTGAAGCCAGGGTTACGGCTTGTAATGGTGCAGAAGTTTCCCAGGCTGCTGCCCCACCGCTTGCCAAGGGTCACCCAGCTAATCTGGCAGATGGAACTGTGGCGTCTTTGAATCAAATACTCTCGCATCGGACTTCTCCACAGGGAGTAACACAGCAACAGATCACAAACAGGTCTTGGGGTCCATGGCGTAAGTGAGAGAGCAGGGGTTGGTTTATTTAAAAATGGGACCCAAACTCCCCACCAGGTGATTCTCTTGCCACATGAGAGATACTACCTGTGGCTGTAACCTGGTTTAATTATTGCCCAGTTCGGGGCTGGAACATCTTTGACCACAAAGTAAAGCGAGACGGGAGATACAATGTATGCAAAGCAGGGCCCCCAGGCCTGAGCACTGTTAACGCTGGGATCTGGATGATGCTTTGCAGTGCGGGCTGTCCTGTGGGCTGTAGGGTGGTGGGCAGCATCCCTGGCCTCTACCCACTAGATACCATCAGCATGTTCTCCCCCAGTGGTGACAACCAAAAACGTCTCCAGTCATCGCCTAATGTCCCCCGGGGAGCAGTCACACCTGTTTAAGAACTACTGCTGCAAAGTGCCCAGCATGGTGCCTGGCACCCAGGACAATGTTTTCTGAGCGATGGTGAGGGGAAGCAGCTGCCTTTCACACGGAGCATAGAATTCTGAGGCCATGATGTTCTTGTCCTCGTGAGCCTCCTCCTGCCGAGTTCGAAGCCTGTGTTTGCGCATGTTTGTAGGTCAGAGATCGGGTGGCGAAAAGCAAATTCCGAAAAAGATTCTGACTCACTCTTTTTGCACCGTCCTCAGAGCTGTGTTTCTCCAAGACGAGCCGGCACCCTTCCTTGGTTGCCTTCCTAAACTACTGATGCAAGGATGGCTTCTTAACTGGCGTCCCCATATGAAAGGATATTCTGCCAAGGCCATTAGAAAACTTTTTCTGCACAGGACCAGAGGAGAGTAGACAGTTTGTTAGGCTGTGGGCTGCGTCGTCTCTGCCATGACTATTCGACCCTGCTCTTATAGCACAAACGTAGCTATAGACAATAAACAAATGAGCATGGTGGCTGTGTCCCAGTGAAACCTTATTTACAAAAACAAGCAGGCCAGATTTGCCCCATGAGTCATTTGCCGAGTCCTCCCTTACGCCTCCCGTCCTATCTTCTGCTGCCAGATTCAGCTCTGTGGAGCCCAGAGTTCATTTTCCAAGCGCACATTCACTTAGCAAATGCTTATAAGTGTCTGCTTTGCAGCTAGAATGCTGCTGCATCCCAGGGATGGGACAGGGAATGTAGCACAGAGTCCTGCCCTCATAGAGCTTGCACACAGACAAAAAGGTGACGGTAGTGCTTGGAGTTAGGTGAGCTTTGGCCACCAGGTGTGGTGGAGCATAGAGGGTGGGCGGCTGACTAGTCTGAGTGTCCACGAAGGCTTGCGGAAGGAGGGGCTCTTGATCCGGAGCTGAGCAAGCAGGGACTAGCCAAGCAAGGGAGTGGCCGGGAGCTTTACAAGCAGAGGGGGGAAGGGAAAGTGAAGACATGGTGGTGTTGAGAGGATGGAGCTCTTGTTCTCCCTTAACCGACCATGAGCTTCCTGAGGGCAGGTCCCTTCTCTGCCCAGTACACAGAGAGCTCAGATCCAGGCAGAGAGCCCTTGCTGTTTTGCAAGAGCTTGTAGAAATGGGTCACTCTTCCTGAAACTGCTCTGCAGTGATGAACAGCCACCTGTTCCTGTGTGTGCCTGGTGGAAGCATTTTCTGCTGGAAACTCTTGTGTTTGTGTGACTTTTGTCTCTGCAGTTGTTCATGCAATCGGTCTGTGTTCCCCTATGCGGCCACGCGTGGAGTTGTCACAAGTCTACCTTTCAGTTCAGAGATGGGCCAGGTGGAAGGTCAGGGAGCCAGTAACAGAGCTTTGGGCAGAAGCCAACCCTGGCACTATGAATTTCCCTTTGGATGGTTCTTAAGATCCCAACATTTCTGGGGCTTTTGGTCAGCCACAGAGAAGTGGCATCACTAGGGAATTTCTGTACACAAGGAAATGCTCTTTGAATAGCCCAGAAAAGGAAAAGATGCTAGTGGAGTTATAAAACAGCAGAGGAATTTTTTTTTTAATCAGTCAAGACCCTTTTGGTTGTAAGTAACAGAAAACCTAGCTTAAACAAAATAAGGCAAGGCTACCGATTCTCAGTTGTGTAACATGAATAAGTTTTGGAGATCTAAGTACAGCATGGGGATGAGAGTTAAAAATACCATATTGTATACTTAAAATGTGCTAAAAGGATAGATCCTAAATTAAATCTTGCCACACACACACAAATGGTAACCACACAGAAGTGATGGATATGTTAATTACCTGGAAAGTGGTCATTTCACAGTGTATACACATATCAAAACATCAAATTATGTACCTTACATATATATAATTTTTATGTTAATGACATTTCGATAAAGCTGTTAAAAATAGGACATTTACTGATTTGTGTAACTAAAACAAAGAGGGGTGTTACTAACTGCAGGTAAAGCAGGATCCGAGATGTTACATGATGTCACCAAGACTCAGTTGATACCCGTTTCTCAGTTTTTCGGCTTCGTTTTCTGCATTGGCTTCAGCCATAGGCAGGTCCTCTTTAAGGGGCAGTTCTTGCAGCTCCAGGCTTAGGTTCTTCTTGTAGCTGCCAATCACAGTGGAAAGAGAAGTCCTTCCCCAAACTGCAGCAAAATCCTGGGGTGACAAGTTCTTACTGGTGTGACTAGGGCATAACTCAGTCACTGACTCACTAGGTAGATGGGCGTGACTCCCAGTCCCTGACTATGGCAGTGAAACCTTCCGATTTGGCAGGCTGGTGTCACGTGACTGTACCTAGAGGGACCCGGAGGCTGGGTTCAGCCGCCCCTGCACCACATGGCCCGAGAGCGGGACATCCCCGGAGAAGGAATCTGGGGTATTGTCCCTGCAGAAACAGGAGTGGAGACTGACCAGCAATGACATTAAATATCCTGTGTGGCTTCCCCAAAACAGACAGGGTTAAATCTTCACGTCTCGCTCTCCAGCCTGGGCCCAGGCAGACCCTGCACAGCCCCCTACTGTGCAGGAAAATGTTACAAAAAGAGAGAGAAACACTTGTGCACTTTGGCTTCCAGTGGCGCAGACATTTGGGGAAACCCGTTTGCGGGAGGAAAGAGCAGGAGGAGAACGTTTTCTCTTGTAAAACGTTTAAACTTATCCTAAGCTTAGTTTTCTTCCAAGTGTCATCTTTAACATTCTAATTAAGGTCCCCTCTGAACAAATGCGCCAGCTCTGAGTGCTGCTCTGAGAACAAACTTTTTCCTCCCCACTTTCTGCCTTCATGTTTCTTCGGGGCCCACATAGCTTTAGAGGATGAGGCTCTGGAACGCTGGTGGCAGGTACTGAGGAGCTGTGAGCAACTCTGACATTTTGACCCTCACATCATTATAGGAGGGCTAAAGTCACATCTAATTGACCGCAGACGATGGGAGAAGCAGCTATGTGGTGTGCTTAATTACTAGGCTTTCATTTTCTCTCTCTCTCTCTCTCTCTCTTTCTGACTGTGCAATCCTGTCTCTTGAGACCATGGAATATTCGGACCTTGGGGTTGCAATTTCTTATGCTTTCTGTGTGTGTGTGTGTGTGTGTGTGTGTGTGTACGGCGGCAGAGTTGTCAGGGTGGAGGTGGAGAGAGAGATTGATGTTTCCTGAAATGGAAGCATTTGAATTCAGGTTTCTGTTGTGTTGCTTAATTTTTTTTTTTTTTTTGAATTGGCTGTAATTATCCTACTGCATGTTTTGCCTAGATCTGAAGCGTGAATTGTTATGTAATACTCTGCGCTTGTGGAAAAATAAGACATGGCGTTAGGGACAGAGAGGCATCGACTAATGAGGCTAAGCGTGAGATCCAATATTTTTCAGAAATGCTTAAAATGGGGATATCGCAGAGGGCCATCTTTGTCCTAATTAGGCCCTAAATTTTCACCAGCTGCCTCATATGGGCACTGGGAACATCTTACACACACACAGACACACACGCACACACACACTGGGACCATTGCAAGGACCCTCCTGCATCCATTATGTGAGCCAAGTCACATAAAACTTTGATTAAATTCAAATGCTTAGATAAATCGTCTCTCCTCTCAAGAACACACACGTTCATTTTAATCTCTCTTGGCACTTTAAGTATCAAATCAGGGTTCTGCTGTCACTGTGGACAACTCCATGCTCATAGCTTCCAAAATGGAACTGAAATAAAAAAGGGTCTGCCAGAAATATCCAGTACAGTAGGACACATCCTCACAGTCTTTGAGTATTAGGCTGGGTGACTCGGGGAAACTGACTTTATCTTTCTGAGCCTCAGTTACTGCATCTGTAAAATGGGGGTATGTGGCAGTTACTCTTTCCTCGTGGGGTCTGGTGATCGGCACCTGGGATTGTTGGCTCCTAGAAGGTGTCTGGGAAACAGTCGTCGCGGGGTTGGGGGTCAAGGATCTGCTTGGTGCCTACTCACGGTTTTCTCTCCTCTCTCCACTTTGTTGATTTTTCAGGGTAATCAGGAAGCAGCAGCTGCCCCTGACACAATGGCTCAGCCTTACGCTTCGGCCCAGTTTGCTCCCCCGCAGAACGGCATCCCCGCGGAATACACGGCCCCTCATCCCCACCCCGCGCCAGAGTACACAGGCCAGACCACCGTCCCCGAGCACACATTAAACCTGTATCCCCCCGCCCAGTCGCACTCCGAGCCGAGCCCGGCGGACACGAGCGCGCAGACCGTCTCCGGCACCGCCACAGTAAGTGGGCGCCTTCCCCTGGGGGCGCGAGGGATGTGCGGGCCTGGGCTGGAGAAGGGTGTTCTCCAAGGGGCATGGTGCCCCCAGCCCTGGGAATGACAGCAGGGGTGGGTGCACCTTCATCCACCAAGGAACTCTGGCCTCTGGCCGACAAATGGGTCCCTAAGACCATCCTTACCATAGCAGCTTCCCAAAGTTGATCTCATCTACATGTATTCTTTCCTGTTACTTATTTAAATCAACACGCTTTTCACGAACTACTTTTATTTGTAAAGGGAAGCATTCATCTATTTTCTGGATAGTTTGGCTTTTCCCAGAATGCCATCCCAATGGAATCTTTTGTTTTTGTGACATTCTTATGGAGTCACAATTGACATACCATAAATTCACCTACTTTAGGTGTGCAACTCACACTGATTTTTAGTGTATCTGCAGAGTTGTGCAGCCATCGCCAAAATGTAATTTTGGAACTTTTCCATCACCCTGGAAACAAATCTTATGACTGTTTGTGGCTATTCCCCATCCCCACCCCAACTTTCTGAGTCTGCCTTCTTTCATTTAACTAACGCATCTGAGAATTCACCCATGTTGCTGTGTTGGACCCCAGTTTCTTCCTTTTTATTGATGGACCAAAGAGTAGGGAGAGGTGTGGACTACAGAGGAGCAGCACAAAAGCATGTTGGTGGATAAGGGAACTCGCCTGTATCTTGATGGTGATAGTGATACAACTTTATACAACAAAGAGAGTAAATTTTATTCCATGCAAATGGCTTGAAAACAAGCAAGCAGCAGAAATATTTTATCATCCCTATAAATAAAAACTAGTGTTAATGGCCCTTCATCAAAGACAACCCTAAACAAAAAATAATTATATTAAAAGTAAACAGTGTTCATGTGTGTATCGTCCAAAATAATCATGCATAGCACAGCATCTGTGTGGACCACACATTTGGGAAACCTTGTTCTGCAGAATTCTTTAGAAGCTTGGGCACGCCAAGCCTGTAGTCTAGAGTGTTTTTTAGGTGCAAGGCAATTCTGCTCTTCCCTGTGCGCTCAGGCCTCTTGAAAACCAGGATTTGTGAAGAAGTGTGTGAGTCTGAACCATGATCTATTTCCTATCATAAGAGGTAACCACAGACTAACTTTGCTGCCTGGTACCTCGTTCATTTGAAGGCTCCTGTTGGAGATTTTAAGGCATAGTATGCATTCTGACATTTTTAATCACCATCTCCTTTTTAAATCTATTTTGCTAAAATACCTATCATGTAAAAGTTGCCATTTTAAGCGTGTTAATGTACACCATGCAGTTGCATTTGGTGCATTCATGACACAGTACAACCACCACCATTCTCTAGTTCACAACATTCTCACACCCCAAAAGGAAACCCTGTACCCCTTAAGCAGACTCTCCCCATCCTGGCTCCCCTGAGTCCCTGGAAACCACCAATCTCCTTTTATACAGCCTTTTGTGTCTGGCTTCTTTGTCCTAACGTAATGTTGTCAGGTTCATTTATGTTGAATATGCCACTGGATATACCACGTTTTGTGGGTACCACGTTCATCTGCAGATGGACATCTGAGTTGTCTCCTGCTTTGGGCTCTTGTGAACGGTGCTGCTATGGGCTTTTTGTCTTTGGATGCTGTCCCTTAGGGATGGTTTTATTAAATGGGTTTGTTGGGTTAGCAGGTGTTTATAGCTTTTGTGTTGACTACTTGGTGGTAGTGAGGGTATTGTTGTTTATAGTTTGCTGGTTATTTTGTGATAATCAGTGGGAGTAGTGTCTGGGTAAGTTACTTTCAGACTAAAAAAAAAAACTCAGACATTATTTATTAAGCTAACGACTATGAAAGAGTCATTCATTCATTCACAAATACTTATTAAGCATCTTTAGGGCCAGGACTTATATTAGGAGATATAGTTGAACTAAGCAACATGATCTGTCCTTCTTGTAACATAGTACAAGAGGCAAAGAGTGAGCATGTGCTCACCACCAAGTGTGATAGATGCTCTTAAGGAAAATAAGGGTGTTGTGGGAAGATTAAAAAAAAAAAAGGGAAAGAAAGAACAGAGGTGCTACCTGCAAACAGGTGGTCTGGGAAGTTTTCTTTAAGGAGATAACATTTAAGTTGAGAAGACAAAGCATTCCAGGCAGAGGAAATACCAAGGTCAAAGACTTTACAGTTGAAAAGATCTCAGCTTGTTCCAAGCCCTAGGAAGAAGCCAGTGTGTTTAGGGCATAGTGACAGGGGTCTGGGGGTGCTGTGGCAAAAAAAATAAACTAGGAGCAATTAGCAGGGATTTTATATCCTGCAGGCGAGGTGAAGAAAGGGTTCAGATTCCAAGTTAGTAGAAATGGGAAGCCACTGGAAAGAGTTTAAGCCAGAAGAGATATGAAATGAGATGTAAGAAGAAAGATTTAATGATGCCTAGCTCAAAGGAATCTTAATCCAGTTGGGAAGCTGAGATACTCAACATCCTCATCCTGCAAAAAGAGCACTTCAGAGATCAACACAATTAAATTTAAATAGCATGTTGAGTGTCCACCGTGCCCCGGGCTCTGCAGCGAGATAAAAACGACGGGCTGACAAGTTCTCTTCCCTTGGAGCGATTTGGGTCCACTAGAGAACACAGGGTATGTGTTCTGTTAATTACAATAATGTGCCAGATTCTGGAGCAAAGTTCTTTTCATGGCTTTTATGTATTGTGATGATGGTAGGAGAAAACACTTTCTGAAGGGTCTGCCTCAGAATCGTCATTGGAGGAATATACATTGCAGAATGAACTGAAAACTCAGCAGGAAATGTGTTAGCTCATACACAGTAAGAAGTCCAGGGGGAAGGTTCACTTTAGACCCAGCTTGGTTCTTGGCACACATCTGTCAGGGGCCAATGGGATCCATCTCTGCTTCTCTGTGCACCTCCATTCTCTGCCTGCACGTCCAGGCTCTTGTCATCACCACCAGCAGATCCATGAAGGGCTGTTGGGTTAGTCCTATGCAAGCCTTGGGAGTCCCTCCCTCTGCCTGCCTTGTGTGGTGGCATCTTCAAAGTGGGTCAGAACTATGGTTCTCCCCAAACCTGGGTACACAGCCCTGTTTCAGTATACAGAGTTATTGTTGGGAGAACCCCTAAGTCATTCCCCACCGGATAGGGTAGTCCCCTGGAATAACTTGCTGTCCTTTGACGTATATCTCCGTGGTACTTTAATGTCATTCTAAGGGCATTGTGGAGGCCATTATTTCTTGGAGAAACTAAGTACTTTTGGGTAAGAGAAAACATCCATCCATCTGTTGGGCTCTAAGAACATCTAATATATGCACATGATTTAACACAAAGTGCAGAAACTGTAGAAGAGAAGCAGAATGCACCCAGAGCTCCCAACCAGAGCTAAGCAAAATACAGACAGAAAAGACTTACCAGGTCATCCTTTCAGTTCCCCAGGGCCCGGGATGAGTCCCTGCGGGACATTTTTTCTGCTGAATTTCTATTTAATGTAGGCCTCCAAACACATCATGGATCACTGTGCTGACAGAGCCAATACTGTATTATATTAGATCCTGTTCCTGACGAGGTATTTTACTCTTGACATATTATAATTAGAGATTTGCAAGTGGTGAATTCTCCATGTATCTCCAATAGCAACTTAACTTCTATTTTTAACACCTCTGCAGTCTGTTTAAAAGGTTCCCACCACTTTCCCACTAGCTCGGAGTCCTGATGGGAGAAGGAAGGTGGGTCCACAACTGGGTCCCTTAGCTCTGGGCTCTAGGAAGAGGGAGAAGGACTATTTAAAGAGCCAGGTTCTTCTTTGTCCTCAGCCACTTCCCACTGCAGCCTTAACTGTGTCTTGATAGTTCATTAATACTTTTAGGAAGATAAGATATTGGTTGGTGATGACATTGTGTTCTAACCCTTTACATGCCGGCTCTGATGTGGAAGCCAATTAAATAGCTAAGGAATAGGGAAAACTTGTTCAGTATATTCCTTTTTATTAACTAGCTATTATTATTATCAAAGCAATTCAGGCTTATGGTTTAAAAAGTCAAGCATTGGAAAAGGATGTGAAATGAAAACTAAAATTTCCCAGCACTCACAACCCCAGTTCTTAGTCTCTCTGCCAGAAGTAACAGTCTCTGATCCCTTACATTTCCTTGCAGAAGTGTTTTATGCAAGTGCAAGCATATGCCCGCTTCTCTATCAGATGAGAATTCAACCTTTATATCTTCTAACTTCTCACTAGTTCCACTCTCAAAATAACAGAATTGAAATCTACCAAGCACCCACTTTGGCACCCTTGTATATCTGAGACATCATTCTGTATTGTACTTGGGGATCCGAGGCATTATTTTTCATATTCGTGCGTATTCTTACGTACAGGAGTCTCCCACTGATGATGGAATGGAGGTGGTTTCTTGGTTTTATTTTGCAGTGTTGTTATTACCTAGGAGGCTGTACTAAGGAGCTAGGCGCATATATTGCTGTCCACCTCTGAGAGTCTCTGTGCTGGAATGGTTAAAAGGTACATAGATTTAAAATGCGGACAGTGACCAGTTACCTGCAGAGAGTTTGCACCAATGTGCATCCCCATGGAAGGGACCTGAGAAGGCCTAGTGCCCACACTCTTGCCAACACAGTGCACTGGCCAAACTCTTGGCTCATGGCCATTTTGACGATGCGTGCTTGGGTATGGCTGTCCCTCCCTTTGACAAATGAAAGTATTTTAAAAGTTGTCTGGTGTCAGGGAGAAGAAACGTGAAGGTGTGCTGTCATTGGTGGAGGCCTGCTTTGGTCCACAGACGATGCTAGGCATGCTTTCACTCCTCGTTTTGTTTTGTTCTCACACCAAACCTTTTACATGGTGTTGTTAATAGGACCCCCCACTTTACACTGGGGAAATAAAGAGACAAAGAGGCCAAGGATGTCGCCCATGTCTGCCTGATGTCAAAGCCCAGGCTCTTTCTCCAATCTCCAGCTGTCCCCTAGAAAGTTTCTTGGCCAGTAGCTTCGATGACCAGTGCCTGAGGTCAGGGCAGGAGATCTTAAATTTCCCCCATGGCTAGTTTCACCATCTTGCTGTCTAATTTAGATAAGCAGGTGCAATAAGTGCCTGGCCCCAGATTTGTCAGGATCCGCCCCTCTGCTCCACCACTAACAAGCTGAAGGACCTCACGCTGGTCATTGGACCTCTCTGCTCTTACTATTTCTGTCATTCCCATCCTTCCTCAAACCTCCTTCCGCTTCCCTTCTGAACAACCATCAGACGGGTTACAGAGCACCAGGGGGCCTTTCCTTTGTGGACGATTTCAGCCCCACATACTTACATTGAAAGTTTGGCAAAATCATAGAAGGATACCACATCTAAAAATAGGGCAAGTAAGGACATCAAAACGGGAAGCAAGAAAGAATAGTTTCAAAAATAATAATTTTTGCTCAGTAAATGTCAGACTATATTTTAAGCACTTTACATGCACAATCTCAACTAATCTTGACTCTTCCCCTGTCCTAAAAATAGTGTGTATGAAGTGTTATCGTGCCATGTTATAGGTGCAGAGGAGCTGCACGGATAGGCTCTTGGCTGAGGCAAGTAACTTACTAAAGCTCAGGGTGGCTAATAGGTCGGAGCCGGAGCTCCAAACCAGGCATGTCAGACTCAAGGCCAGAATTCTGAAGGGCTGGAAGTCCAGAAGGCATCCCCCAGGCACGCGCAGCCACATCGGCCTCTTTTTTGAATAGATTGCTATCACAGAAAGGAATGCTTTGTGTGGGAGTGACTCAGCTCACCCTGGGGAAGGCCTCCGCAGACCCAAGCATGTGCAATATCACTCGTGTTTGAGACCCGTGCCTTGAGCAAACTCCAATAACATGTTTCGGGGACTTCAAAATTGTCTTTTCAGATGACAGTGTGGCTGAGCTGTTTTGTCAATAGCAGTTCTATTTTCCTAAGACTCGCATTTAATTTGAAGACACAGGGTACTGTCTCTCGTTTCCTCACGAGCTCGTGTATTAAGCTTGTGCCTCCTGTATACTCTTTGGAATAAATGGCCCTTGGCTGTCAGGATAAATGAAAGGCCTTTGTTATTACCCAGTACCAGGGCCCTTTCACTGTTCTAAAGACCTTGTTCACCAGCGAGTGGCCGGTCGTGTGGGACTAAAAGGCGCGATTGATCCCAACTTAGGACGAGTCTGAGGGGAGCACCAGGCTCTGAGCATCAAAGACCCATGTGTGTAATGTCCTTTTTTTAGTTCTGGGACTTCAGCTTTCAATTCTGGCATCATTGAAGGTTCTCATGATGGGTCAAAAAAAAATGTCACTGGGCAAATATCCTCAGGTATTATCAGGAGAAGCAGAGTAGGTACAGAGCTTGGAGTTCCAGATCTGACCCAGAGTGGGACCACAGGCATGTTACATAACCTGTATGAGCCTCAATTTCTTCATTTATGTATATGTGAGACTTACAGAAGTTGTGAAGTCCTAATAACATAACATATCCATGAAGGGGTTTAGCTACAGTGACAGGCACTTAGCAAACACTCTACCAGACAGACCGTTATAGTGATGAGAAAATCACAATATCTGTAAGAAGAAATCAGAGTGGTCTCCTTGGTCCTGAATTCTTCATATTACATTTTTTTTCCCAGGAGAATAAATCCATCATAATAATTGTGAGATTTTCTGTGTTAAGAATCAAGCTAAGACTCAAATTCCCAGATCTATTTTAAAAGTAATTTTCATTTTTAATTGTTTATAGACAAACAGTTTTCATTCATTCACATCTGAGTACAACCAATCAGTACAAGTTGTTCATTGACCTAAGTCTAGGTCATGGGCAAACAGGGTAGGATTTATTCGAGAAATAAATGACTGCAGGTTTGTTTGTAAGGCCTGAGGACATCTTACTTTTGCTAAATGAGGAAAGAACAGACATCTTCTAAGAGTTTGATTTAATGTGTCCTCAGGGGGACTTCCTTGACAAATTTCCGTTGCGAGTCTTGCAGCCATCTGAGAAGTCTCATCGTGACCTTCCCGTCACTTGGTACTTTGTGCTTATTCATACCTGTATTTATTGTCATCAATTTGCCCTCTCAGGATGACTAAGCGGTCTCTGTCTTTGATTGAGTTGTTAGTCTTGGGCAAGTATTAACACACAGTATAATTTTAAATCATTGGGATAATGATTGGAGAGTTTGAAGATCAAGTCAGCTGTTATGAGCTAGATACAAAGGACTGAATTACCTTTGCATAGCTCATAGCCCCGTTTGGCAGGGTTTTTTGCTTCTGTCTGTTTTGAGATGAACTTAGAAGCAGGCATTAATTCATTTTGTGTGCAGTGTTTGGGTCACTCATTAGCCAGCCATCATTTTATACCCTTAATTCATGGCCATACTCTGTTTAGGTTTATAGTGAGTTTATACAAATTCTGTGCTCTTTTTGAATCAAGGCTGGAGAAAGAAGTTGGCCATTCTCTGTTAACAGAGGATTCAGAGATGGCTCAGCCAAAACCTTAGAGTGTTAGAGCTGGAAGAAGCCAAAGAATTCACCTGGACTAACCTCTTCATTGCACGTATTTGAAAAGATCACGTATGTCATCTTGGGGTTGAAGACTCAGATACTCTCAGGTCAAGGCAAATAACATGAATGTTTAAAAAAGATCAGTTTATTTTAGAGACACAGGTAAAATAATTTTCTCCATTAATATGGGGATTATAAAATTACAAGCATGACGATGCCATGTAACCCTTTGGTGGGGACCCTGTAGCAGATTAGAGAACACATGTCTGTCCAAAGGAAGTGGCCCCCTTTCGGTCCATCCAATCATTGCTATTTTGGATTTCTGAACTGCTACTATAATATCTTTTGATTTTTTTTTCTTCTTAAGAGTAAGCAGCAATTTGAAATTTCACATGTTTTCCTATTTACTCCTGTTTTATTCATTTTTGGTATCTGCCTAGCCTCTGAAGATACTGAGCTTATGACTGCTGACTTAATCTTGGAACCTTTTGTTTTCTTTTTTTTTTTTTAATAAGCAAGAGGTAAAATTAGGAACTTTAACCCTTTGAAGGAGATTGTATCTCAGGTTCATAAAAAAGACAGCTTGGATGCTTCAGTGAGACAGTGCAGAGATTCACAGCATGTTAGAATGAGCATTTTGTCTACCTGCTACCTTCATGCATGGTGCTGAGGCACGGAGAGAGGAAGTGACATGCCTGAGTTGCACAGTGAGTATCACGGCAGAACCCAGGATATGGAAGTCCTTAGAGAGAATTTCCACTGCACTATGCCCTTCCCTATGTATTCTGTTTGCTTTGACAATCCTTTTTTTTCCTCCCTCTATCTCACGGATTCTGTAGCAGTTTTCAAAATCCACTTACCCAGGGTTATCTCTGCACTGAAATAAACAAAGCCCCGATGCACTGCTTTTAGGAGCATGTTGGCGTATACAATTGGAGGCTCCGCATCTCTTTGCTGGTCTGTTTTGGTTCCTAGCCAGAAGTTTCAGCCACTCATGGACCTTATTTTCACAAAGACTTCCAGACGTCTGAAAAAAAAGTCTTCATTTTATCTCGTTTTGTCCTGCTGATCCTGGGACCCTGCAAATTCGGCAGTGTTATGTGTTCCTGCCAACTCCAACTCCGGTGCCGGGGTTGGGATGCTCTCACCAGGGGGTCTGGATTCCTACCTTTGTGTGCCTAAGGAATGTGCAGCCTGCCAAATTGGCAAATTATAGAGCTTTGATATAGAGCTAGGATCAGTTTTACTGCACAAGCTCTGCAGGTGCTCAGAAGCTGGGTTTTGCCCCCCGCGGACAGAAACCAGACTCTTCGGAGGCTGTGAGCCAAGCAGCATGGAGTTCCCACAGAGACTTTCATGGGTTTTCTGACATCTGGGCTCCAGGCAGAAGGTCATTACCACCTGGAGAATAAGCCATCCCTCTGGTATCAGGAACAGAATGTACCTGGGCTTGAGGACCTGACTTTATGCAATCTGTGTCCTTGGGGTACAAGTTATATAGGTAAGTTGTCTCTCCATAAACCAAGGTTTTCAGACTGCACAGCTCAAAACAAACCATTGGGCCATCAGGACCAATGCAGTTTGAGGGCTTAAGGGTTGCAGGCTTGTTTTGGAAGTGAAAAGGCAGTTTTCTTGAAGGAAAAAAAAAAGGTATAGAGTGGTAAGGCATAGAATTCCAACAATACGGGCTACCTTGGTCTTTTAAAAGGAAGAAATGGAAACGTGCATTCTGATTTGCAGATAGGGAAAACCAAATAAAAACTTCTGAGGCTGACAGGAAGGAAAAACAGAGGAAGCAACTATCCTGTCTTGAATGTGTGGGTAACAAGAACTACCATTTAGTGAGCTCACACTAGATGCCCAAGGAGTGGTGCTGAGCTTTGAGCGAGCATGACCTCACCAGATCTTCACAGCATCTGGAGGAGGCTGGCACCATAATTAACCCCTTGTTACCTGGGCAAGAAAACCAGAGCAGAGAGAAATCAAGGGTATTGTCCAAGGTCATGAAGCTGATAAGGGCAGAGATGGGATTCAAAGGCAGCCGGGTCCACCGTCTTACCCACTCCATGCTGGGGTCTTCTGTGAGCCATGCTTCATACTGTGCATTTTCTCCCCAAAGCCCATCGTGGAATAGGTGGGATGATACCGAAATTACAGATGAGGAAACTGAGGCACAGGGGTTAAGTAAATGCAGATTCCAAAAACTCACTTGATGTGATCTCCCCATCGGCAGTAGTTTACTTCACCTAAATGACATTCCCTGCTAACTATTTCAATCATGATAACATCCTAACAGACAAATATCTTAACAGTCCTGTGATTTTGTGTAGCTCTGAACTACCTCAATTTGCACAACCAAACACACACACACCCCCTCCCACCCTAAGCCACCCCCTCCCACGGTGGCATCCAGTGGCCCCAGAGAGTGAAGGGGCTTCAGACCACTTGGCAAGCTGGCAGAGGAAGCCTGCATCTCCCAGAGAAACTTGCTACAAGGAAATCGCTAATTATAACCCAAATTGTATTTGACTTCTGCATCTTTGCTTCACATTGCAACACTATAATTTAAGTAGATTGTTCCCAGGCCTTTTTTAGGGGGAGAAATTAACTCTTTTTTTTTTTTTTTCTGAAGAAGAGCAGTGATAGTGGCAGTGCTCCAATGACAGGAGGTGAGTTTTGCCCCCCTCTTCCCTCTAATTGGCTTGCAAGTGGGAGTGCGGTTAGCAATTATGCCAGAAGTTGCCCGGGGTTCCAGGCAGTGCCTTCGGGTGACATTCATCTGGTGGCTACACAAAAGGGAAAGAGAGGACAGCAGTTGGTGGGGCAGGTGGGGGGTAGGGGGACAAGCCACAGAGAGTCTCCTTGACTCCAGGAGATGGAAGTTGGGGACCACTGGGAGATGGGAATTATTAATCCTTGCATTCAGGGCCTTCTGATTTAAATCACTGAAGCTCTTGACAGGGAACCAGAGAGGACCTGGTGGAAGGTGAGGAAGGGAGGTTAGAAGTGCCCCTAGAACTCAGGGCCTTGGCTGCCTTTCTCTCTGTCTGGTCCAGCTGTCAGTGGGACCCAGAGCTCCTCACTGGCCCTTCCTTTTCTCCATTGGCCTTCTCCAAGCTTTCAGTGTTAGCATAAGAAGCTAGGCCAGGGGTTGGCAAACTCCAGCCTACTACATGTTTTTTGTCAATAAAGTTTTATTGGAACACAGCCATACTAGTCGGTTCATATATTACCTGTGGTTGCTTTTGCATTATGACATAGGCATATGCCTTCACAAATGCCTGTGAAGGCCAGTCCCTGCAGGCAGGGAAGGTGAGCTTGGGAAGATACTCCAGGGAGAGCTGGAGACTGTGGCAGACCATCTTAGAGAACAGCCCGTCCTCAACTTTAGCACACCATTACCATGTTTGGTTAGACTTCTCCATTTTTTGATCAAAGCCAGCTTATTTTGTGAAAACTTTCCTTTTAAAATATAGGCAATTAATTTAATTGGAGCCCAATAAACTATGGCTGATGTCCAAATAAAGCCAGCAGGACAAAAATAGGCAAAACTGTGGCCTAGATCAGGGGTTGGCAAACCTTTCTGTTGAGGGCTAAAAAGCAAGCATTTTTGGGCTTTGTGGGCCGTATCTCTTTCACAAAAGACTCTTTGCATTATGTTGGGGGTATGTCCCAATAAACCCATCATAAGTTGAAGGTATCATATGTTGAAAATGTTAATATATCTTACCTACCCAATGTCATAGCATAGGCTACCTTGAGTGTGCTCCAAATACTTCCATTAGACTACAGTTGGGACCATCTAACACAAGGTCTATTTTATAATGAAGTGTGGAATATCTCCTGTAATTTATTGAATATTGTACTGAAAGGGAAAACCAAATGGTTGTATGGGTACTTGAAATATGGTTTCTACTGAATGCTTATGGCTTTCACACCATTGTAAAGTTGAAAAGTCATTAAGTTGAACCATTGTCAGTTGGGGACCATCTGTACTGGCCTTGATTTAAACCCAAGCAGGATTAGTAAATGTGACGTTCTTCTGAGGTCAACAGATGAATGTCACAATTGTTATTACTAGTAGATCCAGTAATAACAGTGCTGGGCAATGTATTCATGATTTAAATCAATTAATTCTAAACCTAATGGTAGGTAGTGTTGCCCCCATTTTACAGATAAGGAAAACAGAGACTCAGAAATGTGACACAAATTGTCCTAACTGGTGACACCAGGAGGTGATGGGCATGGAACTCAAAGCCAGTCCTGGCTGATGCCAAGTGCATCATGCTTTCTCACACACTGCGACAACTCTTTAAACAGTAGGGACAGACAGTAGAACCAGAACTTAACTAAGATAGGCAACTGATGCCCATCTCTGGAGCTGGCGTGTAGACTATGGTAAGCTCCAGGGTGACTTATCCTGTAGCTGGAATCATTGATCCCAGCAAGAGCTACTGAAGGCTTGGTTAGAGCCACTGACAGTCAGTTTGGGGAAAAGTCATTAAAGCATCTTCCATTGTTCTCAGCAAATATTCAGAGCATTTTTTTTCCACCAGGCTCAACAGAGGGAGAACTAAGGGTGGGAGGAGGGAATGACATGTTTCTTTTACAACTTAAGGGCTCATAGAATAGGAGACTATCCACCCATGGCAGAGGGAAATTCTAATGAACAGGATCCAGGTTTTATGTGGCACTTAATTCCAGCATAGAGTCCACTATGGGCTGCACAGGCATCTCAACTCACCCTGATATGAGTGTGTGGTTTTGGGGGGCCCTGTGATTGTCCTTCTCCAGCTTGGGGAATGAGTCCTGCAGGCTCTCTGAGGATTCACAGTGTCCTGACACTGAGCCTTTGGTAATGACACCGTAGACATGAGGTAATTACAGATCTGTTACTTCACAAGTCAGGCTAAGTGGACCTCTGATTATTATTCCAAGTATAATAGGAGCATAACTAACATTGAAGGGAAATTGTACTTCTCTCTTTTATTAACTGCTTTTATATTCCCTTGTGCATGGCTATGATGCTATGAAATCTCCTTAAATGTGATATTACTCAATATAATACAATAATAATGAACACACCATAATGAATTGGATTACTTTGCAAACAGCCCTTCTAAAATTGAATTTCCCATCATTTCCCTGGGCTCACAGGCCCTTTCTGTAGCTGGGTGCTAGGAATCTGACTTCACAGTCACTTGGGTTTTCATAGGTGGGGGCAGTTGGTCCACATCATTTTTATTCATAGTGGGGACGTTGGCCAACCATGTTCCCAGACGACTTCTCACTGGGTGTTGCAGCTGAGAGATGTAAACAGTTTCTGATACCCCAACATAGTTTGAATAGGAACTGGGCTTGGTGGCATCAGGAAAGAAGCTAGAGAGAAAAAGAGGCCTTCCAGGCTGGAATTAAATTCTGAATATCTGCTATAATTGCCTTTTCTGGAGATTCTGTTAAATCTTTGTAACCTCTTTCCTGACACCGCCTCAAAACCAGAGCTCCGTTTACATGCTACATGTGCGTTGAACATTCATCTTTTGTTTGGCGTTCAAAAAATATTAAACTCCTACTATGTGTCACACATACATTAATCTATTAAAGGCACATCCAACAGTTTTACAATAATTTAAAATTTAATTTTTGGTATAGAGTGATAAAGTCCCTGAGGATACCACTGTGCCTCATTCATCTTTTTTATTGTTAGTGTTCGGCACAGTGCCTGGGGCAAGGTGGATACTCAAGAATTGTGTGTGATTCATTTATTCGTGGATATTTCGTGGGTTCATACTATTTGAGAAGCACAGGGAAAGGTCTTAGAGGTATAAGAGTGAATAAGACGGATGTAGGTTCTCCTTCAAGTAACTTACAGTCTGCTGCAAAGCCGATACAAACACACATCACTCAGACAATTAAGTACCGTTGTCCCTCCATATCTGCCCAGTTCTACATCGAATGGAAATATGAAAATACTATATTTTTGATCTCTGGCTGGTTGAATCCACAGGGGTAGAACTGTGGATATGGAAGATTGATTGTAATTCTATTTGTGAAAAGTTTCACGAAAGGAAGAGATAGGGTGCTATGCAAACAAGTAATGGGGGATGTAAATCCGGGTAGAGATTCAATAGATTTCCTTGAAAAAGTGACTTTTAAAATCAGAATAAGTGAAAGATGTCCAGGGAAAAGGGGAAATGTTCTAGAAGGGGCCACAGATGTGGAAGCAAGATGCAGTGGTACGCCAGGGCCAGCTTCTATTGGCTTGTCATTGCCTATTGTGCACAACTCTTTCCAACGTGACAAGGGTGTCACGTTAGTAGCCGGGTACAGCTGTGGTGAGAGCATTTACACCATGGGCATTGGCAATGCTGCAAGTCAGGGCTATTTTGGTTTTGTTTTCTGGAGAGCTCTTTGTTAACCTGTTACCATTACAGCAGTGCCAGAAAGGAATTTGGCATAATCAAGGGCAAGAATGTCAGTGTGGCTGGGCTGAGGGGCAGACAGAGAGAAGGTGGCCCAAGCTGAGGATAAATAGGCGGGAAACACTCATGCGGTGCCCTTGCAGACCATATGGGGGGATTTCACATCATCTTTTGCACAATGTGTGGCCACTGGAGGGTTTTAAGCAAGAAAGTGCCATAATTAGATTTCATTTTAAGAATGATCCCACTGCTATGTGGAAAATGGATTGGAAAGAAGGAATAATGAGGTTGAATTGCGGCAGAAAGATCACTCAGTTGTTGCAATGGTCTAGACAAGAGATGGCAACGTGAAGTGCTCTGGTCTGGGACTTGAATAGGAGTGATTATCAAACAACTGAAGAATCTGCCCAAAGCTCTTTGCAATATGCAACATGCACACATGGAAACTTGTGTCCCTAATTTAGGATCGTATAGTCCCTAGAAATTTAATCCTCACTGAGTGCAGATGTGATCTCTTCTCAGTGAGGAAACTGAGGCTTGGAGAGTCAGCACAACTTAGTGACTTTTCCAGGGTCACCTCACTAGTAAGTCTGACTCAGCGGGACTCTTCAACCTGCACTAATACCCACAACTTTATACTTTTTTTCCTGCCACCTTTTTCTAAGGAGCTAGAAGAATGGAAAAGCCACTGAGCTTGGAACAAGGAGACTACAGAAAAACGCATCCTTGCCTAGGGAAGTAGGAAGCAGGAAATGTTCGCTTCGGACATGATTTCACCCAGCCCCTTATCCCTGTGCCACTTCAGGGACGGTGTCTGGGATTAACACAGGGGTGAGATACTAACCAGATGTAACTACCACCACCAACACCACCCCAACCCCCGTGCAGATTTTTGGTTGAATTCAGACTAGAGCCTTTGGAAATTGTGCATTGGAAAACAGTTCTGGATACATTAATTTCTGTCATACATAATGCATGAGGGGAAATCCGTGGTATTTTTAAACAATGGAAATGAGAGAATCTGCTTTTTGGGCATTGATCCCAATTGCATTTAGTTCAGAAAACATTTATCAACACCTACTGTGTGCCAGGTTCTTACTGGAAAACAGAGATGAGTCAGGCATTGTCTGTGCCCAGGAAAAGTGAGAAATCAAGGGAGACCCACTGAGCCGTCAGCTCTGGGTTAGACATTGAGATTGAGAGAGGAGGGGAGTCCCGAGTGCCCCAGAGGGGCACACAGCCAGCAGGGGAGAATAAGGACAGGCCAGAGCATCTAAGAGTGTGGGATTGCTGAGGGTGTCTCGTGCCTGGGCTTCAGCTACGTGGTTTTTTCCCACTTATTTTCTCCCCATCAAGAAGACCCTTGTTGGAAAGCCTCTACCTTCCAGCCATGGTATGTGCACCCCAGGGGCCCCATTATCTCAACATGGTAGCAGTAGCTGTTACTATTGTATTACTATTTCTACTATTACCACTGTTATTACTGTGACAACTACCCCTACTCTGTTGTTACTACTATTACTTCTTATGGTGTTATCATTTTCTTTAATGGTAGATCACGCATTCAAAATTATTTGTTGAGTGTTTACTATTTGAGGCACCAGGGAATTGGGAATAGGCAAAAATAGATGTGGTTTCTGCCCTTAGAATGCTTATGTTCTTATAGGAGAGACAGATTGAAACAAGTAATCAGTGTAACTAAATAATTGCAATCTATAATGTTTGTTTCAGTTATTCATTGCTGCCTAACAGGCTGCCCCAAACATAGGGACTTAAGACAACCACCATTTTAATTTGCTCACAAGTTTATGCTTCAGGAACATGGGTGGGGTTTAACTGTACAGATCAGCTTGGTACACTTACCGCGGGTAGCTGGACTGGACTGGAAGTCCCAAGGCTTCCCTCAGATGTCTGGAAGTTGGTGACCTCCCGCTCTCTCCACTTGACTAGCTTGGGCTTCCTCACAACATGGTTGTCCCAGGTAATCAGACTTCTTATATGGGCATCCTTACAGCACACACACACTTACATGGTAGCTGAATTCCAAAAGGGAGCACCTTAAGGAATGAAAGTGGAAGCTGCATATCCCTTAAAGCTCAGCCTTGCTATTTGCTCTTTGCTGCTTCTGCCTCCATCTGTTGGTTAAAATAAGCCATAGTGTCATCCCGGATTCAAGGAGAGGGGGAAAGACTCTACCTTTGACCAGGAGAAATGGCAGAGAATTTGCAACTGTCTTAAATCCACTACAATGAATTTTGAAGCAAACGCATATTAGGTTGAGGAAGAGAAGAAGAATGAGGGAGGGGTTGGACATTAGATCAGGGAAGCCTTCTCAGAGGACATGGCAGTTAAGCTGTGCTATGAAGGATAACAAACGGTCAAGCATGAGAGGGAACAGCATTCTGGGAAGAGGGAAGAGCATGTGCAAAGCCACATGTCCCATCTCTCTGTATCCCCAGTGCAGCCTCCCCCACCCTCCCTTCAAATTAGGAGTCTCTTCTTGGAAGTGGACATAGGGTAGAGTGCAAAGGGTATGTTTTTGGACATCTTAGAAGACTGGGTGAAATCCTGTCTTCATTGCTTTTTAGCTGTGTTATCTATAATGTAGTAAATCTGCTGACCTCAGCAGATGCCTTGTATATAGCAATCATTTTTTTTCTTTATGTATTTCCAAATGAGACCACCCAAATTACCACATTTAAATGGATGACTTGCAGTCATCTACATAGTGGCAGTGCCACCAGGTGTTGGCGGGACCAGGATATGAATCACAGTGCAGGGATGAGGACACTGAGACTGTGTCCAACCACCAAGGACCAGGCAGAGTGGCCCACTGGCTGGTGACCAAGTCCATGATAGCGCCCGGCTTGCTGCTCCTGCCCGCTCAGTGCAGCCTCAGAGGGGGACCGGGACATGAAAGGTGGGAGGGGACTCATCATTGGAACAGTAGGAATTTAACATACAGATAGATAAGAAGAAACAGAAAGGTAGCTCCCTCGCCACACTGGCTTGTTTCTCCTTTATAGAAAAGGCATCAATTCCATGGAGTGCGACATTCCTGGGTTCAAGTCCCAACACGGCTGCTTATTCACTGCATGACTTCTGGAAAGCTATGGAATCTCAGTAAGCCCCAAAGTGTAGAAGGTGCTTCACACATGGTAGCTGCTCTCACTCCTGTTACTATCACGCATGTCATCGTGGTTACCACTTTGCTGATTTGTTCCCATGGTCAGTGCTCAGTGAGGCAGGTGGGATCCTTCTAACCTCTGTCTCCTCCTGCCAAGGGCTTGCCTTGCCGATTTAGAGCTACCTTTCAGTCGTACCCCAAGCTTGGCATGTTGCTTCACCTCGTGTACCATTTTGTTTTCTCCAGATCTCACTGTCACCCTCACTGGGAACTCCTCGGTCTCTGACTGTGGCAGTATTTTTCATTATTGGAGGTACCTTAAGTTGATGCACTGTGACACCACGTGGGTGATGTGGCTGGAAGAGTGGGCTCCCGTGCAGATTGCCAGAGGTCACATCCAAGCTCCTGCATGTACTACCCACGCAAGACTTGGCACATGACATAACTGCTCTGTGTTATTTATCATCAGCTATAACATTAGGGTAATTAAAGTACTTGTCATAGAGAGTAGTTGTGGGGACAGCACAGGTCAGCGATGGGAAAGTTCTTAGCCTGGTGCCAGGCTTATAGGACACATTCAGTGATCATTGACTGCTTTGTCTCCACCATCTCTATGGTGGTTGTTATGGACACAGAAGATGTATATCAACATGCTCATGATAACCACAACACCTTCAGGCTCACCATTAGGTTAGCGCTTATGTCTGTCTCTCCCTGAAAGAATAAAAAGGCAGATTGAAAAGTAAGCACTTATGAGATGCTTTGCAGAAGGAATCTCATGTAGTCATCCCAGCATCAGTGTTAGGCTGGTAGGAATGTTCCCATTTTGCAGATTTAAAAAGCTGAGGCTCATAGAAGCCTTATAACTGTCTGCAAAGCCCAAACTCCTCCTGGGGCCCAGGCTGGACTCATGCCCAGTGCCATGTGCCACTAAAGCCCCTCTATGTAAAGCCTCTCTTGTGTCCTCCAGGAACTCTCAGTTTGGTGACACTGATTAATTCTGTGAGTTGACTGGCTGCCTCTCTCAGAGGGTCAGATGAGAGACACCTTAGACACGACCTTGCCCAAGACCCAGGGGTGTTTCCTTTTATTAATAGAAGCAGCCCCCCCACCCCTGGGAATCCGAGCCTTGAGCAGTTCGTAGAAGCTCCTTTTCATCCCCGACGGCTGTGTACACCTTGAGCAAAAGAAAATTCACTCTAATTACTCAGAATACATATGTAAGGACAAGTACAAAGAAGTCTCACCGACGCTCAAAAAATAAGCCATTCAGCAAAATCACACAAGGCGCATTCCCTCAGAAAGAAGAGTTTATCACTGACATTCTAAAAAGGAGCATTTACCCTTTGTTGGCTGCAAGTTCAAGTTCAAGTCCCAGGCCCATGTGCGCACATTTCTCTTCATTTGGATTTAGCTCCAGAAGGAACCCCACTGACAGGAGGGTCCTACTTCCCGCCGTCACACTGTCCTGTACCGAAGGACACCATTAGTTTTCATTTTCCATCAGGTGTTTCTTCATTTTTTTTCTTGACTCATATCTTACTTACCATTGAATGTTCACTGTCCTTTAGCGGGTAGGAAACATTGTCCATTTGTTATGAAAATCCTGTTCGTTCCACCTCATCTATCCCAGATACCACTGTATTCATCTAGGTTTGGGGATTATTTCTTTCATCCATTCCTGGCATCAAGATTTAGTGGTAACTTTGGGGCTTGGTTAAAAGGGTTGGCCCATTGGAATGGCGGGAACACAGGCATCTGTAGTCCGAGCAGCCGCACTCCCCTTGTCACGAACCACACGGCCCTTGGGCCTGACGCTTTCTCTGAGCCTCAGTTTCCTCCAGCAAAGTGAGCTCCCCGAGGGCCAGAGCTTCTGCTTGAGGTTAGAGTCCTGGACTCGGCTGGTATCTGAGGTTTTCCTTCTCCTTCTCGCAGAACCTGAGCTGGGAAAGGAGTGTGGGAATCAGCTGCTTTGTCGGGGACGCCTGTGAGCTGTCTAGCACAGCAGTCCCTTGTTAGGAGAAGCAGATGAGATTTTGGTGATATTCAGTGTACTGAAGGCTGGAGCCTGGAAGATTCTGAACTGACTCTGTTACTCCCCCAACCCTATGGGGCACCCGACTAGGAGAGAGATACACAGGCAAGACCAAAGGGGAGACCAAATACTCCGTTTTAAATATCTAGGCAAATAGCAAATCTCCTTTGATATGGGGACCTATGACAAAGACAGATTTGGGGCAGGTAACTTAGGCCCAAACGCATAAACCAGACATAGAACTTCCTCCTGGCTTTTCACCCGACGTCCTGTCCTGGATTACCTGGGTCAGCAGGTCAGGTTCAAGCTTGGCTCACCTGCACAGTTGCAAGCACAGAGGAAGTAGAACGGGGGGAAGGAAAAATATATAATAAAAAAGAGAGAAAAAAAAAGGAAAGCATAAAGAGCAGGGAGAGAGACAAAGAGAGCAGGGGAGAGAGAGAGGGATCTAGCTAGGCCCACTGCATAATTTTTGTCTTCCTAAAAACCACCACCACCACCACCACACATAAACAGATAAGCAACAGAGAATACAAGTAATATTGCTGTTATCGGTACTGACTTTTGAGGCTTGGTGGCCCTGCCCACTGTAGGTTGGTAGACTGAGTCTCAGTGAATGTTCCACCACACAGGTGTTCACCCTTCCTGAGTAGTATGGAAAAGGGGTGGGTAGACCAGACACGGTACTATTGCAGCACCCCATCTCCTCTTGTCCCTGCACCCAGCTATGCACTGGAACCACCCAGGGTTGGAGTTTAAATGGCATAACCCCCGAGCGACTGAATCTGAACCTTGGGGCGTGGCTGGTGGGAATGTCGTCTTAACAGGTTCTGTAGGGGAGTCTGGAAAAGCCAACCTGACTCATGACTTCACACAAGGGTTTGAGAACCAGTGTTCAGTGACAGTCCTGTGGCTCACCCAAACCGAAGGGTGTCAGACTCCACGAGCTCTTTGGGATCTGATGGAAAATACCAGAGTGTTTTTTTGCAGGCCTGGTGAGGATAAGAGGGACGCCAGCAGCTGTCATTTCCTAGAACCGGTTGCATTCCTGGCGCTGTCCCTTGTGCCAGCCGATCTCAGGAACTCCCAGATAAATAAAGCTCTTTCCCATTTGTAGATGAGACAGTGGCATCTCAGAGAAGGTAAATGGTGTGTGTGCCCACGGGAGCAATGCTGGGTTGAACCCAGTCTTACACACGTTAAAAATGAAAAATGTTTCTTAAGGATTTTTTAACAACCATCATTTTATGTGTTCTAAAGTCTTTATTTTCATTTATCTTCTCAATGACCGTATAAAGCAAGAGAATCCTCTTGTTCTGTGCAGTAGGAGAATGAGACCAGGAAGACCTGAGTTGAACCCAAAGCTTACTGCTAAGAGTGGGCTTTGAGTCATTACATTGTCTTTCTCGCTGCCGTCCTTTGGAGATGAAAGATGCTAGGTAGTGATGGCTTTAAGGCAATTGTGACGTAGGGGAAGCAGGTGTTGAAGTGAGACCGACATGTGTGTGAATACTTGCTGGCTGTGTCACCTATTTTGTAGAATGGTATTAATTGAATGTCCTGAGTTCACAAGATTCCTCAAAATTTATGTCCACCTGAAGCCTTAGAATGAGATCCTATTTGAAAACAGAGTCTTTGCAGATATAATTAGTTAAATTAAATGAGGTGTTATACTCGATTGAGGTGGGCCCTAAATTCAATGAGTGTTGTCCTTATAAGAAAGAAGACCATGTGAAGACACACAGAGGGAAGAATGCCGTGTGACAACAGAGGCAGAGATTGGTGTCATTCAGCTACAAGCCAAGCAACGCTGTGGTTGTCAGGAGCTACTGGAATCTAGGAAGAGGCGGGGAAGGATGCTCTCCGGGAGCCTTCAGAGGGAGCATGGTTCAACCAACACCTTGATGTTGAACTTCTGGCCTCCAGAGCTATGAGAGAGAATACATTTCTGTCGTTTTAGCAACATAGTGCGTGTAATATGTTATGGCAGTCCTAGGAAACTAATGACACATGAGATGTTTGTTTCTGGCATTTGTTTGCTTTACAGCACTTACTGCAACTTTCAGTAGTTTTCTTTGTTAGTTTACTTACTCATTCTGGTCCCTCAGCCACGCTGGAACATCAGCACCATGCTGCAGTTTGTTCATCACCTGCGTGTTTACTCAAGTAGGTGCGCAGTTGCAATACGTGCATTGAATGAATGAATGAATGAATGAAGCTGTGAGGATTAAGCAGAGTAACAGTGAAATCACATCAAACAATGTGTGGCCAAGACCGGGCATGCAAAACAAAAACTGTTTGGATTATCAGTCGAGGCAGGAATCATCTTTTTCCTAGGGTCCCTCTGCCTCGCCTAGAGCCAAGGTGAACTTCAGCAGTTATCGTGGACTGAGAGCACATAGTTAAAAGTTGAAGGTTGATTTTGCAGAGATGGATGGGCGAGGGGCCCCCACCCTTCATTTCCTGAAACAGCAGTTCCCCTTTGAGACCCGAAGCCCACCAGTGAGATAGGCGGCATCCAGGCATGGGGGGCAGGGGAGGTGGCAGCGTTTGCAGCCCTCTTGCCCCCTTGCTTGAGGCCAGGCCTCTGCCTTTACACGCTTCAGGAGACTTTGATCTCATCTTGCTGTCCAGCAAATGCGCGTTAGTTGATAATTCTGGGAGACATCAAAACCCCAGCACCAGTCCCCCTCCTCCCCGCCGCCTGCACAGGCTGCAAGCCGTGCTGGGAGGCCGTGGGCAGCACTGTGCTGTTTCTGGGGGCTCACGGTGCCACGATGCCTGTTGTACTGAACCCCAGCGTGGCCTCCACTCTGTCCGCCCCTGCCCTTGCCCCAGTGAATTTAGAATTAAGCCAAACACCCCGCATGAAGAGCTGACCTCCCCAGTGACTTGGTCTATCTAGGGCTGCCTTGTTCTTCCTGGCTTCTCTTTTTAGATACAGGCAAACACTGGAGGGCAAGGAATAGGGGCTCAGGAGCCAGAGAACGTGGCGTTAGGTCTCAGCTCCATCGTTTTGTCACGGTGTGACTGTCATCACGTCACACTCATCCTCTGAGTCTTGGTCTCTGCATCCAGGGAGCAGAACCAGGAATGTCAGTCCCGCCCGTCAGATGGGACTGTGTAAAGCCTCGCATGAAAGCGTATGTGAGCATGCTTTAGAAATTGGGATGTGTTATAAAAACAGGAGCAATTATTACCATTATTCTGACTCTGAGCTCATTTGAAAAATAATAGAATCAGTTACTGACCCTGTGGTGGACATTGCAGATTGAGAAACAAATAAAACTCAATCTCTTACGACTTTTTAAAATGATGTAAATAACTCATATTCATTATTGGAAAGACAGAAATCAAAATAAGGAAATAATAACCATCGTGATTGTTTTATCACCTAACTGGCCACTTGGTTGCTTATCCTTTTAGAGGTTTTTGCAATATTTTATGAAAACTTAGGAAATAAGTAAAAGTACCAAGATGGTACCAGCCATACCGTTTTGTGACTTTCTCTTTAACTTACAATATCAGCCATATCTTTCCAAGTCTTTAAATATATTTTACCTTTTTTTCCTCCAATGGCTTCTTGGTGCTTCATCGTCTGGCCTTGTTTGGATTGAGCGTAGTTTATTTAGCCAATCCCTTGCAGCTGGACACTTAGGTTGTTCCCTGTTTTTCACTGTGGCAAATACCACTAGGTTGAATTCCTTCTCGCAAATCTCTGCACACTTTCATGATTGTTTCTATAGGATAAATTCTCAGAAGTAGAACTGCCGGGTCAAAGAGTAAAAATGCACATTTTTTTAAAGGCTTTTTGATAGTCAGATAAAACTAAAAAAAAATCACCCTCTAGAAAGATCATACCAATTTAAACTCCCACCAAGCCTGCCCGGGAGTGTCCCGTCTCCCGCACTCAGTGCCGTACCAGGCATTATCTCGGAGTGATTTAAAATGCTTGGAGAAAGGAGTGATAATGGTTTCTAAACAGCACTGGCTAACGCACGGGTGCTGCATATTGGCTTTCAGCTTGATAAATACTTTCTTATAAGGTCATAAATATCGGTGGTACCAAAGGTTAATGTAGTGTGCGATGCTGTAAAATCCGGCAGGCAACCTGCTAGATCATAATGATGCATTAGCACCTTTCAGGATGAAGCGTGGTGACTTACATAGTCTGTTTATAAGTGGCCACTGACTCAACAAGTGCATAATTGTGTCACTTGGCACCACCATTTCTGCAAACATGATTTATTAAGTGAGCACCTTGCCTTTTTGCGATATGCCAAAAATGAGAGGTGGAAGAGAAGAGAAGATACAGGGAAAGAAGGAAACAATGAGTGAATCTGACTGTGCATTTAATCCCTTTTGCAAACTAGGGATACTTAAAAGACCAGCACACTTTACTGAAGAAAAAAATAAAGCAAATAATCCCCTTCACATATTAACAGCGAATTTACCACTCCATGGGCAGTGTCAGAATCAGAATCCAGGCAGGCATGACAAATAACTGTACCCTTGCAAGGCATGCGCTTTCAGAAATTAGACTTTTAAATTATTTTGTTCATGTTATGAAATTTTTGGGGTGGCCACCTTGCTCATCCCATTTCTTTCGCAGGTGGAGACAGGTTGCATGGTTCTACGCCGTTGTTCTCGGATGAGCTAGTTTGAAGTTGAAACCTGTTATTATGATTAATGAACATAGAGGTTGTGTGTGTTTAAAAGCAGAAGAGTAATCTATCCTGGTAGGAGACAAAACAGAATGGATGATAGCCACAGCCCCGTGCCCACTTGGCTTTGCTCCTCTGGGGATGAAGCAAATCCCAGGTATTGAGGACGAGCTTTCCTAAGCCCATCTCAGCGTTTGCCCCTGTGTGGTGCTTTGACTGTTCTGGATTGTTGTAAAAGAGCTCACTCTGTGAACCAGAAAAAAATGGGACATGTCCATTTTGAGCGATTTATCCCATTAATTTGCAGTGACTATTCACCGTGTGACTATTCTGAAACAAACCAAGGAGTTCGTCATGTCATGTTCTCTTCTATTAGTCTTCCTCTTCCTCTTCCTCCCTTTTCTCTTAGTTATTAGTTTTTTGAGAAATGTTTAAATCTAGCTGTGAGCACTGGGAACACGGAGGTGAGCGAAACACTGCATGCCCTTGAGAAGCCCATCACGGTCTGGTAGTGTAGGACAGTGCAGGCGGCAGATGTAGTCGCAGGGCTGAGCACGGTGTAGGAACTAAGACGAGTGAGGCACAAAAGTTTCTCCACTCCAGCCAGTGTCTGCTTCCATTTCCATGTACCTTCCACCACCCGGTGCATCACAAGGAGAGGAGACGCTTTGCCCTGTAGTTTCTTTCACCTTTGACGTCACCACGTTCATGTTTAAGTTGAGTCACGTGCTGTGCTGCAGAGGGGCAGAAAGCAGAGAGGCAACTCCAGGCATGGTGGCGTTCACGCCGTGCTCCTAGTTAGAAACCCACTTGATTCTGAATCAAGAGTTCTCTAGGAAGAACCTGCATCGCTGGGATCTGGAAGGATATTGAATAAGACCAAGGAAAAGTCACCCTCTCAGAGCTTATATTCCAGGGGCACGGGAGGAAACAAATTCATCACAGTCGTCGCTAGTCTGGAGGGGGATGTGAGAGACACAGACAGGAGGACTACTGAGTAACATTGCAGGGACAGGGAGGATTCTCTGATGACCAAGGATGAGAAGGACCCAGTTTGGCCAACAGTAAAAGGAAGAGGTCCCAGGGCCTTGAGGCGGGAAACACCCTGGTGGTATCTGAAGAGTGAAACTAGCCCCCACACTTTTAACCGGCCCCTGATCTAGAATAATTGTCACGGCTGCTGAGTGCTGTAAGGACGTGAATGAGAAAACTGGTGCTTGGGATGAAGTTATACAGGTGGGGCCTTCCTAGCCAAGCAAGGAGCTTCGATTTAATTCTAAGGGCACGGGGACGCCACCACAGGGTTTTGTAGCAGGAAGACTACCCCTCTCTCGGGTGGGCTCCTCCAGAGACTATTCTTGGCCGGGCTGGGGAATCCTCTTAAGTGGGAGTAAAAACAAGTAGTTGCTGGGAGTCCCCCGTCCACGAAGGTTAATTTGGCAACACGCGTATCTGCTCTCGGGCTAGAGAGATGGCTCTTACGATGCCCAGAGGGGAGACTTTATGATCTGAGAGCACTTGGAATGTTTGTAGCGGCAGAGCCATGTTGTCTCATTGAATTTCTCTTCCATTTTTAATGAGGAGCCTGGAGGCACTGTATAAATAAAACGGCCGAATTATTAAATTATCACTCTACAGGGCATCTTATATTAGTCCTAATTAAATGATGTTTTTCATATTAACAAACAGTGCTCAGAAAGGATTCCTATTTTTTAATTCCAACCTCATCGAAGTAGGAAGGCTTGGAAATTTCTAGAATGTGCACCATGCCTCTGGACTCACCGGAGGGCACCAGCTGTGGGTTTTCACACATCATCCTGAATTTTCAAATTCTCAGTAAGCGCAAGGAATATCTCCTTCACCCAGACTTAGAAATACACTTATAGGATTTTCATGTAAGAAATACTTTACAGGACTTCTTTTCACCATGGCGGAGTGACAGGGACTGGTTTGCACTGGTGCCTGCAACAGAGAAAATGGTCAACATACACACAACGGTGATTTCAGACATTGGACAAGAAGCACCAAGACAAAGGAGATAAGTGAGATGAACCCTACAGTGGCCCCAGCTCACAAGCCACAGGGCAGGGGACCAGAGACCTAAATAAGGAGTATTCTGGCTGGACCCCAGCTACTAAGTGCTGGGAAGACATGAGTGCCCGAGTCAGGCAAGAGCTCCATGCTATTAGTTTTAGGGAGAAACATTCAAAAAGTAAGCAGATGAATATGGGGTAATTTCAGAACATGAGGAATGTTACAAAGCAACTAAAAGGGGCGATGGCATAGAACATTGTGGCCTGGAGGAGTGGGTAGGAGGGGACACTATAGCTCAGTCAGTGGGGCACAAGAAGCTGTTGGGACTGGCTGACAAGAGCCAGCTGTGAGCATTTCTTCCCACGTCTGTTCAGTGAGATCACATTGGTAGCTTGAGATAAGCCGTGATGTGAGATGTTTACACTACAGAAATCTAAATCGGCAGGGTTTGTTTTTTTCCAACATGCTATCGGATGGTATGGTCAGGAAAGGTTTTGTAAAGAAGTGCCATTTCTGTCAAGACATGAGGGTAAAGAAGAGCCCATCATTCACGTGGCAAACCCTTGGGGGAGGATCCCAGCCCAGGAAACAGCACGTGCAAAGGTCCTGCGTCCACATCCTCCCCTCCTCCATCCTCTGTGATGTCCAGGGCAGAGGTTTCGCACTTCCCGCGATCCCATGATGATGTCGTCATTCCGCTCTCATGTTAGCCATTTATCCCATTCTCTTCACCACGCCTTTTTTATTTCCACTTCAGTCCCATGTTTCCCCCACTGGCATTTTACTTCTTTTTCCTAGGTATGCTTCTTTATTTCTGTGTCTGTGAAAGCTCTGGCCAGTGGCTGTAGTTTCGTATATAATCCGTGGCATCCTTTTACAGTTAGAGGAAATTTAAAAATACACACAAAAGCAGGATACCCATGGAACATCTAGCGGCAAAGGACTTCAGCGTTGGAAGGTGAAAAGACTTCAGAAGACCTTTTCTGGAAGCATGTTTTTGAACACCAGGGGGTCTTCAGAGAAGTTTCAGAGTTGAACCTGATGGCGTGGCCTTAATCTGCAGTCCCCAACCCCCAGGCTGTGGACCAGTACTGGTCCCTGACCTATTGGGAACGAGGAGGCCACACAGCAGGAGGGGAGCGGCAGGGGCGTGAGTGAAGCTTCATCTGTATTCACAGCTGCTCCCCATCGCTCACCAGCCCCCCACCCACCCCCAAGTGCATGGAAAAATCGTCTTCCATGAAACCGGTCCCTGGTGCCAAAAAGGTTGGGGACTGCTGGCCTGAGTGACCGCCAGGTCAACGTTAATTGATAATTGTGCTTTTTATAGAAAACTCTGAATGAACCTCAGCTCAATTCTTAATATGCATTGCAGAAGCAGAGAGAAGGAATCCATAGTTCATGACCCCATAAGATTTATGTCTTAAGCATTTCCAAGGCCCTGTCCTTGGTTTTATGTGGCCTGTTTGCCAGTCCCAAGCATCCTCTGACCTCTCCCCTCCTCCCAGGAAACACCTAAGATATTGCAGGAAGAACAAGTGTGCTCGCTCACTCCTTCCTTCCTTCCTTCCTTTTCTCCTCCCTTCCTCCCTCCCTCCTTCTTCCCCTTCGACCTCCCCTTCTTCCTCCCTCCCTCCCTCCCTTCTCTTGAATTTTCCAGTGTCTACAATTTTTTAAGAGCAGTATAGATAGCCTAAAATCTTCCATAATAATTAAAAATTAGTGTTAGATATGCAGGACCACGAGGTACTACTTAGCCTCGCCGCACACTCACAAGAGAAAGGGAAAGCATGTGGCAAGAGTCCTGGCAATTCCAGTGAAGGTCTCCAAGGGCCAGTGCACTTGGAGGATGTACGACTCATTTAAGATGCACAGCACATTTCAGAAGGTACTGGGTAGCATTATCAAGGTGGAGTTGGTAACCCCCAGTGGCAAGGACAGAGTTGGCAGACTCGGTCCACGTGTTTGGGCAGTCATAACCCAATGTTGATGAATTCATGAGCCGAGGAGGCTGGTTCTGCAGTCAGGAAGAGACAAGATTTCTATGGACGGTGACATCCAACCTCAGCTGTGTCTAGACTGTCAGCCTGGGAGGTCTTTTTGAAGAATTCAGTTCTGCTCAAAAGCCATTAGTGTATGCCAGGCTCTGTGATAGGCATTGGGGGTAAAGAATGGAAAACGACCTGGCTCCTAACCCTCTCAGAGCCCAGACTTTAGTTGGGCGGATGGGAAAATTAGCAGACCGTCTTCATTTAGCAAGGAATATTCCAGGGTAGAGCTAGGAGAAGCAAGAGCAGCAGCCAGAGAAACTCACAGAGACCTTCAGTCAACCCACGAACAGTTAATCATCAACTGCTATCTTCCGGGCACCACACTGAATGTTTTCCATGCGTTATTTTATTTTACAGCAATCCTATGTTTTATGAACTCTTATGTAAAAGTCAACGTTATTGATTAGCAACCTGAGCTCAGAGAGATTAACTGACACACTCGAGGTTGCAGAGCATGTGGTATAGAATAAGATCTGAACTAAGAAGATGAAATTCTTGAGCTCAGCCTTTAAATCACTAGCTATTCTATCAGGTAGTTGGAGGAAACAGATTTAATCTCTCTAGATCTCAGTGTCCTGTCAGAAGTAGGGGAGTGTTCACTATGTAGCAGTTTTAAAGGTGAGCAGCTGACTTTGAACTTCAATGAATTCAGATTAGTGATTCAGGCAACTTCAGCCTCTTTCTTTTCTTTCTTTTTTCTCTTTCTTTTCTTTCTAAAAAGCACCTAACACCTATAACTTAACTTTTCCCAATGTGGAACAATTTTTATGGATGCTGAGTGCTTTTATCTTGTTTCTCTTTCTTGTACGAAGCCAAATGTATGACATCAAGCCTGTAATTTTGGCCACGGTATCACCATGTTCTAACTAGGCGAGCTTATTAGTTCAGACAATTAAGAAAATAGAAGTTGAAAATGCTTGGTTATTAGGGAGAAAGGAGTTAATATAAATTTAAGGTGTTGGGACAATTAGCATTTGCAGTAATAAAAGCCAAGTGGAACACTAAGGAAATGAATATTATGTTTGTTATTTAGTATTTGCATAGCATTGTGTATTTATAAAATGCCTGATAATTGTTTTTGGTTGTTTCTTCTGGCATAACTTGGATCAACAGCATTTCCTATTCTTGTGCATAAGGGGGGTGTCAGTAGAAGTCTATTAAATTACAATTCAAGTCACCTTCCCATCCTCTTGCTCTGAACTCAGATTTAAGTAGAGCAAGAAAACATCTAGAAATCCTGCTGAAACATAAGTCATTTCATCTCCATTCTTTGTTAAAAGCCCTCCACTGACTCCCCCATTTCTGTCAAAGTAAAAGCCAAAATCCTGCAAATGCAATTTGATATCCTAGATTGGATTCCGTAACAGGAAAAGGGTATTAGTGGAAAAGCTGGGGATATTTGAATAAAATCTGTAGTTTAGTTAACAGTAATATGTCAGCATTAACTTCCTAGTTTGAAAAATGCACATGGTTAGGTGAGACGTCAGCATTAGAGGAAACTGGGTGAGAGGTGAGAACTCTCCGTACTATCTTTGCAACTCTTCCGTAAGCCTAAAATTATTCCCCAAAAGTTCCCACAGCGGCCTACAAAGACGTGCATGCCCTGTATCCTGTCCCCTCATTGCGTCTCTGACCTCACCTCCTTTTCTCTTCCTCCTGGACGCTCTGCACCAGTCTCACATGTCATCATTTTCCCACCCCAGGACCTTTGCACTGGCTGCCTCTGTGACTGGACCATTGTTGCCTGAGCTACCCCCATGATTCAAATGTCACCTTCTGAAAGACCATTCACTGAAAATTTCAAACCCACCCCAGCTCCCCCAAGATCCTCCTTCTCCTCCTCCTGTTCAGTATCTTGTCTCATGGTGTTTACACTTCTAACATACTCTGCTGTGTTCTTATTTATTATAAAATGATTTATCTTCTCCTCGCTCACTAGAACTGACATTCCTTGAGAGGAGGGATTCTTACCTACTTTGTCCACTATGCGTTTTCAGCACCTAGAATCATACCTAGCACATACTTAGTGCTTGATGATTATCTGTTGAGCCTAAATATTAAATTCTAACCTAAAAGAAGAAAATACCACATGCTGATTGCTTTGGTAATCAGGGCATTGTGCTAAGAACTTTAAATTATCTAGATTTCATGGAATCCTCCTAGTAGCCTAAAATGTATGTATTACCACCACCATTTATAAGGCCTAAGAAGTCTTAAGTTTTGCCCGAGGTCAGACAGCTTTTCCATCAAATCTGAGAGCAAGGATTTAATCCTAGATCTTCAAATGCTGCTTCCAGTTCTGTTTTCTTTTATGCCACGTGGTCTGCCAGACTTGCACACTCCCTCTTTCCTTAAAACGTAAGGAATAGAAATAGCGTAACTCATCAAGTTGGCTGTGTGTATAACTTGGACCTCTTTCTCGGATCGTGGTACCATCCAAGGTAAATGTATGGAACGTACTGTGTCCCTTAATGGTCACAGATAACACTAGAGTGGTGTAAGTTTGTTACTAGTAACCCGACGTGGAACTTTCACCTTGCATTTCCTCTTCGTGGGCCCATTTTTGTTTTCGTCTTCAACAGTCTCTTGTGGATAAGGACTCTCATTCCCGAGAAGGCTATGTGACGTTAGGGGAGGGCACTGGCTCAGAAGTCCAAGGGTCAGTGCTGGTGCCCACTGTCTTGTTCAGTAGCTGTGGGACCTTTCTCATTTATGAAATCTACCAACTTCATAGAGGTGTTCTGAGGATGACAGATCTAATCAGTGTACGCTGGCATAAGTGGCTGTGGTCGTTTGAATATAATCGTTCAACTGAAAGAGCTGAACTAGATATTAAGGTGGTTGTGGTGGTGGTTTTTTTTCTGGAATCTTCTTGGTTTCTAATTACTAAGTTAGTTTAATATCCATCGACTAGTTCCATGATCTCCAAGGATTTCCCCCAAATGCCATTGTTAACAACAACTACATCATCATGATCGTCGTTACACACCTGTTACGAAACAATTGTGAAACGAAACAATTAGTTTGGAGCCAGGCTCGATGCTACGTTCTTTATGATATTATCTTTTTACTTTTTTGCTGTGAGTCTGCAAAGTGAGCACTGGAAACCCATTTGACAGATGAGAGAACTGAGGCTCCCTGAAGGTTCAGTAATTTGCCTAATGGCACACAGAAGTCAGGGGGCCATGTTCCTCATTCTATAGCAGAGGCCTTTGTCGACACTTGTCACTGCCTTGTCACCAAGGAGAATTTTAAAGCGACTGGCAGAACAACCAGAGTACGACTCCTCCAGTGACTGCTTTTTATAAACCTTTGTCAGCATTTTCTTGAACTGTGGCCTAGAAACCACTTTCATTAGAATTGCCTGGTGTGCGTGTTACCGGTGCATGTTGCTGGCTCCGACCAGTGATGTGCTGGTAAATGTTTAAGACCCAGCTTGAGGCAGTCGGTAGGGGATGGGGGGAGAGGGCTGGGAAGACTAATTTGTAGCATTTGCTAATTTCCATGGTGTAAATGCTCCCAAATTCAAGATACCAATGCCTCATCCCCAAACACAGACTTATTAGGAGAAGATGTGTGGAGGTGCACTGTTATGTCATTATTTCCACCATCACACAGGTACAATATGCAGGGGAAAAAAAAAAAAAAAAACCTCAAGAGCATAGATAATAGTAAAATGCAGTAAAAGAATTAGGAAGTGATGAATTCCACATATTTATTGCCTTTTTAATATACTTTATTTAATTGCGGGTTTATGTCATTTAATTTTTATTAGAAGTTGTGTTTAACAAGAATCTCTGCAAATTCCTGACGCGTTAACTGTGGACTCTCCCAGATGAGTATGAGTGAGCTCTGGCTCTAGCACTCCGCCAGATACCCTAGACCAACACACATCGCAGAAAAGGCTGGAACCCTGGAATCTGCATTTCTACAAAAAAAGCATCCAGATGATTCCGGTGCACACTCAAAGCCTTAAGCCAGTGCTGTAAGCCTTTCTAAGAGCACGTGTGAAATGAGGGTATGAAAATATTAATGCTGCACAATGTGGGGAGCATCTGAACAATGCAGGTGGGGTTGGTATGCCCAGCAAAGGCTCCTGGGCATTATGCTAAGTGAACTCCACTGCTCCTCTTCTTAAGATTTTTTTCCCACCCCTCTTTTTAAATGGAATAAAAATATTTCAAAGTTTTATTTTATTGTACCCCTCTATGGAGAGGGCTTGCTCTCTGTTGAAGGAGGGAGTAATCCTATTTCCCTGGCAGCCCGCGTAGGAGGAAGGTTCAGAGGCCTTTCCTGAAAGGTTTAGGCAAAGATAACAAAATGTTGGGGAAAGCCGCAGGGCAGGGCTGAATGGAGAAGTAGGTTTGTAATCTCAAATTCAATATAAAAGATCGAAAGCATCAAATAATCAGAGTCAGCGGTGAGCTCCTCCATCAGAATGTTATATCTGCCGTGGAATTCGACTTCGTGATTGTATTATGTTACATACATTCATTCTCTCTCTCTCCTCCCTCCCCCCTTCCCTGCCCTCTCTCTCTCCCTCCCCTCCTCTCTCTCTTTCTCTCTCTGACTCTGTCTCTTTCTCTCCCTCTTTTCCCTTTATGTATCTCCTCATATCTGAAGTCCGTAAGGAAGTCTTGCTTGACTTCAGCTAGAGAAGCCATTTGAAACATCACCTGCCTCTAGTCCCCACCCTGTCCACCTTAAAAATAATAAAAGTCTTTTTTCTAGGCAGAGATTTTAATTTAGAGAGAAATCATGCCCCCCCACAAAGCAAGCACAGTCCAGGAGCTATGTGCAAACCCTGATACACAAGAGATCCAATCCAAGGTTGGGATTTGTCCTCTAAATGATGATTTTGCTTTCCCGGGTGGATGTGGAGGGTGGTTAAAAAATGGATTGCCATGACTAGGGGTTACTGCATGTTTACACAAGGAGCCATGTGAGCACATTGCATGTGTGATGCTTTTAATCCACCCCCTCAATCCTTCGGTCCTTGTTGGTCACAGCGAAGGTGCTCAATCCATAGTCTTTGAATAAATTAATTCACAAATTCGTATTTTAAAGCTGCGGGAAGTAAGGCCTAGAGGAAAGAAGTAACATATCGAAGGTCAAATAACTGGAATGTGGAGGGTCCGATCTCAGGTGGTTTCTCAGTCTGGGCACATAAACTCACACTCTTGCCTCCCTGGGGTATAAGCTAGTGGTTGCTAAAATGTTGGAGCACATCAGTCACCCGTGGGGATTTTTAAAAGGATTCTTCTTGGGTCCATAATTTTATGAATGGGTAAGTCTAGGATGTGGCCCAGAAAACAATCTGCATTTTCAACATGTGACTCAGACAGAGGTGTTCAGCAGGCGATGCCTGGAGACAGACTGATGAGAGTACATACACATCTGTCTCCATCTCCAACCGGAAGCCGACCTGTCTACCTCTCAGGCTACAAACCCTGCATCTTGCTAAAGGTGACCGGGAACCCTTACTGAGCTGGGCCCCTTACCCTACCCTCCCTCTCCAGGCCTCTGAACCTTGAAGGTTTAGACATGACAGATACCTTCAAGGCCACCGAATGTGTTGTCTTCATTTATTCAGGTGTAGAAAATTTCATCCCCAAAACATGACACAGTGAGAAACTGACAAAAGTTGGGCTGAAATCCAAGTCTTCTGAACTGAAGAACCTGGCCCCCACCCCCCCGTGAATAAAAGTCTTGTAGTTGCCACGCTGGTTTTCATATTGTCATCCTCTGTGTGTGGATCAAATCTTGCTTTTATGTAGAATACACTCCCCCAAAATGACAATTGTTAACTGCAGATGCAAAACACCTTGAAATAGCCAAAGCACTTTCTGGAGCATAATCTCATTTGTTTCTCTGTGACCCAAGCCTGGGCAGGTATTGTCATGCCTTTTTTAAAAATGAGGATATGGAGACTCAAAGAGGGAGAGTGACTTGCCCAGGGTCACACAGCACCATGTCTACCACCCAAATATTATCACTTCACATCTCACCCTCTTCTCATTGGGGCCATGAATGGCATGAGACCACCCCAGGACTCATGAATGTTTCTCTTTCTTCATTTTAAGAACCGGACTTCTAGAGCATCAAAAGGTTTGCTTGTGAGCTCTGATAATATATGATTGTTGAGTGTCTAAATAAATAAGACCTTCATAAAATGTATTCCGTATTCCCCTCTGGCTGAATGATGTATCCGAAGGTCCTTCAGTCAGAAAACTCATTGTTTTGTGGTTGTATACTTTATTATTTTTCTCCCCCACAGAAATGGGAGCTCTCTGAGGGCTCAGAGTATGTCTTCATCATCCTTCGTTCCTCACAGCTACAAATGTTCTTGATACAAGCAGGAGCTCTTTAAATGGTAGCCAGATAGAATAAAGTGGACCTGAGAGTATTTGTCCCTCTAAGAACAGCCATGGGAAGCTATGGTGCACAGGCCAAATCCCGCCCTCTGTCTGCTTTTATAAATAAAACTTTATTGGAACACAGACACACTCATGGTTCATTTGTTTGCCTGTTACCCCATGGCTGTTTACACGTGCAGCTACGGCCTGCAATGCCAAACTATTCACTCTATCCACTTTAAGAAAAAGTGTGCTGTCCTTGTCTAGGTTAAGAGCAAACTAGAAAGGAGATGCAGGTATTTCTATTTGCAGAGTATATTTCTTAGTATTTCCATTTCCTAACATGTACTTATCCCCTCCCCTCTGCCTGTGCAAGAGAGATTAGCCTACTGACAAATAAGATTTGGAACTCAGAAATAACCTGAGAAATGTCAGTTTGCAGAAAGTGTGTATTTTATGTGACAAGATTCTTTGTCAAATTTATGCACATAGACATATCGGTGTTCGCAAAGAATGATATCTGCATTTCTCAGTATATACTGGAAAAACCCCAGTCGTCCTAGAACAAAACCCTTGGGGTGCTTTTGAATTCCTTTTAAGGAATTTATACAAAGAAAGAAGTAATTAGTAAGGAAAATCCAGGGATGCTCACTGAGGATCAGTTCCATTTTATATTCATCATCCATTTTCTGCAACTGAATTGTGCTTTCAGCAGTTGTCCTAGGCCTGGAAAATTAGCATAACGTATAGAATTGCCATTTGGTTCATTTAAATCTTGCATAATATGTTAGAAGGAAAAAAAATCTTTGAGCTAGGTGAAATTGAGGATTCAGGGATTCAGTACAAAATATCAACCTTGTTTATTTTTTTGTTGTTGTTAAATTGATGTTTAGGTTGACCTTGATTTCTGACTGGTACAGGGAATTAAAGAAAACCTGGAGGTTAAGGTGGGGTGAGGAGAAAGCTGTAAGAGAATCACTCCCAGAGTGGGCAGAAGCTTCAGCCACAAGGCGAGGCCGCCTCTTCATTCAGGCTGGGAGATCACTGAGCTAGAGAGCAGGAAGGCTCACCTTTATGATGCCATTAACACGGAAGACAGTGGCGGGTTCTTGGGAGAATTTGACGTGTTTCTTAAGCGTGTTGGGTGTGGGATGCCAGGGCACAGAGACATGCACCCGCTGCTTATCTGGGGATTTGTAAAGGTGGAGGCTCACTAGCATCCCCCCAGAGCAACAGGGAAAGAACTCTTGTGGAGGATGCATTAAGGTGCCTGCCACCTGTCCCCTGCGGTTCCTCTGGATCTTGAAAGAGCCTGAAGCTAGAGAAAATCGCAGGGGTTCTAAGGCCATCCAGAAAACCCAGTGCTGAAAGAGGGCACCTCCATCTAACGGGAGAGCTGGAATTACCCCTGGCCTTGGATATGTAGGACCCTGGGCAGCAACAGGGGATGACAGAGGCTGACTGATGACTGCCCCACATAACCCAAGCATGCTGACCCCACAGACTCCACATCCAGGGAAGCCAACAGTGACACCAGAGCTTCAGCAGAAGGAGAGAGAAGGCAGAGAGAGATGCTGCTCACCACCTGGAAGCATCTGATTTCATTAGCTGCCTTCTGCCTCCTGGGGCCCTTCTCCCAGCCCTGAGTCGTGAAAGAAGCTAGGCCCAAGAGGAGGAGAAGAGGGAAGGTCCCAGAGATGGACCTCATCTCACTGACCCTCCTGGAGAAGTTGGAGCAAAGAGGCAGGAAATGCCGTCTGCCCACCTCAGGTTCGTTGGGCCACAGAGCTGTAGCAATAGGAAGAGAGTTTGAATCTCATTGACTCTGGAAGCTTTAAAATGGCCTGGCCTGAGTTGTTTTGTTATTTATTTATTTATTTATTTTTTGTAAGACAGAGTCTCACTCTGTCACCCAGGGTAGAGTGTGGTGGTGTCGTCATAGCTCACTGCACCCTCAAACTCCTGGGTTCAAGTGATCCTCCTGCCTTAGCCTCCCAGGTAGCTGGGACTACAGGCATGCGCCACCATGCCTGGGTAATTTTTCTGTTTTTGGTAGATATGGAGTCTCGCTCTTGCTGAGGCTGGTCTCAAACTCCTGGACTGAAGTGATCCTCCCACTTCGGTCTCCCAGAGTGCTGGGATTACAGGTGTGAGCCACTGTGCCCACCTGTCCTGGCCTGAGTTTTAATGACCAAGTGGCCACAAAGCTGTTGCATCTTCTTCAAGTCCCATTAAGGACTTGACCCAGGGGATCGCAATGCCAGGGCCCTAAAGCATTCTGCCTCACTGCCTCCCAGGTATGGACTGAGACTCCCAAAGAAGCTCTTTGCCCCTCTGAACCTCAGTTCCTTAGTCATAAGATGGGCACAATAATAGAATCTTCCTGTCTGAGTCACCGAGTGATGCAATGAAATATAATGTATGCAAAGAGCTTAACAGAGTGCTCATCATCTAACTAGCGTTTATGAAATGGCAGTCACATCCCAGCCGCTGTTCTAGATGCTGAAAATCATCATAATTACGGGCCAGGAACATCCTAAGCACTTACAGGTATTGACTCATTTGGGATAGATGCTAATAGTGTTACTGTTTTCCAGATGAAGGAAATGAGGCCCAGAGAGGTTAAGTAACTTGCTCAAGGTCACACAGCTAGGAAGTATTAGAGCTGGAATTCAAATCCAGATAATTTTGTTTCAAAGTCTATAAATATTTATTGTTGTTATCATTATTATTGTGTTTTTAAACTACTTATTCCTGGAAGTAAATTCCGAAGCTTTAGAACATGAAGAAGTAGAGAAAAAGTACGCTCTATAGTCTTGTCATTTTGCTTTCTGGTAGGCATTTCCCAACTTCCAACCCAGCCCACTATATCCCCAGGAGCTGACATATACAGTAGGTGCTCAATAAATATGTTTTGAGTGATTGGATAAGTGAGCACCTCATTTCAAGCTGTGTTCCTCTCTGGGACAGACCTGATTCCGTATCACAGGTGTCTGTGGGCTCTACTTCCATAATGCTGCTACAGACTGAGTTATGCCCCTCACTCCCAATGCGTATGTGGGAGCCCTAATCCCCAGTGTGATGGTATTTGGAAACGAGGTAGTTAGGTTTAGATGAGGTCACAGGGGTGGGGTCTTTTTAAGAGGAGGAGGAGACACCAGGGCTGCTCTGTGCCATGTGAGGGCACAGCAAGAAGGCATCCGTCTGCAAGCTAAGAAGAGAGCCCTCACCGGGAGCTGAATGGGCTGGCACCTGGATCTTGGAATTCCAGCCTCCAGAACTGTGAGAAATGAATGTCTGTTGTTTAAGCCCCCAGTCTGTGGTATTTTGTTATAGCAGCCTGGGAAGACTCATGCAGACGCCTAGACAGCCCCTCTCCTTTACCGATGTGTTAAGCACCTGGCCTCTGGTGTGCTCATCCTCTTTTTCCAAAGAGTAAAAAACAGCAAAGGAATTTGGAGTCAGCCCTTTTCCCGTCCTCCAGCCCCTTCTCCTTTCTGAGGAATTTCATCATCCGAGCAGAGCATTGAATTTATTCGAGTGGAGGGAAATGCGATGTATTTCTGAAATCTGTGTCACCTGGCTTTGGAATCAGCCCAGCCGAGCTCAGAATGAGGCATTAACTACATCCAAGGCTGTGTGATTAACTTATTTGTTTGCCTACAGAGCTAAAATGAAAAAGCAGGAAGCCGGGAGAATCCGCATGAGCCCCGTTTTTTTGAAGTCGGATTGTGAGAAAACCTGAAATGTGGGTTTTAATTCACGTTCCCTGGGCTTACCGTTATTATTATTTTTAATGGAAAATAACTTTTCACAATCTTATTTCATTTTAAATGGAGAATGTGCAATATTGTCTCATGCAGGGTATGGAGTTGATTTAGTATGCATGATTTTTTTTTTCTCCTCCCCGTTCTTTGGTTCTTTGTACACATTCAATATAGTTACATTTTTGCTTAGAACATATATATTTTCCCCCTGAACTTTTCACGATTGCTTTTTTATCAGGTTTACAAATCAAATCAAATAGGTATATTGCAGAGCTCTGTGATATTATTTTCTGAGCTTATAGTACAATGTATTGAATTATGCCAGTCCATGCTCTGCCCTGCTATTCTCTGCAGATTGAGAGAGAGGGACGGTGGACCCTGTAAATTCACTCGGCGCCCGGCATTACTGGCTAAATCAAGACCGCTATTCAGGCTGCAAGAAGAGACAGAGCAAGTGTTCGTTACACAAATCAATTTGGTCCAAAGTACATCGCAGTGGGTACTCAGCCATCGCTCACATAATATTGTCAGCTTAATCAAATAATGCCTCAAAGACACTCACAAGCTTTTCTCTCGGAGAAATAACTTGATTGGTGGAGGAGGGAGAAGCAGCTGGCTATTCAAAGTGCACTTTTTATTTATCACCGCAAGGAGTTTTGTGCATGGATGGGCAGACGCCGGTAGGAAAGGGAAGGTACCGAATGTTCAGTAGGCTGACTATGGGGGAAATGACACTGCGTTCACGTCCTGTCTTAGACGCCGAGTCTCCGTACCTGGGTGGCAGAATCGGGAATGCTCGCAGATAAAGAAACACCTGGGCCCAGACACATTTCCTGGAAGGATTCCGTAAAGATGTAGGAGCACCTACTGTGTGCACCAGTAAAGGGCTTCAAAAATGCATTTGATACTGTGTTTATCTGTGGAATGTTCACATTCTAGGAGGACAGAAAGATTAAGTAAAATAAAAATTTTAAAGTAAATGGTTAATAGGGTTTAACGGAAGTCAACCCAGGGCTCTCGTAGCTCAAGGGACGCATCTGAAACAGCCTGGTTTCGTTCGCTTTTTGGTTGGTTGGATGTGGTTAGGGCACTGTTCGCAGAGCTCATCATTCTGGTTCCAGTCCAAACCTAGATTGTGAATCTTACTCCTCTGTGCAAGTGCTTTGCGGCTGCCCTCTATGGCTGTCCTTAGACTTTGCAAGGCATCTTCATCTTGACCTTGAGAAAGCACTGAGAGCTGAAAAGAGTCTAAGATAGGGAGTTAGACATCCTAAATTCAATCCTGCCATCTCCAGGCTGTGTGACTTTGAATAGGTCACACAACCTTTCTGAGCCTCCGTTTTCCAAATTGTTACAGTGACTCAGTGGGATAAGGCATGGAAAACATCTAGCAAGATCCCCAGCTCATGGTACAACCTCCACACAGTGTTCTTTTCAGGCCTCCATCTCAGACCTTTCAGCCTCACACTTTGTGTATTAGCTACCAGTGGATGCAGCATCCAGCATCAGCGATGGCCAGAACCCTTTGTCTCGACTTAGCCCCAGGGAGAAGCAAAGACCTTCCACGGGGGTCTGCATCCATGTCACAGGTGTGGATGTGTGTTCCAGGGAGCTTGCAAACTTTCTAACGTTGTGAGCAACATTTAAGTGCACGTGCATTTTCCCCCAGGCAGTGGGTCCACAGCTTTCATAAAATCTTCAGTGTGTCCCTGAACATAGATACAGGTTAAGGGCAGAGGAAAACACAACCAATCAATCATGACAGCAACAAAAGTCAGCCCTGACAGCTGCCACTCATGGACCCCATCATCTGAGAGGCCAATCCTATGTATGTGATAGATATATGTAACTTTTACATTACCACCCAAAGAAGGTGTTAAGTCTCCCAACTTTATTTCATTAATTTTTTTTTATTTGAAACTTAGGTAAAGAAAGTTTTCTTAATCATATTCCTCATTTCGAAGGACACTGTTGTCTTTGCCCTGGGAAGACTCTCTCTCTTTTTCCCTACTTGCCTCCTTTTTAAACCTGTTCTCTCCTCATCCCTCCCAACACACTGTGGCTCTAAAGCAGCACCGTCTGGTAGAACTTTCTACGAGGATGAAAATACCTGTGCTTTCTGTGAGGAAGCCCCATAGTTTCCTGTGGCTGCCGTAACAAATGACCACAGACTTAGTGGCTTCAGCAACACAGATGTATCATGTTACAGAAGACTGGCGCGGGTATTGCCCGGCCAGAAAGGATTTTAGCCGGCAGGATTACGTTTCTCTCAACAGGCTCTTGGTAGGACGGTCCCCTTGCCTTTTCTGGCTCACGGAGGCCACCCCTCATCCCTCTTCAACACCAGGGATGACAGGCTGAGTTTTTCTCACCTGACATCCCTGTGACCCTGGACTTTCTTCCCTTCCGCTCCACTGGCCTTTCTCTTCCACGTCTATGGACTTTGCTGATTGTATTAGGCCCACGCAGGTAATCCAGAATCCTCTGTTTATTTCCTGGTTAGGTGCTTAGCAACCTTAACTCCATCTGCAGCCTTAACACTCCTTTGTCATGGAAGGTAGCCTAGTGAGGGTTCTGGGGGATTAGAACATTAACATCTTTAAGGGGCTGTTATGTCGCCTACCTCAGGGGACCACCAGCCACAGGTCTCTGTTGAGCACTTGAAATGTGGCTAGTGGGACCCAGGAACTGAATTTTTAATTTGATTCCACTTTAATGACAAGCCCTGATACTTGGTTCAGGTATTAGAAACCTTTGCAGTATGTTTGGAGAACCTTTCAGCTGTCCATTTTATCAAAGCCTAAATATAGGTTCAGTATTTCCAATGAAAATTCAGTGTCCATATGGACATGATAAGACAAGTGTAAAATAGACACAAGATTTCAAAGAGTCCAAAGAAGACCATATATATAGAGACATGTTTACACACACAAAAAAAATACATTGATGGCATGTTGAAATAATTTTTAATAAATTAGGTTAAAATATATTTTTCAAGTCAATGTTTACATCTCTTTTTACTTTTTAAAAATGTGGCTTCAAGAAATTCTAAAATTACATGTATTACTCACATTTTACTTTACAGGGCTGCTCTAGAGTATCTGCCAGCATCCTTGAACGCTGTCTAGTGCTGTGTCATGTACTCACGTGTTCTCAATTTCCATCAAATGTAATTTGGTATAGTTCTTATTGTATTTCTAATTGTTGTCCTCTCCCTCCCCTCAGCACTGTGCTTTGAAATCTCTCATTTCTCTCTGTTTGCTGATTTCTGCTGACAGCTTCACAGTGTATCCCCCAAGCCTGCATCTTCCACATTCCACTCTCCCGTCCCTGGCTGAGTGGAGGCTGCCACCAGCTCCCTGGGCCCACAGACAGCCCTGTGACGGGAACGTTTCATCTTAGCTTGCAAGAGAGGAAACGGAGGTTCAGAAGGACGGAAGTAGCTGGGTTAGGAAGTGATGGAACTAGGGTTTTAACTTGAAAGTCTCTAGCCTGAAATATCCCTTACCTGTGCTTTTCCTCCCAGTCACCTGGTCACCACGAGAAGATGCCCCACAGGTGGACTCAGCAGCGTCCACCTACACGGGCTCAGAGAGGGGACACCGTGGGGTGGGGTCAAAATCTGAAAGGCACATATTTCTACACGGCTATGCGTTTTCTCTCAAATAGTCATCCCTGGGATTGGTCGATATCAGAATCCAATTTCACCGGGATTAGTCTTGAGTTGCTCAGAGCTATTCATTGAATTAGGAACGATTATAGCAGAGGGAGCCCCGTGGTTCTTTATTAAGGTCTTTGTGGAAGCGCTAAGTGATCTTCAGGAGATTAAAGTGCCGGTGGTGTTTTCTTAACGTTTATAACCCGCTCCGATACCTGGAGAGTTTGTTTATTAAGAAAAATTCTGCAGCAAATATCGCACCTCCTAATAGGGCCTTCCCACTGGGCCGGAGCAGAAGCTGGCGTGGTGGTCCTAATGAGCTTGTTTGGGAACCTCTGCCAAGTGCTGCCTGGAAACCCACCTCTTGAGGTTAATGGACTTTCTTTCCATGTAGGATCCTGCAGCCTTTCCTGCGAGATGGGGAGGCTGCGTTTCAGAGTCGTACGTAGCCATGGGCTTGAAAAAACAAACACAAGCTGATGGTCATTAATACTGTTAACAATGATAATTATAACGGCCCCTCTTTATGCCTGTGACTTAACAGTTCACAGAGACCTGGATGCCATTATCCCACTCCAAAGGGTCCAGGACAGGTATGCATTTATCACGTTGGTGCGTGTGCAAACCGAGACCAGGAGACATGAAGTTAGCTGTGTTGCGGCTCACTCACAGCAAATCCAGGCCCAGTCATTTCTGCAGCAGATATTTACTGAGAACTTACCATGTCTTCCAGCTCAGCGGTTTCCGTTGGCGCAACTCTGCCTCCCAGGGAGCATTTGAATCCCAGGAGGCATTTTTGGTTGCTCCAACTCAGGAGAAGGCTCCTGACATCTAGCAAGTGGAGGCCAGGGTGCTGCTGAACACCCAGTAGTGCACGGGGTGGGCTCCCACAGCCCAAACTGTCAGCGGCGTTGGTGTTGAGAGAGCCCGCGCTGGTGGTGGTAGGGGTAAGAGGGCCATCAGAAAAGCCACCGTCTCTGCTCTCATGGAGTCAGTTACATTCTGATGGCAAACACAGGTAATATGCAAATTAACAGAGCAGATGACACAAGGCTAAGAAGGGGTGTGTGCTGCGGTGAAATTGGCGGGCACGGAGGCAGGGAAGGCAGGTGCCGTGCAGGCTGTCGTAGATAATGAAGCCGCTGAAAGTTGCTCCGATGGTGATACCTGGGCAGGGAGCCCACTGGCAAGAGGGCAAACCACACAGTGTCTGGGGACAGAGCCTTCCAGGCATTTAGAATAAGAAGTATGAAGACTTAGGAGGGAGCCTGCAGGGTGGGTTGAGGGAACAGCAAAGAGACCTATGATGACGGGGTGGCAAAGGCCGGACACGCTGAGCCTCAGAGACCACAAGGAGTGTCTGGTTTAGAGGCTCCTGAGAGGGGGATGTCCTGGCCACTTGACCGTGCACCTCGAAGATCCTTAGTCTTCCAGATGTGCTGGATGTCCTCCAGTCTCTGAGTGAATGGGCTGGTATTCATTTGCTGCATTTCTGTGTCCCACTTTCTCATCTCCCCAGTATGGCTGTCAAGTGTGTTTCCAAATCCAGGTGGGTCTCACTTGAAAGCAAAAATAAATTTAAAAAATATCAGACACAGATAAATGAACATTCGTTGGACATCAGGCAGGTGGGAAAGGGAGGAAGGGGTGGGTAAATTCACACCTCATGGGTACGGTGCACACTATCTGGAGGATGGTCAACTGAGGCTCAGGTAAAATAACCTGCCTGTGATGAGCACATAACAGAGATGAGCTCACACACACACACACATCTGTGTGATTCAAAGACCCTGGTCCTTTGTGTTGCGTCACACCATATAAACACACATGCTCAGTGTGCAAGACTGAAAGAGGTTTTCTTTGTTTTCTGTTGGTCTTTCTCAACCTCTGCATTCTAACACTCCTCTTCTTCCCTTTCCATATACCCACGATGAGCTGAAACATTTTTGGTTTCACTTTTTTATTTTACATGTTTTCTTTAAACATTATTGCTAACACACAGGTATTCCTACGTAGCGATTTATAGGCATTTGTATATATGTGTACACGACAAAATGATTAATTGAGCGATGTATGTTTTTATCAAAGGAAACAACGCAAAGATTTCTCCAAAGTCCTGTTTGACTAGAGATGATTAATTTTAATTTTCACATGAGCAGCATAATACTATTAATCATTTAATGTGTTTAATCATAATCTCTGTAATTCCTAATTAGGTTTATTAAACTGAAACATCCAGCATTTGTGCACAAATCCAAATCTAAGTCTCTTTCTTGGGATGAGAAGGAGCTCGTTTTAATTTTGCATTTAAATGGAAACTTCTAACAGGATGGAAAAGAATAGACGGGAAGCTTGGGGGTCTTAGCTGATATTACTGCAAGCTTAGAGTCTTGTGGTAGAGTCCTAGAACCTCTTACCCCTTTGGAAAGTGACAATCTCATGATTTCTCTGTCATGGACAATGGAACGAAACCTCATATTCCCAGCGGAGAAAACACAGTTTCTGCTCTATTTGGGTCTCAGTGTTATATTTATTGTTCTTTGAGTATCACTTGCAGGGGGCAAAGTTCATTGCTCACTTATTCATTCATTGCACTGATAATTCATTTGTTTGGTCAGTGAATGAGGTAGCTATTACACAGACATTTATCATTGGTGTCGCAAGCTGGTCACATCACACCTTGCTGTGATCCTTAAGTGGCTCCTTAGAGCTTTTAGGATGAAGTTCAGACTCTTGCAGACAGGGCCCTTTGGTCCTGCCCTCTGCCTACCTCTGTAGCTGTTCTCCTGCCCTTCCTTCATCCATACCCTCTCTGAAGTCCACGTGCACTTCCCTGAATCCAGAGCACTATTTCGCATCTCTGCACCTTCGCACATGCTTTTGCTCTCTCTCGATACAGCGTCAGTCCCTTTCATCTCTCCTCTTAGATGTCTCCCACTTAAAACTTAACCTCCATAAAAGGCAAGCCCTGCTGAACCTCCAGCTGTGCTGTGAGTCCCTGATTTAAGGTTACCCAACCCTTGATGATTCATTCTCATTCCAGCATTTAACCATCTGTATTATAATTGTCTTCCTCTGCCTCTCAGGCTTTCAGCAAGCTGGGAACTGCTTGTGATTGGCAGGACTGACTTATGTGTCCAGCACATAGTAGTTGCTCAGCAAAGATGTGTTTAATAAGCAAACGAGAGTCTTTCCTTTATGTTTCCCAAGAGAGGTTTACTCTTTTGACATTTTTTAAAAATCATTGTCACTCTAAAAAAATTCATTACTTTCCATTTATTGAATATATACCACGGGCCTAGGACTTGGTCACGTTGGCACACATTATTGTGTTTAGTCTTTATAAACCCTTATAAGGTGTGAATCCTTACTATTTCTAATGTTCCAGTTAAGAAAATTATCACCATCCTCCTTCCTATTCACTCCAACAGTATATGCAAAATAAGTAAGTACATCATTGTGTTGTCATCATGACACTGCCCTGGAAAGTTGAAGAAATCATCAGGGAAGGGGGAACTTTTGATATCACATCAGCTTGGAAGATGGTGTGCCGGCCACTGGGAGCTCTTGATTTCAAAATGCAATTTAGGTGTGTCATGAAGGAGAATGCAAGTGAAATCGTCCAGCAGATACCATGGTTGATGACAAAATTGGTAATTATGCCCATGTTATTTAGGTGTTTCTTTATAAGATTGTCATCTTCTCTAAGTCATTATTATTTTATGCCTGGCTGACTACATTGATGGTTTTGTCCAAGTTGTATGTTTCTAAATTGCTTATAAATAGGTGAGGACGATTCCTTGCTCATAAATTTGATGGGTTTACGCATCTGTTTTCTGTCATAGTTGCAAAGAAGCAGGTACCTGGTGTTGGTGGCGTCTACTGCCACCTAGAGGGAGCACATGCTAATTGCAAAGAAAGTATCTGAAGTGTCTCTGAAATGTTAAAACTCTAGAACTAAGATTATGGCAATGGCTGTAATGACACGAGGTATTACTGTGACTTTAAAAAGAATAAGTGGATCAGCTGGTCACTTGGACTGCAGAATACCAAAAAGCCTTTTCAAAATTGTTTTACTGCATTTATTCATATTTTATGTATACAGCCTGAACAACTGTGCAGGCATACCCTAAGATTCTGAACTACGTTGGTGAAGGAGTCCATACTCTCCTACCTTTAGTGATTATTCCCCCTTCTTTGTGAGGTTTTCACTCTCCATGCCCCACCCCAGCAACTCCTAACCCCCTCACCTTGTTTTATTGTTCTCTATAGTGCTTTTCTCCTTCTTCCAACTCTATATTTTTATCAATTTTTTCCATTGTCTGTCTTTCCTCCATGAGAGTTAGGTTCCATGGGGGTGGGGTTTTTGTCTGTTTTGGTCACTGCCGAAGCCTGCATCCATCGTTGGCGGTAGAATGAAGGAATGAATGAATGAGTCAGCAGTTCCTTCCCACCCCTTATCCTTTTGGCATTTTCCTACCATTTAGGGGAAGCAAAAGCACATTGCAGCAGAGCATTTGGGTCCACTCAGAGCCTCTTTGTTTTCCTCTTGTTCTTTTAGCAGACAGATGACTCAGCACCGACGGATGGACAGCCCCAGACACAGCCTTCAGAAAACACGGAAAACAAGTCCCAGCCCAAGCGGCTGCACGTCTCCAACATCCCCTTCAGGTTCCGGGATCCGGACCTCCGACAAATGTTTGGCGTAAGTACCGCCTTTCTTCTCAGCAGTGCCCACTCTGGGTCCCCAGAGCCCTCCCTTCTCATGTAAGTTTTTGGTGTTTACAGTACTAAGGTGAGATGTTCACATGAGGGGGGGAGGCCGTCTGTGGGTAGATTGTGGCTAGAAACTCTGTAAGGTTTTAGCACAAATTTCTTTGCAGACGTTCACCATGTTTCCACTTTGCCCAGCGATCTTCCTGTAATAAGTAACTCGAATGTCACATGAAATTAAACTCCTAGATTACATACTGTTGGAACAAGCCCCTTGATGATCCCAAATCCAGTGTCCCGGGACCCTGTGTCATAGCTCACATAGACATTATGAGCCCTCTCAGTTCTGCTCTCTGTTGCAACTATCACATGGCCGGGGAGAGTGACTCATGCCACGTTCCCGCATTCCCTCCTCTTTCCCAGGCACTGCGCATTAGGATTTCAGATGCAGCTGCAGAGAGTGACTGGTTCTGCATAAAGCTTAGTTTAAGAAAAGCAAAACAAAATAACAGCAAAAAAAAAAATCTACTGATTTCTAAGTCTGACTCGATTCCTGCAGTATATGTTCTCCTGGAATCAGTGACAAGGTTCACAGATACTTATTGTGATCATTTATCGATTATATATATTATTACGTCCACAGAGGCAGCCTTGCCCAGGAAACGTGGTGAAACACAGAGCAGACCAGAAGCCACCACCAACCCAAAGAGAATGATAGCTTTGCTTCCTTATTGGCCACCATGACCCTGATTCTTTTTCTGGAAGATATATTCACTGTCCACTCTGGGAAGGGATGAGTTTACCATTATCTTGGGCTCAGTTCCACCCAAGGGCACAGCTTTGACAGGGTTTGGATATCATTCTTTTTTGCAACTGCAGTCAGTTCGTTTGTCCATGACATCCTGGCAATGACAGCAAGTGTCTGTGGATTCAATGAAAAGAACTACATCCTTAACATTCGACTTAGAGCAAAGGTGGGCAGCTTGGAGACTCTTCTTTGAAGAGTTTGTGGATAGATGCAAATATTTGAAAAGGAATCAGAAGACGCCGAAGTTGAATGTCTCGTTTTGAGCACAGTTGGTATCATTCTCCACATTAAAGGGGGAGCTCTGGTTCATTCCTCAAGGGCTCTGTGATTTGGGGATTAGCTTGCACCTTTTATTTCTTTTATTCACCTGATGCTTATCAAGTATGCATCTGACACAAAGGCAGAACAAGCATCCTACTATTTAAAAGATACCCACACTTGAATCCTGACATTTCAGAGGAAAAGGTCAACTTTTGCACTTTTATCTCTCTCATTTAGTAATAACCTTGAGTCGAGCCCTCCAACTCTTGCAGAACAGAGATACCCTCGGGCACTTTCAGGTCAAAGATGACTTTGAAAAGTGCAGAGCATTCAAAGTGAGAGTCGAGGTTAAGTGCGTGTGAAGCAGTAAGACCAGGTTTGAATGATGGGCAGCCAGAGGAGTCATATTCTCTTTGCGGTGTCAGGTTAGGAAGACGTCTCGCTGCTCAGTCTACCTTTTCGCATCAAGAGCCACTGTGATGTTGGCTTTGGATTCGGTTCCCTTAATGACCATTTCGGCACGGTTGCGTGGTGTCGCTCACTGCAGCTCACCCCAGCTCCCACCCCTAAGGTATTCTTCCCCCCTTGGTCTTCTTGGTTATCTTGAAAGTTACCGCAGGCTGCAATGCTAAGGCAGAGAGAGATATTCAAAATACTCGCAGCTAGGGATCACAGGGAAGGGACCCTGCTTGCATTAATACGTGAACCTATCTATTCTTTTTAGGGCCAGGGGCAGATGGCACGGAGCAAGATCTTTCCATAAGATTGTACTATCCAATATCAAACTTTGTTCAAAGTCTACTGGTTTCAGAGCACTTTTTTTTTTTTAGAAAGTCAAGTTTTTCAAGCAACTGACAAGATGTTGACTTGACACGATGACACCTACACTTAATACCTATCAATTAAGAGACTACAGCATACATTCAGTAGCACGAAAATTAATTTTGTTCATCACAAATAGCATCTGTGTCCATTTTTAAAAGTCTCCTCGATTTTTTTTTCTGTGAGTTTTGTCTATAGAAATTATCAGGCATATACAGATTCATGGACCCCTTGTAGTGACTTGCAGGTCTTCTTGGTTTACAACCGCCATTCTAAAGAAATGGAATTTAAACACTAAAAATCTGTTCTTCCTGGGAACTATCGGTGGCTGCAAAGGCATTCTTGTTCTATGATACATCCAGTGGCATGAATCACATTGTAAGGCATCCATAAGCATTCTCAGTGGCTCCCCACCTCTGGAGATTAGGGAATTTAACGTGGTTTCCTCTTTCAGGTCATATTTACTGTAGGAAACTCCATTTTAATTCCAATTGGGTATTTCTCAAATCATCTGGACATGAGACATCTTCTCTCCTTTCAGCGCTATATTCTGCCTTTGTCTCCTCACGTTGGCAGGGGTGAGGATGATTACAGAGAGAAACACTTTCAAAGATCTTTGTGGTTTTTTCCTTTGTCTCTTCTGTTACATATGGGCATGGGATTTCAAAGTCAAAAGCAAAACAAGACAAAAAAAAACAAGCTCCTTTTTCCAACTTCCTAAAACTTGGCAGTGTTCATAACAACCTCTATAACCACTAATAATTCGACCATGATGTTTGCACAGGGCCGCATGCCCGATGTTTCCTGCAGGTGTTTCACATTTGATTTTTAATTTGTGGCTTCAGCACCTCTTGGTTGGGGCTGGAAACCTGGTGACCTTTCTTCCAAATGTGCTTCAGGTTTTTCGTTTTCTTCTCTTTGGAAGTACTTATTCTGATGTGTCACATTGGATCTTCTAGTTCATCTTAGATTTCTTTCTTCTTCTTTTTTATTCTTTTTCTTTTTCTTTTCATTTCTCTTCTTTTTTTTGTCATAATGTGGAACATTCCTTGGGCAAGAGGTTATGTGGCTATAACATCCAAAGCAGAAGCCAGAGAGTTTTTAAAACCCATTGGGGTCTGAGTGAATAGATCTATTATATTATCGGTGGCTTTGATCCTGGACGGCTCCCTGGAAAGGATGTCAGCTCTGGCCCTGGCTATGCTTTCTCCTTGAGCTCTTCCTCATCAGCGTGAGCATGCATTTCCTTTTCCTTTGAATTCTTGATGGATCCCAAGAAAGGAACATATGGATCCCCACCAAATTAATTGCAATGTATTCCTCCTCGATAGCATGTTTAGTTTAACTCAATATTGAATATTGAAATATTTCTGCATTCGGGGTAAAGTAGGTTAGAATACATCTAGACTGCTGATACAACACATGCCATCATAAACCGGTTTTCAGAAACAGTTGCTCAATGACTATCAGTCATAAATTTGCACTAAAAAAAAAAAAAAGCAGCCTTGATTTTATTATCCAAATACAGACCCTCTGTGCAGGCAAATGATCTCAAGCCCCTTTTGATTGTCAAAAAAAAAAAAAAAAAAAAAACCAGATCACATGACTTTCAGCGTGTGTGAAAGAAGCTTTCATGCTCATTCCTTAGTAATAAAATAGAGATGGGCTTGCCTGTACCTACAGTGGTATCGCAAAGTTCATTCTGCCATGATGTTACAAGCAGTGAGGCCAGTTTTGGGGGATGCGGCACGGTGCCTCCAGTTTCTACATTCCAAACATGAAGCCAACGCGAAGAAAAACTGGGATGATGCCTTTCCTTAGTCTCTACACACAGTCTTTGAACTAACCTTTACTTTCATGTTTTATGCTGTGTCCGTTGAACATCCTTCGCAGTTTTTCAGCACGATATTATTTGATCTGAGAATGTCTCAAAACGCTGGGTACATATTTGCCCAAGTGCGTGCCCCTAAGCTTCTGGATTCCGCTCCTGATACAGCTATCGAGACACCTTGTGTGCATTCCAGGCGTTGTTGAACGCTGCCGAGCCTTTCTGTTGCACAAACAAATGCTGGTTATGTCTGCGGATGAGTCGTGTCTATTTAAATTGAAAATGTGCCAGCTGTGTTTACATCATTAGTACCAAACTTCCCAATTACACTGTTGATACTATAAATATAGGACACAACTGTCTCGGAAATGGAGCTGACATCAGCATTCTTCTTAGGGCTCGTTTCCCTGGCTTTGAGAACGATCAACCTCATGGCAACTGCCAAGGAAGCAAACTTTGAGACCATTTCAGGGCAGATGGTGTCATTGTTTCCTAAATTTAGGGAATGACACATGCTCAGATTGCTTTTGGATTGGTTCTGTCCCATCCAGAGCTTATTTTGAAGGAAATGTTTCTGTATTGACTGCTCAGAGGATGTTCCATAGATGGCATTTGCATTATGGTTTTAGAAGAAGTTCTTTTCGAGCCTCCCTTTCTGTAAATGTATGTGCTTTTAGGCTCTTCTGCCTGAAATAAATAGGACGGCGTCTGTGGGGAGTGCATCTTCTAAGGTGGTTGTACCAGAATGACTGCTTCCGGGGAGTTCACACAGCTGGAGGATGCCTTACTGTGAAATTCAGTTCGCTTTCAAACAGCGTATCTTTCATTTCCCAAATCTGAAAGTTTTCTTCTTCTGGTTTTCAATTCTTTATTCTCTGCCCCAAACTAGGGCACTGAAAATGTTCTATGAAAGAATAGTCTCTTGACCAAAAGAATATTTGAGTGTCCACAAATTGCAGGGTAAGTTGGCTGCACGTGTCTCGGTCTTTCCACTGCACGTGCTAGCAACGAGTTCCTTCCATCCTTCCCTGTGACTGAACGTTCTCGTCTTGGTTTCTTCCTCTCTTTCTACTTCTCTATGAAATAAAGAAGTACTAGTACGTCTGCTCAGCAAGAAAGAATGCGAGTCTGTGATGCCCTGGCTGGGTAGGGTACATATCCTGGGGAATGGGCACACTTCTCTGGCACAGAATGACAAGGTTTGGGTTCCTTTATCCCATGGTCAGAACTATTTTCATTGCAAGGTTTTGAGCTGTTTGTATTCAACTGATCTATGCATATTTTTTTCTTTATTTCCAAGGAAGGTAGATGTCTTTGTATGTCTCATAGGATAGCCTCTGTATGTTCCAAACGATTTTTTCTTAAATGTCAGCCAGGACCCTGTTGACGTTCACTCTCGGGTCTCTGGATAGTCCACGACTGAAGCACTTTGGTCAGGGAGCCATACCCACTTCTCCGTATTCTAATTATTTGTCCCCTTTTTTATTCTTGTCCCACCTCTCACCACAGTCCCGCTGCCCTCTGCCACAGAAAGGCATGCTTGATAATTTCCACCCGGGGGAGAGACACAGAATACAGAATCTCCTAGGGTAATAACAAATGCAAATAAAATCCAAAATGCAAAAGCAAATGGAGTGATAGGAAAGCTCAAAACAAAACAAACAAACACGAGGATGGAGGTATTTCTTTACCAATTCTGTTTGATTTTCAGCCACTAAAACAGGCATTTGCTCTCATTCCACAATGAAGTAAAATTCCCATTTTATTCAACTCCGGGCCACGGTGCATGATTTCTCTTCACCCCTCCCACCTGCACTTATGTAGTGTAAACCATACTCGAGAAATGCCCAGGCTCCTTCACGTGACCTAAGAAAACCGAAAGGACTCCAAAATCAGAGGAAAAGCATTTTGGGTTATCAGATACTTATAGTTTCAGAGACCACATTCTCTCTCTCTTTTTTTTTTTTTAAGTGTGAATCAAGAATTTCTTAATGTGTATTTCTCACTAGGACTGCCAGATTCACCAAATTTAAAAAAAATGTTTATATATATATATATGAGACAAAATAGTTGAATTTGAAGTTCAGATAAATGAGAAGCATTTATTAAGTACGTCCCCAATATTGCATGGGATATACTTATCCAGAAAAATTTCAAATTTGAATTTAACTGGGTGTCAGTATTTCATTTGGCTATCTATCCAACGTATTTGTAATCCGAATCTTTCTTTCTGCACTTTTTGTAGAGCCTATTTGTGCTAATTGTTGAAAACCTATGTATTCGTTTAACAATATGAAGAATCATATCAACTGTGCTGATATCTCAATTGGGATGGGTGCCTGGGAGTGGAGCTTGCTTTTATGTTTGGTCTTTACTTGTCTCACAGGGTCTGGCTGCTCCTAGTGTTCATGTGAGCTGGGGGCCAAAACCGTCAACGTCCTATTCCAGTTGGACATTTTATTATCAAAACCCCGCCTCATCAAGGGCGTTTGTTCCAGTGGCTAGTGGAGTAGCTCCGGAAGATCATTGTATTTATTGTATATTAGTTGTTTTTAAACAGCTGCTTAGTGCCTGGGAAAACAGTCATACACATATTTAAAAAAAGAATTAAACTCTTGATTAATATTTTGTATCCAGCCTTTTACAGGACATGATAAATACATAGGGTCATATTTTCTCTTGTTTCAAGCACGTTACCTAACAATAAAACAATGTAAAAAGTATATCCTTGGATATGAAAAGAGGAAAACGATAATTCAGACTTGGGAAACAATTACCAGTGTGCATAATATGATCTGTTCCACTTCTATTGTTGCTTATAAAATATTTTTATTTCTTTGCAGCAATTTGGTAAAATCTTAGATGTTGAAATTATTTTTAATGAGCGAGGCTCAAAGGTAAGCAACTTAATTCACTTTAGAATTGTTTAGCTTATTGTTAAACATTTGTTACGAATAAGGGGAAACAACTGCACTGTTTTAATCAGCACATGGTGAAAATACACTTGAGTGGGAATTTCTCTATAGACCACCTCCAGTTTTCAAAATGGTGGGAAATATACTGGGTTCAGCTTAAAACGTATAAGGGGATATAATTTGAAAAATATTTATATATATATATATATTTTTTTATCAAGTTTCCAGAGGAAAATTATCCATGCTTAAAAAAATAATGATGTTGCTACATTTTTGTTTTTCAGTGATAATTATGTTCTTTATATTAAAAAGTGAGTTGATAGTGTCTCATGCGCAGGTAAATATGTGATTATTCTGTATTAATAAAGTGCAGTTATTTTCCTGGGTTGTAGGGGAGAAAAGTACATATACACCAACCTCTTGAATATAATTTTATTCATTAGTATGTTTTTACCAATCTATATTTTGCAATTTGCCATTGCTTTGAGTCTGTTTGTTTGAGGAAATTAATTTTTAAACAGATTTTCCTAGCACGAATAAAAGTCAGGGGATGTGTGGAGAGGTTCAGGCACCTTCAAAATAGAAATACGTTGGGAGAAGAAAAAAACAAACTCTTCCAAAGCATCCTCTCTATCAGTGGTTAGATTATCTCAGTGTGGTCTGAGACAAGGGACATCAGCATCACCCAGGAACTTATCGGAAATGCAAATTGTCAGGCTCCAACCCAAATCTATTGAACCAAAAACTCTGAAATCAGGGCTCAGTGACCTGTGTTTTAGCCAACCTTCTAGGCCTGTCCTTAACGTTATAAGCACTGTGTCTTTCTGTTTTAGACAAATGCCAAGGCTTCCCTTCAGTGCAGAATACCCCTTTGCCCACTACCAGTGTTTCGTTCTCATTGCCGCTGCTGCTGCTAAGGTGACCTCATTCTACTGCATCCACGGAAAACTCAAAGGCCCCATCAAAATCTCCCTCGGGGAAAATGACACATTAGGCATCTCAGCAGACACTGAGTGACAACAGACAGTGATGTTGGAAAAAGATAGGGATATTGACCTTAGCGACCAGAAAGTGAACACTTTCGATAGCTCTGCCTTGTTTCCTGACGGCCCCTCCCCCAGGCTGTCAGGAATTTTAATTCCCTTCTCCTTGCATCCTCTCTGACTGTGGAAGTGGATGTTGAGAGAAACTGCTCATCGGGTACAGAGAGATACTGACTTTGGCCCCATAACTTTCCTGACACAGGCAGTCTGGGACAGGTCAGTGTCCTTGAGGGTTACTGAGCAGTACTCATTTTGTCTGGAGTGGCCCGGCCACGGTGCTAGCTCTCTTGGGTCTATAACTGCCTGCTCTCCACGAAGCAGACGTTTAAATTTATTATTCCTTGGACAGTCTGCACCCTCCTCCCTCCTAAGTAGATTCAGTACTAACTGAATAGGACAATGTTGATGGAATTGAGGGAACATAGTTTCAGTAATTTCTCCTCCATAGCTAAAATGATGTTGTGATCTGCCAGATAAATTAAAAAAAAAATCAATCCATTATAGTCTGTGGTTCTGCTCAGTCAGGCACCTTGTCATTCTTCCATGACTTCAGACATTTTACAGTCATTCTTGAAGGTAACTCTCTTTCTGCTTCTTATATAAAAAGCATTACAGGGACTATTTCTATACCTGCAAAGCAAAGTGCATGAAGAGAAAAGTGTGCCCAACCTAATCCTGTTCACTCAAGCCTGATGCATTCTTGGCGAAATTGTAGAAGTTGACCCAAATGTTGGCCAACTTTGTTCTAACCCCGAATCCATCTAGAGCAGCCCTGCCTTTCAAGACTTTTTGTTTGTTTTTATAAATTTATATTTATATTTTGTTTTGTAATTTTCGCAGGTTGAAGAAAGCTATTTAATTCCTTTCAAGAGCTGTTTTGGGACATTAGAAGAATATCATTTGCTATTTTGAAAGTACAATGGCGGTGCTATTTTTAAGGCTTCTTCCGTCATTCCCATGATTAGCCCGTCTCTGGGGGCTTCAGGGAAAAAGACCATTTAAGTTTGCTGCATCCAGAGTCTGATTTTTTTTTTCTTTTCTTTATTCTTTTAGTTTAGGAAACATCCAAAATAGCTTCTCTCCGTGGGTCTGCTCCCTCTGAGAGAACTTGTCTTGCAGGTGTTGGAGCTAACTGCTCAGGTGGCTCTGGAATGTCACGGAGATGATCCAGCTGGGAACTGCTAACCGGGGGCAGCGGCTCACACAGGGGTATTTATCATACTTGGCATTATCCTTGGTGGGAAAGGGCCTTATTTAGAGGAGTGTTTGCATTTTAATGGTTGAGAAACCTGAACTGTAGTGATGACCTCATTCCCATCATTTGGTACTGGAGAGACAGACAGCCAGGAAACAGGTGGGCCCCCAAGAGCTAGGAACTCAACCTCTGACTACTTGTTTTCTACGGCATGGTCCCCGCGGCGGTCGCTCCTTGCCGGCAGAGTTTGTGTGTGTGTGTGTGTGTGTGTGTGTGTAAATGTGCATGCATGTATGCATATGCACCTATACGTAGGTGGTATCTATATTATTCTAGGAATGTATAACGTGACTATTTCATGTTTATATGGATAGCGAGTATACAGGAAAACCACATTTTAGAAAGACATGCCAGACTTGGAAAATGAGCATTAGAAAGAATTCAGGGGCCAGCGATCCTATAATTCATTTTCCTTTTTAGGAGATTTCAAACCATTTTGTTTACCTGTGAAATGATTTGTTTGGGTGCTACAGGCAGACACAGGTATTCTCTAATATACCTAAGAAATAACTATGCAGTTTGGTCTTTCATTCAGTAGATATCTAGAAGAATTTGTTACGTCTCAGGTGAACCGACCGTGAGAGAGACAGAAGTGACCTCGTAGGTTCTCAGGAGCAGCGAGACAGGCTGCTAGGACGGGCAGGTGCTGTGTGCTCTGTTGTACGTGAGAGGCTGTCGGGAGTCCAAGCAAATGGACCGACGCTATTAGAGGGTGGAAAGGCTTCTGGACAGGAAGGTCATTTGAACTGAGAGTAAAAGATGAGTAAGAATTTCTCTGGGAGGGCAACGAGGGACGTCTTCCAGGGAGAGGGAGCTACATGTGCAAAGGTCGCTGCAAAGAAGTGAGACATGAGGTTGTTAGTCCCACAGGAAAATGATTCTTCACACTCTTATCAATCGCTCCCTCTTACAAATATGAGTTCTCTGCGCCAGGAACTAGAGGATTTGATTTTTCATATAAAATGAGAAAATCAGTGCATTCATCCATCCAGGGTGCTTTATTTAAGCTTATTTAAGCCTTTATTTAAAATATAGGGTACACTTTAGAAATGACTAAAAGAGCCGAACTGGAATGTTCCGAACACACAGAGATGTTAGATGCCTAAGGTGAGGGATACCCCAATTACCCTGAGTTGATGAATTCACATTGTACACCTGTATCAAAAGATCACATGCACCCTATACTATTATGTACCCACAATGATTTAAAAAATTAACAGAAGAAGATATAAAATGGTATATTTTCATGAATGAGAAAAATAGAAGATATCACCTAAAAAAATACCAAAGACCAAAAGAGAAAACTAAGTAGGCTAGAGGAAGGCCAGAATTTATGATTCATGAGGATTTGAAAGCAAGCGTTTATGCTGGTCTGGCAGGACTCTTGGGGTTACTGTGATCTAGTCTAATGATCATACTCCCATCATAGGCCACAGATTTCTTTTCTTCAGTAGTATTGCACGTAAACTCTGGGAAGGCATGTCTCTGACTCCCTTCTCTGTAGCCTTCTTGCAGTCTTGGTTTTTAAGGGGTCACCCATCTGCATCACAGCCAGGTCCTGTGCTCTTCACGCCAAGTCCAGAATATGCTTGTTTTGTTCTCGTTTTTAAGGCCAAGGTAAAAATATTCATCATCTTTTTAAGAACTGCTAGTTGCAGCTTCCTTGAGTTAGAATTCTGACCACGAGGTAGGTAGGTCCCAGCACCTGTGCTTCATAGGGAGGCACAGGTGAGTGTCTCTCTGGTGATAGTGTGGCTCCCCGTATGAGAATTCTGATGACCCAGTGACACTGGGAATCCATATCACTTGTTGTCAGGGTGAGAGGTACAACTGTTCAGTGGAACAGGTAGGAAAGTCTATTTGGTATTTTGAGGACTATTTCTGGAGCAAGCTCTTTCTAAACTCAACTGTGGCGCATCTCAACTAAGTCATTGCAGCAGCTTGAAATGCAGAGTAGGAAGCAGCTGGAAGGAAGGAAGGAAGGAAGGAAATGACAATAAGATTAATAATAAGAAGAATCAATATATTTTCGTTGCTTACAAAATGAGAACTTAGGAATCGATTAGGGTAATTTCCTTTTTGGTTTACACTCTTTCCATGGAATTCCAAGTATATTTCTATCTGTGCCTTCATCTCTCCTTGACATCCTCAAGGCTGACTTCAGGCCGGCAAGTTTGCCTTGGGTTCCGATGTGACGCACGAGAGCGAGATCCTCTAGGATAATGTTGGACAGGTGGGTTGAGCGTTTGATCTCACCTGGCTGTGTTCTTCCCTGTGCTGTGGCGCGGACTACTGCTCCTCCCCATGCACAGAAACGATGCCCCCCGGCCCACCAGATGTAAGACTGGGGCTCCGGGTTTTCTTTTCTTGCCTAGTGACAGAAGATAGATCCAGAGTTCTAGTTTCCCTGATTTCTTTCTGAGTGTACGGCATGGCTACAGCTGCTAGGGAGTTAATCCCATAGCAGGGAAAGGGAGTGTTGCTAAGAAACCTGGGACGTGGGATTTTGGCTGCACTCCTCCATCTAAGCTCCAGAGAACTGAGTCAGATCCCCCTCAAAAGCTCTATAGAAACCAGCAATATAAAACTCTACTTAATATGAAAAAAAGAAAATCCTAAACCTCCTTTTGATGGTACGTGGTAGTATGAGAGGTAATGGGAATCTAAGTGTTCAGCCACATGGGCAGCTTTTTAGGCAGATTTCTGGACTCTCTTTCAGGATTCTGATCCAACAGATACAAAGCAAGGCCCAGGAATCTAAACCTTGCATATACTCCCCAGTTCCTTCTGACGTGCATCTAAGTTTGGGACCCACTGGCCAAGAGTTAGAGTCATTAAATGAGCAAAACCCCCAAGTCCAAATCCTCCCCCAGCTTTGAAGAGCTATTATTTGCAAACTCTTAAGTTAGGAAGTATATTTGAGTACCCAGCATGGGTATATGGTATGTACTATGCACAAGACAAAGCAGGACCCTTCTGTTAACTGGCATATAATCTTACACAGATCAAATAATCCAGGTTTATTCTAATCACAGGTCCTCACTACAGGAAAGACTCTGAAAGGTAGTTCAGTCCAATCCCCCAAAGTATGGAAACTGAATTTTCCCCCTACAGCCGGCCCTTGAACAACACGGGTTTGAACTGCGTGGGTCCACTCACACGCGGATTTTTTTCAATCAAATGTGGATGGAAAACACAGTATTTGTGTTGATACAAAACCCACATAAGTGGAGGGCCAAGTTTTCATATATTCACGTTGCACAGGGCTGACTGTGGGACTTGAGTGTGAGTGGATTTGGGTATAAGCAAGGGATCCTGGAACTAATCTACTGCATATACTGAGGGATGGCTGCATGTAGCATCCTGACACATCATCTACCCTCCCTTGAATCTGTATCCATGGCTACCGTCCTCAATGGGGGGCCCGTCTTGACCGTTGGAAAGTTCTCTCTTAGCCATTCCATTGGGCAACGTGTCTCTCCCCAGCCTTAGAGCTGGAGGTCACTGCAGAGATCTAATGTGGGATTGGGAGTTAGCACTGGTTGATTACGCCTACCATGTGTTTGTAATTACCGTACATCTTATTAGTAAAACTAAATATCATATTGCCTCAACTAAGATTAGAGCCAATGGTTTGCCTGTAAGTAAGGTTTATTCAGTGCTAGCACAAGTCCCCATATATTGCATTCTTTCACCCAGTTTACGGTTTGAAAAGCAGAAAGAGCTGGGCAAATTTATACTGGAATTGTTCAAAAGGTTGGTGTATATTTCTGAACACAATGTACAAATATTTTTAGGGGCTTTAAAAATAATGTACCATATTTTCTGTACTTTTCTTAGGAACAGTGTCAGTGAAGACAAAAGATGGAATTTGACAATATGAAGTTTAGTGGGGTTGTTTTTTGAGGCTAAAATATTAAATGCAAAATGTACCTGTGGTGACATAAAGGGTCTGTTTGTCAAAGAAGAAGTGCTTAGAGTGCTATTATAAATTACATTCTATTAACGAAGCTGCTTTATTTTGCGATCTGTCGATGTGACAAATGAATACCAACAGAATGTCTTAGAACTCTACAGTATGTGTACATATTGCCCTTTTTGGTTAACAAAGTAGTGTGAAAAGTCAAATTCAAAAGCATGTATGTTTGGGGGGGTGGGGAAAGTATTAATATAAAAACATTACTGGAATTGTTTGTATTATGAATCAACTGAAGTTTATTTCTATTCATTTCATGTGATTTTTTTGTTGATTAGACCAAAGAGTTTAAGATTTATTATTTTAAAAAAAAGGTCTTTCCTTTTTTTAGGCTTTTAACTTTTATTTTTTGAGAAGTAAAGGCTGTAGAATTGACAAATTTGAATAACCCTAAAATTGCATGAAGAAGAGATGTTCTTAAAACCACACGGCATGACTCTGTAGGCAATGTTAGAGGATTTTGGCATTCATTGTTGAATTTCGTGCACACGTTTTATTTTATTTTATTTTTAATTTGCATGTCAAGAAAGTGGTTCCTTTTTTTTCTCGTTATTTCATTTTATTCTCTGTGAAGACACTGTAAATTTATTTTGATCTCATTTTCTTTTCGTTAGATTTATTTTCTTCTGTAGTGACATTTAGAAAGGTATTTTTGGTATCCTTTTTTTTGAATTCTTCAGGGGTTACAGCTAACTGGTGACAGAAAAAAAAGTATCTTGTTCACATTTGTCGCTTAATTATTGCACATCTTAGTACTCTTATAATTTCTCTAATTTGCATGTTACAGAACTGAAGCCAGGACAAGAAATAGAAATTAAAGCGAGAGAACATTACCAAGTGGTCGTTGACTGAAATAATAATCTGCATGTTGTTTTCCCTTCTCCCTCCTGCATGCAGGGATTTGGTTTCGTAACTTTCGAAAATAGTGCCGATGCGGACAGGGCGAGGGAGAAATTACACGGCACCGTGGTAGAGGGCCGTAAAATCGAGGTGCATGTTCAAAATATTTTCCTTTTCATCTTTTTTATAAATGTCTGCTTCACGCTCATTCGTTGTTCCAGATGCATCATTGGCGTCTTCTATGTGATCCTGCTCCCTCTCATTGTTTATATATATATACTTATATATAAAAAGGAAAACTGGCCTTACTTTTTTTTTTTAATTTTACTTTGTTATGTTACTCTTATTATTGCTGAAAGGTGGATGGCAAAAGTGAGACAAAAGGAAGGTTAATCGGAAAGGGTTTTTTTTGTTGTTGTTATTTTCCATGTTTTATAATCAATGGGTGCAGTAGATTCCAAAGAGTAGACAGTGTGACAAACCAAACCAAATACAGAATAGTTTCTTTTTGTTTTTCTTTCCACTTCAGGGTTGAAGAGGGATCCACAGTGGTTTGCAAATTAAACCAAATGGTGAAAGAAGATTTGTTTTAAAAAAAAAAAAAAAATGAGAGGTTTTTGTCATTAAACCTTTCATTTCTTTTTTTTTTTTCTTTTAGGAAGCCAGTTTGAATTTCTGTATTCTTTTGATAATAAAGTGAACAGTCAAACAGGATTTCCCATTCAATATCTGGCCCCTTTTCATTTGAAAGCATAAATACCAAAATTCTGACGCTCAGAGTCTGCTATTTGTACCACTGAGATCTCCCTCATCATAGCCACAGGGTCATATTTGTTAAAACTTAAAAAAAAAAAAAAAAAAAAAAACCAGTTAAAAATGCTTTAGTCCTTGGAGTAAGATGTTGCATATTTTGCCTTTCATTTTCCCCCTTCGACGGTAACGCTTAGGCCCCTCACCAAACTCTCAGTAACCATGGTAACTGTATACAAACCCATGCTGGCGGTGGTGGTGAATGGTAAGTGGTGAAGTCCATCTGCCGTTTCACGTATTTAGTGCTGATATATCTATATACATATATATATATACCACGTGAATTTTTTTGACTTGTTGTATTAAGTTTTCTTGATGCTCTATTTTTTTGGATATTGGTACGCCTGTAATTGAGTGTACGTTCTAAGCTAGCCTGGGAGGCACTGACTGGATTGAGTTATGACCGGTGCACATCTTACTCAGATTGTTAACTCCATATTGTGTTAAACAATGCACCCTCTCTTTTATCCTTTTGTTAGCTGTGACTTTAAAGCTTGAATGATTTTGTTAATTCTTGCGATGTAAAAGGCTCTTGTTCCAAGTGTTGAATGCTAGATGTTGCTTTCCCAATGGTTCTTTCCTCCTAAAGTGTTGCACACGGCTAAAACTTGTTTGTCCCTTTTTTTGACATTTATGTTCCCTTGTACCTTGTCTCTTCCCTCTTCTCCTCCACTGCATGTTCCTTCATATGAACTTTATTTTACGTTTAAAAAAATATTTATCGTTTCTGTGTTACCATGGAGTACACGCATGCTTTTAAATCTTCAATTATGCAGTATCTTTTAATTTGCTTTTACTGTCTCTTTATTAAACTTTTAATGATATGACATTGCTTTACTGAAATGATTTGTAAGTTAAAATGGTTATGAAGTAAATGTAATTTTTTAAATGTATGATTTTGTTATGCACCTACTGCCTTTTATAAATTAAAATGCATTTTAGTTTTTAGTTGTTTTTTTTTTTAAAATAAGTAATCACAGTCATAATGCATGCAACTAATTGAATTGTGAGCTGGCCCTAGAATATCTGCTCATTGGAGTTTTCTATGTACATAGGTAAATAATGCCACAGCACGTGTAATGACAAATAAAAAGACTGTCAACCCTTACACAAATGGTAAGTAGAGATTCGTCCTTTATAAGAAATCCTCTCTACCTTGGACTCTATTATGTAATTTGACAAGGGAATCTGTTTCAATAAGCCATATTGGCCAAAGCCCTTGCTGCTGACCTGCTACAGGGAACCACCTACATCCATGAGGTCATTTTCACAACAAAGGCAAATTTCATTTTCAGGTTATAAGTGTATGGACTCCTCCCTGTCTCTCCAGAATAACTCCTATTTGGGATTGAGATGTAGTAATTATTTGGGAATTAGCTGAGTAAGTTAATTTGTTTTTTCATAGTGAGTTGTTTTATAGTGAGTATAGAGGATGGAGGTCTTGTTTTTTTTACGGCCATCTCCTCACTGATGACTAATTTCTGGAAATGTAACTATGTACTTCTGGCTTTGAGTCTTCTCCAGAAATATTAGGCATTTGAAGTGGCTTGGAGGGTACTTCGTGACTGGGTACTACAGGATTAGCAGAATGTGTGGGTGGATTACCTGTTCCTCTCTGGGTCACTTAGTGTCATTTTGGACCAAGTGAGAACGTGGCTGTGTATTGTAGACCCCATCAGGACAAAGCATTTCTGCCCCTGCTAACCAATAAAACTTCTCAAAACTCCTCCTAAAAAGAATTCACATATATATGAAAAGTTATTTAAAATGTTCAAACATTTTGATTCTTTAATCCTTCTCAGAATAAATATCTCTTAAGATATATGGGGGAGAAATCTGCTATGCTAATCACATACTTCCTGGTACCAAAAATTAAAAAGAAAGCAATGCAGTAAGTTGCAGTATATATACTTAGTAATATACTCACTAAAATGAGCAGGATAAAGACTGTGAAGGGGCCCCCTAATAAATTAAAAATGTAAATAATAAGAAAGTACATATATAGCATGATTTTGACTAAATGATGGTAGTAACTATGCCAAAATGCTAATGGTTGTGTTGAATTGCAAGACTGGAAGATGTTTTTTTCTTTGACTTATAGATTTTTAAAAATAATATAATTTTACTACTATCAAAAGGAAATACATATGGGGGATTTTTCCAATTTTTAAGTTTTAATTACACATGAAACATGTAAATAAAAATACAGTTTTATTTACAAAAAAGAAAAAAAGATTTTTAAAAAAAATTAACAATACCAATTTGATGGTGAGTACATGTGGTGCTTGTTTTTCCATTCTTGTGATACTTCACTTAGTAGAATGGGCTCCAGCTCTATCCAGGATAATACAAGAGGTGCTAGAGCACCATTGTGTTTTGTGCACATATGGTAGTAACATTCATCAGGTGTCAGACAGGTGGGTGGGGGGAGGAGGGAATGGGTATACGCAGTGCCCACCATCTGGGGGAGGAACATGTTTGAAGCTCTAATTTGGACAGGGCAAAGGCAATATATGTAACCTAAATATTTGTACCCCCATAATATGCTGAAATAAAAAAATATTAAAAACAAGGATAAAATATATCCTGAACAACACTGCTGCCAACCTGATTTCCTACCTCCCCCTCAGAGGAAGCCATTGTTATAGATTGTTGTCTATAGTTTTATTTTGCATTTTCATGCATTTAGATGTAGTAGGTACATATTTAAAGTATTCACAGTATTGTGTACATGTTTTTATATAAATAGTATCATGATATACATGTCATTTTTAATTGGCTTTTATAAATCAACAGTTATTTCAGTGTTGATACGAACAAATCAGACTAATTCTTTAGTGGTTACATAATATTCCACAAAATGGACCTATGGGTTTATTTAGAACTTCAGTACTGAATGTTATGTAATTGTTTGTTTTTGTTTTACAGTTATAAATAATAATGTTAGCATTTGGTAGTTTTGTTTTTTCTCTTTCTTCTGCCAGTTGCTGTCAATTACACAAAGTCACTTTGTTCTTCAGTTTAAAAAGGGAACCATTAAACAGGGATGTACTCTCAATATAGCAGGGCTATAAGGTGAAAGACCACAAGAATTATTTATTCTGCAGACCATTTTTCTCAGCTCCAACAACCCAAGATATACCCTTAAATGATAAAGACAATTTCCTCAACAAGCTTGAAATGCCCAGTGCTGTGAAATGAAGCCAACCCTTTGATTTATATGACATGAAGCCTTTCTACTTGGATTAAAATAATAGCTCTGCAATTTTCCAGAGTTAATACATGATCACGTCAACCTGACTATTGGGCATATTGTTTAATTACGAAGTTGCAACTGTGTGTGCATGTGAACGCACCAGTGTGCTTGTATGCCTATGCGTGGGTGCTCATGTGTGCTCAGTGAGCAAATGAAGCAAGAAAAGCCAAGTGTTATTCCGTAAACCATATATATGCATATTTATTTTAAGGAAAGAGTTATTGATCAATGTCATAACCAGAGACTGAAAAGTAGACCTGTAGAATTTTTTAACACAACTCTCAAAGCCCATTCATAAATAGCCAACATTTCTGGAACGCTATGTACACATTATGTGAAGCATTTTAAATGCACTGGACCCAAATGAAGTCCTGCAAAGAAGACATTATTATCGCTATTTTAGAGATGCAAAAACTGAGGCTAGATTAGATGAAATAATTAATGAAGACTTTTTTTTATCATGAAATGACAAAATCTTGTGGCCATGCCCATGGTACCTATCAGGCATCAACTTTCTCCTTATCATGTTGTTGAATTGCATTCAAATGGAAATTGGCTGTAGTAACCAAAAAATTGTTAAATGTGCAACCTTTGTTCCTACCACATGTTGGCATAAACATCCCATGTCTCATTCCCAGGTAGCCATGCATTCTTAGTTTCCAGGAATAAGTGGTGTGGGTCTCTCATCCAGATACCTACAAAGGGGCACTTGGGATTATTCCTGCCACACATACTGAGTATGGCACCCAAGGGATAGATGGACAGTCGCAGTATAACTGATATAAACAACAATTGTGAATCCTAATTATATAAAAGACTGAGGCTTCTATAGTGGGGATTATGGAGAATTTTCTATAAAGAAAAATAGTTCTCCAAGCTTTTCCAAGTTTTAACTCATCAGTGTCACCACAACAAATAAAATTTCCAATAAATTGCAATATGATGTAACTGAAAAAGTATGGACTCCTTTCAAATCCTTAACAAGAGAGTACAGTTATGGTTAAAAAAAAAAAAGGATAAATCAGGACCAATAAAGTCACATTGAAATGAGAAAATTAAGCAATTGGTGAGGTTCACTCATTAGCTGTGTAATTCATTCTCACAAAGCATAGAAATTGTGCCTCAGCAAAATTAAAAATTACTAGAGTCACCAAATTTTGAGGTCATCTCCAAATGGTGAAACATAGCTGTCAGTGCCCGCATCAGATTCATGCATTTCTTCAGTCATGTACCCAACAAAAGGTTTAGCAGCTGCAGGGTTTCCAGTGATGAATAAAACTTAGCCTAAATGTGATGAGATTCTTGTCTAGAAGGTTCTACCATAGAGGACTTCACTTAAAACCATCATAGAAGATGTGGATCCATTCCCAGAACATTTAAACATGGACGTAAGCAAAAGCTATAGAATGAAATACAGGCTTCTGGATATTCTACCCATCAGAAAGCTCCACAAAGAGAGAATTGGGCTACGTCTCTATTGCTGTTTGTCCCAAGGACACCCACCCACACAGAGAAGTTGGGGTGTGCTGTATTCGTGGGAGATCAAATGTTGCAACAGATACGCAAAACAAGTGGAGAGCTGAATTTGCAGAGATTCCTGGATGTTGAAGAAGCATGGGTGTTAGATGTGGTTCTTTTATTTTCTTAGAGATTGTAGGCAGGATGAAAACTGGACAAAAACATTCAAGAGTCTACAGAGAGGTAGACTTATCCCCCATATTGGCTCTGGCTGGTTGAACTATAGGCAAGTTGTTTAAACTTTCCGTATCACTTCTCTCAAATGAAAGCTGTACTCGTAACAGGACCTACATCATAAGTATTTGTAATAATTATGGGAGATAAAGCACTAAACCCAACGCTTGTATACAAAGTGCCTTAAAAGTTTTACTACTATTGGTAGCACAATATTATTTAATTATGCAATAGTCTCAGTTATTAAGTAGTCATACTATTCCTTTTTTTGTTGTAGATAGTAAGTTGAATTTCCTGATAGACACTAAAAGATCAAATATTCAGATGCTAATAAGGGCTGAGCAGGTAAAATAAATGAGAAATCAGAGTCTGGGAAACTGTCCTTTTGGACTGTCTTTTGCTTTCATACTGGGTAAAGCAGAATATTTTTCTACTAGAAGAAAAAATAGCACAGAATTTCCACAAAAGATAGCAGCCATTTGGCCTCCCAGCCAGGCATGCCGTAGTGGGCAGCGGTGAGTGTGACTAACTAGGGAGTTATATGCAATAGCCCCTGGTCAGCTCTAATAAATCTGTCTCTGGGGAATTCTGAACTACAATTTGCCATTTCTACCAATGTTTTGAGAGAACCAGAAATCCTATATTTTAGACGAAATCTAAATGCTGGCAATGAATACATGCCGCTAAAAACATACTGAGTGAACCAAAACAAAACACATCTGTAGACAATGTGCAGCTAGCTTCTTTTTGTTGTTGATGTTGGCATTTGGACATTACCTCCTGCACCATTTCAGCTACCCTTGTCTCTGGCATCCTTAGTGCACATCTGCAGAAAGCATTTACAGGTAGTTTTTGAAACCCCTGTAGTGTGCGTTTCTGTGATATACAACCCGGCAGAGCCCTCGAGAAGGCGTGTGCTGATTTTTATGTTTTGTGCACATTGAGACTTGCCTTTTAACACCCAATGCAGTGATAGTTAACACTGGGGACCTCGGCCAGCATTTTTCTAAAGAAGGTTGGCGTGTGATTTTTGACAAGCTAAATTTGGGGAGAGGAGTGCTGACTCGGATGCAGCCCCTGGAGGCTCAGCCACAGAGGGGTCTCTCCAGACTGCTCGTGTGTCGGATACAGCGCGAGACCCCAGTGTGTCTGGTCTCTGCTCCATTGCCTTGTTGTTTGGAGGGGCCCCGGGAGGCTGGGAGCGGTGGGCTTTATCAGCTGTTCTCCTTTTGTTGTAAGCCTCATTGTTCGGTTTAATGTCCTTGATCAAAATCTCTGAATGTGCAAGGCCTGGGGACGTACACAAACTGCCTAAGAAATTAAACATGGAATCATTTTGTTCGTCTTCCTGGCAGTGCGGGCGCTCATCTCCAGCGGGGTTATCCCAAGAGTCTCTTCCAGGTACTAGAAGGAGTCCCAGGGACTGTGGGCATATTTGCATGTGATTTGCATACATCTACATAAGCCTGAGCAAGCTCTGCAAGTCTGAGCAGAGGTGATTTTCAGGGACTGGATTCTAGACCAAAGGGACCTAACAGACATTTACAGACTGTTTTATCCAACACCTACAGAACACACGTTCTTCTCATCAGCACAGGGAACATTTTCCAGGATAGACCATATGTTAGGCCACAAAACAAATCTTAACAAATTAAAAAAAAAATTGGAATCATATCAAGTATCTTCTCAGACCATGATGGAATAAAACTGGAAACCAATAGTAAGAGGAACTTTGGAAACTGCACAAACCTACGGAAATTAAACAACCTACTTCTGAACTACCATTGGGTCAATGAAGAAATTAAGAAGGAAATAAGAAAAATTTCTTGAAATAAATGAAAATGGAAACACAACATACTGAAACCTATGGGATTCAGTAAAAGCAGTGCTAAGGAGGAAGTTTATAGCAATAAACACCTACATCAAAAAAGTGGAAAGATTTCAAATAAACAACCTGGAAGATAGTCGTCCCCGATAGGGTCCTTCTTCGTTAGATGTGTAACATACACAAGGAAGCAGGTACTTGGAGATTGGAAGGAGACACAGTCCCAGCCAAAAAAGACTTAATCCATTAGAAAAGGTCCTATATTCCTTTAGTTCCTTTGGAGCAAAACCAAGGAAATGTTTAGGAAGAGCCTACTCTTTTGTAAACACAAGTTTTAGGTGCTGGAAATTCATGCCGGACAGCGATCTTGTCCACTTTACCATTAATTTGAATGAAGGACCATGGCTATATAAAACAATTAAGAGCAAGCAAAGAAAGATAAAACCAAATAGCATTAACAGCTATGCAGAAAATAAAACTGGGAATGGAATCAAAGAGCAAATCTAAGAGGAGGCGGGGAAGTGACATTAGGTAGCATGTTCTGGGAAAACACCAGGACCTAAATAACATCAAGTCAACTTTGTGAAGAGCTGGGGAGAATTCTCGAAGCAGAGGGAGCAGTTGGAACAAAAAGTCCTTATATAGAATAATCTTGGGAGGTTTTATACAGATGAAAAAAGGTTACTGTCACTGTAACAAGAGAGAAGGGTATAATGGCACAAAATAAATGGACAAGAGTTAGATTGTGTGGGCTGTAGACCAAGGTAAGGGATGCGTGTTTATCCAAAGCTCAGAAGGAAGCTATTGAATTCTGAATAGCCGAATGATACGTTTGATTTTCTTCTTAAAAATTGCTTTGGCCACTATGAATAGATTGGAAGAGGGCTGAGGGGAAGGGGAAGAAGGAGTAAGAGGAGATGGTGAGAGGTAGGGCATTTCTGTTGTGGAACTTCTCCAAGCAGAGAGAGAAGTGGCTTAGTCTGGGATGGTGGCAGTGGAGAAAGGAGGGAAGAACTTTTCAAAGTTTAACCAATAGGATTTTCTAATGGGTTGCTCATGAGGTGTGGGGGCATGGGACTAGTCAAGGAACCATCGATCAGGAATTGTATTCTGAGCAACCAAGTAGATGGGGATACCATTTGCTGCAGGGGGAAGACTTGGTGAGGAACAGGTTTCAGGAGTGGAGGGAGAGTAGAAGTTGGGCTTTCGTGCTTGCTGTATGGTTCAGAAAGGCCTTTAGTTTCCCTGCAGGGGGAGTGGGGCAGCCTAGTTTAGGAGATGGGCTCAGGGATGGGAAGGAGGGTGATACCAGCATGATGTTTCCATGACGACCCCAGCAGTCTCATTTCAGTTAGCGGCTCACGGATTCCCAATTGGTTTCTTATAAGGAAGAACTTATCAATTACCTCTCTCAATTAATACTTGCAGACAGGAGATAGCATGGATCTCCTGAGGAGGCAGAGTGTCATTTAATTTCTATTATTTCTATATTGAATGAAAGTTTTCCGTGGGCAGACTTGGAAAACTGATAGATAATTGGCAGATAGACAGATAGGTAAATAGGTAAACAGCAAATGGTAGACAGATGATAGATGTGTTGATAGGTAGGTGGACATATGGATTTAGATAGACAGTAAATGACAGATGGATAGACAGGTGATAGGTAGCAAGACAGGCAGTAGGTGATGTATAGATAGATGATAGGTAGGTAGGTAGGTAGCTAGCTAGCTAGCTAGCTAGATTTCTTGACCCCAGATGAGGAAGATAAAGGCAGATGAGAGAAACATAATTTCTATCCAGTCTTAGATGCCTCTGAGAAATCTGGGGTTTTGTTTTGTTTTGTTTTGAGAAAATGAAAGGTCATTGGCATAAATTTAGACAGGTACACATTCAGCAAATAGCATGTCCTAGCCTTGTATATAACAGTAAGTATTTAAGGAAAGTAATAAGGATATATACAAAAAACAACACCTGCATTGAAAAGTATAAAATAAATGCTGTCTCCATTACTAAGAAAAGAGAGGAGTCTAACCAGGGTATAAGATGGGAAACAGATGGAAGAGGAAGAGGTGTGATAACTCAATAATTATTCATTTAATATGACTCAAAATATATTTAGTTCACAAATTCTAGGTTTCTGTGAAAGACTAGAAAGGCAGAGAACATTTACTATTCCTGCAGTTTTATTTTCAAGTAGTTTGCTCTTTTTTCTTAGACTCCAAATGACTCGAAATGTGGACATTAGTTCCCATGTCTTCAGGAATTGGGCACTTTCTATTTTAGGAAGCAGCAGAATTTTAGTTGGTCAAATTGAAGTCATTTTCTACATTCATGAAACATATGTTCTGAAATGTTTGGGGTAATTTTTATTTTTCTGTCACTATAGAAATTCCTGTAAGGCGAGATATGGTTAATACAAGAGAAGAAAGTATCAGTATAAAGTTTCAGAAACTCATGGGGCAATAAGTCTCATAATTTTATGTGTTTTTCTGTAGACTGAAAAAATCAGGCCAAGGAATTCCCCATTAACATGCCTACTGTGTAATCCAAGTACAACATTTGAAAAAACCTGAACTAAGATCATCCCTGGGGGCTGTGAACCACCTAGTTTATGCAAGTTGGAATTGGAAGTTTTTAAAAACAAAACATCCTTAGAAAGTTCTAGAAAGTTCTGAATCTTAATACATCCAAAGGCCTATCTATTCAGATATTTAGTGAATTCTAGGAATACATCTCAGCTGCTCTCAGAGGCACATCATTTAGGTCAGGCAGGAAGTCACACCTCATCCTTCTGGGAAAACCTCAGAGAGTTCTCATTGTCAGAAATACCTTCCCTCACATCCAGACTTCTTACTATTGCCTTTTCTCAGAAACATTTATTGAAAGACCTTTGATATTTGACCCTCTGCCCAAGGGCTCAGGGCAAGACAATACACCTGCCCTCCTCTTTCTTTCAAAAATTCTATAGTGCTGTGGTCCCCAACTCCTGGGTCATGGGCTGGGCCACACAGCAGGAGGTGAGCAGTGGGTGAGAATGTGAAGCTTCATCTGTACTTACAGCCGCTCCCCATCAATCACATCACCGCATAAGTTCTACCTCCTGTCAGATCAGTGGCACATTAGATTCTCATAGGAGCACAAACCCTACTGTAAACTGTGCATGTGAGCAATTTAGGTTGTGTGCTCATTATGAGAATCTAATGCCCAATGATCTGAGGGGGAGCTAAGGCAGTGATGCATTCCTCCCCAACCCCTGGCCCATGGGAAAATTGTCTTCCATGACACTGGTCCCTGGTGCCAAAAAGATTGGGGACTGCTGCAGATGTTTCCATAAAGACTTACCAATAAGAGAAGGAAACAATCACATCGTCCTTAAACTGTGATCATTCTCTAGAGGTTGTTCCCTAAATAATGCCCATCTGTAATGGGCTTCCTGATTTCTGAATTTCTCGTATGCTCTTTTTTGGAGTAAAAATTTCTAAAGGGCCAGGATTCATTTTACAGAAAACTTTCCATCCAGAACATTTGGAAAATGATAGGATTCTATTAATCTTATATACAGGTTATTTGAAAGTTACCTTAGATATCATGCATTGATTAAGAATTTTTATGGTTCTCTGATGCATTAAACATATTCCACACTAAATCTCTAGGGGATAAGATATAATTTTCTTTGGTATTCAAAAAGCACTTTGGAATTCTCTAGTATTTCAGGGTCATGATTGGGAATGACAATTTTCAGAGTATGTTTGCTGCAAAAAAATTTGTTTATGCAAGCTTTCAGGTGTTTGTGAACTTAATGCAAAGGGACATGATGGGTCATTTAGCAGTCAAATATGAAATAAGATAAAAATGGAAATTATTATAATGGCTCTAAAATATATTCATATGGTAGAAAATTAATTACCACATCTTTTCAAAAGGTTCACCTGTAGCTGGTCAGTAGTTTCCATTCTGTTAATTTGCATTGGCAAAAAATCAAAGAAGGGTATAAATTTTTATGTGTCATTTTCAAATACTTTTATTTATGCCCAAACTGCATGTACTGTGCTTTTTAAAATCCAAAAAAAAACCCACAGAAAACAAAATAGCCCATTTTGTTTGCACTTAGCTTGCAATGATATAAGTTGTTGAATCAAACGTGATAATAATGTTTTTGTATACTTGTTTTAAGGCTGGAAATTGAATCCAGTTGTGGGTGCAGTCTACAGTCCTGAATTCTATGCAGGTAACGAGTTTCTCTTTGCACGATGTCTTTTTGGTCTTTCCTAAATGTGCTTTGCCTGCCAAGGAAGAATGGGTTTTGTAAAATAATCTGAACCAAGTGAATTCCTAGCCTAACAAGTTCTGAATGGTTTCTTTGGGCAAAACCAAGAGTATTTAAAACACTTTAAAAATTAAAGGGGAATCGTGTAAGTTATGTTGTGCGGTAAGCGTGGAGCCACCGCTCCCTGTGACATTTCACATTGATTTTGCCTTAAAAAAGCATTGAGACTTTGTTCAATAGCATATTGAACAAATGGAGAGCTGTTCATGCCCATTTTATTTCAGTGTGCCTGAATGTGTCTTTTAGCCATACATTTCCATTTGGGGTTGCGTTTTCTTTTTCATGGCAAAGCAGAGAGTTGGCTTAATTATTTTGCATTAATGTGGCAGTGATTTGGAATTGCCAAAAGAAGGCCTATTTAGAAAACTGAAAAAAAAAAATTAAGTTGTCTTTCATTCTCCATTAATTAATTTCCCTTAGCAGTCCCATTTCTCTCTACTTTGCCTTCAGGGATATGTCTCTCTCCTTACCCTTCCCTGCCTAAGCTCCAGCTACCCCTCAACTGGGAAACCCACTCTTAGAAAACTTGGTTACCAAATTTTGGTAGAGTGTGACCTAGAAGTGACAGTGGCTAAGATCTCACGTTTTGACACGCTGGGTTTGGCTTGTCACTACTGCCTGTGTTTCCTTGTCCATTACCAAGGCTGCATTGAACACCTAGAACCTTAGTAGTAGATTTGCCACATGGATATAGAAAAGGCATCTTTCTTTGATGTGGCTCTTGCTTTTAAATAAGGAAAAATAAATAACCAGTTAATCTAGAGCCGCACACTTAGTGACCCCTTGACGGTAAGTCACATCCCTTGCTTTGTTTCTTCCTAGATGCCTGACTTTTCTCATTTTCCTGATACTAAGTATCAACCCTAGTAGATGAGAAAGATACTACGTATCCACCCTAGTAGAGGAGAAAGATACTATGTATCCACCCTAGTAGATGAGAAAGGAACACAGGAAACTTAGCTACTCTAGCACAGTAACCACATTTTAATCTTGATAAAAATATTTTAAATTTGGTAAATCTGGGAAGGCACAATGTGATAGCTGAGTTCTGGGTATCAGGCAGGCAGTGTTTGCAGTTGTTCTTCACGTGTAAATTTAATCAGGAGCCTTGGTTAAGTCCAGGGATTCTACCACTGCAGAATAACTGTGTTGACCCTCATGGGAGTGGAGAGACTTACCAATAAGGCTTTCCATCATTATATTTTGGATTTCACATTGTGAAAGGACACACAGAGTGAGGAACATGGAAGCTGTACCCTGACAGCCCAGGTTCAAATCCTGGCTCCCCCTACTCACCACCAGTGTGACTCTGGGCAAGTTACTTAACCTCTCTGTGCCTCAGTTTCTTCATCTGTTAAATGGGGATGATGACACTAACAAACTTAAAGATTTTTATTAGAATTCAATGAGTTAATACACGAAGAGTGTGTGGTGCCTAGACAGCACCATGTAAACATCTGATAAATAAAAATGAGTAAGTTAATGTTTTGCCTCTCTGCCATGAAAGGAAAATGAGCTGAGAGCTGATTCCGCTGAATTGTGAGCGTACTAGGATGTTAGACTAAGAGATGCTTTTCTTCATTCACGAGAGGACCAGTCCCTCAGTTCTCAGCATGTCCATCTAGGGGGGAGTTAAATGCTGGGATCAGAGGCATAGCAGTGTGTTCAGGGGGCACATGGAACTAAGAAGGTTTTGCTGGGGTACATTCTTGTGAAAAGCTGCAAGGAAATGAAATCCCCCAAAGGGGGAAAGAAAAAAGCCAGCTAGCAGCCTCCATGCCCCTGCAGGCACTTCCTTTGAAATGGAGTCCCAGACTGGGCAGAAGTGGCAGATTCTCTGCATGTGTGCATAGGTGTGTGTACACACCTGGGTACATGTTTTCTCCCCAAAATACTGGGAACAAGAAGCCAGAAGTCTTCGTGTGGGGAGTAGAGAGTAGGTGTGTGGATTGTGGTAGAGGGAGGAAAGTGCCTTTTTCTGGTCCTACGTGATAATAAAGTATACTTGCTGGGCATCTTGGCTCTCCCTACCAGGAAAACACCAAGCATCTCCTTCGGTGTGCCTTTCAGAGCCACATGCATATCTGCGGGTGTCTAAGAGGACATGAAGACAGGGGAAACAGTTCAGATGCATTTACACATACAAGCATAAATTAATCTGCATGACTTTTAGAGCATCACAGCAGCCATTCAGAATAGCCCAGGGCCCAGCCTCAGAAGTTAGATCGTTAGGTTATAGCAAGAGAGTAAGTTATAACAATGGTTAGTATTTACTGGATACGTTCTATGGACAGGACACTGTTCTAAGCACTTACATAAATTAATGTATTTAATCTTCATGGCAATGTTGCATATAAGAAAATCAAAGTATAAAATGTTTGTATCACTGGTCTGGAATTTCACAGCTACCCAGGAGCAGGCCAGATTTTGAAAACAGGCTTTGATCATTCCAGAGGTTGTATTCCTTACAACCAGTTTATACTGTTCCTTTATTTTATTATTTTTTTTTATTTTTGCATTTTTACTCGGATGAGGCAAAGGCAGTATATGCTTCTTTATTTTTAAATAGTAAAGCCATAATTCCTATCGACTGTGCCCTAGGATCATGCTACTTCTCTGTATCATAACCAGTCAAATTAAAGAAAAGAAGTAATCATTTTGGATATTCCAACCACCACCGCCACCATATTCGTGTGTGTTAGTTGGTTCTGTAAGAGGAAGCTTTAAGGAGCTCAGATGACAACAACAACAGAATTATTTCTATGAGCTGTTCCAGTAAACTTAGGTCTAAAAAAACAGGGCATGGGAAAGTAAATGTTACTAGAGAAATCTCAGTAGCTGTGTCTTGTGCTGCCAATATCTGGATTATCCCAAATAACCACATGTTTTCTCTTTTCACCTGTGTATTTGTGTATGTGGGTAGACAGAGTTCATGATACAAAGAAATGTGGGCAAATGTGGCTGCAATTTCCACACTCTAGAGAGATTCCTTTGAAATATCTGAATCCAGCTAACTTAAATCTAACATTTTAGGCATCTCTGTCTATGCAATGGACGTATGCAAAGATATATATGTAGAATGCATTAATTTCCATATCTAGGTATAATTATTAGTATCATCCATCTACATATCCATAACTAAGAATTTATGAGGCTTTTAAAATGTCCCCAGCTATAAAAATAATGTTGGATGTCCCTTGCGATTTTGAGTGTGCCTCAAAGCTGAAATGAAGACCTTGTCATGGATTAGCTTTGGGAATTGAGCAGGCCAGCCTTGTATCTGCTGAAGAGTGAAAGGCAGACTTACCAGTCACTTCTATATATAAGATTTTGTGTTAATGACACATTTCATAATATCCCCATAGTATAATTATTGATTTTCTGAAGCTTATGCAGAATTAACTACCCAGCCTCCAATTGTCTCTCAGAATGGGGCATGAAAAGTTCACATATTTTGTAAATTAAAATCAATATTTTCAATCTCTCCTAAAGGTAATTTTCCTAATTTAGTGGACTTTTCCCTAACATTTATTTTCTCTTTTAATTATAAAATGGCAAGTTATTGATTTTCGTATATAACCTTTGGACGCCCCGAGTGCATTTTTATTGCCAGCGCAGGGTGGGGGTGGGGAGAGCCATTGCATCTCTTAATGAGGACCTTTAATTACTAGCTGAACAGTATTAATTTGCTTTGATAAATTATGACATTCTCTCTCCCTCACATACACACATGTCGGGGGAAGCATTTAGAAAGCTCTTATACAAGGTCTTTCGTTTTGGATGTTTTTTTTTTGAATTCTTATCAAGTCATACTTGTAAGAATTCCCTTAACTACTTATCCAGTACGAGTCTCCAGAGCAGATATATATAAATCAGCATATCCCATGAACATATATATAAATCTTCTCCAAAGAGAGACAAGCGTTTTTTCTATAAAGCTAAACAGCATTGATTATTTTTCCTAAGCCTAATCATCTTCATACTCCTTGAGGCTTATTCTTAAGACAAATGATTGATAAGTCAATAAAAAAAAAACATGCCAGGTAGGTCTTGAAGACAGGGGCCAGTGTCTATACTCATTCCTTTTTAGGCTTTAAATAAAATTGAAGGCACTAAACAGAAGTGGAATATCTATGAATATTCAGGGCCAGGAGCATGCCTCGAGTTATTTAGTATAATTAAAACTAGCATTTCCAGGAATCTGGAGGAAGAGTCTTCAAAGGAGATTCTTAGACTTCCCCGGTCAGTGGTAGAAGTTTCCTTGTTCTCTAATATACATATATATATATATATATTTTTTTTAAACTAGTATCTCTTAGAGATAATCACAATATCTAGGCAATGAAACTGTTGATTTAAAGCACCTTTAGTCTTCATAAATAAGTGAAGCAAAATAAAAATAAATAACAGAAGGTTATACAAAGTTGTCGGCGTGGTACTGACACATGGCAGATTTATCTGTTTCCCAATTGCCAGTAAGATACACACTGCAAAGCTCACCCACGTTGTATATCATATCTGCCAACTCATTTCTGTGATTAAATATTCCATCAGCGGGGTGATATGGCAGCAAAGCTTAACAAGATTCATAAGATGCACCACTTGAACACCCATAACTCACCTCCATGGATGGAGAACACTCCGCCTGCAAAGGAAGATTGGAATTGAGTTAAATTACTCCACAAGACACAATCAATAGGGAAAGGAGAAGATCTAATGAAATGCAGATCTAAGATACAGTTAGGTCCCGATGACAAGAAACATACAATTAAAGTCACAAGTAAAGAGATAACAGAGTATGTCAACTTGAAAACCTTGCAGATGATGGCGACCCACATTCCTGGTGACACTATTATTATTAGCAGGTCTTTGGAAGGAATAAGGAGGTCCTAAATGGATACTCTTCCAGAAAATAAAAATTTCTGGTTTTGAGAGGGGGGGGAAAGAAAGCTGTTCTAAAAGCAGGGCATGCCCGACTGCAAAGTCACATTTGAAAGGTGGTGGCCAGATCTTGAACCAAGCTTGCCTGGGGTTGCTAGGAGGATCAGATAAGATGATGAGTGTAAGAGAACTTCACAGCTGCTGTAAGAGATTAGTGTGATCGCCAAAGTCACCTCAATCGATTCTGTCCATGTTGGTAAGGACCCGGACATGGACCGCATGACTTGTTACTAGGCTAGGTGATGGGACAGTGTGTTGAGATCGCAGAGTAAAGTTGAGAAAGGAAGAGGACGGGTGTAGCACTCTGCAATTGCTTCTCTCAAAAGGGCAGCCGTGTTTGACCTTGGATTACCCATACAAAGGTACTAGTTTTTTCTTGGCTTTGGCCACGGTGAGCCATGATTCATCTCAAAACGGGGTCAAAAGAAGGTAGATGAAGACCTTTCCTCCCTCTCCCCTTTAATCCCTCCCACCTCCACCTCCCTGAATCCACTTAGAGTGATGAGAAATAACCTTCAGCCGTACTTCTGGCTGAACCTTTTTTCAACTCCCTTCTCCGAAGTTTGGATGCAATAGCATCTGAAAAAAAATAACATTGCCTAGAACCCATGATAAACTGTGGTTCCTGACACACATGGGTTTTATTTTATTTAGATTGAGATTGGACTCAGGGTGATTTTGCTAAACTCCCAGGTCTAGAGCATGCTCTGTTTGGAACGAGTGCCTTAGCAGTCTGAGAAAGTACAGGGTGGGTTTGAAAGGTACCTGCTCCTACCCAAACCCCTCAAAGCAGCACATACTGAGGTACCCCTCCCCGTGGCTCTAAGATTTTCCCATACAGGCCCAGAGGACCAGCCTAGACTAGACTCCTGGCGTTGGCCGTAAGGAGCAGTTCCTCGCAAACGGTGACCTTTGGCTCTCTGTTTTGTATGGTTTCCACATCTGCCAGATTCAAATACAGTGCACTTCAGTGAACTGGAACAGTGGAGTCCAGAAGCAAAGTCCCCAAGCAAAGGATTTTCAGCCCGGAAATGTTCCACTTCAAAGAGTTTATCTCGTGCATCTGTTTACCTTTGCCTCCCCTCTCGGTTGCAGTTCACGCTGCTTCTCTCCTCTCCTCCCCCATCTGCCTCATCAGACTTTATTCCACTTCCACTCACATTTGGCCTTAATTTTTATCTGCGTCCTTCTGTGTCCCAGAGAGGAAATGCAGCTCGTCTTTGATGGAGCCTGTGGGGTTTTTTGATCTTCAAATAAGATCAGTACTTGCTTATGTGCTAAAAACTGGATTTTTGAAGTAAATTTGTTTCCGTTCTGTTACATGGGAAGGCTGTCTTGGGGTGCTCCCCACAAAGCCAGGGGTCGCTGGGTGGTCTTTGTACGAGAAGCCCCAACTCTAGGCCATGGGAGGAGGATGAGGTTTGAATATCTGGCTCTGGATAAATTTCATAGGGAAAGTTTTAAGCTGCCATTGCCAACACATTGGGAAACTCAAAATATCAACAATGATAAGCCAGCCTTACTCTGGGCCAGGCACTGTGCTGAACTCCTTGTATCTCCCCAGATCCTCATGAAAATGCTATCCCATCATCTGCATTATTAAGTTATGAAACCAGGGCTTCATGGACATAGTGTGTAAAAATATGATTGCTATATAAAGGCCTTTTTTCCTAACTTTAAAGTCCATGTTTGTCACCACCTTGCTATACAGCTTCCTCAGTAGGAGTAGTCTAGGGCATGACGTCAATGTCATCTGTTCATTAGGTCATAGTATGCTGGTAGATAATAATAACTAACAAAGATATATTTGCATTTAGTATTATCTGTTGTATGCCAAACTCCATGTTCAGACCCTGATATGTATGTACGTAGATTAAAAGTTTGCAGGGTAAGTGCCATTACCTTCATATTGCAGGTAAATTAGAAACTCAATGACGTTGCCCAAGGTTGCTGACTTTGAAAGTTAAAGAGCAGGTTCAAATGCATCCCTTTGTGATTCTAGAGCCCATTCCTTTCTTTGTACAAGTTCCTTCCCACAAATGCTTTACTTAATTCAATGTCCTGGATACATGATTCTTAACTTGGAGTGACTTTCCCCCCCAGGGACATTTGGAAATTTCTGGAAACATTTTTCATTATTACATCTTGGGGTGGGGTTAGGGGGTCACTGCTGACATCTACGGGGTGGAGGCCAGGTTGCTGCAGAACATCCTACTGTGCACAGGACAGTCCCCCACCACAAATAATTATCTGTCCCCAAAATGTCCTAATAGAAGCATCTTAAAGATATCACCGATGCACCAAATATCTTGACAACTCTCTTGCCGTACCCATTGCTACTACTAGTGATGTATGAGCAGCAGCAGTTCTCAGTGGCAGCCAAAGAATTTAAAGAGAGTGACGTTTCCTCTTCTGGGCATTACATTGTGATTTTTTGACTCCAGAAGGGAAAAGCATAAACAGCTGTGCCAGGAGTCCTCTAGACCATCCTCGGGCTCAATGATTGACTAAAGGGACTTACCAGACTCACGAAAGCTGTGATGCTCACGGTTAGGGTGCATTACAGCAAAAGCATACAGATGAAAAATCAGCAAAGGGAAAAACACATGAGGTGACGTCTAGGAGAAACCAGGCAAAAGCTTCCTCTCCCAGTGGAGTTACAGAAATGTGCTTAATTTTCCCCAAAATGGTGTGTGACAACACACGAAGTGTTATCAACCAGCAAAGCCCCCCCTGAACCTTGGTGTCCGGTGTTTTTATTGCGGGTCCATCACATAGGCATGCTGTGCCCGCGTGACTCACCTCAACTGTCAAACCTTAGCCCCCTGGGAAAATCAGGCATTTACCGTAAATCACATTGTTACCATAGGCTATCTGATCAGACTGGTAAGGTACGGTCCAAGGCCTCACGCATACAGAAGCAGTCTTATCAGGCTGAGAATATTCTAAGGGCTCAGAACTCCATCTCCCAGGACTTGGCCAAAGGCCCGTACTAAAGATAAGCCTCTTTGAAAATGTGCAGGGTTTGAGGCACCCCAGGCTTGCTGAGTTAACCGTTTCCTGCACAACTGTAAAAATAAAAATTAAAAAAAAAAAAATGAAGATTGCAAGCTCAGAATATATAGTAGCAGTGATAATGATGGTAGTGGTGAGGATGATGATGATATAAGACAAGGGATACCTTTGTGTTGCTTGATTCTGGGGAAAAAAGACCCAGCTAAATTTAGTTGTGAAAGAGAAAGGAATGTATGGCTTGCTAACTTTATAGCAGGAGTCAGCAGACGTCTTCAGTATAGGACCAGGTAATAAATGTTTTCAACTTTGAAATCCGTATGGTCTCTGTTGGAACTGCTCAATTCCACCATTGTAGTGCAAAAGTAGCCATGGACGATAGGCAAATAAATGGCCATGACTATGTTCTCAAAACTGTAAGGACATGGAAGTTTAAATTTCTGTTAATTTCCATGTGTCACAAAATAATTGTTATCTTTTTTCCCCCCCCCAACCATGTAAAACTGTGAAAGTTATTCTTAGTTGATAGGCTGTACAAAAACATTGGCCCTACTTTTGGACTCTGTGAGCCAGGCTCAGCAGATTTAATAAACACAAAGCTACCAGTTTAAGTTCTGAGGATTTTTGTTTTGTTTTGCTCTGATTTTTTTAAAATGCACATTTGTAGCAGGTATGTACTGCATGAACCTATAACCTTAGCTGGATGTCACTCGGTCATATGAGGTTCATCAGGCAAGGGCCAAAGAGAGAGACCGTGAGTAAACTAACACTTGCTTCCACTAAGTCATCCTCCAATGTAGAGTTGTGGTATTGAAGACCAGATACTGTGCTAAGTGCCAAGAGAGCAGAGACACACTCAGGCCTTCCCTCCAGAAGTCAACAGGGTAGTGGAGGATGCAAAGCAAACTCAGTGTGTAATAAATGGCGATTCCTGCCGGAGAACAAAACAATAACAGCCCATTCTGCCTTAGGAGTCAAAGCGTGGTATAAATTGGATCTTCACGGATAAGTAAGAATTCACCTGGCAAGAAAGTGGGGGGAGGTCATTGTAGGTGTTGAGTACGTAGGAGGAGATTGGGAGAATCCCAAGACATTTCCCAACCTTTATCTTTAGAATCCATTGAAGAATGTTAAAAAAAAAAAAAAAATACAGGTGCTTGATCTTCACCTGCTACCTACTGGTGGGAACTTCTGAGCCAAATTAAAGTTTTTGGTCTCCCCACCAAGGGCTGAGAAATATTGATCTGTTGATATCATAGGATACCTTTTAGAGAAAAGTTGCAAAAGACCTGAACATTTTCTATAAAGGAATCTGGATTCTGGAATTTATCTTTGAGCGATTGAAAGCTTTGTTAAAAATAACAAAAAATAAAAATAAATAAGCAAAAATGTCTGATGGTGAGCTAGCACCTGTATCTACATTCACAACAACTAACACCATAAGGTCTTTTGCTATATATGTGGGTTAACCCCGGATGGCTGGAAGAATTAGGACCATATCCTCATCTGCTCAACGATGCTTGAGATTGGGTTCTTGTTTACTAAACTAGTGCCCAACACGAAGATGATTGTGAAATTTGTTTTCTGGTTTTATCTAAATCTTTTCCTGGAAAAGTAAATTACCAGAGATTCAAACCTCAGGTGATTTGATTTCTTTTAATGTTTTCTGACTTGTGTTACCCTTCCATTCTAAACCATTATAGTGAAAGATTTTGGCTTCCTTCTTTTAATGTTCTTTTCAAAACTTACAGTTCACCGTTATTCCCCCAATCAATTAAGTTGGTATGAAAATAGAGACAAACTGGCCAAATAGCATTAATACCCATTCTGTTAATTATTTGTAGATATTCACTCTCTGAATATAAAACAAAGCCGTTCTGTCGTCTTTTGAAAATGTGGTGTTGAAGAACCAACTCCTCAAATGGCAAAATCCTACTTAGAGTAACTACGCTGATGACAGCTAATGCATTTCTAGAAGTTCTATGGAACAGTTACAACCCATTACAGTCGAAATATTGGTTTATGAAAAATTAATAAAGCCAGCAGAAAATGGAATTCAGCATCTGCATTAGCTATTTACACCAAAAGAACCAGCCAGAATTAATTATGCCGTACGCTACATTCTAATGAGTTTTTCATTAAACTGTATACCATTATGGAAACTAAACAAGGATTATTCAAAGAATAATGCCAATGGCTGTTATTTTGTTGAGAGATTAAATTAGTTAATGGGTGATACATTTAAATCTGACGCAAAGGTTAATCGATGCACATTCATCATTGTATTAAACACAGTATCGCTGGAAAACACGAACACCCCAATATCACTGATATTTCATCTGAAGAAAAAAACAAACCTATTTGTATGTTTCTAGTGTGTGTTTGATGCACACACGGTCTTGTAAAGATTGAAACCCTCTATATTAGTTCTCTGTCGTTTTGGGAAATAATTTTCACCAGCTGAAATATTCTATTTGCTTTTAGGCCAGAGCACGGGGGAGGTGGAGTGTTTGTGCGTGTGTTAGTGCACGCATTGTGGGAGGCATATGTAAAGAACTTCATCCGATTACTCTCTGAGAGATTCAAAGGTGAAGTATGTTTTCTACTCTCGCGAAAACAGAGTGGTCAAGATTTTAAACCTCATCTGGGAAGGCTTAGTAAGACAGTTCCACACGTATACATTCCACACGTATACCCAGTCTCTCCTAAGATAGAGTTCTGTAATAGTATGGGAAATATAAAAGAGGTGACAATAACCGTAGGGGGAAGCCTCTCTGGATGGCTTTTTAGGCTCCTATAGCATCTTAGAGGCTCTTATTCTAGAGAGGATGAGAAAGAGAGTGAAGGAGGCCTTCTGGGTTCTTTGCAGGGACTTGTAAACTCCACTGATTTCAGCTTAAGCACAAGTTCTAATTTTTTTTTCCCTCAGCAGAGATTGCAAACTAAAATGTCTTTAGGAGCAGGCTGTGAGATAAATAAGTGAAAGTGGCAAGTTGGAAAGGATGTATCTCAAATACAGCAGGTAACGACGTCTCACCATGGTCCAGGGTGGCTCTGCCGGGCAGGAACACTGGCCGGAACTGTGGGGCTCAGTCCTGAGAAGATAGACTTGTCTGAGTACATCAAGCCTCCCACATTTAAGTGTCTATAATTAATTCCCAATCTTTTTTTTTTTTTTTTCTTGAGACAGAGTCTCACTCTGTTGCCCCGGCTATAGTGAGTGCCGTGGCGTCAGCCTAGCTCACAGCAACCTCAGACTCCTGGGCTCAAGCGATCCTCCTGCCTCAGCCTCCCGAGTGGCTGGGACTACAGGCATGTGCCACCATGCCCGGCTAATTTTTCTATATATATTTTTAGCTGTCCGTATAATCTCTTTCTATGTTTGGTAGAGACGAGGTCTCGCTCTTGCTCAGGCTGGTCTCGAACTCCTGAGCTCAAACGATCCGCCCGCCTCGGCCTCCCAGAGTGCTAGGATTACAGGCGTGAGCCACCGCGCCCGGCCTAATTCCCAATCTTAAAATATTTGCTGGTAATTCTATTGTGTTTAGCATCATGTTAGTGGCCAAACAAAACACTTCGATAGCTATCAATTTGTTACCCCTTTTTTAAAAGAACAAGGGAACAAAAGAAGTCCTAAAAGTGTCATGGTTTGAGATATGCAATAATAATTAGGAATATTTCCATTACTGCCATGATTACTGAGATCACAATCACAAATTGATTATCTACTATTTGCCAAACCATTTCAGGTAGTAGTTCTAATCCTCACTCTAATACTCGATAAAGTAGATATTTTTGTCCCTATTTTAAAATGTAAGACATGAGGCTCAGAGATGTTCAATGTCTTCAGGTCATATATGGTGATAAAAAAACAAAGGAAAAAAAAAAAAGACGTTCAGTGATTTGCCCAAGGTCAACTAACTTACAGTCAGCAAGGCCAGAAAACAAAACTAAGTTTAAAAGTTGCCAAAGCTTTTGCTTTTTCAGCTGCGCTATAGAATCTCAAGACTTCACTATTTGTCCTCTGTGTTTCCTTCCTTTCAATCTTGCAAGTAGGATTTTTTTTTTCTTTTGGATTTTTTTTTTTTTTCTCTTCTATAGAAGGTACCTTCTGCCCAGAGGCTTCCTTGGTTGGTTTTAAAACCCTTTTGCAGATTCTTAAACATGATCAGGAGGTTCTAACTAAAATCTGTATCTTGGAAGAGCCAGGTGTTCCAGCTAGAAAAGGCAGCTTCAGAATTCTTAGATGCAGCTTAGTTGAAATGGGTATAGTGGATGTTGATCATTCCCCATGTTGGAGAGTGTGTTTAATCAACTCAGGACCAAGTTTCACCATTGTTAAGCAGATGTAGCTTTCAGAGTCTGAGCTTTGGAGTCAGACAAAGCTGGCTCATATTTTTTTTTCCTCTCTGCACCTTAGTTTCCTTTTGGGTTTGATAAGGGAAAAAAAATTATATCTCATGGAGAGCATGCCTGATACAGTACCTGAAACCCAGTGCCACCTTCATGAGCACTCTCATTGACATTCACTGTCCTTGAGGCTGCTTACGTAGACCCTGGCAGTTCACAGTTGTCAACAGCACCTGTGTTCCCTAGAAGCTTACTAGAAATGCAAAATCTTAGGCTCAACCCCGGACCTGCTAGATAAAAATCTGCATTTAAGAGTCTGCAGGTGACTCAGAGCATGGAGTTTTAGAAACAAGGCCCCAGTATACCCCTTATCTATATGTTGACATTCATGACCTTGAAAGACAAACACATTAGGAGATAAAACTTATTTCCATTGTTTTTGTTGTGGCTGAATTGCTAGAGCTCTACGAATACTCTGTGGAACAATTTTTCTTATTGTTTTGAACAACAATGAATTCAAAAGAAATTCTGATCAAATATTTTTTAGAAACACCTCTTCAAAAATTTTTGGTTGTTTTTAGCCAAACAGAAATGAAATTAATTTTTGGATAAGTGTTGATAAAATTATACCCTCCAAAATATTTAGTGCCAGCTCCCTGGAGAAGAGCTCATGGTGTGCTAAAAGACAATTCCTATTAGTATTGTTCCAAACAGTGAGGGGACATTAGAGCATTGGTCAGCAAACTTTGTGAAGAGCCAGATAGCAAATATTTTAGCCTTTGCAGGCCATAAGGTCTCTATTGCAACTCATCAACTCTGTCACTGTAGCAGAAAAGGAGCCATACACAACACATAAATGAATGTGTTCCAATAAAACTTTATTTATACATACTGAAAGTTGAGTTTCATATAATTTTCACTGGTCACCAAATGTTATTCTTCTATTGATTTTTTCCAACCATTTAAAAATGTAAAAACCATTCTTTGTTCACAGGCCACATAAAAATAGGGGGTGAGCAGGATTTCACCAAAAGGCTGTAGTTTGCCAACACCTGATGTAGAAGATTATTCTAAAAACCATGGGTCCAGGAATGTAGTTGGTATGATTTGCACTCAGCACCACAAGATCTATGTGACCTTGGGCAAGATCCTAAAGTTCTCTGTGTCTCACTACCCTCATCTATTACATGGGTATAATAATGGCATGTCTTATAGGGCTGTTAGGAGTAGGTGACAATCCAAGTTAGGGTTGCGAGGATTGCCTAGTAGTTCTCAGGTCTTCAGTAAAAAATTTCAGAATTGTTACGTTTATCATCATCTTGAGTTAATTAAATTTTTTCTGTCAAAGCCACTATTAGCCTAAATTTTGGAGGCAGGAGAATAAATGAAAAATTCAAGTGAGTCATTACAATTTTTACATAATAAATAATCAGGGAGAAAGTTGTACAGAAATTCTTTGTACTAATCTTCTTCAGATTTCTGTAAAATCTGAAATCATGTCAAAACAAAAGGCGAAAAGAGGGGGGAAAAAAACCCCAAAGGGATGATATATTTCTTTTGGAATATCATGGAAACCAAAACTTACAAAAATAAACTGGAGTGAGGGATTACTTGCACTATAGACAGATTTGCTTCAGGGCTCCTTTAAATATGGAAATCCCTGGGTACAATTAAAACATGATTTGATTTATAAGAACTAAACGTACATACAACTTTTTTTTTTTATAACATCTATGCCTAAATGGAAATATCTGTGTACTTAAAACTCTACGATAACATTTCAGAGAAGCTCATCTTTCTGGCTGGCATAAAAGCATTAGGGATTAACCGCGAAAATATTCTTACATGGATTACCTCAGTGCTAGTCTGATGTTCAAAAATGCATAACTGCAAAAGAACTCTCAGGCCATTGGGGCTCTGGATACATTTTGGATAGATTTGTCAATTGGAAGCAGCAGCCTCCACTGGCAGGGGCCTCATGGCAGCCTCCCAGGCTTCTGAATCCAGCAGAAGTTTGAGGTTTGAGGGACAGTTCATCGGGGACCCTCATGCCTAATGCCTGTACCATCCTCAAGGCAGGGTTTGTTATGAGATGGGTGTACTAGTTTGCTAGGGCTGCCTTAACAAAGTACTGCAGACTAGGTATCTTAAACAATAGAAACCTATTTCTCACAATTCTAGAGTCTAGAAGTCCTAGATCAGGGTATAAGCAGGGGTGGTTTCTTCTGAGTCCTCTCTCCTTGGCTTGGCCATGTTTTCTCTGCGTCTTCACGTGATCTCACATCTGAGACTGTCTGTGTCCTGATCTCCTCTTCCTATGAGGACACCAGTCATATTGTGTTAGAACCCACCCATAGGACCTCATTTAAATACCTTCTCTCCAAATAAAGTCACCTTCTGAAGTACTGGGAGCATCAGGACTTCAACACATGGATTTTCAATTCAGCCCAGAACAGTAGGGCAGGAATACTTGTCTTCTAGTCGGGGGACCAAGAGTGACCTCTCCAGGAATATGGAATTGGTGATGTTGTGTTCCATCTTTACCAGTGTGCCTCCGGAGAATTCAAGAGAGTAGCTCAGGCTAGAAGTGAGTTACTATTTTTGTTCAAAATGCCGCAAAGCAAAGACAAAATCTGTCAGGGAACAAAACAGCAAAGACAACAAATAAATAGATTTTACCCTTTTGCCTGCAGAATTGCTTTTCTCCTAAATATGTGGAGACAGCCTTGGGCCTGGGTTTCTCAAAGTGCACAACCGTGGAACAACAGGATGTTCCGGTTGCTGATTAGAAATGTAAACTTCTGAACAGCAGAATCAGATTCTTTAGGGGTGGAGCCTGGAAGGTTCACTGTTGCACCTTCTCTTAAGGTGATTGTTAAACTCTCACAATGGTTTGAAGACTTCCAACTTAAGGGTGGGCAGAAATTCATAGCCTTGAGATTGGGGTAACTGACTCTTCAGCATTTCTCAAAGCGTGGATCCCTTCAGGACACGGGAACCTGTTGGAAATGCAGATTCTAAACTCCTCTCCAGACCTACTGAGTCAGAGACACCGGGGGTGGGGTCCAGGAGCCTGCATTGAACAAGTCCTCCAGGAAAGTCTGCAGATGCAGGTGATTTGTGGAAACAACAGGGGATTGAGAACCCCGGGTCATTGCCAGCCTATTTCTTAAAGTACTCGTCCAACAAGATAGGAGTGTGTGGGTTTCTGTTCCAGCAAAGTGTCTATTTCTTACCAATTCATAGTTCTTTCAGTCATGACCATCTTCCTACTTTTAATCTATTTTTTAAAAAAAGATTTAAAAATTATTCTACAATAATGGAAGTAGCAAGGAGTCATTGGTAAAGTGCGCAATGGTTTAGGATCCCAAATGGCTTGTTTTTGCTCTGGCATTTGTCTCTGGTTGATAATAAGACTTTTAGAAAAAGCCATGGTTGTTCTGTTCCTCTTTTCTTTCCACCTGTGAGGAAGGACAAGTACTGTCAGACCTGTCTTATTAAGAGGCCACAGATGTAGTACAAATACTCTTTGGTAAATATTCAATAAAACTTTTTTTCTTTTCTATATAAGGTCAAAATGTTATTTCTAGCATTGATTACTATGACTACTGATCTTTTTTAAGTTAGGACAGCAATCTATAGCAGAAGTAAGGAATATTTTTTTTTGCCAAAGCCATAAATATTATATCTAATAAAAATTATTCTAAAATAGCTGTTTAATTTTATTCATCTCAGTGAGCCATGTAACTAATCATGGACGGTAGATATTCAGATTCATTCCTTCGTTGCTTTTTTTGGCTGTATTTGTTCCTGAGCATATTAATATTAGAAAAGACAGCATTGTATCCTTTTGAAAAGCACAAGGAGTTCAGGAAATGTGCCCCTGAGCCCAGCACAGTCCGTGGCATGTGGTAGATGCCAGCAAATAGCTGCTGGATGAGGGATGGTATCAGAGCCCCTTTTCCTAGCTGAGAGCTAGAGAGACGGACTGAGTTCTGCAAACGGCCTCTTGCGCTCACTCAGCCACTGGCCTGTAGAGTTTTCCTGTCGGCCCCCTTACCAGCTGTCAGCTCCTTTCCTGGGTGAAGTAACGACAGGAAAGCCAGACCCCAGCAGAGAGCTCCGTTTTCATGTGACTCAGGGCCAGCACACAGTAGAGGTGTCCGGGGGTACAGACAGCACATGCCATACACAGAACTTTCCCAAACAGGTGCCCCAGAATCTCCATTGCATCTTAGATACTTTTTCAAGTATTGTTGTTGTTCTTTGTGTCTTTGTTTATTTTTTGCATTTTCATAGAGTTCGGAGCATCCTTTCTCAAATTTCCTAGCCCGTTGTAATCTTGGGACTGATGAAGCAAATCGGCCACTCCCAGTTGCCAGGCAGTTGAAATGTTCCTTTGACTTTTTTTTTTTTTTTTGAATCCAGAAATTCTGTAGGAGAGAGCTTAGTTCTTCACCAGTATGCCATCTGATTCTAAAACAGAAAGGGCATAAATTGCTAAGTAGTCTTTTTTTCTTCCTTCCTGTCCTCTGTTCTAATTTTCTTTCTTGAAAGGGTAACTCAGCTGCCTGTCAGAAACCCTTTCACTTCTCTCTTCTGTTGCTTCCTGCCTCTTAGCCCGGGTTCCTGGAACCATGGGGATAGGAAGATGAGGAAGACATGACTCCCAGCTTCTTGGAATCAGCAGCTTCAATGGGGGAAGACCTTGATTAGATAGATTATTGCAACATAATCTAGAAAAGCAGAGGAAGGAAGCTGACTGGTTGGGTGGAAACAAATAGACCCAGGTTCTAGGAGGAGGAGAAACCAGAACTGAGTCCAGAAAGGAGTTGTTTAGGGTGAGGGGAAAGGGCCTCCTGGGAGAAGAAGTGGCCGGTGCAAAGGCATGGAGGTGTGAACCTGCACCATTGTTCGTTTGAGTCCAATTTCCTCAGGGTTGGCAGCGGAGTAGAACAGTTAGACACTTCCTCCTTCCTGTCTGTGATAGGGGATATCCCTTCTAGCTTCTCCCTGTGCCTTCAGGGGCCAGAAATGATACCCTACCCTGCGGGGAGTCTCCAGGTGAGGCAGAAAGGGTTTTGCTGCCCCATCTAAGACACTGATCCAGGCTTCCTCTTTCCCGGCTAGAGGATTCCAAATCCTGCTTGAGAGTGGCTTTGTGGACATCTTGCCAGAGTGCGGCATGTGGGTGATTGTTGCACTGTAAGCAAGTGAGTCTGACAGGCTTTGGAAAGAGGCTTTGATTATTTCGAGATTGAGGTCTGCCGCATGGTGCCCGGTCCCTGCCAGTTGCTGATAAAGTCATCAGCAGTCCAGGAAATGGATCACTCGGCTGCCCAGGTTTCATGTTAAAGTGGATGAGTCAACCTTAAAAAAACCAGGAAAGAGGAGACAACAGAGTGACTATCTTAGAGGAAGCTTGTAAATATATTTGAACTTTTGGCATGTACTTTTCCAGCTGGAAACAGAAGGCATCCTCAAGATGGGTTGGTTGGAAATTCAAGCAGTATTTTTAGCAAAGAAAATAGAAAGGGAGAGTTCTTTAAAGATGTATTATAATTCAATACTATTCATTAATCCCTCCAAGGACCAGGTATTTTGCCAGGTACTGAGGATAAAAAGATGAGTATGGTTTGGCTCTGCCCCAGGGGCCCTGTGTAGCTAAGAAGACCAATATGTAAATAGAAAATTGTAATACAGCATGACAAAGGATCTACCAGGGAGATTTTTTTTTAAATGTATGATAGGAGCATACAAGACAGACTAATTAATTCAATCCTGGGGACTTGCAGGAGAGGAGGTCACTTTCAAACTATACAGAAGGGAGACAAGGGAAGCAACTTTTTTTAAGTTGAACCACATAAAATTGCCAGTATTTAACCCTATTTGACATAAAAATGTCCATTTCATATGGTTTAATCTAACACTAAGAGCAGGAATGGTAGGGAGGTTTCATCCCCTTCACCTACTCTAACAAATGATAACAATTGCTTAGTAGCTGGGTTGAGAATGATTCTGAGGATTCCAGGCCAATAAGAAAGGATCATATTGAAATTGATTAATAATGTCTATACCCTGGCTAGGGATTGGGTAGAGACTGGTGTCAATTGAACCTAGTTGCCATCCTTAAATTCTGAGGAGTTTAATAAGCAAAGACACAGAAGTCTAAGAAGTGCAGGATGTCACCATGGTTACAGATGATAGATAGCTCATGGTAGTTTGAGGTGGGTGGTCTATGTGGAGGTTTGGGGGAAAATAGAAGACCCAATTCAGGGGACTCATTGAAAAGCTGTGTTGATGCCGCATTGGGAAGTGCTTTGACTGACCTTGCCAGTACTCTTCATACTGCTGTATTTACCCTATTATCTATTTGACTCACTTTTTAGAAGAAACACCCATTACCCGTCCATGCCCCCGAAAAGCGTAGAGGTTACAGTGTTCTATGCTTTTGTTGAATTCAAAGCTTCCTTTTATAAAAAGGTCACAAAGTACTAAGGGAATGTACATTAAGTACTTTACAAATTAAATTGGAGGATGTTTTTAGGGAAAATAAAAACCAAGTCCTGTGAAGGCAGAGATTTTGTTTTTTACAGAGGTCAAAATCATTGCATAAAGATTTTTTTCTTTTTTGTTTTGCTATAAGAGAGCATCCAAATGAGTTACTTCAGTTTCTTAGGATCCACAGCATAAGAAAAATTAGGGAAGCTTCATTATGCCCTGCCAGGGTTTAGCTTTCTAGACGGAATCTGTGTTGTGTCCCAGTGGGATTCTATAAATTGCATTGAAGATATTGAAAATTGGCTCAAGGGTTTTAACCGTATAATACTGAAATGTCCTTCTGGATGTGTTTTTGCTACAGTTAGATATTTTTTCCCTTTGAAACCTGAGTACCCCAAGAAACTTCAGATCTTATTTCAAACATGTTTTTTAGCCAGGGGTGGGCAGAAGAGAACAGTTGGAGGGCTTTCTCAAAATCCACCTGCCGGGGTCCCACCCTAGAAGATGCTGACTTGGTAGTTCTCTGCATATTTTGTAGGATTTCTAGCAATGAGCAAATTTCTCTCTAAGATTTCTAGCAATGAGCAAAATCATACAGATCACCTCTGCAGAGTCACACGAGTACTTATTGATAAAGAATACTCATTGCGGGGGGTACTGCGTATCTTTTCCAGGGAGTAGCTTGCCCCCTATTGGTTGATTTTAGATCCCAGCCTCTGTCCTCTGGGGTTTGGTTTGTTTGCTGTTAATCTCCATTACTTTGCCAGTTACCTGCTAAAACTGGAAATACCTACTGAGGAGAAATTAGACCACGTGAAGGCTCATCTTCCATGTTGTGATAAGCTGTTTTTAAGTGAAGAAGGAAAAGAGCTATCAGTTTAGCAAAGGTTGATCCTGGCTGAGGCCCATCTAGACTCTTAATGTGTTTACTACCAAGAGAAGGTCCGTTAATTTCACCCTCGTGTCTGGGGATATTTTGGGGGTCAGGGGTGGCCCTCCTCCAGCTATGAGCTTGGGATGCTAGAGCAAATGTGAGAAGGACCAGGGAACGTTTCTTCAGGTAGAACATCTGTCTGTGAATGACTCTTCCTTGTGGAAGATTAGAGTCATCAGACCTCATGATAGGGGAAGGATGAGATGGGTTAGGAATTTTAATAGAATCTTTGTTTCACTTGGACATAAAGTACTAATCTAGAAAAGCACAGGGAACAGAGGGTGGAAGAGGAATTTGGGGAAGGCTTTTCAGACCTTCCCACGTGATCCATCTGTCTGGCTCGGTACCTGACGGTGGATTGCAGGTCGGGAGGGGACCCCTGTAGAATTGTGTCTGTAGAATTGTGTCACTTTGTAATCCCTCTATTTGCTGGAACCCCACTCACTTTTGAAGTTTTAACCACACTTTAGTTGATCTTGGGGAAGATACAAAAGGATGGTAGAATCATGCCCTAGGACAAGTCTCCAGGGATGTAGGAAAGATTTCTATTCCTGTTCTTGGGGGTGCACTTGCAAGGTAGGCTTCTTTTCATGGGTGATTGCTTTCCAGTGGTGGCGATGACAGGGAAATGACCTTTCCCAGCCAGGGAAGTGACCAGAAACTGCAGGAAGGCATTTCCATCACTGGTAATGGGCTTAAAACTCCTCCAAAATCTCTCTAGTCCTTTTCAAAGCCTTTGAGTTTGAATCTTGCAACAGCAGGAGGGTAGAATTGATACCCTGAAGGTTCCTGATCCTGGTAGTCCCTGGAGTGGGTGGTGGTTCAAAATATGTCACAGATTGAGGAGGGATCTCAAGACTCCACCGTTACTTGCCACTGTAAAATTCCACATTGGAAGGATGAGCCCAGTGCCCTCTGCTTTAGATCCGGAGGAAGCGAGTCATCGCTGCCAGGCAGCCGTGGTCTGCAGGGCTCGTTAAGCAACCTCTGCAGCTGGAAGGCAGAGAGCTTTGGAGAAGAAACCAGAAGTGCAGAAGCCAAAGGCTGTCTGAGCCAGCTTGGGTCCAGGGTGGCAAAAGTTGCATTTATCTCTTCCCTGCCTTCTGTTCTTCCTCTGGAGAACTCATTCGGAAAGACTAAAGTACAGGGGAGGAAAAGTTTTCTCTAAACCTGTCAATACATATGCTCACCATCAAGTGGTTATTACGTGCCAGCCCCTGCCTTGGGGACATCTCCAGCCATACGATTCACAACCCTTTTTGGAGGTAGGTATATTTACCCCTGTCTTCCAGATGAGAATGCTGAGGCACAGAGAGGTACAGCGACTTCCCAAGATCACACAGCAAAGTGGCGTTTGAGTCAGGCATACTATCTAGTTCTCTCTGACGTTCCCCAAGTTCCCTTTTCAGCGTGCCATGCTGCTTCCATTCCTGATCTGAATCTGGGCCCTGGGGCAGCCAGCCTCTGCTACTCAACCCCATGTGAAAAATCATGACATGTGTTTGGTGGGCCGGGGGGTGGGCTTGCCCTGATTCCCTCGGCTAAGGCAGGGGGCTTCCTCGGGTGTCCCCGTCGTGCGCTCTGGGATGTGGCTGTGTTTTCATTTCTCTGCCTTTCTTGTTCGCGTGATCGCTCAGGTGTAGTGTGCCTGTTCCCAAACCAGATACCGTCTCTCTCTCTCTTTCGTAGGCACGGTCCTGTTGTGCCAGGCAAACCAGGAGGGATCCTCCATGTACAGTGCCCCCAGTTCACTTGTATATACTTCCGCAAGTAAGCCCACTGTCGTGGCTCTCTTTTTGTTTTGTGACATAAACCCGAGTCCAGTCACCTTCCCTGCCATGTAAGTTCTCTTCCCCTCCCTCCGCCCCACCCTCGCTTGTGACCCTCCGCGAGGCGAAGTGACTTCCATAAGCATGTCTCTGTTTCCCTGTTGCCTTAGCATCCGAACCCCTCTGCTCATGACCATTCACGTCTGAATCCTCACCTCCCAGATGTCCCAGCCATCCCTCGTCAGACCTGTCAGGATCGTGGGCATGGGGTTGGCGGAAGGGTGGTGGGAGGGTGGGAAGCTACAGCTATAGCCTTTTATCATAGCTTTGCAAATTCATATAAAAAATAATTTAAATAATACATGCAGGTCATCCAAAAGGCAACCCTAGCCTAGCCAAAGATGCTTGATGGGTAGTCTTGGGGACAATTGTCTCGCTATTGAAAATCTAACTAGCCTGCAGCTAGTGACTTATTTGCAAAGCTGTTCTGTCTTTTGCTGTATGACTCCAATGAGGAGGAGAAGAGAAGAATGGGGTTCTCCCCCATTTAAGTAGGTGGGGGGCAGTGAACAATAATGAAAAATGTCTCTTAGGAAGTGGGGGCACTTTGACATACATAAATACAGCTGTCATTTGCTGGAGGGAGAAGACCAAAAATCTATATGGAAAGTAGATCACAGTGTTGATATGGAAGAACCAAAGTTTCCTCTGCCTGGGATGGATGCTCCAGGGTAGAGAGTGCCCCACCCCTGTCCCACTTCCCAGAGCAGGTTGAAGAATTAAAGCTCTAGCTGATTCCACCACGTTCTCCCGGAAGATGGTTTGCCCCTCCTCAAAGAGTCTCCCAGCCACAGCCAAGACTTTGTCATCTATTTTATACAATGTATATAAGTCCCGTGAAATTCCCAGAACTGCCAGATGAGTCCTCCATAGGGTCAGTACTCAGAAGTGAGTCTGGGGGCCCTGCTGGGGAGTGTGGGTGTTTCTGGGACCAGCAGGAGAATGGAGTAGGGAGGGAAGCAGAGGTACCAGGCCCACGCCTGTCAAGAGGCTGAGAGACAGAGGAGAATCCTCATCCCTGGGCCAAAATCCAGCATTTCCATTCCCTAAGTGTGAGGTTGAGACACACCGAGCTCCTCCCGGTGGGGCAAGGTGAATATGTAATGAGATGACAAACCTGAGGTTTCTGACGTCTTCAGGAGGTTGGGGCAGCCGGTTATTTCTCCCACCCAGAGTGTAATTGTCAGGGATAGTTTGGGCGTTAATGAAATGCAAGGTATATTTCTGTGCCCCCAAGAAGCCAGAATTTAACCATATTGGCAAGGAGTAGTTCTTTCTGAATTTGTGAAATTGTCCCCTTTGGGCCAATGTAAATGTGTGTGTACGTATCTCCTAAAATTATTAATATAATGCCGCTACACATTTTCACATGTGCAGCCTTGTTTATTCCTCTTGAGACCTGCACCAGGTAGGTACCATCATGTTTGCTTTGCAGTTGAGGAAGTAGATGGTGCGGAGAAGTGGATTAATTTACCCAGGATCACACAGCCAGGATGTGGTGGATTTGTTTTTTGAACGTGGGGACATGATTCAACCTTCAGCTGCCTTTCTGGGTCCTTTTGACTCTAACTCCCATCATTGTTTCATTTACCTGCCCCCACTTCTCCTCTATAAATGTTATTTTCTGAAGGAGAGTTGATATACCATAGGGTTGAGTCCCAGAGTATTATTTTATTTTTTTCTCTAACACTGTTGTCCTATGGAACTATCGGGATGAAACCTTTATCTGCTCTGTCCAGCGCAGTGCCGATGGGATGGAGGGACTGATTTTATTTTATTTTAATTGACGTTACCTTAATTAGCCACATGAGGCTAATGGTTACCATATTGGACAGTATGGCTCTATATGATCATATGACCTATTTATATTTCAGTTTTCTTTACAGAAGGGAACAAATTAACTCCAAAAAAGGGCTAGTTTAAATTGGTACAGGTATTATAAAGTGATTTGGGGAAAGTGTGTGTCTTACATATCAAACATGGAAATATTTCACAAACTCTGCACAATAACATAGCCAAAGCGTACAGAGAAAATGAAACGAACCAAAGCAGGGATTGTCGCCAAAACCATCCCAGGGCCCGTCTTATAAGGCTTATGAATTAAGAATGGTTTTTAGATTTTCCAAGGATTGTGAAAACAAAACAAACAAAACAAAAACAAAGAAGAATACGTGCTAGAGACATAGGTGGCCCACAAGGCCTAAAATATTAACAACCTGGCTCTTTTCAGAAAGTATGCCCTTCTGATTTAAAAGGTCAACTTTATTATTAAAAATATAAAGTGGCAATATCACTTCAGCTGTATATAATTATACTTTTTTCTAGGTTTAAAGTAAAAATTTATAATAATTATGGAAACCGTAGAATGTGTGTCCAACATCCTTGACTTTTAAATTACATCATCAGTCAGTATTACCCACACATTAGTCATCCTATTGTTTTCATTTATTATCGTGCCATATGCTCTTTATGAAAATATGTTAATGGCCCCATAATACTCTTGTTTAATTATGTTATATTTTAATCTGTTCCCTCTACTGTAGAGAACGTAGGTTCATTGCAGTATTAAACAAAATAAACATCCTTTGATATAGCAGTTTCAAAGAAAGCAACAATTAATAGCTAAGCCTGCTACCCCACAGAAAGGCAAAACAAAAACTAGGTTTTTTTACAATAAGAATCTTTACTTGTCGATCTCTTAAGCAAGAGTATTCAGAGTGGCAAGCTCGATTAATTAGTAATTTGTAGTGGTGACCAACTCGGAGACCTCTCCTTCTCTAGTTGGGTGGCCAGAGGGGCCTCCGGTTATTTCCACCTTGAGGTTGTGCAGTGGGACGGAGCATAAAGGTTATCGGCCCATCCCTAGGATGCATTATAGAGGTTTCCTTTCTTCTGTGTGGCTTTTAGGTCCGGGCTGTGTGCAGTTAGCTGGCTTCTTTGCAGCATACACTTAGGTTTTCTCTTCCAGATTAAGACACATTTTATAATATGAAGCTATATCCCATTTCCTTAATCAGTTCAGCCAGTATATAAAGGGTCTCCTCTCTCTCTCTCTCTCTCTCTCTCTCTCTCTCTCTCTCTCTCTCTCTCTCTCTCTCTCTCTCACACACACACACACACACACACACACACACACACACACACACTCATGGTCATGCAGTATCCCTCTCCTCCCTTCAGGTCTGATTTGCACACGGCTAAGAGCTACATATATTGTCTTGGAGATCTGATGGGCACAGCCTCTTTTTCCTTAAGAATTCAACCATCTTCCTTAAAGTTGAGGCTTCCTCACTTCTCAGCAATCTTTGAGGACATGCTTGTTTTTTAGCTTGAATATGCATGTGTTTACCATTTCTATTTAACAGTCGTGCACCTGAGGAAAGGTGTGTGTAAATTACACTTCTGTATATTGGATCCTAGGTGTCTACTGACTTCCAAGATCACTCTGGAGGTTTTTTGTTTGTTTGTTTTTTGGGTTTTTTTCTTTCATGGATTTTTAACTGGCTTTGGATGTTTTAGACTTAAATTGCCCCTCTTCCTAACCAAATAGCTAATCATCTGTAAATAACACCCTTAAATGCAGTAGGGGAGATGGTTTTTAAAGGAACCCTGCTGAATTAGTCTGTAATGAAAATAATTCCTACTGAAGCTATCTGCTTTTTAAGATTGCATTTTTGCATATTTTTTCCTAAGTGAATCATCCTGATACTATGACCCAGGACATCCAGAAGCATTAAGAGAAAGATGTTCACTCATTAACTACAACCTAATCCTATAAACTCTCCTATCTGACCCCAACTAACCCAGTTTTTTCTCTCCTCACCCCCAAACTTTATGCTGATTTGAAACCTAGTTCAACTTCAGTCACAGGGCATCATATGTCCCCTTCCATGTTCTAATAACCCACTCTCCTCCGAAATGTAAAATAGGTCTGCTTTATATCAAACTTTAAATGAAGTCAGAGCAAAACTCCAGAGAATCAGGCAAGACCACCTATTATAGTATCAAATGCAAAACATTTACTATTAATGTTTTTGAATAGGCTTTGAGTAACAAGCAATACAAACCCTTAGCAGAGAGTGTTAGTGAAGCTGGGGCAGGGCTGGTGGCATGTCACTGCCCAGCCCTTTCTGAGGGCCAAGGGTCTGTTGGCTCCTCTTGTGCACGGTAAGGGCACTAGCTGCATTATTACCAGGGCTGTCTGCATACAGCGAATGCTTAACATCAAACTCAGCCCCAGGCAGAAATAGGACGGTAAAGAACATAGCACATCTCTTCCAAATGAAAACAAGACTTCCATTTTGCTTCGCTGAAATATCAAGAGGTAAATTCGCTGGTTGTGTGGATGGGAAAGTCCACTTCTGATTTAGATTAGCAAAGCGTGCTCTCACTGATCCTCATTTACATATGAAGTAGCTGTTTGCAGAAGCAGGTACATGTTATCATCCTTATTTTGTTTTCTTCACAATTTTATGAATAGATTTTAAATTACAAAAGTAACAGGTGCTCATTGCAATCAGTGAAGCACACACATAAACACACACACACACGATTGGAATAATGTAATAATATCCCCCCGTTATCCAGTAACACACGCCCTTAAAGTCACCTGTGTGGACTCCCAGGAAACACCTTTTCACGTTTTCTCTGTTGTAATTCAAAGAAGGACAAACACACTTACAATGGGGTGGGAGTGTCAGTCATTTGACCTTATACGGAGGAGAGTGTACACATACATGTTTACGTGCTCATCACATGTATTAGTCTTATTTAGTTCCACCTAATAATATTGTGACCATCTCTCTTTAAGCCTTTGTGATATTTTCACGCTATTTCATACTGAGGATGGCTAACAGTTTATTCAACCATTCTCCATAGGTAGTCATTCAAGCTCCTTTTTTTTTTTATATCCCCTCCATAAAGGCTGTAGTAAAAATGTTTGTGTACACCCTTACACACCAGCACTTCAGAGTCTACACCTACATTCCTAAAGATGGGATTGTGGGTTTCATCCCCACAGTCTTTCCAGCACTGACATATTTTGCTCTCTTTAATTTTTCAAATCGGAGAGGTGAAAAATAACATTTCCATTTGCCTTTCTCCTAATAACGAACCTTATCTTTCACATATTCAGTTGTCATTTAGACTTTACCTTTTGTGAATTTCTGGTGTACATCTTCCCATTCTCTCATATGTTTTTCTCATTTTATTGTTAATTCCCTTATGAGGGATATTTGTTCATTAGGGAGAATAATCTGTAAATAATACAGATGTTGCAAACGTATTTCCTATTTGGGCCATTTGACTTGGCTTACATATCACTGTCCATTTTTAATTCTATAGGCAAAGGTATCTGTCTTTTCGTTTGCTATCAGTCTTAGGTAGCATTTTCCATTACAAAATCTAAAGTGAACAAGTTTTGATTAGCACCATATCAGTCAGCTCAGGCTGCCATAACAAAATACCAGAAACTGGGAGGCTTCGACAACAGCATTTATTTCCTCACTTTCTGGAGGCTGGAAGATGGAGATCGGGGCGCTGGCACAGTTGCACTCTGCAGAGGGCTGCCGCCTCCCTGTGTTGTCACATGACAGAGCACATGCGCATGAGCTGTTGGTGGCATCTCTTCATGTAAGGGCACCGTTCCCATGTAAGTGCCTCACCCTCAAGGCCTCATCGAAACCTAATTGCCTCTCAAAAGCCCCACTTCCCAGTACCACCATAGTGAGGGTTAGGGCGTCCTTCTACGCATGAATTTGTATGGAGACAGAGTTCAGTCCATAGCAAGCCCCTTGATCCGAGGATGCCAGTTTTATTTGTCAAGGGCTAGAAAAGCATTTTTCGCTAGAAATTTCTGTATGGTTCCATATGCTTATCAATGCAAATGGGTCTATTTCTGCAGTTACCTGGAAGCCACAGCTGAATGTTAGATCCATGTCAGGACAAATCCTAAAGTTAAAGGAAGATGAACGCTATTTTTCCCTGAGATACTCACCCCAACCCTCCTCAAAAAAAAAAAAAAAAAAAAAAAAAAAATCTGATATCACAGGCAAATGCTTGGGAACCTAAATGTTATCAAAATGCAAAATCATTTCCTCATTTATTCACTCCTAATGAAACTCAAGGGCAAGTGGTAGTGGCATAGTTTTAATTGATATATTGATTGCAGATTTTATGGAAGTAATTGTGTGGAATTCATAAAACAATGATTTAAGTGGCAGAAACATATATAAATCAGGCTGCACTATTCTACTTTTAGGTAATTGGTAGAACTTCCATTGGTTTCTGTAATTAAAGTAAGGGCCTAAATTAATTTACGGCTTCCTCTTTCTCCTGCACAATAGAGAAAATGTCCGTGGACTGAGTTCAGTTAATAGAAAGTGTATATGCAGGTCATTGTGTTACTGACACGTCGGTGTAAAGAATTGTGTCTTCTTTCTCCCTCGCTTGCTGGTAGCTCATAGCTTCTTGGTTGTCCCCAAGATGTTTTTGTCCTAATCTTTCCTGGAGAGGTTTTTTTAAAACAAAAATAACTGCTGCTAGGAGTAGCGTCAACCAGTGAGGTGCTCACTTCAGACAAAATTTAAAGGGGTGCCAAAAAATTCAGTAATCCAGACAAATAACATTTTAATGCAATATGTTTTTAAAATCAAAATGAATGGGAAAAGATACACGATGAACAGAATGTTAAAATTTCCTAAAATGACAGGATGGGTATTGTTAACTTTTCCTTTTGGAGCCGTAGGATTCAAGATGGCTTAGTGCATCCTTCTTTGTTTATATTTTGATAGTCTGCTCATCATGAAATAAAAAAAAAAAAAAACAGTTTGGCATTTTAAAAAACATTGCATTAAAACATGATTTATCTTGATTACTGAGGTTGTTTTGTGTGTGTATGTGTGTGTGTGTTCCTCCAACATACACTCAAGTTCTGCAACCAAGGTGAATGCCGAATTGTCATCACCCTGGTTCCAGCCCTGGAATGATGGTGACAATGACAATGAAAACCGAGCCATGGATACTGAGCACTCACTATGTGGTAGGCATTCTGCTAAGCTCTTCTCATGAGCTTTTGCACTTAGTCCTCACGAGAAACTATGAAATAGGAGTGATGATGGCACCACCTTGTCTCATGAGGAAATTTAGGCTTAGAGGTATTTAGGAGCTTGTCAGAGATCACCCAGTTAGATGGAATTTGAACCCAGCCTGTGTGAACCCCAGTCCTTTTAACTACTCTCTCATTTTGCACCCCTGTGTCTAGATCATATTTATGCTTTCATCTTACTTTAATATGTACCAGGAGAAGGGTATCTTTTTCATGTAACTATGGAGTTTTTGGTGTCCCCCTCCCCCACCCGCTGCTGAAGTGTTGCAATGCGGGGCTGCAAGGAATGGCTGAGCTGCAAGGAATGGCTGAGCATGGAGTGATCCTGCAAAACCTCTGAGCAGTGCCCAGCATCTCTCTTTGCACCAAGATTGTGCCTTCTCCTCCCTGTCCCATGATTTCTGGAGAGGCAGTTTTTTCCCTATCTGATATGTCTGTCCAGAGCTTAGCAAAACTTGTTCTTTAAAAGGCCAAATAGTATACGCAGCTTTACAGGCTATCTGGTCTCTGTTGCAACTACTTAATTCTGTTGTGGCTTCAAAATAGCCACAGACTACTACACATGTAGCCATAGACTGTAATACCTGCGTATAAATGAATAGTTGTGGCTGTGTTCCAATAAAGCTTTGTTTACAAAAACCGTCTGTAGGCCAGATGTGGCCCAAGGGTCATAATTTACCCACCTCTTTGTCAGGCTGTCATCTCATTTGAAAGGGCAGAATATCACTGCTTCTGCCATCATTTGTCACTGCAGACAGACTCACTTGGCTACTGAGTTCCTATTTCCTGCATCGAACCCACGTATTGAGAGATTTCTGAGATACCTGCTATGGGCCATGTTCTGCCTGTTGCCTCTGTCACAGCACACGCATGATTTAACGAACAGGGGTCGTGCACGATTGGGCACAGTTGTCCAGCTACCACCCCACCGATGGTGAACTCCAAGAATCATTCTTTATCCATCACTGAAGCATCATCTCTTTGCTTTGGTCCATCTGCTCAGCTTTCCCCATGGCCCAGCACACCTCTGATTTATTAACAAAAGAAATTTTAAGAGGCTTTTACTAGCTCTATGTTAAATCCATTATTCTACCTGGATACCAGTCCTCAGAACAGGTGCGTTTGTATTTTCAATCCCTGCCCGTCACCACTAACCACAACTCTTCCACTGATGCCAGTGGTTACTTTGGCTGAGTCATAATCATAGCCCACTTTGTTGTTGTTGTGCTTTGGCCTTTTTTTTTTTTCTTTTTCCTTTTTACCAATTTCAGGAAATGTTTTTTTTTTAAAAAAGAAAAAAAACCAACACTGGTTGAAGTCCCCCAGTTCTTCACACGAAGCATCTGCAAAGAGGAGGCCACATTTCAAGCGGCTCCTGTCTAGCTCGCTCTCTGAGCTTTGGTTATTAATCTCAATGCAGAATAGCGGGTTTTCGTCTTTTTCAGATGGGGGTCTCGCTTCTGCAAAAGGCTGCCAATTGCAAAAACGACTGTCCCGTGGTGTGCCCCCAAACATCTTATTTGTCTTGATATTTCTTTCACAGAAATACATATGACAGATAAGGAGTCACTGGAGGATGCGTTTGCTTTGTGTCAGACAGATATTAAAACAATAAACCATGTTGCCCTGGGATTCTGGTGCATACACAGCCAGAGAACAAGGCCGAGATGAGATGTTTCTTAAAGGCAGCGAGGCAGTTCCGGGGGAATTCCCTGGAAACCCCAAGTCCTGTGATAGCGTCGACAGAATGTATTTTTTTAATGCTCACGTTTTCTTAAGAGGATCAACTGGCTGGTGCAGCTCTCACGTTTAACCCCCTGACAATGCCCACCCTGCTCCGGCCTTGGCAGAGGCGAGAAAGCAAGCCCTCCATCGTTTAAGAAGCTTATTCTGAGAGTGTATTTTTTAAGCACTCATCTGCCATTTACTTGTTTCCTCAAGCTAACGTGCATTTAAAATGGGATGGGCGGGGAGGAATGTGTTCTATGTTCAGAGCTCTGAACAGGAAAGTTGCAGGGGCCGAAGAGAAGGTCCTGCTTAGTTCCTGGAAAATAAAGGAGGGCGGCTGGATGCAGTGGAACAGGTGCACGTTCCTAGGGGACCCAGCTCTGGAGATTGAGCCAAGCCCTCTCTAGGTCTGCAGAGCTGGGAGTGAGCAGCTTAGGAGAGGAGAAGCAGCAACCGATGACACTCATATGATTCAAGTGCTGGAGCAGGGATTCTTGATGCTTTTTGGATAAAAATGCCTCCAAGCACAGAGGTGGCCACTCCTCCCCTTGCCTTATTTCTCTTCAGAAACAAATCTCCCACTCGGTGCAAAGACGCATGAAAGGCAGTTGAGTTTGCCTCCCTTGGAAGGAAAAAGAACCTGACATAGTTCATTTAAACCCAGTAATTTAAACACTAGCTTCCTGAAGAATGCCAAAAACACCATTTTCTTAAATCATGCATTCATTTATATAAAAGAAGTGTCATGCCAAAAGCTATTTATTGCTGCTGAAGAACTTGGGAGCAGCATTAAGAAAATGCAGTTTGGGGACCAAATAACACACCACGTCTTTCAGATCCATCTCCTTGTGTTCTGTGTGCCTGCAACGTAGGCTCTTGAAGCCTAATTGTTTTTTGTGTAAAAGTAAACAGGCAAACATAGGAGAACCCTCTCTATAGGCACAGCAGTCCGTGGGTATATATCATCCCCATCCTTAACATTTGCTACAGAGATCTCAGAAACATTTCCTAAAGACCATTTTTTTCCTCACAAATCCTAATCCCTGCTACTGGTTTTTACAAAGGTCTCCTTAAGCTACAATGTGATTTAGTGGGGAAGAAAAGCTGGATTCAGGCAGAGCTGCGAGTAAATTATCAGGGTACTCTAGTGCTTTGATTGTGGCCAAGTCTCTCTGCGATGTAAATAGCCATGAATATTCACCTACCCACAAGCATTAAAGGAGAGAGTTTGTGCAGAGTCTTTCGGGCTTCTTGAGGCATGATGGCTTCTCAAATGGCTTTTCCCTTTTCTTCCTTAAAAGCCATCTTGTCCAGGATTTTTAAAGGTTCACCAAAGAAGCTGGTTTGGAAAGTTTTATATTAGTCTAGTGGCTAGACCACTGTGTCATTTCTGAATGATGCTCTTGTAGTCTGTTCTATATGGGGTTCTGGCTTGGATATTGGGCAGATGATCCCTAGGTCTGGATGGTACGTGTCCCCCAGGTTGGCTTTGTGTGTTGATCAAAGGATCCAGACTCTGTTTTTTAAGTCTGAAAGCCGGTGCTCAAAAGCAGGCGGCCTCAACACTGACAGACCAGCTATCCCCAAGTGATGGCTTGAACTGAAACGCACAATGCGTGTGCATCGTGTACCCATCCCGTGAGCCACCGCCAGCCCCCTCTGAGGACCTCAGGTTCAGGAGCTGCAGCAGCCCTAGAGAACCATGGGAAATCATCCCAGCATAAGGAAGCTAATTTATCTCACTTGCCCTGCTTCCTACCTGGAGAGGCAATTCACCAAGCTTGCTGTTTCAGCCAGCTGTTAGATAGATCATGAATGATTTAACAGTGGAAACTTTACTGTGTATGTGCACTCGATAAAGTAATTATTTATATAAATTATTTGGGGGTTTTTTCCCCCATGGCTTCCTGGAGTAGGGGGAGAAACTGAATTGACACCAGCACAGGTTTTGTTAGACTACTAGAGTGTGGTGAATTGCTTCGTCCAAATTAAAATAGATCTCAGCATTGCAGGGCTTTGTCTGTCTGCAGTGCTCCTTCAAAGGACAGAAAGCACCTTTGCCTTCTGCGGTCCTGCCAAGTTAAACACTACAAGATTAAGATTCATTCTCGTTTTGCTGAATGAAATGTTACAAAAATCCTGCCTGGGTTGCGGGGGGAATAGTCAATACCTGAGAGTAGACAGTTCCCAGATACCTCTTTCGCACAGCAAAAGCACATCACCGTGCACTCAGCAGCCGTGATATGCACCGCACGTCTGTTGGATTAATCTGACCGTTTGTAACCTGGGAGAAAAGAGACAACAGCTAACTTCGGGAGGTAAGCAGGAACAGCGTGGCAATTAGTTAAAACCAAGGCTTCTGTCTTCACTCAAAGACGTTAAATGATCAAAAATATTCGTGTGCATGAGTAGCTTGTTGGCTCCTGTTGTTGCTTTTTAAATGTGTTTTTTAAGTTAGGAAAACTTTCTGCTTTGGAAACATGATACTCAATGCTCAGAGTAAATCCCTGTGTGTTCATTGCATTGAGTTTTTTGGTTTTCCCTAGATGACTCATTTATTTATTTATGTATTTTAAAAAGGCTTGTTTCAAACCAAGTATTGAGTGAAGTGATATTTGATGACAATATGAACAAACTGATTATGTACAGAAAAAAGTGCAACATCCCAAAGTGTTATGGAAGTTTTTTATGCAAAGCTTCCAAGACTTTGAAATGAGTTTCTCATTCTAATCTTCCAAATTCAAAATTTCTGGTTGAATTTAGTCATAAGGAGCTCGTTATTTTGACAGTGATTAGGTTTGTGGGTACAACTGTGGCCTCTGCTGACACTACCCACTCGCTATTGCTATAGAGTCCACACTCCCAACCTTTTGCATTGACTATGACCCCCTGGGCTCACATCCAGATGTGAAGATCAGCCCCAGTGGGGAAGAAAAGCAGCTGGCCTTTGGACTCTTATCAGGAACGTAAATCAGTGCTGATCCCTATGGCCTGCATCCAATTAGCAGAAAAGGAGCAAAGCCTTTCCAGGTGTCTGGAAACCTCAGAACGTAAATATATAACAGAAGAAATGATGCGCATGTGTACACACACACAATGTCTCCTCCTGCCTCCCAACAAGGAGCATACTGAGATCTCTGGGAGACTTGTCAACAGATTCCCCTGCAAAGTAACCCAGTCCGTGATGAATTGGGGCAGGCTGTCTCAGGTGTGGGATGGCTCTAGGGAGGTGATGTAGCAGCTTGTACAAGCAGTAGGAGGAGGGACTCCAAATTGAGAGGCTTGAAGGTGCACAGAGAGAGTAGAGGTAGCTTTTTCCCAAAGCTGACTGGGGCTACTTTTGTGTGTGGTCGTACGTAGGATCGTAGTTTCTAATGTCAGGCTGCCTGGATTCAAATCATGGGGCGAGTATCTGAGCTGCTCTGCATACCTCCATCTCTGCCCCAGGAAGGCGAAGATGGCAGTAATCATGGTCCACATGGCTTTGTGAGGAGTGAGTGGGTTAATCCGTGGGTCTGGCAATTAGCATGTGTTTGTAAATGCGAGCTGTTATCATCATGCAGTTGAATCTCCTCCATCTGATAATGGAGTTTCAGAGATTGGGCTTTTGCCAGTTGTAATGGAGTTATTGCTTGGATTACCCCAGTTATCACTGCTTGGGTTTTTAGACAAGTGAGGTCGAGGATCCCCCATCATGAACCCCATCACTAACTCAGAGTTTCTGTTAGAATATTGCATCCTTCCTAGGAAGCCTCTCAGTTTAAGAACCGTCACCCATTTTTCTTCTGTAATTGAACTGCTGTTGTTTCAGTTAGTTACTACAGTTCGTTCTGGGTTCTTGTCACCATCTGATCAATATACATTTCAATGAGTACCTGGTGCCGGGTCATCTGCTAGATGCTGGAGGCACAGTAGTGACCAAAATACAGTCCTCAGGACATCCCAACAGAGAGACGTGTGATGAAGTTGAAATCAAAGATGATAAGAAGCTGATAAGTGAAGGAAAAATAAACCAACCGGGTAATGTAATAATGGTGATGGGTGTGGGAGTCAGGAGAGGTGAGACCAGATGGAGAGGCCATCCCTTAGAGGAAGTGATGTTGGAACCAAGATCTGAATTCGGGAATCAAGTTAACCCTTAGAGACTGGACACAGGAGAGAGGACCTGCAGAAGCTACTGAGACACAGCCGAGTGAGAGTAGAGAAAAATGGAACACGTTGGCCTCTGATAGTCTCATCCACAGCGTCTAGCCAAAGTAGAGGTTTAGATCAATAAATCTGGCTTGGACAAATCAGGCCGGTATAGTGTCACCATCTTTTTCCCCGTCAAAAATGTGCATTTCTCTCCCAAGTTCACATTCTTGCCAATTTCCTTCAACACATCCTAATCAGACCTATAACGGTCTAGAAACTTCTGGCTAATTTGGATTTGACTAAAACTTTTGTACCATGACGTTATGTAAAGAGATTCAATTATGGTGCGCAGTGTTTTGTGAGTAACTACCGCCCATAAAAAGTTAATTAATCAGGGCTGTGTCAATTTCCTCATGCCATGTCAATTTGCTGCAAGGTAATTAATCACTAATCACCCACCAAGCAGCAGGCCGAGGGACAATCCACAAGCCATTTATTGTCTTCCCCCAAATAAATGGCACACGCAGCCGGGAAGAAACACATCTTGCCTTTCATAATATTTTTATCGACACTTTTGCATGTTGTAATAGACTGCAGCAACAAGCAGCTGCAGTTCAATGGAATATGAATATTAAAGAAACAAATGAGCGAAGATTTATAGGACATTGCGTTTCTGTTATGTCAGTTTTGAGATTAAACCAAGCAAATGAACAGTGAAAAATTACTCTTCCATGTGGAGAATGGTGATTAGACTTGTACATTAATTAGAAATTTTTGTTTTCCTATTCAATGCATTTCAAATGAGGATGTCCTATAAGGAACTGTTTGTCCAAAATGTAGATTTATTCACTTCTAAACAGCAGTATTTAATATCAACATGCATTTTATACAGAAACAACAGTCGAGCCCAAATGTGCGTTTCAGGGATAAATATATGTGAATATGAGAACCAGAAATTCCACAAATTAAGTGGCCGTTTTGTTCTTTTTTGTAAATGACTGAAAGGATAGAACCCTGCTTTCCCTTTTCCCCCCAATGCTGAAATGACTGGATTAAAAAAAAAATTGAAAGCCTTCCCACTTTTGCTTTGAGTTGGAATTGAATATGCCCCATCATGTTAAATTTTTAATTTACCACCATTTAAAGGGAGTGACCTAGTTGTATGTAAATCCTGTGTTACAAACCAGTTTGAGGCACTTTTATTTGAGGTTCATTTTGAATAAAAGGAGACAGTGTAGTTTGCCGTTTGGAAAAATCATCAGATTTTTTGAGTCTTCACTGTGATGTTTTTGCACGACGCTCTGCCTCCGAAACTGCCACTGCGGCTGCCTGTTTGTCTCCCCTCGGTATGCTACCTATTACGCCACTACTTAATTTACGGTCCAGCACATGGAATGGGAGTTCCCCCAAGGGGAATCCTGCAAAACCGTGAACCTGCTGTTGAAAGCTCATCTGCACCCCCAGAATCGTGTAAGTGAATATTTCCTACCATAAATTACCCACAGAACAATTCCACCCCAAATTAGCATGAATATCTCTCAGTCTTAAAACCTTCCAAGGATGGGGAAAGGTGTCGTTATGGAGCAAAGGGAGAGGAGGAGTGGGACAGAGAGTGAGCCCCTTATCCCTTGGGATGCACACCTTTTCCAGGGCATCTGGCAATCTCATGCAAATTCAAACCGACGCACAAATGCAAAGAATAATTGCCCATTAAAGCGGTTGTATATTTTTATGGCTTTGATGCAGAATCTGCCCCCCTGTTGGGTTTTGCATCTGCTACTCTTCCATCTCTCCCAGAGCTCTAAAACTTTAATATGCAGTTTATAACCCTCAAGTATTTTCCACTGGCTTTGTGTTTCTTCTCTTGGGATTTCCGGGCTGGTGAGATGATCTCATTTGTGTTTATTTTCTAAGGTAAGCACCATGTTCGTAAAAGAGATGGAGGGAGAGAAGGCACGCTCCCTCGTCACTGTAACTACATTGAATGCAGAGCTCCTTTGAGGTGGGAGGTGGGGGCTTTGTCTTTGAGGGGCAGACAGGCAGTAAGCACTTGACACTTTGCAAAATGGCCCATTTGGCTGGTCAATACACCCACGTGTCTTCTGTTTAAAAAGGTTGATTTGCCTGGATACTTGAGCACATCATAGCGTACCTCTTGTTACATCCCTAAAGTTTCCATTCCATTGAGTTCCACGGTATAGAGCTCTTTATTTCCAAGAACTGAGATTGGCTACCCCACTAACCTGCCCAGAATATACTCTGGGTATAAATCTTAGCTGAAGGGGGAGCGTGGGTGGGCTGGGAATGTTTATGTGTCAACAAGATGCTCAATTGGTATTTGCTCCAAAAGCTCTTTACCCTGTTTTCTTTGAGAGAAATTCATTTTTAGCTTATGAGCTAAATCCAATTTTCGTTGCAGTGATACCAGATTTTTCACTTTGATTCATGCTGGATAAGGTTTAAAAGGGAACCTTTTCAGTATAATGAACCTGTGGGTGTTTTTCTTCCTTGTCTCTTTCATGCCAAGAACTAAGGATTTATACTGTATCTGCAAATCAACCTGAATACTTTCCATTGTTCCTCATTGATGGTCTGTTTACATGTTTATTAACCTGAAGTTGAACTAGGAAAAAATCAAACTTCCAGTGTTGGGGTTCAGAAATACTCATAATTTGATGTCTTTCTTTCCCCCTAACATTGCTCTTTAATTAAAAAAAGAGGCATTTACAAATATTCAATAGGGTGACAGGTTTGACTTTTATTTTGACATTGATTTAAACATTTTATTTAACATTGATTCCAGAAATGGAGAGGGCCTTGTGAGTTTCCATTTGGCATTTTGCATTGGCTTTATTAAACATTTATTAAACTGCCCACTTACTGGATTCAAACTCCTAAACTAGGCTACTGATAGATGACATGATGACTTATACTCAACAAAAGATAAGTCTCATGCCACAAGCTAAGCATATAATTAAGATCTTTTCTTTCTGTTAATACATGGTGGCAGGGTGAACCCATTTTGGTCTTGTTTAATTTGTATCTGAATCATCTGTCCAGGTAATTATTTCAAATATGCATTTAACTTTGCTCCAGCATTTACAAACCACTGAAGCTAGTAGGCGAGTAAGAAAAGTATCCATTCTTTCCATCCCATCTTGAGTTTAAAGGAAGTTTGACAAACAGTTGTGGGGATTTTTTTTTTTTGTCCTTGAAATTGACCATTTGTCTTAGTGGCATGAGAAGAAAGCCATGCTAGCCTAAACCAGCCATCCAGGGAAAAATATTTTCTAATCGAAATGGGAAGGAACACAGAACGCACAGCTACAAGTCAGATGAGTTTGGAATTATGAAGATTGTTATTTTCTGTTGTTCCTCGTTGCACATATATATCATCTTCAGGGACTGTTGTTGCTGGGTTGTAAGAGAGCACTGTCTAGGGCTGGATGGAGGGGGAGATATGACCAAATACCTTTTAGTAGATATTACCTGTCTGGGGGAAAAGTTTGATTCCTGCTTTTCCCCCAGAATAAGAAATATTTTCAAACCCTGGCAGTGTGCTGCAGTTAAAAATGAATTTCAGTGAATTGAGGGCTCTGATCATTCCAAGTGCAACACATTTGTCCAAGCTATCTCCTCTTGCATTGGAAGCATACCCATTCTGAGTCTGGTTGGTTTTGCTGGGCCAATGCTGCACCTAAAAGGATGAAAGTAGAAATTATCTTTCTGGGGACTGTGACTGAGATCCAGTTGTGTTGCTTTGAGTACTGGTTATCTGCACATTCTGGGCAGGCCACTTTGTACACAGAACAGTGTTGTGGAATCAGGACAGTGAAGAAGAGGGCCTCTGTTCTCCCAGAAGGAAGGAGACAATCATCAGTTAATAACCGACAGGGTGTTCAGGCACGGGGTCAAGTACCTGATGCCTCCTGGGTACCAGTCGGTCATGCTAACCGATGAGCAGAATGGATAGAGCCACAACCCTCACTGAGCTTGCATGCGAGCACTCGTGAGAGTCCCCCACTTCTGTGATCCAAGCTACTCAATTTTTACATGCACCAGGGGAGGATCAGGGTGGTCTTCTTCAGAAAAAAATATTACAAAAAAAGATGGAAAAGAAGGATGAAAATGAAGAAAGGAATGAGTAAAAGAATGAAGGGAGGGAGGGAGGGAAGGAAGGAAGGGAGGGAGGGAAGGAAGGAAGGGAGGGAGGGAGGGAGGGAAGGAAGGAAGGAAGGAAGGGAGGGAGGGAGGGAGGGAAGAGAAGGGAAGGGAAGGGAAGGGAAGGGAAGGGAAGGGAAGGGAAGGAGGCAGGGAGGGAGGAAGGAGGACAGAAACTAACTAGAAACTTCACAAAGGGACCCTTGGCCGGTGCTAGCTTAACCACAAGAAAAGATTAGCTGGAAAAACCATCTGCCTTCCAGACTTGAGTTCTCTAGCCACTTTCTCCATGAAGTCTCTGGCCTCAAAAAAGATCTGTAGAAACCTCCTTGTTTTGCCTAAGGGCTCTTGGCCTCCCAGGAAGGCGCTATTTAAGGCAGGAGTTGATTTGTAGTCCTTCCTATTATTCCTTTAACAAAATAAGAAGTTCCCTAATGTGCCCTGCTTGGGGGAGCCCGAAGAGCCACCCTGTTAAGTCTTGTAAACACCTTTTCCTGCGTCAGAATAGACATTTTCTCCCTGTAACAAAGAGGGTACAAAATGGAATCCTGGCTCTACACTTTTAACAGCACGCGCTCCCCTCGCTGTATTGCTGAGCTTCTGTTTCATGTTATATCTCAACATCTAAATCCTCCAAGAATTATTGTAAAACCTGCTTGTCGCTGAGAGGGAGCTTGTCTCGCTCACTCGGCGCTGCAGCCGGTGATAATGAATGGGTCAGCATAATTACCGTGCTTCCCCGCACAGGCGGCCAGCTGCTCCGCCAGATTGTGAATTTTTCATTTTCTTTATTTCGAAATCCAGGGTGTTCCTATGAAAACTTAATATTTGAACTGTGGCAAGATAGATCTGGAGTCAAAGCCATTCCCACTCATTTCCTCCCCAGCCCTGGAGCAAGTGTCTCATCTCTCATTACTTGTGGGCTTTTATGATATTAGGACTTACCTGCTCTCCCCATTAGACACCCGAACCCTTCTGCAAATTCAAGCCTGCCAGTTGAAGCCAGAGCCAGGAAACTCAGGTGCGAGGGGCTGGCAAGAGAGTTAAGTAAAACCGCATCATTTGTCTTCAACAACAATACAAATAAAGTTAAAAATAACCTTGATGGTCTTCTCAGATACAAACAGAAAGAGAGAACCATTCTGGCTGTGTTCTGCAATCCTTGAATTTTACCCGGATTGTGAGAGGAAGGTGTGGTGGAACCCATAGTTACAGGATGGCTGTGGGAGGTTCAGGAACACTCACGGGATTCCAGATAATAATGGCCAGTCGGTCCTCACTTTGGGTTCAAGGGTGTTACTCCAGCCCGTACAATTCCACGAGGAATTCAGGATGGCTTCTGTGGGGAATGCTATCCACCGTGTAGGTACAGACACACTCTGTCCATAGGTGTGGGTATAATTCTTAGATCTCTGGGGCCACTTTGGGGCCACCCCATGACCTCATAAGTAGGATTCCACTGGGGTCTCTCATGCATGCTTTTATTTTCCTTCCAATGTCCTTTTCTGCCTTTTTTGCTCCTTCCATCACCTTCAGCTGGGTCCATGCGTTAGTGTGCATAGAAAGGACCCTGGAGCAATGAGAAGACGGGAGGTGGAGAGCTTCTGCCCCTGAAGGTGACGGCAGGAAGGGGCCGTGCCCGTCTTCCCAGTTGGATACAGGGTGGAGACAATGTAATGAGATAGGAACCACAGCACCCTGCGAGAGGTCAGGGGTTCTGCTGCAGCCTGGAAAAGGGAAGCTTGGGTGTGCCGGCTCCCCTATGCTAAAGAGTTGCCTCCACTGCAGGACTCTCTGAACCTTGACTGTGGCTCTCCTGGGACAGCAGCTTCCCAAATACATTTTATCAGCAAAGCACCCCCTCCATGGGATGGGGTTTGGAACTGCTGCTGGCTACAGGGGGGGTGGACAACCACGGTCAGTGTGGTGAAAGCATTATGAGGTTCAGAGAAACAAAAGGAGCTTGGAGGCAACAGTGGTTTGTTTCCTGGCCCCCGGGGGCTCTGATGAGTTAGGATGTACATGCAGTGGGGGCAAGGACATCCCAGGTAGAGGCTACAGAGTTAATTATCAGACTTAATCACGCCCCCCTCCCCAGACTCCTTACCACATTGTCCTGCTCAGAGAATTATCCCCAAGGGAAGAAATCCCTACACACACTCTCTAAGAGTTCCCAGACTTCTCCATTTGTAATTTTGGTAGTTGCCTTTGCTTTTAAAAGCTGCATAGGAGGTTCGGGACCTTGTGACACATTGGTAATCTCTTCCTTAGGGCATGTGTGGTTTGTACACTTATGACACAGACATACGCCTGTAGGAATACTTAAAAGTTTTCACAAACAGTATATGTACATAAAGGGAAATGTGGAAAATCAAATGGGATGGGGGAAAAGCTATGAATAAAAAAACTGAGACTCCTGCAGTTTGGCCCCTGAAATAACTAATAGAATATGGAAATGTATGTGTATATGTATATACAAGTATGTGCATAAGCACACAGGTATAAATATGTGTATATACCTGCACACACACATTCATATGCACATATACATACACATGCATATACACGTGTATATTGTGCACTCATATAGACATAAACACGTATACATACGTATATATAGTGGTTGGGAAGACATTGCACGTACCTCTTGCAATCTGTCTACCTTTTTTTAAAATTTAAGTTTCTGCAGTGAGCTTTTCTCCTGTTGTTAAGAATTCTTTGTGTTTGTCATGTGCCATAGTGTCCTGGGCAAAGACACCACTGTCTTAACTAACCCATTCTCTCTGGAGTCCCACCTTGGCCTCCGCGCTGACTCCAGGCAGGAGGCGGGGGTCCCGCTTGGCCCTGCAGGGACAAGGGTCCTGGGGAGGTTCCCTCAGCTGCAGGGCGTGTGTCTCATGGCCTTTGCTCTGTTCTCTCCTCTCGTCCCGCAGTGCCCGGCTTCCCGTATCCAGCCGCCACCGCCGCGGCCGCCTACCGAGGGGCACACCTGCGAGGCCGCGGCCGCACCGTGTACAACACCTTCAGGGCCGCAGCGCCCCCGCCCCCGATCCCGGCCTATGGCGGGTAAGTTGGGGCAGCCTCCGGGGCGGGCCTCCCTGCACCAGCCCTCCCTCCCCAGAGGCACGGAGCTGTTTGCGAGCGCATGATGGTCTTGACTTCCCCACCAGAACCGCCCCAGCATGCAGCCCGGCGCGCGCCTGCCGTGGAGCACCTTGCAAAGAGTATTGAAAAATGAGTGTAATTTGTCCTGTCATGGTTGGTGCCTTTAAGCATTCTACATGTCACATGTTGTTATGTAAATTCTCTTTGAGACTGAATGCTGGAGAACAGAGAAATGGTTACAGCCAAAGATGTATTTCTGATGATTGCAAACATCTGGTTATTAAGGAGGTTGGACCACATTCGCCCCTTGAATTCCTCCACGGAGGGACGTGAGGTTTTTCCTACATAAAAATCACTGGGGTGGTCTTGCTCCTCTCCCCGGATATCTTGCGCTTCAAGGTTTATGAACCTTTTGCCCGAGAAGAGAAAATTAGGTGTGGAGTCAAATGCAAACATTCAACAGTTAATGAAATTGGAGTTAAGGTGCATTTTAGTTGGATTTTTCCAAGGCGGCATTTCCCTTCCTTTCTCCTCAGTGGGGAAAATGCAAATTGGTTTGTTTCCCATTGCTGGTTTGGTCCTTCTGTGCATAGACATTGGTATTGCCAGGTGAATATCAAGGAATGGTGGTGGATGCTCAGAAAAAGAAAATATGGTACTGATTGGTGGCAATCCCAAAAAGCTAGTCCCTCTGTCCTTCTCTGAGAGATCTGGCTAGAATATTCCTGCAGCCCTTAAGTCAGGAGAGAGGGATACCTCGAAGGTGGTGGCCCTAGATCAGGGGACATTTGCAAGGTCTAGAGGTGTTGCTGGTTGTCACAGCAGGAATGGAGAAGTGCTATGACATCTGTTGAGTGGAGTGGAAGGATGCCGCTAACACCCTCAATGCCCAGGACAGCCCCCAGCAAGGAAGAGTTATCACGTTCAAAGTCAAACTTGCTGCAGTTGAGAAACGCTGTTCGGTGGTAAATTCAGCTGTATCCCAAAGAGTCTGGCATGAGACTTCCCTAGCCAGTGACTGGCTTTCTAGTCTGTAGAAAAAAAGTATGGCTGCATTTAGGGCTGTCTGAAAAGGGTTCAATGCATTTTTTTTAGAGCTCTTCTGCATGTAAATCTTTTAGAAAATCTGAATTAGCCCAGATCGCCTCTCTGTTATACTAATGACAAAGGCAAACATAAGTGCAAAGATAATAAGATAGTGTCCATTGAGTTTCTTGTGCAGTCATTAAAGTTGGGTCAACTCTGGGCTTCGTAGTGTACAAAACAACAGCAAAACATATACTTTTTTACCCCAAGGATTAATTGGCTGTAAATTCTCCCTAGCTGCCCCCAAGTGTATCTGCACATTCTAACCCTTATTCAGGACCACGTGCTATAAGGAATCATTGACAGTAAAATCTTTATCTCCGTCCCTATGTAACTGAGCCCATTTTATAGGTCCAGAAATGCAGAAATAAAGATTTGTTATTCCCCAGGTCACACAATGAGTTATGAAGGAAAAAAAAAAAACCCAAGTTACCCTCTGAACTCATGTAATTACTAAAGCAAGATTCGTAGGCTATAAATGCAAAATTGTACTTTTATAACACATCAGTTTGCTGAAAATCATTATTTCAGTACACAGTAATTGTAGCTTTTCGGTATATATACCGTCAGTATCTTACCACTATATTGAACAGAAATAATAAAGTAAAATTATATGGCTTATCCTCACGTGAACAATTTATAAAAATCTCAGACTAGCACACCTGCTGTAAAATTGAAATTTGCTAAGTTACAGCAAACATGCTCTTTGCTGGGAATAACCACGCATAACAAACTAATGCCATGTTCGCCAGGGAGAGACACAGACATTTCCAAATGGTGAAACAACTTCGGATGGGAATTAATTTTAATATTCCAGAGATATTCATGATCATTTTGGTCATAATGGTAGATCATACCTCTTTGCTGACAATGTTGTGGCTGGAATTCTAAAACCCTGCTTGGAAGTAAGATAGAATTCTCAGCAGAGGGTAGCAGGTAGCAGGAGTGCCAGAAGGATGGGGTGGTGGTAAAGGTGTCCATTTCTGCAAGAATCTATAAGAGCAAAGTGCCAGCCAAAAAGAAGGACATTCGGCTGATTGCCTGGTGGTTTCACTGGATTACAAACTGCCTAGAGTGAACTGGCAATGAATGAAAAAAGTTGAACCTAGCATCTTAAACAAAGGTTTCCTTCTTTCCTCTGGATTGTTTGGCTTGGACTGCAGGAGATGGCAGGAGGCCAGCTCCTTTTGGACGGGAAGAGAACAGGTGATTGGCTGGAGGAGAGAGGACCCTGATCTTGGGTTGAGTGGAAGCAAGTAGCAAAGAGGTTGAAAACACACTCCTGTTCCCAGGAAGTGACAGGATCAGGATTCAGGTGGTGCCGAGACAGTGGGAATTTCCTGTAGTCTTTTGTCTCCAACGTCCTTTAAAGGGAGATTTCTGGAGAAATCTGCACAAAGATGTTTGCCTGACATCTTTACTCTAGCCCAGGTCACCTCAACACCCATGACCCACACCTCACACCTATCATGCTCCATGCACTGTTGTGCCCTAGAGATACAGAAACGCCTTCCAAGGAATTTCTTCTGGTCTGTGCAGGGGGCAACATGTAAGCTAACAGTTTCAATAAATGTGATAAGTGATAAGGTGAGTGCTGTATGAGCACCAGGGAATGGTCCTTAGCCCAGCTTGGGTGTTTAGAGAAGGGTTCTCGGAAGAGAAGAAATGTGGGATATACACCTAAGTCCAGTCATTTCCTAAATTGCCATGTCAAGATCTCGTTCTGTGATTCTCCCTGCCACCCAGTGATCCCCATCTTGTGTATGACATCACCCAGCAAACCGCATTTATTAAGGAAGAATTTATTCATATTTTCCCATTGTCATCAATTGAAGAGATATCTAACTGCCAACCTAAATCTCTGTTCTTCATGAAGTATCTAATATGAATCTATGTTGTTACTAAAATATCAACCAAAATATGTCATTTATCCTAGGCCCGTGTGTGGCTTCCATATTTTTTTTCCATCTTGGGTGATCGAAAAAAAAAATCCCATAGAACTCTCATGGCTACCTTCATGGAACCTTGGGTGAGCCTTGTAGGTATCCAACATCGGGATAGTCATATGAAAAGAGTCACTAAGGATGCCCTAACAGTCATCCATTTCTTTTTATTTACTTGATTGTCCTTCCCCTCCACATCTTGATGTTTTCCAAAGCCGCTCCAAGCAGCTAAAGAATATAGGTTATGAACAAGCTCTATTCTCTGTTCTCTCACATGCCTAAATGGAAACCTTTTGCAACATTACTAGATGATCATTTCTCCTGGGGTGGAGTCTCTGCTATGGATCATGGAGGGAGCACAGGAACAAGTAGAAAGCCCTAGACTGAGCTAGTGAACTCCCTATTCATTGCCAGCATCCACTGAATGAGACTGGGGGATGAGTTAGAAAGTAGTGTCTACACAGACTATGGGACTTTTGCATTCATGGAAAGACACAGGATTTGGGGCAGCTAAGACCCCATTAATCTATCTCATGCTACCGTGGGTAGATTACTGAACCTGTGTAGACACAGTTTTCTTGAGAGTGAAGAATGCTTCTGCTCCCATAGGATTGATAAGGAGATCTGTGCAAGGTTACAACTCAGTAAGGTCCATCAAATGACAGGTGTTCAGTGAACTGTAGCTACTCTTCTTGAGGTTGATGTAGTTAATAACTTTTTCTCCGCTGCCCATACTCTTTTCTTTCCCAACATTCCATTTTGCTTGTGGCGAGTACACGGGCAGATCCTGTGTCTCTCTCTTTATGCATAATTTACCTCTTTGCTAGAAGAAGCACCTGCAGTTCACAGACTTCCATTTCCTCCAAGTCACAGAGATGGTCTTGAACAGAGGCAGTCTAATTGCTTATGGAATATATAGATGATAAATAAAATATGAACTAGTGAACAGTCTCAGAAAGAGTGGAACGGATGAGGTTGTCCATATTTCTCCTTGCGTTTGATCCTGGAGTCAATTTTGATAGGGAAGCCACAAGGTCTGGGCTATCGTCCTGTGGTTCACGTTTGGGAGGAATTATCCATTGGGTAATATCATTCCAGGGAGCTGGAGCTGGCAGCTGATATGTGTGGAGGACAATGGCAGGTACAAGCATTGGAGGCACACCCACCAGATTTAGTACAACATCTGCTACAGAACAGCAACCAAATCCCAATCTCCTCCCCAGAGAAACCCGTGAGACTGGCATCACCAAGTTCTTATTCTTAATTAATTATTGAACAGCTACTCATCAAGTGCCTACTATGTGCTATGCATATTGCAAGGAGGGGAGTACAGAGGGGTGCTCTAATGGAGCACCATAGGAGATTTTTTAAAAATTATCATTCTAAGCCTCAGCATCCAGCATCAGCTATAGGGTTTTGGTCTTGGTTCTCTGGGTATCCTTGGGAAAGATACTCTGCATTTTCTCAGGTAATTAATTATGACACCTCTGTGTACAGTTTCCCAGAGTTACCTTGAGAAATATTTTGAGAAGACTCTGCTTTTTTGAGTATAGGAAAGATATGATAATATCCCAGGAGAAAACTCCTTCAAGTTGGCCAGTGCAAGAATAAAACCCACAAATAAGTCCTCTGGGAATGTTCTCAGGTTAGGTCCTTAAAAAGACTCCGACACCAGTCTCCAAGATGGTGTGGATGTATCTTTTTGTGTATAAATCAGCCTTGCTTTCTGGTTTTATTTTCTAAATGTCTAATCCCCGACCTGCATTATTTGATGCTTAGGAACTTTTTCATTGGATAGAGACACTAGGAACTAAAGCCGTCTACCCATTTGCAGAATATGTTCCAGAATGTTCTCTAGCTTTTTTTTTTTCTGATGTGATTTCTTATTCAAATTCTTAGCCAATTTTAAAATGTAACTATAAAAAAGAGCCTCTTAATTGAGTGAATTTATAGACAAACACTATAAATCGGTGGTCCCTAAGGCTTTTTTGGGAGAAGTGGGAGTGGGATTTCACAGATGCCTTTGATAATCTGATTAAAAATATGTGTTTCCCTTAAAAAAGTTTGTGTGCAAGTGCACACACACACACCCACACACACACACAATTCTATACAAATGCCAGTGAGTTCGTAAACCTATCTGATATCCATTCAAAAGCAGCTCTGTTTGCATTAAAAAGTTTAATTTATTTCCAGTTGGAAGGGACAGCAGGGTAGAGCAGTTTTAAATAGCCTTTTCTACAAGAATATATTTGTGGCTGGTGTATATTATATTACACAAACAGATTGTATAGTTTGGAACATTCTATACTTTCTTTCCTTTCTTTTAAAAGTAAACTAATTTGCTATAGTGCAATCATTCCCTGCTTGTATTCATCCAAATTTTTAACTACTGCTATTACTTTTCTAAGAAAATGAGATGTGCATTTGCATTATGTTCTTGCCAAAAGCATACTGCAGTCCCCAAGTGATTGACAAGCAATACAATTACCTTTGCGTGGCTACACAGACCATCTCTGCATTAAAATAGGGTTGCACCTGTTCAGTGCATGATGGCAACTCCCTTCTCTTGTGACTGGGCTGTGGTTAATTGATCTATAGCTGTGTCCCAGATATGGACCCCTGTCCCTCTTTCCCTACATATTTGCTATTTTAAGTGCAGGTGTTTGATGAGGCTCTAAAAAGTATTTGGATACATTCTTAGAAACTATCATGAGACTGTGTTAAGAGCTTCCCTGTATCCAGCTCCTCCTTTAGAATAGGACCTTGGAGGCTGAGCTCCAGTTCTGTCTCAAATGTAAAGTACAATAATACTTGGAAGGTGATGTTCTACAGAGCAATGATTCTCTTAGGCATTGGACCAGCAGCATCAGTATCACCTGTTGTTTGTTAGAAATGCAAATTGCTAGACACTCCATCCAGATCTGTTGAATCAGAACCTCTGGGCTGGGCGTGGGCCAGTTCAGCAGGTCCCTCAGGTGCTTCTGACGCACACTCGAGTTTGACCACCGCCGCACCTGCCGTAGTAGTTGAGAGTTGGGGCTGTGGAGCCAGACTACCTGGGCTAGCATCCCAGCTAGGTCAGTACCTAGCACTCTTCATTTTTGTTTCTACGTGTTTAGAGAAGTGATGATAATATTACCCATCTCACGGGGGTATTGTGGGGATCCGATGGGATAATGAGCACAGAACGCTTAGATTTGGGACTAATTCACACCAATTTCTCTATACACGTGAGCAGTAGTAGTCATGGTGCTTGTGCTAGTACTACTATCTTGGGAAAAAAGCACAGCATTTTGGTAAAACGGGCAACCTATTAGTTGGCTTCATTTCACACTGCTGATGAGGGCAACTACATTGGTTCCTCCTGTTTTTTTTTTTTAGAGTTACGGTGAGGGCAGATCACTCATCCTCCCTTTCATTTCTCTACAAAGCGTGCATGCTTGCATTGAAAAAAGCAATCGCTTCATGACGTGGTTTATAATGGCATCTAGAATCCTTCCTTTCTCCTTGGAGGCTTCTGAATACCTTAAAGCTAGAAATTAGGCCCTTCTTCCAGGCCCTTCCGGAAGCCAGGCGCCTTCCAGCCACCTGGCCTTCCATGGGCTGTCCGCTTTGCCCCACCTGCGCTTCCTTCCTCTCCACCCCACTAAGGCTTTGAGGTTTCTGTGCTGCTTGCCCAGCCTGGCTGCTGTCTGATGCCGGCTCTGCCTCCTTCCATGCCACACCCACCTGCCTGTTCCCCTCTTCTGCGGCACCTGTCCCAGCTGCGATTTTACATTTCTGCACGTGGCTTTGTGGCCGTGCACCCCACTCCCTGTAAACTCCTGCGAGAGCAGGTTTAGTGGGGGTGGAGCAAGGTTGCTTCCCCTGCTCTGCGTGCCATGGCATAGTGGAGTAGTCAGCCTTTCAGCCATGGAGAAATAGTACTTGTCAGTGTGTTGGAGCCTATCAAAATGAGGAAGCTAGATCACAGTTTTCTCTTTGGTTCCTGTGGGATGTCAGAGTTTCCAAAATGACTTTTCCACGGCCCACGGTGAGAGGGCAGAGCAGGGCAGCTAGGTTACCCCACTGAGCAAGGACTTGCCAAGAGCGAGCATCGGGCCATGTTCTTTCCTCACTTCTGGGTGTTGCTGGTGCAGGCGGGCTTGGCGTGGAGGCACACCACTGGCCACGGTGCGTGATAACCTGTCCTAGAGAAAGAAGGGACCCATTTCCCGGCCAAAGCTCAGCCTCAGCCATGTCAGGAAGCTGTACTCCTGGTCCCCACCCCAACCACGTGCCGCTGGAAGACCCCCCCAAGGCCTGGGCTCGGCTAATTATTCACAGAGGAACAGAAACAGATGGGGTCCTACCCTAAAAATATTTAGAAAAAGGCATTGTTTACCATTTAAATGTATATATTAATATCTGGTGAAAATACTAATATTTTGTTTACTCTTACAACCCTTTCTGCCTAGTCTGTTACCCTGGTCTCCTAATTCAGGTTCTAGTTTTTGAATCTCGGTCCTCTTCCTCTCCTCCATTGACAACGGCCGTCAATGTTCAATAACCAAGTCAGAGACAAGCCCGACACTTCAGGGTCCCTCCTCCTAACCCATCACTGGTTATCAAATTGTACATGGAGTTAATTTTTTAAAAAGGGACTCTGTGTCACCTTTTGCCACCTTCTAAAACCTCACCTTCAAAATATGGGCCTCATTCACTCAACAGATCGTTATTGTAGATCTTCTAGATACACAGCAGTGTGTCAGGTGCTGAGACAGAATGTTGGCTAAGCCACTGGGTGCACCTTTCAAGATGAAATGAACCACAAATGCAAATACCTTTAGTATGAGGCAGAAATTGAGGAGTGGCCCAGGTAAGGGTCTGAAAAAGTCATACTGGGGTTCATAAGTGGAGCAACTAACTCAGCTGAAGGTGGACGCTGGGTCACAGAGATGGTGACATTTAGTTAGAGCTACAGTGTTAAGGATGTGGCTCATCCCTTTGCAAGGATTGTATTACTGTAATCCTCCCTTGAGGTGTGGGCACTTAGTAACCTCTTTTATCATGTTACAAATGAGTAAATGAAGCTCAGACATCTCAGTAATTTGTCCAAGGCACCCAGCTATTGATTGTGGGGGCTGCAGTTTGATGCAGAGGCCTGTGTATGTCGCATCTAACAGCCCTTGAATGCTCATCTCTCTGCTTTTGGATGGGGGATGTCTGAAGAAAAGGCATTCACGGCACAAGAAATAGCATGTGCACAGGCATGACAGCATGAAAAAAAGATGGGCAGAAGCTGTTTTGACATAGCCAAATGATCGGTCCTGCGGTTTGGCGTCCAAACTACATATTTGTTGCTTGCCTCTGTTTGATCAGATCTGTTCCAAGTCCTGTAGGCAGAGGTTGACCCTGCCTTCTGACCCCAACGGGCACCTTGTGTTGTTTATCTCTTTATGTTGGAAATGTTGAAAGCAAATTCAGAGTATAGCTCAGGACGCCGTACACCTCAATATCTTGGATTAGGGTTTCACACTGCTTGACAAGTGCTCCCGTGAACTGTAGCCCTTCTGGATCAAAAATAAGCAACAATTGAGAGCTGTTCCTACCAACCCCCTTAGCGTGTGAAATCCCTGCCACGTGTTTAAGGATAATGGTACTTGGGGTTTAGTCAGCCAACTCCAAAAAAACTCTGAGAAGCACACTGTAGTGTTCTCCAGCAAACCAGTGTCACCACCGTGTGTGTGTGTGTGTGTGTGTGTGTGTGTGTGTGTGTGTGTGTGTGTGTGTTGCAAAGTGCCTTTCCTTGGCTCAATATGCTTCGCTTCTGTGTGGGTTCACTCTGCTACTGAAACCTGCTGGAGTCCTTTGTTAATCAGGATTGTGCTTCTGTTAGAACCCAGCTTCATTCAATGGTGGGGCTCATTAGTCCTTTGCCAGAATCATAAATCATCTAGAAACTTTATGGGAAGACATCTGGGAAGATTGTCAATAACAATTACTATCCTTCGAAAAACACGCGTTTGGAAACAGATGTTTATATTCAAGATATCCTGTGATACAAAAGCCTGTAAAATATACATACTATTCTCATTAAACTTGTCTTAAGGCTTAGAAAATTTACATCAGTTTCCCACGATTCCATAGCTAAGGACTTCTTTTCCCGGTTGTTGTACTCAAGGTATACGAAGAAACTTCTGGAGAAGTCTAGGATCGTCCCTCTGCCCTTGGTAGTGTCTCCTTTCTGGGATGCTGACTGTATAGGTGGTGATCAGAGAGCTGCTAGGAGTTGGGCTTGTTCAGCCGTAATGTGGGGCTTTGCTTAGAATGGATGTAATTTATGTAACTGTCCACACATGCAAATACACACATTCTCCCACATGCACACACATGTTTACACACATGTGTGATATATACAAGCACAAACGCTTGCATTCCTATATACCTGTACATGTTGCACACATATGCACACAATACATTTGCACACATACACACATATATGCACATGAAGCACAAACATATACACAAACATGCATACATTAATATATTCTTGCACACACACATATATACGCATGCTCTCACACCCCTGCAGAGATATTCTCCTATATTTGCCGTAAGAGTGGCACACAAAATTACCAAATAATACTACAGTGTGAAAGAATAGACACGAAAACTTTCGAAACTGTTTAGGATGCCGAGCTCCCTAAGGCCTTTCGGCTATAACCCATGTTGAAAACGCTACAATCTGTGTCTCTACCCTTACAATCATATCCTTAAACAAATGTTTTTCTCGGAGGGGGGTCGGGGGAAGCTGTGTGGTTTGATGGCAAACTCTGACCTTTTAAGAAGCTCACGTCTGTAAATCTCAACCTGTTTGCATTTTCAAGTTGTGCATTTCCGCACTCCTTCCAGAGAGAGTGGGAAGGTCGGTACCCAGCACTCCACCCTGTCGTCCTGAGACAGGGTCGACACCAAACTCCCCGCCTGATTTTCTCAGTTCAGTCAACTGCTGTTGTCTCCAACCTCCTTAATCAATATGAAAACTACCCTCGGTTCCTGTGTTTTGGATCTTGTGACCAGACTAACCTCGCCAGTGCAGGGGTTGGTGTGTTTGCATGGGGAAATGCACTAATATGGATGTTTCTCTTTGTGTGTGCACCCTTGCAGTGTTGTTTACCAGGATGGATTTTATGGTGCAGACATTTATGTAAGTATTCATTAACGTGCATGCTGTCCGTGTTTCCTCCCGGAGTCATTCTTTTTACAAGTTTGCTGCTGATTTCTCTACTGGGTGTGGTCGATTTTCTCTTCCTGGTCTGTAGGAAAGGATCCAGTGGTTTACCTTACAGGGCTCATGAGCTCTTCAGAGAGATCCATTTGCTGTGTAGCTGAGTAGAATTAACTCCTTGATCAAGTTCAGAATAAATGCAATCCCATCAAAAAAGCTGACATTTCTCTAATGCCGATTAGAAACCTCATCCCATCCCCAAAAGAAATTGTCTCTAAAGTTCTCAATGTGGTCTGTGTGTTTTCAGTATAATATTTAGGATAACAGCTATAGTTACCAGCTGCAAAGGGTTAAAAGATATTTTCATGGCTGATATTTTTGATGTTTTCCTTATCAATATTTATTTATCACCACCACCCTAGGAAGAGTCTCTCTCTCCCTTTCTGTGGACATGGATGATTTTAGCAGGAAACATCTAGTTCTCTTAACAAAATGTATGTGAATTTGAGCATTAAGCCCTTATTTTATTTAACCTTTTTATTCCCCAAAATAATTACCTGATTTAGAATGATTTGCCAAATGATACTACTTTATTAAACTTTTTTATGTTTATAAAAGGGTAGGGTATTCTCATGATGGGGACCATAGTTAAACTTAGCTGTGTGGGTCTTAAAGATTGTTATTCTCCCACGTTCTGGTGTGAGCATCAGTGTTATGAAAATGATTGGAATAAAAACAGTTTAAAATAAGTGGGCAGTATCAGGAGTATTTTCTAAACCAAATAATTTTTTTTTGTTGTAAAGACCTCGAATATGTCAGTGAAGTCATATTTTTTTTTGTTTTATAGACTAGATAACAAAGAAAAATAAAACCATATTTCTGATCAAATTGATGCCATTTACTGGAAAATGAGGAAGACACTGGCTATTTAATTTTATTCCTTTTGAATTGCAAATGATTGCAATTTTGAGACACAGTGTCACTCTCTATCAATGATGGACTTAGTTGACTTCTGTTATTATTGTATCAAGTATATGTACTATAATCTGTGAGTTAGTAACTTTTTTCCATAATAAAATGAGTAAACAACCTACACGTCTTTTATTTACCCAGCAAACAACCAATTTCCTTTTCTTTGTGGAGCTTAAGTTGATCCTTCTCACATCCTCTGTATCCAGGCTTTCAGATGTTAAATTCTGTGGCAGACTGGGGCAGCAGTTTGAAGCGCACCTGTTCCTCAGGTGCCTGATGAACCCAGAGGAGTCCACACCCTCCAGCTCCGTGCAGCCTGTGGATAGATGATGCAAATGGCAGGAACTAGGATTCTAGCTGGCATAACTAAATTTAGGGCTTTTTATCTTTTTAACATTGACTTTGGAAGAGGAGGAGAATAGACAAGGAGTGAAGACTTAAAAAAAAATCCACCAGAAAGAAAACTATCTCCATCAGTACCCACCCAAGGGGAAAAAATGTAGATGTTCCTGAGCCTAGTTAAAAATGAAAATGGAGTGTGATAGTTTATCTGTCACTTACTGAGTGTCCACCTCTCTCAGTTTCTTCATTTGCAAAGTGGCCATAGCAAATGGAAGCAGGAATTTGTGGTCTCCTATGCGTATTTCAGATGAGTGTCTTTTCCTAGCCTCATGGATTCTTGCGCAGCGGGAAGTAGAAGCTGTCGGAAGGCAGGGGCGGTGGGGATTCCACAAGAAAGGAAAGAGTGGACTAGTCTAAAGAAATTAACAGAGCATGTGTCTGTATTGATTGGGGTGTGAGGCTGTATCAGAAAACCCACCCAGAAAGGCACACAGAGCAAAAAGAGTTAGAAGAAGGGAATTTGCCAACATGTAGGCTAAAGTGGAAAGAGAAATTCTGTTCAGGGAAGAAAGACACCAAAATAACCCTTTTTGCTTTTAGTCTCTTCAGGTGCTTTCATTTTGCAGATTCATCTTATTTGGGCCAAGCCCACTGGACCCAGCCGTGCAGCCCCCGAAAATATTGATACCTGGGTGAGGTTTACATGAAGTGAGCGGGGGAGTCGTGTCCCAGAACAGCACTTCCTCCAGTCCGGAGTGGCTTGGTGTCTGGGTTCAGAAAACTGCCCCTCACTCACTTTTCAGGCCCCCCATACCAGCCAAACAATTTTTTATATCATTTTCCTACTATTAATATTATAACAACAATGAGATTTTTTTCCAGGGGCCAGTTTCAAATATGCAATTAGGTGACTGAAACACTTACAGAAATATTAGAGTTTTGTTTACCCAGCACATGTTTCTGTCCTGTCTCCAGCATCGCTAGAATCCTGCAGACCTACCTGAATATGTTGCTCTGTGTCAGGTGACAGCTGTGGCAGGTTGCTGCTGGGGTGCGTGTCTGTGTGTGCAGAACAGTGACAAACACCGTCACACCACCCACCTCAGCAGCAGAACAAGGGCTCACAGACGGCCTTAAGTTTATTTAAGGAAAAGATATAATATGAATATTTCCCGCACTCTAGAATTCATGGAACAAGATTCATCCTAGCTAGAGGTACTAATATATAACGGTCTCAAATGTGCTTTTTTTCCCAAGCCACTAGTCCTGCCTCCCTTGAGGTACTAGTATGCTCTGATGAGTGGAAATGTCCCCCATGCGCCATTTTTTTTTGAGTTGATGGTTCTTTAAATGTTCAGCCACCTCAATATGTGCCCTGGAACTGGAGAATTTTACTTCTGACTCAGACCACTCACATGAAAGATTAGCCTCACCCACAAATATTCATAATTCTCACATCTGAAAATTGCTTCCAAGTCTATACAAGGGTTCTACTGAGATTTTTGTCAGTGTAAGATTTGAATGAAGTGATGTCATGGTAATGACTTCTATATTAACAGTAGTTTTTACACACACACACAAGCACAAATAGGTTTTGTAGTTATATTAAAAGTAGCTTTGGTAGCGTCAGTGTAATTCATGAATTCGTGAAATGCAATTTTTCTCTCTGGGCTGTTAGTTGAGATTAATTTCAGAAGTAAAGCTGTCAGTGCAGAGGTGGTGGCTACTGTGTTGTTGTCTTAACTACCTCAGTAATCAGGCGTCCAAGTTAAATCCTCGGGTATTCCAGAGAATTCCAATCACGTGATAAAGAGACAAATTCGAAATAGTTAACCCTTGGAATACTCTTTGAAAGGTAAGAAGCCATGAAATTATCCTTTTTACTTCTTTAAAAATAAACAAAAGTTACAACACCAATGAAATTAGTGTAATTCAATCCCCGTCTCTGCCTTTCTTTGAAGATTTACAACTAAAAGTGTTTGGCAATGACCGGGTTCCCCTTTCGGTTTGGTGGATCCCTCCCAAGCCTTAGTGAAGTAAAAGAAGCAAACTTGTAAATGAATGGCTTTGGCATTTCTGTCTGACTTATGCATTTTCTTTTATTTATTTCATTTTTGCATTGAAAACATTACATTTCTGTTTCCTTATAGAGTAGTGTATCAAGAGCCTGTGTATGGCAATAAGTTGCTGCAGGTATGAAATCCCGACTGGTGGATAAACACATCACTATGATTGTGGGTTTGCTGTGGAATCCTTACTAACAAGATAATTCTGGGGAAGGGAAGTGTTCTCTAACACAGAAGGGAGCAAGACTTCACTGAATTTTCCAGTTTTAATATGAAATCTTCTAGGATAGAGACGGTCATTCCCATATCTTCTGATAGGTCCACAGATTGGAGTGGGCCGGTTCCTTCCAAATATCATGGCTGTTTCCACGACTGATGTTGGCCACAGCCATGAGTTTGGTTAGATTGTGAGCGTATCAAAAGGGAAGTCTAGCTTGGATTTGAATTTCTTGACTTCAAATGTATCTGGATTCAATCCATATGAATTCAGTGAAAAGAATTAAAGGTTCTCATTGAACCAGTTGTCTGGGTAATTTTTTAGCAGGTTCCTGGAGTCAGCTGGAAGGGTTAAATCCAAACCTCTTATATATCCAGCTTTGAAGGTCAGCATAGCTAACATAACCCTCCCAGATTTTATTGTAGCTGGTCAGAAATTTATTTTGCACCTCTCACTACAGCTTTCAAACCCATGTCTCGCTGTGGAAGCAACCCTCAAATGAATGAATTTGTAGGAAGCAAAAAGCACTTTCGTTGGTGTGTAGCTAGCTGGCTAAATTTGGTCTATAACCACCATTAAAATTATCGAATAAAAGATTCAATTAAAAACTGAATATGAAAAGGGAATGTTTTGACCTAGGAGAGGGAAGAATAGTTAAAATTCCTGAGATCAACATTTATTGTCACATTGCAAGAAAACTGGACGTCTATTGCCATCCTTCAAAAATAGCTGGATGTATAATGCAGCTAAATTACAGAGTCATGATTTATATTTACAGTTTTCATTCTGAAAATGTTCTTGTAAATGTTATTATAGTAAATAAAATCTGAGTTGTATGTATAGCAACACAAATGTTTTGCACAAAGTGAGACCAGACCCTTGGATATTCTCAGGAAGGCGGAAACCAGTCTCTGGGGTGAAGCCCGTTGCTATTTTCGTATGCACTGGAGCTGGAGGGAGGCACAGAAACCACATACATATTCCAGTCCTACCTGTGCCTGTGTCCCCACCAGCACACATAGATTTCACTTGTCCCAACTAATTCACAATTTGACTACTATGGAACGTCTTTTTCCAAAAGTATGTTCTAAAGTGAGAACTTTGATTTCCATTGTCAAACGGCTTTGAGATAGATGCCTCGGAGACCCACAGCGTTCATCAGTATTGTTTTAAGAAGCCCCACAAACGAAGTCACCAGTTTTATGTTGTTTAACTCAGCTTCTCTCAAACCTATTTGGTCATGGAAACTTCCCTTTCCTTGACGCTGTTAATTTCCCACAAGCATAACTTTGAAAATGCCTTATTGGAGCATCATTGGAGGTCCTTAATAAGTAACTACCCCAAGGGACCTCCAGAGGTTTTGCTGGCAGTGGAAACTTCTCAGTCCATGTGAGTGGATATCTTTGATGGCTGCATTTGGTGTTTGCTAGTAGTGGCAAGGGGTGGGGAGCATCTATGATATGGCCATTTAAAATTATTTTTATATAAAGCCACATTGATATTTTGCTGCCCAGCATGAATAGAATGATTATGTTTTATGGAGAGGGAGTGTAGAATTATGCTGTGCTTGCCATCCCTTTTTGCTTTGGTTTCTTGGTGGGAAAAATCTAATTGTCAATGATGCATATGTGTCATAAGGTCTAGGAGCACCAGGTTCAACGTGAACATGGTCTGGGGACAGCAAGTGAAAGTGAGTGATCCTTTTTCTTGCAGAAGTTCTGGCTATGGCCAGAGAGCTATAAAATATGGAGCAATACAGTTGATTAGAGTCACCTGTTAGAAAAACCAATTAAAGCAATTTGTATTTTACAGTGTATGCACACATACACTGCGTTAATACACAACTGTTATTTCCCTGATGTGGATTTCATACAGAGGAAAAATAGCAAGGGAAGACAATGCAATCGATAGAGCTGGAGGTAGGAAGCCATCTAGTCCTTTTTCCCCAGTCGTTAGCAGGAGTGTCAAGGATCACTTAGATTGTTACTCTCTGATACTGTAGCCACCAGCCCCATGTGGCTACTTACATTTAAATTCAAGTGAACTAAACCTAAGTAAGTTACAAATTCAATTTGTTGCACTAACCACATTTCAAGTGTTCAATAGTAGCCACTTATGACAAGTGGCTGCTGTGTTGGGCAATATCTCCACTGGCTGCAGAGACTTTAGAAAACTGTGATCTGGACACTCTTGACTTGGGAATACTTTAAAACAAATTCCTAAATGACAAAGGCAAAGGTATTGGCCACTTGTGCCTGTCTTATATAGAAATACACAGTTATTTTTCTGTAAATGGCCAATTCATATGCAAATATATAGAGTGGAGGCCATTCCCACACCTTCATGGATGACCACATCTGTTGGACAGAGGGATCCCCGTGTACACACCTGCATTTGATGTTCCTGCCATAAATACCAACGGAGTAGTCAGTGAGGTTCATTTTAGTTGTTTTCTGTTTGCAATGCAGCAAGCAATTCTTCAGATTTCTCAAACTTGCTACCTTCTTTCTTTGACTGAAACTACTGCAAGAAGGTGGGGGAGATAAGCAGAGTTCAAACCCAGAGGGTTTGCAAATAGGACGTTGCTAGAAAGCTTTGCTGGGACGAAATTCAGAGTCACCAAATCATGACTCACACAGCACTTGTTGCTAATACCTTTTTTGTTGTTCTCGAGAGAAAAAAACTCTCTCTCTCTCTCTCTCTCTCACACACACACTCTCTCTCTCTCTCTCTCTCTCTCCCTCCCTCCCTCTCCCCCCCAAAGCTTTCAGCCAGTTGCAGCTGATGCCTCCTACCCATCAGCTAGCCATTGTATCCCCTCCCTACCTCATTAAGTTTAATGTGCACACCTATATCTTCCTGTATGCCTCAGGAAAGCCGAAGAGGTAGACAAGCAGAATCAACGAATGGCTCCAGCAACCTGGTGACCCGATCTCTCCCCCGTCCATCATTCTGTTTCTTGAACTCAGAGCTAGTATGACAACTGCTTTAGTTTTCCAACTCCTCACTCCACATATTTAAGGAATTTCCCCCTCCGTAATTGGAGAACATGCTGTTTGGAACACCAAGTGGCATCTGGCTAAGACCTCTTCTTTTTTTACTTTTGAATTTCCACATTGTTTTTCAAAAGAGTCTTTAAAAAAAAAAAAAACTGGCACCAAATGATTGGTGATTATCTGTCGGGGTGTTTTGGATGTGTGTTCTCCAGGGCTGGTCCAAAGAACAAACTTCTTTAAGAATAAACTGATATTTTTGAATTGCTCTGCAACTCTTAGTAGATTAATTCTGAAAGTGAGCTGAGGCTGGAAGGAAGTAGAGATAAATCATTAAGACCTTCTACCTGTATTTGGAAAGATGTTTATTGCAGCTTTCCTGCTTTACCTATTTCCAATCCTACTACTTAGTTTCCGCCATTGATGAGGCCAGATGTAACTCACGGTTTTGCTGTCGGGTACCTTCTGACATGCTATTCTGTACTGAGTTGCCCCTTTATGGTGACAGTGAGAATCCTTCCCTTAAAGGACCATGCTACTGTGTACTCTAATTAGAACCTGAATAGTCCCCGTGTTATCAGTGGAAACTGGATCCTGTTTGTTCATTGTGCTGAGATCATTCCACAACAGCTGATGTATCGCTGTGGTCCGTTGAGCAAGGAGCTCTGTTATTTTCGCAGTTTGATAATCAATGCTCCACTGAACACAATTCCTTTTGAATATGCCCATTTGCTCGTCCTCTTTGCTTAATTGAACAATTGCAATTACTGGTACATGCAACTAAATGTTAATTATTTTTCTTTTCGGATTTTTTTTCTCTCTTAATGATTTTATTTACAAATTAAAAGACTGTATTATATTTTCCATACCAAACCAATTCCCTGTCTGAACCAGTGCGAGACACAGCTGTGTTATCTTTAGCCAAAAGGAATTTTTAAGGAATGTTCACCGCTCATTTCTGTAATAATTATGTAACATTTAGAAAGCTAAAGACAGTCTTCTTCCGTAACACTAGTGGTTAAAAACGACTGCATAGGTAAGAGATTATGAATAAACTTTCAATCAAGGGGTTATCTGATTTTTTAATAAATATGAAAATAAGACAGGAGACCATTCGCTTGGTTTTTTTATTTTTTAAGGAAATGATCAAGGATGACATGAATAAAATTTAAGTTAGTATCTAATAAATACAGGTAAATCAATCAATTTTGAAAATCTGGAAAGTTCAGCAAAGTATAAAAGCTATTGAAATAATACCCTTTGATCGTCCCCACCCCCAAGACAGTCACATTAACATGTAGGTACATTTCTTTCAAAGGGCGTCCGGGTTCTCTCCCCTTGGGATGTGCCGTGACCGCTAACCTTTAACACCCAGCAGGGGTGGGTCTTCCACCCCCTCTTTCTTCAGTGTGTTTTGTACTTTCACTCGGTACTAAGCTTTCATTAACCTTAACTTTAGATTGGTAGACTTGGGTCACTGCTGTTCTGGTGTGGTCTCGCCACTGGGTGTCCGGGGTCGGGCTGGGCTGCATCCCTAAGTCACCTCTCTCCTTGCGTTGTAGGGTGGATATGCTGCCTATCGCTACGCCCAGCCGACCCCTGCCACTGCTGCCGCCTACAGTGACAGGTAAGGGCCTTCCTCCTCCTGCTTGACAGCTACTTGGAAATTAACTTAGGTGGTGGGAAAGGAGATTCTCGTCCGGTCTTGGTGGAAATGCATGAATGCTGGGGAGGCAACACCCCAAAAGTGAGGTCCCATAGTGAGGGTGAACACAAGGCCACATAGACGGGGCAAACGCATAAGCCCAGTTTCTTCTAAACTATTCCCCCTCTCTGCTAAGACACACAGAAAATGATATGTTTTGTCCTTGTGCAGTTGTTCAGATTGCTTGATTCCTGTGACAACACACCTTGCACACACACACACACACACACACACAAAACCCCTGTACAAGGTCTTCCATGTAAGACCATGTTTCTGTCTAACTCATAGGAAGAAAAACAAGAGGATGCTACAGGTTTGCCTCAATTCCAAGCACCCAATTTCCCTTTGTACAACTTTTTAGACGAAGTCGAGCATGCTCTCCATTGCAATGTTAAATTCAACATAAAGGAATGGGGGAGTGTATCTCGCATTCCTAAGGAGACTCATTCTTTTTGGCAGCACCCAGTGTCCAACCCTGTGAACATAAGTCAACTTGTATTTGTAATGCACACCACATGCTAAGACTGGCAGGAGAAGGGCAGAGTGCGTTCGAGAAAGGCAGAAGTCGGAATGGATGGGTGGGATGCGGTTGTGGGGGTACCCAGGCCTAACAGATGAGTTGGTTCCTGAAACGGCAAGCCGTAGCTATTTTTGTACTGTTGCCTTGAAAAAAGAAAAGTGTATGTTTCCACATTGAATGCAACTCCTTGGCTTCTGTTTTCTGAGGACATAAATGTGAATGTTCCGATGCTCTGCATGCAAAAATGTCATTGAGGGTGCTTATTTTTGGTAATGACTCCTTTAATTTAAAAATGTGTTTCATGAATAAAACAATAATGATAACAATTTGCATGTGTGGCTGAGGCATGCTGGGTCAGACAGGTAAGCAGGCGGATGTCTTTGACTTTTGAATGGAGCGTGTCCGCGGCCGCCACCGGTTCTCCTTCCTGGCCTGTCGTGATCTAGTTCCTCCCCTGGTTTGCTGTGGTGTGCTTCCTCTGCACTTCCATCCCATCCCTCACAAGGTGTGTGGTTGGTGCACGGTAGCTATGGATTCTTCTGAAATAGAATAAAGCAAAATAAATCTCTGAGCTCCCAAAGCTGCACTTCGAAAACCCCATGCATAAATTTGTAACAAGTGGCTCTTTGGCAAAATAGAGTTGAGATCTGCCGTTGGATGTTATGCAGGTATTTTATTATTGTTATTACTAATTATTTATAAACAGCCATAACAAGTTCTCAAGGCTGTAGGGGGCCTTCAAAGAAACCCAAAATAGTTGTCAAGACCCAGTTCTAAATACATAAATTATCCAGTTACCCAGTAATCAGTTGCCAAGATGCAAAATACGTTTCATGGAGGTTGTTATCTTTAATACACTTTGACAATGGATTAGGAAACTAGGCAGGGTCAATAAGGCTAATAAAAATGATGGCAATCTTGAAATACTTAAGATCACTCTATAAAGGAAAAGGCTAGATGTTATTAAATTCTGCACGCTGAAGATTCACACAGTATCAATTGTAATGTGGTTCAGCTACAACCCTTAATTATTTTTATGAAAATATCTCTGGATGCTAAATTCTCAAACACCCACTTTGTATATAATTATAATCATAGTAACTTTAGTCTGCTGTATAATTATGAGAGTCTTAAACAGATTTATTTCTTTGAATATTTATCTTGCTTTTCAGTATAAGTGCATCTATCCCCAAGTTGAAAAAAGGTTAATTACAAAGATATAATTTAAATTGCCTTCTTCAATAAGACTGATCTAGACATTCGGAAAAAAAAAAAATAAACAATGTTTAATACTAGTCTTCGATAGAATTGCCTGAGAATGTAACCATCTCTACTTGCCCTCATCTAAAAATTAAGTTAAAATTCTCTGCGTTTTGGAGCACTATATGTGCAGATATATGTATAAAATCTGTTATTTCAATATTATTGAGGTTTCTCATTGGCAACATGTCCTACTGAAAGATTGTCCTCATTTTTGGATTGGTAAATCTTTAATAACTCTGCAATTCCCACTTTAGTGTAAGCGTTTCAGTTGAAGAAACCAACTAACTATACTCTTGTCCATGTAATTGGCCTCTTGTTGTTCATTAGAGGAATTTGCACATTAGGTCTTCTTCGTTGCTGTGGAAATTGATTAGCATTCCTATTTAACTTTATTATAAGCAAGACACTTGCCACATATGCGATTATTCATTGAAGGTAAATCCAGTAATAGGTACATTCCCAGAAAACAGTCTTTAAAATGATATTTTTGGTTTGATTTTTAAAGTGTCTCTATTAAATGGTGGTTCTTCCTTTTACTCTTAATAAGCAGATATAGAGAAGGAAGAACATTTTGTAGAAGACACATATTTTGGGGAAAATGTGAAATGATCAGAACAGCTTTTGAATTTAGAAGAAAGATGCTAAGTACCCAGAATTTATCTCGGCAATGGCAATCGTATAAGCAATTATTTTTATACCATCACAGCATAATATCAGTAGTGATAGACTCTTAGTTCCTCTTGTCTCGAAGACAGGCAGGATGACAAAGAGAGAAACTTCTTCACAAAAAGAAACTTCTTTGGAATAGGAAGTAAAATCAGCAGGAACTGAGAATGTTTTGGGTAATGCTCACTGGCTGTCAATTTGATCAAAAGAGAAACTGCAACAAACTTTCCCTGTAATCATGAGATTCACTCTTCAGACGTCTTGAAAGCAAAGGAAGTTTGATGTCCCCAGTTGGTAGAATTTTATCTTTTATCAGCACAAATTAAGCCCTCATAAGATTAAAGATTCAGGGACTTTTGCAAAATATTGAACTCCAGTAACCTCACAACCGTCCAGAAGGTCCTTAATGGGCACCTTGCAACATCCTGCCCATCATCTTCTTGGTTCAATGATCACACGCTGATTATGTCGGAGCAACCTGAGAATCTCTGAATGTTGACCTCCCGAATGAAGACCATCTGGTGTGGGCAGAGATTTCCCCATAAGAAAAAGACCTGACTGGACTGGGTAATTTTATAGTCTCGTTGACAAATTTAATTGGGGATAGGTGAGCAACTTTTTCTGGCATTTAGGAAACATTTGGTAAGCACTTGACCTCACCAGATCTTTATGTTTAATCTCACATTGATTGATGGAAAGCCAACTGTCTGAACTCTCAAAGGAGATTGTTTTCTGAGCTTGAACCAATCAAAGCATGGCGGTGGGGCCTTCGGTCATCTGGTCATTGCATGCCACTTGGTGTTGCTGATGTGTCTGCGGTACGTTCTGGATGGGACCGGTCCATCACATCAGCTTGATGAATGGCTTGCTTGAATTAAGCCTGGGGGCAGGCTTCTCTCTATGGACTGGCTCTTGTTTTCTTTGTGTATTATGACGTGGTCGGTGTTGCATCTTTCAGCAGCGAAACTGGGAGGTAGGGGAGGGGGACGATTCCCTGTGCAATGAATTGTGCCACAAATATTTGGGAAAATATGTATGATGTGTACATAGCTTTGATGAAAATGTTATCTCACCAAAAAGACAGACATTTGTCATGCTTGTCCTGCTTGCTAACACTCTAACATTTCCTAATGATCGGTGCATGAAAACGTCCCTCCACATTAGAACAGAAAGTAGCTAGGTATAGACCAGCTAGAGAAGGAAGCAATACAGAGTATTTCACTCTGAAATGTCATCACAATCTGATTGCACTGATAGTTACCAGGGGTCGTTTCTCCTTTCATATAAAATATGCATTTCTTTTCAAGATCCCCAAATGCCAAGAAGCTTTTGACATGTAATTGTAGTACCAGGCCACACAAGTGTCTCTAGACTGAGCAAAAGGGACCACAAGCAATAGAATTTGGTTTTAATTTATACCTTTTTTGTTTGTTTTTTGAGACCTTAAAGTTTCATTGCCAACATCATATTAGACTATACTAAATTGTACAGTATTGACTGTATTAAATTGCTATTTTTGTGCAACAAAAATGGTGGAATCTTGGCAATTCCATACAGCTCAACTTAATAGAAACCCAAATAAAATGCCGTAATATTAATTGTCTTGCTCTCTGTACATGTGAGTGGGCACACCTGTCACCTGTGCCTTACAGTCTCACAAAGGATTCATAAGGGTATCTAGGGACATCTTCATACAAAGAGGCCAGAGTTTATTAATTTAAAGCAGTCACAAGCCACATGCTAGAACATCACTGAAATCTAATACTTATAACCTTTGAATAAAAGATTCTATTTCAGAGATAAATAGATTCATATTTGATAAAACTTAATAGGGATGATTAGGCATATTTGGGGGTTCATGGAGGATATGGTCTACTGTTATTTAAAATTATGTAGGTGATAGAGGTAAATACATGTACATACATAGAGGAGTGGATGGATGGATAGAAAGAGAGATATATAGGTGGGTGGATTTGTGGAAAGAAAAGAGAGGGAGGAAGGAAGGAAAGGGAGAAAAGGAAGGATGGATGAAGGGAGGGAAGGAAGGATCTCCATGCTCTCTTATAATATTTCATCATAGGCTAAACTATAGGAAATAGAACTAACCAAATCCTTTTGTACACCCTTAGCTGAACCTGAACTGAAAAAGCAAAGGATTCTGAGCTGATTTCCATTAGTGTGGGTTACTCCCTATCTATTTTAGGATTTTTTTATTTCCTGGACACAGATGAAATAATGGAAAAATGCTGTCGTTAAAACAGACAGGCAAAAAATTGCATTTAAGATGATATTCCATTTTATTTAGAGTCCTTATCCAATGATCTATACAAAAAATTATGAGGCTGTCACTATATAAAGCCTATGAGCATCCGGAATGGAAAAATGTTTTTACCAGTTAAGGGTCTTTTATTTTTATAGAAAGGTTAATTTTTTTTTTAAAGACATTGTACTTTATAGACTTGATGGTTTTCCTTTTTTGGCCATGTGGTAGAATACAGAAAGTTTAATATGTGGATAACGTGGAACCCCTAACGAGGGTAGACAGTGCAGGGAAGACAAAGGAGGAAGCCCACCTTGCTTTCTCCGTTCCTCTTATCTGAACCGAGTCTGACGGGGTTGAAACTATTTTTGCCTAAAAAGCAGCAGCAAGCCCTTGCACCTGTTCGTTGTGATGTGTGCAAGGAGAGATGCCAAGATCTAATGCTAGTGCTTGGTTTAGAGCAGTGTCTCCCAAGGCCAGTTGAAGACCTGGCAACCACCTTTGATGACATATTTACTGGTTTATTAAGACAGGAAAAGCCCATGGACGATGGAATATGGTTGTCAGCTCTCTTCTCTAGGAAACAGTCAGGCTTTAACCATTCTTCCTTCTCACATGCTGTTAAAACTAGATTTAGTTCATAAAATCACAACAATAGCAAATGGTAGCTTTATTTAATAATCAATGTTGTTTTTAATGTTCTTACTCGGCAAAGGAAACACTGGCAACCTTACGCTAGACTCCGTATGTATTTTATTTACATTTTCAGTCCTTTTGGAGAACTCTGCTGTTGGAAAAGTGTAGTGAGAGCATTGTAAAACTTCATGATGCCAAGGGTGGTATTTTCAAATCGACAAAGAGCTGAGGGTATAGTTCATGGAGGTTCCAGGAGACAGAGGAGTAGCCCATGCCATCTCCCCAGTTGAGATCAGGACCTGGGAGCAGGAAGGAGCCATTCTGGAGTTAGATTCTAGACTGTTGAGTCAAAACATGGCAATGAGCTGCAATCATTTCTCTAGACCTTTTCTGATGGTGCTTTGTTGACGTTGGTCTTCCTCTCCGGTTTTTTTTTTTCTTTTTTTTAAATCTCTTCTGTTATTTTCACTCATCTTCATGAGCTCTCCTGGCTTCTGCAATTTTAAAAAAAGACGATCTGTCAAGTTGTAACAAGATGTAGCAGAAATGAGTCCCTAATGTCTTTATTCATATCCTTCTGTGCCACAGTGTCTAGAAAAGGCTGTCCACATTTTTATTAGAACTCCAGGTCAAAAATATGTGTGTGTGTGTGTGTGTGTGTGTGTGTGTGTGTATGTATATAGACTCTTATTTTTATTTATCCTTATTTTTCTTTCTTATTTAAAGTTCAATTTCTTAACAGATTCATTTGCTTTTTTCAGTGATTCAGGGCCCCCTCAGGGAGAGAAAGTAAAACTAATTGTTCCAGACAGCTTTAGGGTAGCTAAGAAAGAAATACGTATGCCTGTGAGATTCCCATTACAAGGCACACATGCCGGCCAAAAATAAATTTTTTTAATACAACTTTCAGTATATATGGTAGTGCTCCCTTTAAAATTGTTCCGACTGGGTATTCTCCAAGAAAAAAAAACTATGATAATTATATTTTCTCCTCACCTGCTCTGTAGATTGTCAGTGATTTCATTTGATGGCAATTGAGATGGCTCTGAAATAGTGAAGAAGGGAATGTATAGCTCTTGGCAGTAAGTTAGCCTCCCTGTAATTTTTGAAACTTGGGATTACGATGCCAAACTCTCAGTGCTAAGAAGCACTGTGGCTGTTACCAATAGATATATTTCCTGAGCTGCTTTTATTTTTAATTTGTAGACATCATGTACATACATATACATGTTAAGAGAAATAGTGCTCAAGTTTTTGTTTCAAGAACTAATTGCCTTTGGTCCCTAGTCTATAATGGCTTCTTAACAACCGTTATGCACTATTGGATGAATATGTAATTGAAGCAGTTTAAAAAAAAAAAAAGAACCAATCCTATAATAGTCAACAGACTGGACCAACAAGGAGTTGGGGAGATATTAAAGGAATTTCCAAACCCAACAAACCATGGCTGTCACAGCCATGTGGGTAGACACTTTTGCCAGTGACAAGACAAGATGTAACAACTCCTTTGGTCATGTCATGGCCTAATTGCACACTTTTCAGGTTGCAGATCATTGACTTGATAGGCCGCAAAAAAGCAAATAAAGCCTATCTTTTAAGTAGCACCATCGGAGCCCGTCAGCTGTGAAGAGTTTAGAGGCAGGTGTGAGGAAGCGGCTTTGCAGAGGTAGGTCTGTTGAGAACATGCTTGCCAAGGCCCGTGATGAGCCATTGCCATTGCAGATAGAGAACCCTCCTCCTGGAAGACAGGATTCTAGGAACATAGAAGAGAACACTCACAACATGGAATCATAGCTCAGGAAGCATTTGTGCATGTAGCACAAATAAAAGTGAAACCCCACCACTTCTTGGCCTTGGTTTTTCTTGTTTGGTTGATTGGGTTTTAATTATACGTTTATTTAGTCCTTAGGGGGTACACTATAGATGCTGTCTTTGGGGATACGGTGGAGCTTTTTGCTAGAAAGGTCTAGTATGTCCTTAAAAGTTATCAGAGCAAGCTCTGACACTATACCTATGGAAACGAGTTGAATTCTCTTCCGGAAGAACTGATTTCTATTTCAAGATGATCTCGAATGCATGGGAACAGTCATGAGGCAGAAATAAATGGCTTCTTAGGATTTTTCTCCTTGGTGTGAAGCACAATGATTGACTCCTCTAGAATTAGAATCTTCTCACAACTGTAGTACATTTTGTGTTTAATTAACACACAAAACATTTAAAGGAGGGACTCCCATCAGGGTTTGGGGAGCTGGGAATTTGTAGGGTGAGAGCAAGAGAGAACCTCTATCAGGGATAACTGGTTGATTTTGTCATTGTTTCCAGGCTAATTGTTGATACGTTATGATGTGTGACTGTTCAAATAGATTAATAAATTTCAGGGAGGTGAAACATAAAGCCAAAAAGCCTTTTCTCTTAATTAACTATTTAGATGGAAAAGCTTTGGCCTAAAATTATAAAAATAACACCACACATCTGAGAACCTTAATCAGTGGTTCCCACTACTTTTGCAGGCCTGGAATTCTTTTAGATGGAAAACTAAGATTGTTCGATGCTTCTAGCAGCCTCTCCATTCTTGACTCCTTTCACTGTTCTAATTTTGTGATGTAAAATTTTAGAATGCATTTAAAGATGACGAACTTGTTTTCTTCACCCTTTCTACATTGTTAGAGAACTAGATTATGAGCCCAGGTCGTAGGGATGGGGGGGTGGTATGTGAAAAATTCATCCAGGAAATACCAGCTCCATTGCTTCCCCAGAATGATAGTTTCCATACTATTCTTTTTTATTTTCTTCAATTTCTCACCCCCAAACTTAAAATGCATAAACAAAAGGGAGGGGAGTGATTACCTTATTCTCTTCTGAAACTTCAAGTTGTGCCTGGGTCATTTTCAAAGTCTTAAGAGCCTTGCTATGCAAAGTGTAGTTTCCAGATCAACAATATCTGCCTCACCAGGCACTTGTGAGAATGTAGAATCTCAAGCCTCACTCCAGCCCTGCTAACTCAGAACCTGCACTTTCAAAATTTCAGAGTGATTTGGATGAAGTTTGAGAAGTGCTGCTTTAGAGGACAAGCTCCAGTTCTACCCCACTGTACAGTAAATGATGTTGACACAGGGTTCTACCTCCACAAACCTCGCAGGATCTGAGAGGATTTGTCTTTGTAAATTATTAGGTTGTTGCCATCACCTATCTACTCCCCTTTCCTCAATGAGAAAATAACAGATGTCCGTGGTTAGGCATCCCTCAAAATCAATTCTGTTTTGACTTCTTCCCTCAACTGGCCTAGGGCCACAATTCTTTCTTTATCCCCCCCAAAGATCCACGGGTAGAGAAAGTGATTTTGTGCTAATAATATTGTTGATTACATAATAGATTCACACCAGTATAAAATGGATCCTGGGCCCATCTGATCTATCTTAACTTTATTGATCCTCAGTGTTTTCATGCTAAATGAGAGCATAATCCCAATTAGAGCCAGAAAGAGATGAAGAAAGTAAACATTTTTAACTGAAAGAGATAGTACAAATGTTGCTGATTGACAGATGTTTTAGAGTGTATGCTAGTATTTGTAAGCATTAAATATGTAGAGGCAGTTGCAAGTAAATTAAATGCATTTAAAAGTGCAAGGTCATTTTTAGAGTAGGCAGTTTCTAAGACCCATTGTAACACTAACATTGTGGGAATCTGTGCCTTGCTCAACAGCTCAGGACTTATAGGTGGCTGGGCTGTGTCAGGATTTGAAACAGGATCTTTTATACTTACTGTATATACTCTTTGATTTATATATGCAGTAGAAAATCATTGCTATTGATATATATAATATAGAATATATTCAGGGTCTGAATTTCTGTAGAGTTACTTACTACATGAGATAATTTGGGAAGGCTCATTGAACTATTTTATCTTCAACTGCCTCATCTATAAAGTGGGAATGATGGGTGGTCATGGCCTCATTGGGTTGTGAGAATTAATTGTGGTCGTGAACAGAAAGCCCCTCAAATAGAACCTGACACTTAGTAGCAATCAGGATATTAATAGTAGTACAAATTAATCAAAATAATAGTAGTAGTAATAGTAGTATCAGCATCACTAAATGATGGTTTTTTTTTTCTTTCTTTTTTTTTTTTTTTTTTTTTTTGGCTCTTTCTTGATTTTTTTTTTTTTTAAAAAAGGATTTTCCTGTGGAAACAGGTTTTAACTAAGTAATGTTGATTTTGTTTTTAAATCTTGACTTCCACCCTAGGAATATAAAAAAATAGGTTGGGCAAAAGACATTGGGAACCATGGGATCAAATAGCCTGTCCTTCCTGTCCATCCTTTTCCTTGGACGTTAATTCTCTTTTCTGCTGGAGCAACTCAGGCTACCCGGATGCATTAGCTTTGTAGGAGAAATGGCCTGTCTCCCAGTGTAAACCCAGCCCCCAAATTACCACTGCTTTAGATTTTTGTAAAACCAGTTGCCTGCCTATTTCTCTGGATAAGGAGAGAAATAGAATTTGTATCCTTTGTATGCTGAGTCTACACAGCCAAAAGCAAAACAAAGCCCATTATTTGTCCCAATAAAGTGACTTTACGTTCCTTGTCTCATTCAGTCTGCATAAATGGTCGTATACTCTTTTATCCCCATTTTCCAAATGAGGAAACTGAGGCCCAGAAAGGTGAAATGATTTTTTGAGTGGAATGTGGCTGGTACGTGACAGGGCATGGCTTCCAGAGTCACGATTAGTTAGTTCTCTTTCGCCTGAGCCTAGGAAAGAAGTAGAGAGGGAACCAGGGAGAATGTTAAATATGGAGAGAACTGAAATGACAAAAGTAAACTGTTCTCAAGGTCTCCAGGTAGTGGAGATGTACTTGGATTTGAATTTCCAAAACTCAGAGCTTTTTTGGTAGAATTTTCAAATTGGGGACAGAGTCACAGCCCTTATCTCCTTTGCCATTTAAGGTTTTTTTTTTTTTTAATGTATGCAATGTTAGCAATAGGAACTGTGTCTAAATGTGTTTATATGTATTTTAATATATTTTCCCTTTTTCAGAAAGGGATCAGTATAGATCTGTTTAGAGCATTCTGTAGTCAATCTATTTGGTTATTTGCTTGCTTGTTTGTTTATCCGCTTCCTCATTCTATAGTTTTCCACAGCCTATTGAACTACTTATGACACAGGGCTAAAATATGAATAAAAATAACAGGGCAGGAAAAAATATATGAATCTGAATGGAGTTTGTCCCATTCTGGAAGAGTATTAGTACTGCATGTGGGAAGGGAGGTAAAATACTGATTACAAGCAAGTCCCCCTTTCTAGGTGATAAAATTGACATATAAATTAGATTATGAGCTTCTGGACAGGCAAGCCCAGTACAGATACTCCACAGCGACTTCAAGGCCGTGAGTACAGTGTCAGACCCCCCATGCTTAGCTCAGTTCCTGCTATGAAGCAAACTCCTCATTTACTGTCTGAGGGTTGAATGAATGGCATGAGCAAGTCTTCAGTGAAGTCAGCAATGAGGATTTTAATAGGAGCATCTTATTTCTGCATGGTATGTTCAATATTCAGAAAACACTCATGGCTGAATTCCATATGGCCCTTCCAGCAAGTTTTTAAGATGAGTAATAAGAATAACCTGATTATTCTGAATTTCCGCCTTAATTTTACATGTACAAAAGGAAGATTCCTGGTAAGCATAGTTATAAAATGATTACTAATTATAAATTATGTAATGAGTAGGATATATTATAATTGCCAATAATCAATAATTATACAATGTTAAAATCAAACCAGGGTCATCTACTGTAAACCCAGGAGACACAAGTCTCTGTTTCCTGCAAAAGCAGGACACCCATGTTCAGAGAAGTGTTCATACACTGAGAGATGAGTTCTCCATGCTGCCTGACAGATTAGCATCACCTGAGGGCCTTTTCAGGCACTACCTGTACGTGGGGACCACTCTCAAAGATTCTGACTTAAATGATTGGCGAATGGGTCTGGTCGTTGTTATGTTATTTTTTAAAAATCCTAGCTGCAATTTTTTTTTTTAAAAAAAAAACCAAAATCCTAGCTGGGCAGTCAGGGTTGAGAACCTCTGCCTTAGAACCAATATGGATACCCCAGAATCTACAGGTAGAATGAGTTTGACTTTGTCTCACTACTATCTTGGGATATGTTGGCTACTCTCCCAGGCCAGAAGGCCAGCTTCTTGGGCTGTAGGGATTTTCTAGTGGATGTCCTTGGAGGGGTTTAAATACACATATATGTGTGTGTGTGTGTGTGTGTGTGTGTTAGGTTCAATATGCAGAGCATTGGATACAAGAAGAATCTTGCTATGAATGATATTTTATTTAACAGTAGTGATATAACAGAAATAAGAGGCCAAAGAATGAGAATGGACCAGAATCTTTAACAATGAAACTTAAAACCAGTTTTATTTTGAATGCAGGAAACACTAACTGTCTGGCCTTCCACTTGCCTATACCAGAATTTCAGTCCATGACTTGAGAGCTAGTTTCACACATCCCCTCTAGCAATCTTGGCTGGCTACTATTTTTAATTGACTCTTAGGATTCAGCCATGGGTAATTTTTAGAAGAAATAAGATTGCAAAGAGACGAGATTTAGCCTGAGGGAAAAAGTCGAATATGAGAGTGTTCTATGGCAGTCTATAGGACTAATTTAAATGCACCACCAGCTGAGGCAGCTATAGAGTCTAGATGGTTGACCTATGAAAACCATCTTTAAAGATAAGGAAGTCTGGAGATACAAGAATAAAAAGACCATGGCATATGCTACTCCATCATGTCCAGTTGTGGTTAAAACAGACTATACTTGTCTCTCTCAAACCTCAGTCATATCATATTCAAAGAGGAATCTAAACACTGTATTATTTTGTCTCAGAGGAATGGAAGATACAGAGCAATATTAAGAAATTCCTCCATGGAGACATCACACCCACTGCTGATTGAATACCCTGCATGTGAATGCCCCTAATGCCCCTACGCAGAACCTTAGAGAATAAGAGCCAGGGTCTTGAGCCAAGCCAACTGTGTTCAAATTTCACCTCCACCACTTAGTGGCTTGCTCACATTATACAACCTTTCTATGCCTCAGTTTCCTCATCTATAAAGATGGAGATGGAAAGAGGGATTGTAAAAAAAAAAAAAATTAATACATAGGTATGACACTCGGCAACTTCCCAACATAGATAAGAGCTTGATCAATGTCAGGTAGTAGCCTTTGCAGTCAACATTCCCAAGAACCAAGACAAATGTAGCCTTTCCGTTGTCCTCAATCATTGACTATTTCTTTATGTTTCGTAAATTAGTAATCCTCTCTTCTCCCACAAAGCCTTCCCAAGTCAAACAATCTTCCTGGGAAAGGTGAGCTTTGCAAAGAAAATGAGAATGAACTTGCAGATTTCTCAGCAAGATTTCCCAGACTTCTTCGTGGTAAGAAGTAGCTGGAGTCATGATTCCCTCATTAGGGGCCCCTGCTGTCTAGAGCACAGTGAGAGTCAGTCGTGTCCCCTTGAGCTGGTCAGTAGCCAGGTCTGGGTTCTTGTTAAATGTGTAAATTACCGTATCTCTCTTCTAGAAATTCTGATTGAGGTGATCCGGGTCGAAACCCAGGAACCTGCTTTTAACAAGCATTCTAGGTGATCTGATGCTAACTAAAGTCTGAGCAAAAAATTTGAAAAAAAGTATTCGAAGTGATTCTTCAGGGAAGTTTTAGAAATGTTAGAGTAAAAGGAGAGGTTGAAAATAGGAATTAATGGTGGAAGAATTGGTAAAGATAGAATTAGATGCAGACTCCAAAGGAAAAATGGAAAGACGGGCGCAAAGATCATCTTGCGTGAATCCATAGGCAATGGTAAAATAAGAGGAAGAGGTGGGGAATCAAATACAGAGAGTGTGACATGGTAGCCACCGTGGGCCAGTTCCTCTTTCAGAGCGAGGTTTAAAGTCAGTTCTCCTAGCAGGCATCTAGAAAGTAACCTTTCCTGGACATAGTATCAAGTTTCTGTGGTTGCATCCTCAGAAGCCTAAGTAGCGAGGTTGCTCTGGAGGCCAAATAGAAGTTACAAACGGAAGCAAGAGGTGCAAGAAATTCAGTGATTCCACTCCCTTGCCACTCTGCATTTGCACCACACCACTGCTTCTCAGCTGTGGCCACATGTTGGAATCGCCTGAAGAGCATTTTCTAAACTGCTGCTTTTCAGATCCTACCCTGATCAGTTAACCCAGAACCACACTGGGATTTGCATAAAGACACAGACCCTGGTACAGCCTTCTTTCTCCTCCTGCGAGGTGGCCCCACGGTGCTGAGCACACCTGCATTGCTCTGATGGTTTCATTTTTCCTAAATTTGTTTGGGAATAGCAGACTTCTCAGCTACATCATTAATCTCCTTGATCATCTCTCCCTCTCGTCATTTGGGGTAAATGGCTTCACAGAGAGGGTCACAGATAATCCATTTATGGGCCTTCTGAGTAATTTGTCTTAAAGTTCAAGGTAGGAGAAACAACTGTGAATAAAATTGGCATGACATAGTTGATATAGACACCAATATGAAATCTGTGCCTTAGAAGTCTACCAGAATGCCTGACATGTGGGCCACCCCAACCGGTCTCTGACTTGGCAGATATTTCCTATTAATTGCACTTGTAGTCGGCTGATAAAAGCACAGGTCAGAGGGAGGGGTGACCACACAGGTTGAATTCATGCAGTTAAGGAACTCTATAGAAAAGCATTTTTCTGGCTGTTTATGGTGACCTTTCTGGGATATGATGGGGTGGTTTATGTGAGTTAAAAAATAAAACCAAAAACATTTTTGTAACTCCTTTGGCATTACTGTAGAGTCCATGGCATAAGCTTTTACATATCACTGTTGATAACCCTTTGGGCTTTGAGGTAGATTTGATTTGATAGTCAGAAGTCATCGAAGCCAACTGCTTTGAAGAGGGTGAAAGGGAGTAGTCCCTTTTGTTCAGAAACTTGCTCAGGAATTGTAAAGACACTGGGTAAAAAAATATAGATAGATAGACAGATTAGATATAGGTTACTAAAAAGAGAGAAAAGGAAGGAAACAAAGAAATGGTAGCTTTTCTTTCTTAAGAGTGAAGTGCACAGTCTCAAAAAGCATATTTTCAGGGGAATCATCCTATATTATAAAATTCTGGAATAATTTAAAAAACAGGACTAATATCTTTATAATCATACTTGTAGGTTGCATTTTAAAATGTTTTCCTATTCATTCAATCACCATCTTATGTCTGTGTTGGTTACTTACAAATGGCTTTCCTCATGCTGAGCACACTGGACAGTTCCTTAGGGAAAAGACAAATGGAACCCAAGCTTAGTGATATCTTCTAGGGTTAGGGGGTATGAATTGGATGGAGCAGCCTAACTAGTTAAGCTCTGCCTCATAGGTACGTGAATGCCTATTCCAAAGAGCTTGCCCCTCTGGGTAAACCAGCTCACCATTCTTGGCCATGGTAGTGTTCTTCTTGTGGGCGCCATGTAAATAGAAGTCCTTCCAGGTACTTATCTGGTGTACCTGAGAAGACCACACCTGTAATTAGGAGTGCCCGTGTCTTACTGCCCCTTTTGTACCGCAAAGGTGAGTAAGGTAAAACAACTACCCAACCAAAATATCTCCTTTGGTTCCAGGGATGTTAATGTTATTGCTCTTCAAACCTAGGGAATCTGAAGCCAGATATCAATGGGGTTCAAAAGGTCTGTCTCAGAACAAAAAGAGGGCAACACTCCAATGACAGGAACACATTGTTTTAAGGAAGGTGATACATGAGCTTAATTGTGACTTTGGTTATGTGGAAGAAAAACATTTTTAAAAAATACTGTTCTCACAGCATGTATAACCTTGTGTAGATTCTATTGATGTAGAAATGACAAGAATTTTCAAGTGGATGTTAGATTCTAGGGGAATATTCAAATGGCCAGGGTGTATCTCTTGCAACAGTGAAACTTTCTTAAGATGTTTTAAGAAATGCTCAATCACTCCTTTTTGAAGCATTGAAACATTTCAACAAAACCAGTCACACTAAGACCAAAAGAAATGCATTCATCTTGGTTTTGGATGATCCACATACACAGTAAAATCTAACAATTGAGGACCCAAAGCCTCTCTAATGCTGCTGTTGAGGCATTTAAGAGCCTAGTTAATCTCATTGGGCCATTTTTATAATCTGCCTGACACAGACATTCTTATTTCTAGGGAAATAAACAGTACCTCTGAATTAGAACACATTACAGGGTGGAGCTGTCACAGCTGGAAACATCTTAAGAGAGTGTTATCATCTTTCCGGGTTTACTAAATCAAAGTAAAATAGCATTTTCCCTTCATATTTTCTAATACAGCATCATTAAAAATAATTTGGGAAGACAGGGTTTTTTTTTGTTTTGTTTTGTTTTTTTCCAATTGATGAGTTCTCTTACCTTCTTTATATAGCAAGCCTAGTTGAGGAGGAAATTATTATCCATAACACGGCACCATATAAAATTCTTTTTTGAAATGACAGCATTTGGTTTTCTTTCCTTTTAGAAAAATTTTTGATATTATGCTATAATAATAAAGTCTGGAATGTTATAATTTTCCTAGCTAGCTGTAGTATATACCCTTTTTCCTTGATAGTTTATAATTTTTTAAATGTAATCTCCTTTTAGCATAGAAATCCATATAAGTGCAATTAGAAATGCTCTAGCTTTAGAAACATATCCTGGCATGTTTTGGTAACACCTAGTATTAATATTCGGTGCAACAGCTTGTACATGGTCCATACTCTGACATCTCCATGATTTCCTTTAAGAGGTCCCTGCATGCCTATTTCATGATCTTTCTAAACTCTCTAAGTCCAAGGTACATCCGCACATTTCCTTGCAACATCCGTTCAAACGCAGCCCCCTTCCCTCCCCTCATCTGTACACATCAAACCAATTGGCAGAGAGCACATTCCCCCCTGAGCGAGCAGTATTGTGAATTTTATCTTCTCTTCCAGAAATCAGTTCGTCTTCGTTGCAGCAGATGAAATTTCTTGTAACACCTCTGCAGGTAACAAACATTGCTACTTCTTGATGCATCCATCCCAGTCTCAATATCCTTTTTTTTTTTTCCTTCTTCTTCACATGCTGCAGTTGGTCACTCTAGAAAGTTTAGTTAAGAAAAAAAAGAAAGATCATATATCTGTGGAGTATAGCTGAAGCCTTCAGGCTCTGCCATATAAGAAGACATTAGGCATTTTGCTAACTTTGGTGTTTTATTTCTGGTGTTAATAATACATGGGCCAGAAAAGTAAGACTGTGTTGGATGAATCCACAGTAAAATCTCATGGTATATAATCAGTGCTTTTATGGTAAAATGCCAAACAGGGAGATTAGGTACACAGATGTGTGACTTCCATGTTTTTTGATGTATTACGTCTGGGTTCACAGAAATTGATATGTGAATTATTTGGGATCTTTATTGAATATAATAGGCTGTCAAAGACTGAATCTATAAAGCTAGAGGCATTAGGGAATATAACTATCTCTGTCTCCTAAGAAGGGGATCTTCATTCTATTAGCTAAAGATCCTCTATTTCCTTTCTCTTAAAACATATCTCAAGTAGCAGGACTTAGAGAGACAAAGTCTTTTGGTTTTGAGACCAGGACATTGGAAATTGCATAGTTGCATGATGTGTCCATCAAAATAACGCCTGTCTTTTTGCTTTGATGTGGTTCAGAACAGTTAACTTTGAACTTTCATTAGCATGGGATTACTTGATTAAATGCCAAGATAGGTGAGTGCCTTAACTAACACCAGATTTCTTTTGTTTTTCCTTTTTGTTTTTGGTTTTAAGCCTAAATTAGGACCAAAGCACTTACCAGGAAATCTTGCCAATGTTTTGCTTTCAGCCAATGAGGGAGGACATTACTGCTCATCTCTGTGTAGTTGAGCATGTCATGACCTTCACAAACACACACATTTACCTGAACCTCACAAACAGACACTCCTCTGCTACCTTTTACCACTGCAACAGTAAAGGCAGGCTTATTTGCCAATGCTTCACACCCTGTTAGAGTCTTTGGTGACAAAGAATGAAAGGGAGGACAGAGAGCTAGGAATGTGCTCCCAGCCCTCTCTTTTCAAAAAGGCAGGGTCAGTTTAATTTATATAGTCGGGGTCAGCATTTACAAGGGTTTAAAGTCTTACGGGGTGAGTTGAAGAGGCATGCATGCTCTCATTTTAAAGCAATGGCACACTCTTTCTATAAAACCCCTTTGATGATGCCGTGTTTCCACTCCTGCTCAACCCCTAGATCCAAGTATCTCTGCTTCACACTGTGAGAGGTGGCAACATCCTTAACCTTTCACTAATGGCTAATAGGGGGAGAGTGATGGTTAATTGCATTGCTAGGAGTGGCAGGTGAATGTTCCTGGGATTCAACAGTCATGTAACGTGTTCAGAGCCTTAGTAGAATGGCGCATGCAACTAAAAGGGAGAGCCTGCTTGGGATGGGAGTACGGATGGGAAAGAATGTTGATTTTAAAATGTTAAAAGGCATCGTTTGTGGATATGCTGGTATTCCCAAACTTCTACCTTCCCCGTTAAACTCTGTGCATGTTCCAGTGTGTCTTCGGTTATATTTTGGCATCATAGGTCACACATGGAAAAGTTACAACCTAAAAGGTAGATACGTATTGATTTCGTTCCATGACTTAACAAACCCTGCCTTGTAAGCAAGTGAATCCGCACACACTATTCCTAAAAGAAGTGACAGAAAATGAAAGTTTGCATGAGTCTGGCAAGCGTTTCCATCGACCTTATCTAATTTAGAATGGCTGCTGAGTAAATTCTTAATGAATTGCTATCGATCACATTTCAAATTGAGAGAGATATCCCTGTTCCTTTGATGGCCATATTAATAATATGTTGTATGCTTCATGAGGTTCCATTTGAACTCTGAATTTTGAATCAAGCATGAAAAAGGAGACACCCATATCAATCAAATGTCAGATTATCTTCCAGCCAATCCACCCTCCTCATAGAGAGAAAATGATAGATCAGAACTGCTCAGTCATCAAAGGTCGTGACTCCTGGTTTCACTGAAAGCCTTCTAGGGGCATCGTTTCCTCCATGCTGGAAAAACCCCGTGCACCCAGGAGCCCCCATTCTAAACAGCACAGTTGTCGGGAGTTCTCACTTTATAAAAACCCACGCTCTATAGGGCAGGTCTGTTGAATCCTGATATCTGCTGGACATCAGGGTTTGACAAAAGGCAAGTTCTGTATTTTTAAGTGGAGAAAGAAATCAACAGGATGCTTAAAAATCTCAGTTTGGGGGCTTGATGGATTTTATATCTGAAATTCTTATAAAAACACATTACCGTCACAATGCTGCCAACGGTGGATGTGCCGGCCAGACAGAGTTTTGTCTGTGGCTGAGGCTGGCGATGGTGAGATGAAAATCATTAAACAGGAGCAGCAGCAGCACTTGAGGATTTTTCTTTCAGTTCCCCAAGGAAAAGTGCTGATTTTTACTTGGGCTTTTTTTTGTAGAGGATGCCAAAATGTCTATTCTGCTTTTGCTAGCCACATAAATGCTTTTCATTAGCATTTGTGGTCTATGAGACTGTATTTACAGGGACTCTTTTCTTGCTCAGTTGGTTGAACAGTGGTATTTGTTGTTTGGTTTTTATTTCGTTTTGTTTTGGTTGTTCCTGAGGGACATGTGCTTTCTTGGCTATCACTAGAGTCTGGCCTTGTAACCACAGGGCAGAACACCCCCTGGGGCAGCCAGCATGCGTACTTGAATAGTTTCTCATTCTGTAACGTTAAGAACCTTTGATGAGTTGGATTCTGTAAGATATAGCAAAGGGGGAAAAATGATTTTTCCTTCTTTGTAGACTAGAGGTCTTCCTGCTTCTGTGATTCCTTAGGACTTTTCCAGGATGGGCTAGGGATCGTGTAGTAGTGGTAGAAGATGGGTCTTGCATGAGAATGGAAGTTGAAAAGCGAGCTACTTATTTTGATGGGCGGCTGGAAATTCATGTCAGTCAGTTGATGTCTATGGAATCACTGCTGTGTATCAGGAACTATTCTAAGCCCTGGGACATAGCATTAAATAACTCAGGAGAAGCCCTCCATCAAAGGGCTTCCATTGTAGTGGACAGCAGATCCCAAACCCTGTACATGAATAAGTATATGATATGCTTGCGTAGGAAGTTATGCAATACCTGTAATGAATCAAAAAGCAGGGAAGGGATAGAAAGTAGGGTGTAGTGTTATTTTATAATGGACTCAATGAGCATAGAATGCCTCTAGGAGCAGGTAACATTTGAGCAGGGACCTGAATGAAGTGAAGACGTGAGCCAAGTAACATGCAGCAAGTGCAAAGGCCCTGTGGTTGAGGCACGCTTGAGGTTTCCAGGAGTAGGACATCCAGTATGACCAGAGCATAGGAGTACAGGTGAGTATTATAGAGATAATATGTGGGAGGTAGCCAGGGGTCAGAGCAAGTTAAGACTTGGAGGCCATGGGAAATATTTGGCACTGTAAGTGTGATGGGAAGGTGTTGGAGGGTGAGTATGATCTGACTTATTTTTTTAAATGATCAGTTGGACTGCTTTGTGGAGACCAGCCTGCACCATTGCAAAACCAGAAGAAAGGGCACCAATTGGGAAGCTCTTGCAGCTGACCCGAGAGGGTGACCGTGGCCTCTCTGGACAGCTGCAGATGGCTATGGAATTGCTGAGACATGGTTGTCTTTGAGCTGCATTTGATGGAGGAACAAATGGAATATGCTGGCAGATTAGAAATGTGTGAGGTCCAGGCTGTGTTAAATGTCCACTCCCTCCCTCCTGCTCCAAGGGTCTATCAGTAATTTTTGTGGCGTGCCACGTCTTCTAGTGACTGTGGAAAGAAAGCCCTTTATCCCTGAGGTAGTTGTCCCTTGTATGGGCTTTGCTGAATTCCTCAAGGTGTAATAAGTTGCTGTCATTTATCGAGCAAATTCCATGTGCTAGCAAGTGTGATAAATTATATATGTGTGTGTGTATACATATGGATATATAATTTATAGCAGCTGAATGAGGTAGGTATTATCATCTGTTTTAAAAAGTAAAAAGGAAAAAAAAAAGTATGCTCTGGCCCAGAGAGGTTTGGTAACTTCCCTACAGTCACACTGGAGTCCAAGTGGTACCAAAGCTCTTTCCCCTGGCCCATGCTGTCCCCACATGCTGCTATTTCCCTGCCCTTGGAACACTGACTTTCTGCCTCCAGATGGAATTCTCCTTTCTCCAGCTGGGTTGTCTTGCTTCTGGAACTCTAGTGCCTGTGAGTTGGAGGACAGGGTTGTTAGCATTTCGAGGGGCTGCAGAGCACTGCATGGTTCTCTAACGGTTGTTCCACTGGAGGTTTCTTTAACTTGACTTGTCCTCTTCAGGTGGCAGGTGTCTGTTTAGTGCTCCCATGTGCTGGGCACTGGCTCAGGGGCAGGGACGGAGGGAGCAGGTGCCCGGTGTCAGGGAGCATGCTTTGCATTCAGGGAGACAGAGGGGCAAACAGGCAAAGCGTGTTCTAGGTCAATTCGCCAAATGTCTTCTTTTGCTGAAAATCAACAAAATAACCTAGTCCCTGAAAACTACCAGACAGTTTGAACCAGTCACTTTTGCTGCAAAATCCAAGGTGGAAAGCTCCCAGCCTCCCCCCACCCGAGGGAGTATGGGTTTGTGTGGGGGGAGGGGGGCAGGTGTAGGCGGGGACTCTGTCCAGCAGCAAAGCCTGCTCCATACGAGGACCCAGAGTGGTGGCCAGCCCGGGGACACAGCCATGTGGGAGTAAGGGTGGGGGTCTGCGAAAAGGCCTTGGCCAAATGGACCCATCTGCAAAAGCTGCCGAAACTGTCCCCCATGGGACAGGCTGCTATGCAGTTTACTAAGTAATAATCAGAGGCAAGATGTAGCCAGTTTGGGGCCTGCCCCTACCCCCACCTCTCAACCTGCACCCAAAACTGCATTAACATTTGAGATAGTATTTAGAAGAAATTTCCAAATTGGCCATTCTTCTAATTGATCCTTTGGCAGGTCTCCTCTAATTGTCTTCCCTGGGTGTTAGTGATCTGATTATTCAGCAAGGTTGTCATGCGGCAAATTGATTTGTGGTTAATTGGTCTGTTTCCAATACAGTGTGATGGGTATTATAATAGGGGAAGTGCTGAGGGAGCTTATAACCAAAGGATCTTTGTTCCAATAGCAATCCCATTTATTGAGAGCTTACTATGGACAAAACAGAGTTCCAGGTGTGTCAAGTGCAATGACAATAGCCTATAAAAATTAAAATGTCTTTAGCAGTTTACTTGTTAAAGTTCAAGATAGGTCTGAATTAGCCTGAGTGGAAAAGTGCTGTATCAGTGCAGAATTAAATAGAACAGTGATTGTCAAATTTTAGAGGAGTCCATAAAAAAATCACCTGGAGAAATTTGTTACAAGTGCAGAGTCCATGTTGTCATCTTCTTCCCCTGGCCCTGAGATACCGATTCCCAGGTCTGGGGAGAGAGACTGACAATCTGCAGGCTGATAAGGGATATAAACACCATGTCATCCCCTCTGTGGGTTCAACTGTAGGCGGGGTGTCATGGTGATTTCAAAGCACAATGGGAACGTCTTAGTGATTGATTGTGGTACAGCAGTAGTAGACACAAAATGAAACAGGATTTTTAAGAGGAAGGTAGCTTTGAGTTTTGCATCAAAGAGAATGTGCCTATAGCTCGTTTATGAGAGGCGGCATTGCAGAGCAGAGGAACTGCATAGCCCCAAGCAGGACTTCCTGTGTCCTCTCAGCTCCCAGGGAACGGTTGCTACTCTGCTCTGATGCATCCAGAATCCAGGTTCTTACCTCACATCTGCTCTGTTGGGATTCAGAACAGGAAGAGGTTTTAAGACCCAGAAAGGAAGTTGTTATCTGCTTGCCGTGAGTAGAAGGTCTTTGCCTTCTGGATTCCATAGGAGTTGGATTGTGGTGTGCACCTGCATATGCACAGTTCAGACGTGTGACAGGATCCATGTGCATAAGTTCGGTGGCTTTTCCGGTAGTAGCTAAAGAGCCCAGAGGATGTTTTCCCTCCTCCTTCTGGCAGGGAGGAAATCACGGGGCTGGAAAATGTGCTAAGTGATTTCTGAAGATAATCACATTAAAGCCAAGCTCACTAAGGGAGCAGAAATTTCAGAGCCAAGTAGAGATGATTCCAGATTGTTCATCTTGGAGAATTTCTTCTATCTCTTGTGGAGATGTTGCTGTATTTGGAGCTGTTTTCGAGGTGTTTACAGTTAAGGGACTAGTTCCATTCCTCTAACGTTTAAGACGAGGGCTTCGTCACCCCCACGGCCAACAGGTGTGTAAGTCATTGCCCAGATTAAAACTAGGAGGAGCCTACAGTAGTCACAGAGGCGTATTCCCGCGGTGAACACATTCTCTGAGTTTAACCGACCAGCTGAGATCTGAGGCCCAGAACCCAGTTGACCCTCCATGGGAAAGTGAGCAGGAGCGTTCCCTCGCTAAACCGTTGCTCTCAAGTCTTTTCAAGTAGATCCAAGTAGTTCTCATCTTAACATATTCGGGAGGATTTTTTTCTTTCCTGTTGCAGCAAACCAGGATGTGTAGCCTGACCACTTGGTCATTGTCTTCCCAAACTGGTACACATAGTATTGGCCCGGACCTTAGAGCCAGACAGGTGTGGGGTTCTGGGATTTGAAAACGGAGACTTTACACCCTGCACGTTTTGTGTCAGCTGGTAGATGTGGATTTGCATGAAGGTAGGAGACTCACCGTTCTACGGAGGTGTCCCAAGCCAGGAATTTGAAAGCTCCTCTGTGAGATCCCATCCCACAAGCTGAGGGGACCTGTCAGAGTGTACAATAGTGAAATGGGTTGATGTGTCATTGGATCAGTAATACAACCTGTAACAATGCAAACCAAAGGAGTTTCCTTAAGAAGTCATTTGGAAAGGTCCTTCAAACATGATCTGGGCAGGATAAGGATCACTTCTGCCTGGGTGTAGGTTAGTTTCTGATGTCTCCTGTCTCACTGGGTACCTGGGACTGCCCCAACCAGGGTGGACACAGGGACCACTGAAGAGGCCTGTGGAGGCCCAGACCTCAGCCGATGCTCTGCAGGACAGTGAGAGAAACAGCCCCTAGCTGAACCAGGGCTCTGCAGATGGCACTGGTACCCTAGTGCTAAGAGTGTGACTTGAATGGGTTCATTATCCCAATGAGGGGGGCCACTCGTTGATTTCTGGTGAGACATCCCATTTTGAATGCATACGCTGCAGATCTTTTCTGTGCTGGGGGGGCACAAATCTGTGCACCTTCCTGCTGCAATTGGGCTGTCAACGACATCTATGCCACCTTGTGAACTTCATCTGAAGGGTGACCGTATTTTAATCATCTGTCTGCCCCACAGGGATGCCCCCAGCTATCTCTGGGATGGGAAGCAATACTAATGGAAGAATAAAAATTCCCAGGGGCATAAAGGCTCTTAATTGAAATACAGGGAGTAAAATATAGTTAATTAATTACATTGTTCTTACTGAAATCATGTGACTGTTAAAACCTAGTATAGGCTAGCAACAAGAGCCTCTTGTAGCTCATTAGTATCCTGCTTGTTTCAACTAGATTTAGAAGATGTTAATAAAAAGTAATATTTACATGTCTCAGTAGAGTTGACAAAGCACTTTAACAAACTTGAGTTCCTATTTCCCATTCAACAGGCGGCATACTTACTCATTTTACTGCAGCATAACCTTAAGTTCAAGTATAGCAATTTAAACTACATCTATAACTCACAAATTAGACAGATCTTGACTCTCTAAAAGCATCTGTAATTTGATTGCTAGAGCTCCCTGTGATCATATTAGAATAGACTCTCTGTTGCCTCTACAGACCAAAAGTCGGGCCGGGATTGAGAGATTAGTCTGTGAATACTATGTAAGAAGTGTGTATCATAATCTCTTGTATCAGTAGATGGCTTTAAAATTTATCTGGTTTCCTTTCGTGCACCTGATCTGAGAAGGCTCAGACAGAACAATGCTATTTTGTGAATGAGGCTCAGAGAGGGTGATTTGCCTGACTCACAGGAGCAAGGACATTGTAAAAGCAGAACTCAAACCTGCCTCTCCTTGCCCCAGGCCCTCCTGGTTTTAACTTGTTGCTAAGGCCAAAAAGGTGAGGACTCAGGATGGTTGTAAGCTGTGGCAAACTAGCCAGCAAAGCAGTTACCTCTTCCTGTCTTTGTTTAGTGTTTCCCTAAAGGGTTTTGATGAGCTCTCAGGGGATGACACAGTCTGTATTGCCAGAGTCCCCAGAAACTTTTCTTCTGAGTGTTTTGCAGGATTTTGAATGTATCTGGGTGCAGCCAACCCAGACGCATCAGAAAGTGTACCTGAAAGACTCTTTCTACTGCTAGATTCTAGGGATGGGATGGTGAGTGTGAGCGTCCTCCCTTCACCCCTGTGCTAGACAGACGCAGCCCCCAGGGGGCTCTCATTACAGGAGTGGGGAGAGGTAAACAATCAGGTAGAGAGATAAGTAAACAAAATTATTAAAGATTTTCCACGTTACCTGAAGGAGCAGTAGGCATCTCTCTGGGGAGGTGGCATTTGATCTGACACAAACGATGACAGGAGGCAGGTCAGGTGGAGGGTGAGCAAGTGCCAGGACCCCAAGAAGAGAATGGATTTGCACGTGTGTGCAGGCACTGTCAGGGAGGAAGATGATGATTGAGACAGGGGCTGAGGCAACTCCTGCAAGTTTGGATTTTATTGCAGGGTCAAGGGAAAACTGTTGGAGGGTTTTAATCAGGGAAGTGATGTAGATAAGTCTAATCCTATTTAGATGGATAGAGAGAAAGGATGTATGGATGGGCAAATAGGCTCAAGAGATTTGAGAAATGTAAATGGCTATGGGTTTGAAGGGATAAGAGTTGAACAAAGGAAATGAGATTTAAGACTGATAAGTTGGTTTATAATTAGGGTAGTTACAGTGTGCATGGATTGAAGGGGACACATTTAAGCTTTCATCCGAAATTGCTGATGGATGGGATGTGGGGACATAGCATTGTGACCAGATTGCAGTGCTGCCCCACCTTGGCCAGGGATGGAAGATGACCCCATGGCAGGTCAGATCCCACCATGGCCATCATAAGACATTCAAGGCTGTGCTCAGCCAACTCGGAGGACATCAGCTTGCTGACGTGCCTGGCATTTCTGCTGCAAAAGTAGTGCTCCAGTCCCCATCTTCCCTAATAACCTTGTGTCTAAATTGTAGTGTCACACAAGGGCGTGTTTAGAAATTAGCATTTGAAAAGAAGCCTCCTTGCTTTCAGTTTGAGCTGACATGGTCCCTTTTCCTCTGTGGAAATGAAATTTATTAATCATAATAAAACCATCGGATTCTGAAGGTAGAGGTCACCCCGAGGAGAAAAGGAGCCTGCTCATTTGCGAAGAATAGTTCAGTGCTGCTGTATTTTCCTTCTGCCTTGGAAGAGAACACTGCCAAATTGTTACCTTGGGTTTTCCGCAAAGGTTGAAACGATGCCCAGTGTTATAGTGCCATAAGGACGTACGAATTAAGTATGCAGTAGGAAGAGGTGGGGGCTATGTTTTCATTAAATACCTTCAGACTACCAGTATGTTGTCTCCCCCCAAAAGGAAATTATTTCCATAGTAAAAATTTGTCCTGAATTTGCATGTTCACACTCATTGTGAAGGAGCACTCTGCCACGGCCTCGCTTAATAAATTCCCAAAGATTTTCACTTTGCCTTTGCAGTTTGTGTCCTATTCATGTAACCACCTTTGCCCAATGAAAGTGCATTAACAATAACCCTCTTAACAGGTTTCTCTCTAGACCAGTGACAGAGCTGTATGTCATTTCCTTACCCCTGTTAGTCACCTGAGCAGAGGCCCAGGTCTCATGAGCAACCTCCACAAACATACTATTTCTTCAAAAACTTTATCATTCTTGTCCCAGAAGACCCTCTGCCTTGGGGTTGACTATTCATTAGTTTCACTGAGAGATTTGCCTCAGAAGAGAAACATCCACTCACATCACTGCTTCTGAGGTTCAGGAGAACATGGGGCTGATGCCAAAAGCCTTGTCTAGATTATTTGAGCTCAGTGCCCCTTTGAAGCAGGCTTGATGGGCTTGGGATTTAGGGCGTGCCCAATGCAAGCTTTGTACCATCATTTAGTTTTATTCCATTGGGGGTATAACTTGGAGCCTGAGTTTAGAAGGTCATCCTACACCCAGCTTCCCTCACTTTTGGCCACACTCCGCAGTATGAGCAACCAAGGCAGACCCATCTGATACGTGCTTATCTACCAGCCACAGAAAGAAGATGGGGGGAAACAAGATTGGGGAAGGCAAGGGATAAGCACATGCAAATTGGACTATAAGGGATGGGAGGTAAGATTAAGATTGACAGCACAGACAAACCATTTCTTCCTGCCTTCTTCCTCCATTCTTTAAAAAAACCAAAAAGGCAGCGTCAAGAGCTGTTGCAAAGCCCCACAGATCCCATCGCATAGCTGGTGCATTCCTCCCCTAGCTGCTGTGAGCGTTGGTCGCTAATGGAGTACAGCTGCTCCCTGCTCCAGAAAATTGCCCTCTGCCAAAGGGAGCCATTTCCACGCCGTGGCGTGTCCCCCACCCCTCAGGAAAGCTCACGGCTCAGGCTTAACTTACAAAAGCCAGCCCACTTGCTTCAGAGTCAGGTGGGACGGACCCTGGTGTGAAACTCGCTCAGACCGCGTCCTTGCCTATCTTCTTTTCCTCACTCTGACCTGCTCGCATGTCTCCTGAGAGTGCCTCTTCAATAAATCACCTGCACAAGAAACTCCATTCAAGCTCAGCTGCCAGAGAACCTAACCTAAGATTGCCTCTCAACTCTGATCCCTATCAAAACAGCCCTGTTCAAACCACCTCCAAGAAAAAATCCAGCAGGTCAAAGAAGTACAGGCGCACGCTGCTGTAGAACACACATGCAAGTTGCTCAGTTCTGTCTAGCGCTATGAACCCGAGGAAGCGACTTAACCTCTGAACCCTAACTTCTGAGTCAGTAGACATCCGTGCATCTGGTTTCTATCTCTTCTTTATTCTAAAGCCTATGTGGGAAGCCATGGCAGTACAGAGAGGAGGATAGCAGAGACAGAAAAACTCAAAGATGAGTAAATGTCACTAAGATACATTTTCTTCAAACGCCTCCCTTCCCAGAACCTGGCCACAGGTGGAGGAAGGATGAATGGATAAAAAATGGACACAAAGGAATATTATTTAGCCATGAAAAAGAAGGAAATTTTTGTCATTTGCAGAAACATGGATAGATCTGGAGGACATTATTTTAAGTGAAATAAACCAGGCACAGAAAGACTAAATAAATAAAATACACTACTTCCAAAAAACACAGTTCTGGGGTAAGAGGCCCCAAAGCAAATCAGGCTCTAACTCTTGAGTGGGGTGGGGGTGGGGGGAATCCCACAGACCATCCAAGGGTGTTTTCATTCAAATACACTTCCTCTTTCATGTGCTAAGACATTGGACACGAACTGCACAGACAGGTTCCCTTCGCCCTTTCTGATCCATCCTCTCCCGATTGTAAGCACTAAATCAGGAGAAAAAGCCAGTCTCTGTTGAGTGTTAACATATCCTCTGGGGGCACTGAACATCCTAAGACCACTCTTTCAAGTTGTTTCTCTTTGCCTATCTCAGTCTCTGAGGTAGCTACATGAGCAGTATAGAAAACATTATGGTGGGGAGGGAATATATGTGTGTGTGTGTGTGTGTGTGTGTGTATGTTAAACATGCCCATACAACCAGTGACGTTAAAGGAACAAAAAAGAAATGCATTGTGCACAGATGCAATTTTCTCATGTTGCTTATCCCAAGATGAAGAGGGCCCCCTCCACACTGTCTTGGTATTTTGGATTTTATTTTACTCATTACTTTATAATTGCATGTTATGGATTAGTCTTCCCCTGTGTTTTCCTTTCAGTTACGGACGAGTTTATGCTGCCGACCCCTACCACCACGCACTTGCTCCAGCCCCCACCTACGGCGTTGGTGCCATGGTGAGTACTGGCTCCTCCTCGTCCTCACTTCTTCCTGCTTCCCTTCCCTTCCCCCAGCTGGGACCTCAGTATGGGTTGACGGTTGATGTCCTCTCACTTTCCCTTAATTGAATTTGTCTCTTGTGCTAACAGCAGCTAAAATGCCACATTAATCCTCCCAGTAAACTTGATAAATGTCTTAATTTCTTGGCAATGTAGTGCATGTAAGTTATTATATTTCTAATTTTGCAAGTCTCACCTAGCGGAGCACTTACCTTAATGGAATAATTAGTCATTTTGATAATTAAATCCATCACTAACAGAATGCAGTGTCAATGCAGAACTTTTTTTTTTCTTTTTTTTTTCCCTCCCTTGCTGCTCATTCACATAGCCCCAAGGTTCCAGCCCCAGCACAGACTTCAGAGGAGCTAAGCTGCACACTTCCAGGCCTCTGCTGTCAGGCAGCTGAGAATCTGACTGCCTCTCCTCCCCTATTACAATTCATGTTTAAAGTCATAGTCGCCCAGGAAAGAAAATAGAGAAAGGGGCACACTGTGTGTGTGTACCTAGTACATAAGAAATTAGAAGGAATCAGCTGGGTTTGGGGGTTGTCTTTTGTTTTTCTTTCGGGGGGGTCTGGGTTTTTGTTTGGGGAAGGGGAGGGGGGAGGGCAAAAATGGGAGGTCAGGGTGGGGTGAATTTGCCTGTACTTGTTCAAACTTCTATGCACTAAAACTCTTGAGTACAGTAAGACGTGCCCATCACGTGAAAAGCATATGCAATCATTACAGAGCTTTGGCATGCAGTTTTCTGCTTGGATCAAGAATATCAGTCTTTATCCTACAAATAAATCCCCCTAGGCATTCATTGGAATCGCCAATACTTTTAGAAAAAGGAAATAGTTAAGTGCCACCACCTCATAGCCATTTAAAGCCATGGCCAGACAATTCCCCGGAGCTCGGTCATAAGACATTCAACGACGATTTGGAAGCATACCGTTTTGCACACGCTTAATTACATCAAGCAGTTCCTCTGTACAACTCCCCTCTCAAGACCAGATTCCATACAGACTGCTGAGCCAAGTCAAGTTAAGACGTAGATTTAAATTTTCATCCCGACTTTGCGGTCGGCAACTCTGCTTCAACACCTTGTCCGTTTGAGGTCCGTGTTGGAAAGGAGAGTTGATTTACTACATTCAGTAAATCTTCTAAATCCAACCTAGAGTGCAGCTTGAGCTTTCCCCAAGGGAACATAGGGTTAATTAATCAATCCGAGAAACAAACAGACAAAATGAGACAGTGCAAATCCTTCCATTGTCCAGTTTGTGTCAAGAGTCCTTTTAGCTAAGAGGACTGGCTTAACAGAATTAGGTTTGACAGAGAGTTGGCTTTATAAGGAGCTGTTGGGGAAGGTCAGGACTGCCCCTACCTTTAGAATGACCTGGGATGGGTAGGGGGTGCCTCCATTTCGGTTGGTTTTGAGTGTCTATTTTTCACATTAGTCTTTTTGATGATCCACATGTTGCAAAAGGAAAATGTAAAAAACACACCCCTCAAATTGCTTTGTTTCAGAATGCTTTTGCACCTTTGACTGATGCCAAGACTAGGAGCCATGCTGATGATGTGGGTCTCGTTCTTTCTTCATTGCAGGCTAGTATATACCGAGGGGGATACAACCGTTTTGCTCCATACTAAATGACAAAACCATAAAAACCTTCCAATGTGGGGAGAAAGGAAGCTTTCCGAGGCCTGAGTATTGCAATACATGCAGTAGTGCATCATTTTAGCAACTCTAAAAAAAAAATTAAAAAGAGGAAAAAATTACATTTTTTATCTTATACCTCAGATATTTTGTTCTGTGTATTTTAATATTGTGGGTCTTTAATTTCTGAAGGTTCCATAGTTTGGTTGCTGGCTGTAGGAGTTTTTGTGGTTGATCTAGAGAGACGCTAGATATGAAAAAAAAAAAAAAACTGGTTTAGGGCCATATCCAGAGTGCTATATTATGTAAATGAATTATATATGCTGAATATTAAGCTACTGGGGGTATCAGCTGTTTGGGAAGAGTGTAAGTGACTATAGTAGTCATTTTTTTTTTCCTGCATCTGCATTATTTTGTTTTGCGAAATGGGAGGTTGGGAGGGGCTTAGGGGATTGGAATTGGGGTTTGGCTGAAAGAAAAAAAAAATGTAGTAACTGATGAATCTAAACGACCCACTGCACCAACAATCATGTATCAATGGTTCTAAGTTACTCATTGCCAATTCAAGCCAAAGGTTATTTTGTTAAGGGAGTGCTTCTAGCAGCACTTGTGCAACTGAGTTGAACGAAGCTGTGCAAACCCACCCTTTAAACCATTCCACCCGGCAGTATTCAGCTTCTTAACCAGCCGCTAGTTATTTAGGCAAAAAGAAACCTGCTAGTTAGGCCATCAACAAGCATTCTTTTTATATTTCTTCCAGTATAATAAATTATTGATATCATTGCTGACTTTTATATTATGGGAGGGAAAAAAATAACATTAATAAAAAGGTGATAAAAAGCACTGTTTCTATTTTTTTCTTTTTTTCCAAAAAAAAGAAAGTAATAAAAACTTAAATTCTTTGTACCAGTTAAAAAAAAATGTATAAAATTTACATCTGTGCAGTGGAGTTGTTAAGTTCTAGAAACAGTCTATGAAGCTTTAGTTTTAGCCTAAATAGAACAACTGTTAGAGACAGACGTATAATTTTTATGGAATTACATGATAATCATATTCGGATTTATAGAAGCATTTTACAAGTATTGCAATCATTGAGTAGAGATAATCATGGTATTTTCATCAGCTTGGTACTTTTTCAAACATGACTGCGTTGTGTGAGCAATCTGCAATTTTTCAGTCTGTGAGAGCCTGCCCTTCCGCCTCCCCCCATGCCCAAGGACTATCTCGAACCAGTTATCTATAGTCTTGTCTCCAAGGCCCAGGACATTTGTCAGAAGGAAGCAAAAAAAAAAAAGTAGATCCACCCCCGTCATCTCCAAAGAACATAGTCCCCCCCACCGTTCTTGGATGCAGGGCCAGAGTGACACAACCGAAAAATTGCAGTTTGTCTGTATTACTTCTGTTTGGACTCTTTCCACGTTGTCCTGTTTACAAGTTAACCTAAGTTGGGGTATCTGTCACGGGTCTTCCTGTTTTTGTATTTAAATAAAAAACACAGCAGCAAGCTGTCCCCGAGTAGTTTTGCTGCCATAGTATTAAATCCTCATGTGTACAGTGCGGGCCCTGCGGCTTGCACTTTAGTAAGTTATCAACTCACCGCTGTGAACCTGCCAATCCGCTGTAACAACTCTGCTTTAAAACAAAACCAAACAAAACTGAAAAAAAAAAAAAAAAAGTGTTTGTGATCCAGCTTTCTCTTGTCATCCTATGTGCATGCCGTAAGATCAGTTGGATATTAAACCATCAATAAAGTTTCACGAGATTTGAAAACAAAGTTTCTGTAGCTTCGATATCTAAGACAGATTATTGTTCTCTTAAAAAGAGAGGAGAAAAAAAAAAAAACAAAAGGGGGGGAACTGCTTAGAAGCCAGAAGCATAGAAAATGTTCTTTTCACCAAACTTATGTGGGTGGGGGAGGGGAGGGGCAAGGGGGTGTTTTATGGCTTCGCTAAGACATTCTCATTCCCCCTCCTGGAGAATGATGCTGTGACAATGGGTGCCTGGTGGATGTTCTTACAGGAAATACGTTATTAAGATGCTGTGGCATCCCACTCTGGAGGGGAGAAAGAGAGTGTGAACAGGTGGCTAAGGGAGAAGACATAGATTTCTCTCAATTGCCTCAGAGTTCAAAATCCAGAATTTACATTGTGTTTGGAATCACAAACATAGACTTCTTACTGTGTTGGTTAAAGTAAAATTCATTTGCGGTTTTGATTTTAATCAATGAGCTGTACTTTCCCCCATGACTGTATGTAGTTTTAATAAAATCATTTAGAGCAAGTGGGTGCCAACTGATGTCGCAGAATCTTTTGTCTAGGCACTCCTCCAAGATGCCAATAAGTCATTTTAAAATGTATGTCAGAAATGTAAACAAACATTTTGGATTTTTTTAAACAGTAATTATTTGGAATGTTTTCATTTATCTAAATAACTATTGCTATTATGGAAAAAAAGATTAATATCATGTGTGGCATATAGTGACTTCTTAACACACACATCACGCAATCTGCAAACCCAGAAAATGTGTATATCTGTCTTTAGAAATTAGTGTTTATATCACTTACAGTGGTTTGTGAATAAAGAAAACTGGTTTGTAATATCAAAAAAATAAAAGCTTAGTCTGAAAAGGTATATGTGAGTTGGTGTTCTGAATTCTTTGGCTTCTGTGAGTTTCTTCAGGGGGTACATTCATTATCCGCACATGTGACGGCGTTTGTGCCCACCAGGGGGCGGGGGTGACCACTGCCCACGTGAGCAGTAGACTGCCCCGCCCACCAGCACACCAGGTGCCTCCTGCAGGTGCCTGGGTTTCCTGGTTCAGAGAGCTTCTCTTCCTCACTCATCTTTCCGAGGAAGTCAGTGGAACTAACCATGAATGTTTAAGAAAGAAACTGAACTAATCTTAGCTATCCCCAAGCATGGAAATGTTAATCTTTGCTTTAAAACAATACAACAACAAGAAACTGCACATTTCAAATGAATATATGACCAAGACACTAACACAACTTTCTGGGAGACCTTGGATGAGGAAGATGAAAAAAAAAAAAACTAAGTTCTAGAGTTGTTCACATTCATTGTGTTATTATGAACCAAGAATGCTGTGTTCTCTTGTTCCTTTTTTCATTTATTCCTTTAAGAATTTTATCAGGGTTGAACTATCTACCCCATTTAGTTACTTAAGAATGTCTTAATCCTATCTCATTTACTTATATTAATACTCCTAGCTAGTTGGTAACACACAGAGAGGTTGAAAAACTGTGGGGTCTGAAAGCAGATATTTTGAGTACACACCCTGATTCTGTCACTTGCTGGCTGCGACCCAGGGCAAGTTGAGCCAAAGCGCTGTGGTACAAAGAATTTATCTTTAAAAAATGTTATAATATTACGAGGATACAAACATTAGGTGACATATATTGCCTTTGCACTGGCCAACTCAGAGCTACAAGCATGTCCATCCCCCAGACAGAGCTCACCGCACCCGTTCAGTGTGAGTTTACCCAACCCCTCCTCCTCCCTGCCCAACACGCAATAAATGTTACTTCCATATGTGCATATAAGTGTTCATCAATTTGTACCAATTTAATGGTGAGTATATGTGGTGCTTGTTTTTCCATTCTCATGATATTTCACTTAGAAGAATGGGCTCCAGCTCCATCCACGATAATACAAGAGGTAGTTCATTTTTTTTTTTTATGGTTGAGTAGAACTCCATGGTATACATATACCACATTTTGTTACTCCACTCATGGATTGATGGGCACTTGGATTGTTTCCACATCTTTTCAATTGGGAATTGTGCTGCCATAAACATTCTGGTGCAGATGTCTTTTTCATAGAATGTCTTTTTTTCCTTTGGGTAAATACCCAGTAGTGATTCCACTACTGGGTGTTGCTGGATCAAATAAATGGTAGTTCTACTTGTAGTTCTTTGAGGTATCTCCATATTACTTTCCACAGAGGTTTACTAGCTTGCAGTCCCACCAGCAGTGGGAGTGTTCCTATCTCTCCACATCCATGCCAACATTCATCTAAGGCCACACAGCAAGCAGGTGACAAGGCTAGGATTCCAGAGTGTGCATCCTTAAACACGATGTGAATGTTCTCACCTAGCCAATGAGAACCTTCCACGTGAGAAGTTTTACTTTGAGTGCCACTGTCTCCCAGTCCTCTCCACACTGCAGGTTGCCTTCCTAGCAAAAATCATACCATTTCAAGTATATTTAATCATCCCTTCTCTGAAAACTCATCATATACAGGACTGCAGGTTAAAAATCAACTTTTAATGCCCTATGTCAATTGATCCTTAAAGATAGCATCACCTTATTTTATCAATGAAGAGGGATCCGATAGGTCATATGATTTGCCCAAAGGGATGTCCAGCAAGTGTACAAAGCAAGTGACACAAGAAGACCTGTCTGACCCTGAAGTCTGCTCTCTTCCAAAAATTTTGCTCCATTATTAATGACGATGATGGTGGTGGTAGTAATGTTAAACTTGGGCTTCTTGAACTCCCCTTATAAAACGTATAGATATATTAATTAAAAGAAAGAAATCACTAGCTTTATCCTCACAGGTGGTGAGAAGGAGTTTCCTAAAATATGGGTTTATAACTTAACTCCTTCCCCACTAAATGTGAGGCTATAACTGCAGATAAAGAAAACAATAGTTTACATTACAATCTCCAAAAGCAGACCCATCTAAAATAGAGATATGTATATACATTGCATGTGATGTAAACAAAATTAAAATGATGGCAGAAGTGAGCAGTTTCTGAAAAGACTCGACCAGTGGATGCAAATATTTGTCATCCTACTCCCGTCCTCCACCCGGAGTGTGGGCAGAGGTGAGAAAATAAGCCCCAGGGAAGCCCATATGTGATGCATATGCTTTGGGCATAAATAGAGGCTGTTATTTATTTTCCTGTGGCTAACTCCCGAGAGGTAGCCATAACCTCATTTCACCTATAAAGCATTTCTTAAAATATTTTAATTAAACAGAAAACCTATTTCCATGTAAAAAAAATAAAATATTATACAAATTTACAATTCAAAAGCTTGGACCACTATCTCAATCCGAATTTCCTACTTAACACCCTGACAGCCTTTATTATTTATGATGTCATCTGCAGGCTGTTTCTACTTCCTGGGGAGCAGTCAGTTTTGAAGTAAATGTAGTTCTAGAGAGCATTCATGCATGCAGTCACCCCCGCCCCATGCCTGCACTCACGTGTGCACACACAAGCAAAAGCATGTCACTGATGAGACGGTGTCCCTCCCGATGCTCCACAGACCTCCTCTTTTTTAGAACCTAGTGAGCTGGTTGAAAGATTTCTGGACCCCTCTGCTTTTAGATTCCTGAGGTTAGGATCCACCATCAACTGGGAGATACCATCCGCTAGGGAACTTTGTGATCGTGTTCATGCTTCATTCTTCCTGCAGATCCGACACTTGTAATGTCGACAGGGCCCACAAGTGTGTCTGCATGCATGTGCCTGTGTGCGTGTGGGCTGCGTGTACGCATATACACAAGCAGGTACCTATATATTGAAGTGTATTCTCAACCTTTCTCATGACAATCTGTAATTATTTTTTCACTAATAAAGTCAAGAACTAGGACTGAAGATACCATTTTCATAAGCGAAGAGATAGAACAGTCATTTTTCTTGGAAAACTTACAAAAGCTAATTTTTTATTCATACTGGATCACACACATCTTATATATCTGAGAGATTTGCATAGATATTCACAAGGTGCAGAATTTTCTGAAGGGTCTGAAATTCTCATTGTGCAATTGCTCAGGATTCAACCTGATGCTTGATATTGGACCGAGGACCAGCTTAGTTCACAGCACAAAGAGAGTCCTTCAGCTCGTGAGCAGTATCAGGGCTTCTCATCACGGCCATTTGCAATCTTAGGGGAGGTGGATTTGGGGTTGTAGAAACAGTGGGCCCCTTGGCCGTTTTGAAACATCTCCTGTGAGAGCCCAATCACAGGAGAGCCCAATCCTACCACATTTGCTGTGCACTCATCACCCCTTGGAAAACTGAAGAGGCAGCAAAACTGTGCCTCTGTGGCCTGGACCACAAAGGCTAATCTGACCACAGATAGTTAGTAAATTCCCTTCTCTGGGCAAGACTATCTCAAAAGGGCAATATTTTCCAGGTAGCAAGGTGGTATTGTGGTGAAAACACTGAGCATTCTTTTCAAACTAATAGTGTCATTTCCTAAAGAGAACAAGTGTGGTAGCTTGCATTGGGAATAAAACAAATAATAATGATAATAATAGCAGCTAACATTGTTTAAATGCACAGCCAGGCACACTGCAAAACACATATTTAATCTATGTGCATATTTATAGGCACATAAATGTCTATAATCTGTATATAAGGGGCATTTAGAACATCTCCTAACTTCTGTGTGTCAGTTACCTCATCTATAAAATGGGGATAATAACAGTATCTAATCATAGGGTTCTTATGATAATGAGATGCACTAAAACATGCAAAGCACTTAGCCTAGCATAAAGCACTTAGCCTTGTGTATTGCATTTTTCCTCTTAATTATAAATCATTTCTATATCCATACATTTAATGTATTATACATATATCCATATATATTTTATGAATTCAAATATATATAAAAAATTATATACCTTTTCTATATGACATATACTACATGCCTTTTTTATAGAGAGCTACATGCAATTGCATACATCTAAGTCTCTTTCTATACACACATGGTTACCAAATAATTTTTAATACATCATGTTTTATTTTTGTGCACGAACATAACTACAATATATACATTGTTGCACCATAAATATTTATGTTAATCCTTATAGAGCACTTAGATACTGACAGAGTGAGCAACCAGCAAACGGCACTTATTGCCATTATTAGCATTATTATCTCACTTAATCCTCACAGCCTGACAAGGTAGGTCCTACTGTTGCCCCTGTCTACCTGGAAGGAATCAGAAGTTCAAGCAAGGCTGGTGACATGCCCAGCGCATGCAATGGTAGAGCTGAGTTGTGGGCGTTGGCTGTCCCACCCCAGAGCTGTTGCAGCTACGTGCCAGACGCCACTTAACGTGTATCCTGGTACTTAATCGTCGCAGCAGCCCAGGTAAGCAATTTGCCCCACGTCACAGAGCTTAGAAGCATTTGAGCTAGGAACAAGCCCAGTGTTTTTTTTTCTTCCTTGCACACTGTACTCAGAGGTCTGGCTTTAAGAACTGCCTGGCGAGCAGTTGTTTGGATGGTGGGGTGTCATGAGGGCTCCAAGGACCAGCGTTGAGAGTGCAGCCCATCCCTCCCGCGATTATTCCTCATGAAATCGAGGGTGTGCCCGTGACTTTGACATCCAACCTCCTCGGCTGAAACAGACAGATGGTGTGGGTGTTGTGTTGCCTGAATGAAGCAAAAAGTCAGCGAGAGCAAGAGAATTCCCTAATCTCAAAAACAAAAAAAAAAAAAGAAAGAAATGAAAAGAAAGAAGAAAAGAAAAAATAATGGCTGCAGGTAGAAAATAGAAGAGCAGAGACCCAAGAAGTAGGGTAATGGTGGTGCCGTGGGCAGGTGATGGCTGTGGAGCCCACAAAATGCAAATTGGTAGCTCATCAGCATGCAGACTCCAGCAAGCTTTAAAAAGAAAGTTAAACCCCTGCCATCCCTCCCTCCCCTTAAAAAAAAAAAATCTGCCTTAAAGCAGACAGCAATAAAACTACAGGCCAGAACACGAAGCCCTCATGCTCGCATCTGGAAAGTCAAACTTTCTGCAACCACACCAGGAAGTTGTCTAGAACTGAAAACCAGGTCAGAGGCAGAGCACACATTTCCACTTTTATCTCCCCCAAACACTCCTAGACTGGTGAGCGGCATTGAAATTCATTACTGTAAGTAGGATTCCGGCACCAGCAGAACTGCTGCTCGGCTGGATGGCGCTGTCAGTGTAACAGGCTGGCTGCTGCTGTCTCCTTTTTTATTTTCCTAAATTGCATGACTAGATGATGTATTGTTCTTTCTGCTATTTCCCTTTTTTCAAAGATCTGTTCTTCTCCTCTCGCCCCAAGAACTGTGTGTGTGTGTGTGTGTGTGTGTGTGTGTGTGTGTGAAAGAGAGAAGAGAGTGAGAGAGATGCACATGCTTTATGAGAAAAAGGAAAAGGAGGAGGGAAGAAAACCCCATAAAACTTTCAATGTTAGTTGCAACATTCAAATACTGAAATTCAAAATTGTTTATGCCCTGGAAGAAAAACATAAAATCCTTTCTTCCAATCATTTTTCCATCATTTAAAAACAAAACGACTCATCTAGGCTGATAGATAGACAATAGATGCTTGATATTTTCATTATGCCATCAAAGATTTAGACAGGCAGCCTCAGGAATGGAAAAATGGACAGCAAAATGTAGCAGTGACAGGTCTATTTTCTCTTTTTGAGAAAAAAAAATTCTAGATGAACCTGAGTTTGGATTCTGCCCCTGGTGTCTTCTCCCTTCCTGGAAGCTGTGTGCTCGTAGGCAATTTAGCCTCTCTGGGACTCAGTGTTCAAATTGATGATACGCCTCCATTGGGTTTTGGTGAAAATTCAGTAAGAATGTTTAATACTGAGGGTTTGGGTTCTGGAAAAGTCACTCACCCTCCACATGGAGGGAAAAAAAATTCAACCTCCGTGTTAAAAAGTGAGACACTGGATTTTATAACTACAGGAGGGATTTCCAAGGGAGGCTGAATTTGGAAAACCAGGGAGGCTGCTCGCTTGTTAAAACTGTTCTTGGAAATTTTAATGGTGCTTTGGAGTCTGTGTGTATGCTGCTGGCAACCCCCCAGGAAACCTAAGAAGTCCATGCATTGGGTTTGAATATCTGCGATGCGTATCCACAAATGCATAGAGGCACTAAGCATCACACCCCCTTTGCCCCACGCGCACAAATCCCAGCTCTGCCACTTGGTTCTCAGCTAAGACACCCAACTACATGAAGCCCCCACGTTCTCGTTAGGAAAACAGGGGAGAAATAAAATTACCTTGAAAGCTGATTGTCAGAAAAAGGTGAGATACATGCCTAAAGTGCTCTGAACATGGAACACATGCAGTAACTATTCACCCCTCTTTCTTCCTTCCTTTGCCTCAAGGTATTTTTCAACTAGAAATTTCTGTCACTTTCTGGTTTTGAGGATTTACAGTAAAACAAAACGCTCAATGCCAATGATATTAGCAAAAACTGTGACAGACATAGATTTTAGGGTTAGACAAATTAAAATAGATCATAGAGATCCCCGATGCCACAGAAGATAGCCAAGATTCCAAACCAAACTGGACTCACAGAGAAAGATGTAGCTGCATATTTGGTAAACTTTTAAAAATGCCAGCCTTTTGAGTCCTCAGCCACCAACTTGGTTTCTCCTCCAGCAGAACACCGTATCCACCCACGTCCATATGCATCTGGATTCAGGTTGGAGAGGGGAACAGAATCAATCCAATTCCCAAAGGCAGCTTGCAGCAGCAACATTTACCCTTGGGATAAGAGGTCACATCTCAACCCTTAGACTTCCCGATGGGTTATAGCCATTTTCTGTAATACCCTAGCCCCTAACCTCTAAATTGCTGGATGCCAGTACCATGAAGGAAGCAAGTATTCTTGACTTGACAACATTCACAAGGATGCTGTGACTAAGCCCAAGGTGTAGGATGCTGGTGGCTATGGAAACTGAACCTACCTCCTAAGACTGGACCATTGGATATGCACAGGTTTTTACAAGATATGAGTTAACTTCCAACATTTGAAAATGGGGAGATTTTACAGAATTTGTCTCTTGAGAAGCGAGAAGTTTTGGAGCACAGAGCCCACATTCTCTCCTGGTAACAGGCAGCTGAAGCTAAGGAGAAACTGCCTCCTTAAGACAGGAGAGCCCTCCAGTCCTCCTTAAGCTCAACTCTCTTCCAACCAGCCAGGAACTCAACTAGGTGCTGAGTTGAGAGATATCTGGTCTCAGGGCAGGTTTATTGGACAGAGATATCTAACCACATTGGCAGAGAGAGGAAAGAGCCAAAGAAGGTCATTTTGTAGATGTATGGTCACTTAAAGCCATCCTGCCTAGACAGTGCGAAGGGGAGGGGAGGGAAGGGGTGGGGAGCAGAGGAGAAGGAGGAAGGAGGGAGGAAAGGGAAGAGAAAGGAAAAGGCTGGAAAACTCTCTTCCCACTCTAATATTATAGGTTTGGATATGTAACAAATTCATGATTTACTTCTTCTCTAGTGATTTACATATGGACTTATTACATTTTTAATTTTTTTAGTCCATGTTTGATTTTGATTTTTTTCTTAGCCTTGCCATCTCTGGTGTAGATTCCCTTCATGCTTTCAACTAGCACTGTCCAACAGAAATATAATGCAAGGTACATATGTAATTTTAAACTAATAGACCTGCCAAAAAAGTAAAAAGAAAAATAGGTGACAGTGACATTAATTTTAATAATATATCTTGCTTAACTTAGTATACCAAAAATATCATTTCAGCATGTTACAAATATAAAAATATATTAAAGAGAAGTTTTACATTCTCTTCGTCACACTAAGTCTTTGGTATCTGGGGTGCATTTCACACTCACAGCCCATCTCAGCTTGGACCAGCCACATCTCAAGTGCTCAAAAGCAACACCCAGCTGGGGCCTCCCACATTGGACAGTATAGCTCCAGAATGTTCTAGAACTTTCTTGGCCACTTTACCTCTAAATCTCACCATCACCTAAGTCTCAGGAGTAAGACCACAATAATTCAGGCTGATCCCAGGGGTGATGCTGACACCTCACTGGCCGTGTCACTGTGATCAGAGTCTGACTGAGTGCAGACTGGTCCTTTGCCTCCATACGGCTCAGAAAGGCAAACACAGGCTCATCTCCACTGACACCTATCCTGTAAGGCAGCCAGACATTCATTTACTTTACTTCTTGTTATCTCTGATGCTTAGATTCTTGAACAATAACCCAGCACAGGGTGTGGCCAAGACGGCCAACTAGAGACATAGCTTGTTGGACTATCCTGGCAGAAGTGTTGAGGGTTGGGCTGATGAGAACAGAAAGTGATTACTGCTTGGAAGTGGACTACAGGGACACATACCAGTGGAGTCCAGGGACGTCACCAGGAAGACTGTGCAGCTGAGAGAGAGGAGGACAGAAAAAAGAAATCGGTGGCACAAACCAAAGCCAGGGAGTTCTGGAGCCCCGGGAAAGGGTAAGAGGTCTTCCCTCTCCCCACCCAGGTGCCTCAGGCCAGCAACAGGACACAGGGCTCTCATCCTGCTGGGGAGTGCCACAAGGGACCAGAGAGCCAGCATCCCTGCATCTGGGCACCTCCTCCTCCACACTCCCTCCGCTCCTGGCATCTCAGAAAGTAATTTTGGCTCCAGCCAGCCTGTAGCTGTGTGACCACACATGCCGCATAGCAACTACCAAAGCACTTTGCGCTGAGAGACTTGGCTCCCCACAATGGGGGCGCATTCTCAGCCGAACCTGCCTCAGAGAGCATAGCCACAGCCCTGGCAGCTTGGAGAGGAAGGCAGGACATGGTGTCCCCTGAACACCAGAGTGGTGCAAAGAGACCACAGCCCCTCCGCTCACCATAGCAGCGGCTAGAGTCCTCTGTGCTGAATGACCCGCTTCCAGTGCCGGGGGTGCGTCCCTACCCAAGCCGGTGGTACAGCCGCAGTTTGCAATCTTCCTGCCCACAGGCATTTGGAGGGTTCGTCTACAGCCGGTGCAGACAGTGGGGCAGGGAGGCTTAGGGGAGAGGTCCCAGTTCTAGGGACTGGTGACAGGAGAGAGCCCTTACCCATCACGAGGGTGTGGAGAAGCACAGGACAGTAGGGGGCTGTAAGCGCGCTCCATACCAACCCCCCACCTCACCCAGCACCACCATATTGGAGTAGGCTGTGGCACTGAGACTGAATTTGCATAAGTACTGGTTCCCATGGCAACCAAATGCCTTGGGTGCCACAGGCTGAATTGGAGCAGCTGCCCCCCCCCCACCCATTACTCACTTCAATAGGGAGTGCAGCTTGATCCAAGAGTTTTCTGGAGCTGCCATTATTCCTCTGGTGGGAGTATCCCCCTGGCGGAGACCTCTGTGAATAGAGAGGCCCACCTGCCTTGCCTTGGGGTCTAGGGGCAGAAAAGGGGTACACAATTGGAGTTCCCCGATCTGTCAGCATCACACAGAGATGCACGCCAGTGGGTCAGACACATGCACTGTGGGGAAACTCGAGAGCCCGTCTTGGGCAGAGAGCAAACACAAGGGACTGATCTGAGGGGAAAGTGCCCAGGCTTGTGGACAGGGACAGAAAAAGCCTGGCGAGGGGCCTCAACAATCACACGATTACACTCTCCCATCAGGAGCAGCCCCCAGGCTTGGAGAGATAGCCCTGAACACCATACCAGCGGCTCCCCCTAGCAGCCAGATAAGCAACCTCTGAGCACTGTAGAGGCTCAGCAAAGCCCCACAGGCAGGCTCTCACACCCCAGCTATGATCTGTCTTGCTCCTCCCCTCACCTCAAGGTGGGGAGTAGGGTCCAAGCAACCCCTGGGAGCTACAAGGCCCCTCTAAAAGCTCGGGACATTCATATGCCCCAACTGGGGGACCAGAACCTACAATGGGCACAATAGGTTACCTCAGTGGCTGGCTCCTCCACACAAACTACAATCAATGACAGTGGGAACAAGCCCATAGCTAAACATAGTGCCTTCCATCTTAAGCTATTAGGGAGCATGGGATTTGTACCCCCAAGTACAATGTACCAGCCTGGAGCTTAAGCTTGGGTACCAAACTCACTACAACTCCATTGGGAAGAGGTGAAGACAACAGGCCAGAGGTAAACCCAAGGGGTTCATCAAACCTGCTAAAACACCCCAAAGGCAATTCAGGACCAGCATTCCTCTCCCTGACAGAGTCATGGACGGATCTTTGGGGACTTGAAAATGGGACCATAACCCAGTCCTAGCACCCCCAGCTCTCAAATGAGAGGCCAGATGAGAAGAAATCAGCAAAAGGACTCTGGAAACATAAAAAATCAAAGAGAAAAGATGCCCCCAAAAGAAATCAATAGCTCCTCAGCATTGGATACCAACCTAAATGAAATGGTTAAAATGACAGATTAAGAATTTTGTATATGGGTTGTAAGAAAGCTCGATGCAATACAAGAGAAAATAGAAATCCAACACAAAGTAGTCACAAAAACAAGGCAGGAAATGAATGAAAAATTCTCTAAAGAAATCAAAGTATTAAAGAAAAACCAAGCAAGTTCTGGAAATTAAAAATGCATTCAAGGAATTACAAAACACAGTGGAAACTCTTAAAAATAAGCTGGGTCACAGAAAAGAAAGAATCTCAGAGCTTCAAGATAATACTATGAGCTAAACAAATCAGTCAAAGAGAAAGAACACAGAGACAAGAGGCATGAACAAAACATAGAAGAAATGTGGAATTGTATAAAGATGCCAAACATAAGAATCATAGCCATCCCTGAGGGCAAAGAAGAAAATACGCAATGGTTGGATAATGTACTTGAGGGCATAATTGAAGCAAATTTCCCTGGCCTACCTAGAAATCTAAATATCCAGATACAAGAAGGACACAGGACTCCCGGGAGATTCAATGTGAAAAGGCAATCACCACATGACACAGTTATCAGTCTGGCCAAAATAAACATGAAAGAATCACTCCTAGGAGCAGTAAGGTGAAAACAGCAGGTAACCTACAAAGGAAAACCTAACTACAGACTTCTCAACTGAAACCTTACAAGCCAGAAGGGACTAGGGACCAATCCTCCATCTTCTAAAACAGAATAATGGCCAGCCTAGAATGCTGTATTCTGCAAAACTAAACTTCTCATATGAGGGAGAAATAAAGACTTTCCCAGACAAGCAATCACTAAGAGAATTTGCAAAGACTAGACCTGCCCTGCTAGAAGTACTCAGACCTGCATTATATACTGACCAGCACAATAGACACTCACCCACCGGTGTAAAATTACCCAAAAGCTAAAGTCCATGACCCAGATTCCACAATGGCTCAAGAGAAAGACAAAATAAGAGTCTACTCAACAGGATGAATAAAAATTCACTCCGCATATCAATTACATTCAATAAATGTGAATGGCTTGAACTGCCCATTGAAGATACATAGACTGGCTGAATAGATAAAAATGACAAGCCAAGGATCTGCTGTCTCCAGGAAATGCATCTAACCCACAAGGACTCATTCAGACTCAAGGTGAAGGAACAGAAAACAATATTGCAGGCAAATGGAAACCAAAAGAAAGCTGGTATCGCCATTCTCATATCAGATAACATAAACTTTAAATCAACAGAAGTAAAGAAAGGCAAAGACGGTCACTATATAGTGGTGGAGGGAAAAATACAAGATGATTTAATAATCATAAATATTTATGCACCTAGCATAGGAGCACCCAGATACATAAAGCAAATCCTGCTTGAGCTAAACAAAATGATAAACAGCAATGCCATAATAGCCAGGACTTCAACACCCCACAGACAGAACTGGACAGATCCTCCAAACCAGAAAATAAGCCAAGAAACAATGGACTGAAACAGAACTCTAGAAAAAATAGGCCTAACAGACAGCTACAAAACATTCCACCCAAATAACACTGAATATAATTTCTTCTCTTTAGCTCATAGAACTTTCTCTAAAATTGATCACATCTGAGGCCACACAACAGACCTCAACAAATTTTTAGAAAATAGAAATCATACCATGTATCTTCTCAGATCACAGTGGAATAAAATTAGAGATCAATTCTAACAGAAACACTCACCTCTACACAAAGTCATGAAAATTAAACAATCCATTGCTGAGTGACTATTGGGTCGAGGAGGAGAGCCAGGTGGAAATCAAAAGATTCTTCAAGCTAAATGATAACAGGGACACAAGTTATCAAAATCTGTGGGATACAGCAAAAGCATTCCTGAGAGGAAAACCAATAGCATTAAATGCTCACATCCAAAAGACATAAGGATCACAAATCAACAAACTAATGAAGCATCCCAAGGAACTGGAAAAGGAAGAGCAAAGCAGTCCTAAACCCAGCAGAAAACAAATAACCAAGGTCAGAGCAGAACTACATGAAATCAAAAATAAAAGATTGAAAAGATAAAATTGACAGCCCTGTTGCTAGATTGACCAGAAGTAGAAAGAAAAGGATTCTAATAAGCTCAATTAGAAATGCAAAAGGAGAGGTCACAACAGATATCATGAAAATACAAAATCATCATCTTTGGATACTATAAAAATCTCTATGCCCAAAAACTTGAAAACATGGAGAAAATAGACAAATTCTTAGAAACACAACCTCTGTAGGCTCCATCGGGAGGAAACAGAATTCCAGAACAGGCCAATATCAAGCACTGAAATTGAAACAGCAATAAGAAATCTTCCAATAAAAAAAGTCTTGGACCAGACAGGTACACACCTAAATTTTACCAAACCTACAAAAGAAGAACTGGTAACTACACTGCAGAAATTATTCCACAACACTGAGAAGGATGGATTCCTCCCCAACTCACTTTATGAAACTGATATCACCTTGATACCAAAGCCAGGAAAAGATGCAAAAAAAGAAAACTATAGACCAATATCCCTTATGAATATAGATGCAAAAATTCTCAATATCTCCCTTCAAATTAACTCAAAGTCAATTGATGATAAATCAAATACCCCTATCACAGAGTGATATCCCATCATAGGCTCCTCCCACACTCAAGAGGAGGAGATTATACAAGGCATGTTCACCAGGGTGCAGGAATCGCAGAAACCACCTTTGAAGGCTGCTCACTGCACCTCATAAATCTGCTTATTTGTATCAACAAACATCGCATGTGCTCACTATTAAACTGGAACTAACTGATAAGCACACATGTGCATAGCGGGAAATACATCTCAAAGGAAATCAAGCAGGGGGGTGAGGGGAGGAGGGGATGGGCAAAAACCTATCCAGTGGGTACAGCGAACCCTATCTGGGTGGCAGGCACACTTTCAACCCTGACTCAAACATTACAAAAGCGATTCATGTAACCAAGACATTTGTACTCCCATAATACTTTGAAATAAAATTTAAAAAAATGTAAAAAGCATCATTGCCTGTGTCATAAGAACCATTTTTTAAATTTTTTTATTGATACATAATAATTGTACATATTCATAGATTACCATAATAGCCATTTTATCTCTAATTCTGAACTTTCAAGGTAGGCAAAGCCATCTCTGCTTTCTGGATGAGAAAAGCAAGACACACAGAAGTCTAAGAGGAGGCTGCACAGCTACTAGAAATTGGTGAAGCCAGATTAGAAGCCTAGTGGTTTTTTTTAAATAGCAGAGGTTTGAAAGTGCCCCCCAAGCCACACTGAACTGTCTCTGCTATCGCATTCTCAGGACTTTCCTAATGGGCCACGTGACCTTTAGAGCCACAACAAACATAAGCCCTTGTATTAGTTATCTGTTGTCATGTAATAAATTACCTCCAGGCTCAGCATCTTAAAATAACAAACATTCATTATTTCACAGTCCCTGTGAGTCAGAAACCCAGGTGGCTCAGGTGCTCCCAGGAGGCTGCACTCAGTGTTGGTCAGGGCCACAGTCACCTACAGGCTGGCTGGGGAAGGATCCATTTCCCAGCTCACTCACAAGGTCATTAGCAAGATTCAGGTCCTTTCAGACTGTTGGAGCAGGGCCCGAGTTTCCTGCTGCCCGTGGCCTAGAGGCCTGCCTTCCTTGGTTCCTAGCCACAAAGCCCTAAGCACAGGGCAGCTCACAATCTGCCAACTTGCTTCATCACAGAGAACAAGTGAAAACAGCCAAGATGCCCCCAGGTGGAAGCCACATATTTTGTAACCTGTTCTCAGAACCGACATCCTATCACTCTTGTCATATTCTGAGAAGAAAAGCCGCTAGATTCAGCCCACACACAAGGGAAAGAGATTACACAAGGCTGTCAACACCAGGAAGCTGGGATGTGGGGTTGCAGTATGTAAGAAGCCGCCTACCGCAGTCTCCAATAACTGGGACGGTTGCAATCAATGCAGGATCATCAACATCTTGAGGATTCCCCAGGGCTTCTATTTTCCCTTTTTCTCAATGCATGATGCAGTTTTATTATGAAACCATGCAGAACACATGGAAATAAAATTAAGTGAAGCAACTGAGGAAGCCTTTCCATTTCAAGGAAATGCCACATAGAAGAGTCATAAAACGTCTTTCTTGACTCGCAGTTTCACAAACAGCTCAGGGTGATAAATGCAGGAAGAGCAAGCTAAGCAGACAGCTACAACCACTCCAATTTCCACCCAACCTGCACAGCCTAGTAGAGGAAGCCTAACATCATCTCAGTTCTAAATTCCTTTTAGGTAGCAACGTCAATGTCAACAACAGGTTAGGCATGGAACACTTACTCTGTCTATAATAACCTCTCCTGAAGTCAATAAATGCCCAGGTTGACCTTTTCATTTATAATCCAAATTGTGCCCTTTCATTTGTTCCACAAAGCTCTTCTGAATTCCTCCCTGGAACGTTCCAAAGGGAACGTCTCCCTGTCTACAGTTTCTGTTTCATTTTTATAAGGCTTTTCTCATAACGTTCACGAGGGGTGAACACCACCGTTGGAAGAAACACCACGAGCAGTGAAGACTTGGATGGGACCTCAAATCTACAGGATTGGACGCGGTGCTCTTGGCTTCCCCCACACATTTGACCATCCTCTTCCTCCTTATATATATTTGTCTGGACAATATCCTGACCTACACATTTTCACCTGACTTCATTTTACGATTTCTGAAAACTAGCCTTCAGACTTTCTGCTGCTTAAATAAAGATTCCCTTTCTGATCAATACAGCCCACTCGATACCTTACCCAGCAGATTCTCAGTACATCAAAGTCGAAAGAGAGCTTAAGGCATTTTTTCCCCCTCAAAATGTGGTCTGTGGGTTGTCCGCATCGGAATCACCTGGAGAGCCTGCTAACAAGGCAGCTCTCGGGGTCCCTCTGCAGACCTGCAGAGCCCGGGTAGCTCGCGTTGGACCCAGGTGATTGGCATGCGGCATAGAATTAAACTCTAACACCGTAGATTTCAACTACGAGGCCCTCAAACCTGGCCGCGCACCAGAAGCAGGTGGAACGCTTTTACAAAATACCCGCGCCCGAACCTCATCCGCAGGGGTTCTGATTGCATTGATCTGGGCGGGACTTGTTATTCACTGTAGTCACCTTGCTGTACAATAACTAGATCACCAGACGTCTGTCCTCCTGTCTAACTGACACTTTTGTGTCTTTGGACCAACAATTCCCCTTTCCCCACCAGCCCCGTCCCCCAGCCTCTGGTAACAACCATTCTACTGTCTACAAATTCAGATATTTAGATTCCACATGTAAGTGAGATTACGCAATATTTGTCTTTCTGGGCCTGGCTTGTTTCACTTTAGTATCAGAGTGAAGAGACAACCCACAAATTGGGAGAAAATATTTGCAAAACATATATCCAAAAAGCGTGAAGCACAGCCAAAGCTCAGCGAGAGGCGCGGGAAGGGGGCCCGGAGGGAAGCCCGCGGGTGACTGGTGGGGAGGGGTTGGGGAGGGGGGCTCAGGGGGTGCCTCTGGGGAGGGAGAAGGACGGGGAGCGCCATAAACTCACCCGGAAATCAGGTCCCCGAAGGTGCGACCTGGAGTGCTGTGAAGTAGCTCCCGTGGCCGCTACACTGATCTTGCAAGCTTACGTTTGCGTGCAGTCACTAACACGCCAGCTCACGCTATGCAATTACCCTCAGGTGATGCGGGCCTGCTGGGCCGGCCAGGTCCCGCCTCTTCCCCTTCCTCCCAGGGCACAAAGCGTTCCTGCAGCACCCTGTGCAGGCCCTTAGTGTAGCTCCTACCGTATGGTCAGTTTCCCTTCGCTAGACGGCTGCGAGAGCCTTAAAAGACAGAGATGGAACCGCTGTGTCCCAACCACCTAAGATCAGGGCCACAGCGAAACCTCATAAATGCAATAGCAATGAGGAATTAAAATATATATATATCTCAGAGAAGGGGCTCCCATCCAAAATATACACGGAACTCAGACTACTCAATAATAAGAAAACAACCCCACTAAAAAATGGGCAGAGGACCTGAATAGACATTTCTCAAAAGAAGACATATAAAAGGCCAAACGGGTATACAAAAGGCTCAACATCACATTACAAGAAATACAAATTAAAACCAAAATGAGATATCGCCTCACACCTATCAGAATCACTATTTTCAAAAAGATGCCTGCCGTGCGAGGTGACTCCCACCTGGAAACCCAGCGCTCTGGGAGGCTGAGGCAGGAGGATCGCTGGAGCTCAGGAGTTCGAGACCAGCCTGAGCAAGAGGGAGATCCCATCTCTACTAAAAATAGAAAAATTAGCCAGGTATCGTGGCACGTGACAGAACTAGATTCTGTTTCAAAAAAAAGAAAGAAAGGAAGAAAAAAGATGCAAGATAACAGGTGTTGGCGAGGAGGTAAAGGGAACACTTTTACATTGTTGATGGGAATATAAAGTGGTACAGCCATTTTGGAAAACAGCATAGAGGTTCCTCATTACGCTTAAAATAGAATTACCGCATGATCCAGCAATTCTACTCCTGGGTACATATCCAAAGAAATTGAAATTGGTCTGTTAAAGAGATGTTTGCAATGTAAAAGTTGAAATACACTCGTGTTCATTGCAGCATTATTCATAATGGCTACAATATGGAAACCACCTAAGTGCCAATCAACAGATGAATGCATTTAGAAAAGGTGGAATACTGTTCAGCCTTTAAAAAGAATGAAATTCCGTTATTTGTGACAACAGGGATGAATCCAAAGTCTATATTCTTTCTACGGTCCTATAAGCCCAGGCTGATGCTAACAGGAACTTTCTACTCTCCAAGAGAACTCAAAAGCTGGGGTACTAAAAATTGGAATGTAGAGCACAAGTTGTCTACTGTGGTCAATATTTATCCTATACTCAAGACTAATCACAGAAAAGACTTTCCATATAATGTTATACGAGTGCAGGTCCATCCAACTGCAGAGGCAGAAACTTAACTCAGGTTGGCTCAATAATGGCAACACAAATGTGGGCAAGAGGGACTTCTTGGTATGCAATGTTGTCAGAGCTCTCTCCTTCCTTGTCTCTCGGCTGTTTTACTTTATGTTCAGTCTATACATATATGTATTTTCCTTTTTGAAATTGGCTCCCACCATTTGCTGGGGTAGTTGCCATCTGGCAGCCTCAAGCCAATATTTCTTTCGCTTAGAAAACCCAGCTAAACAATTAGCTTTTTTCTCCCTGGGACCATGTAGCGTCTGCCAGGGAAAGATTCTGACTGGTCTTCCTTGGGCCAATCACGGTGCCTGGGAGGGGGAGAGAACTCTAATTGGCCAGGTTTGGGTCAGCGTCATTAAAGAGGTTTCCATCCTCATCACATGAGACGAGAGATGACCCTCCATGAAATATGGGTGGCATTGCCAAAAAAAGAAAATGTCCCAAGTAGATAAAAATTACAGATGTATGAACGCTGTAGTCCATGACCTTGAACTTCAGCCCTGGGGCTTGCTGGCATTATCAAAATCAAAACTTCATCCCAGCTGTGAACGGTGCAATACTATTAATGTAATACTTCTTGTCCTCCCCAAACTTTTCTCTTCCACCTCTGTGCTCAGTGGCACGTGATAAGCTGGTAAAATTGGGGAAGAAACACCATAAGTAGGACTCCAAAGCCTAGTTGAAATTTAATTTTCTCAACATAACCATGACTGTAGCCGTTAAGAGTAAGTATTCTCCCCATATGGGAAAGTGCTGAGCTAATTTCTGAAACCTTGAAGAAATGAAGACCAGAGACATTGCCCATCCCGAAATCATTCTTTTTTAGTTTGGCTGCCTGCTGAGCTAATGACCCACTGACTGGGTTTTAGGCTTTTGAAACCCGAGTTCTAACATCAAACTTTCATCTCAGCGATAGCAGCCTGTCTCTAATGAATTTTTTATTTGTTTACTCATTGCTTCTCTGGGATATAAAAGTAACACTCATCTTTTTAATATGAAAAATAAAACTTTAAATCAGGGCCTAATCCAATGCCAAACTGTTTAAATTCACTACCTCCAAGACCGCTCCACTTCTGCTCTGAAACAGCAGAAGATAGTACTATGGGGAAAGAGTGACATGTCGTATGTATGTTCTTCTTCTTCCTCTTCTTTTAATCCTTTTGTGAGCCTAGAGGTAAATTATTCATGTCAAACTGTGCACTGTACAGCGTATGAGTTCCAGGAACACATCCACCGTGCAGCTGTGCTCCCTCCTAAGGAGGCTCAGCTCTCAAAGACTTCACGTCTTCTCTCCTCTGCCCTGTAAGCCCAGTCTGTTTGCTCTTGGGGATTTAGAAACCATCAAGAGGAGAAAGTGTCATACAGAGCACTGTGGCGTGAGGGTGTCTAAGTGTCACTCGAGGGAAGACTTACACCTCAGGGCTGCTCAGAGGGCCAGGAGTGTACTCAGCTAAACTTCTGGACTTTGTTTCCTAGCCTTCCACACATGCAGTGGAAAAATAAAATACAGTAAATAAAATACGACTGGATAAGGGAAGAGCCACCAGGTTGTGAGATTGACAGAAACAAAGTGGTGATGACCTTGGGCCAGGGTGGGACTGGTGGGAGACCAGGAGAGAAGCTGCAAAGAGCACAAGGAAACCCTTGAGGGTGCTGGATATGTTCACTGGCTTGAGGTGGGTGATGGTTTCAGTGGTGTGAACGTAGGCCAGAACTCATTGAATTATAAACCTTGTGTGCAGTGTATTTTATGTCAATTATGTATCAATAAGTCTGCAAATACACATGTGGATGCACACACACAAACACAGGCGATTTGGAATCAGAGCAACTCATCTTTGACCCCCAACTCCACACATATTAATTAAGCATATAGCTATGAACATACAACTTTATCTCTGAGGCTCAGTTTTCTTAGCAGAAAATGGGGCTAACAATTACTTCGTGGGGTTGTTGTGAAAATCAGTGAGATACCAAAATCCCTTTGTATGACCCTTAGTGTTCATACAAGGAAGTATTTGATAAACTATCAGTTAATTTAAACTCTCTTTCTCTGTCTCTTTCCTTACCCTATCCACCATAACTTAGGTATATTTCTCCATATTTCTCCTGGGGATATTTTTCTTCGTATCACGTCAGTCCCTAAAAGTTCAAGGATCTACCAATAACGCAAAAACACGCCTGCTAACATATAGATGTTAACACTGACAGATGGCAGTTTGGCCGCGAATGTTCCCATGCATTGCATACATCTCTGATTTATGTAATCTTTCAGAAGTTCTACAGCATGGATTAAATGCATGCCCCCATTCTGAACCTTATCCAACTCATAAAAGCCTTCATAAGCACGGTATGTGCTTTCCAGAATGTCCCAGGGGCAGGCTTTTTATAGAATCTGATTATACCACCTTCATTCATGCACAAATATACTGCTTTCTAAAAATTTCACGAGGTGGCTTACTAAGAGTGATATTTTGGAGTTGATTGTTCACTCTGTTTGAAATAAAAATTTATATGTAAATAATAATGCATTTGCCTGGCATTGATCTTTATTAAGATCTGCTAGAACAACGTATGCCAAGTTTAACTGGGATTTCACAAGCATATAGCATAGGTTCAAGGCAAGTATTTTGGAGTCTGATAAATCAGATATCAAATCCTGGCTTCCCCAGTACCTCCCTGTGTGACTCTGGAGAATTCATAAACCTAAGCTTCCTCCTGTGATAAAATGGGGCTGTGGTGAGCATTAAGTGATATAACCCTATTTATAGGCTAAAAATGCTATGTGGCTGCTGAAGGATGCAGGAGACAGACCTACATCACACCCTCCAATGTGCCCTGGTCCTATCTATAAAAGCAAGACCAGGCGCCAATTTAAATCCAGGGATGCATATTCATTGGCTCCTCTTTAAAAATATACTGTCAATGTATTCTATTAACACCATATTGAAAGCACTTCCCAAATGAAGCCCAAGCGATGTCATAGGCAGCTGGAGAAATCCCCATTCTCTGCAGGCCCCCTTGGCAGCTCCGTACCTTGTGAAGGTAGATCCAGCAGGATAGACACTTCCAAGAAACCACACAGGAGAAAGTAAGTTTTTGTTACACTCAAGTTGGAGCTTCTCTTTCAGTTCTGCTTCTTCCTTCCACTTCAGGATGGGCAATACTTAAAATCCCTTGTGTGCACTTGTTTGCAACAATGGTGACCCCACGGCAACCCACTGTCCCCAAACTGTGTGTAAAACGAAGTGACCATTGATAGATGAAAAAAAAACAAAAAAAGACTCTTGAAATAAAGATTGTAATGCAATACAAATGTCCTAATAGGAACCTTTCCCCTATCTCCTACAAGAGCCTATTGTTTTCAAAATACCTACTGGGTGATAACAGGATTTGTAATCTTATCTGAATTCAAGAGGCTTGCTTGGGACGGGGACCACTGATCAAGTATCAAATCCCCAATGACCCTGGGGATGCCACCTCCCATTTATAAACTTAAGTTTTCTTCTATGATAAAATGGGATAAATAAGACTACAAAACCCCACAGGCTATGGAGAGAATTAAATGGCACAATAAATAAAGTTGTTAGCGCTATGCTTCACACACACCTGGGGTGCAATAAAACCTATTGCTGTTATTGCTGTCATGATTATTTTTGCTCCAGGTACTTTTCTACAGCCTGATAAATTTGGGGTGTGTATGTGAGGGGGGTGTGGAGACTTCTAACAGGAAGGAGACAGTCTTGACATTCCTGGCTTCAGAGAGGAGAGGCAGGTTGAAGAGTTTTGAGTTATCTAGCTCATTGGTTATGTACATTTATTTTTTTCCTGGCTCCCTGGCATGGCTCTCCACTGGGACAATGTTTTTTCTACTGACAAATTTCCAAAGGTAATAGGGAAAAAAATTGAAAGAAAAAGAAAAAAAAATGTACTATTGCTGAAAATTGTTGCTGAAAAAAAAAAAGAGAGAGAGAGAGAAAGACTTCATTGAAAGCCTGGAGGCATTTCAGAACCGATGTAATCAAATGCATGTCTCTGCTCCTGGATCAGAGTGTCTGAGATATAGTGTGGGCTGGCCAGTGGGTGTGGGGACAAAGGAAAATTCCACAGAACTTGAAGAGTTATGTGTGTTTTATGTGCTATTTTCATGTCTCACGTTGAGCACTCTCTTAAAATGCAGGATGATAGGTTTTTCTGAGCCTCTCTGCTTAGCTGAAAACCAAATAGAACGGTACTTACTTCCTGTTCAGTTCCTAGCTTAATGACGGGGAAAAAAGTTGTGACCTCACCACACCTGATCTGCCACTTGCCTCTCGAAGACTCAGTTTCTGTATTTAAAAAATGGGGATAGTAATGACACCTGTCTCATAAGATTATTTAGGGAAGTCAATGAAGCACCTTCTGCATAAGAAAGGTGGTGTTAGGCTTGGCAAAGATGGTGTTGAGCATGCTTTAGCCATTGTCCTTATCAGAAGGGATAAGACATCTTAGGACCACCCACATGACAAAGAATCTATTCTGACTCTAACAGAGACTGAGCCAAAATTTAGGATGAGCAGCACAAAGTTTAAAAACTACCTCAAATTGCCCAAAGATATTTTGTTATTTTACTGATGCATAAATAAAACCCAAAATGCGTGCATGTGTGTGCCAGAGAGAGAAAGAGAGAGAGAGGGAATGTCTCACATGAACTAAGACTCAACCTAAATAATTTCCAGAACTCCTAAAGTCGAATCAATTACCATGCTCTAAAAAATCAAACTCAAGCCAGATATTTGGTTCAGTTTCTAATTTGTTGACCTGGTATCATTTTCTCAAATTGACTTTCTCTACTAAGAAGCAAAACAAAAAGAAAAATGAAAGTAAAGAAATAATTAAATAAGCAAATTTCTCTGTGACTAAATTTTCTTCCAAGTGAACGTTTCATGACGGAAGTTTTTTTCTGGATGAAACCTTCCACTCTTAGTCCTTGAAATATTCCTTTACTCATTCAATAATTTTTGTTAATTAATTACCGACAATTGTAGGTCCAACATGGTACACATACCTTTAATAATATGGCCCCGTTCAATCCCTGCGGTCCTCTCTCATACATCTCAGTATTCATTTGTACCAAATAATAACTTAATTTACCCAGTGTTGGAAGTCTTATTTTTACCCAGACCCATTTTACATTGCTTACATACATAATACATTCTTGTGCAGTGTTAAATTCTCAACTTTGAACTATTCCAAAGAAAATAGACTAAGTGACTTGAATAGAAGTAAAAGACTTCATTTAGCTAATGCGTTTCAAGTACCACTTAGATCAGGCATCTCGCCTAGTCAAAGCAGGGTTGGAAGTTTACAAGAGAGTGGCATATGTCTTTAGATCCATGTGGTTCATGGAACAGCTTTTGATCTTTAACTTCTGTGAAACTTGTAGTGGAATGGTTGGGATGTGGTTGCAGGTTTTTATGCCTCTTGCTTTGGAGTATTAGGAATCTCATTCCGGTAACTATCCTAACAGTGCTATAGAGAGCTTGCAACTCTCCTATGGTCACGTCCTCACATGGCCTCTTGCTGGTATTTGTGGGGAGTGGAGGCGGGCAGAGAGACATTCTGACTCTTCATCTTTTTAGAAAGACACTAATTCCATCATGAGGATGCCTCTCTTATGACATCATCCAAACCTAATCTCCTCCCAAAAGTCCCTCCTCCAAATACCATCACTTTGGCGATTAGGGCTTCAACACATGAATTTGGGGGGAATATAAACATTCAGTCCATAACACCCATTGTTCATAGCAGTTTTATTCATATCAATCCAAAATTTAAAACTTCCCATCAACAATGAATGAATATAATAGAATTCTACATATAAAGGAATATTACTCAGCATTATAAAGATATAAATGTCCGAGCATGGTGGCTCACACCTGTAATCCCAGAACTTTGGAAGGCTGGGGTGGGAGGATCCCTTGAGCCCAGGAGTTTGAAACTAGCCTGGGCAACATAGCAAGACCCCTGTCTCTACAAAAAAAATTTTTAAAAATTAACCAGGCTTGGTGGTGCACGTCTGTAGTCCCAGCTAGTTGGGGGGCTAAGGCAGGAGGATCGCTTGAGCCCAGGAGTTGGAGGCTGCAGTGAGATATGATCACACCACTGCACCCCAGCCTGGGCAACAGAGTGAGATCCTGTCTCCAAATATATATATATATATACATACACACACACACACACATATATATATGGTACAAAAATAAGGATGATTCTTTAAAAATATATTAAGTAAAAAAGCCAGACACCAAAGTGTACATACAGTATGATTCCATTTATATTAAATTTTAAAAGAGGGAAAGGAAATCTGCAATGATGGGAAGGAGTTCAACGGTCTCTCTGGGGTTGTGGATGACAGGCATTGACTAGGAAGGTGAATAAGGAAATGTTTCAGGTATACCCCATACAGGTGAATTTGTCAAATCTGGCCAATCACAAACTGTGTGTTTCGTTGTATGTAAATCATACCTAAAAAAACCACCCTGGCATCCATTTAAAAGGCATTTCAGTCAACTGCAAATGATTCACCCTCAGAAGAATCAAAATATCATTTCTTCACATTGGTTTGCAATATTAATCTCCTTTTTCCAGATGAAGAGATGGACAAAGTGGGTGGTGTTTAGAATAATAAAATAGAGTCAGAGGGTCAGAATGTCACACCAAGGGTGGGGCAAACGGTGGGAAAAAGGAGACTCCCACTTTGGAGGTAATAGTCGTTCTGTGTGACTCTGGTAGTAGCTGTACCCATCAGTGTGAACTCTTGCTGGAATAGGGCAAGTGAATTCAATTGGCACCCAAGTTCCCAAGTCGAAGACAAGTCACATGCCTTGTTGATTGGAAATCCTCATTCTGTCTTCAGATGACCTATAGCAAGACTCTAATGACCCTTCCATATGATTCCCCCTTTGCCAAGGAATTGTAAAGAAGAGAAATCAAGGTACTAAAGTTCAAAGGAACCCACTATAGACTGGGGAATAGGGACTGTACAAGATTTAGGATCCTGTTCACGCCCAGGATGACTTATCTGGCTCTGAGCATGCACTATTAAAAAAAATGCAGTGCAACGTTCACACATTAGTTATGAGACAAACTTTCTAAAATGACACAACTCATTAAGGATATTTCTCTGCAGATATATTATATTAAAAAGGCACTGTGTCTGCTATGCTAATCAACTATGTTGTACTGAAACTCCATGTAAATTAGTTAGATGCATGACTTGCCAAAGGGAATGTGACACATACAAAACCCCTACTACCCACCCCGCAAACACACACACACACACACACACACACAGCCTTATAATAAAAGGGTATAAATTACTGAAGGTCTTCTCCTACGAAGCCAAATGCTTTCTTAGTTCTTTGCTACATGATTTTAAACAGACCTGAATGAAATGATCCCTTCACAGCTGAGTCAAACACTTCTGCAAATAATAACACAATGACACGCTTGTATCTCTGGGTCTAAAAGCACTTTAGATGTCTGGCACGAGGCTGAACATTTGCTTTAGATTTTTAGTTTTAGCCTGGGATTGTCGAAATGAGTCTGTCACCTGCCCTCACGCGGTGTCTCAAAGAAGATAAAATGAATGTCCTAAATGAAATCTCAACGCACACCAATCCCCAATCTCCGGTATCTAGGGCAAGTCATGATGATACGAGCTTAAGAACCGGTAAGAGCAAGAACAAAGGTCACTAATCATTACCTACCTTCCCTCCTCACGCCCCTCCCACAAAGTTGATCGTGCAGTTGGATTGCCAAGGACCGTCCTCGGCAATGGCACTGCCCCCTCGCTCAAGGCCCATGGAGGGAAGACCCCAAAGATGGTGCTGGCTCCAGGCCTGCTTTTGTCACTTTATAGTTGTGTGACTTTGGGCGATCTAGTTAAGCTCCCCAGGTCAAGTTTTCTCCTCCGTAAACGTGGGTTATTTAGAGGATGATATAAGTAAAGTGTAAAGTGTTCAGAACTGCCTGGCACACAGTGCCGTGGAATTGTTAGCTTCTCCATCTGCTCCCTGACCTAGATGGGCTCTGAAAGCCCTCCAGCTCCAGCACCTAGCACCATGGGGCCATTCATGGTGCTCTTTCCCTCAGACCACCCTGCCCCGTCTCAAATCTCGCACTGGCATTTACAGGAGTCCACTTCTCTGGGTTAAATGTCCTTCTGCCCATTCCAGGATACAGCTGGCATCATTTGCTTATCGTGGGAAGCAACACGTGTTGTGTATAAAATGTGAGCTTTGTAGCAAGACAAAACTGTATTCAGTGTCCAGCTTTGTCACTTGCAAACCGACTTTGAGAGAATATCTTAAAGCCTGAAGTTCCCCCTTGGTGTCATGGACGTGGGATAGCTCCAGCATCAGGGGAAAGGTGGAAAGATTTCATTTTATACATGTGAATGTGTCCAATACTTAGCACAGTGCGTTTTAAGCAATCTGTAGGTAACTGTAGAGTAAATATTAGTAGCAGTAGTATCACCAAAAGAAATAAATAATCACTCATTCAGAACAGAAATAAAACCATAGATATTGTGGAAAGTATATGAATATTGATGCTTAAAGTGTTGACAGGTAGTGTGATGAAGTGGAGCTAAACTGAACCAGGTTTGAATCCAGTTCTATCACTTTCTGGCTGTGGGATCTTGGGTAGGTTTCTTCGAAGCTCAGTTTTCCTATTTGCACTATTGGTATAACACCACACACATTAAGCACCAAGGAGGCATTGGGTGCTTAGCAGATAGGAGACATGCACTATGTGGTAGCTACTATTGTTAGTCTCAGAGAAGTAGCGCAGTTCGATGTTGCCAGTCTCTCTGCCAGATACGGCTGAATGTTTCCATACAGGAATATCGTCCTGGCATAGAGACATTACTGGTTCTAAGGAATCTGTTGACGTCGATTGAAGGCAAGAGCAGGGAACACTGACACATAGAGTCAGACTGACATTTCTGGAGCTAGGAGAGGTGTGTGTAGGAGGGAAAGGTTGTGAACAAGTCAGTGAGTCTTGCTTCTTGTGGTTGCCATGTTCTCAGGGTCCGTTTTTGGCCCTGTCTGGCTGTTAATTGGTAAGTCATTCTTTAAAGTAAAATAACACTGAAAGTTTATATGCATAGCATATGCAAATACCATGAGTGTTGTTCCAAGAAATAGCAAATTTTGGAAGCAAAATAAGTCCTTAAGTAGCCAATTTCAAAATTCAATTCTGTATAGTACTGTTAATCTTGCTGGAAGATACAAACATTACATTATTCCAACACTATCTAATAACGTTGACTTGTGTATGCCAGTGTTTAAATATTTATTATAGGGTATAGTGGTATATAAAGCAAGATAGATAGATAGATAAAAAGATAGACATAGATATCCATCATTAAAAGAGAAAGGGAATTCATGTAGGAAACATCGTGAGCCCTAATGCCAAACCTGGTGATATTTTTGGACTCTCTTAACAATTCAACCAACATCAGTACAAAATGAATGGCATTTTTTCATGTCTAGACCATTTGTTACAAAATGTCATTTTATTCCCTATGTCCTACCCCTCCCTCACCTTATTACAGGAGCCACTGGGTCTTCCTTTTAACTGAATCCAGATAAAGTTAGGTTTCTGCCAAGCAGAATATTCTTTGCTAATACATAGAGTGATTTAAAGAGAAATTGGGATGCTGTGGGGAGAACCCTGGAGATGAGGTGAACTCTGTAGGAGTTCTGCATTCACAGGGGAAGAAATACAAATAGGCCACAAGGGTGTCATGTGATGTGCGTTTCTATTGACGGGAACCCAGGCTGCTGTGAGCGGACAAAGGAGCCATTCCTATTGAGAATAACCTCCCACTATGTGCTTCATCTCTAGATACTCACCAAGCAGCAAGCAGCCCAGCGCCAGCTGTATGCTAGCGCTGGGGAGATAAATCCACAATTGCATTGGACTCTTCCCCACTTAGGGCCGAGGAAGCCTCGAGAAGAGTTTCTGAGCCTTGAAGAATGAAGACATGTAGGTAGGGCATTCCAGACACGCAACAGCAAGAGTAAAAGCGTGCTGGTGTGAAACAGCATCGCTACACCGCCGCAGGAGCCGTCTTGGGGCAGAAGGGATGAGGCCCGAGGGGGCAGGGACCAGGAACGAGCCCCGATGCTCAGCAGAGGCCGCCTTTGACCAAGTACAAGACGCTGGGCCCTGTTCCCCGAGTCTCCCACCGCCTCAGGTTGGGTTGGTTTCAAGGTGGCTGTTTAGAGAGCCGGGCAGGCGTTCAGGGCCGGCTTCTTTGTGAACAGCACGGCCGCCCAAACCAAACCGAAAACAAAGCAGATCTTAGTGCGGCGGCTTAATGGGAAACATGAGCCATCTGTGAGTGTTCCTTCTAGTTCATTTGCTTCATTGGCAAGGATTAAACAGAGTCATAAAGACCCAGAGAAATTATGGAAATGGGTATTAACATTAAAATCAGAGTACAATTAGAACATTTCACTGCATAATTGTTTGGCAGGGCCTGCAAGTAAGCAAAGGATTTCCAGCTCTGTGATTTATTGGTCACCGGTTGTCTGACTTTCTAGAATTTCCAGGGCCAGGAACACATTCTGGGGGGTTGCCCCTGAGATGACAATACAATCGTACCGCGGTTAGAAACGTAACACCGTCTTTGTCTGATTCCTGGCAACCCTTCTCTGAGCTGCCGGATCAGCGCTGCAGAAGCCAACCGGTGCACCACCCAGACGGAGCGAACATGCAGGGAACGGAGAGAAACCTTTGTGCCACACTCCCGTGTCTTTGTCAGAGCAAGTGTACCACGTTTGCTTGTAATTAGCACCCCGACAGACGTCAGAGAAAACGGCTAATCGCTGACATGGCCCACAGTGCTTTGTAAGTAAACACCATATTGCAATAGACATGCAATTAATTACACAACACTCCAATTAAACATGTTCAAAATGAAAATGGGGGTGGGGAGAAGGTATCAGAACCACGCTGCCAAAATTCTCCCAATTTTTTTTTTGTTTTTTTTTTTCCTCTAAGAAATAATAAATGACTCAACTCTTGAATGTCACCAAGCTGTTTCCAGGCATCTCTTGGCTTCGGGCCTGTGGCTGCCACTGTTTCTGGGAAGTTTTGAGTTGCTGGAACAAAAGCCTCTTTTCTGATATAGGCTCCAAAGCCAGTCTTCTTGGCTGTTGCAGCATATATTGTTGGAGGTCCTGCTCTCATTCCCTCGTCCCATCCCCCAGCTGCTGCAGATTTTGGCTGTTCATCATTCACATCTTCATGCTTCCCTGTAGGATGAACTTGACAGGTAGGAGCCACCTCCTTAAGGTGCTCAGAGGATTACGCACGCCTGCTCACTGGAGTGGTCACAACCAACGCCTGACTGATGTGGCCATCCGTAAGCCCAGTCCCCTTTTCCTGTGGGTAGGAACCCTCTGTGCTGTAATCAACACTCCAGAGTTCTGCACGGGATGGAGCTGGGGCTAGACGTCCCAGGAAATCACATCTTCGTCTAATTTCTTGCCCTGCCCTAATTCTTCTTTTCTCACTCATTTACATGCTCCTTCTGAGTTCCCTCCCCCAAATCCCATGCCCAGGAAGAAAAGGCTCTACTTCTGAGAAACCCAGCTTCAGACAACTATCATCTCTTAAAATCGAGGTTTAAACTACGTATGATAGACTTGTGTTTTGTTTTTAATCGGGGCAAACGTTAACCAAATGCACCGCAGAGTGAGTGTTTTGCTGGCAGGTTACATCTTTTGCATCTGAAGGATGAAGGATGTCTGGAGGAAGGGACGTTTGCACCGAGCTTTCAGAGGGAAAGTACAATAAAATAGGACAATGATTGGAACACAACATTCGGGGACATAGCGATCAACTAAGTAAGTATGTATGAAGTACTTCCTCTGATAGGCACTTAGGAAACAGACATCAAACATGCAGTTGTGCCCCTGAAGAAGTGTGTTGTCCACTGAGGTAGATGGCTGCTCAAAGAAGCAAAATGACAATAACAATCATTGAGCACCTACTATGTACCCGGTATTACATATTTGTAAGACACATTAAATTCTTATAATGATTCTATGGAGTGATTTATGTTATGGCTGCTTTGCAAATTTTTTTTTAAAAAGGCTTAGGGAGCTTAAGCCATTTTGCCAATGCCACTCAGCTGGAAACTGGTGGAAATGTGGCAATCAGGGACCCTGGCAGGTGCATTAACAAGGGAATGACAAGATCAGATGAGGTTATATGAGGGAAAAGATGGCCTCCCCGCTCTGTGAGTCCCATAAGCAAGAAAGTGGACCCAGAAGAGGACAGAAGCATTTCGCCGTGTAATATCCAAACTGGCATGCATCACTGACAAGCCAAAGACATTGGCAAAGCCTGTCTGCTTCGCTCTCAGTGTTAAAGCCTCGTTGCTTCTACTGGGAAAACTAATAACATAACAAATGAAACTATTGTTCGGTTTCATTAAAAATAAATCTGATAAGATGGGCAGAATTGAATTAACCAATCTCAATAGAGTTCTTGTTATTGGAGCAAACGGAATATTCTCTCTAATAGAATAAGTCCTGGTTCATTTTGGCTGGCCTGAGCAGCTCCTTGCTATAGATTTGGTTTCCAGCCTTTGGCTCTGGGCATCCTCACACTAATGTTAGTATTAGCAGGTCAGCGTAATGGATCAGCGTGCTAGATCTGGCAGGAACGCTGGATGGATCAGCATGACAGATGTAGGGGCCTCCATTACCCTTGGCAGATGAGAACTGTCCTCCCCTCCAAGGAAGTCAGATTTAGAGCTCTAGAGCTTGCAAGAGAGAAATGGCCCTCATTCCAGAGAGGGAAAGGTTGGGCTGGAATCCTGGGATGGGCTGCTCTTGGAGTCAGGGATGGGAAAACAGACATTCAGCATGCCTGCTTGTTTTGGCTGGCTCTAATTGAAGCTAGTGCCAGGAATATTTCTATTCCTTTGCACTGGCTGAAGTTCAAAGGCTCGAGACTGAACAGCAAAGGGGAGCATGCAGGTATTCTTGTGGATACACACATATGCAGAGGCACATACCCATCGGCATTGTTTTCAGAAAAAAGGGAGATTTTACACAGTTTATGAAATATACACAAGAAACACAAGATGGAAAAACATGAAGACATTGAGATCAAATGTAGAATGGAATTGAAAAATAATACTGAAAGATTGATAAAATTCATCTCCAATTATGGGACTGAGTGACTTTTTAGAAGTGAGCCGTAAAGTTTGCTCTGAGCCTGCTAGTGGACATGGAACATATGCACATTTTTTTTTTCTTCTGGTCCTACAGACTTTGTTTTTTCAATATTTTTTCTTTTTAAAAGACAGTCAAATTTAGGAGGGGGCGGGGGTTGTATATCAACTTTAGAGACACTAATGTTAATAAGTTCTGATAACCCACCACAGTCGGGCCAGGCAAGACATTTTTTGATACCTTGCTCCTTCTGAAATTTAAAAAAAAAAAAATTGCATACTTATCAAGAGGTAACTGAATAAAAGTACTAATGAAGGAAAGATGGAAGGAAGAAGCAAGTGACGTGTCATAGATGAAGGGGATGTCAAAGTCATTTTGTCCAACTCCCCCTGCCAATTCCATTCCTTCCTTCCGATATTCCTCTGCCCACATGGAGCCATGGATGTGGTGCTCACTGTCTTCTGAGACAATCTATGCTCTGAAGTTCTTTGTTCTACAGAGGTAAAATTCTGTCATTGCAGCAACGTAGCTGAGATGGGAGCATGCATAAAGGAAAAATACAGACTTCGTGCTCAAGTCTGAGTTCAAATTGTGCCTTTGCTACTTCCCCACTGTGTGGCCATAGGAAAGTGGCACCACCTCTCCAAGCCTCAGTTTCCCCGTATATGAAATGAAGGTCCTAGCAACCACTGGGCAGAGAAGCCACAAGGATTAGATAAGAATGCACGTGCCAAGTCTCTAGTTGCATGTAGGTGAGTGATGTGAGCCCACCCCTTCAGTTCACTCACAACATACAAACTAAAAATACATACACATGCCATTTCTAGGCACGGAGAATGCAGCAAGAAACAAGGTAAGCCTGGTCCCTATCCTTTTAGAGCTAACAGTTTATTAGACTATCTGTTCTGTCTGGTTGTGTTCGTATCATCCACGTACAGACCTTGCCTCTGTAATGAGAGCAGTTAGGTATCACCCTTTTATTCTGATTCTCTGGTCTGAATCTAACAAACCTTCTGCTTATGACTTTTTAGTTAGGAGGCCAGATTCAGGGCACAGGAGGACAAACTGCTTGGGTAGGCTGGGCATCTAGCTATAGAAAGACTTGACCTTACATCATCTCTTCATAAAACCCCAGTGCGATTTATCTGCTCAGCTTCACTACTGGCACTTGGAGTAAAATAAACATTTTAATTTTTGTAGTTGAGTCCCAGAAAGCCAAAATGGTAGTTGCTCCATGAAAGTATCTTCTAATGTTTAAAAAAGAAAGAGAGAGAACTAGCTGGGTCAATAGGATAAGAAGGTATATCTTCCCTGATTATTTAAAGACATGAACCCCTCTGAGTTATTTAAGGGTTAAACTTAAGTCACGTATGCATGATGCCTAAATAAAGAAATAAATTTTGGCTAAATTAGGATGTAGTATGGACAAGTTATAGAGACAACTGATTCAATTTTCAGTATATTTCCTTATTCATACTTTAGAATTGACACATTTGCAGCTAGGACAAGACCCATGCATGAAACTGGAAATAAATATAATCATGATGATAATGATGACGATGGTGATGAAGAGTGTAAAGATAAGAAAAGCTACCATTTATTGAGCATGTACTATATGCAAAGGGCCACATTGAAAACTTTCTCTAACAAAGTTCCGTCTTCTCACCAACTCTGTGAGAAAAGCGCTGGTATGATTACATTCATTTTGCAGAAGAAAAAATTCATTCACAAAGTGGATAAGTAATGTGTTCAAGAAAGTGTTGCTAATAAGTGGAAAAGCAGGGATTTGAACATCTACACCAATTTCCAATGTTGGATTTACCATTAATTCACTGGGACAGGTCACTTCTCCCCGTGAACATTGGGGTTCAAGAGTTTGGGCTATGAGATAGGTAATGTCCCTTCCTACAATATTCAATGATTAGAGTTTCTTTCTACTTATGTGATGCAGTTTATTTGGGCTGTCACCAAGCTTACGTTTTTCAGTATTTCAGACCCAGAGTGATTATTAGACGTTAGAAAATAATTCATTATGCAAACATTTAGATTCTTCCACCGTATAGAAAAGCACATGAGATATGATGTTGTTTTCTAGTATAAGAAGTCTCCATTTTGAGTCCAGAAAGAAATAAGGTTTCTGCAAGGCTTGATGAATACACTAAGACTCGATGAAACCAGAACCTGATTTCTTAAGACCCAAGCCTAAGCTACACTTGAAATATTTGCTCGACTAACTCATATCCACATTGGTTTTGGGTGAGTTTAAGGGCTTTTTTTCTGAGCTTGAAGTAAATTGTAAATGGGTCAGTGGCTTCCAGAAACAAATCATTGACACTCTCTCTCTCTCTCTTGCTCTTGTTCTTTCTTAAATGCACCTGTTTTGCTTTCTCGCTTGTATTTCTCTGGTTTTTAGAATATGACTTTCAAAGTTGCTGGAAATAATCACTGCATTCCTCTCACATAAAGAAATCAAAAGCATATATAAACTGCTCTCTCAGCTAACTTCCAAATCTAAGCAGACCCAACTGCTGTTAGATATTGCTTTGTATGCTGTTAAGATGCAACATCTCTTTGAATGGAATAAACAAGGAAAACCTCCAAGTGGTATGTTACTGCTACAACATTACTGAGCTGGCAAAATTCATAAACTAATATTGCAAAGTAGCCCTTGGCACATGTCGTTTTCAGCAATTTGTATTCCCTGTCACTATTTCCTTCCACATGCCATCTGTAAAGTATACCCTGTTTTTCTCTTCAACAAGAAATCTGTTTTTCTGGAAGGTTGTTCAGAAAAAAATAGAAAGCACTTTGCTGTACTGGCTAATTACTATAGAGGAAGTACTACTTTAGCACTTCAGAGTGTGTAGTTTAGGGTTATATAGGTCATGCGTGGGAGGTTGATATGAAAAGGAAGAAAAAAAAAATGAAAGCTATGCCATCCTGGCTAGAATATAGTAAATATTTCTTACCTTCATCAGAAACAGTCATTTTCAAATCTCTATTGACTAATTAGGATAAAGAGAAGAAGTATCAGTATCATTAAAATAAAACCTCTCTGGTTATTAAAGTAATAAACTTAATCAAATGGGCATGCATGATGCCTGGGTGCAAGGTTGCTGGATGGGGGGTGGGGTCAGCAGACCTGAGTTCAACCACATAATAGCTCTGTAACCACAAGCAAGTCAATGCCATGCTTCCCGGGTCTTGGTGTAATCAAACCAGATAATTAGGAAGAGCCTTTATAGCTCTGAAGTGCTTTGGTTTGTCAAAGTGAACATTCATTCATTCATTTGTTCAATGGATGTATATTGAACTCTTACTATGTGCTAGGTACTGAAAAGGACATAGATTCCTGCCGTCCTGGTGCTCATGTTCAAGTAGAGGAGAGAGCCAGTCCATGAGCCAACACGTAACTAAAGAAGATAGCTTCAGGTAGCAGTAAGTACCACGAGGGATCATAATGGTGTTATATGACAGAAGTCAATTAGCAAAGGTAAGGGCAGAGGTTAGCCACACATTAAGTATATCAGCACCAGAGTATCAAGAGAAGTGGTTTTTAATGGGGCGGCCATGCCTCCTCCTAGCATTTCGGAATTTTGTGAGGGAATTTGCTATTTTACGGTGTAGCTGTGCCAGATACATGACACTGAAATACAAACTATTTTCACTGTGGTTTCTGGGCTCTGACCTTTATCTTTAGGGTGATTTTACACCGGTGGGTTGTCTATAGTGTTGATCCATGTATAATGCAGTTCTGAATATTTCTTGAAAGGTAGGACTGGTCTTGACAAATTTCTTCAGTTTTTGCTTGCCTGAGAAAGGCTTTATTCCTCCCTCATATGAGAAACTTAGTTTTGCAGGATGCAAAACCCTAGGCTGACTGTTACTCTGTTTGAGAAGACTGAGAATGGGACCCCAATTCCTTCTGGCTGGTAAGGTCTCAGCTGAGAAGTCTGCAGTTAGTCTGATAGGTTTTTCTTTGTAAGTTACCTGATTTTTTTCTCCTTACTGCTCATAGGAGTGTCTGAGTCGTGTTTACTTTGGCAAGTCTAATGACTATGTGAAATGGTGATCCCATTGCCTCTTTGTGATGTTTCTCCCTGGAGTCCTTTGAGCTTCTTGTATCTGGATATCTGGGTTTCTAACAAGGCCAGAGAAATTTTCCTCTATTATTCCTTCAAATACATTTTCCAACCCCTGTGTATTTTCTTCTTCACCCTCAGGGAAGCCTATGATTCTTATGTTTGGCCTCTTTACATAATCCCACATTTCTTGTAGGCCTGGTTCATCCTCTTATTTCTCTGTTGTTTCTCTTTGGCTAACTTGTTCAGCTCAGAGGTGTTATCTTCAAGCTCTGAGATTCTTTTTTTCTGACTGATCTAGCCTTTTCTTAAGGCTTTCCACTGTGTTTTGTAAATCCTTGAATGAATTTTTCATTTCCAGAAGTTCTGTTTGGTTTTTCTTTAATAATTCAATTTCTTTAGAGAATTTTTCGTTCATTTCCTGAATCGATTTTGTGGCTCCTTTATGTTGGTTTTCTAAGTTCTCTGGTATTTCATTGAGTTTCGTTACAATCCATGTTTGAAATTCTTCTTCTGTCATTTTAATCTTTTCATTTAGGTTGGCATCCATTGCTAAGGAGTTATTGTTTTCTTTTGGGTTATCCTTTGGCTTTGATTTTTCGTATTTCCAGAGTTCTTTCACTGGTTCCTTCTCATCAGGGCTCTCAATTGAGAGCTGAGGGTACTAGGGGTGGCTTGTGGACCTGTCTCCAAGCCCCTGAAGATCGGTGCCTGACCGTGTCAGGGAGAGGACTGCTGGTCCTGAGTTGACTTTGGGGTGCTTTAGCAGGTTTGATGAACCTCTCAGTTTGCACCACTGTCACAGCTCTGCTCCCAGTGGTGGGCTCTGCCAAGAATGTGCCCCTGCCACAGGGTAACAGGCTTCTCAGCACAGAGCACTTATGCAGTTCTGCAGGAGGGAAGGGGCCACGGGCTCCTGGCACTTCTCTCGTGTCCTGGGGGCACTGGGTCCTGCCTGCCTATTCATGCCGCCAGCAGGCAATGCTGCAAAACGCCACTGTGGCGGCTCTGCTCTCAGTCAAATCTCATTTTTTCTAAGTTTGTTTCTAGTTTGGTTTCTATCTCTGTCAAGCAATAAAGTCCTGTCTAATGTAATTCACTGCCATGGTCCTCTAGGAGCTCTGATGCTGCTGCAATGACCCTGAGGCAGCTTCTCAAGAAAATCTTAAGATATTTACCATAAGTAGACTGCTCTTACAGGAAACTATGCTCCTCCAGTGTAGAAGAAACATTTTCAGCAAAACAAGAATGTTCTGTGTAATTTTTATTAGACCGTCAGTTCCACTAAGTAAACCCTTTATGTCCTGGGCAAGCTAGTTAATCGAAATTCTGATTTATTCATTCTTTCCAGTTCATTTATGGTGTCTAAGCCCTGGGAAGATGACAATGAACAACTCAAAGTCCCTGGCAAGACTTAGAAAAGGAAGCGTCACTTAAAGAAACTATTACAAAACAATGTGATAACAGCACTAATAAGTAATGCATATGATTGCACTCTACATGCTAGCCAATGTTCTGAGCTATTAACATGCCTTATGTGTTGTAATGGTAACAAATACCCTATTCAATAGGCAGCATTGTTATAACTACTTTATAGATGTAGAAACTGAGGCTGAGTTAAGAAATCTGCCCAGATGGTGTCAGGCTTTGCTTCCAGAGGCCAGAACCCAAAATAGTGACTGCAGCGGTCTTCTATCTTTTTTGATCTTATTGTTGTTATTGTGTAGTGTTTTTTTTGTTGTTGTTGTTGTTTGTTTTTTTTTTTTGTTTTTGAACCAGGCTGGAGTGCAGTGGTGACATCATAGCTCTCTGCATCCTTAAACCCCTGGGCTCAAGTGATCCTCCTGCCTTAGCCTCCCAAAGTGCTGAGATTACAGGTATGGACTCCCATGTCAGGCACAGTCTGCTCTTTTGGGGGGAAAAGAATAGTGACCCAGAGGTGCATACAATAAGAAGCAGCTTGGGAGGCAAAATAATTGGAAGTGGTGACAACTGCTTTGAGTTTTTCTGGCTGATTAAGAATTAATCAGGTGGTAGAGACTGAGTTTCAGACAGAGGAAAGCTACCGGGAGTGACTTACAGGCAGAGCTGAATGGAATTTGACTGTTAAGCAATGGAGTTGGAGGAACAGGCAGGACCCTGGCCTTGGCGAGCTTTGTATTTCAAGCTAAGGGCCCTACTTCTGCCCTTGACACTAATGCCTCTGTGGGTAGCTCTGGTGATACACCTCACTGTTGCCCATCATTTTCTCTTCACCTTGTTCCTGGCAGGGGTATGATTATCCTCCTGGCCACAGTGGGTTTCTTTGTGCCACTCTGCCTCCCTTGCCTGTCTGACTGCTTGCTGTGGGAGCACAATTCCTTTTGCCACAAGTTACAAAAATCCAACTGGGAAGAACAAGAGTGGATCCAAGATATCAAATAGTGTTGTCATGAGTCTCGTTTGCCATCGTTCATCTTGGCTTCACTCCAATGCTTCCTTTTCAAGTTCTGATAAGGGCCATCCTCTTGGGCTTCCTTGTTTGCTCTGTTCATGCATTCGTCTGTGCAGTCATTCAACAAACATTTCGTTAGCATCTCTTACGATATGGATGCTGTGATATCTCAGGACACAGAGATAAACAAAGTACAGCACTTGTTCTAAAAGAGTTCATGGTCCAAAGGGGAAGCGAGGAATACACAGACAGTTAATTAACAGCATGATATGAGGGGCTACAGGAGCAGAGAGGAGGCTCAATGATTTCAGCAAGGAAAAGGTATCGAGAGGGTGGGGCTTCTGTATAGCTAATAAGCTACTGCCTTTTAGCTTCAAACTGACTCTTTTGTACACAGTTTTGTGATACTGCTGCTGAGCAAACCACATTTCTGCTTTGCCAAGTGGCCTCCTGTTAGGTTCTGCAAATGGGGGCCCCAGAGGGAGTCTGGGACGCGGGAGGAGGAAGAAGGTGCCTCCTCCTGCCCTTTAGGAGTAGGAGGCTCTTCCTTCGCTCTCTGTTCCTGTGTGCAGCACCCTGCCTTGCTCCTTTGCTCCAGGAACAGCAATTGATTCCAGTCTTCAGTTTCTCCACAAATGACAAAAATAGCCTCATATGCCCCATCAGAGACAAAAGCCTCCGTTGGCCGTGCCCCCTCCTTAGATAAGAGGAGGCCCCCTCTTCTGAGCTCAGAGACTTCAGCATCATCCCCAAAAAAAGAAAAAAAGAAAGAAAACGCCCTCAGACAGAGATCTGAGTTCCAACTCTGCAGGAAACCTCCTCCAAGCCTTTAAATTTTAATAATTCCAACCTCTTCTCTTTGTTCCCCAAGCCCGAGGGGTGGTAGCTGCTTTCTACCTGTGATGTCCCAGTGTTGTGTTTGCCCTTTTAGTTCAATACCTAGTTAATAATTCTTTATATTAAATTCTCCCTGTTAAGACAACGGGTGTGGATTCTGTTTCCTGACCAGGCCCTCACTGATCCGGAGTCTTAAAGGATAAGTAGATTCCCCAAACGAGGAGAATACTGCAAGCCAACATTTAAAAGAGAGAGAGAGAGAAGTTAGTATGTACAACTAAGACTTTGGGTCTAGAATAATTTTATTCCAACTTAACCATACTGTCTTCCAAATAGCAAGGGCTTCCCAGTCTTCTCATATATGACACATGAGAAAAATGATAATATTTATACAGCACATTGGGCTAAATGGATAAAGTTCCTTTTATCCACAGGTCACTACAGCCCCCAGGAGGAGGGAAGATACCTACCCAAAGTCAGAAGGGGGTGTCCAGTACTTTGTTATGGCAACCCCAGGACACTAATGCAGTTATAATTAAACAGCAACAACAAAAATGAGAAAACAAATTTGGATGAGGATAGAGAGAAATTGGAACCCTTGTACATTGTTAGTGGGAATCCAAAATGGTGCAACTGCCGTGAAAACAGGTAGTTCCTCAATACACGTAGAGTTACCCTATGATACAGCAACTCAACCAGCAATTCCAACCTTACTCAAATAGGCACATACCCAAAGAATTGAAAATAGACATTCAAACAAAAACTTGTTCATGAATGTTCATGGATGCACTGTTCACAATTGGTGAAGGGTGGAAACAGCCCCAACCCCTATACATTGATGAATGGATAAACAAAATGGGGTTTATCCATACAATACCATTGCACAGATATTATTCAACCATAAAAAGGAATGAAGTGCTGATCATGCTCTGAAATGTGGATGAACCTTAAATACTATGCTAAGTAAAAGGAGACAGATACAAAAGGTCATGTATTATATGTTTCTATTGATATGAAATACCCAGAATAGGTAAATCTACAGAGACAGAAAGCAGATTAATGGTGCCAGTGGCTGGGGTCGGGGGTGTGGGGGGAACATGGAGAGAGTAGGCTTAATAGGTATAGAGGTTTTTTGGGGGGTAAATGAAATATTTTGGATCCAGGTAAAGGTAATGTTTGTACATAATTGTCAATGTATTGAAGGCTACTGGATTGCACACTTTTAAATGATTAATTTTATGTTATATGAATTTTATCTCAATACTAAAAAAATCATTGAGATTTAGGAAAACACTGTAACAAAAGGGAAACCGTATGATTAGATCTTGATTTTAGAAAAATAATGGGAAGATGGATTGGAGGAAAAGAACAAGATTAGAGACAGTGAGAAAAAAAAGATACCACTTCTATAATCTAGGTAAGAAATAGATGTCTTGGAATGAAGCTAGGGCAGTAAGGATAGAGTTAAATAAACTGATTTAAGAGATACAAGAGAAAATCATTAGGAGAAGCAGTTACAGTGTAGTTACTAAAATTTGGGGTTCAAATCAATGTGTTCTTGAATACCACTTGTACCACTTATTAGCACCATGCCTCTATTTCCTTATGTGTAAAACAATTAGGATATTGTTATGGTTCCGTCTTCTGTGGATTCCAAGGTACCCTAGAAATCAAGAGACTTCATGGGAGAGATCAGAGATGTCACAAAGGAGCCTATTTTGACCCAGGTTCTCAAAGATGACTCAAACCACTAGCATCACATTTTCTGGCATTTGGAATAAAAAATGCCTCCAGAAATGTCTACAGTGTGTCAGACTCTGAGCATTTCACTCTGGAAGATGCCAAGGTGTCGAGTGTTTGTCCACTAGAAGGTAAAGCAATCTACAACTGATGCAGAGCCTGCGGGCAAAGAGGAAATCTAGCAGGGACAACCTAAATCATTTAACTGCACTGAGAAAAGGAATAATGTCAGCTTCACACACTGATGTTTGGGGATTCCAACCTCTCTGCCCTAAAATAACTGTCAAGTCTCTAGCAGGGAAGGTGGTAAAACGTTGCTTCTTATCTTTATACTATATGGACGACTTCTGGTTGTCTGTTTGTTCACACTTTACGGAGGAGGTGAGAGGGTGAAGGCTTCAGTTTGCAAAAGGCTGGATTTGTGATGTCCCCGATGTACCCAAGTGGAGCTGTCCAGATAGCGGTTGGAGGGACACACGTTGACTCTCATGGATTCAAGCATATGGGAGTTTATGAGACAACACTGTGTAAGATACAGGTAAAAGGGAACCTGTGAAGGAAATTAGACGGAAGTGAGAAGATGTAGATGGTTGAATAAAGAAGAATCACCGAGGGAAGCCTGTGTCATGCAAACCAAGAGAGGAGAGAAGGCAAGACTGCAAAGTCCTCACGTGTCTGCACCCTCCTGCACCTTGCCAACCGCCGTGTGCCCCATTCATGACGAATGAAAGTTGTGAAAACAAGTCAAAGATAGTAGGAGAAAAAAAGGTAAAATCAAAGTTGGATGAAAGGCAGGAAAACAAAACATGGTCAGGAAGAAAACACAATTCCATAACCTCTGGTTACTCCTGCTAAACTAGTCATCATGTTGTTGCAATTCTTAAGTGGCTTAGCAAGTAAAGTTTAAACTCTGCACTTTTTTAATAAAAAAAAAAAGCTATTTGCTACTTTAAAGGGAAGAAAATAAAAGGAAAAGAAAAACATCCATTTGGCTCTACGATATGCAGCCCTGTGCTTCTAGTGTTTTTTTTTTTTCTTCTTCTTTTTTTTTTTTGTTTGGTTAGTTTTTTATTTCTTATTTTTTTCAGAGAAGAAGCCTGGGAAATTGAATTTTGAGTGTTGAGGACACAGTTCAAAAGTTTCCAAACCTGGCGTGGCCACTTTGCTGGGGAAGAATAATGGGGTCGGATCACTGCGACTGCTTGAGAAGTCTCACTCTATTGAATTGAATCAACTTTAGACAACTGGATTTTAACTGTGACTCGAGAACAGAATGTTGCAAATCGCGTGGCTGGGTGAACTTTTCAGCCTCTCACTCCTGACACATTTCCATAGGAGCCCTCTAAGTTGAAGGGCTCAGACCTCACCCGATGAGAATGCATTTTAATAGCGGTGCAGGCCCGTGGGTTTGCGTTTTCAGACAGCAGAGCCGCCTCAGCTCTGGGGCCCCCTTTGCTGACATTCATTTTTAAAAGTGAAAAATAAAAAATAAAAAAAGAAAGAAGCAAATAGCCAGGATGCATGTGCACTCTATTGGAACCGGGGGTAATCGATTCCACGAATTCAGGAGGGTAGGGCTTCAGGCCATCCACTCAGGGGGTCTGGAGGCTCTGAAAAATGGGGAGATTGGTTCTGAGAAAATGAAACCAGAGATTCCTTAAGCCATATTCAGAGCATATTGGTTTTTCTCTTTAGTTATTGTTCATTTGTTTGTTTTGAATTTTAATAACAAGGCCAAAAAAAAAAAAAAAAGAATTTATTTGGATTTTCCCTGCTCATATATTTTCAGGAACCACCTGCAGGAAAATTGATAAATATGCTCTTTAGGGCTGAAAACAAAACAAACCAAAAATCTTAGAGATGGTATTGGCTATGGCCCCCTTGGAGTTTATTTATTTAGGAATGAGCTAACAGTGAGTGGAGAGAAAGTTCTGTTGAATAATGGGAAGGACACACTGAACTGGGAGTTAGAAAATGTTCTTCCTCAGGAATTTTGCAAGTGAAGTTCTCTCTCTCTCTCTCTCTCTCTCTCTCTCTCTCTCTCTCTCTCTCTCTCTCTAATTCTTACTCCTATAGGATGAGTTCAAGGTCAAATACCACTGTTTCATGAATTTTATTTGACTCTCCAGTCTAATTTCTTTTTAATTCCTTTTTATTTTAAAGTACTTAATTGACAAAATTATGTATATTCGAAATGTATATGATGATTTGATATTCACATGCATTGCGTACTGATTACCACAATCGAATTAATCAACACACCCATCACCACCCATAGTTACTGTATGTGTGTGTGTGGAGGGGGAGGTGGGGACACTTTAAATCTGCTCTCTTATCAAATTTCAATTAAACAATACAGTATTATTAACTATAGTCACCACGCTGTACATTAGATCCCCAGAGTCATCTTACAAGTGAAAGTTTGTACCCTGTGACCAACATCTCCCCATCTCCCCTGCTCCTCTTCCCCTAGCAGCCACCCTTCTACTTTCTGCTTTTGTAAGTTTAAATTTTCCAGATTCCATATGTAAGTGAGATCATGCAGTCTTTGTCTCTCTGTGTCTGGCTTATTTCACTTAGCATAATGTCCTCCAGGTTCATCCAAGTGGTCAAAATGGCAGGATTTCCTTCTTTCTCAGCTTGAATGATATTCCACTGTGTGTGTGTGTGTGTGTGTGTGTGTGTGTATACATATATGTGTGTGTGTATATATATATATATATATATACCACTTTTTAAGTGTATTCATCTGTCAATGGATACTCAGATTGCTTACATATCTTGGCTATTACAAATAATGCTGCAAACGGTTGCAAAAATCTCTTCGAGATAGTGATTTCAACTCCTCTAGGTATATACCTAAAAGGGGGATCATTGAATCATATATTAGTTCTATTTTTAGTTTTTTGAGGAACCTCCATACTGTTTCTCATAATGGCTGTTCCAATTTACATTCCCACCAGCTGTATATGAGGGTTCCCGTTCCTCCCCAACACCTGTTATCTCTTGTCTTTTTGGTAACAGCCATCCTCGCAGGTGTGAGAGGACATCTCATTGTGGTGGCGACTTGCATTTCTCTGGCGATTATTGGTGTTGAGCAGGTTTTCATATACCCATTGGCCACCTGTGTATCTTCTCTGGGAAAATGTCTTTTCAGTTCTTTTGCTGCTGCACTTTCCCTGTATAGCTCTTACTGCAGTCTACAACCACATATTTGTGATTATTTACTTACTTTTTTTTTAAGAGCTCCTTGAGGGCAGTGACTATACTTGCTTTGATCACCAATATATCCCCACCATATCCTCAAAGCCTAGCATAGGCCTGATATTATATATGTGTCTGATATGTATAAATTTATTCTCTGTGGCCTTGGGTGAATCAGAGTATCTCTGAAGTCTCCGATGTGTAAAGTAGCTCTAATGTTGCTTAGCTTGCAGGTTGATCTGACGGGCATAATACCAAATGGAAGTATCATACTCATTTAAGTTACACTTATTTAAAAAGACTTCACCATGCTCCTTTATAGTACTTATCTTATATTTTTCTGATGCCTGCTTGCTAGGTGGATAACATAAAATGGCAAAGATGAAAATAAAACTCATAAAAATGTTTCCTGACTCAGAAATGATCACTACGTTTGTGATAATTTGTTACAGCAGCCATGGGAAGCTAATACAGGTCTCTTCTAATTAATCACATCGTTCTCTTTCAGTGATGAAAATTATGGAAAAGATAGCTAATGAATAAAGGACATGTCATTCACCTAATTTCTTAGAGATTTAGTGAAATATTTCCTCCAAGCCCAATTTGACTCTCTCCCAGGTTATTGCATTGGTGTAAGTGGGAAAAGGCAAAGTGGTTATTTCTTCACATCAAAGTATTCCATTTCTGGGGTAGCATGCAGCAAGAGTCCTGGAATGTAATTAGAGGTGACAGGTTTTCTCCTCCTGAAAGAATCACTATCTCATCTGATGTTAGCTGCTCCTAGGCACTGCAGCCCTGTTCCAGCCGCCCCTAACCCCACCCTCACCTTACCTTTGTCGGAGTTCTTGGGCTCAATAGACACATAAAAAATTAAGAACCCTTCTGATCTTGCTCTCTCTTTTTTAAAAATAAAAGTTTTCTTTGTTCCTAGAACAGAGAGAGAGAGAGAGAAAAAAAGAACAATGGGCTTTTCAGCAATATTTTGCAGATCAAGCTGTCAGGGACCATTACTGGGAAGTAAAAAGATTTGGTGCTTGCTAAAATATGTCACCTCTCTTTGAAAGACTGTGCTCTAAGAGAATTGGCCTCTTGCCTCTGATTCCTTTCATGATTGGAACCTCTCACCTGGGCCTCACCAAGGAGCCCAGGCTGTAAGCGCTTTGCAGGAAGAGGCAAACACAGCCTGAGTCTGGCAAGGTGAAGGAGAGAAGAGGGAGATTTGGAAAGAAGAGTAATGGAACGGGGGCTTTGGATTTATTTCATCTCGTCTAACTGCAGAGACTTGACGCAAGCAGCGTCACAGTCATGACTATAAAAAGGAAGAGTTTGCTCTTCCTTTATTTTTTTGTTTTTATCTTTGTTTTTTGTCTTCTAATGGAGCATGGAGAAAGAGCAAGGAATGACATTCCTGTCTGGGAGACAGGAGCGGGATTTCAGGTGAGGATGTTGGCAGGGCCAGTGCTTGGCCAGGCTCTTATGAGTTCTGAGCTGGGGCATGAAATTGAACACAAGTGGAATTAAACCACTATGAGATACAGCCCTGTGTGCCGGGGAAACAACTAAGTCTCTTGTGCAGGAAAATACACACTTTACCGACGACAAGCCAAATAAATGAAAGAATGCCCAGATTGTTCCAGATTCCGAGCGTCCTTTCACCGGTCCGGAAGGCAAGAGTCAAAACTGGCCACGGAAATTTCGGTTATCGTATTTTCTGCATTGCAAGTGCACACATCGTTTCTTTAATGCTTGCAGGTAAAACATAAGCCGCCCCCCCCAACCCCATCTCAATGTGTCTTTAAATACTTCTGGGACAACAAAATTAAGAAGAAATCAATTTGCTGGCAGAAATCTCTGTGAGCTAAAATAAAATCTTAAGGCTTACCTCCCCACACCAGCTGGGTGAATGCACCCACTCCTGGCCAAGGGGATACCCTAAAACTAAATTGCCTGCCACGAGGAGGGAGGTCAGACGGGCCATCATGCCCGCTCCCTTCTTGGGAACATCCTTTGTGACTCATTAACAGGCCTAAGCGTATGCAAGACAAACCTGCAGGTCCTCACTTTATGCAACAAATGTATGTCTGGTGGCCTGTCTCTGATTAACAAACTTCCTTATCTTAAAACATTCTAAGCCTTTAGACAAAGCTTCATGTCTTTAACCAATTACAGGTCAAAGAGTCTTTAAACCCACCTATAACCTATAAGACCGTGTCCCCCCTGCCCCTTGCCCCTTTGAGATGTCCCACCTTTTCAGGGCAAACCAATGTACCCCTTCCATGTATTGATTTATGACTTTACATGTAATTCCTCTCTCCCTCAAATGTATAAAACCAAACTGTAACCCAGCCACAGCCAGTCCACTTGTTTGAGGCCTCTTGGGCGTCGCTCCAGGCCATGGTCCTAAAATGTGGCTCAGAATAAACCTCTTTAAATTGTTTTACAGAATTTGGCTTCTTTTCCGTTGACATCCCTCTCCCACAAGACCTCTCAATGAGAAGTCTTTTTAAAGATTGTATTAATATCATGTACAAGTTCGCAAAACTTTCTGAGTCATCTCCACCCATTCTGCACTCTAATGTAACCAAATGCCTATAGGATGGAAATGGTGGGAAGAATTTCCCCAGGCAAGACAGGTTTAGGCTGAATTTTGACTCCTTTTTCTGAAAAGACTCCTCTATCTATGGAAATTCTATCACCTGCTGACCTTAATGTCCAGAAGGTAAAAATAAAGAAAACAAATGCAAAACAAAGACAAAAGCTGAGATTGTAAATTTTATCTGCCTGATAATGAGAAACACACACTTCACCTCTTTTCATCTGTACCCTTATTTACAGGCCTTTGTAACAGGGTTTGAGCCTGAAGGTATTTTTTTTTTTTTGGAGCCTTCCTAATTCAATTAGTTGGCAATTAAAAAAAAAAAAAAACAAAGAAGAGCCATTATGCAAATAGATGGCCATTCAAAGTCAGAAATTGAGGTCAGGAGGTGGAGGATGGGAAGAATAAAGAGTGGGAGAATTTTTTTTCTTGTCCGAATTCATCCCTGTTTTATTGTAATATTAATTTTCTGAATGATTATTGATATTCAAAGTCAACATCCCGGATCGCCAGTCTTATCTCCCACATTCCAGCTGCACTGAGTAATACATTTCCTTAAATAACACTTCTACTTTTTTGCTTCCAGATCCACACCAGGGCTTGGCAAACATTTTCTATAAAGAGCCAGAAAGTAAGTATTTTAGGCTTTTGGGGTGTCATATGTTCTGTATCACCACTACACAAGCACCATAGGCAATATGTAAACAAATAGGCACCAATATAATTTCATTTCTAGACACTGGCATTTAAATTTCATAAATGTCCACATATAATGAAATACTATTTTTCTTTTAATTTTTTTTAAATTTTGAGACAGGGTCTTGCTCTGTTGCCCAGACTAGAGTGCAGTGGCATCATCACAGCTCACTGCAGCGTTGAATTTCTAGGCTCAAGGGATCCCTCTGCCTCAGCCTTCAGAGTAACTGGGATTAGAGGCAGTGTGCACCACCATGCCTGGCTAATTTTTTTCCTTTTTTGTAGAGACAGGGGTCTTGCTATGCTGCCCAAGCTGGTCTTGAACTTCATAACTACCAGTGATTGAATGCTTACTCTGTGCCAGGCACCTGGTTAAACACCGTACATGTGTCCCAGAATATCATTCACAATAGCCCTGGGAGGTAGGTTCCATTTCCCAAAATTTTTAGAAGGTTAAGTCACTGGCCCCAAATCCTCCCCCCTTGGCCTCCCAAAGTGCTGGGGTTATGAACGTGAGCCACTGAGCCTGACTTCTACTGATTTTTTTTAACCATTCTTAGGTCACGGGCAGCACAAAAACAAGCCGTGGGTGGAGTTTGCTAACCCCCATTCTGTCTCTCTGCCTCTCTAAGTGCCCTGCATGGGCCAGCTGTACCAGCATCACCTTTTTTTTTTTTTCCTAAGAAAGCAGATCCTCAGGATCAGAATCTGCCATCAGTCAGGTTCCCCCAGGTGAAACATTAAAGGTTGAGCTTCATTGCTCCCCAGGAATGTTTCCCAGTTTGACCCCATCAGCAATGTCAAGGAGCCTGATTAGAAATGCAGGTACACAAACTCTTCCCCTGGAAATTGTGACACGGAACATTCAGGATGGGGACTAGGAATGTGTGTCTTTAGTGAGTTCCTCAGTTGGTTCTTAGAAGTATCTAAATTTCAGGATTTCATTTTTGACAGAGCTGTCTAGAGGCGCTGGCCCGTGCTGTTGTTTCCTCTTGAAACCTGCACACAAGCGCAGGAAAGCAAACGTGCTTACACATAAATGTAGTTTTGTAAATTAAAAAGAGCAGAGAACAGTTTCTTGGAGTTGCAACCTTCTGCCCCCATAGAGATTAGTGCCTGCTCTAGCCACACCAGACGGAAGTCCCTGAGACAATGTGGCCGCTAGGAAGCTAATCTGTAATCCTTCCTGATCACCCTGGACCTCCCTGTCCCCTCCCCATCTTGCCCCCTCATCACCACCTGCTGGGAATTTAGAATAGATTACCCTGAGACTTGGTAAAAATCAGGCTAGCGTCCCTGGACTCCAAATAGGTGTCACTAGAACCCCAGGGAGGGAAAAAATTGCAGAAAAACTAGCGAGAGAATGAGAAAGGGGAGGGGGACGTCCTCACCCTTGCTTTAAAATCGCTTCTAACAATGAACCACATCTGGTTTCCACAAGCACCGAGACCAGGTGTAAGACATTCTGTGAACAGTCACCTCTGGCTGATGGAGTGGAATATGGCACATTATCAAGAATAAATGAGACAAAATATTCCAATTACAGACTCGTCCTACTTCTCTCTGTCTCATGCCAAGTGTTTGTCTCAATCGTTCAAGCTACAAATTACCCGCACGCTGGAGAAGGACTGCCGAGTGGGCAGACATTGCGGCTTCTGCTTAGAAAGAGATTGTTGATTTTATTTCCATGGGTGAGTTTGTGTTGAGGGACATGGAGGGGGGCTTGAATAGCTTGTCCATCCCCCCGAGGACCTACAATGTAGCATTGCAGACTTGGCCAATAAATGGGAGTGATGCAGAGCACATTAACATCGACAGAAAGCTGTCTTAAGAGTAATATGGAAATTGCAGTATTATTTTATTTATTGGAGATCAAAAGTATCCGTGGCCTAATTAGGAAACTGGCTAAATAAATTATGGCATATCAATAAGAGAGAGTAGGCAACCAAAATAAAGTCATATTTTTAAAGAATATTGAATTACATGGGGAAAATCGTCACAATAAAATAAAAATAACAGCACTGTCATTAAAAATAACAGCTACCAGTGCCTGAATCCTTACCACGTGCCAGGCACTCGGTTAAACACTGCACATGTGTCACAGAACATAGTTCATAACAGCCCTGGGAGGTAGGTGCCATTTCCCCAAATTTTCAGAAGGTTAATTCACTGGCCCAGGATCAAACACCCAGCAGGTGGTGGAGCTGGGAATCGAATTCAGGCCTGTTTGATTCCGGAATCAGGGCTTTAATCTCTATGCTATACTCCCAATTTCACTTTCAATGAATTTAAAACAAATAGAAAAAGATGGAAACAGTGTTTTGTTTTGTTTTGTTTTTCCTAGGTGGTAGAGTTAGAGATGGCTTTTTGGGTTTTTTTTTTTTCCTCCCAATTTCCTACATTCTTTTCTGCTCACATAGTTTCCAGTGAACATGTAAATGTTTTATAATCAGAAGGTTGAAAAATCAAGAAAAAATAAGCTTGGTTTAAAATGCTTAATTTCTGCTGTTTTATATTTTCAATCTTCGATCGCATAGCAGCACTGTGTGATTTTTAAGTCCCATCCATGTGATAGACTGAAAAATCACTTGTGTCCTTTAAAATATGTATTTTTTTTCTGGCTGTAACTGTCGTTGTCATCACAGAATAGGGCAAACGGGCTGTGTCTATGGTGGAACTCCGAGGGAACAGATGTGGGGGCAGGGAACACACTAATTCAGTCACAGTGGCGTGCAGTGTCCCCTCGTGGGGTGCTGAAGGGGAGGGTGGCAGGTGCTGCAGGGTGACAGGTGTGATGTCCTTTCAACCACCCAGCACAAGGGTCAAAAGGCAGGCTAACCAGGGAAAAGCATAACAGGTTTATTTAATAATGTTTTATGCGACATAGGAGACTTCAAAGCAAGACCCAAAGACCAAGGGGACGCTGTTTATTTTTATGCTTAGATTCGATGAGAAATGGACAGCCGTGTAGAAATGTGGTTGGACAGAAGCATCTACTCTAATGGTAGTGGACTGGGGGGGGCGGCGACCAGCAAGGCCTGTCTCTTGTGATGCTTTGTGGCCCCTCTCTGTGGCCTTCCTTTCCCCTAGGTATAGGACAGGACACCTGCCACATGAGGGTTTTCAAGGGGGAAGGGAGAAGGTCAGAGAGTGAGTTTTCTAGGTTTTACGGCTTGCTTTGGGGAAGAGGGGTTCTAGTTCCTATGACCCTCCTTGGGGGACAGGAATTCTGGTTGGGTAAGAGAAGAAAGCAAAGCAAAGAAGCGGGGAGAGGGTACGTGTTAAAACAATATTCCGTGTATCGGGACACTTTGCTGGGCACTGGTGAGGAATAAAGATGACTACAGACTGTTCAGGGTGTTCAGAACAAATAGTCAGATGCCCGTCCTGTCATGGGATGGATGCTCTGGGTGAGAGGGGAGAAGGTGCAGGGTGTTCTACAGTCACAGAGAAATGGAGACGAGAAAGGGGTTCGGATCACAATGTACTGCCAATGGCCACAACAAAAGGCAGAGGCGTGGATAACAGATGCATAGAGAGGTAGGTAGACAGATGATAGGCAGATGAGATATAAGTTGACAAAATTGCGCCTGTCTAGGAAAATCAGCTTTAGGTTGCCCAAAAAGGACTTCTGTTCTCCTTGAATGGACTTTGATCCAGTATTGATAAGCAAGGAAAGGACTGAGCTGGGTTTCATCTCATAGTGTCGCGTTTCTGAGCCAACACTCTCCCTGCTCTGCAACCCTACCCCGACTTCCCTGAAGTCCAATTTTCTGCTGAGACAAAAACGTAACCACAAATCGTATACACAACCCCAAGGCTCTGTGCTGGGCGCCTCACCACCCTCTCTCGGGGAGGAAGGAGTCACACTGCCCCATTGTGCTAAGCCTTCTCTTTCACCTGGCGTCTAGGTTCTTGTCAATAAGAGGGTACTTTGCTGCTTTATTTTTACTTGAGTAACATGCATTATTTAGTAGCCGACTTTCAAAAACATTGAAATGACCCTTGTAAACACGGTTAAAATGTTTTTCTTTCAAAAGGCCCGTTTCTCTTTGTAGCAGTGGGATTTCAACACACAGAAGTAGCTTCCTCTCTTTTTTTTTGTTTCCTTTGGTGCCAAATATATCTTAATTTTGTTTAACATGCGGTAAATATTTAGTTTTACTCTCCCAGGGCTAAAAGATATTTCTACAAGCTTTTGGGTGATTTAGAAATTGTCTTGATAATTAGTTATATTCTCATAGAGACCAAGAGGGCTTCATGCTTTTTCTGCAATTAAGTTTTTTGTTTTGGTTTCTTTGTTTTGTTTTTAGTGAGTACTTCAACATTATCAAAAGTGAGATTTTTTTTTTTTTACTTGAACGTTTTGGGTGTCTGGAATAAACCAAAAGCTCATCTGAAGGGAGAGATTGTCTAGATGTTAACTACCTAAAGTGCTTTTACTTACTCTTTATCTTAAAAATAACAGCATACATTTGTGAAACCAATTGCAGAAAGCAGTTCTGATGCAGAGAGAGAACCTAAATTACTCATTCTTTTGTTTTTTTTTTTAATTTTCCAAAGACTGCTTTGGGTGTGGGATGGGGATAGATTAGCACAAGATGCTTCTCTCTTCTGTTAGTTTCTGACACTTGTAGAAAAAGCTACATATGAACAAGGCTTAAGTTGATATAACAAAGAAATTTACTTTCAATGTGGAAAGTATGAGTATTGTTACAGGAAACCTTCACACATGCAAGCTTAATAACCACCAAGGCAGTGAGAGATCATAGGAAAAGATACAGGTTGTTGAGTCACATATGAATTTAAATCCTGGCTCTCCTGCTCACATGCTGTGTGCCTTTGGGCATGCAATTAACCTCTCTGTGCCTTGATTTCTTCCTCCAAACAATAAAAAGGTGATGATCACCAGAGTGCCTCTTCTTCCTTCCTTTACTTTTTTCAGTATATGCCAAATACTGTTCTAGGTACCAGAGATGCAGCAAGACCATAAGAAACACAATACCTGTAATCGCAGAGGTTACATGGACAAGAGTAAGCTGGTGAACAAATTAATCACAGAATAAAGGATTTGATTTTAGGTAATGTTGAGTGTGATGGTAAAGTAGGTTACTGGGATATGGAGCAAAGGAGAGGGGAAGTAACTGCTGGTCAGATGGCACGCGAAGGTGGAAAGGTTTTTAGGAGGATGTGATGTTTCAGCCAAAATCTGGGGGGTACGAGGGCCAGCCATGCATGCAAAGGTCTGGGGGGGACAGGAGCAACAATGAGGGCTTTGGGGCGGGCACTAGCTTGTGGCAGTGAACCGAGACTATCTCTGATCCAGATATAGACTGTCTTAGAATCCAACTTTCTTACTGTGTTCTTCCCGCTCCCCAGGCAGCATCCCATCCCAGGGGCTCCGCAGCCCATGCAATTATCCACCCTTCGGAGACAGCCATTTCCTGGGCTCTGTCAGCTGGTGGAGCCCTGGAGCAATCTGTGGGGGATAAGCACGTTGTTTTGCTCCTCACTCATTGCGGTTGTAGGGAATTCTTCCCAATGTACAGGAGTATTTTCCTACTGGATGTTTAGGACAGGGCTGCCTCTACTTCTCCATGTGCTGCTGGCAATTTGGACCAAGGACACTGGGAAAAACAAACACGTGTTTCTACAAAACATTACTCTCTAACGTATGCAAATTAAGAAGCAGGAACCCATGACATTTTAATCTGAGCTCCTGGGCTGGACTCTAGGGACATGGTCCTTGAATGTGGAAGTCCTGAGTTCAAATCCTGCTTCCATTAATTGATATCTGGGTGGCTCTGAGCCACATAATGAACCTCTCTGTGCCTCAGTTTTCTCCTACTCAAAATGGGGATGATAACAGCTATATTGTAGTTTCATTCTATAGGAGAGCTTTACATTCAGTGAGACAGTAACAGTAAATTGCACAAGGAAACTAAATTGCTTTGCACAGTGCTTGGAACATAGTAAGAACACTAAATAAATATTAGCTGTTGCTATCATTGTTATCATCCTAAGAATCAATGCGGTCCAAACGTTAATCTCTCTTTCCTTCGTGTCTTCCTTTCCTCCTGCTCTCCTCTCTTCATAACTATCAACTGTTCATTATTAAGTCTCTTCTGACATCTCCCATGCCTCTGGATTCCCCACATCAAACACAGGGCCCAGGTGGAGAAATAGTCCGGAGGCGTAGTGTAGCGAAATAAGATGTGCTGATGGTCAATCGCTTGGTTCCTGACTGTCCCAGAATCATTTATTTTAAGGACTCTCTGGGCCTTGATTCCTTCATACACAAACTGGGAGAGTGAAATCTGTGCTAACTGGTTTATATGCGGTTTAAGCCATGCTTTTGTTAATTTAAAGTTGTATCCTCAGCACCTAGCACAATGCCTGACTCACAGTAGTTAATAAAGTGGAGCAATTCTACCACCATCAACAACAGAAACAACATCATCCTGATGTCGAGAGATGCAATTTAGGAGAGGTCAGAGAAAAACAGCTGTTTTCTTTGTACGTGATCACGAGATCCACCAACTACATGTGGAATTTCTGTAATTTGAAAGAACTGACATCTTTCCTTTTTTTGACCCTCTAAAGCACTTTGTTTCTCCTTAACCATCCCTTGTTTATTCTACAAATATTTACTGAAGGCTTATCATGTGTCAAGTGCTGTGCTGGGAATTAGGACTATAAACAATAAATTTTAAAACCACCTGGACTTGGTCTCTTGGAGATTTTAGTCCAATGGAAGATACAGATATTAATCAAAGAATGATACATCAATTAATAAAGATGAGATGAGCTTTTAAAAGAAAAAATTAGGTTTGCATTTCCTCAGTGACTAATGATGTCGAGCAACTTTTCACGTGCTTGCCAGCCATTTGCGTATTTTCTTTGGTGAAATCTCTATTCCAATCCTTTGCCCATTTTTAATTGAGTTGTTTGTCTTTTTGTCACTGAGTTGTAAAAGTTCTTTATATATTGTGGATACTAAGTCATTATCAGTTATATGATTTGCAAATATTTTCTCCAATTCTGGGATTTATCTTCTTTCTTCCTTTTAGTGTCCTTCAAAAGAAATGAAGTACTCACACATGCTACAACATGGGTAAACCTTGAAAACAGTATGCTAAGTGAAAGAAGAAAGACATCAAAGGTCACACATTGTATTATTCCATTTACATGGAAATCCCAGCATAGAGAAATTCGTAGAGAGAGAAAGCAGATTAGTGGTTGCCAGAGACTGGAGGAGGAGGGAAGAGGGGGTGAGCACTTAACGGGCATAAGGTTTTCTTTTTGGGCAGTAAAATTCTGGAACTAGACAGTGATGATGGTTTCACAATATTATGAATGCACTAAATGCCACTGAATTAATTGTTCACCTTAAAATGGTTAAACTGGTAAATGTTATGTGATGTGTGTTTTATCACAATAAAAAATAGAAAGGTATAAGGCATGCTGAGAACATAAAAGGAGATGCAACTTAAGTCTGGTGTGTGGAGAAGTAATCCTCAAGTAATAATGCTTGAACTGTTAGTAGCCAATGGTGAACTTGCTAAAGTGTTTTGCAGAAAGCGCTGGCACTTTGTGGAGAGGGCTGATGGTGGAGAAGGAGGGTTCTGGGCAGAGAGAACACCATGTGCAAAGACCCCACTCCCTGCCCTACCTTGCACTGCAATTGCAAGTGTCCTTCTTTGACCCTCCCTGTAAGGCTCTAATCTTCCTGATGGACTATCCCTTCGAGGTACCAGACAGGGGGATTATAATATGAGCAACAGTAATAAAAATGGAGATGCAGAAGTAAACACTTATTAAATGGTACAATATATACTATTCATATTCTAAAGTGAGTACCCTCCCGAAAGATACTTTGAGGTTATCATCCTCCACTGCAATCAGTTAATTTTATTTTTGGTTATTTGTCATCATTAAATATTTCAGATGCAGCAAAGAGCACAGAACAATGTATTAATATAGCAGTTGCCCATGTGCCAACATCCAGCTTTACCACATGCTTGTCACGCCGGTTTAGAAATTAAGTAGAAAGAGCAGAGATTCACCAATGCCAGGACGCCTGAGGTGGGGAAGAGGATCTGACAGTCTGGATCTTCCAAATCAAGATGCCACCTCTCCAAGTCTTGCACAATTGCACAGACATAAGCTGGACTGGAACTGGCCACCAGAAGTCAGATCCTCATCTGTGAAATGGGGGTAACATTTTCTTTTCTCTTAATCTCACACAGCAGTCGGGGTGTGTGAAGGGGGCGGGGTGCAGGGAGATGGTAACTTTCCAGCATGGAAACTGTGAGGCACTCAGCACAGGGAGGGGTCGCTGATGTTTACAAGGAACTAAATATCCTCCTCCACACTGCCCCTCTGCCATCGGAAAGTACATCTCATAATCCATTTTGTCCAGCATTGCTGTGCAGACAAATATTTGTTAAATGCTTTAATGGAGATGACGGTCATTTGCTATGCAGAGACCTATTGGACTCTTCCCCGTACAATCCCAGTGTGAGCAGCGGAGCCCAATGATATTATTATCCCACCCCCAAATTTTCTGAGAAAAATGAAATGGATGGTGGCGTGTGTCCTCCGCTCCTGAGCCAGATCCTAACCAATCCCGTAACGACGTTCCCGCTTTACGAATGGCTCGCGCCCTGGTGCGGATGCCCTCCGTCGCCCAAAAATATGCAATCGCTTAATTGCCATAGCAATCCTATTATATCACCATTACACAACGTCTGTCGGGGAAAGCTCAGAACATGTTATTACTGTGGAAAGGGACAATTTACTGAATTTCACTAAATGCCATCGCTTCCCCCAAAATGAATCAAAATTACTGGATTATGCATGTCTCACGTTAATGTCCTGCTCGGAGAATGACAGGGAAGCTGCCACTAGTGGCCGGGGCTGCTTTCAGCAGGACTGACTTCTTGGCATCCGTAGGGATGCTGGTGTTCACTGTCTCGGTCCCACTGAGATTCCCCAGTGTGGACTCTCGGAGTCCACGTGGCCCCGCTGTGTCGGGGGAGGCTGCAGCATGCTCCCTCTACGGAAGGGCCCCGTCCATCCGTCAATTTTGGGTGGAGCTTTTGTTGGGAAATTTTAGTTCCAAGTAATATTGAATTCTAATATGTTTTCTGTATTACAGAGGCAGTGTCAATAAAACACAGGTGTGTTCCGATCTCTGAAAATTAAACAACCAAACAAACTGAAGGTGAACACGAGCCATCAGTCTGAAAGGAGTAAAGATTAGTGAAAATGGATCAGACCAAGTCCAATCCCAATGCTGGAAAACCAATGCCAAGCTCTGCAGGTCAGAACGTAATCTTCACCCACGAAGAACAGCATACCGTATGTGCATGTGCACACAGCATACTGTATGTGCGTGTACACACAGCATACCAGCCAGTCTCCTAAGCTACTTGGCCATGACTCTACTTGTCTCCCTGTATATACCCTGTTTCCCCAACTCTATAAATTGAAGCAGCCACAAAAAATGAACTGCTTTTGAAGAGCGAAACTGGATCTAAAATAAAAAAGATGTGGTCTCTCCTCCCAGTCCTTCCTTACCTGACGAACCACTAGCCACGTTGCTTAGATTTTGGTGGACAAATCTGTCTGAAAGTGCCATAAAGCACGGTGAAAAGCCATTTGGGTAAATTGCGATTAACCATTTGCATGCAGGAAACTTCAAAGAATTACAAACGAATGGGAATGGCATCAAGATCCAGGATGTGGAAGCTTAGAAGGGCAATGATGTCTCCAAGCAGAGTAAGAAGAATTTTGTATAAGCCTTTGATTCTCTCTGATTTTTTCTGAAAGCACAAAGAGGCTTCATATTTAATTTATAGGGTTATATAAGATGCTGTGTGTGTGTGTGTGTGTGTGTGTGTGTGTGTGTGTGTGTGTGTGTGTGTTTTCCAGCATAACCCTGACTCTGGTAGTTTGGATTTTGCCTTATGGAGGCAACAACTATTCTCGGATCAGAATACTCACACTACAGGGCTAAATCTAGGAGAGCAAAAGTATAGCAACAATTTTGCAGTGCTGGTGGCATTTCCCTTGCCTATAAAACCAATTTTAACTGCACAAAACCCTTAGCACATTGCATTTGGGAAATGCAGTGGCTGCACATTAAGCTCTTATGAATAACTGCTGTTGGGATGGAATGAAATGGAAACAAATCTGCATTTTATTTGCACTCTCTCTGCAATTCCATGCCATCCGGACTGCAGTTATGTTTTTGTGCAAAGCAGCACTGCTGAAAAGGGAGAGTTTTGCTGGGAAGCATTACCATACTTTGATTTTTAGCCATGCAATCATTTGAAACTGTGGCTGTTCTTCCCTGCCACTGGCCACTGAACATTACAATATAGATGGTTTGCTTCTATGGAAGGAAATATAATCCAAGTCAAGTCTAATTTGACTCAGGCACATATCTAACTCTCCCCTTCTAATTTAGAGGCAATGAACCTAGGGTAAGAGCTGTCAGGCTGGCCTCTGGGACCGTGAATATTCCTTTGCTTAAGGAACCATGTGAGTTACATTGGCTGGTTTCTGCATTCAGCTTGCAACTTCCCAGCCATGTACCTACCTTGAAGGTAAATGCTTCAGCATTATCAGTGTTCATGGTATGGAGTTGTAACATACCAGGGAAGGGGATTAGAATAATCCTAAATATTTCTGCAATGATAGGGGAATGATTCAGAAAATCATAACGCCGCCTAGACAATGTATATAGCATTTAAAATGATGACCATGAGACCATATTCGAAGAGAGAAAGAAATGCTAAATGTGGATGATTGTATGGCAATATTAAGAAAATATTCTGTTGTATTTTTTCTTGCCTTTCATCCACCCAGTTGGCACTCCATGTCAGATGCCAGGGACAATGCTATTTTTCTTTTCTTCCTAGGCACACGTAAAAACAGTCACTCAGCCCCCTTGCATCTAGGTGAGTCCACGTGACTAATTTGGGTCCAAAGGAATATGAACAGAAAGGCTGTAAGTTACTTGGAGCCCTGGCTCCTACAATGTCTGATGTGATCTGCTGGGTCCTCTCTCTCATCCACGTGGCCGGAAGCAAAGGGCCCCCGTGTGACTGGGCCACAGCACAGGAGGAGGCTGGGTCCCAACGTGGCTGCTTGGCAGAGAACTACTTAGGAAGGGCTCTATCCCTTCTGATTACAGGGCAGAAAAAATACCATTGCACTAAGTACTGAGATTTGGGAGGGAGGCGGTTATTGAAGTGGTTAGTATTAACTTACTTTGACTAATATGCTTTTGTTCCTTTTATAACAGGGAACAGTAACATTTCTGAAGATCACACTTGGAATGCTGGATTGTGAAGTGGTAACAATGTCCTCTGTTTAAAGATTGGATGACAACTGCTAATATTAGAAACCAGGTCCCATTTATTGCTGCATGGGGCCATCGCAGACACTTGGCACACAATTTTATACAATCATCATGACCATCGCACGAGAAGACATTATTTCATTCCAATAATGGGGAAACTTGGCCCCTGATGGGAAAGGCCAAGGTCACACAAACTAAGTTGAAATCCCAGCATTTGAACCTCAGGTGTGTCAGATACCAAAGCCGATATGCATTAAGACTGCCCGGCTGAAACACGCAGTGTCAAACCTGCAGCCTTTCTGCTCATGTTCCTGTGACCAAACTGGTCGTAGACACTGTGCAAGATATTACAAGGCAAGAAAAAAACCAGCAAAACACAGAAAACAAAACCAAACCCATTGCATGGTCCCAAAATATTTTAAGGACTCTCGTAAGTGGCGGCAGGGTGGGGGCACAGGTAGAGTCTCCCCCTTCCTCAGTTGCTCTGGCCTCTGCCTGACTACTTTTTAGTTCTCCGAAAGCTGTGAATTTTACGAGTTATAGCCCAGCACATTTACTGAATTCTGGGTAGAGTTACTGGGTTTTAAGGAATTTTTAGGCCACAGCAATGAAGAAAGGGCCTCAAATGGTATCCCAGCCTTATCACTTATGAACTGTGTGAGCTTGGATTTAAGACTCAATCTCCCCGTGCCTCAGTTTCCTCATCTGCAAGATAGGATTGATGATAATCATAGTGACTTCATGGAATTGTAAAGCACAAGAACTGGCACATAGTAAGTGTGCACACACACGTGTGTGTCTGTGTGTGTATTTTCCTGCGTTCTGTGAAAATGGAGAGTATTAAGCCAAGACCAGCATTTCACACTTTCCATCCTTTCCTGAATACGCAGCTGGTGGGTTGACCTGTCAAAGACATTCTGGATGACTTAGACCATTTAATTTTCTTCTCTTTTTCTTCAGTATGTCTGAGCTGTTGGCCTCCAGACTTCAAATCACAGGGATAAATATAGAATCATCATTTAGACCTCAGGATCTGAGCTAGCCTTTTCCTGAGGTTACGACACTGGAAATTTTAAGGCACAGGCTCAAATATCACCTGAGTGATTCTTAGAGCCCCATTGTGGAAGGTAGCTGTCTAAGATGATCCCCAATGACAGCGACCTAGAAATATTCATGTCCTTATATAATCCCCTTTCCCACCCCTACCCCCAAGTATGGACTGGACCTAAATACTGGTCTATTACACAGAATACAACAAAATGATGGATGTCACTTCCAAGGTTAGGTTGCAAGGAGAATGTGACACATCTCTCTCTCTCTCTCCCTCTCTCTGATAAGCCAATTGTCATGCTATGACCTTCCTTATGGAGAGCTCATGTGGTAAGAAACTGAAGGTGGCCTCCAACCACTAGCCTTCAAGGAACCAAATCCTGCCAAGAACTATATGAGTGCGTGAGTGAGCTTGCAAGTGTGTCCCTCCCCAGCCAAACCTTGCGATGCGGCCGCTGGCCCTGGCTAACGCTCTGACCGCAAGAACTGAGTGAGAGAATTCAGCCAAGCCAATCCCTGATTCTCAACCCACAGAATATGTGTGTGTTGTCTTGAGCTGCTAGCTTTTGGAATAACTTGTTATGCAGCAATAAATAACCATTAATAATATACCCTTCCATAATTATTAGAGAATTCTTTTAAAGATTCAGAGGGGATAAGGGGTACATTGTGGCCCCACTGAGAAATTTCTGAGTCTCTGGTATAATACCATCACAGTAGCACCAATCTCATCTCTAGTAATTATAACTGCTCTTGATACAATCAAACTCCTATAAGCCCTTTTGTCCCCAGCAGTTAGGGAAAGCAGGACCAGGTAGAGGTGAATATCAACTGCAACATAAATCAAGTGCAATGTATGTTACACATACTTACTTTGCATTTTTGTCATGTTTTATTGTATGTCTTTTTTTTTCCTGAGGATGGTTACCTGTCTCTGAGAACTTACTGTGTGCCAGCTTATTTATATAGTATCTGGTTTAATTTTTATAAAACACAATGGATTATTTTTTTCTCATTTTAATTTTTTTCATTTAATCTTTTTCTGTTCCTTAGGAGTTAATGCATTTTCTTCTCAATTTTAGAGAGGAAGACCTTGGAGTTTGAGGACCGTAAGTCACTTTCCACCCAGCCAGTTGGATTTCAAAGCCTATTCCCTTTCCCTACTCCAAGCTGCCCTGAGGGCAGAAATCATGTCCTCATTTATCTTTGCCTTCCCAACAGTCTATGGTCTCTTTCCTGACACACAGTGGGTGTGGACATTAATAAAATATTTAACAAAGTTTAGCAAAGAAAGAAATCCAAAAGTCTCATGTTGCATTGCTGTGTCAGTTCATTTCTGTGTGAACAGAGGGACGTTTTCATCTGTAACCCAAGGTATTGAAGGTGAGTTTACATCTTCTGGGTCTGTCCCCAGATTTGGTTCATTTCAGAGAAGAGCATCAGTGAGTCATAATTACCATCTTTCCTCTAACATGTTTCAGTAAACTAAAGAGATTTAGATCCTGAAGAGAGGTCTTCACAGGAAAAACAAAAGGCAAAACCATAATTCCCAGCGACCTTTTTGTTAGCTGTATGTTAAATGCCAATTTCTAGAATTCATTCATTCATCATATATCCATTCATTCATTCATCCATCCCCCAGATGGTGTTATCTGCCTGAATTCACCTCAGTATTTAGGTTTCACAAAGAAACATGACACAGTCTTTGATTACGACAAGCTCAGTCAAGCAGAATGCATTTTGTTCTTTTATAAGATTTTTTCCCCTAAAACAAAATAATTTTGCTAATTATAAAAATGATTATAAAATACAGGTCAAAACATTAAAAGAAATATCCACTGTAATCCTCCACTTAAAGATTAATAGTAATTGATTAACATTTAGTTGTATTTCCTTCAAGACTTTTCTATGCATATTTTACAAATATGATATGCTATACATACGAATTTATAGCTTTCTCTTTACTTAATATGCATGTTTACATTTTTTATTTTATTAGATAGTCTTCTACAATGCCTTTTTTGTCTGCAAAGTATTCCATTCAATTGCTTTACAGTACTGTATTTAACCATGCCTTGGAGGTATTATTCCTAATAGTATTATTTTTTTTGTCATGAAAATAAAGCAAAATAATGAGAAATGGATGTTGGCAAAGGTGTGAAGAAATAAAATGCCCCCAAAGTTTCACCTGTTTTACTTCTTTTGCATTAGTTTTCCAAATTACTTTTGGGTAGCTTGACACATCTTTAATTAAAGCACTAATTATTGTACATAATGCAGCTCACACCTGTGGTGATAATGCTTTTATTAGCATTAAAACTAAAGACATCAAAGAATCATATCAGGATAAAACGTCTATTTCTAATTTAATAGAATTGCAATTAAAGCAAATTTGATCTGAATGAAATCCCATCATAACTGGATTTTTTTTTGTCTGCACAGTGAGTGAAAATTATTCTTCCCTAAATTGAAGATTAATAACATGTTTTTAATGTTAAATGTAGCAATTCAAGCATTAGGTTGCAATTCAAGTTCAACATCACTGAGCATTTTATAAACTTCACGTTGTAACATCTCTGGGAAGCACTCTGAGGTAAATGCATTAACGTAAAATGCATTAATGTTATTTTTCTTTATAAATGAGCTTATAACCGTGTTGTTACCTTCATTTGAATATTTTAATGAAGGGATAATATACGGAGAGTGCTCCATTTTCACAGGTAATTGTTTCTTCCCTGAGTGGCTAAACTTGGGCAGAAAGTGGAATTTATCTCATTGAAATTCTATTACGGCTGCATTGCTGCTGTTACTTGTCAGAATCTCTCATTACCTGGGAACTGGGGCTTTTTGCTAATGTTCTTCTTTCCACGACATCCAGTCCTCTGGCATCCTGGGGTATAATCCTATCCTCCGGCAAGTCGCAGCAGCAAACCTTTGCTATCTTGCTCTAGTACTCACGGGCTCAGCACTTAGAATTTAGTTGGATGGAGAATTCTGATTTAGATAAGTTCAGACCAAGTGGGTAATAAGTAAACCAAATTTGCCATAGAACCCCAAACGAGGGACAGGTATGCAATATCTTTCAAATTATGCAAATCTGGGTTGAGGGTGCCCGTGGTAGCTTCATTGCAAAAATAGCCCCAATCTACTCTCTTTTGCTGAATCCACTTCATTTGCCATGTTATTTTTCAGATTCTCTCATCAAGAGATGGAGGCTGTTTTTTCACTCCTGGAATCTGGGTTGGACTTCTGATTGGCCTTAGCTAATAGAATGTGGCAAAAGGGATGCTTTGTATGAGTCCACTCTTGAACTCATGCCTCCACTGTGAGAACAAGTCCTAGCTAGCCTACTGGGGCATGACACCTTGTGGAGGAGAACTAAGGTGCTCCCCCCAACCGCCAGCCCACCCTCACCTGCAGAGCCACCCAGGCTGAATGCAGCTGACAGCAGACTCCTGAGGAAAGCCAGCCAAGGTTAGAAGACCCACCTAGCTGAACCCAGCCTAACTTGACTCATAGTTATGAGCTAAATAAATGGCTGTGATTTTAAATCAGTAAGTGTTGGGTGGTTTATTACTTGGCAACAGATAACTGATATAGTATCCTATCTCTGCCAGAGTCTGAGTGATCATGGATGAACTACTAGCTGCTTTGAGTTTTCTCCTCTATAAAGTAAAAATGGTAAGACTGACCTATAGGATTGTCTTGAATTAAAGTTAGATATGAGATAGTTAGAACAGTGCGTGCCACCAGAATAGAGCTCAGTATAAATGTTAGCTGTTGCTGTTGATTTTCATGTTATTCCTGCACATTTTCATGACATGCATCCAAACATTTCAAGCAGTGATTGAGAGTATGAGTTCTGGAGCTGGGCTGCCACCATTGCATTCCTGGAAGTCATGACGAGGTGTGTGACCTTGGACAGCTTACTTAGCTTCTATGCCTTAACAACCTTATCTTTAAACTAGGGATTATAATACTATTAATACCTACCTCAAGATTTTTGGGATAATTAAATCAGTAAAAATAGATAAAATGCTTAGGACCATGAATGGCATAGGGTAATAGCATAATGAACCTGATTACCTATCACTGAGACTCAACAATCATCAATTGTTTTTCTCTACTCTCACCAAATCCCCATACTCTAGATTTTGTTGCAAACACCATGTATCATATCATTTAATCTATGTCAGCAGGTATCACTAACATAATCTTCCTAAAAATAAATAACCACATCCCATTGTCATACCTAAAAATTAAAAAAATTCCTAATATCATGAAACACCCCTTTTGATCCCCCAAATCCTCCTCCATCCCTCTCTGTTTTTATTTTTTAATAAACAAGATCAAGCCATTTAGGATGTTTTAACCAGTTCCTGTCTCCTATGTTTCCTATAAATTTATACTTAGATTTAGAGGTTTGGTGGTATTAAGGTAGATGATTTTTTTGGGAGGGTGCCAAGAACTTTTCTTAGATGGCATTGCATACTTATATTGAAGGCACATGATGTCTGATTCTCTTTTTATGATGATCAGCTTTTTACGAGTATGCTAGATCTATTAATTAATTAGAATGTTTAAATGGAGATAATTCTACTATTCATTCTTTGCCCACTGGGACACTTCTAAATGAAAATTCCCTTCACAACTATTTGCTTATCTTGAGATAAGGCATAGCACACTATACACACTCACCTCCACCCTGACTGTTTAAGTTAACAATATATTCTAGAGATGGTTACATGGCAGCATGTAGGGATCTCTCCCATTCCTCTTCATAGCTGCATAGCTATGAAAAATCCACTATGTGGATTTATATGGGTAATTCAATCAGTTTCTCATTGATGGACTTTTGGTTTGTTTGTTTCCAGTCTCTTGACACTACAAATAATGCCGTCACGAATAGCTTTGGGCATAGATTTTTTTTTGTTTTGTTTTTCTTTGTTTGTCATGGTCAATTTTTATAGCCTGTAACTTTCAGAGCCTTGTTGGAAATGTTGCAGAGACTAAATCCAGTTATGTGTGTCTTCATGGTCAAGGGGTATTCTGAAATTCCTAGACTTTATAGTTCTAGCTTCAACTCTTCCAAGATCTCTAAATTCCACTGATATGTCTATATATTTATGTACCCTTTTGCTGAGATTTAGAGAAACTGGATTGTGGGAGAAAATAGCAAGCCATAGAAGCAAGTAAGTGAACCCCCTATGACTCAGTTTCCCCTCTCTCTGGTTCTGCTGATCTCTTTTCAACATAGGATACAGACTTTGTTTCTTCATTTGGAAGAGCCCACAAAAGAAAGACAACTGCTAGTGCTGTTATTGAAAGTACGTAGAGCATGAAGAAGTCAGAGAAAGTCATGGATCAGGGAGAATCATTTTACCTAATAGGGATAGATGCATATATAAGTATTTGTGAAAGTTTTGTGACATATCACTGACAAATGCCATGGACCACCTCTGAAGGATTTCTCAGTGGTCAAAAACCATGGGATCTTAGGACTGGAGGAAACAGATTTAGCAGTTCAGTTCGGCCCTTTACCTGATATATTTATTTTCAAATACATAGGTCTGCTGTGGATACCTAGAGCGAAGTGCATTTCCTATGAGAAATAAAAAAAAAAAAAAGGTCCTCCTCTTCACTGAAGATTGAGTCCCCATGCCCAAGGCTGTCACTTGATGTCATTCTATCTACATCAGTAGCAATCTCATCTGCAAGGTTTGTCTTAGTCTTTAAGGGTCCTGGTACTTAATAACCAAAATAACTTTATTGAAGGGGACACGTAACGTAGCCACCAACACCATCATGCACATTAAACTCTGCTGCATCAGCCCTAGGCTGGCAGCCAAGGTGGAGGGCAAGGAACATGTCTCTTTGCTAGCATAGATGACTTTCTTAATAAGAGGCTGACACAGAGCTTCAAGGAGATCCAGCATTAGTGAGGGAATTTGATATGTGTGAGTTTGCATCTGTTAAATCATATTACAAAATAGAATTAATACACAGCACAAGAAGGCTCCATAGAAAACCACCTCTATGTGTATATGCTGTTTTATGACGTTGTTTAATACTACCTCTACTGACAATGCTAGTTGCTTCCAGTTATTGACTCTCTACGTTTGACAGGGGTTTAAAATGACATCCATTCAAACAGTTCTGCAAAGATGCTCACATTTGCTCCATTTTACAGATGAGGGAGATTAAAAAGTTGTCTGAATTTAGAATTAGAAAGTGAGCCTAGTTCTCTCTAACTCCAAAATCCCTTTTCTCCACTGTTCTATGACATTCTAGTAGGTTATATCGTGGATTTGAGTCATACCCAATCCGCAGTCCCCCACAAGATGACATTTAAGCAATTAGGTTTGTAATCCTAAACTAGGTGAGAAACTTCCATTAAACATGGCTTGGTCTCATCAGTAGGCTGTCAGTGGATAACCAAAAAAGCATGTACAATGGCCTGCAGTACACTCATTACAGCATTATTATCCAAAAGGATTGCTTTTAGTTAAATGCTCTGCCCATATTTTGCTTTCTAATTTTCTCCTCTAACAATATAATGTGCCATTTAGAGCAAGGTGCAAATCAGCATGACATCTCAGTACCTGTTAAATGTCTTGGCAACTAAACTTCATTGTTATCAAATCACTTGGCATTTAATACACATGTTCCCTTCCCGAGTCAGGGAGCACCAAAGAGCAAGATCCCTCAGGCGCATCCCTCCAATCTTCCTTAACAATGCCTCGAGGTGTGTAGGTGCTAACTGACTTCTATGTATCCTCCTTTCAAATAACCATGACCCTGTTGTATTTGTCACTTTTGTGTCTCATATTGCACAATGAGAATTAAACAAAGAAAAGTCCTCCCTGACACACAACTTTGTTTCACTGTTTCTTTTCCCTTTTTTTCTTTTTCCTGGTTACTTTGTTGATGGTATTTACCCACCTCACAGCTTATAACAAAGTGTGAAAATAATTTCAGTTTCCATATTGATTTCAGTCACCTGCTTTTGCTTTTTGACTTTGGCATTCTCTAACTCCTTTTTCTCACCCAATAGGCTTCTCAAGGTTCCTTCTGAAGGCATCTTATGTAGAACAAACTTTCTCTTTCTCTTTTTTTGTACTTCTAAATATTTGAAAACGAACCTGCATGTAACAGATTAGTTAGCAAGCAAAGTTAGCAGCAACTACTTTTACTGTGGTTTTTATCTTTAGAAGCTTTAAATTCATTATTCATTGGGATGCACCATTGAAATGGGAGTTTGAATTGCGGATCTGTATTTCAAGCATAAACTCAGCTTTCATCAGGTGAGAGTCCCAATTCTGGTATTAGCCAGTGTAAACTAAATGACCTTGCAAAAAGAACCTCCCCCACTTGGGCCTCAATTAGTACATATTTTAAATGGGATTTGGGTTGTAATAGAACCTTGATTTTTCCCTGGTTCTACCCTGGAAAAATGTTATGTTCTCCAACAATGGCTAGAACCTGCATTTATAGTGAGTAGTCAGCCACAATTTAAGAACACTGTGCTTGCTAATCTCTAAGTTCCCTTTCAGCCTACCAGTATGTGAGTGAACTGTTTTGTAAAGAGAGAGGGCCATGTAGGAACACGGCACACTACCCAAGACAACCAACCAAATGAAGAGAAGTAACTCAGCCACAGAATGTGGTTGGGGTTAGCTCTGCCATTGAAGATAGCATCTTCAGCTACAGAAACCATCTGCACACCATGGACAGAGTAACATCTACCCCACCCCCAATACCATCCCCTGAAAATCCAATAGACACCTCTTCAGCAAGGATTTTGTATGTTATTTACATGGTAGTGGCAACAGCTACAGTTTATTCAATATCTGTGTTAGGGTAGGCTGGGCATGCTCCTTTGGCAAATCACTTGACATCTCAGTGTTCATTTATTTCATATAACAACCACCGCAAATGACAATCCCCACTGCATAGGGTTATTAATAGGATTAAATAAGTTGATATACATACATAGCTACATGTTTTAGCTAATTATCCTTATTATATTAAAAAATTTCACATGAGAAATGTGAAAAACTCAGAGCTATTGCCCTTTAAATCCTGCATTCTTTTTGCCTCACTGAAGCACAGGTACATGCAGAACACATGGTTTTCCTCCTGTCTTTGCCATTCCCACTGTGATAGCTCTGAGTTGTGGAAACATGAGGTTTATTGGCTGGGCTTATAACTCCAGTGTGTCAACAGCTGCATGGACAGAGAGCTTCATGGGAGCCATAGGGTTTCTGACACTCAGACACCTCTGATCTTATTTAATGAGATTTATTGATCATTAGGTTAAGAAGTTTAAGTATCAATGGATGATAAAGTGCTTTCTTCTATTCTACTGAAGTCCTAAAATGCCTCCTTGCTCCTACTTCCAGAAAAAATATTGGCATAACTTGGAGACATGTCCCGAGGATATCTTCTCTACCTACACAATTCCAGGGATTTCTCACATACATTGAAACTGACAGTGGGTCATAGATTTCTACATGTAAAGAAATTCAGTAAAAGGGATTTTAGGATCATTCTAATATAACCTGTTTTACAGTCTATGAAGTCAACTGAACCTTCAGTCTCTCTTTTTTTCATAAATCATTTTTTTTGTTATCAGGGAGAAATAAAAGTATCTGTCACCATTCTTTAATTCCTCAAACATTGACTGAGTACCTCTTACATGTACATGATGATACAGTGACACACAGACATCCCTGACCTCAAAGCACTCACCTTCCTATACAGAAGACCAAAAAATAATCAATCCATCAAAACACAATGTGAAAAAAGATCATAGCAAATATTCATTGAACATCTGGTTTTCACCCTACTCTGTGTTAAGAGCCTTTGCATACATAACAAGATGCTAAAGGTAGCTTTGTCTTATTCTTAGATGAAGGTCTAAGACAATGAGTGCCATGATTCCCATATTTCTAGTTGATGTTTTTGACCTAATGGATGTATACGGAGAAACTGGAGAATATATACTACATCCGGGCACACAGAAAACATGTACAATAAAAGTAATTATGCACTGGCCAAAAAGTAACTGTCACTAAATTCCAAATAATCGGTGTTATATAGACCACATTTTTCAAACTCCAATGTAATTAAAGTAGAATTTTTTTACCAAAGTTAATTAAAATAAACATGGATTAAGAAATTTTAAAAAATTACTTCTAAACCTGCATATACGTTATATGTATACAATAAATGTGCTCTGCACCTAACTTAAGAAGTCTGGAAAAGGACCAACAGAATAAACCCAAAGGAGATATTAAAAAAAAAAAAGAATACAATAAAGATAGAAGCAGAAATTAAAGAAATAGAAGCAAAATTATCACAGAGAAGATCAAAAAGGCAAAAGTTGATTCTTTTGGAAAGATTAATGAAATTGACAATACTGAAAAACTGGTTAAAAAGAAAGAAAAGAAAAAGGTCACAAGCACATATTAGAAATGAAAAGAAAAGAGACGTCACTACAGATGTTCCCTGGGCTACTCTTTGGAAGGACTGTGATTACCTCTAAGAAGGGAAACGGGGGGTTCTGGAGGCTGAGGGAGAATTTCTCCAAACTGTAAACCGTGTCATACTATTACATGCATGCATTCTCTACTACAAAGTAGAGCTAAGAAAAGAAGAGTTTCCCAACACAGATTTTATAGCTAGCACTCGCATGGTTCTGTTCCCTTCACAAGTACTTGCAGGTGGAGTGTGTAGACTGATCTTAACAAGGATCCTGCCAGATGGGTTTCAGTTTTCCATTTCATAAGTGATGAAATTAAGCTATAGACAATGCAATGCACATCACTAAAAGTAGATGAGAATTTTTTAATTATTTTTAACATTTAATTAAGAAAATGTTTAACTGTATGAAAAAGTTTAAAAAATTGTACAGTGAATCCCATGTATGTACCACCTAGATTCCACAGTAAATATCTTCCCATAATTGCTTTATCATACAACAAGGATGATATGAGGATGAAAATTTGAACTTGTATATTGTCAGCTATAAATTCCATATTCTTTCTACCAGATCCAAGCAAAAAAAATTACTATTAATGTCATAAAGCCAGACAGCTATTTCCAAATGGTGCTTTCAGAACTACACAGAGCATTGGCAGCATCTTTGGAGTAAGTGCAAAGTCTTCTAAAGTGACAGTAATGAAAGTGACCAGTCTTTCACTACTTCTGTTCTCCATGTTGGTCATCATATATAATGTTTATGTTCCTCCTCCCTTTCCTTGATCTACCCTTCACTTTTCCACCCAGCTTCATCCTTTTCTCTTACTTCCAACTATTCTACGTCTTTTTTCGGGAATTAGGAAAATTTCCGCCACTCACAGCATTCTTAAAACCCAGGCTGGGCCAATCAAGAAGGGACTGGCAACTTTCAAATGCCTTTTGGAGCTACCATTTATCACTCGGGATTCAGTCACCATTATATTCTTCTGACATTATTTCTATATATTCTTGAAACAAATGCAGACTCTTTTTGCCCTGGGCTAAGTAATGCCTATGCTTCTTTTATTGTTTTAATTGGCCAAATTTTCCAAACTTGTAGAAACCTCCCAAAGTTCCTCTCATAGGTTTTATTAATATTAGTCTTATCATTTATTAAGCATTTATAAAATGTCTACTATGAGGTAGTTACTGTTGTAAGCATTAAGTTTACAGCTTTGAATTTAAAAAAAAAACAGGGTTACTCCCTTTAAAACTCATTGTCATCCATTTTTATAAGGTAGGTTGTATTCATATATATCAGATGAGAACAATGTAGTTCAGAGAAGTAAAGAACTCGTCAGAGATGGTTCTGCCAACAGCGATCAGAGCTGAGATTGAACTCTCAATGACACATAAATGCTTTTTACACTGCCTGAAAGTTGACTTCAAGGCTCAAGTCCAACTAAACATCAAATGGAGAAGGACAAACAGAGTTACAGCCTTTCTTTATATGACCCTTGGGCTAAGAACGTATTCCTTTTTATTATTATTATTTTTTTCTCTTAACTCCAACAGAAGGATGTATTCCTTTTTACATGTTTAAAGGGCTGTAAAACAGCAGCAGCAACAATCACAAAGAAAACACTGACAGAACCAAAAAAGAGAATATAAAACCGCCCTGTACGTGACCCTGCAAAGCACAACCTATTTACTGTCTGGCCCTTTGCGGGAAAAGTTTTCTGGTCCCTGAGTTGGTGTGATCCGAAGCAACTCATTCTTTTGTAGTTTTTGCTGTTGTTTGACCATTCGGAATTTTTTGCTTGTTTTTGTATGACACTGGCTCGTGCGCTTCATAAATAACCCCGGCCATCAATTACTCCACCCACTGTGTCATGAGTACATAAATGCCCTCTCACTGCACTGCTCGGGGAGGTGGTTTCACACATCCTGTGATTCCTGGGGAGAAGACAGGCTGATCAGAGGCAAGAGTGGAAGAAGAGGGAGGAAGCCACGCTGTTTGTTTACAGCGCCAGGGCCAGCTAATGGAATCTCTCTCTCTCCCGTTGTTGGAATCCGTGTGGGAGAGGGGTGGTCCGATGGCATCAGCACTTTCAGAGACATCGACAGCAACTAAATTGAAAAAGTGCACCAAACCTTGGGTTTCAGCGCGCTATCGACTTCATATAGATCGAGTCAGGAAGAAAAATATCGCGCCGTGTGCAGTCTGCGTGTCCCATCATCTCATTAAAGACTTCGCAACGGATAGCACGGTGCGCCCGTTTCTCCGCAGCGCCCGGCTGGGTGAATCAGTCACGCAAGGAGTAATAATACACCATTTACTGGCACTTGGAAGGCGCTGCCATAATTCAGCATGAAAAGCCGCCTGGATTATTATTTACAAAATAAAGCCTGCCCGTGCCTACGAGCGCTTCGCTTCCCCGTTGCTTGCCACGCCCTCGCTTTTCTTCTTGCGGGGGGACCCACGCAGGGACATGGGAGCAAACAGCAGCTTCACAGCCTCTCTCAGCCCAGCCCGCCAGCCGCCCGATTATTTAATTACAGCTTTCTTCGGTACTTCGCCCTTACCTGGGACTCTAAGTGAAATGTGTCAGAAATAAAGAAATAAGTTACAAGCTAAATCAATAGGAAAGAACCGCACAAATTGGCATCGCAGTGGATATCTGTTTATCCAAAGGCTTTCAAAGTCATTTAGACCTTCCAGGAAAAAAAGAAAAAAGAGAGAGAGAGAGAGAGAGAGAAACAAGGTAAGTTGGAGAGAGAGTGGAAACACGAGGGAGATGTCCCTGAGCTCAGCCTTCCTGCCACCCCCTCCAGCGAAAGCGCCCAGACGCGGTTTCCTAAGTGGAAAATTTAAAAGTAATTTTTCACCTTGAGAGAGAGGTTTCCTTCTGTTTAATGCTTACTCAGGCAAGACAACAAATCTCAAAAACAAACAAATTGCAGGCACTTCTGCCAAAACTCCACTCGGTTGGAAAGGAAGACCAGAGGGAAGCATCTCTTTCGCTTGGCTCCAACTCGAAGGAGGGCCGGGGTGAAGTTGTGAGAACCGAGTATCTCTTCTGACGCTTATCGCAGACAGGGACAGCGGCCTCCTCTAATGTGCCTGAGGAATTTTATTGTTTTTTATAGATTAAACAGAATTGAAATGCGGAGTGCGTGCGCACGTGTGCGCGCCCTAGTGCTTTGAATCCGTTTAAGTCCTACTTAGGAGACAGGAGAGAATTAGGATACGAACCCTGCGTCTTCCCGAACAAGGTAGTGCATTGTTCAGGAAATATTTATCGCTAGCAGAAAAAAGAAAAACAGCTCAATCTAGTGGGAAGCAATAACAACAACGTCAACAGGGGGAGCATGGATTGGAATTCCAGACGTGTCTCTGACTTGGAGGGATTCGGGGATTCAGTTTCATTAGTCTCTCTTCTCCCTTTCTCTCCTTTCTTCTCCCATCTTCTCTAGTCCTTTCCTGTCTTCTACCCGGTTGCCTGTCTTGACCTTCCTTTCTTGTGCTTTGGAAGGGCTTCTACCAAGAGCTAAAGAAAGCCCCAGGCTTAGCTCATCAGAGCTCAGGGGCCCCAAGAAGAGAAAGAGCTTCTTTCTCCAAATAGCATTAGAGAAACTCCCAGGGAGGCTTGGAGGTTCATCCTGCTTGGGTCAATGTCCTCCCTTTTGGGCACTTAGTGTGGTGCTCAAGCAGAATACTCTAGGGCAAAATAACAACGTCTGCATCATAAGGCAACTGTGATGATTAAGTGAGATAAAAGCAGCACAACGCTGAGCACAAAGCATAACCTATGGGAGGCAAGCAGGTTTCATACACATTAGGTTCACTTGGGGCCTCCTAGACCTCTATTTTCCACTAGTGAGAGTGACCAGGTGTCCTGGCTTGTCTGTGACTGAGAGGTTTCACAGGACGTGGACATTTAATGATAACAGACAGACAGTCTGCAAACCATCCCAGCCCGCCCAGGACTAGAGTCCCTCCAGATTTGGGATGTTCAGTATGAAAGCTGGGACAGTCCTGGACACACCTGGCTGGTTGGTCACCTTCCCCTCATGTGTGTCTCTTGGGTTTCCCCCCTTGGCTATGGGTCATTCAAGGCCATCATAAAGAAAATCTATCTTTTTCTCTTGACAGGAGAATAATGGTAAAATTTTATTTAGGAAAGCCAAGCTCCAAAATAAAACCTGTTTTTATAAAATCATTAATCCCCTGGGGGACCTTTCCTACATGCCTTTCAAGAACACCTAGGTGTGTGTGTGTCTGCGCAGGCCTTTCTCCTCAAGTGGGGCATCAATAACGCTGTCATCTAGTCCGAGGTTTGACATCACATAGATCGATACCAAATTAAAATCACATTGGTGGTCGTAACAGACACATTCTGATGAATGATATACATATGTATATTTTTTAAATCAGAAGAAACATTTACCAAACAGTATTTCAGTATACGTTTTAAGACATCGTATGTAGAAGGCCATTCATATTTTCATGGGACCCAAAGTTAATGTAAACAAAATTCAAAACTTTTTAAATGTTGTTATCTCTCCTGTTTGGAGAATATCACTGCCTAGAAATGATATATAATACTGTGACACAGCAACGAGAGAGGTGTGGGGTAAGGGGAAAGAGAAAGGGAAACGGGGAAAGGAAGAGAGAGAACAAGAAGAGAGAGAAAGAGAAGAAATCAGGGAGCAATATAAGGGGGAAAGGGGAGAGAAAGAAGAAAAGAAAAAGAAAGAGGTAAAGTGAAATTGAAAACAAAAAGCAAAAGAGAGCAGCGGAAGAGGGGGAGGAATAAAGAAAATCCCTTGGGTTCTCTTTTCAAACAAAACTCCAAGGAACATTCACATGCGACAAGATAATATTTATTTGTTGACTATATCACAGCCTCCTTTCAGAAGCTGTAATTTAGGATCGAAATCTCTTGATGAGATCGGGGAATGCTGGAGTTAGCCCTTCGATGGAAACATCTTTTATTTGGAGGAGGAGTGCAGCAAGAATTTTATTTAGAAAAAGATATTTTAAGAAGCCAAATGTTTCAGATGTTCATAATAATGAAATATTGGAAACTGTCCAAATGTACAAAAATAAGTTAAACTTATATTTCATATTTTAATCCATAACTCCATAACTCTTATAGAGCTTTTTTCTTCTTTTTCTTTTTATTTTTTGAGACAGAGTCTTGCTCTGGCACCCTGGCTAGAGTGCAGTGGTGTCATCATAGCTCTCTACAACCTCAAACTCCTTGGCTCAAGCAATCCTCCTGCTTCAGCCTCCCAAGTATCTGGGGCTACAGGCATGTACCAACATGCCTGGCTAATTTTTCTGTTTTCTGTAGAGACGAGGTCTTGCTCTTGCTTAGGCTGGTCTTGAACTCCTGAGCTCAAGGCATCCTCCCACGTCGGCCTCTCAGAGTGCTAGGATTACATGTGTGAGCCACTGTGCCTAGTCATAATGTTTATAGAGCTTTTAATAACATTTATGAAAAGCATTAATGTACGTACTATATCCCTGACTTTCTTCCTACAATGCTGCTGCATCCCTTTGAGGTTAAGCAGCCATACTGTTGCCGCGAGGATAAAATAAAAGCCACATTCTAAGGAAGCATAAAAGAAATATAAAAATAGCCTTGGTGCTGATAACACTGGCAATATGGTAGGGGATGTCATGAACTACCTAAACCCAAATAAACTCTGTCGTCCACTTTTCAGAACATGAGAGCATAACAACAACTAGCCTTGACCTCCCATTGTATTACAAACAAGGAAACTGTAGTGTGCATGCGTGTGTGTGTGTGCATGCATGTGTCTGAACATATTACAGCCACGTTCAGATGTCAGACAACAGGTGACACAGATCTGGGATTTTTGACAGAAGGGAAAAATATGAATGGAACTCTTACTTTCTCAGTGGAGGGAATATACAGACCACGGGCATAGGAAGAGGAAAACCAGGTGGACCCCAGTGGAGGAGACAGAATCAACAAGCACTTGGGGAAACTAATGAGCCTAGAGGTTGTGGGGACAGCTTTGGAAAGAAGAGAACGATGCTGAAGGAGAATGTCACAGATTTCCATGGGGATCCCTTTGGGTCTTTGCTGAGCACAAGGCCACCTGTGCATGAGGGAAACCCACGGACAGAGAACCACCAGGTGATTGTAAGCAAAACCGTTTACAGATAGAATATAGGCAAGGAAGATGTTTGAGCTTTGATCAGAGAATATAGAGGGTCTTTGGGCATCATCTGGGGGGCATTCAGTGGAAACTCTAGACTTAGTACTCAAGCTGAGTTATCTTCAAGGTTAAGATTCTCTGAGGTTGGTCCCTGAAGAGCTGGACCTTAAAACACATCTCAGCAAATTTAAAGGGATTTCAATTACATAGAAAATGTTCCCTAACCATAACGGGATTAAGTTCTAAATCAATAGCAAAAAGATATTTGGAAAATATCCAAATATTTGGATGTGAAATGAAATACTTTGAAATAAACTATGAGTTATGAAAACACAAGCTTATCATATATTATGGGATGCAGTTACAGTAGTATTTAGAGATAAATATATAGTTTTATGTGATTATAATACGAAAGGAGAAAAGGTCTTAGCCTCCATCCTAAGAAAGAAGAAAAAGAAGCCCAAAGTAAGTGGGAGCCTTGAGAAAAATACAAAATATAAGAGAAGTAATCAGTGAAATTACAAATAAGACAAACAATAAAAAGAAATGAAGAAACCAAAATCTGATTCTTTGAAAAAAAATCACTAAAATTGATTAAACATTTAGCTAGACTAATCAAGAAAAAAAGAGATAAGGAACAAATTACTAACATCAGAGATGAAAAAAAGGAGGTACTAAAGATTCTACTGAAATGAAAAATAGAGTAAGGAAATATTTTGTGAAAAACTTTGTGCTTATCAATTTTACCACTCAGATGAAATGGACATTCCTTGAAAGACAGCAATCATCAAAACAGATTCAAGAAGAAATGGAAAATATCAATAATCCTATCTCCACTAAAGAAGTCGAATTCATAATTAAAAACTTCCCACATAGAAAACCCTAGGTCCAGAAAACTTTGCTGGTAAATACTATTGAATATTTAAGAGAGGAATAATACTGACTGCACACATTTTTTTCCCCTGAAAATACTGGAGGAGGGAATACGTCCCAATTAATTCTAGGAACTGAGCATTACTCTGATATAAAATAAGAGAAAAAAAAAACCATAGCTCAATATCCAGCATGAACATAGATGCAAAGATCTTAACACAATTTCAGCAAGTCAAATGCAGCAATATTCAAAAGTATAATTTACCCTGACAAAGTGTATTTCATTCCAAGAATGCAAAGTAGGATGGACAGTCAAAATTTAATCAGTTCAGTTCACTATATAATCATCTCAATAGATGGATAAAAGCATTTGCCAAAACTCTATGTTCATTCACAATAAAAGAAAACTCTTAAACTAGGAAGAGCAGATTTCTCAAACAATATCAGGGACATCCACAAACATAGCTAACATCATATTTAGTGGTGAAATATTTAACAGTTTCCCCCCTAAGATTTGAATAAGGCAAAGACGCTCATTCTCTCCACTTACAGTCAACATTGAAATGAAGTAATAAAAGGCATATAGATCAGACAGGAGGAAGTTAAACTATTTATTCACAGACACTGTGATTATGGCTGTAGACACTAAAGAATCCACAAAAGATCTATCAGAACTAATAAATGATTATAACAAGATCACAGGATACAAAGTTGATATATAAAAATCAATTTTGTTTTTATATATTAGCAAAGAATAAGTGGAAATTTAAAAATATAATTTACAATATGCTCCATGAAATATAATTATTAAACAGCAATGAGACATTCTGTACACCTAATAGAATGACAAAAATCCAAACTACTGACAATGCCAAGTGCTGACAAGGGTGTGGAGCAGTTAGAACTATCAATCATTGCTGGTGGAAATCCAAAATGGGAGGTCCACTTTGGGAGACAGTTTTTAATTTCTTACAAAACTAAACATACCCTAATGTACAATCTAGCAACTGCACTCCTTGGTATATACTCACATAAGTTGCAAATTTATATCCACACAAAACCTGTACATGGATCTTTATAGCAACTTCATTAATAGTTGAAAGCACTAGAAAGCAACCAAGATGTCCTTCAGTAGGTGAATGGGTAAATAAACTGTGGTACATCCAGGAAATGGAATATTATTCAGCACTAAAAATGAGCTATCAGACCATGAAAAGACATAGAAGAAAATTAAATACAAATTACTAAGTGAACGAAGCCAATCTGAAAAGGATATACACTGTATGATTTCAAATATGTGACACTCTGGAAAAGGCAAAACCATAGAGATAGTGAAAAGATTGGTGGTTGCCAGGGGTTGAGGGGAAGAAGGGATGACTAGGGTAGAGCACAGAGGATTTTCAGGGCAGCAAAACTACTCTGTATGATATGCTGGATATATGTCATTATATATTCTTCAACCCATAGAACGTACAACACCAAGACCAAACCCTCATGTTAACTATGGACTTTGGAGGATAACAATGAGTCAAGGTAGGTTCATCAGCTGTAATAAAAGTACTGCTCCAGTGCAGTATATTGATAGTGGGGGACATTGTGCTTGTGTGGGGACAAAGAGTATATGCAATTCTTTGTACTTTCTGCTCAATTTTGCTGTGAACCTAAAACTGCTTTTAAAATAAAGTCTATTAATATGTAAATTATTAAGGGATGTATTTGACATACTATGTTTAAGACTTTAAGACCTCTACTGAAAACAGCAAAACATAGCCAAGAGAAATTAAAGACAAACGAATGGAGAAAACCACCAGGTTCATTGATTGCAACACTCAATATTGTAAAAGTGTCACTTATCCTCAAGTTCATCCACAGATTCCACAGTATCACAACCCCAGCCCTGGTAGGATTTTTCATAGAAATTGACAAGCTGCTTCTAAAATGTATGTGGACATTCAAAGGAGCTAGAATAGTCCAAACAATTTTGAAAATGAAGAACAGAGCTCGAGAATTTATACTGCTTGGACTTACTATTAAGGTGAAGTAATTGAGGCAGTGCATAGAAATAGAAACTAGAATAGAAAATGGCATAAGGATGAGTATATAGGTCAATAGAACCAAATAGAGCATCCATAAATATACAGCATATCAATTAATTTTCAACAAATGTGCCAAGATAATTCAGTGTGGGAAAGGTTAATCATTTCAATAAGTGTTACTGGAACAACTGGATATCCATATGCAAATTAATAAACTTCACACTTATATAAAAATTAACTAACAGTGGATCATACACCAAAACCTAAAAGCTAACATTACAAACTTTCTAAGAGAAAGCATAGGGTAAAATTTTGATGGCTTTGGGGTAGACAAGATTTCTTAGGACTCAAAAAGCATGAACTATTAATGAAAAACAATGATAAATTTGACTTAATAAAAATTAAAATCTTCTGCTCTTTAGTAAGCATTGTTAAGAGAATGAAAAGGTAAATCACAGAGAAAATATTTGAAATGGATATATCTGACAAATACATATAATATATATATAGTAGTAAGAAACATATAGAGATAGAGATATACGTAGAGAGAGGGTGATAGATATTAATAAGATTTTATACTTCACCAAACAAGATGTAAATAAGATCAATAAACCCATGAAAAATGGTCAACAGCATTGGCTACTAGGGAAATGAAAAATTGAACCACAATAAGATAGCATTACATACCAATTATTAATAGAATGGCTAAAGTTAAAAGACTGGCAATACCAACTGTTGGCAAGGATATGGAGCAACTGGAACTCCCAGGAAATGTAAAATGGTACAACACTTGGAAATAATTTTGAAGTTTCTTATAAAATTAAACATAAACTTACCACATGGCCTAACAATTCCACTCCTCAAAAATCATCCAACAGAAATGAAAAGATATATTCACAAAAAGACTATGCATGTGAATGTTCATAGCACCTTTAGCATAACACTCTAAAACTAGAAACAAATCAATAATCCAACAACAGATGAATGGATATACGAATCATGGTCTATCCTTGCAACTACACAGCTATAAAAATGGAACGAACTACTGACAAACACAGACATATCAACACATGCTGAATAAAAAAAATCAAGACACAAAAGACTACAACTAAATGAGTCCATTTGCACGAATCTCTAAAAGCACTAAACAAACATAGTCTCTCCTGACAGAAAGCAGATCAGTGGTTGAGATAGAGTAGGGTGGGGGAATTTGCAGAGCAGGGTCACCATGGAATTTTTGTGGTTATGAAAATGTCTAGATGTGGATTGTGGTGGGGGTTACATGCATGTATATATTTGGCAAAGCCATGAAATGTAAGCTTAAGATGGGTGCATTTTGTGTATGCAAATTCCATCTCAAAGTTGATTAAAAATGACAGGGAGAATGATGACTCAGCAACACATAGTAAGGCAGAATAAGAAACAATATGCAAGTTGAAATCATCATTTATAGTAAACATACCTACATCTATACTCTCTCATACACATGCACACACAATTAGAGTTAAGAGTGAAAGGAAAGCGTACAGAACAAAATATTGGAAGTTATTTTGCATGGGGGTCAGGATTTGGAAAGTTTTATGTCCTTTTACATTTTTCTTATTTTTATATTTTCTATTTTAAAATGGAGCTGGGCATGGTGGCTTGCGCCTGAAACACCAGCTACTCAGGAGGCTGACCCAGGAGGATCTCCTGAGGCCAGGAATTCAAGACCAGCAACATGGCAAGATACCATCTCTAGATAAATAAGTAAATATTTTTAAATGATGTTGGTTTCATAACTTGAAATAACAATAGAATTTTTTAATTTTCACTAAGTATGATTATGTCATAACATTTCATGTTAATAGTTAAAACTCTGAGTACCTGGTTATGAGCTGTCTAGGAATTGGATGACCCAATCACTGACTTGACTTACCAATGTTAGAAGCTTCTGTTACTCTGTTTCTGTTGTTTGTGGCAGATGTGTCAAGTTCTGCTGTGTTTCCAGTCAAGAGCGAGGGCTGTGCATAAGATTTCTTCACTTAATCAAGCAATAAATTTTTAATTCAAGAAACATTACTATGCCTATCATTAGCTTCAGATGAAAGAAAGAAAAATAAAACAAAATTCAAGTACACATTCATATGTACGTGTGCAAACACAAGTACTGCACTGTGCTTGAAAAAGTAGACTTAATTCATAATCTATAGGAACTACATAAGCAATTTAAAGTAATTGAATAAGCAATTGGCTTTCTTTTGGAGGAATGTTCTGAGCTCATTATCTTTTTAGTATTTATTATTCTCATTACATGAGAGTCACTTCATCAATAGCACTTTAGGCTGAGCTTTAAGTACTGGAATAGTAAATATAACTCCATTATCCCCAGTATCCTAATAATGTTTTTTCCATCTTGAGTTCTCCTGTGCCCAGCACAACACTTGGCCTTGAGTCACAGTGACAAGTGATAATACATATTAAGTGCATGCAATGCCCAAGCACTGTTCTAAACACTTCACATATATTAATTCATTTATTCTTCATAACCACATTATAGGGAAGGTACAATTATACCATCATTTTTCCCACCTTATATTTTGTTTCATAACTTCTCATTCAGTTTGGAGAGCCAACACCCTACCTAATTGCCTGGCTTTGGATTCGATACTTTGACCTCACAACCCCTTCTCTTTCCATGTTACTGTTCAACTTCATGACAACAATCATAGCAGGAGAATTTACAGTAGGAGAACTTCATGTTTAATGGTGAAATTGGGGCTTAAATGAGAAACTTTTAAGAGTAATTTTTAAAAAGTACAATACCCCATCTCTGAATCCTTTGAAATATTGGGTAGAGGTAGAAGGCTGAGTTTCCTAGCTTATGTTAGTTGAGAAGTTGGACATGATTTTATCTAAACATTAAAGGACAGCAAAACAATACCCCCATATAACTGAGGGACTCGGGGACAAGTCACTCCTGTCACCAGGACAGGTGAAGCCATCTGGCACCTAGACCTCTACTATGACCACCTGGCTTCTAGAATGGCAGACGTGGTTTCTGAATTCAGAAATTTGGTCTAGAAGCAACTTCAATTTTCTACAGACTTCTTGGCTGGGGTGATTCAGCTTATACCTATATCTTGTTAAGGTATGATTTTAGGTAAAAACTTATCTACCTCATCTTCATTTATACCGATTTTCCCTGGGCCCACCCAGGGAGAGGGAGGGAAGTAGAAAGAGATATAAAAGACTTTTTTCAGAAAAAAACTCAAGGTGCTTTATGGGTACATATAACAAGAGGGCATCCTTCTGGGACTGAGGGTTCAGAGAACGATTTCTCCAGGAGACAACATCTAAAATGAGTCTTGAAGCATACGCATAAATCAGAGGGCGAGAAGAAAGAAAGGAACATTGGGCAGAGAGAACCACATGGACGACACACACAAAGGCATTATGCGGCACCGTGTGTTTGGGGATGGGAAATTTCATTCGCCTGCCTGGGAGGAAGGGAGCTGGGAGTAAATCTGTGGCAAGAGATGAGGCTTAAGAAGAAGCCAGTTTAGGAAAAGCCTTGTGCCCCTGAGTCCTGAGTACTCAGCCACCGGAGAGAGTGAGAGCCGCACCTTCCCAATCAAGCCCCTCCCCACCGTCTCCGGGGAGGTGTTTCCGACATAGCAACTCTGTGTATGCAGCCAGATCGGAAAAGCTTTTCCTTCATGTTTCTTGATAAAGAAGGTTTTGCAACATCACTCGCTACATTAAAATGCTTTCTTAGCTTCAGGGGACTGAAAGCATTTTTATTACGTTCCAACATTATTTATCCTTCCTGTATACAAGAGTGAAATGCAGAAATCCAAAGAGAAAAATCCTTCTAATGTCTAAAACACAGCCTTCGTCTGTTTGTCTGCTGTTGTAAAGGTAGAGAGATGACAAAAAATGTGACAGAGGGCTGGTGTCTGCCCCCTGTCTTACTGGGGTATATGGAGGGTTGGAGACAAGCTGTCTGGGAGATACATGCAGCTCAAAATTAGGTCCTCATTCTCATCTGTATTCTAAACCCCTGTCTCAACAGGATACATTCCAGACCTGCCTTCCCCCAAGAAGCCCATCGCATTGTCTGGAAGCTCATCCAAGGACAGTCTTTTATCAGAAAGAAAATCATCTCACAGGTGTAGCAATTAAATCGTGTCAGAGGACATTCATTTGCAGGCAATATATAAATTTTTATTTTTTAATAATGGAAATTAATTTTTATCAAAAGTCCCCAGATTGCTTTGTGACAGAATCTTAATCTAAATCAATTTAAGATAACCTCAGTTAAATCAATATTTTTTCAGACTCACTCCTGAGGTTGTTCCTATGTTTTCTTTTTCTTTTCTTTTCTTTTTTTTTTTTTTTTTTTGAGACAGGGTTTGTTGCCCAGGCTAGAATGCAGTGGCATTGTCATAGCTCACAGCAACCTCAAACTCCTGGGCTCAAGTGATCCTCCCGCTTCAGCCTCCCGAGTGAGTAGCTGGGACTACAGGTGTGCACCACCATGCCTGGCTAAGTTTCCTATTTTTTGTAGAGATGGGGTCTCACTCTTGCTCAGGCTGGTCTTGAACTCTTGACTTCAAGCAATCCTCCCACCTGAGCCTCCCAGAGTGGTAGGATCACAGGAGTGAGCCACCATGGCTATGTATCCTTGACAGGGTTGCATACACATTGGAGAGGGTATTTCTAACACCACTTGGGGAAGGAGGCTTTCGTTGCTCATTCATCATTGCTCATCCACACTAGAACAAGATGGGATGGACTTCATGATGACTGGTGCCAGCCGGATGCTTCTATCTGAACTGGAAATTGAGTCGTAACTATTTTCCCGCTGGTGCCAGGCTTCAGGTCACTTTGTGTCTTGACTTCCACAGCTGATGCCTGTGTGAGTCAAACATCTGTCTCCAGCTTGTTCTGCTCCTCTCTCTCGGGACCACAGCAGGTGCAGCAGGCTTTTCCTAGGCTTTCTGTTTCACAGGCCTTTGTCTTCTCTCCTGGTGCCACGTGTAGCCATCACGCCACCCCCTGAGTGAGGCCTGGCGGCTCCCTGAGTTCCACCAGGATATAATCTAATCCCTAAGTGGCCTGCAGCCTTGGGTCCCCTCCTCTACCTGGGAGCTTTTCATTCCACAGTGGGTTTGTTGACCTGAGCGATTAAAAACAACACAGAGGTTTTCCTCAGAGACACACAGCAGCCTCTGATTCTGATTTAATTTGCTTCCTTCCCTCTTAGAATCCTCAGTGGCTGAGTAAGGAGATAATCTTCCTCCTCCGTTCCTGGAACGCTATCACATGCACTTCCAGTTTTTACTTCTTTGTTTATTCATTCATACACTCCCCACACCCATTCTTCCTCCCCTGGCCAACCATCACCTGTGGTCATTGTGTAACTTTGGACTTGTTTGTTTTCTTGCACGATTTGCACAATGTTTTGCATACATGCATTTCAAGCTATATAAATGTTTTGGTCATCACCTTAATTATCTCAATGGTGTTTTTCGTTGAAAAGGAATCCTTTGCCCTCCTTTCTCTCTTTTTCGTCAGTCTCGGGAAATCTAATAACGGCACTGCAATGCTGTTAATAAAACAAACAAAAGCACAGACTCTGGGATAAGACAGATTTAGGTCCTAAACTTGGTTCTGCACCTCACTGAGTCATTTCTCCTCATTGAGAGATTTTGTTTCCTCAGGAATGAATTACTAAGTAATATTCACAGTGCTGTAGTAGAGGTCGAATACAATAATACATAGTATGTAAAACATTTGACACACTATGTGGCACATGGTCAGCACCCCCATGTTAACACACTATCGTTTGCTTTGTTATTCAGTAGCCCAAGTTTTATCCACCTCATTGATATGTAACTCTTCTCTGTAGTGACCAGAAAATGTAATAGGGTGAGGATCTGGGGTATTGTGTGACATTTTCACAATGCAAGTAGAAAAACGGCCTCCTTCTCGGGAAGGGCCTTCACCTACGGAACAGCTTTAAAATATCGTGCCAGGCCCTGCAAGCAATTCTAACACGTGAAGTCTGCAACGTCAAGAAAACCTTGGCAGGGCTATTTCTCTGGGGGCTCTAGAGGATTCGAACAGGTGCACAGTCTTGACCTTACACAGCAACGGCACGATTTTTCTCAAGCTAAAGCATGACTGCACACTTCGTCTAAGACCTGGAGGCCGTGGCCTTAGAAAATTGGAAGCTTGGAAAATAAGCATTCTAAAGGTGAAAACGCTTCATCTGGTTATTAGGGGAACAGAGAGGAATGCTTGGCAGGAGCTGGGTCTTCTACATCCACTTGGGTATGCCGAGTGCATCCACCAAAGCGTCCTTGGCTTGTTGGCCTGGCTATACCACGCTTTGGGAAGGAAGGTGAGGGCAGGAAATTCTTATTCTCTGCCCCAGAAATCTGCCAGTTTTGATAGGGTTTGAGCGCAGTATAGGTGATGGTAGTTTTCCCCTGATGATAAACAAAAACGTATATTCAAATAGACACAAAGAAAACATAGAAAGAAAGAAAGAAGCAAATAATCTTCTATAATCCCATCTCACTATCCTCCTACCAAGAAATAGCCACTGACAGTCATTGATGATACTCCGTTGTGTTCTCTCTGTCTCCCTCTCTCCCTTCTTCTGTTTGTTTATATATTTCATCAACATTATCAAGATATATTTATATACCATGAAATCACCTTTTAAAATTGTACAGCTTGATAATTTTTAGTAAATTTACGAATGTTGGAAAACCATCACCACAACCCAGTTTCAGAACATTTCGTCACCCCAGTGAGATCCTGCACGTCCATCGACAGTGAAATTCTCACTTCCAGTCCAGCTGCAGGGAACCGTGAATCTACTGTCTACCTAAAGACCTAAAGAATCGTAGTAACGTTACCATGGTGCTAGCTGCTATGGTAGTTTATAATCACTATTATTACTGAAAAGAACTTAGGACATAAAGCCATATTTTGAAACACATATTTTTTCCCCAAAGGAATTATTACTTACATGGCCAATTTTATTAGTTTCCTATTACTGCAGTCACAGATTACCACAAACTCAGTGGCTTAAAACAACACACGTTTATTAATGAGTAATTCTGGAGCCATTATTTTGTTCTGGTTGAAAGTGGATTGGGGCCCACAGCCCTGCCATTTTATCCCCACTTCCCCTCTCTTATCGACCCTCCACCCACCCAGAGCACCGCTAAGGAGTTCCAAGGCCATGGAGGTGGGAATGAGGACCTATGGGCAGGACCACCTCTAGAGTCACTTTGGGTGGGCACATTCTGGGTTATAGAAGAAAATACATATCCCATGCCAAGGTCCAAGGTGTTACGGTATTTTTGGAAGGGAAAAGTAATAAAAATCCTCGTGGTGAACAAAGCTTCAACTCTGCAGTCAGACAAATCCGGGGTTGGATCCAAGCCTTTCCTGGCTGGTGTCCTTACCACATCAAAGACTGCCTCTGACACCTGGCTTCTTGTCTACATCAAGAGGGGCAGTGACAGTTATCCTCTGGCTGGGAGGAGGTGGCCAAGAGAGATAAGATGTGCCAAGTACCTTAAATTCATATACACCTGGCACGGTGCCTTTCCTCCACTCCGCTCTGCTTATAACCCTCACCCACCTCCCGATAATAAATACACTGGGCAGCGTGGAAACACTGAAGGCTCGTAGAAAAAACAACAGTAAACCAGCAAATGTTCTAGAATTAGGCAAAGGTCATAGTTGTACAACCTTGTGATTGTACTAAAAAACACTGACTCCTATACTAAAAAATGATGGATTTTATAATATGTAAATTATGTCAAGAGAAGTGAATACAATGTTTAGATAGTAAGCCAGCAAACAAATCACACACACACGCACACACACACACACACACTCTCTCTCTCTCTCTCTCACAATGTAGAAAAATTAAGTTCCCTTGTTCTAGCCTTCAGTAGCCCTAACTCTGGAGTTATTGAACACTCTGTGCAGAAACACCCATCTTTGAAGACGCATCACTGACGTCTGCTCTACCAGCGAGCGGGCCCACTGGAAGAGGGGAAGTGAACAGGGCCCTTATGTTGTTTTTTGCAAGAATATGGGGTGAGCAACACTCACTTCCATAGCTCATGGGGTCAAGCACATCTTTAGCCACCAGTTTACAGGAAAAAACCAACTCTACCAGCTGCACGTAAATACCAGTCTCTTTACTAGTAGTTAATGAATTTCTGTTCTGAATCAGCAACAGTTTTCCAGATATTGTGCCTCATTTCAAACTATTTATTGTGTTGAACCCAGTAAGCTACTATGAGAGTTTGGAGGGACTGGGTGCTTATTTTTTTATGGGGCGAGGAGGCATCTTCTCTTTTCTTCTAAAGGGAGAAACACAGTATTACTTCTACTGCTTAACAATTGCTGATGGATTAATTCAAAACCGCCGCTGTTCTTGACCTAGACCTCATTGCTTAAGGCCAAGAGGACTCTGGGCTTTCCCTCGCCACATCAATATGTGAGCACAAACCCACACGGAACTGCAGGTCTGCAGATGCACCTGTAACCTCCAGGAAAAGCTCAGGAGCTGTTTGCATCGGCACCATTACCCACACCCAGTCCCTTGCCCTGAATGCATTAGTGTCTCTGGTCACCTAACATTCATCCTTGAAAACACAGTGAATGCTTACTCTGTAAAACATTTCCTGACTCTTCCAGGCAGAATCAGGATGCTGGTTTTCCCTTAGACCCTCCTGTTCCATAACCGTACTGCGGTATCTACCACTTTGCTATCATATTTGTCTGATCTATTGCTAGAAAGTAAGCTTTTCCTCCCATAAGATTTATTTATTTTTATTTATTTAATTTCAGCTTATCATGGGGGTACAAACGTTTAGGTTACATATATTGCCTTTGTGCCACCCAAGTCAGAGCTACAAGCATGCCCATGCCCCTGACAGTGCACACCACAGCTATTAGTTGTGAATATACCCATTCCCTTCATCCCCCCTCCCACCTGCCTGACACCTGATGAATGTTACTTCCATATATGTATGTAAGTGTTGATCAATTGGTACCAATTTGATGGTGAGTACATGTGGTGCTTCTTTTTCCATTCTTATGATACTTCACTTAGTAGAATGGGCTCCAGCTCCATACACGATAGTACAAGAGGTGCTAGATTACCACTGTTCTCTGTGGCTGAGTACTACTCCATGGTATACATCACTTAACTTGAGTAAGAATGGCTTTTATCAAAAAGTACCAAAACAACAAATATTGGCCTGGATGTGGAGAGATAGGAACACTCATACACTGCTTGTGGGACTGCAAACTAGCACAGCCTCTGTGGAAAGTAATATGGAGATACCTCAAAGAACTAAAAGTAGAACCACCATTTGATCCAGCAATCCCACTACTGGGCATCTACCCAAAGGAACAAAAGACATTCTATAAAAAAGACACCTGCACTCAAATGTTTATAGCAGCACAATTCACAACTGCAAAGATGTGGAAACAACCCAAGTGCCCATTAATCCATGAGTGGATTAATAGAAAGTAAGGTTTTGAAAGCAGGGGCTGTATTACTCATATTTATGTCCCCAACATCTTCTCTATAGGAGGACCTGGTCTATAATGGGTTCTCAATATCTCTCTCTCTCCAAGCACACACAACAAGATGATTGGGGTTTAGTAACAGTCAGGTCAACAATGAGGCAGCTTCTGCTTATTGGTCATTTATCAGGCAGAGGGAGATGTACGTTGAGATGCTTTTGGCTGCTGTAAAAGAAGAACTGACTAAAAGGGGCTTAAAGAATAGCAGTTTATTATCTTTTATAACAAGTCCAGAGTTAGGCAGTTCCAGCATTGGAGCATCAGCTGCCTCTTTGGTGATGGGTTATTTATTTTCTAATTGTTGAGTTTTAAACATTCTTGACACACTTTAGACACAAGCTGCTGGCAGATACGTGATATGCAGATATTTTCTCCCCATTCCGTAGCTTGTCTTTTCCTTTCTTAATGGTGTCTTTCAAAGAACAAACATTTTCAGTTTTGAGGAAGTCCAATTTATCCATTTGTACTTTTATGGGATCATAGGAGCCTTGTTCTTTTAAAAACAAAGTCTTGCAGGGAATAAACAAGGCTGCTGGTCTGTTAGTGGCAAAAGGTTTTTGTGCATCTGAAGATTCCTTCCCATTCTTGCTTGGCCTGGAGTCTGAATCCCATCCCTTTAACTCTTTTTCTGAGCCGTTTACAACATGTCGATCAAGGAGGAGAAAGACATGAATTCTGATCATTTGTGGAGTAATACTGTGCAACTTGAAAGCAAAAGTAATGGACAGAAGAAAGGAAGAATCTTGAGTTGCAGCAGAAACTTTGTGGAGCTCTTATTTGCTGAGAGCCACATGGCCAGATTACCAACAGCATGGACATTGGGGTCAGCTCCAGGTTCCAACTCTGGCTTCCATAGTAACTATCTGTATGAGGTCAGTCCCCTTGGTTAACTTCTCTGTGGTGCCATTTGTTTTTATTTGTATGATGGAGATAATAATATTACTCCCCTCATAGAATTGTTTTATGGGTTGAATTACATAAAGAATACATGATGCTTACACGAGAGCCTGCACATGATGAACCAGTGGTAAAGGCCACCTAAATATCTCCCAGTCCACACTGTAGCGAAGTAGGTTTCCTACATGCAAATTTTTCTGTTATGTCTCTACTTAAAACCTTCTTTGTTTACATTTATGAAAAGACACATTATGAGAGTAAAAAGGCAAGCCACAAGCTGGGGGGAAATATTTGTACAATGTATATCTGACAAAGGACTTGCATCCACAATATATGAGGAACTCCTACCACTTTATAAGAAAAACTCCCACAAACGAGAGATCCGGTTAAAAGTGGACAAATTATTTGAACAGACATGTCACAAAACAGAATATGAAAATGGCCAATAAACATATGAAAAGATGCTCAACCTCATTAGTCATCAGAGAAATACAAATTAACCCCACAGGGAGATAATTCACCAGAATAGCTGAGTTTTAAAAGACTGACAATACCAAATACTGGTAAGAATGTGGAACAACTGGAATCCTCTCACCTTGCTTGTAGGAATGTGTGGTACCATCAGCACTTTGGAAGATTGTTTGGGAAAACCTACTAACACTGAGCATACCCTCTGATGCAACAATGTCACTCTTGGGTACACACTCAACAGAAATAAGCACTGATGTCCTCCTCCAAAAACATGCACAAGAATCTTTATCATAGCCTGATTTATAATGTTAAAATCTTTATCATAGCCTGATTTAAAACTGTTAAACAACTCTCATGTTCATCAAATTTAGAACATGGGGGGCAAGTTGTGATGCATTAAACAATGAGATGTGACACAGCAACAAAAGAATAAAACTAAACACAACACAAAAATATTATTACATAGAAATATCAAATGAAGTCAGATACAAAAATGTGTATGTTGCATTACTCTGCCTATAAAGTTCAAAAACAGGCAAACGTAATAGTTGGTGACAGAGATCAGAGGAATCACCTTAGGGGGAGGATAGTGACTAATGCACAAGAATAAACAGCTGGAATTATTCCATACATTGATATGCATATTATTTCCATGAATTCATACATACATATGAACTCATCAAACTGTGCATAAACCGTGTATATAAACTTAGTGTATGTATATAAACTTTACTGTATGTAAGCTGCATCCCAATTTTTCAAAAACATGCTTTTTGTACGACATTATAGTTTTTCATGAGCTCACTCTACCTTGCTCAATGCTCATATGTCGCTGTACTAACCAATAAGTCCCTGAATAGACAAGGGACTCACTAGTAGGATTATGAATTATCTCACTAGTAGGATTTTGAATATTTTATTTCCTCCCCACTACTAAATAAACAGCCCGGAAATATGCTTCATAATCTTGAAGTGTCACTTTGGATATCGTTACCTTCCGGGATAATCTCTTTGTCACCCTTTCCCCAAGCCTGCATTAGTCAAGCGTACCTCTCATTTTGCCCTCAGAGCATTGAATATTTACTTCCACTCAAGTTGAATGAAAATTACCCAGGTTCTAGTCTATTTCTTTCTCCTACTAGATTCCGAAGTCCTTAAGAGTGGCAAGGGGTTCCCAGCTGAGCCAGCCTACAGAACATTGCCAGGCACTTTGCAAGGGCACAGTTACTGCTCATTGGATTCAGTTCTGAATCTCTCCTCTCAAACACGAACATGTAACACCAGCAGCCCAGATTTTTCTCCTCCCAAGAGTGCTGGTGTTTATAGGGCTTTTGCTAATGCCACTCTGACATGTTCTTTGCACGGGGCCTGTTGGAAAATTAGATCAGGTGGCTTCCCCTCTGTAACATATGACACTTTTCTAATTAGGGCAATGTTTAATTTACTGTCTCATGGCTTTTTGAATAAATATAAATTGTCATACTAAAGTGACAGGTGTAAAACCCAGGATGGCTGTGTTAGAGAGGTTAATCTGCTGTTAATCAAATCAGTTCTGCTTGACTTTCTCCCAGGGAGTGAGAGATAATGGCCCTGTTTAACTGGAGATTAGCCAGCTTTTGGCTGGAAATCCCTCAGGGTTCACCTGAGCCTCCTTGTGCCTTGTTGAGAATGAAGATATTCAAATGCATTGATAATTAAAGTTGGGCCCCTCTCCCTCCCTTGGCATCCCATGGTATAAGGACAACTTTCCACTGGGCCTTTCCATTTACCAGAAGGGTTTATCTCTGAATCTAGTTAGTTCTGAAATATGGAATATTACTCAAAGGCTCTCCAAAATTCTAAATTCCTACCAGTAACAGAGTTGGCTATCTCAACTTCCATTGCTACTCCCCACGACAATGTTGGAATAATCGTTGCGTAATGCAGAGAAGTCTGACATGGTCCCAGGTGTGGCCCCAGGAATGTGTCTCTGGCCTAGGAAGACAGGGGCTCTGGCTAGCAGCCAATGAAGCAGTGGGTACAAGGAACTGTGACTCTGGGACACACAAGCAGTATTGATTTGGGTTCTAGGAGACTAAGTAAGGTCTAGGGTAGAGAAGAGAGGTGTTTTGCTTAACATTTGCCAAGATCATATCATGACTTTGGTACTCTAGTGACTGAGGGAACAGCTAGCTCTACTTAGTAACTGCTGGGATTTGCAGTCTCAAGAGCACTGAGCTTCTTTCTTGCAGTTAGCAGGGAAACATCAACAGTTCTTCCTGGGCTCCAGCTCCAGGCGTGAGGCACCATGACCAATGGCTTTGCAGGCAGCAAGGCAAAACAAAGAGAAGACACTCCTTGTTCTGGGACTCCAGGAATTATTTTAAGAATATTTTGGAGGGATTGACAGTTTCCTTAGGTAGGGGAAGAGCAAAAAAATCATTATCATTAATTTGAACCCTCCCCCCGTTTTTTAAAAAAAGGTGACATAATGGCATGATAAAACTGATGACAAGAGAGGCAGAGAGCTGGGTTCAAATCCCAGTTACTATACAAGTTGCGTGACTATGGGCAGGCCATTTAGCCACTCTGAGTCTCAGTTTACTCACATGTAAAATGAGGCTGTTGTGATTAAATGAGACAACATGCATAATACACTCAGAACTGCCAAGTTATAAAGTCACTCAATGATCATTAGTTATCACCAGTGTCGTTACCATCATCACCATCGCTATCACACCACTGGCATCAGTATTAGCAACTGTAGAATGATGAAGGCTGAGGAAGTTAAAATCACAGTGGAATTATCAGCTCCAGTTTATAGGTAAGAAAAGTATCGATCAGAATTAGAGTCTGGTCTGAGACAGTGACACACAGTTATTCAGAGGTGGAGTTAAATTTGAACCCAATTTTTTTCAGTTGCCAAAATCCAATGCTATTTCCAAAAAGACAGTTGTTACAGAGCAAAGAGCATATGAAACAGGTGACTGAAAAACAGCAAATTCTATAGAATTATGTATCTTTATTAATTTAAGATGTGACATTCTTACATGGTTGGTTGGTTTCAAAAGAAAGAACATGTTCCTAATTACTGGAATTTGGAGATTTACTTTTTTTTATTTCCTACCTACAGATTAATGATGTACTAAGAACAGACTTGTTGTCTTCCATCTTCCCAGCCAGCATTACATTGTTAATCTCCCCTGTGACCCTGAATTGTCTCTGGATTTTAGAGAGGCACAACAATGTATCCACTCATTTTCCCGTAACTCACCCAGCCTGTAAAACAAATAACTAGTCTGACATATCTGAAGTGCTGTGTCGTGGGCAAAACAAGGAGGAAAGACAGTCTTGCTCTTCTATTTATGGACTATAAACCCTTTACAGTGGCATTGATGAAGGGTTTATAGTCAGTACACAAGCTGGTTACACCATAAATTGTAATGTTATATGATAAACTGGGACTTTATAGCAGTAGTAGATATCAAAGAAAAAATGAGTTGGAGTCCGAAAGGATCTATCATTGAAGATACTTGCTGCAAGTTTAAATATTCAAGCTTGTTTTTGTCTTCATTTCACTCAAGCATTGGATAATTCATGTTCTTCTGTGTGAGGGTATATAGATTTATCTAGAGATCAATTGTGAAAAAAAGAAAGAAAGAAGAAAGAAAAACAGAAGGGACCACGAATGGTGAATGGCACAGTTATGACTTGGATAAGAAATAGAAGGGGAGAAACACTGAATTATTCAGCATTTGGGCTTTCTATTTTTACACTGGTGGATGACAGGTGAGGCTCCCCCTACCCCCAGTTTGGTATCTGTTAATATGGCACTGTTGTGAGACATCCTGCTTACTATATCAAGAAACAGAAAATATTTACAAGGGAAATATGTTGAATATAACTTAATTGCTTCTAGTTTACATTAAAGCTAAAAGCAGTGAAATGTCAACAAATGTTAATTTCCCCAGCTTCTCTAATGGGCACACACACTCTTTCAGCGCTCAATTCTGTCCTTATTCATTATGGAACCAAAAATTGCTAATATTTACTTATTACTTATTTATATTTTCATTTGAAAGTAAAAATAAGCTCATTTGCCATAATAACAGCTTAATATTTCCAGTGCTAAGAAACTGTCTTTTAAAAGATTTCAATTAATGGCCTCTCAGAGGAAGAGCTCATGGAGTTCTCACTTTTGCATATGGAATAGAGGAAAGTACCATTAACTTAGAACATGAGCATCATTCACTTTGGTGCTTACTTAGTGCCCTGGAAAAGGAGGTGCCTTGAATCCACAGAGGAAGGGAAAGGCTCGATATTGGCTGAGGGCTAAGACTAAGCTGCAAAGAATAAGAGCTAAGAGGAGACGTTCCAGTGTCTAGGAGTTCAGTCTCATATCACATGGGCAAGCCTGAGATTACTTGGAGTTGACCTCCTAAAAACAGGACCAGAGGTTGAAAGCATTATCTGCTCTGAGCTAGGTGGCCCCTGAGTTCCTCTAGTTATGTGTAGTTAAGGTCTTTTCTCAAAGACCTTTCACAGACTGTAAGCTGGAGATTGCCTGCCTTGGCCTTAGTCTAGCTGTCTGATTCCCCCATCAACAAGCAGATAGGTAGGTCACTCATCCTTGCATCCACAATGACCCCTCCTGACTCAGAGCAGGCCTGGAAGGACCAAACCTCCTGGCTTGCCTGAGACTGAGGGACTTCCTGGGATGTGGGACTTCCCATTTTTAAACCCAGTGAATTCCCAGCAAACCAGGATGTGCTGGTCACACTAGTGATCCTGAACGACTGAGAATGGCTGAGACAGAGAAATTCAGTTGGCAGCTGAACAAGTCTGGGTGGGGCTCAGAGAGAGAATTAGCAAGTGAGGAAGATGGAGAGTCATTTGCATAGAGGAGATGGTGTGGCAGAGTGTAAATATCTAACTGACAGGGTCTGGAGCAAGGTAGGAAAATTAATGTCACCTCGTGTGACGATCCTGATGCACAGGTAATGGCTGCCTAGAGCTATGTGTTGATAAGTATTCTGAGGCTACTCAACAAAAGAAATGTGAATGATAAACTTCATGGAGTGAAGGAAAATGATAGCAGCTGCTAGCAGCAAGTGCACCAGTTAGTGTCCTGACATGGTTGAAAGAGAGAGAGAGAATGAATTGATTAAGACTTGCATGCAGTTGCCATTTAAAACGTAATTTAAAATTAACTTTAAAAAATATCACTAAATAAACAAGAAGCCATCACAGTCTGTGAAGAAAAATGAGAAAGCACACAAGACTTCGGCATAAATTATGTCCTTTTTCTATGCATAAATAAATGTTAAACAAATAACATCGTTTACCTATTTTTTGTCTGGTTTTGTTCAAAAGACTATATTTTGAGCAAATTAAATACTACCGTACCACTTTATTGAAGATAGCTGCAGAGCGTATTATGACATAGAATGTGCCCAAATTTGCTTAACAGCTTTTTGTTAGATATCTGGGTAGTTAATATTCACTCGAAACATGGCAGTCTGAAACAAATTTGCTCCTGCCCTAATCTAATAAAATGCTTACTCTGAGAATAATGGCAACATGCATTCTTGTAGCTAGCTAAGGTTTACACACTTCTATGATTCTTTCCTCAGGAGAAATTCCTGAAAGTGAACTTTTTTCTAACTGTAAGGATGAACTCTAATCCTAAGGGTGGAACATCAAATTTTAGCACTGGAAGGTGTCTGCAAGTTTAGCCAGTGCTCACTGCAGACAAGGAGAGACCGTCCCTGAGCCCTGATAATTTGTTCAGAACTGGAACCCACTACCAGAACACTATGGAGAGCTCCTTCCAAAGTCACCTCTTAAAGCAGAAGTGCAGCCCTTCCAGACTCCATTGTACTAGTCCTAAAATCATAAAACACTGGATCTTCTTGCCAAAGATGCAAGGCATTTGTGTTCAACCTTTGGAGGATAGAGCTGAGTAGAAAGGGTATCGTTAGATCACGCTGTAGATGCTGGATCAGAACAATGTTCTTCCAACTGCAAGCAACTACTCACATTCCATCCTCATCAACTTATTATTTCTTAAGTTATATTTGTCACTTAAGTTACAGTACAGAAAGTGCATAACTAGGGTTTTTTTTTTCAATGTTTTCACTTAAATAAATGAACCCAAAAAGCTGGGCACAGTGGCTCACATCTGTAATCCTAGCACTTTGGGAGGCTCAGGCAGTAGGATTGCATGAGGCCAGGAATTTGAGACCAGCCTAAGCAAGAGGATCCACCTCTACAAACAATAGAAAAATTAGCCAGGCATGGTGGAGTGCACCTAAAATCCTAGCTATTCTGGAGGCTCAGGCAGGAGGATTGCTTGAGCCCAGGAATTTGAGGTTGCAATGAGCTATGATGATGCCACTGCATCCTAGCCCAGGTGACAGAGTGAGACCCTCTCTCCAAAAAAAATCGCCCCAAAATACAATTTTCTATCATCACCAAAACCAATATTTTCTCATGTATTTTTAAATATTATTTTTAAGTTTATCCATAGGCCACCAACAATCATCCTATTTGTCAATAGTAAGTGGCATGTTCTGTGAAACACTAAACTCAAAGATATTCTGAAGTCTCTTTTAATTCCCCTAGTTTATAAGAAAAATAAAATCAGATGAACATGATTTGTTTTTAGCAAAACTGCACACTACAGGTGTTTAGAATTGAATTGTAATTACAGTAATTGCCTTGGAGTCTTCTCCAGCTTGGCAAAGCTTGTCCTGCCCAAGGGTAAAGTGTCATTAGTAATTGTACCTTGCTTTGCTATGGCTGTCATTAGCCTCTGCAGAGAACCCACCCATTCGTTAATTTCTTTCATTCTCATTGCATCCCTGTCAGTCCAGCGTGTCAGGGGTTAGCTGTGTTTTACCGATGAGAACATCAAAACCATGAAAGTTTAGCAGCTTATCCATGTTTTCTGAGAAAATTTGTTATGGAGCTAATACGACAAGGTATTTTTCTCTACAATAGTATTGGGTATTTTGCTAAGGAGCAGTGGGGAAAGCGGGTGGTTTATAATCCCGGAAGGTCTTCATTCTTGTCTTGTAAATGAGACTATCCTTTGTCTGCCTCATTTAGCTCTCTTGGTTTCTATGACTCATGTGATACTCAGCTAACTTGCCCTACTGAGGTTTTCCTTTTCAAGCCAGTGGCTCTTGATGTGTGTTAGAAATACCTGGGGCACTTTTAAAATACACGAAATCCTGAGCACACCCCCAGAGATATTGATTTAATTGATTGGGATGGTGCCTGGAAAATGGTGTTTAGAAACACAAACACCCTGAGTAACTCCAAGGCACATATTCTGGGTTGAGAACCACTATTGCACCAGCCTTACCCAGGATCTTGCTAGAAATTTAAAATTCCTGGCTCCTCCCACCCTTCACAATCAGAATCTGCATTTGAACAGGGTCTTTATATTATTTGTATGTGCATTAAAGTTTGAGAAGTACTGCTGTATAAAGACAGTTTTCTACCTTGTAACATTTTTTCTGGTGCTTTAGTTTACTTCTTAGAACATTTTGCCCAGGACTGAGAACTCAGCTGACCCTGAAAATAAATATTGGATAAGTGAATAAATATCTCCACCTTACTATTTAGGCCTGAAGAAGCATATATGAAACATTCACTCATCCAAAGGATTTTGGTAACATGATAGAGAACTCCAAAATTGAGCACATCATTTTGAGTAGGCTGGAATCCTTGCAGACTGTTCCTTCAGCCTGAACCATAGTTGAGGCCCCAGGATGTTGTTATTCTTGGTAGTAGGAGAAAGAGGCTTGGGAATCAAGCAGCCTGCCTACTTGTGGTGTGACCTTGGGCAAATGACAAAATCTCAAATAGCTTTATAAAGTTCTTAGGAGAATGAAATGAAATTATATATTCAAATGGACTAATACATGCCAGGAGCTCAGAGAATAAGTTCACATGCTTACAAGTTGGGTGATCTTGGGAAGACATGTTTAAGTCTGTGGGCTACCATTCTTCTCATCCGTGAAGTGGGGATAACAGTGGTGGAGATGCCTCAGGATTCAATGAGAAAACAATTACTATGTCTAGCACGATCCCTGGCACTTGGAAAATGCTCAATAGATGTTTCTCATCTTCATCATCGTCATCACCATCTCCTTGCATTCATTGCATATGTATGTAGATTGGTCTTGATTTAGTAACTTTGGCCTAAAAGAGAAAAAGACACAGAAGCATTTGAAACCATTATTGCTTCTGGTCTTTTCTGCTTTTCCTTCCTATTTTCTCCCTGATTGGTTAAGTTACATATATATTTTTTGTTTGTTTTGTTTGTTTCCCTCTTTTCTCTGACGGACCTACAAAACATCGCCCTCGCTTCATCCAGATAGCACATCATTATTGTGTTCTTAATGATCATCTCTCCCAATTTCTTGGCATCAGGAACCAAGTGAAATTTGACTAGAGAAAAAAGTCTGGGTGATATGCCAAGATTTTCATTACCAGGAATGAACCGGCTGCCATTAGGGGCCCTAAAAAATCATAACTGAAAAGCAGGTGAAAATGACGCAATTCCACTCAGTCATAAAAAGTGAGGTGGGGATGTGGCCAAAGTGCAGAAAGTCAAGTTTAGAGATGAAAGTTGGCAGAAGACCCAGCCTATTGGTGACTTCCCATCTCCAAGCTGCAAGATCTCCTTTGAGGCAGCCGCCTAATACATGAGACCCCATTTCTTAGCATGCATTCCTCCTGAACGCATAGTCCTCAGCTTTGGATCTAGGGCTTTGAAAGAAAGAAAAAAGACATTTCTAAAAGAACAAATTAGCTAGCAGCTTTCCTCCCCCCTCGCTGCCCCACCCAAAGTTGGAGAATCACTTTGCAGCCGCTCTCTCCTGTGCAGAATTACCCAATTATCTTCTAAATTATAAAAGGGAAATCTTCCCCACCAACTGTTCGTGGCAGGGCCAGGATGCGCAGTGTTGCAAAACTGTAACAAAAAAATGTAAACAAAAGAATCGTGAACAGGGGGCAAGCTGTCCACATACGCCAATCCCAGCGGCTTCAATCAAAGGCAGAATTGCTTCCCCAATAAATGAAGCCAGTACAACTAATAAACTCAGGCGCTAATTGCTGGCTGCAGATGTATTAACTGAAGCAAATGCGATCCCGGCAACCATTAATTATCTAATGAGGCCAGCAGTCTTCTGATGAGGTGGGGGCTGATAAAATATTAAAGGGTGGCATATGGAAAGTGCCAGGAACAAAAGATTTCAATCTGGGGGGAAAAAACAATGCATAAAGAAAAAAAAAAGAGTTTTTCTCTCTCTCTCTATCTCCCCCCGCAACCCCTTCTTTTTAAACACAAGAGCCATCCCTGTGTCTGAGAAAGGTAATTAAAGTCCCATTGCTAGCACAAGTCTCATAGTGACTTCAGTGAAATCTGACTTCTGAAGCTTTAGTGCAGATGAAAAGGTTTCACATGAAAAGGGGGTGACAAAAACATTCTGATGTAAAAGCAGTTGCCTCTTTGTTTAACCCTTAGAGCGAGGGTGAATGCCCGCTGTTGAGCTATTTCTTCTGCTTTTCATCTGGTAGAAGCGAACTTCTCCACTAAATCAAACCATGAGGCATGTTCATGGGTAGGGTCCCTGTGGAAGCTGTTCCCAGATTGGTCTTTAGGCTTCTCTTCTAAGGCTTGCATTTTTAAATCATAAAAAACGGTTAACCTTTTATAGGACATTAACAATGTGCAAAGAACACTGATAAGCACTTGACGTAAGTGATCTCATTTCTTACACAAAATAATGTGCAACATTGGTGTATGTTATTTTGCCATTCCAAAGGCAAGAAATTTGAAGCTTAGAGGGGTGAAGTGACTTGCTTGCTCAAAGCCACGCAGCTTGTAAGGAACAGATCTGAGATTTAAATCCAGGATGTCCATTCTAATGTCTTAGCTCTTAACCATGGCACCATATGGCCCCTAAATTAGGGCAGCTTAATTGTCAGGTGATGCACGAAGCATTTCTTATATGACACCCGCTTCCAGTAGAAACGTAGGGAGTGCATTTAAGTGGGTTGCCGGTTGACCTCTGAGAAGATGGTGGTCTGACTTTCAAGAGTGATTGGAATGCAACTTCTTTGAAGTTGTCTCTGACCCCAGGGAAGATTTGGGGTAACAGCCATCAAGTTTGCCAGGTTTGAGGGATTTGGGGGTCACAGACAGGACTTTCATGGCTAAAACCAGTATAGTCCTAGGCCAATTGGGATGTTGATCACGCTAGTAGATATGGAGAAAAGTTTTCCAGGTTTCACTAACTAAAAACCCAAGTTATGTCGAGGAGACATTTTTAACATATGTAAATAAAGCTTGTATTTAAGAGGGATATAATTGAGAGGTGGCAGGGATATAGTAGAAAGAAAGATGACTTGGGAGTGACTTGGGTTATGATCCTAGATCAGCCTCTACCAACTGGTTAGTCATTTCCTCCTCTAGGTTTCAATTTTTCATCTAAAATTTTTTTTTCACTTATATACTATTTTTCTGTACATCTAAAAATTTTTGGTATTAGGCATATTCTGCTTCACAATCTAAAATCCATTCAACTTTACACTTATAATCATTGCATTTATCTAGCTAGCTAGCTGTAAATCTCCAATATAAATTAAGAGATTTGTAGACAGAATCCAAAGGCTTAATGTGCTAACATTTGAAATTCTTAAAGGATAAAAAGACCCTGAGGAGAAATATTAATCACAGAAATAAAAGAAAAAAATTGGCTGAATTAAAGAATCACATGAATTGTCAGATGAAATGGACTCACATCTTCTCAGATGGGACACGCAGATTTACAGACTTACAGTAAATCCTAGGAAATATTTAAGTTTCAAAGATAGAAAGAAATAGTACACCCTGTTTTGATAGAAAGAACAGACCACAAACACAGCACAGAGATTAGACAGGTTTCTGATATTTCACCTACCACAATTAATAGCCTATTGGGGAAAAAAGGATGATGGCAAAGTATTTTACAGTCTAGCTGAAACATAACTCTCCTTCAAGAGTAGAGGAAAACGTGTTTGAAAAAGTTAGTTGAGGAAAACTTTAACCAGGAACACTTTAACCAGAAGAAAATAAGATAACATCTCCAGATAGGGAAAGATAAAGCATACAAGAAACAGAAGTGGGCAATGAAGCTTGTGATATTATAATTACGCCTAACTGGTTGATGGTACTATGACTGGGAATTATAATTAGTGCTTAAATAAGAATTCTTAAAACAGAAGCACATAACCTCTGTTTTTGATAATCCTGAAACATTGAATGACACTCTGGAATTGAACTTCTAAATAATCTAAACACAATGTGAGGCTTGAGAGTATCAGAGGAGGTGCAGGATAAAAGATTTTAATGGCCTTGGAAGCGGACAGTTAATAAACAAAGTAGATCAAGTAGCAGCATGGTGACAGACATGGTAAATTATTAGCTTTTGGTATGGTGTTTTAAAAATAGATTTCAATGTGGCTGTTTTGAAGAGAACTGCTTGAGGGATGGAGTTTCAGAGTAGCGATCCCAAACTATTAAGAAGGATAAAAAGACAAAAGTCGATTGCATTATTTTGAGTCAAAGCCGGTTGTTGCCCAAACCTCAGCGTATTGGGGTTACAGAAATGCAAGCACATAGCAGGCATGTCGCAGCATGAGGTGAGGGTCCCCTTGCGTTTCGTGGAAAGGAGGCACACAGAAAAAACAGACCCAACAAGAAAGAAGAGGTTCTTTTTGTTGAGAGCTGCAGTGAGTGGACCTTGGAACACAAACTGCGTTTTCAGAGAGGGAAGCTGCAAACACAGCCCCCTGGGCGGTCGGAGAAAGGCTGCTGTGAGATAAAACCCAACAACCCACAGCCATAAATCCCTTCGGTGTGACGGAGACGCTGGTGCGGAGAGGTTTTACTTCCAAAGAAGGTAGTGTCACATTCTGGAAAACACGTCACCCCCCAGAACTGATTTGCCTTAAGTGTAAAAACCATCCTTCCCCCAACTCCCATTTTATTTTTTTTCTTTGATAATCCCCCTCTTTATTATAATCTTCTTAATATCCATCTGTTACCCTTTAGGCAGCGGCTTCTTAAATTCAAATATCAGGCTATTTTTGTCGTGGAAGAATATGTAAAGCAATAGAGAACAGTTTAATGGATTTTGGAGCCCGTGGCCCTCTTTAGCCACATTTCCATAATGAAATCCAGTTACGGGCATCCATGTGGCCGCAGCTGACTGTTCACAAAACGAGGAGCGAACGTTTCCTTTGTGGCAGGAATCCTAGCAAAACAGGGTGTGAGTCACCCCCCTCTCACAGCCACCTGCTATTCCCTCCTCCTGCTTTGCACTGGAGGGTCCTGTCACCACCTTCTGATGCAGCGAAACGCAGTGGCATTTGGGGAATGTGTCCCATGTCTGGGTTTACAAATAACCTTGAGGCAAAAGATTTCATGAGATAGTACTGGGGAAAGACGAGTTTCAAAGGAATTAAAGGTCTTCGTGCTTGACTGTCGTACTTCAGGACACGTTAATTAAGTTGTTTTAAATCGAAATTCCATACCCAGTAAACAATAACTCTCCATCCCCCTCCTCCCAGCCTATGACAACCACCATTCTCCTTTCTGTCTTTGTGGATTTGGCTACTGTAGGAACTCCACACGAGTGGGATCATACAGTATTTGTCTTTTTGTAACTAGCATATTGCACTTAGCATCATGTCCTTAAGGTTCATCTGGGTTGTACCATGTGTCAGAATTTCCTCCCTTTTTAAGGCTAAGTAAGAGCCCACTGTATGTATACACCACATTTTGTTTATCCATTCACCTGTCAATGAACCGAAGGTGAGTTGCTTCTGCTTTTTGGCTGTTGTGAATGATGCTACTATGAACATAGGTGGGTAAATATATCTTTAAGATCCTGATTTCAATTCTTTTGGGTGTATACCCAGAAATGGAATTACTAGATCATATGGAAATTCTAGTTTTCCTTTTTGGGAGGAGCAGCCATACTGTTTTCCAGTCATAAGTATGCACCACCAGAACACAGGGATGAATCAGCCAGGACCCCTCGATATGACAGGCTGGCTGGGGAAGCAAAGGAACACAAGCATGTGAGGACAATACACTGAGATCAAAGGGACAATGAGGGACCGGCAGAGCTGGCCCGGGGGCTCTGAAGAAGGTGTGCTTAGCTCCTCCCAGAGACAGTAAGGGAGGCTTTCAAGAGGTGGTGGCATTTGAAGTGACTCTTGAGCACGTGTTCACCAAGGATGAGGGCTTTTTATCCTGGAGAAGAAACACTTTGGGACTCATGACTGTTGCCTTTAAGTCTCTGAAGAGCTATTATGTAAAAGACTGAGCCGATGTCTTCCATGTAACCCGGTATGTAAGGGAGACAGACTTCAGATCAATAGAAGAACAAGATTGCCAAAAATTAGAGCTGTCCAGCAGTAGTACAGGCTGTCAAAAGGTAGAGAGCTCCACGTCACATTTCCAATGACAACCTGTCAGACGATGGCAGGGAAGATTCATTCAGCAGTTAGGGTAGAATTGATGTTTTCTGAGACCTCTTCCAACTTGTGGATTCAATTATTCTAACACTGGTTCCATTAAAGCATCTCTTAAGATCCAAATTTATTATCATATTTTTTCCCTAAGTTAGCCCTTATGTAGATAGATGATAGATGGAGTATATATATATATACACATACACAGATCAGAATGCATCTTTTGTGTGAGATCTATGAAAATAACAGCTAATATTTATTAATCAATCTACTTTGTGCCAAGCACTATGTTACAGGTGTTTTGTTTTATTCTATTTATATTTTTATTGTTTTTATGTTTTAATATACTTATCTTTATGTTAACCTTATGCATTGCATACTATCATCAAACTCACCTCACAGACTCAAAACCAGTGGCAGAAAGTCTAAGCAACCTCGTCAATGCCACAGGCTGATTGAGTTGAACTTAGGCTGTTTGAGCTCAGAGGCTGGACTCTGTGCTAGACCCTATACTATACAGTTTCTCTGGATAGTGCTATTTTTTATAATCATTGCAAAATGCTGTTGTCTCCTTAATTCTCCTCACAATTTTATGGGGCATATGTTACAATATCTCTAGCATACCAGTGAGGAAATGAACATCCGGGAGAGTAGACCAGTATGTTTGCAAGCCCAGAAATTAAAGCCAGACTTGCCTATCTCCTAAAACCGTTGGCCAATGATCCCCCCACTCCAATGCCCCATAAGATACTCTAGCATCCTAAAGAGACAAAGGGCATCTTGTTTGCCATTATCTCAAGAGAGCAGATTAGAAAATACAAAATGCCATATATTAACTTTGAACAGCTGTTTCGTTTTAACCTACCCTACTCACCCACCCCACCCTGCCAACATGTTCTTTGGAAGTTTTGTGTGCAGATGAATTGTAATTTAGCTGCCTTTTTCTTTTTTCTCCCTAATGCATCACACACAAGGCATTGTAGAGGCCTTGGTCATAAAATGGAATTGTTTTATTTTTAATGTTTATAGCTGGAGAGGACCAAGTTGAAAATCAAACACATGGGTCTCATGACTTTAATCAGGAGGAAACTTGCTAATAGATTTTTTTTTAACTTTAAATTTAACAACTTAACAACTTGGCAATTTAATTAACTTTTTAAACACAACATAAACCAGCCTTGGGACTTTCTGCTGCCGTACTTAATTGTGGCAAATAGCCTAAGAAGTGGCAAGAACAACAGATGAGACACCTTTATGGTGAAAGAGGCACCATCTGTAGTTACCAGCTAGAATGTTTTGTAACAATCCATCTCCAGGAAGTGTAACTCAAGACACTGAAATGGCTCTCTGTTGGCTTTTCCTGGAGAGTTTAACAATGGCATCACCAACAACCGTTAGGGGAAAATAATGCTACACTTCCATCGTAGGAGAATTTCTTGTCTGGTGCATTCTTAGGAGGACAGCCATGCATATTCTTCTAATGAGTTAATTAATTCAACAAATATATATTAAGTACTTACTGTTGCAGTAATTTTAAAGAAGCAACAGACAGTATTCACACTTTCAAAGTACTTAAAGTCAAGGGGGAGAAGATATGCCTTAACCCAGTAAACAAAAACACGAGACTTGTTCCCATTTACTGAGCAAAATTATCATTGTGCTCTCTCCCCAGCGATTCACATGTTATTATCTCATTGAAACCAGGTAGATGCTATTATTCACCTTTCATCTAGAAGGAAAGGAGACAGAGAGGGGTTATATAAATTGATTGAGGTCCCAGAGCTACCTTACCTGACTGATATTCAAATCTAGGCTTATTCATCAAAAGCGACTAAGCCAATGATGGGCCAAATTTGTATTATTTGCATGCCAGTTACATTATATACTCATTTCATGAATCACCTGGACTCTGGATTTATGTAATTTTTTTTTCTTAATGAAATTTAGTCCCATTTTCAGCAGGAAGGTGTTTTGGGGTGAATATTTTGATTTAACTCAGGTCACGTGGCTAGTTGCAAACGGGTGGCCCCTAAAGACCATGTTCTCGACCACTTTTTCTTATTTGCCTACTGAAAGGGAATTAGGAACTTTAAAGCAAGAACTACATCTAGAAGACCTTATAAAATTTCTAGTTAGCTTTATGATTTCTGCATGTTTATTGTTTTTTTCCTCCCTGTTGTTTTTCCATCGATATTATCAGAGAAGCAACATAAGGCTAAAATGCTTATTTGGGGAAACTAGGAGGAAAGGCTCAGCTGGAGAGTGCTAATTATTAGAGTTCTGTAAAATTAGGAACAGGGAATTTAAACACATTTTTCCAGGACCATCCATATAAAACCCAGTTTTGTGCAACTCCAGGCCCAAGGCCTCAGGCTCCGTGGTACATTCTGATGGTGATCTCACCATGTAACTCACAACTTGCTGCACCCCACCTCTCTCCCATTCTCTGTGCAGTCACCCCACACCTAGCAGTATTATTCTTCATTGACTGCCATATCCCTGGACAACATGAATCAATTCTACTAAAACTGAAAAGAAGGGCTCATTGTCCCTAGAGTTGTTGGAGAATCATGTGGTGATGGCCCTTTCCTACCTCATAACAAACAAACCTTGTAGAGGATCGAGCATCTATTTGATCCAGCAATCCCATTACTGGGTATCTACCCATAGGGAGATAAGACACTGTATAAAAAAGACATCTGCATGTGAATGTTTATAGCAGCACAATTCACAATTGCAAAGATGTGGAAACAACCCAAGTGCCCATCAATACATGAGTGGATTAATCAAATGTGATATATGTATACCATGGAGTTCTACGCAGCCACAAAAAACAATGGTGATCTAGCATCTCTTGTATTATCCTGCATAGAGCTGGAGCCCATTCTACTGAGTGAAGTATCGAGAATGGAAAAACAAGCACTGCATGTACTCACCCTCAAATTGGCACTAACTGATCAACACTTATGTGCACATATGGTAGTAACATTCACTGGGTGTTGGGCAGGTAGGAGGAGGGGATGGGGAGGAGGGGTAGGTGGGGGAAAAGAGGATGGGTATGTTCACACCTAATGGGTATGGTGCTCACTGTTTAGGGGATCAACAGGCTTGTAGCTCTGACTTGGGCAGGGCAAAGGCAATATATGTAACCTAAACATTTGTACCCTTATAATATTTTGAAATTTAAAATAAATAAAAATTTAAAAAAAAGAATCCATTACTTACTCTGCCAAATAGAAATGACATGGCTTACTCATGGCTCTGTGGTTTTTGTTCCTTTTGTTATAACAATTAAGTACTTAAAAATTTGATTTTTTCCTAGAAGTCAATCTTTATGTCAGTGCTGTAAGGGATCTTGACTGAAAATGGTAGGGACAAGCAAGGAGGGGTCAGAGTGCCCGCCTTGGATCCAACCCAAACATCTCAGCTTCCTATTATGTGTTCAGTTTCTAAGTCAATTAATTATGTTGTTATTGTTAAATCAGTATTCCATGGCTTAAATATTCATAATAAGGTTTGGTAGGTATCCACCTAACAGGATTCTTTAATTTTCAAAAGAATGGAAACCAATGGCCCCAGAGAGTGAAACTGACTTGCCCAGAGTCACTCAACATGTCTTTAGGCAAAGTCAGAAACTAGGCTGGACCATTCTGCAGCTTGGATCTACATCCTTCCACCACCCCATAATACTGCCGTGGAGGGCTTCAGGACAGGGAAGAAATAGTCCAGGCACTTTCTTCTGCATGGCCTGTTTTTCTCTGAACAGTGAGTTCATTTTGTGGGTAACAGGAGAGGTTGTTTCTGATGGTCTCTGAGGTCCCACACAGCTCTGACATTCAGCGCTTCTCTCTCTCTCTCTCTGAACTTTTCTTTTATTCCCCGTGGTATGGGGATGTAATACAATGTGCTACAGTAGGAGAGAAGCTTTCAAAGTCTTAGTGGATCCTAAACAGACTCATTTAATCTACGCAGGGATTTGAATCCTCACATAAGACATTTTGCTTAATTAAGCCACATTCCAACATGAAAAAGTCATGTTCATACAAACGGAAGGATCAGATTTACAGCTGCTGAGCACCTAGAGTCTCAATTAGCCACGTCCTGATTCTCGCTGAGAAAAGGTCACCAGATTGTTCCGTCTTTTAGTTACTTAAAATTCAAGTCAGCCTGCCCAACCATGGTCAAATGTTTAAAAGGAGACTCGGTTTATCCTGAAGCCTCCATGGAGGAAGTAGGATTCACTCACTCATCTAACAAGTATGGATTGAGTATTCTGTGCCACGTCGTATGCTCAACACAAGGAATATACATTGATAGTGAAGAACCCTCTGCTTCCTGCCCTCTTGAATGTTGCAGTTTAGTGAGGTTCCAGGGGAGTGGGTGCCCACAGATGGGACTAATCTTGGTCATCTGGAAGCCTCAGAGGAGACAACTTTGAACCAAGGAAGCTATTCTCCTTTCTACCGTAGTAGGGATAGGACCTGCGCCTTTGCTCTCTCTCTTAGAAAAACAATAGGCTATAAGTAACCCTAAGAGAAGTGTATGCTCATTATACAAATACTAAGCAAAAATATACAAAGGAAGACATTTGCAAATCACCCCATGTATTATCATCCTAAAGAACCGTCATTAATATTAGGTGAATATCATGTTGAATATTGTCTCATGCATAAACTCAGATTTAAGAATAAATAATTTACTCTAACAGGCTATGTTTTTATTAAAAGAATCACATCACATAGTCCTTGGAATTAAAAATAGAAAAACCAAAGTGAATTTGATGATGGAGCTGAGATTCAAGTAAATGTTTCTTCATTGAAGAAGACATAATTTCCTAAAAGCTTTCTCTCATGTTAGGAAAAGATGGTACAAAAAGATTAAGAAATTAGAATCGCTATTGTGTTTTAAATTACTTTTGTTTTTCAAAGAATGTGATTTGATGCTCTGCTCTAAAAGATGAAGCTCTTAACACAAAGGCATTCCAACCTCACTTCTCCACAACTTCCACACTTTTTAGTTAAATTATTATGAATTTTTACATTGCCAAGTATTATGACAACTTACATTCTATTTTGTAACCATGATGTTTGCAGTTGCCAAATATCAGTACTGTATAGAAATAGAAAAAATGTTCATGGTCTTTGACCACGATTTCCTCCTTCCTGAATTCCCTGTTTTAACTCCTCTAGTAAGTGCGTGCTGTCAAACACAGGAAAGTGATCCAGCCTAGGGATCTTGTTAAAATGCAGGCTCTGATGCAGTAGGTTTGCTGTGGGGCTGGATATTCTGCCTTTGTTCCTAGCGACGCTAGTGAACCAAGACTTTAGCAATGAGGGCTAATTTTTTTTTTTTTTTTTTTTAAAAAAGGTCTCTAATTCCCTGAATTATTTATGGAAACTTTCTGCGTGTTGCCTTCAAAACAAACTAATTTCTCTAGCTGGAAATATTCCTGAATCACATTTGTATACATATTGCTCTATTTACTTCTAGCATTAAATATGATTTTGGAGAAATGTGAGACCAAACAGAATGTTAATCTTTATAAATGATTTTCTTTGTCTCCTTAAAGACGTGGGGGGAAAAAGTCATTTTAAAAGTCTTTAATGTTCAGTATTTAAATAATATGTGCTTCATAAAGATAATTTGATATCACATTTTCTCAGAAAATGCCAGGTCTCTGAGTTGTATAGATTCAGTTCTATTTTATTTTGTTATTTTTTTTCCATTTCAGAAAATTTGTCTTGTATTATATCTCTGAAGACTTTTATTTTTTCTTTTCCATTTGTTGGCTTCTTTCCTAGAAAGATATCCATTCCCTTTATTTTTCAATCATTGCTCTTCATCTCCTGCAACTATTTAATAATATTTTCTGTATGACTGCTGTTTTGCAATTTGTGTCTGCATTCTCCTCATTTATGACAAGCCTTTCCTTTATTTCTTCTATTTCCAGATAATTATCTTTCAACAGTATCATTTCAGCTTGTTACTCTTCCTATTTCTCCCCCTTGCATGTGTTCCCTGTCATTTATATTTCTATTTGTCATTTCATCTTGCCTTTGAGTTATAATTTTTTAAAAAAAAATTCTAGCTGTGTTGAGCTATTGCTTGAACATTTCTATAATCCCTTGTTTGTTATGTTAGCTATCCTTCCAGGTTCTCATTTTTTCCCTATATTTTGCATTTATTTATTTATTCATTTGTCCATGCATGCAAGCCTGCCACTCTCTATTGCTCCCCTCTTAACTTTACTTTGCAATTTTTTTTTTTTATCATCTCCCTCATGCTTGAACAGATCTATCCACTCAGGTCTTCCTTTTGCTCTCATAATGTAGATGATTTCTTGACTCTATTCCAATCATAGAGGAGTCTGCATACTGAGCTACAGTTTGAAGGCTGGGTATTCAATATTATGACTGCTTTTTCCTGCAGCCTGAAGTCATGTGGTCAAGGTAAACTGACTAGCAGCTGCGCTGGAACTCAATTGTGGGTCAGTGTGATGTCGTCGTCTGTGCCCTCCCATCCTAACACCATCCTAGCAACAGGGAGGATGCGGAAGCAGCCAGCAGGACCTCTGAATGCCAACGTGATGTACCGAATGGCCCAAGGGCTAGATGCAGCTCACAGATGTTTTGCATGTCCTATACTGTCATACTTTTTGTATAAGACCAATTGTCAATTGTAAACTAAAGAGCTTTCACATGCAAATCTGGGTTTCATTATGTCTTAAGACATCAGAGCTCTGGCAGCAATGGTTCTGCAACCTTCATGGTGACAATTGACAATGCTTGGATAGTGGCTGTCCCTTTTAGATAACACATGCACTCTGCAAGTCACTATAATCCCGTCCTTCTGGCTACGCTCCTTCCCATTCCTGACCTCCTTGGGCATTTGAGTTTGCAACTTTGACCTGATGGAAACTTGACTCAGACTGCGTAAGATGCGGGTGGCTCATGGCTGGAGAAGTCGCTAAGTCCTTGGGGAGCTCCAGTCCTGATTTGGACATGGTCACCAGAGCCCTCCCTGACACAGATGATTGTCCCTAAGGATACTGTGGGCCCTACCTCAGCGTCTGGGCATGTTACTTTATTCAGTTAAGACTTACTGCAGCCCCAGCTGACTCTATACAGACAGTGATCTAAGAGGATGATTTGCAAATCCTTCAGGAGCAGCTCCAGGTTGAAGCTCTAGTCTCCAGGGATGGCCCAAGGAGAGATCAGCCTTGTGTATCCTGTGGTTGTTTCCTCCCCAGGGAGAAAGACTTAATGAGAGCCAAGGAAAGTCTGTCCTCAGGGTCCAGTGCAGGCTTCTCCTGGGAATGAGGCTGCCAGTCTGCCTCCTGTCAAGTCTAATGGACCCTCTGAGGGATTTGCTCCTGAAGAGCAGTGGATGGGAGTCATCACCCAGATTATCACTCCGGGGAAAACAAGCCTTCCTTTCCATCTCTCTGCTTGGTCCCCTGGGCTCTGTTAGCTCTCATCCAATTCAGTTTTGCCAGGGGCAGCCTTGCAACCCTGGAATTTGCAGATGAGGGTGCTCACATTTTACTATCTAAGGAAGTTCCCAGGGTAGCTGGTTAATTATCAAGAGACTCCTTGCTCCTAACTTAATGCTGATTGAGTCTGCAGTGGATCCTGAGAATTTGCATGTTTAACAAATAACTCACATGTTTAATATGGATGGACCAGAGTTTGAAAGAAAAAAAAAAAGTCAATGCAGAAATTTCTAGAAAAGGCAAACCTATAAAGACAGAAATCAGGTCAATGGTTGCCTGAGGCTGGGGATGGGTCCAGGGGTTGACTGCAAATAGGCATGAGGGAACTTTTAGGGGTGATGGAAGTGCTCTAACACTGGATATTGGTCACAGTTGCACAACTGCATACATTAGCTGAAATTCTTTAAAGTGTATACTTAGAATAGGTGAATTTTATGGTATGTAAATTAAACTTCAATAAAGCCGTTAAATGCACACACAGGGACACAGTCACAGACACAAACTCCAAAGTGATGATAATGTGCCGATGTAATAACAGAGCACACAGAAAAATAACGACTGCTGTTGATGACAGTGGTGAGTGTAAGAATGATCACAACAGTTGCTGAGCCACGTCTGTGGACCAGATGCCCAACAGAATCCTTGTACGCAGTTGTCATTGTCTCTCATTCCTACCCCAGGACGTACATACTACCACCCTCTTTTTGCAGATAGGGAAGCTGAGGCTTGCGGGGTTAAGTGAGCTCCTCCTGGCACACAGCTACACAGGAAAGAACGAGGATGTGAACCCAGGTGGTCTTATGCCAGGAATACAGTCCCTTACTAATTAGTTCAGCTGGTCTGTCACATGAGGCTTAAAGCCCCACACAAGTAGGTCTGAAGTCTGACTTTACAACTTCCACCTACCTTTCCCGAGCACCTGCCTTGGTCTCTCTAAGCCTCACAGTTTTCACATCTGCGGATGTGCTGATGATAGTGCCTATCTCACAGGGTTCTCAGAAGAAAAAAATTACATGGGATAAGATGTGTAAAGCCTGGTACTTATGCAAAGCTCTCCAATAAATGGAGAGAAAGTTAAGCTAGAATATGCAGATTCCTTAGCACTGTGGTCCCAACCCTTGAGCGGCAGACCAGTACTGGTCCCTGGGTTGTTAGGAACTGGGCCACACAGCAGGAGGTGAGTGGCAGGTGAGCCAGCGAGCAAAGGTTCATCTGTATTTACAGCCACGCCCCATCGCTGACATCACCACCTGAGCTCCGCCTCCTGTCAGATCAGGGGTGGCATCAGTTTCAGGCAAACAAGCTCAGGGCTCCCACTGATTCTGCATTATGGTTAGCTGTATAATTATTTCATTATATATTATAATGTAATAATAATAGAAATAAAGTACACAATAAATGTAACGCAGTTAAATCATCCTGAAACCATCCCTCCCTCCCCACCCACCCCAGTCCGTGGAAAAACTGTCTTCCATGAAACCAGTCCCCAGTGCCAAAAAGGTTGGGGACAGCTGCATAGTGCTTGATGCATTATATGAGCTTAATAAATAGTAGCTAGACTATAACTCTAAATATCAGTATAGTTTGTTTATTTAACAATCACTTGACCTGAGCATTCACATCTACTAAGCACCAGGGCACTTGCTGAATTAGATCTAACACAAACAACCAGACACAACCCTGTTCTCCAGGAAGAACAGGCATGCACAGTGACAACTGTGACGGATGTTTGAGTGCTTCGCAAGGTGTATAGTTGGTGACTTAGTTGGCACCTTCAATGGTGGCACAAACATAGAGATCATCGTTCTATACAGAGATAGGGTAAGACTCCACAACAGAGCAGACAGTTGAGTCCAACCTGCAAGAAAGAGTTTCTCTGTGGCCCATGCCTGTTGTTTTGTGATCTCAGCATCTGTGCAAACCACAGGCAGCAGCAAAGGAAAACTTTCCAGATCTGCCAATCTGTAGAGATCCCAGTTTTCCTTTCCCTTTAAGGCTGCCTTAGTTGTCTGGGGATCTTGGTGCTCCCCTCACTTCATCATTTTCATCACACCAATCCTGATGGCTCCATTGCACGAGTGCAATTCTCCAAGTAATACAGCACCAAGATCTCGGATGTCGCCGCTACCATTTACCCCTTAATACTCACTCCCAGAAGCTGCCGTGCAAAAATATGGGTGCCTTGGGGACCCTGGGATCTAGCATTGTGACTCTGCAGGTGACTTCTTCTACATGTCCCCTGTTGTGATGAAGCAACCATTCGTGAAAAGCTGTTCTCCTACCTGGAGCGTGATTTCACTTCCTAGTACGACTAACGAAGTCGGGTGTCTCTAAATGACTTTAATTTTGGTGGGTGGGGGTTGTTTAATTAACTTCTCCCTTTGTTTTCCCTTTAAACTCCCAGACATGCACAGCTTCTGGCTAGAACAGAGTTACACATCTTCTTTCTCTGAATTTTGCAATCCAGGGGGGAAATCAGCTGAAGGTGAAGTCGCCGCAGCAAGCTTCATTAGGGGTTGGCAGCAGACGCAGGACGCAGGAGCTGCCTTGCTTCAATTTTAAATGGCAGAAGTTAAGGCAGCAACTTAGAAAATGGTTTTTCTAATTCTTAATAATGACTCTCTGCTTCCTTCAATCTGATTGAAAAGTAGATGGGGGTGCAGGGCAGCAGGGGGAGTCGGACTGAAGGCCAGAACCCAGAATATTTTAATTTTCGAAAGCATCAACTGAGGAAGGGAAGGGAAGGAAATTCTGTGCTCATGTTCATTAGCAGAAGTACTCTGTCTGGTACAGGCTGACTTCTTTCAAGTGTCTCCGTCTCAAATTTTATTAGATGAGAAGGGGACTCTACTTTTTACCCAGGCATGCGGTAATTTATAAAACATGTCCGTAAATTTCCTGAGTCTTCATTCAGCTGGTATCTTTCCAATTGCCTTAATAGACCATAAAAATGGTAATGCCATGGTGAACCGTTAAATGCTCAGCTATTTCGCCCGGCAGCCCTCCCTGTTGAAGACTTCTGCTCATTTAGCATGTACAATTTGTAACCGAGTAAATCTAATTTTGAAGTAGGCTGGGGAAGTGAAGCTGCGTCTGGGAGTCCCGGGCACACCCTTTTGTGGAGGGAACATCACCGGTAGCTACTTGGGCTCTGTGAGCACCTGCCAAGGAAGCCCGAGTCTCAGAATGGCCAGTGAGTTTGGCTGTTTTTATATGACTTCAAATCTGAGGTGTTTTTGTTTTTGTTTTATGTTGTGGGGTTATTTGGAACATCCAAGGGAGCTGGATACACCAACGTGTGCCACAAGTCATGCCAACAGGTAACTTACCCAATCACTTAAGTATTATTTGAACTGATTCTAGCACCCCCTCCTCCCTCTCAGACATCAGCTACACTTCAAATTAAGCACACTACGAGGATGGAGAGTTAAAGATGTCATGACCAATTTTTTAAAAAGCCCTGTATATGCTGTGAAGGTTGTTAATAGTGAAGTAAGGGGAAATAAATATGGCAGGGAGGGTGGAGTGGGGCGGTGAGTTTGGTTTAGATTCTATTTGTGGAGTGATGGGAGATCCATGGGAGCTGTCTGAGCAGGGAGATGTCAACCTGCTGTGCTGGCTCAGGTGGAGAGGGAAGTCTTGGAACTCCCATCAGAAGCACTTTTGGAAACGTAAAAGTGATTTAATAAGGGATTCAGCTGGAGTACTGTTGGCCAACATGAGGGAAAGGAGCAGGCATGAGCTGTATTAATCCTCACCCACCGTGATCCATATTCTCATATAATCCCCTCTTCTTGAGTGTGGGTGAGATTTGTGAATATATTGGGATATCATCCCATGATGAGTTTACTAATCAGGTGACTTTGAGGTGATAGTGAAAGAGATTGTACCAGGTGAACCTACAAAAGAAATGCGATGTCCCTGAGAGTCCCTCTGTAGGTCCCGAGCAAGACGGCAAACAGCCCTGTTGTGAATTGTCTATAGAGGAAGCGGCCTCTGGGAGCCGAGGGCCTCAGTCCTACAACCACAAGGAACTGAATTCTCCCAACACCCAGGGAGCTCGGAAGAGGAACTCAGCCCCTGATGATATTGCAACCCAGGCTGATTTTAACCTTGATTTCAGCTTTGTGAGACCCTGAGCAGAGAACCCAGCTGTGCCGTGCCCAGACTGCAGGCCAGTCTCCAGTCTCTGAATACACCTGTCCTCACACTCGGGTCAGACGTGCCCAATCAACCGCCAGTTGACTTGCCAGCATCCCGTCTGCTTGGTACAAGGCCTGACTGGACACTAAACTCGAGACTGCAATTCTCCCTTTCTGATCCATCACCAACCCCTTCTGAGGTACACAGACTTCATCCCGACATGTTGACTTAAGTCCAGCCTTGCAGGCTTCACCACCATTTCTTTCATAGGCTGACATTATATATCCATCCTCTAATTTTCCATGTATTGATGTCATATTTTAATCACCCCCCCACCCCAGAGGGTGACATTATATCCAGTCCCTTGAAGGAGGGAACAGCTCAGATTTGCCATTCTGTCCTGTCTACAGAATAAATCACACAAACTGACTGACTCAGTGAGATGACAAAGCCAAAGCCAAAATATATTTTGCCCAAAGTCATTCTACACCCAAGACAATTTACAGACAGTGAAATGAATATTTTTCCTTGAGTTTTATGATTTGAAAGATTTATGGGCCATGACCTTAAAAGCCTATTTAAGTTATGTAGAAGAATGTCCTGATTTTTAGATGTATGCTGAAGTATTTGGAAATGAAGTGTCTTGACGTCTGCAACTTGCTTTCAGCTGGGTCAGCAAAAAACACAGGTGCGTATATATTGAAAGACACGGGCATATATAAAGCACATTTGGCCAAATTTACCCATTGTTGGGTCTGGGTGGTCTGTTATGAATATTTATTGAACGGGTCTTTCCACATTTCTCTATGTCTGAAAATGTTCGTAATAAAATATTGGAAAGAAATTTCACCTGTGCTCTAATTCTATTTTATATATCCAAAGGTGCATTTGCTATTCTATGCTATTGACTCTAAGCATTTTGATGTAGGGAACCTTTTCATTAGAGCCTCCTTTCACCATCCAGTTATATTTTGTATTTTATTCTTTTATTGCCTTGTAACTGTTTTGTCCCACTCTCTTCTCAGGACATGGGTTTGCTTCTTGCTTTTAATGTAATTTTACATCTAACCAGAGAAGGCTTGCTTTGGCTGTTTCTTTTTTACTGATGTCTTATTTAATAAATCAAAACCCTCTCTAGCCTTTGAGATTAAGCCCAGCCAATACTCAATTTCTCATTAGGATGGGAGCATTTGTAACTTTCTCCCCTGCAAGGCTGCCACAGAAAGACTTTGCATTTAGTGAGGGTGGACTAGAAGTCACAGAGAATTAGATCCAGCTCCATCTGGCACACTTTGATCGGAGCCTCTTAACATAATTTTCAAGTGTTTGACCCAATCAGGATCACGAAGTGAAAAATTTGAGAAAATCTGATTACTGAAGGTTTTTTCTTTTTTCCTAAAAAAAAAAAAAAAAAAATTGAAAGGACTGTTGGAAGACATTTAAAGAAATGACACAGCATGGGAAACATCACAGTGTGAGAGACACGACGCTTCAGAATCAACCGACCAGAAAGGCACCTTGGTGTTAACTCTACTGAGAGGACACACTTGAACAGGCAGAAGGACGCGGACCCTGCAGAGAGAAACACGAAGGAGCTAATCGCAGTGTTAGCAACTCACTTCTCAGAAGAACTCCTTATCTGAGCGAGCCTGCAGTAACCTTTTTGAAGTTGATGGGGATGGCATTGGGTCCCCAAGAGTTAGCGAGGTCTTACACCACTGGGGAAGACCTTGACCAGAGGGAAGTTCCAGTGAATGAACCACATGTTCCTCATAACAATGCTGTGAAGTTAATGGAATTATCCCCAGGTTGAAGGTGCAGAAAGTGAGCCTCAGAGATTTGAGTAATTCGCTCAGCAATGACACACTGCTGGAGCTTCACGTTGGTTTTTTTGGACTTCAGAGCCTGAGCTCTTAGTCACAAAAAAGGAACTTAGAGATCATATATCCAAGCTTGCTGTTCCTTCCTTCCTTCCTTCCTCCCCTTTAAAGTTTAAGATACTATTATAGGATTCAGGGATACATCTGTAAATAAAAGAAAGAAAGTCTTACGCAGCTCACATCCTTGGGGCTCATAAATGCTATTGAAAATAAAAAAGACACAGTAAGCAGAGTCAGACTTGCTGAGGGTATGGAGTTGAAAATTTAAATATTACAGGAGGTCTGGATAGCAGCCAGTGCAAAGGCCCTGTGGCTGAAGCATCTTTGAAGAACAGAAAGACCACCGTGCCTGAAACAGAGGGAGCAAGGGGGAAGAATCGGAGGAGGGGAGGCTAGAGAGATGGCTGGAGGCCAGATCTTGCAGGGATTTTGCTTTGAGTAAAATCCACTGCAGGGGTTTGAGCTGGAATGACAAGACTGACTCATGTTTTCACAGGAACACTTTCGCTGTTGTTTTGAGGATAGATGGTTGTAGGCAGAGCAGGGGCAGAAACAATGGGACCAGTTAGAAAGCCATTAAAGAAATCCAGACAGGAGAGATGTTTGTAGCTCATAAGAGGATGCAGGTGCTTAAGGCAGAGAGAAACACCCAGATTATGGAAATGTTTCAAAGGTAGGGACAGAAGAATTTCCCAGTGCATGGGAAGTGGAGGGAGAAAATAATCAAGGAGTGGATCTCAACTCTGAGGCTTGGACCTATATATTTGGAAGGATCTAATGGTTATCCCTTGAGACGGAGAAGCTACTGTTATAGTCCATTTGGAGGTAGAATGGGAGTAGTCTGGAAAATGTTTAGTTTTGGACTTCTTTATTTTGAAATATCTGTTAGATGATTGAATGAAGAGGTTTGTAGTTTAGGATAAAGGTGTGGGCTGTATGTATGTCTGCAAGTTACTGGGAAAGAGAGGGTGTGAGAGCTTTGCTAAGTGAGAAGACCACCTTTGCTTATCTACCTTCTACCATGTGAAGCCCATTTTTCATAATATCCACTTTTCATTCTCTCTCTACTGGACATTATTTCTCTTCAGGTCATTTTTTTACAATGAAAACCTCTTAGTCCTAATTATTTTCCTTAAATTTACTTTTAAAAATTGACAAAAGAAATCACATATCAAATTCATCATTTTAGATGTACAATGTATTTTAAATAGATTTACAAGATTTTGCAACCGTCGACATTATCTAATTTTAGAGTATTTTCATTACCCAAAAAAGAAACTCTACGCTCACCAATAGTCACTCTCCATTCTCCCCTCCCCCTCAGTCTCTGGCATCCATTAATCTACTTTCTGTCTCTATAGACTTGCATACTCTGGACAGTTCATAAAAATGGACTTATATAATACATGGCCTTTTGTGCCTGGCTTCTTTTATTTAACACAATGTTTTCAGTGTGCATCCAGGTTGCAGTATGTGTGAGTACTTCATTCCTTTTTACTGCTGAGTAATATTCAACTAAAGGAATATGCCACATTTTGATTTTGTATTCATTAGTTGATGGGCATTCGGGTTATTTCTACTTTGGGGCTATTATGAGTCATGCTGCTATGAGCATTCATGTACAGGTTTTGACGTGTACGTATGCTTTCAGTTCTCGTGGGTAGATATGCAGGAATGGAACTGCTGGTCAACTGGTAACTAACTATATGTTTAACTTTTTTGGAACAGCCAGACTGATTTTCACAGCAGCTATACTATTTCACATTCTCACCAGCAATGCATGAGGGTTCTAATTTCTCCACACTCCTGCCAAGATGTGTAATTGTGTACCTTCTAGATTGTAGTTGTCTTGGTGGGTGTGAAGTGGTATATCATTATGATTTTGATTTGCATTTCCCTAATGACTAATCACGATGAGCCTCTTTTCATGTGCTTATTAGTCATTTGTATATCTTCTTTGGAGAAATGCCTATTCAGGTTCTTTGCCAATTTTTTAATTGGGTTACTTAACTGTTTATTTTTGAGTTTTAAGGATTCCTGATGTATTCATATCAGATATATGATTTGCAAATATTTTCTCCCATTCTTTGGCTTTTCTTTTCACTTCCTTAATAAGTGTCCCTCGATGCACAAAAGTTTTTAATTTTGAAGGAATTCACTTTATCCATGTTATCTATTTTTCATTAAGCTATACACCTATGGTTTCTTCTAAGAGTTTTATGGTTTCAGCTTTTACATTTACGTCTTTGATATATTGAGTTATTTTTGTATATCATGTAAGAGAGGAACCCACATTCATTCTTTTGCATGTGGATATCCAATTGTTCCAGCATCATTGTTGCAAAGACTATTCTTTCCCTAATGAACGGTATTGGCACCCTTGTCAAAAATTCCCTGAATTTACTTTTATAGACTCTTCACAATTTCCTTATTTAGTAAGAGAAGTATATATAGCAGATGTGTTTTTGATACGAACACAAGCAAGCAGATATAACTACGTGTGTGCATATATATACCCATGTGAATATAATATGCATATAAACATAATTTTATGTCATTTTTTAAAGATCATAATCTTTTGGATTTATACCTTTAAAAAGATGAAACTCCAGCCTTGTAACTGTAGGTATCTGAGATTTGTAGATAGGGCTAAAGATGGGCAGAATGGTTAGGATTGCAGTACATTCAATATGGTCGTTATTAAATTAATTCTGCACTATAACTGCTCATCTTCTGATGGAAGTTACTCATGCCTGCCTGTTTACAGCAATCTTTCCCTGCTATTGCTATAAAAATTTGTTGAAGAAGGGCATCATTTGTCTCAGCAGAAATATCAACTGCAGCAATGGAAAGATAAATGTGCCATTAAAAGGCAGGCTGCAGGGAGGCATGAGGAAGGGGAGCCTAGGTCCCTCTGGGTCTGTTTGGGCCAGTAGATGAAGCTTGTCTTTATTTTAATATTACATCAGAACTGGAAAAGCTTTAAGATTATCTCTTCCCCAGTATTATTCATCTGAGGGGACTGCGGCTCTGTGGGGGAGGATAAGGCAGCATAGAAGAATAGAAAGCACAAGGAAGTTGCAGTTACCTAGATTTGACTTTGAATCCCAGTCCCATCAGTTTGTTTATCTCTGTGACCTTATTTGGAAGAACACAAGTTTTTATTTTTCTGTTAGTGAAACGACATGCTAATACATTTATTGCAGATCCATAAGGATTATGAACAAAAGATGTTCAGCACCTTTCTTAACATCTGGCAGAGAGGAAGCACCCCACACATTATTATCATTGTTGCTCAGTTCCCATAAGACCTTTTGGCTTGGGAATGCCTACTCAGCTCACAAATATTGACTGGGACATAACTTCTCCAAAGAAATCTTTTTTTTTTTTTTTTTGAGACAGTCTTGCTTTGTTACCCTCAGCAGAGTGCAGTGGCATCATCATAGCTCACTGCAACCTCAAACTCCTAGGCTTAAGCAGTCCTCTTGCCTCAGCCTCCCCAGTAACTGGTGTGTGCCATGATGCCGGCTAATTTTTTGCAGAAACGGGGTCTCGCTCTTGCTCAGGCTGGAGCTCAAACTCCTGAGCTCAAGCGATCCTCCCGCTTTGGCCTCCCAGTGTGCTAGGATTACAGGTGTGAGCCACTGTGCCTGGCCCCCAAAGAAATCTTACATGGTGCTGTCTCTCAACTCCGCCATATACATGAGCCTCTGCTCCATATCTGTGGATTCTCCATCTCACATTCTCAGAAAACCAAGTATTTTCTTCTTATGATTTGTGAATAGTTTACAACTACACACACACACACGCTCCCTTCACACAAATGTTTGTTACTATTTTTTATGTTTTAAGGAAATAAAATTACATGCAGTAAAACTCATTATGTTGTACAGGCTTATGAGTTTTGTCAAACACAGTAAAGTAGCCACCACCAAAATCAAGATACAGAACAGGTTTATCACCCTCAAATCCCCCTTCGTAGTCAACCCTTCTCTCCAAAAAGCACTAGTATGTTTTCTACCTATAAATTTAGCTTTTTCCAAAATATAAAAATGAAGTCATACAGCCTTTGAATATGGTTTCTTTCACTAAGCCATGCACTTAAAATCCATCCATGTTGCCTTGTGAGTCAACAGTTTATTGACTTTCATCACTGAGTAGTATTCCACTGAATGGATATACCGCCATTTGTTATCCCTTGACCCTTTGAAAGACATTTGGATTGTTGCCAGATTTGGGTGATTGTCAATAAAGCCACTTTAAACATTCATATTTAAATTTTGTGAGAATCTAACTTTTCATTTCACTTGGGGGAAATACCTAGGAGTGGAATTTCTGGGTCTATCTGCAGAATTGCATTTCTTCAAAAAGTGGAAGAAATATCTTGAGGCAAATATAATAAAACGTTGGCTTGACCAATGTGAGTTGAGGAAGCATAAGTGTGTTTTGTATTATTCCGCATACTTTTCTTATGCTTGAAACATTTTATTAAAAAATAAAGCTCACAGCATTGTGCAACACAAGTCAGCTGAACAATTCAGATGACATATGTACTGTTGATTACGTCAAGGTATGCACATGGGCTTTATAAAACTTTCTACTGTTGATATTAATAATTCTAACCATACCACTAAAACCTATTAATAATTCTGTGAGTAGAAATGGTTCAACCTTATCTATAGCTGACAAGGTCACCCCGTGGGATGATGTAAATCTTTGTGTAAAATTCCACCTTCCAGGTGCCACCAGGGTCACTTCACGTAGATGCCCACAAGTCCCTTCCTGGCTCACCACCTTTCCTTGTTTATCATCTACCTCCCCTCTGCCTCCACCTCACCAGCGTGCCATCTTCATCCTGTTATCACTCTTCCCTCACACCTGCTCTTCCAAAAGGAGCTTTTCAGACAGTGGGTGGAGAATTTCTAGAGCATCAACCTCTCTCATTCCTGAAAGATCTCTACAGATCATGAAGGCCCCATTTCTACCAGGGCTGGGGAGGAGGAGGATTACAGGAAAAGACGAAGGAAATGGAGAACTTGTTGGTGCTAGACCAGAACCAAGAGTTGAAGCAGCGGAGAAGCACATTCCACCGTGTAATCATCAGGCATCACGGAGCCGGGTGGCCCCCACCTGCAGTCCGGCAGGTGACGGTGGGAATGCTTTCAGGCAGAAAATGCTTTTCACAAAATGCCTTTGGATTATGCTTTGGAAAATGGCATTAGCTGTGGTGGTGATAAATGATCTTTTAAACCTACGAAACATTCATCAGCTTAGCACTCGGGCCCTTCAGGTAGCGCAAAGAGCCAGCATCGACTGGGGACATGAAATATGGGCTAGTCCACCATCCACTAACGAAAATGTTTCATCTGGTAATCACCGTGGAGCGAGATTTATTTTTGGTTTCACAAACACATTTTTAATTTAAATTAGATTTAAGGGTTCCTCTCTCTCCATCATTTGACTTCCTAGAGTTTAGCACTTGCTGGATTCTTTTTTTTTTTTTTCATTAACCCTCTCATCATCTCCCAATTAAGTGTTTCTGAAGAGAAAACTGTACGCAGAGCAGAGCAATTATTATTAACGCCACTGGACATTTGGGCTGATGGTATGTCTTGAGGGAAGTGGGCTGAGAGTTCTTTAACTAAAGGAATTATGAAGAGGTCTGGCATTTCCTTTTCCCCAACATTGTCACAGGTATCCTTGACATGTGTTGCAAAGCTCAGCTTGGGCATTCTTTCTACTTCCTTCTTGGACATTTTTGTTTGTCTATTTCTGCACCCTCCACCCAGACAGAATCATAGACTCCCTCCCCTTTGTCCTCACAGCACCCTTAGATCCCAGGAGGGTCATCTCAGCTGTGCTTGAATCCCCCCTGCCTTGGCTGGTGTCCGGCACACAGCAGTCACTTGCTAAATGCTCAGTGAATGAGTGAAGGAATCTCTGCGAGTGGTACCGTTGTTTGGATCCCGAGAGAGTGAGAAATAGAGGCATCCGGGAGGAAAGGAAGCAGGCAGGAAGGAAGGAAAGAGGAAAAGCAAAAGGAAATTGGAAATCCCACGGCAAATCTCATTGAACACCATTTCTGAGATAATGAGAAAGGACTCCGAGAGATGTTATAAACGGGTAAATGATCTTAATGACAGGAAAACACGATCATATCACACGGCAGGCTGACAAATCCTAGAAGTAGGTTTATTTCTTTGTTAATGTGTAGATTTACTTGTTATATATGCCTCCTCCCACACAATTATTTTTAGTTTTTGAAGATAATCTTTTTATTCTTTTCAGTTTCCTTAAAACAACTTTAATATGACAATACCTTACACATTTTATTTTCTCTCTCTTTCCTGCTAACTCTACTCCCTGTCTTATTAAACCTTGACAATGTCCTTGTTCTTTATCAAACTGTATGAAGAATCAACTCTGAAAGAACAGGCATCAAGAAAATTCTTGGTTGTTTCACTTTTCCTCCTCTTTTTATTCCTTTTCACTGTTTAGTTTCCAAACATAGATTTAGAATCTACAGAGGTGAGGCTAAGTGGTATATTGGTATGTCATTGCTAATTGATCAGTTGAGGCAGCCTAATTATATAGATGTTAATCACCAGGAACTACAGTGCTACAAATTTATTCTCCCTTTTTTCTATTACTCACTCCAAAACCCTGGGAAGATGAGTGCCGTCATCTGGGTCCTTGTCCATTCATCCTTGACAGCCTTTAAGAATATTGGAAATGCTCACCTCCAAAAACTGACCTAAAATTCTCAGGAACTAGGAGCAAAGTTAACAGCAAGCTGGTACTCTCTGGAGGCTGCCAATTACAACTTGTTCTGTTCCCTGACATTTGATTTCCTGTGTAAACCTCCTATCTACGGTGAACGTTTTCTCTCCAGCCTCCCTGTTTCAACTTTGGGCACAAAAAACCAATTTTCTACTGGATTATTAATTGCTAAAACATAAAGATGATATGAAAAGATCTTTTCGCTCCAAGCACCTCAAATAGTGCTGGGCTCATAAGTGCTGCTGTACTAGTTCCCTGTTGATACTGTAACAAATTATCATAAACTTAGTGGCTTAAAGCAACATAAATTTATTATCTCACAGCACTGGAGGTCAGAACCTAAAAATATGGGGGTCCGAAGAGTAACAGAAGAATTTAGATCAAACAGAGAAAGCTCTCTAGTTGTAGTGATTAAAAACTTGGGCAATGACGTCATACCAATTTGGGATCCAGTCCTGATTCTGCAACTAACACATGACAATTAAGTCACTTAACTTCCCTAAGCCCTGGTTTTCAGATTTGCCAAATGGGGATAAAAATGCAATCACTACACAGCGTCATCGTGACGATTAAATGAATTAATGCATCTTAAGGGCTTAGCGTTGTGGTTGGCACATAATATTCACTTGATAAATTTTAGCTCTTAGTAGTATTCAGACAAGACTATGGGTTTTCCACAATTTCTTAGTGAAGAGAGATTTGAAAATAATAGCAGACTTTTCTTCCTATCAAACACACATACTGTACATAAAATTTGATGTCTAAAATTATACCTAAATGAAAACAATAGCAAAACAAATACACTTCTAATTAAGACCTAGGATTCAACATTACCAGTGATTTTTCTTTCTGATTTACAATTAGTTTCATTGAATCATAAACTACAGAATCTCCCATGACATTGTTCTATACCATATTTAACCAAATTTTGGTGTTCTGCTAAAAAAAAAATCAAAGAAAAAAGTAATAAACAAGTTCACTGTAACAGAGTTGCAGGCAATGCTTCTGTCTACACCCTCTCTCAGAGGCTCACAGAATACATTAGCATAATAAATGATCTGAGAAACCCTATTTCAGTGAGAAGAATATTCCAGTGTTTAATTTTGTTGAACCCAGGTTACCCAATTTCTTTTGGCCTCATCACCCTTATTTTTCCTAAGCAGATTTATTAACCAGGACACTTGAAATTGCAAGCAACAGAAACCCAAACTCTAACATACTTAAGCAAATAAATAGATTTATTGCACCAAGTAATTGCATTGAATAAGGATGATGTTCAGGCATGGTTGAATCCAGTGACCAAATAACATCATTCATCAACTTCTAGCCTGGATTTTCTCTGTAGACACTTTATTCTCAGGAAGGCTCTCCTTAAAACACGAACACCACCAGTTCTAGGTTTTCTGTTGTTGTTTTTGTTTTTTAGAATAAATTTTAGCAGCATAGTCAAGGGGGTCTCTCAGCAGATTGGACACTATCGCCATGACCAGAATGATGTCATGATGCCATGTTATAAGTGCCCAACTTCTGGAACTGAAGTAGATTCGTTAGAGTCATGCTCACCCAAAGCCCAGAGACATAGAGGGGTAAACCCCAAATAGCCCCAGTGCCAGCGAGGCCATCTGAGTGAGATCTTTGTTTTGCCAAAAACAGTTCCATGCTGAATTTGCAGAAAGGTTTAATTTCCCCTCTGGAATGCTGATCAAGGTTATTAAGAGTCCCTTTCAAGTTCTCTCTCTGGGAAGCTCTACAAACAGCTGCAGTAAAAAGGAAGGAGGAGGAAGCATGAAAGCTTTAGGAACCCTGGCTGGGCACCCTCTGGCAGCCCCAGGCTTTAGCCGGGCAAACTTGATGGAGAACAGCAGCATGCAGGGGAGGTTGGAGGCCTGAAGATTTTCAGCAAAGCTCGTTTCTGACGGGATGCCTGCCAGGGAGTGCCCTGTGCAGCCGTATCGGGGAATTGAGAATAAAGCTGATATCCAAGGAAAAGAAAGACTGCGATTTAGTTTAAGATAAAGATTGGCTGCTCAGAAAACATTTTACTTGGAGGAACATGCATGCTATAAGACTTCTTGATGGGTGTGATGTGCTACATGTGCTACCATAAAGGGTTCTGAGTTTTTGGAATGCATGCTTTGTTTGGAATGCATGCATCATTGTAGGAGCTATGACCAGGAAATGAACAAGTAGGTGGGCAGGTGTATGGAAACGTAACTGAACTGGGATGTAAATCCAAATTTGCACCAGTTCACTGAGTCACCTAGGAGAATTCCCTTCCTCTCAGCCTTCGTTTTCTTCATCTCACAAGTGACAGGGGATGGCAAATATTGATATCTGATCTCACAGGTCAACTCTTGTGGTGTTGGCACTGTGTTAAGAAGGATTCTGAGGTCATATCCTCACTCTTCAAGTAATAATTATGCAATTGTTTTGCAATTACTTGTAGTAGTCATTGGAAAGGGTGGTTAGTAGCATATTTCTTTTGTTTGCTATCCCTAGAGAAGATGGTCTTTATAATCCCTTCTAGATGGAAAATTCTGTTACTCTATACACTTGAAATTTTTCCCTGATGCTTGAGACTAGATACTGATTTTTAACCCCTCCCAGTCATTTTAAATATTATCCATACTATCTTCTACAAAAATATGGGATCATGAACTCTGTTTTTAGGTATGAAACTCAAAACATGTATAAAACACACACAGAGCCTAGAGACATTCCATTTGCCAAGGGTTTCCCTCCATTGCGTGTTCTGGGACGTGAACTCTGCCATACGTTCATCACTACAGTGTGCAAGTCTCTGCCTTTGTTCTGCTTGTATTTTTCTTCCTCACTCAGTCCCAAGCACGTTGTTCCTTTCTGAGAGTCCGTAGCTCCCACAAATACTGGGAAACCATGTCTGAGCCACTGGAGAGTTTGTGGGGGCAGGGTTTTGATCAAAGCTGGTGGCTTTTCAGTTCATTGTGTTCTTTTCAGCGAAGCTGTCACTGTGCTTTTTCTTTTACGTCTTTTAAAAGAAGTACTTCTTTGCACAGAGATTCAATTCAACAGACGCTTTCTAGTGTCAATTGTGGGTAACATTCTGTGCTAAATGCAAGAGAAAAATAAAGATGAGTAAGACATAGTCTGTGTCCTTGAAGGGGTCACAAGTTAGCGAGGGAGATAGACTTGGACATGACTAATGGTAATAAAAATCAGGCTGTGATAAGTACTTTGAAAGAAGTGTTCAAAGACAGGACACTATGGGAGAATGGGGCAGAGAAAACGTGTTCTGTATGAGGAGGCCTTGGGGACGTTTCCAGAGAAGCTATTTGAGCTTGGCAGTGAATACTAGGAGAGAAAGACGGCTATTTTTTCAGTGAAAGTAAACAACATATGCAAAATTATAGAGGGAAGGGTGTGCATGGGGTATCCAGAGGACAATCAGTGAGTGGTTCAAGGAGGCTGGGGTGTAGTCTATGTGTAACATCATGGGGGATGGGGTGGGGATTTACATCAGAGTCAGAATTTGGAGGGCCTTAAATAACATTCTAACTCACTTCACTTTATAAAACAGATGTTGAAACCCTAATATGGAATAGACACAGTGCTACAGGCTGGGATGGGAGGATGACATACAGCGTCCGTGCTCTTAAGAGACTGTCACAAACGAGGCTCCCATGCAAAGTGCTGATCACAACACGAAGTGTGATAGATTCTTTAATGCAGATATACAGAGGAGTATTGCAACAAACATCCAATATCCAACGAGGAGTAGAGAAAAAGTATTAGTGAATGAATGGGAGACAGGGAGCAAGATTATTTCAGGCACTGGGAATGGCATAAACAAAGACTTCGATCATGATAGATTCTAGCACATTTGGGGAATTGTGATAAATTCAGCATGGGCAAAATGTAGAGTAAATGGGGGGGGGCAAGCGAGAGAAGTTATATCTCAAAAGCTTGTGGCTTAGTCTGAATAAATTTTTTAAAAAAGAAAAGAAACACTTAACTTATTGGAAACTGAATTTTAAATTTTAAAAAATGCAATAGAGTATTCGATCGTGCTAATATTAAGTGCCCCTTATAAATGATCCATGATTCGTAGCATATAATCAGCACTCTACACATATTATTCCTTATCATTTTAAGTTTGGCTAAGTCTCCACATTGTGCTGAGGGACCATATGCAAGGAAGAAATACTGAACAAATGGAAGTTTACCTTTAATATAGAAAACTTTTGTGATCTAGACCAGTACTGCCCAATAGAACTTACTTTGATGATATAAATGTTCTATGCTGCACTATCTAATATGGCATCAACTAGGCATATGTGGTTATTGAGTACTTTGAAATGTGGCTGGTACAACTGAGGAAATGAATGTTTTATTGTACTTAATGTTACATAATTTAAATTTAAACAAATAGCTACATGCAGCTAGTGTCTACCATGTTGGATAGCACAGGTCTAGCAAGTATATGAAAATTGGAGATATGAAATTTGATAGAAATATGTAATTTAAGAGCACCACTGCAAGAATAAACAAATGAGACACCTTGTTGGAAGGGACGATGTCAAGTAGGAATGCCATTAACTCTGGAAGTTCTGGAAACAGGTAGATGGAGAGAGAAAGAGCCCAGAATTCTCTCTCTTCCTAAAATTACCTTCTAGTTAAAATTGTTGAAAGAGCCAAGCTGAACAGAGAAGGATTTTTAAAGTAGTAGAAATGAAACAGCAATTTTTTTACAGACAAAGCTTAAACCCCAGCCTTAATGCAAATATATTGACCTTTAATAGAATGATTTTATGGAAAGATTACATAGTTAAGGGTATTTAAGGAATAAAAACTTGTGCCTGAGATGAACATATCTTCCTTTTGATGACTGGAATCCCTTTCCCACTTTTCTATAGCAGTACCAGGCTTTTTTGTTGGGGACCTGCCATTTCTGCATTCTATGTGGTCCTAATAGGGCTTTAACTCTCAAGCCCTGTGCTTGATAGGCCAAGACTGGCCAATAAAAATACTTTACCATACCTGAATTTAATGATGGATTCAGATATGAACCAAATCAGCCAATTAGAAACTTCCCTGAGATGCTTTCTAGATGTTAGAGTTTTTCTCTGAAACAAAAAGCTAAAAATACCATACATTTGGAATTTTCTAGTGATAATCTTGCAGTTTGTCTAAGCAACAAGCTAAGAAGCAGCAGCAGGACACAGAGAGTCCTGAAAATGTAGTTCAAATCCTTGTCCAGGTGCACCTGAATCTCCTGATCCACCCACTGAAAACTCCTAATATGTGGGCTAAGCTCTTTCTTCTTTTTACAGAACCTGGGTTGAGTTGGGTTTCTGCCATTTGCAACTGAACGCCTTTATGAATACATTGGCCCCGGAACTACAGATCTCAAGATTTGATAGATGTTTTTCCATTGATTAAATCTCAATATTTGCCTCTGACAGGCAGGTAAAATTATGGTTTTTAAGTTAGTGATGGAGGATTTTGAATCTTATTATTTTAGCAGTTAGACAGTAAAAGTAAAAAATGGAAGAGAATTTGGACATATAAATGATCTTAAAATAAAGCAGTCCAGGAATACAGCATCTACTTTAAAACTCCTAAAGTTCAAACACAGAGCCCCCAGTAATTATAACCACACTGACATCATCATTCTTTCCCCACCGACATATGGAAGAACTGAATTTTGAAATAGGAGTTGTGGTCAGACTTTGCCAAGAAGCTGTTTTGTCAGCGTCTTCTCCCTTCTCTCATCTACCCAGGTTGAGGAGAAGTTGAGGAGTAATCAAACTCTAAAACAGGTGGTTCCAGGTGATTAGCATTTATTCTGGGACTAGACACAACACACACCTTACATTGGAGATCTCCAAACCTGGTCTGTGGATTGTCAAATATGCCCTGAGGTCCTAAAAGTCCATAAAAAACCCCAAGTGCACATTAACTCCATCAAAATAAATAAACTTTATCTATAGATCAGTGTAATTGCCTATTCAAATACACTATTGAAAAACTCACGGGCATTGGCATGATGGGAGTGCATTTGCATGATGAGGAAGGGAGGACAGAGCCACAGACCATGTGATTGAAACAATTAAAAACATGGGGTACTCGAGGGTGACGATTGGTTCTGAGCAGTTGGGCGCACTGTTATCATCAGAGCTATGGAAAGGACATAGCTGGACAGAGAGAAGGCGGGGGAGAGAGAGAAGAGGAGAGAAATACCAAGTTGTGTGATGGAGATGAGCAAAGGCATTTAACCAGAGAAGTGAGATCATAAAGGATTAAAAATCACAGCAGAGGAGTAGGAAAGGTGCTTTTGAATGTGGCTCTATGGATATAGAAAAGACAATACTCTCTCTGGACCATAGGTTGGAGAGGTGTTTTGGGTATGTGAAGATCCTGAATTAGTAATCAATCCCATGGTGATGCAGAACGTGGGGTCTAGAGTTCAATAAGTGAGCTCAAATCTGGACTCCATGCTTTATTCATGCCACAAAGCAGAGGATCTCAGCCGGGGAGACTGTGTCCTCTAAGGCAATGTCTAGAGATATTTTTGATCTCATTACTACTGGCAGAGGGGGATGCTACTGGAATCTAGTTGGGAGAGGACTGGAAGGATGCTGAACATCCGACAATGCAATGATCCAGTCCCCAAATGTGAATAGTGCTTTAATGAAGAAACCCAGTCACAACAAGAACATTTCTTAAGCTCTTTAGAACTAGGCTCCCTCAACTGTAAAGTAAAAGTAACAATACCTGCTTCTTAGGCATTTGGGGATTTAATGAGCTAGTATGTGCAAAGTGCATAGCACGAGTAAAGCCTCGGAAACGCCATCATGATTGTTGTTGTTTTTACCATTGTGTGTGATGGACCAAGATATTGGCTGAGAAGGAATATAAGGGCAGGGATTGATGCTAATTAGAAAGAAGATGGCTTTAGTGGTTATGTGTCAGGGCCTTTGATTGCCTAGTCCTTTGTGCGTGCCGTCAGGGCTGGAGGGAGAGAGGAGGCTGTCTTTAGAGACAGGTTCAATTTTTTCTTCAACTCTAGGAATCCCTTGGATGTCCTGCTTTCAGATACAGAAATGCTCCCTGCAGGAGGGTCTTACCAAGTAAGGAAAAATGCTGCTAACCATTACCTAAGTTAGAACTAAAACACTTGTGACAGGAACGGTTTCTAGGCAATTGAGCTGACTCTATTCCCATTGCTGTTGAGAGTGGACTGTTTTGTGGCAGGACGAATGTGTAGAGAGATATTCCTTTGGGGTACTTCCAACCAAAGAAGAAAAGCAGATTAATAATGGAAATGTATACATTTGAATAATTCCATATGTTATACCTGTATGTTTTTCTATTTTCCAAGAGGGCATAAAAAGAGATTGAATAGATTTAGGGAAATATAATTTTGTTACCAGGCTGGGTAGCAAGGGCGCTGTGTGTGTGTGTGTGTGTGTGTGTGTGTGTGTGTGTTAGTTAAATAAAAATTGCCTGCAAAAGAGTTGGGGAGAGGCACACATTTGAAAGATTCCTACTCTAGTCAGACTCACTTAGCCCCTTAATCCCTTACATTGGCAGCTGAATCCCAAGGATGTGTTCTGGTGCACAGAGGAGCAATAAACAAACATAGCTCAGGGCTCCTGGCATCATGGAAAAAAAATTACCCATTTCTTGTAAATAGATTGCAATAAAACAATAGTGACTGAACATTTGGTGGGAGAGAGAATTAACCAAGAGGAACTCTGACTTGGTGGCCTTTAAGCTACAAAAACAAACAAAAGAGCACTGAAACGGACTCAGATGAATCCTTTAAAGACTACCAGCTTCTGAAGGCTTATTATTCATCAACCTCTTGGCCAGAATGCCAGCCTATTTTAACCGGAGTGAAGGTAAAAGCAAACAATAAAAAATAGTTGATCGAAACGTCCAGGAGGTGTGTGTTCCAACATCAACGACTAAACTTTTTTTTTTCTTTTTGCCTTGTTTTTGTGTCTTGGCACTTGGCACTGGCCACATTCTGGCTCTGTGTTGCACAGACTACTTAAAAGGAAATGAAAAAAAAAAAAAAAAAAAAAGAGGCTGTGTGTCATGGACATTTGTGGCAGCTTTCTCAAAATTTGCTTTGCCTTCTTTCTGCCCCAAAATAGCTAATTTCCATGTGGGGACCCATGTGATTCTGACTTACCCCTTTGTTGGAAGGATGTGAGTTGAAGCCTATGACTTAGGCCAAAATAATTAGGTTGTCAGGTTTCCTCTGGCCACAGTGATTGGTTCATTCGTGGCATGAGATCTAATCTGGTCTGTTTTGTTATGCCAGCCAATATATTCCCTCATTATTAAGTCAGCTCTAATGGGCTTTCTATTATTTATAACCCAAAGAATCTTGACTAATGTAGTGGTCCCATATCTCAATGTCTGAGTTGATATTTAATGTGTTAGTTTCCTACTGCTGCTACAACAAATTGCCACCAACTTAGTGGCTTAAAACAGCACAAATTTATTATCTTATAGTCTGTAGGTCAGATTTACAAAAATAGTTAATCAATCATCTAAAAGATGTGTGTTCCAACATCAACAATTAAACATTTTTTTTCTGCCTTGTTTTCGTGTCTCTGCACTGGTCAGATTCCGGGTCTGTCTTTCAAGGGTAGTTAAAGAAAAATGAAACAAACAAACAAACAAAAAGCTGCCGTAGCCTTCTCAGAATTTGCTTTGACTTATAACTGTTTTTGTAAGTCAAGTACTATTGTAAGTCGGACACAGGTCTCACTGGGCTAAAACCCACGGTGTTGGCAGGGCTGCATTCCTTTCTGAAGGCTCTAGATTAGAATCCTTCTCCTTAAATTCTCTTGTCTGGAGGTTGCCCACATATGTGTGCAGAGTCAGCAACGCAGCAGCTCCCCCACCCTGCTTTGCTTGTTACATCTCTTTCTTTGACTCACCACTTCTGCCCCCTTTTTCCATTGTTAAGAACCTTGTAATTACATTGGGCCCAACTAGATAATCCAGAATAACCTCTCCATCTCAGGGCCAGCCGATGAGCAGCCTTAATTCCATCCACAACCTTAACTCCCCTTTGCCAATACAGCCACAGGTTCCAAGGATTAGGATGTGGATATATTTGGGGGGCCATTCTGGCTACCACATTTAAGTTATTTGAGAATTTCTCCCACTACACTTTTCCACGTGGACTAAAGCTACAGTTTAGTAGTAGAGATTTGGAGTTGATGTTAAGTCTGTTACTTAGGAAGTCTTAATCTGATATTGCCATTTTTACATGTCTACACTGCAGTACCTATGTAAATATTGTAGAAAAAAATAAGTTTTAAAAATTATCAAACATTATACAATATGATACCCCTGACCTCTACCCAATCCCTGACTTTTAGGGTAAGGGATGGGGAGAAGATAAGAGAACCAGTAATAGGATGAGGATGAGAAATGAGGTGGGCAATGGAGTGATCTTCCCATGAGCAGGGCCAGGGCCAGGCTCAATGGGGTCTCATGGTTATACAATTTTCAAGGTCTTCTGTAAGGAAAAGAATATGAAAGTACAAGTAAAAATGAGGACATGAGTATACCACAATAGAACTCTGTGCTGCATTTTCATATACTCGCTCCCGGTGAAGATATACAGTGGTTGGAACACATATTTCATTCCTTGAAGCTATTCCTATACTGAAATAATAATTTAATAATTATTAATTATTAACAATAATTTAATTTTCCATGAAAGTGACTGAAAACTGCATTAATACATCACACTCAATCTAAACTAAAGATATCTCCAACTCATATTTCTCTAATGGAGCCCCAAAATGCCTGTGTCGTTTAGATACCACCTGACACAGGGGGAATTGTGATGCAGGGGGTGATGAAGCATAATCGATTGTCTTAACTGATAGCAAGTAAAATATTTTGCCTTCAACATTTGTAGAAAATGCATGACCCTATTATATGTTAAGCTTCCTTCTGGGGTCTTGGAGAAAACCAGTGTGAGTGAGTAGTCTTGAAACACGAGACGAGGTTCAGAAATTGTAGAATGTTCATAGATGTAATAAAAGGGAGGAGAGAGAGTGAGGTTTTTAATTATATAAAGTATGCAATAAACTGAAAGTTTTGGAGGCTGCTATTTATTTTATTGACTGAGTCAAAGTGTTCCAGCCCCTAAATCCAAGTAACACAGAGTTGGAATGGATGTTTTATTTTCTAGTCCTCCAGCCACTTGGCATTTTATTATTTCCAAAACCTTTCCACACTCATGACTCATTAACATGCTGTTTTCTTAAGCTTTCCCCCATCCCATCTAGCCTATTTTAAGGTGCTCATATAATGGAAGTGTTGTGTGTGTATGTGCACGTGTTGTGTGCCCTCTTCTAACCAATGAGAATTTATTACTGAACCTAATGTGTCTTTTAGGATGAGTTTTCTCCAAAGATCCTGGTGGAACTTCTCTATCTGTTCATTAGACATGAGCTGATACAAACCCTAAGGAAACATACGCAGGTTAAAATTGAGAACCACCCCCACTAGATACTAAATATATCTTCAGTTAATAAATATATCCACACAACTGCCTTTCATTTAATAAATATCCACTAAATATCTACTATGCTGTGATTATCCCACAAAGCAGTTGAAAGACAACAAGGAGCAAAACTGGGAGACACTTTGACAAGAACCAAACAGATTAGTGGGTGTTCTGGTCTCTTCCATGTCATCCCTGCCTCTCCTTGTCTCTGGGCTATTTCTCAGCTCTGAATTGTAGAAAACAGATAGTAATGCAAATGGGTTCTTGTTCATAGAAATGCAAATTATGACTCATGGAATGCTACTGATTCTTACCCAGTGGCAATTTTGCCAGTTTTGCCTCTATTTGTAAATTATTTTCAACATCCCTGATACCTATATAGTCACCTGCCCTTTGGATTCTTCTTTGAACCATCTGCAGCATCTTATGGGGCCTTGCATTAATTAAAGTGTTAAATAATATTTTTGACATGTGTTCATATCATATTTGTAAGAGAATCATGATGTTGCCGTTTTTAAACATTTGCCCTTTGGCAACACAGCATGGGCTTCATGGAGGTTACAGCCCTGAATAGACACATTAAGCACATTATCTCATACCAATGTCCATTGGTGGGAGCTCGAGCATCTGTAACAGGAGGATGTGATACTGTTTATTTGATCATGGCAGAATCCCCCACGAAAGCGACATTTGAGTTGATCAGGTAGGAGTTTACAAAGTATGTGTAGAGTGGGTAGGAAAAGAAAGGAATTCAGGAGCAAGTGAGCTTGTCATAAAAGCATTTCAAGATCATTTCTCCCAGAAGGAGATTTGTGGTCCTGGGGGAGCGTGGGCTTTGGACAATACTGCAGAGAAGCTGGAAGATTTGGCAGCTGCCATTGTCTGTGCTTCGTGATAAGAGAGTCTGCCAGTGAGTGATCTTCAGATGGGATGAGACCAAGGGTTTGGGGAGATGAAAGCTGAGAACCTAGGGGATAGCTGTCTCTCACCTCCAATTCCTGGGGTGAGTGTTGCAACCACTTGCCTTGATGATCAAAAGGTCTCCTTTTAGACACATTCACTCCCAGCCCCGCCTGTAAGGCTGAATTTCAGAAAATGGTGGCATTATGAAGAAAGAAAGAACCTGGCCTTTCTCTGTGGCCATTAAACCTATTTTCATCAAACCCCGTTGCTATTTAGTGAGGATCATTTCATAGTTGCCCGATCATTTCTATTCTGGAGCCTGGCTTCAGATGATTTCCTATGCAGATCCCTCTCCCTGGAATTCCCTTTCTCAGGGCATCTACTTGCTCCTGAACTTCATTTATTCCTCTACTTCAGTGTTATCTCCTCAGAATCACCTTTTCAGATTGCCCCATCTAAAGTGCATCTCAGCTGGGCATGGTGGCATGTGCCTGTAGTCCCAGCTACTTGGGAGGCTGAGGTGGGAGGATGGATTAAGCCCAGGAGTTCAAGGCTGCAGTGAGTTATGATGGCACCATGGCATAGGACCCAGCCTTGGTGACAGAGCGAGACCTCGCCTCCAAAAATAAAATAAAATAGAATAAATAAGAGCATCTCTCACTCAATCTCTACCATTTTATATTGCAATAACATAGTGCTAAACAAAATTTATGGGAGGCCATTATTTTGGACTGAGCTCTTGCACTAAGCCCCAAGAGACCAAACCAAAGTAGAGTCACTCATGCTAAATGCAGCATCATCAAACTGAAACTTTGAGAAAGGAGACAGATCCCAAAACAGACCAGTTTTCCTGAGAGAACAGGAGATTCCAGTCTACCTGAGTCACAGTAATAAGAAAATCCCCTCTTTAACCCTTGCCAAAAATGTAACCTGACATTAACCAATCAGGGCTTTCCATATCCCATTGATTTTGTTTCCCTGGAGAACCCTATCCAATACAGACAGTGATCTCCATTTTGAACTAGCAACTCAGACAAGTCTAATGAACTATGAAGTTTGTGAATCTATGCCAAAGAAAATCACTTTGGTATGGAATTTTGGGGCCTAATTCTCAAGTGTGTAGAGGTAGGAAAAATCAAGACCCATTTCAATAATGCCTCTGTTTTACCCCCTTTAGACTGAGAGCTTTGAAAGATCATGTTTATCTTGCCCCCTGCTCTGTCCCTAGTTACTAGCACAGTGCCCAGTACACCATAGTGCTCGGTAGACATTTGTTGGATACACACAAAGAAAAAACAGGAAAGAACGAAAGTCGACTTGGGGGCAGAGTGATTCTAGCAAACAAGATCTTTTCAACAAATAAGACTTATCTTACATTTATGATGCGCCAGACACCAGGTTAGGGGATGAGGATACGGCTGTGAGTGAGACAGGTGAGTACCTATTCTTATCAAATCTATATTTTATTAGAAAACTATGGGCAATAAAGGAAATAAGTTTATTCCTAAAAGCAATAAGCACAATACAGAAAGTTGAGAGAATTTGAGTTACTGTTGACCCTTGAACAATGTGGGTGTTAGGGTTGCCAATCCCCTACACAGTTGGAAAGTCCATGTAAAATTTTGACTCCCCCAAAACTTAACTACTAATAGCCTACTGTTGACTGGAAGCCTTACTGGTAACATAAACCGTCAATTAACACGTGTTGTATGTTATGTGTATTATATATTGTATTCTCATAGTAAAGAAAACTAGAGAAAAGGAGGTGTTATTAAGCAAATCATAAGGAAGAGAAAATATATTTACTATTCATGAAGTGGAAGTGGGCCGTCATAAAGGTCTTCATCCTCATCCTCTTCACCTTGAGGAGGCTGAGGAGGAGGGTTGGTCTTGCTGCCTCAGGGGTGGCAGAGACAGATGAAATCCACATACAAGTGGACCCAGGCAGTTGAAACCCATGATGTTCAAAGATCAACTGTGTGTGTAGGAGATGGAGCCAACATAACTTGCTGATTTGTTTAGGGTAAGGGGTGGGGGATCTGAATGATCCCTAAATTTGGGCAAGAAATTGAATGGATGGTGGTTCCATTTAGGGAATCGAGGGAGACTAGAGGATGAGCATACTGGGAGAATGTTAAAGGGGCCAACTGGACTCCAGTATGGGGACTTCCGTAGGAGAGGAGAAGGATGCTAACAAAAAAATTCAGTGCCACAAAAATCAACTTACTCTACTTCATCATTTTGCTAAGCACCAGCCCTGAAGTTTTTCAGTCCAGAGGCTATTTTTTCTTCATTTGAAATAATCGTGACAACAGCTTTGTCCTTACAAATTGAGTTTGTCTTCTAAGGTGTTTTCCAGAGCTTTACAAGAGGCTTAATCAGTTTCACATGAATTAATGATAGCTATCAAATGGGGGGAAAAGAATGAATTCCAAATAAATACTTATTGCATAACTGAAGTTGCAAGACTCCACTATGAATAAAATACATTTGTATTTACAATGCATAAATCTGATGGCGACACGGTGAGGCGACACACGGCTTTTTGATAAGAACCCCGAACAGTGTTAAATTAGTAATAGGCTGAATACATTTCTTAATTATGTCACGAGCGTTGTGCTCGGAAATACCATTTGCAATAAATTGAGTCCCATTTGTATGCATGCAGTACAAGGAGAAAGTGCTGTATTTTGAAAATCCTAATGTACTCATGGGAACACAGGTTAATGTCATCTCCTGCTTTAAATTAGTCCTTTGTTTCAGAGCTTGCAATTGTATTAAGACTTATCATGTACTCTTTTCATCAAGGTAATAATTACTATAGATTTACATATCCCGCCACAAGCAGAAACATAGGTCCTTCAGGGTTTTGCAAAATGGGAAGTAGTTATATGAGAGGAGTGGGCAGGTCATATACATATATATTTTTGCCTTTTTAAAAGAGTATTTTTTTTCTTATTAGAGAGATTGTGAGATAGAAAAAGGTAAAAATCACAAAAATAAAAACCATCCATGTAGTGGGTTGATTAGAGATGCCAAAAAAAATAAAAAATAAAAAGTCCTAATCTAAGTTCTAATTCCTGGAACCTTTGAATTTGACCTTTTTTGGAGAAAAAGTCTTTGAAGATATAATTAAGGATCCCAAGGAGTGGGACCTAAATTTAATGACACATATCCTCGTAACGAAAGATTTGAGATTAGAGACACAGAGTATGGACTAATGTTTAAGCTCATAGATTTTGTGAAGGTATGAATACTATCTAATAAGACACAGATTTGGGATGGACACCAGAGAAGAAGGTGATGTCACAACAGAGGCAAAGATTGGAGTGATGAGTCTACAAGCCAAAGAACAGCAAGCACTCCAGCAGCCACCAGAGAATAGGAGAAAGGATATGGAATCTGGCCTCCAGCTCTGTGTGATAATGAATTTCTCCTGTTTTAAAGCCACCAAGTTTGTGGTTGTTTGTTATGGTAGCCCCAGAAAACTAACACACAGTCAGTATCTTTAACAAAACAGAACATTGTTGACCTCTGTGAAAGAGATGTGGTATATGAGCTAGGTACTATTGAGAACCCTTCTTAATAGAGAAGAAAACTAAGGCACAGGGAAATTAAGCAATCTGTCAGGGTGAAACAGGTAATAAATGGCCAGGTATTCAGGCTCTAGGGCTGTGATTTTCAATATGGTAGCTACCAGTCACATGCAGCCACTTAAGTTTAAATTTATTAATAAATTAATCAAAGTTGGATAAAAGAGAAGTTCAGTTCCTCAGTCCCAATAGCAACACTGCAAGTCCCAATAGCCACATTGGTTGGCGAGGATTATAGAATGTTTTTACTGATGCTAAAATTTCTACTGGACAGGGCTTCCATATGTTCTGTGAAACTAACCACTATACTATCACATAAGGTAGTATCTGTAAAGTGTTTCACACATAGAGTAAGATATCTGTGTATATCATAGTTATTACGTCTTTCTAGACTTGTTTTGTGTATGTGTGTGTATTTGTGTATAATAATGGACTCTCTGACCACAGGCACAACCATGTAAATGCTTGGACTAGCAGCGATTACAGTAGTAGTCAGTGCACTTCCAGTTGCAGGTGATAGGAAACCAACTCAAATCAGCTAAAGATGGTGGAAGGAGGAGAAAACCATTAGCTCACTCACTTGTGAAGTCAACAGGCACACTGACCTCAAGCCCAGTTGAATCTATGGGTCCACATGACGCCCTCAGGACCGTACGCCTCTTTCCGTCTCTGGGCACTTGACTTTACTGCCCAATGGGTCCATCCTCCACATGCTGGGAGATGACCCTAGCAACTCAGACTTCCACGGGACTTAGAGTGCCTGGTCCCAGGGAACTTAAGAAAGCAATGCTTTACTTCCAGCACCCACGTCAATTCCCCAGAGGACCTCTGGCCAGTCTGGTTCATGTGGCCATACCTGAGATGCTAGGAGCAGACACCTTGATTGACAGATACAGCATTATCACAGGGGGCAGGGTGTTCTTCACAAAATGAATGGATGTGGAGCAGAACAAACAAGTAACAGATGTCTCCTCTTGTTCACAGTCTGTGAGCCACGGCCTCCTGAGGGGTGAGCATGCGCTGTGTGAATTTGTCCCAGCAAGTTCACCAATCCTTACGTGAACTAGGCACTGTCTTCAGAACAGAGGTATGACTAATATCTGTAGCTATATCTGGCCAATTTTCAAAGAAGCATAAATGCTCTTAGGAAAAATACAAAGTCATTTAAAACATCAAACTATAATATTTTGTCTTTATGAATTCTCTCAATCAATGGCTACCATATTTATAGCTAATACCTGTAGTGTGTATTTCTTTTAAAAATCTTCTCGTGAAATACCCATAAAGAATGAAAGAACCTATTTTGTACTACCTATCTGGGTCTTTTACTTCATGAAATGTTTTTCAGGGAAAGTTCTACAATGTGGATGAAAATTTGGAATTATTGCCTAAAATTTAGTTGCCTAGATTGAGAGTAGGAAAATGTAGCTCAAAGAAAGGATCAATTATCTTTATGCCCCCTCACCTTCCTTTTGTCTGGTGAATTCCTACTTTTCCTTCAGATCACAATACAAGCACTGCTTCTTTGGAAAAGTTGTCTTCTGAGTTCTCTGGCGAAGCCAATTTCTCTTCTATTGTGTCTCTTATATTACTATGTACCACCACTCCCACCACCCCTGCCCTTGATATATGCACTGACATATATCATCATTATCTGTGTGACTATTTGAACAGTTTGTCTTTTTACCAGACTCCAAATTCCAGGAGAGCAGAACTGAGCCTAGTTGTATCCCTGGTCCTCAGCATAGTGCTTGGGACATAATAGATACTCATTAAATATTTGCTGAATGGATGTATGAGTCCATAAGTGCATAAACACCAAAGTTCAGTCAGAGTCAAATCCAATTTTCTTCTTACAATACATTAAATTAGAAGACAGAGTGCCCAATTTCTGGTGATCTTCAGATGCTAAAAGGTTTTACTATGTAACAACATCTTCCCAGTTCACAGGAAATTTTTATTGGTCCTATAAATGCATTCAGAAGAAAGCATTGAAAGCAATCAGAGGTGAAGGAAAACAACTCAAGGAGAGGGTAGAAAAATGATAGTTTGACTGATAGAAAATTTCAACGTTAATGTCTAATTTAGAAGAATATAAATTTTAGTTTTGATACATGGAGAAACAGAAATCTTAAGTCAGATCAATGTAAAATACACCTAAGAAACAACTCTTGCTGGCATTTTTAGTGGAGACCAGATCAAATAGGTTGGTAAGTTACAGATGGAAATATTACTGCCCAAACCCAATGCCAATGATAGTGGATATTCCCATATTTGCCTGTCCAATGTCTCTCCTCCTTCTATGGGAGCAATGGCTCTTTCTGATGGAAAATCCATTCCATAGACAGGTATTGGCCCTGCCTTCCCACCCACCGGGATATGCCACTGAAGTCAGAGGGCTCTATATCTCATTGGTCACAGTCACTGGTTCTGAAATGGACATGTGACCTGAGCTGAGCCAATCAGTCTTCTTTGGGACTTTTCTGCCAAAGCTAAGAAGGAAGTTGCTCTCCTTGTGATGTGTGGTCTAAGCTCTAACACATGGGTTTGGGGAAACTAGTGAACATTATGCCTGCTGCATGGGTGGACTCACCAGAGGAATGCAGAGAAATGGATGCCTAATTTCATCCTCTGGGACCTTGGCTGAAGCAGATGAGCCTAAATCCAGTAAGATCCTAGGACTTCTTAGTCATTTGAGCCAATCAGTGGATTTTCTTTTGTTTTGCTTGAGTTGGGTTTCTGTCACTTGTAACTGTTAAAACAGTTGTAGTTTATTTCATGTTAATGTGGATTTAAAACATTTCTTGGACCAGATAAGTAGTGTTTTACAATTGCTTAGGCCAATAGCACTGCTCTGTAGGCCTATCCATGACTGATCTCAAACAGGCTATTTTACATAGTTTCTCCCATGTTTTAGATTTTCATCAGCTTCTGCTACAGTTGTTGAGTGGTCCATTAAACAGTATAACCAGACAATGCCTGCAAAAGGCACCCTGAGAATGCTTTTTTTAAAAAAACTTAGGAAGAAAGTGGGACATTTTTCATGTCTCTGGAAGCTCCATTATGATGCGTTTGGACATTTTTGATAAAATTATGAGGCATAAAAAGTTTGAAGCATTGAAGATTAATTTTCCTCCATAAATATATAGATCATTGTCAAATTCTATATGACTAGCTTTGCCCAGAGCAAAAAATATTTTCAGTGTAATTTCATAGCAATCGGGAAGCAGATGATGTAGCAATGGCATTGAAAAAGGCTTTTGTGGATTGTAAGTGTCAGGTTAACATTCAAAACCTGATGAATCGAGCAGAAGCTGCTGGTAAAATGTAGGGTTTTGTTGTTTTAAAGTTAAAAATAAAGTTGGGAGCTGGTACAGAAGTAGAATTAAAGTAAAAGAAAATAAATAATCTATATCTCTTCTGTTCTGTTTAAATATTAAAGTGTCAGCTGCAATTTTGAAATGACACAAAGAGGCTTTCTGGGCTGAAAAAGTGCTTCATTTGTTGGGTTTCCATGCTGTCTGAACTGCGATTGCATCTGAGGATGATTTTCTGGTAACAGGTGCCTGACTTCTATGGTCTCTTACATGTTAAGAGGCAAGTACACCATTCACTTGATGGTTGTTTCTTCTGATTCCTCTCTGACCTCATGGCCTCCTGCAGGAGCCTACTGTTAGGTGCCCAGGAAAGCAGAGTCACTCTAGTTCAAACTGCAATTCCTTTCTAACGCCTCCAACTGCACTGTTTGTTTTGGGCGACTGGGAGGCTCAACCTCCATAGAATTCCCAAGGGCCAAGAAGTGAGTAGCTTAAGTACTTCCTCTGATTCGGGGCTGTCAAGCTTTCCTGGTCAGACCATTCAATCTCTTGAGTGTTAAAATGGCATACACAAGAACAGCTATTTGTTTCTGAATATTTATTTGTGTCCTGGGTGGAATCAGCTCGGGAGTTTTGAGAACTGGACATGATGCATCAGGCATCCTGGCATGGTGTCATCTGGCTGTGTGCTCTCCCTGTGGAACTGGCAGACTTGTTGAGAACCACCGAGTAAGGCAAAGGGAGATTGGAACTTGCTTTTCTGGAAGGTGGTCCCAGGGTAGGATTCTAAGAGCCACAGGGTTTTGATAGGGCAGCAGAAAGGGGGAGCCGACATGGTGAAGCCAGAGGACACAGGAAGAGTCAAGAAACCAAAGTGCACTAAATCCAAAGGCAGATATACGGGGGTAAGACTTGCAAAGAATTTGGAAAAGGGCTGAGATTGGATTGAAGCTAGCAGATGTCAAAAATAAAGGAGGAGGATTCCAGGAGACCAACAGAGATGGCTTTCCAGTATCTGTTTACAGTGGGACTTGTTATTATTATTTCTATTATTATCTTCCATCAGAACTCCCTTCCTCTGTTAAAGGCATTTTCCATTGCATAAGTTTCTAAGGAAGCAGAGTTCGCCTTTCACAACAGAACATAAAGTTTCAGGATACTCAATTTTTTTTGCTGGAATTCCCTGCAGTTAGGGCAGGGTTTCTCAATCTTAGCACTGTTGACATTTGGAACAAGATAATCTTTTGTTGTGGGAAGCTGTTCTGTGCATTGTAGAATGTTTGTCAGTATCCTTGGCTTCTATGGGTGAGGACCCTGCTAGTGACAACCAAAGCTGTTGCCAGGCATCGTCAGATGTCCCCGAGAGGCATACTCAGCCGGGTTGAGAACCACTGATCTGGAGGGTGGCTCAAGATCAAGGCTCAGCCAATCAAATGCATCTTCTTCGGAACTGGGAGCCGGAGAGTCGCTGAAGCCGCCTCCGGGAAGCTTATCGCCTCTCCCCACAGTTAGGCTGCAACACCAGCAGCACCGGCAGTACCCGCTTCAGAAATTATATTAATAGCAAGCTGCCGGAGTCTTTGCAGGGAGATCCAGCAGTAGCCCAGCTAGCAAAGAAGCATCTGCTGTCGGTGATGTTGTCAACAAACTAATTTTGGACCGTGATTTTGGCTGAGGCATAGCCTAACTCCCCTATGTCCTGGCTTTCTTCTAAGCCTCTCTCTCCAGCTTTCTGGTAACTTCATGAACAACCCAAATAGTCTTTCAATAAATCTCTTTTCTGCTTTAATGAGCGATGGTCCATTTCTGTTGGCTGAACTAAGAACCATAACTGATAGACCAGCCCTTATCTTTCACTGGAAAGTAGCCAGATCCAAAGACGGCAAGGGAGCTGGATTCAGAGGTTGTGATGGAATGAAATACACTTCTCTGGTTTCAAATCTAAGGGCCAAAAGATATAGAATAAAACAAATAATGTCCCCAGGAATTTTCTTCTCTGCTTTCCCATCGCCTGCCTACCCCACCTCTGGACCTTCAGGAATTACACAAAATAATGATGCATAGCCCCTCTTTGCAGAAAGCATCTGTATATTTAAGAGTGCATCAGAAGGCCAACTTTCTGGGTTTACATCCAGGCACATGACAGCTGGTAAATCTGGATACTTGACCGCCTTGTGCTGTAATCTCCTCATCTACACAAAATGCAGGCAAGGTTTCCAGTATTAAAGAGAATGGATAGGAAAGCCATGAAGTGGTTCTCAATTGTTTTTGCCTGTGTGGCATACATTTTTCCCTTGTTTGTTTTTTGTTACATCACACTAAGTTTCTTTTTTCTTAGAAAAATCACCTAGGTGTTGGTGCAGCAAGAGGGGTTTACTGTTTCCAGGACAGTTCCTGGGAGTGATAGCTACAAGCCCAGGGCTGCTGGCAACCTTCTTGCCATTGTGAGGAGGAATTAACCTGAGAACGGAGAGAAAAAGATAAAAGCGCAGTAGAGAGAAGAGCGTGAAGCACAGTCTTGAGATCAGCATTTGAGGCTCTGGATCCAGCTGTACCTTAAGCAGGTCCCAGCCTCGAAAGTTCCCAGTACATCCCCTTCTTGCTCAGGTCAGGCTCTTAAATGACGAGCGGCTGAACTATATTGCCACCTAGCGCACGGTGAGCAGCGAGCACTCACCGCATCAGTACCAACAGTAAAACCATAATAAATGTTTGGAGAACTAATCATGATGATTGCTCTTTGATTTCTGTACCCAGCGTCTGGCACGGGAGACATCAATAAGCAGTCGTCGTATTGGAGTTTAATTGCATGAATGCAAGAGCCAGGTCTCGGCATATGACATGATGAATTTCCATGTGTCAAGGCTACTGATTTGGGACAGTTAAAGTTTTTGGGGAAAATGAACCTCTTGCACTTTCAAGGAGGACACTTTTGCTTCTCAAACAATTTATAGCTCTCCAACTCTGCGGGGATTACGCTTTGTACGTCCAGGAATTTTTTTTCTTTCTTTTTTTTTTTGTTGTTAAGGATGATTTTTTTTTTTTTCCAGGATGCTTTTACGGTAATGAAATCACAATAAACGATACCGACCTGGCAGTGTTGCCTGGGGCTCCGTCACAAGTCTCTTCACCTCAAACTCTGCAGCAGTGAGCTTTAACATGATCTCTGGCATAGAATGCCCATATTTAAAAGTCACTGTCAAAGGGCCTTCAGATCAATATTATCCCCCCTGTAGCATTTCCTCACATATTACATTAAAAAGACTAATCCCTTGGAGAGTTGTAAAGATGTTTTAGTGCAGAGCATATATTATGAATGTTTCATCGTTATTCCTCAGGATTTATTTAACATTTTACTCGACAGTCCCTTTGGATTTTTGATTGATTACTAGGCAAATTAGATAAGAAAACTCTTTCTGTAAGAGATTCCCACGCAGCATCCACAGCGGTGGTGGCAGTAACGATGGTAGCATTTATCTAGAGCTTCTTGCGTCAACAGCCACGCTCGGCATTTCGCATGCACGGTTTTCATTTAGTTTTGACCCCATTTGAAGACGTCATTGCATCTATTTCACAGATGAGAAACTGAGGCTTAGATAGTCCGTGAGTCAAGATCAGGGCTTTCTCCAGGGTCTGTTTCTTGTCAAAGGCGGTGTGTTGAATACAAGCTGACTTCATACTCGTGTGGCCCATGTGACATCCCACAAGGGTGGTCTGTCCATCACCACATTGCACCAAGCAGGTGAGAGATGTTCAGGTGTGCATCTAGGATTAGTAGAGACCAGCTTCATCCCAGATAGCTGGGATCCCAGGCTAGTGCAGGAAACCGTTGTACTGCATTCTTTTCTGATAGCACCATGTTTCCCAGTGTGCCTACCTTGAGATTGATGTTGCCATGAGAAACAAGTTTCAGGACCAAATAAGACAGGGTGACGTTATTTTTTGCTCTCTGCCTCCTATTTGGGATTCACAAACATAGGACCCAATTAAAGATGCTGAGAGCATCTAGAGGGAAGAATCCAGTTCATTTTACAAATGTGTTCAAAATTCTGTGATTCTGGAGCCTCTTGGTTTGTCAGTTGTGTTTGTTGGTTTCTTCCTATAAAAACAGTTAACATACTTGAGTATATTAAAGAAACAATCTGGCCTTTGGTGTGTCCACTTAACACATTTCAGACAACAATATGGGGAGAGAGTAGGCCCGATGTACACATAAGCAACCTCATATGCAGCAGGAGATTTTAAGTTTCTTTGATAATCAAATCACAATTATTAAACTGATGGTCTCATTTGTCTTCTCTTCACGGACATGTCATCCTAAGGAATGCATGGCATGTATTCTTATTGGTGATTCTATTGGAAACTAGAGAGGTTTGCCAAATAGTTGCATCTTTATCTGGTTTTGAAACAGTTTTATGACACCTGGAGCTCTATTTGTTCAGTATTTCAGTGAGCTTGCAAGTCATTAGGATTCTTGATTTCACAGGGCATTGGCCCAGTCAGCCTAGATCAGTGGTTTTCTCAGTGGGAGTGACTTTTACCTCCCCTCTCCCCAACCCCACCTCCAGGGGACATTGAACAATGTCTGGAGACAGTTGCAGTTGTCACAACTGGAGGGTGTGCTACTGGCATCTAGTGGGTAGAGGTAAACATCTTACAGTGCACAGGACAGCACTCCATACCAAGCAAACGTCCAGCCCCACATGTCAATCATACTGAGGTTGAAAAACCTTGAGCTAGGCTATGTATGCAGAGATAACACATAAACTCTACAGTCTTGGGGGCTTGACATGCTATGTTTTTGTTGTTTTCTGATTTGTGTAAGGTATAATGCTAATGGTTTGTAGCTTGACACCCTTCTGAAAGATGATCCTCTAAGTGGTACCTGGGAGATGCAAGCTCCCAAGTTTCATCCATAATGATGGCTTCACTGTCTCAGAAGCCACAATGACACACAGGTGGGCAAAAGAGTACATGGATGATTATGCAAATCACTCAGGGGCCAAGCCTAGAAATGACATACATCATTTCCACCTACATTCTGGTAGGACCAGAACTCAGCAATGTGGACGTATCAAGACACAAATAGGCTGGGAAATAGCCTTCCTGCATTCTCAGAAGGAAAAATGAAATGTTTTCATGAACACATCATGTCATCTCTGGCATGCACACAGAGTTCATGTTGAATAAATGCTGAATAAATAAGGCACAAGAGCCAAGATGTTTACACAGCAATTAAGCAGTGACAAAACATAATTTTAATTTAAGAGACTAGTATTGCTGCTGAGAAAGTAGTTCTCAGGCCCATGCATCAGGGTTTAGGCAATGGAATTAATACTTATTAAGTACCCACTACCGTCAGTCACTTGGAGTGTGTTCGCTCATTAAAGCCCTCTGGGAGGTAGTTATCACACCTGTTTCATAGATGAGGTATTAATAACTGAGGATCAGACAGTTCAAGATACCAGTGTGAGCACACACAGCAAATAAGTTATAGTGCTAGCATGCAAATCAAAGGCAGATTCCAAAATCCCTGTTCTTTTTTTATTAGTATTTTTCGAACCAAACTTTGTCACACACTATTCCTATGAAATGATCCTGGCCAAAATATTCTTACAAGTTAAAGCATTTGAAAAATTCTGAACACCGTAGTTTCCTTTTCAAACATCACCATGCCTATTAGAATATTTAAAGCATATGTCTTATTTTAAAGAGACCCAATTAGATGAAAGATTCCTGCATTTTTATGACACATATTAATATTCCATGCAATTAACTAGAACGAATCTTGGGAAATGTTGCTTTCTTGCAACATTTCTGTTTTCAATTTGGAATAATTTAATTTTACACCCACTCACATGCACATAACATGTACTGTTCTATCTAATGCACTATTCTGGTAAACAGCATGGTCTCTGCACAGCAGTACTAGCTGGGGAATTCAGAGTTAGAAGTCTGGTTCTTAGACATGGTTAGGATAGTTTACTTTCCTAGATTTTGGGTTCTTTATATATAATGGAGGGTGATGCTGAATTAGTTTAGGGTTGGCACATATGTCTTCTACCCCAAATCAAATCTGCTTTTGTTTTATTTTGCTTTGTCTTATCTTATTTGTTTACTTTATGTCTCTGTGCATTAGCTTCAGTTCAAAGCCAATGTCAATCAATAACCATTAGCCTTCCTTTTCTCCAGTTTATAGTCACACTGGTAAATGGCCCTATTTGTGTCTCAGGGAAGTTTTACTGAAGATTCACAGAACACACCTATATTCACGTTGCAGAATCATTTGGGGCCCCAAGTATGTGGACTACCTCAGTTCTAGACCCTGAGTAAGAGACTGCGACTCCCCTACCACAGTGAGTGACCTAAGTTAGGTTTCTGCCCACTAGCCTAGAATCATTGCCTGAATATTTCCAGAAGCACCGTGCCAGGCTGCCCTCGTGTTTAATTCCCAAGGTCTTGTTCCCAATGACATATTGTCACACGTCCCTATGGGCCATATATTCTGATTGCCACTCCATCCCTGTGAGTTAATTGTACTCATCTTGTATTACACGGACTGCATGTTTGTGTCTCCCCCAAAATTCCCCAATCATGTATGTTGAGTGAAGCTACATGGAACATTGATAATAAGGATTCTGAGGCCAGGTTCGATGGAAGCGAAGAATGTTTTGAGTGATACGTGGCATCTGCCACAAGCACGGATGGGAGAAGGAGCATTGCCTGTGCTGTAAATTTGCCATCTCTGAACCACAGGAAGCCTAAGGTCATTTTCAGCTCTAACATTCTCTGCTTCAGTTTGGTGAGAATCAAATAAATGATCCACCTACAAATAAAACGTGCTGAGAGAACAGAAGGGGTCATTGACCTATGCATAACCTGCCAGGTCCATGGCATATTCTAAAATTTAAGAACTAGGAAAGGCTAACTCCCTCTAGGCAGATTGGAGAAATGCGTTGTTGGTAGAAGCTATAGGGTATTTTGTAGGAAGGGATCCTTCAGCTGGATTTTGAAGGATGTATAGGATCTTGGCCAGCAGAGGTGGGCAAAAGACAGTCCAGGCAAGAAAACTACAGTTGCTAGAGGCTGACACAAGGAAGGTAAGGTCTGTTTGATGGTGGTCAGTGTCCTGACCAGTGGGAGAAGTTGGAGACTTTGGGCACAGAACCGGGATCCGTAGAGACGGAGGAAAAGACTGAAGCCAGGTAAGTGGGATCAGGTTGCCCTGAACCCTGGATGCCATCCTCTGGAGGATGCTGACTTCCTGGTGTTCCCATGGCAGAGGGGCCTCGCGGTGACAGGAGTGATGGTAATCCCAATGGGATCCTGGGAAGGACTTGTTCTCACAGGTGGTCTGCTCGCTTGCCCACTGCCGACAGGGCTGGCCCATGGCGTCGCTCCCTCCTCTTTTCCTCACCGCCCAGGGCTCCTTTTCCTGGGACTGGGCCTAATGAAATGTTTCCCGTTTTAATTTCAGCTCTGCTGGGAGGAGCTCTTTTATCTCGGCTGCTTCTCTGCCATCAAAGCCCACTCAACTTTGAGCAGCTGCCCGCCCCCTCACCGGTCCTGTCCTCCCCAGAATCCTGCCTGGAGGTTTTAATTCAGAGTCTCAGAAGACACACAAGGGGGCTGCTTTTGATTGATCAGTCAAACACAATCCCTTCACAATTGTCTTTGGAGAATCGGGCTCGAGACATGAAAGATAAAAATAAGAGATGCCAGCTTGGTTTAAGACGGAAGTTTGTGCTGGATCTTCCTTCAAGTCAGAAAATAAAATAAAATACAATAAAAGCTTTCTCTCTTAGTTCATTCACTGCATTATTTTCTTGTCTACTCATCTTGTTCTATTTCCTGAGTGGATTTTTACTTTTTTCAGAAGTCATAAAAAAATCAGCCAACCTTATAGAGGTTCTCTGATCCCTATATGTCTATTCTAGGCACTCTACTTGTATTAACCCATTTATTCTTAACTGCTATCATATGAGGTGGCTACCATTATTAACCCCATTTTACAGGTGGGGAAACTGAGTCACAGAGTGACTAAGTAATCTGTCCCTGGTAACACAAGCAGTTAAGTGATGGAGCTGGGATCTCATAACAGGCAATCCAGCTCCAGTATCTTTGCTTTTTGCCAACATGTGGTGCTGTGTCCCTGACTTTCCATTCTTGGGATACCATACTATACGTTGATTTACAGCAAGGAAATTTTCTACTTCAACATTGAAGTATTTTTTTCTTAATATCTCCTGGATGCATGGACAAGGAGTGATGAATCACTCATGGATTAAATGAAACAAAAATGTGTGGTCTTAAAGACTGATATTGACTTTGAGAAAGGTCTTCCAGGCTTGCAAATTTAATATTTTAGTCTAGAAAATAGACAAAGAACATATGCAAGATTCTTCAACTCCAGGGGTAGAGGAGAAGCATAGGAGCAGGTTAAAGAATTAATGCCATGGGATGATGTCTCGGTCCGTTTTCTCTTGCTATAACAGAATGCCTGAGCCTGGGTAATTTATAAGGAAAAGAGGTTTAATTTGGCCTCAGGGTTCTTGAGATTGGGAAGTGCAAAACCAACAGCACCTCTGGTCAGCTACTGGCGAGACATGGAAGACATGGCGGAGATGTGGAAGGAGAAGTGATCATACCAAAGGGTAAAACAGAAGAGGAAGCGTCACTTTGTAACAACCCACTTTTGCAGGGAACTAATCCATGCCCTTGAGAACTAACCCAGTCTCAGCAGAAAGACATTAATTCATATTGAGGAACTAATCACCTCCTAAAGGTGCCACCTGCCAACACAAGCACACTGGGGACCAATCCTCCACGTGAGTTTTAGTGGGGACACGTCATATTCAAACAACAGCAGAGAGGAAGCACTGCCATGCAAGAAGAGATCTGGGCTAATTTAATTCACTTTCTATATTTCCAGCCAAGCTTTGGGTCTGAGAAAATAGTAAGGGGTTGGATCTGTTATGATGAAAACTTTCCTTGGAAAAATAGACTCTAACTTTCACATTCAAAAACCCCACCTATAATGTGTATGGGATGCAGAAGCCAGGTTACGGGGGAGAATATTAGAGGAAAAAAAAGTGAACACACTTTGAGCTTAAAACATGACCCTGGAGCATGAGACACAAGATCTCCCTAAAAGCAACTACGTTCTTGGATTGTACAGAGAGAGTTCTACCCGAGGAGATAAACTCCTGGGTATCCTGCAGACCGAAAACGCTTCATGGAGATTTTTCATTTTGACCTGCACAGATTATGTTCTAATTGTGTTTGAAAACATTTAAAATGTAGAGTCATTTGTTTCCTATTTATGAAACAGAAGATTCAGAAAACCGACTTTTTAAAAATTCTTAGGAAACTATCTCACTAAAGCTGTTAAAAAAAATATTCCTAGGAAATTTCAGCTGGGACTGGTAGCTCCTTCATTTTTATATAGCTCTTGTGATCTTTGGTTTACCAAGGGGCGCTGGCAGTCCCTATATCATCATTAGCCAACATGCTTTTTCACTCATGCACTGTCTTTTTGGGGCCCTTATGGGCTCTATAGGAATATCTGCTTTAAGGGAAATGATGAACCTTTCTGCTTCTTGCTTGTTTGGATATGTCTAGAGTGTGGTGCTTCATTATGCTTAAGACAGACCAAGTAAAGGGAGAGAATATACCAGGTTGAATGACGATTGTTCTCTGTTGACCTAAGAGTGACTGGGCAGAAGCTTCAGGAAGATTATTTGGCTGAAGGTAAAGCCTTCTTGGCCAAATCTATTACAGCTGGAATGGCTTGTTTGAGGTGACAGGGAGCTTTGTCACAGGAAGTTAATAAACTGCATCTGGCTGGCCGTCTTTTCAGAAGATTCAGACATTATACAAACACCACAGTGATAATTGTTGCAGGTAGAAACCATCCAAAGAGGCTGGGATTAGGGGGCAAAAGTGTAATGATAACAGGGTATTTGTGTGGTCTCAAAGTATCTCCCCACAGGATAACTTATTAATTACAAAGGGAAAAATATTAACGTTGCGGTGGAGAAGTCTGACAGATATTGCCTTAACCAAGTGATCAGAGCTAACATCACCTGTAACAAGACATATCAACGTCCCGTTAACCCTGGCATCATGCCCTGAGAAGCACACGTCATTTCTGCAGTGTTCTTGCCTGAAATGCAAATCCTGCATCGAACTTGAAACATCTAATGAGGGAACATCAGAAAAACCCAATGGAGGGATATTTTTACAAAATAACTCACCAGTACTCTTCAAAGACATCTGACGATGGCCCGTGTGGCCCCTGGGTGTGAATTAGAAAGTCATGCTCCTTCCTCCAGGGAGACACAGAGGAAGGATAAGGATACTTATTCGTTACAAAGAGAAACATATTAGCTTTGCCGTGGAGCAGTCTGACAAATACTGCATGGCAGGGTGCAGAACTTAGTAGGCGTCACCGGAGTGGGAATGTAGTCCCCACTGCACAGCCGTCCTCAGGAGCCTGGTGTCATTGATTCAATCCTAGAGGCTCGCTTTCCTCATATATATGATTAGAGACACTTTGAGTACCCATCTTAGAAGGAGGTCACAGAATCAAATGAAATAAGGCTTCTTACGCATTCGCCACCACACCCAGCCCGTGGAAAGCACTTGACACGTTGGTCCTGTGCAATCTCCACATCAAGTCTATGTGACATTCGCACTCCGGATTTCATCAAATGTCTTCATTCCCTCTCGCTGGCCAGAGCTAGGTGGGCAGCAGTCGTGTCTCACCTATTTTGTTGCATTACCAGCACCTAGTGCAGTATCTGATATACAGTGGGTATTTGTTCAAAATAAAAGGAATGAATGAATGAGACTTCAAGAAGATCAAATGAGATAATCTATACAAAAGCCTGCACAGATATTAGTGATAGATGTAGATTGTTGACACTGGCCGTCTCCCTTTTAAAATTCATTATAAGTGTCAGATACTCTCTGAAATGGTCTGACTCCTGCTTTTAACTTTTCCCCAAGGTTTCAAGTAGGTTCAACTCTCTACCAATCATTAAATTGTCCACGGCCCATGTTCTTAACCATCATACCAGATCCCTTCATGTTACACTGTTAATGATCACTGGCTAAGCCCTGGGATGTCTTTAGCAGCCATTATCAATCTGACTTTTACCACTGTAGGGTCATTATAAAGGTGAGAAAACCATGGCATTGGAAGTCAAGGCCAAGCTTATTCCTGTGTATTGTTTGGGGGAAAAAAATCATCATACAACCATAATTGCTACATCCTTGAGATGATGAGCCACATGGCCTTTCTCTAGGTCATTCACAGTGATTGGAACATAGAAAGTGTCTAGGAATTACTTAAGAGAAGGAAGGCGGGGAGAGAAGGAAGTTGGCAGGGATGAAGGAAGAAAGGTGAATTTTAGGAGAACTGTACAATTCCCCTAAAGTCAAATCCTGGAGTGGGGGGCCGAGGAGAGGTCTGTTTGCTCCAGGAGGGGATTAGAGGGGCATTATAAACCAGGATTTAAAAAAGGAATCAATGTGATGTGGGCCTGGCAAAGCATTAGAAGGGAAGTGGTGACATAACAATGTGGACCACGCTTGTCTGGTTTAAAGACAACAGATCTTGCCCTCTCAGCCCATCACCACCAACAGGTATGCTGGCCCGGTGTGGCAGAGACTTTCCTTCTTTCCTTCTTTCTTTCTGTTTGGATTTGTATGTGAAACCTCCCCATTTTTAAAACTGAAACAGCTAATTCTTTTTTATTTTATTTTTTAAACACTATGTGGGCCAAACGAAACATGTCTGCAAGCCTATCATGACCTGCAGGCTGCAAGTTTGTAGTCTCCGTTGCAGAGAAACAAAAGGTCAGGAGGTGGCCAGAGTGAGAAGACCAACTGCCAAGAAAGAGAAGAACAAAGAGGAGAAATCAAGAAGACTGATGCTTGATTTTCCTTCCATCTCGTAACTGACAACACAAAGGCTTGCTGCTATCACCCCTGGAAGAGGGGCTTGGGTGGGGATGGGGGGAGAGGTCTTTAGAAGCTTGTGGATGAAGAATAACCAGTGGCCCATCCTGGCAACTGTTGCCTTTGTACACTGTGTTCTTGGGGAGGAAAAGTGTTGTCAAAACAGAAAGAAATTTCATAGCAGCAGCCTATTAGCAGGACATAAGCTATATTCTTTGTCAAAGCATGCATCTGATCACTGACAGTTTTTTTTTTCTTCCTTCTTTTCCCTTTTGACTCTGGGACATAAGGGATTGTGCACAAACTGGCAGTGAATGATATTTCTCCCGACTTTGGGTGATTATGTTCGTTAATAATGATTATCGCTTCTATGTAATATTTGCATGATAAACTATAGACATCTGGTGGAGTGTGCATGTGCGTGTGGTGTTTGTTAGGAAACAGAAGCAAGCTGAACACTGATGAAATGTGAAATCTAACCGTTCAGACTAAAAATAAAAGTCGGCAGGCTTTAGGATTTCTGCACGCCAGCAATTCTAAACTGCTCACATACTCTGCCTTAGTTACCGTGGAAACACTTGGCTGTGCATATACAGCACACAGAGTACACAATTTGTGGGCCTGGGCCCCTGGGGGTCCCATTACAGAATTTTGTATGTTTAGAAATATTTTGTAATAAGCCCCTCGTGTCACTTATTAGTAATAAAATGTACAACTGCTTTCATCAGCATCAACCGCAGATTTGTTTCTTATTGAAATGAACTAGCATGCTTTCAGGTAAGAGAGTGTGTGTATGTATGTATGTATGTGTGTGTGTGTGTATATGTATGTATATAATTTTACCTTCCTCAAAGTGTTGTGTTACAGTTTAATTTTATTTTTTTCCTGGAAATTCTGTCCTCCCTTTTTTTTCTTTAACCTGCAGAATCAACTGAAATTTCTAAATGATGTACAAACAACTTGTATTTCTCAAGGCCAAGCTCAGAGGCAGAGATGCACAGAGGAGAGTGTAAAACATGGAGTTTGCAGTGTGTTTTCTCTTAAAGTGCAGATTTTAGATAGCGGCTGATTTTCAGCATCACTGGCATCATGAATTCCAAGAGTCCTGGATGTAAAAAAACCTTTATCCAGTTGTAAATGTTGTATTGTTTCGGCGCTGTTTGAGTAACATTCATATAAAGGATATAAACGTGTGATTTTTTTTTTCATTACCTGCTCTGAGTTGCTAGGATAGAATGACTCCCTCTGATATTTACTTTCTTGGTTCTTTTCCAAAGTGTTAATCTAAATGTCTTCGGTAGCAGAGAATGGAAGGCTCTTCTCTGTTAATGGTTTTCTGCCTGTTCCAGGAAGGCCTGCAGTTTAACACTCCCTGGTGGATTCTACAGAGCTAGCGGAAGGCTGTGCATCACAGAAACTCCAGATCGCCTGGCGCTTTCGATGCAAGCCAAGCCGCTATCTGCAGATGCCCTGGGCCACACTGACTGGTCTGAGTTTCAGGCTGTTTTTGTAAATTGGAACTGATGCTTGGTGGATCCCAGAGAGCTTCGGTTCTGTAGTTCATCAGACCTGGGGTGGAATGCAGGCTCTGCCGCTCACTCACCGTGACCTTCAGCAATCCTCTTGATTGTCCTGAGCCTTTTCCTCATTTGAAAAGCTAAGGGACTAATTCCTACTTCATCAGAACTTTGGAAAGATTAAGGGGTATGGAGCTACGTAAAGTTTCCAAAAACATAGCCTACAATAAAATTTTAAAAACATATAATAATAGTAACAACTAATAGTTAAATGGAGCATGTTGCATATGATACACCGTATCAAGCAATTAATACGCCTTGTCCGCTTGTAGCCTCACCATAACCCATTGAGGCCAGTAACATTATTACCTCCATTTTACAGCTGGTAGAAAAACAAGCTTAGAGAAGTAAATATCTTGCCAAAGGTTTACACAGCCAGTTGATTCAGGGTTCAAACCTAGGGCTGACTAAATTATGCATATTCTCTGCACAACAATAAGCAAATTATAAGCACTGTTATTAATGAGAGGTAAGGATAATAAGTGGGAAATTTACCCCTGCAATTTTTAAGAGGGAGAAGGATAGGATTGGAACATCAAAAGCAATTGAACGCTTGGGAGGTTTGGTACTGATGGAATGTTTGCCATAGAAAAGATTCCCTTTCACAATCCAAACAGCAAACAAACAAACAAGATGGCTGGTTTGGAAATTTCATGTCGGAATAGAGGACTAAACACATCAAACAGTTAAGGACATTTGTGTGGATAACTCTTACCATGGTGCACCCATGGTGGGGGCTAAACAAAGTTGTCCCCTCTACCTGGCATTGGGTGAAGGTTAAGGAGAACTGTCCATGCAGGAGCTGCCTGCTCCAAAGTGGAATTGGCAATGATGGGGGCTGACAGATCTAAAGCCAGAGTAGTTCATTTGCTCAGAAGAAACCACATTTAAATTGTAGATGAAGTGTAAGAAAATCAAGCCAATATAGCAAGAGTCTGGTTCTCCATAAATAACTTCATTGAGTTCACTGTCCTAAGTACTAGGGATTCTAGTGTGGAGACAAGATCTCCACCCTCTGGGGTAGTGCTGTCCAACAAAACTTTCTGTGATGATGACAATGTTTCATATTTGTGTTATCCATTATAGCTATTAAACTCTTGGCATGTGGCTACTGTAACTGATGAACTGAATGTTTAATTTCATTGAATTACTTAAAATTTTAAATTTGCCTAGACATATTTGGCTAGTGGCTACTGCCTTGGACAGTGCAGATCTGGGGAATGAGGTGGGGGGTGCACCAGCAACTAAGGCTGTAACCTTAGGGCTTAGATGAAGTGCTGGAGTCTGCAGTCTCCCCTACTGCTGGCTGTGTGACCTCAGGGAACTTAAATAATTTATCTGAGCCTAGAGCATGCATCTGTAAAGTGGGGACAATTATAATAAAAGAGTTACGGGATTGTTGCAAGGGATATTCTACATAAGGCACTTAACAGAGTTCAAATGAGGGCTGATAAAGTACTAGCATTATTATTATTTTGTTGTCATCATTATCATTGTTTTCAAAGGATGCAGAGGTTTGTTGCAGGGCCATAGAGAGGTTCACTCTACTGTGATTGAGGCAGACATGGAAGGAGATATCAGAACATAATTCACAGAAGGAGTGACATTTGAGCTTCCCTGTCTACTACCAATAGATGTACAATTGCTCCACAAAGTGACAGAGGGTGATTCAGGTGGAGGGTGTGCTTGGGCAAAGCTCTGTTTTGAAGAAGTCTGGCTTGTTTGGGGACTTGGGGAACACAAGTGATGAGTCTGTAGGGTTGGATAACAACAAGGTCCTGGTGTAGAGCAACCACGGTGGAAGTTTGGAAGCATCTTGCAGATTACAGTGATCCATCATATAGATTTATAGAAGGAAGTGAGATCAGATTTTCATATCAAAAACCAAATCTGCCTGCTGTGGGGGAGTGAATTAAAGTGGAGGGAGGCTGAAAGCAGAAAGATCAGTTAGAATAAGGTCTGGTACGAGATGATAAGACACTTAATTAGGTCAGTGGCCCTGGTGATGGGGAAGGGGTGGATTTGAGAGGCAGGTAGGAAGAAATTTGACAGGACTTTTGAGAAAAGAGAAATTGGGACTTTTATACTCAGGAGCCAGATTTAGGTAAATAATAACAACAATGATGATGACATTGTGACGTTGGTTAATACATCCCTTGTGCTTTATCAGTTTGCAAAGTGCTTACCTTCTTCCATCCATCCAATAATGTAATAGATACCCTGAAAATTAAAATTGAGGATGTGCATGAAATTCTTGGTCCTGGCTGTAGTGAGCTACATATGTATGTGGTGGTCACAGTCCAAGTTGTTGTTGATCCTTGCTGTTGATGTTGTGTCAAGAAAAGTTAGCCTTTATCCACATAAAGAGTAGAAGGTCCAGCCCAGAGAGAAGCCTCGATATAGCTTAGCTTGGAAGAAAGGAATGGTACTAAGAAAACCCTTAGAGAGAGCCTCTTACCTCCAGGCTGAGCTACTACTAGGAACAAGAGCCTTGGAGCTCTTTCCAGAGCTTTCCAACCTGTGGAGCTGCTGCCATCTATTCACTGAAAATCTCTGAATGTGCAACAGATGATCTGCCTAGCCCCCTTTTGTACTTTCTTAACAGTTATTGGATTGTGTCTTTATTTGTACTTATTCTGAATGCACATAGTGTAGCAAAAAGAACTCTGGCTAGGGGTTAGGCAGTAATGGATCTGCATATTATTTCTAGTACCTGGATTTTTTTTTTTTGGCTCATTTGTTTGATTTGGAGAGCAGGTGAGGAGAAATAACAAGACTTTTCAGTTTTCCCGTTTCTCATCTGTCAAAATCAAGAAAGTATTATCTACCTCATCGCATTGGTGTCATGCTGGTAGTATCCTAAGACGTTTCTATAAAAGAGAGGGAGAGAAAGACTTTCTGTTCAGTTTTTTCTGGTATTTCTAGGGCTTATGTAACTTTAAGACTTTGATTAGTTAGTAAATCAGAGAGAGGCATCTAAAGGATTCCAAATGGCACTAATGAAATTTAAAACAGCCTTCAAAGTAACTTGCCTTAAAATCTCATTAGCCAGAGATGGCTAAAGAGGAGGCTTGACAAACACCTTCTAGCCTCAGAGCTGAACTGTCTTCCCTGGAATCAGTGCCCTGAGTGCCGACTCCTTGCACCCAGCTCTCTAGGATGGGCAAGGCTGACAGATCTTTCCTTTGATCTGGTTCGCAGTTCTGGACCAGAATAAATTCTGCAGTTACACTAGCACTGGCAAATGTGTCCCAAGTCGGCAGCTGGTGCCAATGGTGGCATTTTTTTTTTTCAATTTCAATTTCAGAAGCTTTATATTTAAAGAGGAAGAGGTCTCAATAGCAGGAAGAGTCTTGCAATACTGTCTCTTAAAATCTATGGTTCTTCTCAGGATGGGTTTCTCTCCTTTCCCACCATGATAACATCTAGACACAAATGGTCTCTTCCGTTCTGACAACTTATTTATCACACAACACAAGGAAGTGAATTATTCCACAAAAAATTACTTTCCAAATATTTAAGTTTGATCTCTTTAAATACTCCAGCTATTTGTTCTCACTTTAGCTTTTTTTTTTTAATCCAGTAGAAGCATTTTAAATAAACACTTCTCTTTCCCCTCTGCTTTCTTAAGCAAAGTTCATCCAACACAATATAAATTTTCTCTAAGGATTCAAGGTCAAATGTCTGGCACAGTCTTTGTTGAAGCATAATTTTGAAAAAAAAAAAATGCTGCTCTGGGATTGATTCGGGCGGGGACACAGGGTTGCCCTTGCACTAAATGCCCCCTGATTATTCTCAGCTTCTAAAACTACCATGTCTGCTTTGTGTGTGATTTTTAAGACTTGTTCTTTTTCCTCACTGTAAGTCTGGAATCCGATTCTGCTTCTCATTATCATCAACTTCCAGAAAACTCTTCTTCTCCTGATTTGTGGCTTTTAATCTGCTTCCCAGTGTGAAGCTTGATTATGAAAGCTCATTATAATTGTCACCAATGCAAAAGCGGACAGACTTTGAGAAAAAGTATGGGGGGAAGTCCCCTAGGTCAAAGTGCTTGAATTCCAGAGGATCCGTTTTGGGAAATAGTCTCTGTCCACTCAGAAGTCTAACTATGTTTCGTTCATTATTCCTACAGTTTGAATGACATTGCCCACTCCTAAGTTCATGTTGAAGCTTATTCCCCAGTGCAACAGTACTAAGAGAGGTAGCCTTAGGGAGGCGATTAAAAGTCATGAGGGTGCTGCCCTCACAAATGGGATTAGCACCCTTATCAAAGGTCTTGAGGTTGAAGGGAATAATCTCTTAACCTTTGCTTTCCACCGTGTGTGGACACAGGAGCAAGGCTCCATCTTGGAAGCAGAGAGCAGCCCTCAAACCAATGCCGATGTCTTGATCTTGGACTCCCCAGTCTCCACAATGGTAAGAAGTCAATTTCTATTCCTTATAAATTACCCAGTCTAAGGTATTTTGTTATAGTAGCACCGACAGTCCAGGACCATTGTGAAAGCTGGCAACTGGGAATTCATTGTTCAGAGTGGACAAAAATGGGCAGACAAAATAGCATCGTGAGAATTTTGATATGTGTAGCATTTGTGTGTTTTTTTGTTTGTTTCCTGTTGTTTATTTATATCCATGCTGATATCAAGACTAACAAAGGATAGGAAGGCAGGAGAGGAAATTCTATGGCTGAGCAGAACAACACATGTAGAAGATTTATTTGCTGTCTGAATCCCCAGTCTTCCATATCATCTGGAAGCTACATCTCAGCCTCAGGTGTGCTTGAGGAATCAGGCAAGGTCCCCGTCCCCGCTAGGGAGCAGGGCCCCCTGTGGTAGCAGCAATGTCCTCTGAGAGCAGAGCCCTGGTTCAGTGACAACCTCAGGGCGTCAGCAGCAGCGCTGGCTGCAGAACGGGGATGACGGAACAGAGGAGAGGGAGCAATCTGTTTAGGAGCACACACGAGTCAGTGCTCCGGAGGACTTAGGCAGCGAGAGAGAATGCATCAGAACCAAAATCCCAGCAGCCCGTGTAGATTGTATTTTCTTTTTTTCCTCTTCTTTTCTTATTCTCTCTTATTTTTGCCTTTCTCCCTCCCATTTCTTTTTTTCCCTCTTTTTCCTACCTTTCTTTTTTCCTGTCCCACTTTGTTGTCCATCTTCCTTCTACAACTCTTTTTTTCTTTCTTTTTCTGACCTGACCTTATTAGTCCTCGTTCAGTTGCAAATGACTCTAATAACCTAATAATGTCTCAGTTCCAACAAAAAAATCTAATTTATCCCAACAATTGATTAGCTAACAAAACTGAGTTACAAAGAGCTGTACAGATGCCGTTAGAGCTTATGTGTCTTGCAGCGATTCCATCAAGGCTCCATTCCGCTCCACACTGTATCTGCTGCCTTCTCACAAGGCAGGGTTTTCCCACCAAGGGCAAAAATGATGACCAGCCACTGCAAAGGTGTATTCTCCTGTTGGAAAGAGAGTGCATCTTTCCTAGTGATACAATGAGAAAAAATTATAGTTTTGCAGGATTTCTGTCAAAAGATACATAACCTGAATTTAAAAATTGGGGAGAAATTAGGCAAACCAAAATTGAGGGGCACTTTGTAGAACAATTGGCCTACAGTTTCAGGGTCATGAAAGACAAAGAAATTCCAGGGTAATGTCTCAGATGTAGGGAGACTCACAAAACGTAGAAGGTAGGAAATGTGTGACCTTGACTTACATCCTGGATTTAAAAAATGCTGTAAAAGAGATTAGGATGATTTTCTAAACTTAAATGTAGACTACATATTACATAATGATACTGTATCAACATTAAAGTTCTTGAATTTGATAAATTTTATTATGGTTACACAGGAGAATGTCTTTATTCTTAGAAGATACATGCTGAAGTACTGGATAGTAAAGTGTCATTCTAGCTGGGACTCATTCTCAAATGATGCAGAAAAAAATATACGTTTGTATAGACACAGATGTGCACACTTACATATACACACACACACACATCCCACTAAGACAGTGAGATAGAGTGAGAAAGAAAGAGAATATTAAAGTTTTAAAATATTAATTGTACATCTATTTGAAAGCTATCCAGATAGTTGTTGCATCTTTGTGATTTTTAAATTTTTTTTTAAAGATGCTTTTAAATAGAAAGCAGGGAGAAAAAGCAAAACAGTTTCTCTTTAGGGTGATCACTGAAAGAGTATCGGAATTCAATCACATTGGTTTGGCTTTAATAGCAGTCTAAGCTATACCTGGACAAGGGTCATGGGTCCTCATTGGGTGGGTGAGCCCAGGTCGTATCGGTGTTGGTTCAGTACCACCTAACTGGAAAGGAGGGTGGCGGTGGTTCCTGAAGGGAGATCAAGGTCTTATCCCCAAATAAGGCGAAGTCAATGCCGATGGACAAAACAACAGACACCCAGTTCACCCTCATCTCCCTTCCACTGTGGGACAAACCTGCAAAATTCTGAAACATTATCTTCAAGCTTTGCCTTAAACCACCATTAAAAGTTTGAGCGTCACTTAATGAGCTCAAAGCAACCTTCACATCTGAGATTCTACAAAGCCATTCCACCTTCCTTTTCCCGTTTAGATGAAAGACAGTGAACTCATTGGCTGATCTTAACACACACGTCAATTAATTTAATTGACTTAAGGGTTGTTCTTACATAAAGTGCTACTCTTTGAATTGTTTTAAAAGACATCAATTTGTCATTAAAAAAACACTGTACGGAAGCTATAATTTTTTCCTCCAATTCCTTTAATGTCTGTTTTGCTAAATGCTTAGCAACAAAAGGCTGGCTTGGGTAAGGGCTTTTTTGCCAGGATGAAAATAATCTAAAATTTAGATGTGTCTGCAGTGATCATGGCAGTGTAAATTAATTAGCCACACTGAGCCTGAATCAGCAGCGTTTCTAAATGGATCTTGCTTTTGTGCTGCTCTGTTTTCTGAATGTGTTCACCCTTGAAAGTAGCCATTTCTTGTTATTACTTCCTTTTCTCAATCAGAAATCACAGTGGGCAAGAAGTTCCTTCTTTTCTTTTAGCACTGAAGTTAATAATACATTAATAAATATCAGAATTTGGATTTTGTGCCAAGGGCCAAGCTGAAGGCTAAACTGCCAAGGTTGCAGATATAAAAATAAATAAAAGATTCTTCCTATCCCGAGGGAGTTTGCATTCTTTGGGGGAGGTATTAAAATACGTACACCAAAAGTTAGATTATACAGTATCAAACAACAAGTAATGTCATGAGGCAAGATGGTTTTCAATGCCAAGAAATAACTGCAAATGAAGTTATGTAGAGGCAGCAGCTCATGTTGGGTGACAGGAATAGTCTGAGATTTTTAGAAAGAAGGGAGTTAGAATAACAGAGTTGCATGTGTCTAGGTTCCATACTAAAACTTTATATATTTCCAACAGCTGCATTGAGCTATATTATTTATTTAGCTTAAGATTCACTTATTTTAATGATCTATGTAATTCAATGATCTTTAAAGTGAATTTACAGAATTGTGCAATCACCAGCACAACTATATAACATTTCTGTTATCCTAAAAAATCTCTCTCAAACCCACTTTCAGTTCATCGTTGCTCTTCCTCCAGTCCCAGGCAACCAGGAAGTTACTTTCTGTCCATAATTAGTCTTTTCTTGACTTCTATATAAACAGAATCACATAATATGTAGTGTTTTGTGTCTATCTTTTTCTCACTTAATGATTTTCAGATTCATCTTTGTTGTAGTATGTATCAGTCAGTACTTTGTTCTTTCTTATTTCTAAGTAATATTCCATTATATTGATAAATCCCATCTCATTTATGCAATTGTCAGTTGATGGACACTGGGTTGCTTCTACTTTCTAGCTATTATGAATAATGCTGCTGTTAACGTTCACATACAAGTTTTTGCGTGGCTATACGTTTCCATTTCCCCAGATTCTCAAGAATAGAATTGTTAGGCCATGATACAAACTTACTTCTAACTTTTAGAGAAACTGTCTTCAAAAGTGGCTACATGACTTCACATGCCCACCAGCAGTGTCTCAGATAGAACTTTACCTATCTTATATTTCACTTAATTATGTGACAAGGGAGAAGATTTGATGAGGAAAGAGAGATAGATTGTCTTGCTCAAGGTTTTACATCCCGCAATCACCAAATCTGAACCCAGATTTGACTGATTTCTATGCATGCTGTGGCTTCAGGATGTGGAGGTATACTTTGAGGGAGGGCGTTCAAATCTGGGTTCCAGGAGAAATAAGTATTGATTGATAATGTCTGCCAAGGGTGCAGGTAAGAGATCTCTGAGGCTGTTTGCCAGCACTAGACTGGAGCACAGGCCCTAAAGCTCTGCAATAACACTTGATTCCTCACCGTCATTGTTCAGACTAGATTTGAGATTAGTTTAGTGTAATTCTCATCTCGATTCATCTAGCACAGGAAATGATCTCTTACTACAAAACCTATTGCATTGCACTTATAATTTTCTGTTTAATTCTTGTATCTCCACTAGGGTGAGAACACTGGTGGAAAGATTCTGCTCAGTGTCCCTACCCAATGACAGAGCATCTGGCTTAAGAGCAGTGCTCAATGAGAATTGCTTTGATTGAAAAAAATGCAAGAGGAAAAGTGAGCATAAAATTAGATTTCTCCTTTCCATTTTCAACATGGTAGAGCAAAGAGAGGTAGACTTTGAATAATGAACTCCATCTAGACAGCCAAAGGAAGATGGAAAGGAGCCTTGAGTCCCCAAATTTCTTAATCATCGAACTTCAGCTCGCTTCTGGAGAGAAATTGGCCTCTGTCTCTGTTTGCTAAACGATCAATGCGGCCCGTTAGGTTTGGCTAATGCTGGAAGGTATTGCAAAGGCTTCCAAAATGCAAGGCTTCCACTTGGGTTATAGTAAACAGGCCATGGGTTGTGTGGTGTGCAGAGAGAAAAACACTGCACAAAAGGTTTCCCAAGCAATAGTTCAATAAGAAATTAAAAGATAATATTTTGACCCAATGCAGTTGGTTAGTAGGGTGGCCTGTGAATATTATGTACATATATAAATCAATAATTTGACACAATGCTATAATTATATAATTCACACAGCATAATAGACCCCACGCTCTCCCTTCTCCCTCATTCTTTCTCTCACCCTTCTCTCTCTCTCTACAAAAAGACAAAAGAAAAAATATTAGCAGTAATCATCATTAAATGATGGAAATGTGGTTTATTTTTTCCTGTAACTTTCAAATTTTTAAATAATAAACGTTAATTATGACAATTATAGATATTATTTTGAAAGCTTTGGTGTCATGGGAACGGTGCATTTTCATTGGCAGAAATATATCAAGAGACAAGATGATATTAGATCACAAAAATGGTTTGATGCAAAGAACCCTTTCCATCACTGTTATGAAAGCATTAAGCTGGACTCTCTAATTCTCTGAGATCTTAACTAGCAGAGCTGAGGGTGAGGGTGAGGATGAGGAGGAAGCTGTAGGAGGAGAGTGCATGGTCTGGTGGTATGACCTAGCACGGTGAACTCGGGAGGTTAAGGGCAGGATGTCTGGATTTTAGAGTGGGGAACAGTGTAAGGTGGAGGTGTGAGGTAGGTGTGTACCAACTCTTACAGGACTTCAAGCCAGGTGTTCAGAATATTGTACAACTTTGTATTTTTATATCATGTCAAATTTACAGAAGAGTTGTAAGAAAGTACAAGAATTCTCTTGACCCAAATGTTTTCAAAAGTATCTCCTTTGTGATTCTTGACATTTCATCCTATGTACCTTATCTGTGTGTCTTTGTGTGTATATATACACACATATACATATACAAATATATGATGTACATATAGATTATATAAAACATATAAACATGTGTATAAACATATGTATGTGTGTATATATGATAGAATATATGCATTACATATAAAATATATATATATATATAATTTTCTTCTTAAATCATTTAGGGTAAGTTGGATTGCCAGTTTATCCTTAAATTCTTCAATGTTTACTTCCTAAAAGCAAGGATATTCTCTTACATAAACACCACATGATGATCAATAACAGGAAATTTAATTTTGACACAATGCTATTATTTAATCCAGAGCCCATAGAGTGAAATGTTGACAATTATCCAAACACTGTCCACTATAGCTATTGTTTCCCTCAGTATGCAATCCAGGGTTATACTCTAGTCACTTTTAATCTGGAACATTTAACTCAGGGTTTGTCTTTCTTAGTCTTGATAATTTAGAGGAATGTTAGCCAGTTGTTTTGTAGAATTACCCTCAATTTAGTTTGATCTGATGTTTTCTCATGAGTAAATAGGTCATGCCTTCTTTTTTTCAAGAACGCCACAGAAGTGAGGTTGGATCATTCCTAGTTCAGCATATCAGGACTGTATCAGTTTTTCCTGATATTGGTGATATTAACTCTGACCACTGTGTTAAGCTGGTATCTGCCCAGTTTACCTCCTTTGTAAGGTTACTATAGCACCCTTTGTAATTAATAAGTAGAGGAAAAATTATTTGAGTATGTAAATATCCTGTTCTCCGTCAATCTTTCACTCTCTAATTTTAAGATCCACTGGTGGTTTTCTAAGTTTGTCATCCTAATATTAGTTATTTGATGATATTTCAAATTATTGTACTTTGTTGCTTAAATTGCCTCCGATTTGGCCAATTTGAAGGGTTTTGGCCTTTATCCCATGAGCAATGGGAAACATTGCAAGATTTTAGACAGATGGTGAAAACATAAGACTTGCTCTTTAACAAATTACTCCAGCTAAGCACAGAGAATGAATTGGAGGAGATTAATTTTTTTTAAAAAAATTGTTTTTATTGTGGTAAGAACACCTTAAGAGATCTACCCTCTTAATAGGTTTTTAGTGCAAAATACGTTAACTATAGATGCAATATTGTATAGCAGATATCTAGAGCTTATCCATCTTCTATAAATGAAACTTCACACTCAGTGAACAACAGCTGCACATCTCCCCTCACCCCTGGCTCCTGGCAACCGCTACTCTGCTCTCTGCTGCTCTGCATTTGACCATTTTATATGCTTCATGCAAGTGGAATCATGTAGTATTTGTCCTCCTATGATGGGCTTGTTTCACTGACCATAGTATTCTCAAATTTTTCCATGTTATTGTGTACATGTCAAAATTTCCTTCCTCTTGGAAAGCTAAAAAATATTCCATTTTATGTATACACCACATTTTGCAAATCCATTCATCCATCAATGGACATTAGGGTTGCTTTCACGTTTTAGCTCTTGTGAATAATGCTGCTATGGACATTGGTGCACAAATATCTCTTCAAGATCCTGCTTTCAATTTTCTTGAATAAATAATCCAGAAATGCGATTTCTGGGTAATAGTTCTATTTTAAAGTTTTTGAGGAAACTCCATACTGTTTTCCATGGCAGCCGCACAATTTTCAGTCCAAACAACAATGTACAAGTGTTTCAATTTCTCCATATCCTCACCAACACTTGTTGTCTTTTTTTCATAATCCTAACAAGTGTGAAGTGATATCTCATTGTGGTTTTGACTTGCATTTCCCTGATTAGGGATGTTGAATATTTGTTCATGTACATGTCAGCCGTTTGCCAAAAATGTCTATTCAAGTCCTTTGCCTATTTTTAAATTGGATTATTAGTTGTTTTTTTTTTTTTTTTTTTTTTTTTGCTATTGAGTTGTAGAAGTTCCTCATATATTTTTAGAAATTAACCCCTTATCTGGTATACGGCTTATAAATATCTTCTCCCATTTCAGTCTTCTTTTCACTCTGTTGATTGTTTCCTTTTGCTGTGCAGAAACTTTTTAGTTTAAATGTTGTCCCACGTATCTGTTTTTGTTGTCTGCCCTTTTGGTGTTATATCCATGAATTAATTGGCAAGACCAATGTGATGAAGGTTTTCCTTCACATTTTCTTCTAGGAGTTTTGGAGTTTCAGTTCTGTTTAAGCCCTTAATCCATTTTGAGTTGAATTTTATGTATGACATAAGATAAGATCTCAAATTCATTCTTTTGCATGTGGATATGATGAGAAGATGGTTCAAGAACTGTAAAGAGTATGCGAGAAACATACTGGAATCTCTCTATCCTTCTTCCTATGGTGCATGTTTATTGGTCTATGTGTTTCTGTCATGCGTGTGTATGTCTCTGTGTGTGTGTGCATGTGCGTGCACATATTTCTCTTTTTCTTCTGTGCTGGTCTCACTGTCTCTCTTTTATGTGAATACATAGTTTCCTTAACAGTATGTACTATTCCCCCAACAATTGTACCCTGGTGCCTTTGGAAATTCTCTGAAATACTTTTCCTTTTACTATGGTAATAAGCCTTCAAAAACATAATTGAATTCAGATATTAAATACAGTAAGCGCTATCATTTAGCTTCTGATGAAAATGTGCATTATTGTGTTTGAAACGACACAAGAAAAAGAAGTGAATCAAAACAACATTTTTTTCCTTCCTCCTGTGAAGTCTTTGTGTGGAATAACTCAATCTCTTTTAGGCCTCATTCTCTGTAATGTGGGAAATAGAACCAGGGCCATTCTGCAGCGATAAGATGTGTTTTCCAATTCTGCAGCACTGTGGGAATCTGCTCCCTTGTAAGTTTTATCACTTTCGATTTGGCAAGTATTTCTAGCAGGGAGAGCACAGCGCTAATCCTGGTGGGAGATGGGTACAGAGAAAGGACATGAGATTTGGAGTCATCCATTCACTCAACTCATTCATTCCATCCAACAATGCTTATTGATCACGTAGGCTGGACACTCCATTCAGTGCTGGGGGTATAACACCAGACAAGACTATCAGGATCTGATGTCATAAGATTTGCTAATGCTGCCTCTGCTACATGGTAGGGTTTTCTTTTTGGTCAAGCCACTTAACTTCCTTGACCCTAGTTTCTCATCCCTGCAGCTCAGTCAACCCGTTTAGGGTGATGTCCAACAAAATTGGGGTATACCAAGAGCTCCCTGCTTAAGCAATGTGGGTCAACTTGGTAAGCATTTTCTTATCTCTTCCACAGAATTCCTAAGGGAGACTTTTATTGTTTTATCCTAGGGTGCTCTTTTTTTTTTTCTAGGTTTCTCTTGCATGACTCCTATGCTTCTTTGGCAGTCACCTGGACCTTGTAGAGTCATGCTCCAAGGTGGTTAGGAAATCCTCAATTTTTCAGTGTTCTATGCACAGAAAATTGGTCATAAGATGCTAGAAGCTTTCCAGAAAGAAAGGAGACATTAGAGGGAACAGAGAGACATTGCTAAGGCAAGATATTTTATACTCTCTCTTTCCCCTGATAGTGTTTCCATCCAGCTCCTTTTTCATAGAATGTAGGTGTTTGTGTGTGGAGTTGGGAGAAGTGTAGAATTGGGAGAAATTTTGACAGCTCTGCAGAGCAAGTCATTCTCATGATCTGTATCTGTCTTGGTCAACACTATATATGCCGAGACGGACGAGAGGAGTTGCAGTAACTGTCCCTCTCATAGTTCCTTTATGAAATGAAAATACTAAAATATTCCACTTTAATCTCAGGTAGCTTGGACTTTGCTCTTTTTCCAGACTCAGGGCCATCCCACGGCCTAATGCTCTGTGGCAGGATGCTGGGTGCTTCCTAACGTCCATTCTCCTCTTCTTTATTCTTTCATAGTAACAGAATACTGACTTTCAGATAGGCACATGATTTCCCAGGCAGTTTACTCTTTTTAAACCTCCATGGGAGCTAGGTGTGACGTATAACTAAATTCTAGCCAAAGGGCTGTAGATAGAAGTGTCATGAGAGTCTTCTGGAGAATCAGGTCGTTTCTCCTCCTTGTTGGCTGGAAACTGGTCGTGATGGCAGGAGACAAGCAGCCCTCTGCTACCATGAAGTCTATATGCCAAGGATGGTGGGCAACAAGATGGAAAAAGCCTGCAGTCTTGACTCAACTATCTCTGGGCTACTTTTATATGAGGCAAAAATAAACTTATTTCCTTCCTTTCCTCCTTCCTCCCTCTCTCCCCCTTCCTTTTTTCTTTCTGTCTCTTTTGTTATATACAGCTGAACCTCTCAATGTCCTTCTATTTTAAACAAGAAACCATTCAGAGAGAGGGCATGTGACTTATCCTGGGTCCCAGTGGAAAGACTGATTTGAATCCAGCTTTTCTGACTTGAAGTACAATTCTCTTCCAATAATCTCAAGCCACCTCTTGTTCCTTCTGGGTCAGGTGTAAAAATAGGAAATATTGGACAAGATATATATTATTAAGATTGTTAGAGCAAATGACATGAAGGAAATCTCAAAGGAATGTGTCTAATTTACCATAGATATTCTAGAGTTTGTGGATATCCAAGAATGAGTAGATTTCTTTCTCCTTTTCCTTTTTTTTAAAGAATGAAGTAAGACAAATTGAGAGATTAGTCCATCAGCCCATATTGATTTCCTTGAAAATGGCTGGCATCAAACAATTACACCTACTGACTGGTTGATATAACAAGTTGTGAGTTGAAATGAAGTGGAATAACTTGGTTTTGGTAGCGTCCCAGAGGTGCCTGTGTTTGTGAAGTTGAGTTCATAACGGTGTTTTTAGACAAAATTCTTTTAGAAGATTGGTCCGGAAAAAGCAGGGACATAATAGCCCTCTTGGTTGTGTACACATAATTAAGTGGCTTTTACTGCTGAATTGGTTTTATTTTCATGCTGTGGTGACATCTTCTCGTTTAAGGTTTTATTTTTGAATCATGAATTGGTTTAGATGCAGAATCCAAAAATTCAATCTCATAGAAACAGAGTAGAAAAGTGGTTATCAGAGGCTGGTAGGGAAGAGAGGGCTTGGGAAAGTACAAATGTTGCTCAAAGGGTGTAAGTTTCAGTTAGACTGGAAAAATAAGTCTTAGTAATCTCTTGTACTGCATGGGGACCACAATTACCAATAATGTATTGTGTATTTTTAAATTGCTAAAAGAATAGATTTTGAAGCTCCTCACCATACACGTAAAAATATTGTAAATTGGTGAGGTGATGAACATGGTAATTAGCTTGACTGAATCTTTCTACAATGTATACATAGATCTAAACATCACATTGTAGCCCATAAATATATACAATTATTGTTTGCCACTTAAAAATAAAAGCATTTTAAAAATCTTGAAACAGTTTATAAAATGGGAACAGTAGCATGTGTTAAAGGTGAATCTGTGCAAATACTGGGCTTGGTGTGTATTGGCTTAGTGTGAAACAATGAAAATAATCATTTTCCGATTGCTGGTGCCTTTTTGGAGTCAGGGCTGCATTATCATCTATTCAACCCTCACCACGGCCATATTAGAGTGTATTATTATTGTTATTTATTTATTTTTTTACTGTTTTGCTGTTGGTTGTTAAGATTCGCACTCCTGTAAAGAAAGGTGACCTCAAGAAGTCATGAAACAATTTAAGAATTAGCATTGCAACCAAATCCTGAGGTTTTCCTTGCTGTGTGGTTTCTCTAAAAGTCTTTTAATGCCTGTAATACAATTTGAATATTAACTTCTCTTAGCCGTTTTGCCGCTGCGCCAACACCAATGTAGGAAGATACCAGTGCACTGATGTTCTCTTGCAGAGTCTAGTACCCCCATGACCTTGGCCAGCTGCTCTTGGCCTTGCAGGGAGGTCTCAGGCTACAACGGCACTTCCTGGCATGCATTTCCTTCTCGCCTCCCATTTTGCCTCCCCTCAAAACCCAGTAATGAGGAATCCAGTGTAGAATAATTAGACTGTATGCGATTGAGGTGCCTGCCAATTATGCTGAGGGAACTGAAGTCTTATTAGACTAATAAGGTTTTCTAAATCGGACTTGGGGTTCTTGGTGATGTGAGTATTCCTGAGAGAAGTTGCTCAAGTATTTAAAAATGAGTTTACCTAAGGATAAATGTTCACCTTGGGTGAACCAGAGGGAGCTTTGGAGCCAAAGAGAAGTGGGTTCACACTTGAATTCTGCCACATACTTATCGGCTATGGGACTTCAGGTAAGCATTTAACTTTTCGGTTCAGTTTAACCTTGGTTTCCCTCTCTTCGAATACAAATAAAAGTAATTATAAGAATAGTTACGTCTTTTGGCATTGTTATGAGGATTAAATCAACTAATACATGAGAAGTGTTTTTACTATACTGCCTGGCTTAGGAAAGGAACTGCCTATTACTGACAGAACCAAAGTATTATTGAGATAATTATCCGCAGTTGAACTTGAAATGTATTAATGGTGTATTTTCCAATTTGAAGTTGTCCAAATATGCAAAACATGTCTACATTGCGACTGTGGTACTATTCATGTTATGTGTGATTTTATGCATTAAGATTATTTTGGACTCACGAGGCCAAGGCAGGAGGATAACTTGAGGCCAGCCAGAAGTTTGGGACCAGGCTGGGCAACATAGGGAAACCTCATCACTAAAACAATTGAAAAAAGATCCTCCAGGTGTGGTGGTGCGCACCTATAGTCCCAGCTACTCAGGAGGCTAAAGAGGGAGGATCTCTTGAGCCCAAGATTCAAGGCTGCAGTGAGCTATGATTGCACCACTATACTCCAGCCTGGGTGACAGAGTGAGACCCTGTCTCTAAGGAAAAAAAAAAAAAAGATTATTTTAGAAATAATTAAATTTGTTTAAGAAAAGTGTTTTTTTAATATAATGGTTAAATCTAAAGTTAATTTCTTACATGTCTACATCCAGGAGCTCAAAACTCATCAACGACAATCTGTCTCAGTGACCTCTGCTGTGCTAATCCTAGCAGCTATGGGATCCTCTGCCCTTATGACATCTAAACTCCTATTTTAGAATTTTCTTTCAGTTCCATATTTTCTGACACTAGGAGTTAAGCAGGGAATGGAATGGAACTCTGGTATCTAGCGTTGAATATTTTCTCCCTAAGAAAGGACAGAATTATTTTAGCCTGCCCTGGAGAATGTCCACTTATTCTGCAAACACATCTTAACCACATAATATGCTCTTGGAAGTCTTCTCAACACTGGAGTTTGGGGAATAAAGATGTAGCCTTTGGCTGTGTGGGGCTCCCGTGTTTAGAGTGATGGAAGTTCTATACATGGGCAAAGTTAATAGAGAGAAGTGTTATAAAAGCAGTCAGTAGAGGCAAATAAACCAGCTAGAGCTGTGCTTGGTGTGTCCAAAAAGGTCTTGTGCAAGAGGTGCTCCCCCATCTGGATCCTACAAGACGGGCAGCGTCATTTTGTCTTTCAATGAAAGGCAGGACCATTCTGTCTGGTTGGGTGTCCTCCAACCTACGGCCTGTTGGGCAGGTCTGGAGAGACGCTTCACAGGCGGCCTGCAGATCCCCTGGTATAACATGAGGTTTCGTGCTTGACTATGGTGGGCCCATCTGGATAAATCAATAAGACATTAAAAAAAAAAGAAAGAAAGAAAAAGAAAAGGAAAGGAAAGGAAAGAAAAAGCACCAAAAAACTTGTTTACCGAGTGCCTGTGTCCCAACAAGAAGAGGCTGAGCTGCCAATAATTGAGCGAGGCTCTCTGATGATATAGATTAAACCAGAAGGGCCAACAGTAAACAAGATGAACTTCAAAAGAGCAGCGTCTCCACTCTCTGGGGACCTCCATTAACGAGTCACCAGATAGGCAATTACTGTACAGTTCTTGTAATGACCGGGATCAAACGCAAGCGTTCTGCACAGTAGGCAGTCAGAAAGCAGGCAGACAAAAAACTGAGAATATGCCATTAAATCTTAATTATTCTTCAAAGGAAAACAAGCACAACCAGGGGGCAGAGAAGGAAGGAATATTCTGCGTCTCACCAGTGCCTGGGGCTTGGGGCAGTAGCACAGCTTCTGTTTCAACTGTCATATTGACTTAAAACTGAGTATCTCATTCTGAATTCCGAGTGGGGCTGGGGAATTCAGTTTACGTAAGTATCCCAGTTTCCTGGACCCTCTATATCTTCTTCTAGAGCATCTGAGAAGGCTGCAGCACCAGATCAAATTTTGGATACAACCATTGAATAAAAATGATGACTATTTTTATTAGTCAAAGCAAATATCTCACCCCCCAGAGTTGACCACTGATGACACTTGAATTCATAGTAGTCTCTTAGCACCTTTGGAAATTAATATCTTCTGTTCTGTAGTTCATAAGCATCAAGTGTCACATGAGTCACATGTCATATCCCCGAGGCATACAACTGAGCTGTCCTTGATTGGCGGATGGGAGCTATCGCATCCCAAACTTAGTATGTGGTACTGGTTAAGTGCAAGATCTAAAGAGCTCAAAGGTATTGATTTTGAATGTTGATTTTGAATCCTGTATGTGTCTCTGTGGGGTGTGTGTGTGTAAGAGAAACTGGGGTTTTACAGAATACATGAATTTAGATCCTATTTTCATTACTTAGTATTATGATTCTAAATATTCCATATCTATAGGAGAGGCTAGCTCAACACTCACAATGGAAATACAATGTGAAACATGTACACCATTTTAAACTTTCTAGGAACCACGTTAGAAATGGAAAAAAACTGTAATCCCAGCACTTTGGGAGGCTGAGGCAAGAGCATCAGTATTCATCTAGAACTTGATATCTACATTTTAAGAGGCAGTGATGACTTTGCTGTGCTTCAATAAATCCAAGTACCTATACATCTATAGCTATACCTGTAAATACATTGATATTTTGTCTATCTATAGTTACATCTGGGGTGACCCTTCCTAGAGCTGGTTTTTAGACTCTTCAGTCATCTTCAGCATTTACGAGTTGGCACCCCAGTCTTTGTTGCTACCACGATTTTTTCGATTCTAGCACATAGCGGCTACATTGATAAATTTTGATTTTCAAATAAAAATGAATTCAATTTTTAGTAATTTTCATTGGAGGATTTTTCTGAGAGTTTTTTGACAATGATGGTAATAAATAGAGATGTCTTTTAATGTTGTTAATTCAGACTTAGAACTGCCAGCCCAGAAAAAACTTGTTTTCTTGGTCTCTGCAAAAGCAAATGATCTGGTCACTGTAATTTCTGTAGGGAAAGTGAGGTGATGGATGGAAGATGCCTGCTTCCCCAGGGTTTTCCTCTCTCTCCTTCCTTCCCTCGGCATATCCTTCTCTTCCTCCATTTTCTTCCTTTTCTCCTTCGTCTTTCTCCATCCTCTTTCTTGCTAAAAGGGCTCTCTAAAACAGTAAAACCACAGTCTAAAATGAATGCAAGCTCACATTCCTCAATGGGGAAGTGATTTCCAAAAACCTCACCCTCCAAGGCAATTTTTAAAAGGAAATCCTCACTTTCTCAATACAAAAGTCGCTCTTGTCAGACCGGCTTCAGAGATAAAGATGGAGTGATCACCGTGCCCCCAGTTATACGAGATGCTGTATTTTTACAAAGGAGCTCCCCTTGGAAAATGGAATTACTCTTTTTTTTTCCTCCTCATTTAAAATTGTTCTTGCAAAGTTTCTATATCCTTTATTCAAGGTACCTATAGTTCACTGTGATAACCCCAGTAAATAAATACAGCTCCAGCAGGAAAGGGGGCAAAAGCCAGTGTAGTTTAACACTATCTGACTGACAGATCACCCCAGATTACAAAACACAGGAATAAAACAAATGACAAATCAATCAGAGAGCAAACAGGGTAGCGGTTGGCTCCTACTTCGTGTACGGGGGCTGCTTGCACTCAAGGGGAAAATTCAAGTGTGCATCATGATTGCAAACACAGTTTTATGTATATTCTTGGGAAGGAATGAAGAATTCATTTCCAACCCTGCCTCCACGTGGACATGTTTTCCTTTTGCCTCCAAAACCGCAAATGTCTCCCTTGCGCTATTTGGTAAAGAACATTCAGCTCCGTGACAAGAAGGCCAAAGAGCTTTGTTTTGCATCCACAGCATTTGGAAAGAGATTAACAGGGTCTAAAGGAATAAAAAAAACATCTGGAAACATGGACCTTGCATTTTCCTTTTGCCTCGAGTGTGTTTGGAAGCTGAGAACTGGGGAGAAGACCACTGAATTTCCTTTCACGTTGACAAGCCTGGTACCCCTATGATTTAAACAGGTAAATTGGACGGGATCAGTCCAGCCTCCTGCTGGCAGCACTCATAGCCCAGAGAGTGACTGCTATGGTAACTTCTGCTTCACATTTTTCCAGTCTGAGTGTATGTTGAAGGGGAAGTAGGCAGATAAAATTGGTGAGGCTTCTTTTTGATGCAGCAGAGAAAGAATGAGAATTTGATGTATATTAACCATTGTTCTAGGACAGGTGCTCTGGGGAACAAAATTTAAAAAGGCTGTTCTTGCCCTGATGTAAGTTAATGATATAGAAGGAGAGACAGATGTGCATACAAGTATTGATAAATAAAGGTCAAACTTTTTATTTTACTTGTTTATTTTATTTGGCTGTCTCTCCCACTAGAATGTAAACTCCTTGAGGGCAGGGGTTTGGGAGAGAAGGGTTTAGCTTGTTCACTATTGTATTCTATTCACTAGAAAACAGTAAGCACTCAAATAAGTAATTACTGAATGAATGATTTAGTAAAGTAGGTGTAGGAGCCAACTTGGAGTTTCAGGAGGGACAGAACTGCTCCAATAGGTAGGCTCAGGAAGACACGGTGATTGATCATGGTCTTAAATGATGAAAGAACTCTATTTTTTAACTATAAAACTGGTATCATAATATGAATTAACTTTGGAAAAAGAAAGAACAGTAAACAGACCAGTAGTTCTATTTCTATAGAACCACAAGTATTACTGATGTGTATTCTTCCTTTGTTTCCCCAGCATGTATCTGTCTCACACAGCTGCAAAACCTTCCCTGCTCTTAGGATACAAAACCCTACACTTCTTTCGATAGCATGCACATGTCCACATTATTATGCAAGTCTTCATACGCATCATTTCCAACAAAGGAGTTGGATCCTCCACCAAGTCAGCCAAAGCATGATTCACTCAAGTATTCAATGACTTGGAATTTAAAAGACAGATGAGTGTCAGCAGAAAGAGGACAGGTTAGCAAAGAACCAGAGGGAGGAGAAGACACGTGGTCCTAGTGGACATCCGACCCCTGCCACGAGGGACAAGGTGAGATGGAGAAGAATCGTGAGTGTTTTTGTTTTAACTACTCTATGGCCCCCAGGGATTCTTTTTAATGTTCTCAGGAAGAAGGTTGAAATGTTGTGGCAGTGAGGATCATGTGAACTAGTCCTTGAAGATGCAGAGTTACACTGAAAGGAGAATAAGGAAGAACACAGGCAAACACTTTGCAGATGAGATCAGTGTGGGAGACCTGATTGTTTACAAGGTGTCATTCTACCATGAGAAAAAGAAATTTTTTTGGACCCTAATTTGGAGCCCCCAAGGCTATTTGACTCCCGGCCATGGTATCCTTGGGCAGAATTTCAAGCTCACTTCATGAGTTTTTACATACATGTTTGGGGCCTGTCGTCCCTACAGCACAAAGTGACTTCAGGACCTGCATAGTCTCTGCAGAGCTTGGGGGAGGAGGAGACTCCTGGATTCTCACCAAAGGCCAGATGGGGACTTTCGGTCAAACCATCCTGGTTTCCCAATCCAGGGCACCCAGATGCCTCCATGCCTCTCTCTTCTTGGAAGCCCAGGGGATGAATCCCCACCTCTAGCCTCTGGTAAGACCTTGGACAATGCAGGGGTACCGGGATGCAGATGCGTGCCCCAAATACCCATCAGTCCCTCCTGTTCATGCATTCTGTCCATGTGGATGTATCCCCCAGTGTCATCTCTAGCAACAACAACAGCAGCAAAGGACCCCGTGATATTTGTTTCTTTGTAAAAAAGAAAGTCCCAGAGTGTTTGATTATCAAAGGAGAAACATCGTGTATTTTCATATCCATTTCCTACTCAACCTTTAACATCTACTCATATTCTAATTTCTCCAGAATATGTCCCTAACGCCCCTTTCAGTCTGGTTTTAGATTTCTCTTCTCCACGTTCCTGTAGTGCCCCGAGTTTACCTGCACTGAAGACACTGTGCTCTATTATACCTTTGCAAATCTCCCCTTCCCACTGGAGAATGAGCTCCCTAAGGCAGGGCCTGTCCTGAGTGTCTCTGCAGTGCCCCACCTGGTACAGTGTCTAGTACCGATCAATAAACGTTCATGGCACTGACCTGCTAAATTGGTGTGTGAATGTGTGTCATTTGTTCTTGGCAAAGGATTAAGTTGCTGAAAAATACTAAAGGGTCTTCTCTAATAAAATCATAGATGGCTCTAATTCATATATATTTATATATAAATACTTATACATAAATTATATATGGAATTGCATATGTAGAATTGTATTATATATAAATTAGATAGAACCTTCTATCTAATTTGTAATGCCAATTCTTAGCCCATTGTTTTGTTTCTAATGTAACCAGTGACACGTTCTCTGTGATCTTTAACAAGTATCTTCTCCCCTCTTAGGTCTCAGGTCTCTCATCTAGACGTGGAAGAGATGGAGACATTATCTAAGATTCTTGTAACCCTTCAATACTAAAAAAAAAAAAAAAAAAAAAAAAAAAAAAAATCAATGAACTCTGATAAGACTATTAGTGGTGATGTAAATTAGTACAGCCATTATGAAAAACAATCTGAGGAGGCCCTCAAAAAACAAAAAATAGAACTACCATATGATCCTGCAATCCCATTTCTGGGTGTATATCCAGAGCAAATGAAATCAGCATGTTGAAGAGATATCTGCACTTGCATGTTCATTGCAGCATTATTCACATTAGCCAATACATGGAAGTAACCTGAATGTCCCTCAGTAGAGGCAGGATAAGAAAATGTGGTGCATACACACAAGGGAATACTATACAGCTTTTAAAAATCATGGAATTCTGTCATTTGTGATGACACGGATGAACCTGAAGGACTTTATGCTAAGTGAAATAAGCCAGGCGCAGAAAGACAAATACCACCACGATTTCACTTAACATGTGGAATCTAGAGACATTGATCTCATAGAAACAAAGAGTAGAATGGTGGTTACCGGAGTGGGTGGGGAGGGATGGATAGGGAAAGAGAAGATGTTGGTCAAAGGGAACAAACTTTCAGTTAGATGGGAGGAATAAGTCTTAGCGATCAATTGCGCAGCATGGTGACTACAGTTAAAAATAATGTTTTGTATATTTCAAAATTACCAAATCTTAAACATCTCAACCCCCCCTTAAAAAACAATAATGAGGCAAGGTGATGGATATGTTAATTATCTTGACTTAATCTTTCTACAATGAATACATATATAAAAACATCTCATCGTATCCAACAAATAATACAATCATTTAAATTAACTAATTTTTAAAGGTAGTAGAGAAACTTACTAGAATCATTTATAAGTGGATTTTGTTTTTGTAAACTCTTATACACGTGGAATATTCTTGGACTGCTATTAGTATCTAATCACTAACTATGAAGTCAATGAATTAATCCAAAGTGTCCTGCCTGGGAAAAAGTCTTGGCAAATAATAATTCTTGGCATGACTTATATCTTGTGGTCTTCTATTCCAGGGGTGGCAGAATGTTGTTTGCCCACAGGCTAGCCACCTGTTTTTGTAAAGAGAGTTATACTGGAACATAGCCATGCTTGTTGGTTTCTCTATTGTCTCTGTGGCAACTTCTGTTCCACAAGGGCAGAGTTGAATAATGGTGGTACAGACTGTATAGTCCATTACACCCAAAATATTTGTAACCTGACCTCTCAGAAAAAGCAGCTTGCCATCCCTGTTCTATTCCATTATCATTGTTATCATAAATGTCCTAGACTTATTCAACCATATATTTTGTCAGGAAAAAACTGTAGAAGATTCTGATTTGAACAAAGAAGATGATTGGGTATCTTACATAGTGCCCCCTTCCAGGGTATGTCTGCCTCTCACTTTCTTTGACCTCTTACAGTTCTGCAAGTGGTAGAAAACTCATGCAAATGCAAATGACTCTTATCCAAAGAAAAGCAAATGAATTGTGTCCAGTGAAAGGCAATTGATTTATGCCTCATGGATATTGACCAGTTTTGCTGCCAGGTGTGGGTCTAGTTGTAAATTCATTTTAATATTCTCAATTGCCTATAAAAATATAGCATTTTGAATTTTTCTTGGAACTGATAGTTATCAGCCAGAAAGACATTACAAACCAACAAGACAAATAAAATCTTGGGCATGTATTCATTTTCTATTTGTACGTGAGTCATGATTTTACCTTTATAAAAAATGTATTCTTGAATCACTTATATATTATACATATACACAACTAAAACCCTAGGCTGAATCAGGAAGTAGAGAGTTAGGGTTTAAAGCCTTGAATTAAATTAGTTTGTTTTCTGACTACACTATTTATTATGTGTTTGAAGTCAAACAAATCACTTAACATCTCTGAACCTCAATTTTCTCCCCTGTAACACGGATATTAGAATAATTCCTATCTCATATGGTTGTATGAAGATTAAATAATGTAATCCATGTACAACATCTAACATTCAGCAAACAACCTGGCAATGTCAGCTCCTACTGTCGTAATTGTCATTAGAAATTACACTTCCATTCATTAACTGCATGAAATTTGCAGGTTTTATCTCATCTTACCTTCCGCCAGCTGACTGCCTGCAGCCCCACTGGCCTGGTTTGGGTTCTTTTAAAAGCAGAGCCTGACATAAGATTTGGAACAGATCATTTTTGTGGAGAAGGTCCTTAGAAGTAAGAGTGAAGAATCAGAGAAAGTGAAAGATGGCAGGAAGAAAGGAGGAAAAGGATGCCTTTTTCTTCTACATGGGCACCACTGTGGAAGTTCCACATGGGACTCTGAGAAACATGTAGGGGTTGCCCCAGAACTGTCTCTTCTGAAGACAGCAGGGTGAGACATTAGCCTTCAATACCCATTGCTCCTTGGTAGAAGGTATTTGTCCAGGGACATCAATCAACTCCTCCACAATTTCAGGCTCCCCAGACTGAGGGCTGAACAAGCTCCTATGGGCAAAGTCAGGTGCTTGGGGAGGGATGCAGTTGGACTGTATGGGAACTGTCCATCACAATGGATGCATTGGATACTCAGAGACAGGCTCAGGGGGATGGCAGGGGCACAAAAGCATCTCCTATACCCACCATTGAAAGCAGATGACTGAGTTCCCTGTCTAAACTCCTCTCACACCTCTGCTGGGTGTAGTGTCTGGGTCCCCACACCTTTCACAGGGGCAGAAAGAGTGTGAGCATAGCAGCTGTGCCAGGATCACCAGATGCCACAGGGCAGGGAGGTCAGTTCTTGCGTTAGTGGTAAAGCAAGGAGGACCTCTATCTGTGCCTGTTCCGGAGACCTGTCTTGTCCCAGGGTAGAGGTTTGCAGATAAAGCAACTGCAGCTTCTGACTTCTCCCCTATGGAAGGCTTCCAAGAGGGCCTTAGGGATTGATAGGAGCCTGGATCAACCTCCCCAGCAGCCAAAGATTGACAGGAGAACAGGCTGGACTGTTTAGCCTTTTTGGTTGCTTGTATCTGGGGAAACACAACCGGAGACCTTACAATACAGCTATTACTCCTCTTATAATTTCTCGGGTTGTTGGTCAACTGTCTGAAATTTGCATTTTAAATATGCAGCATTTGAAATTCATATGTAACTAGAATGGACTGATGCTGCAGTAGCAGCTGTTGTAGTTCAGCCATTTACTCAACACTCTGCTAATGTCTTATCTCAAAACTTCGTAAGAAAGGCCAAACTATAGAGACAGTAACAAGATCAGTGGTTGCCAGAGGGCTGTGGGGAGAGAGGGAGGGCTGAACAGGTGGGGCATGGGGATCTTCAGGGCAGTGAAACTCTCCTGTATGATACAGTCATGCTAGATACATGACATGATGGATTTGTCAAGACTGGTGGAACTGTACAACACAAAAGTGAACCCTAATGTAACCTATGGACTTTAGTTAATAATAATGTATCAATATTGTTTAATCAAGTGTAACAAATATATTACACTAATGCAGGATGTTGATCATAGTGGAAATGGTGTGGCGAGGAGGAGTACATGAGAACTTTGTACCTTCTGTTTGGTTTTTCTGTAATAATAAAGTCTACCCAAGTGCCCATCAATACATGAATGGATTAATAAAATGTATACTACAGTGTACTACTCAGCCATTTAAAAAAATGGTGAACTAATATCCTTTATAACAACCTGGATGGAACCGGAGGCCATTCTTCTAAGTGAAGTATCCTATCGTCAGAGTGGAAAAACAAACGCCACATGTACCCACTGCTAAACTGGAACTAATCGATCAACACCCATGTGTACATATAATAATACTCAACGGAAACCAAACAGGTGGGAAGGCAGGAGAGGACGGGTAAATTCACACCCAATGGGTACAGTGTGCACTATATTGGTGATGGGCACACATGTAGCTTTGACTCAAACTGCACAAAAGCAAATCATGTAACCAAAACGTTTGCACCCCCATAATATTCTGAAATTAAAAAAGAGAAGTCTACCTTGTTACAGAGGCACAAAGCAAGGCTCTAGCTATTTAAGTTCCCTGGGGCTACATGGCTAAGAACAGCCATGCAGGGGTGGGGACCCCGGTTTGTGTGGTTCTGAAGCTCACATCCCTGTGGTCCTGCTGTCTCGCTTTCGTCTTTACCGGCCTCCTGCCTCTCTGGCTCAGTGCTCTCTCCTCCGTGGAAGTCGCCTTTGCTCTTCAGCCTCTCTGCCATTTTGACATGGCCCGTCCCCTTGGGTCACCTGCCAGCGCTCTGCAGTCACGCTGGGCAGACCAGCTCATCAACCTGAGGCTTTCTAATGAGCCTGTGAAGTGTCATCAATCCTCAGTCCCTATTTCGCTGAGGCATCTCAGTGCTGTGATGTACGGATCAATCTAAGTGCTTCTGGTCTTTGAAAAGCCTAGTCCAGTGGCAGCCCTGGGAATGCAGCTCATTCAGTTACCCTTTCGCTAATTTATAATTTAGCTGACACAACTCTGCTGCTGTTTTATTTGTCTCAAATGAATGTCAATTGGTAGAGAGGACAAGGCGTTTGGGAGCTAAATTAACTAAATCATTGCATGAATTAGTTAGACCGAACTGAAATACAACACCCATGCCTTTCCCCAATTATTTTTTAACATGTCAGAAAGAGCCCACCCCTCCCCACCCTGGCCCCCTGACATGCTTCTATATCCTCTTCTCAATCCTATATCTCCAAATAATTTACTCTGGATGGAGTAGCACAGCTAGGAGTATAATGCTCCAAATATATAAATAATAATGAGAACCTTTAATAAAATCAGACATAAGTTATACAGCAGACATCAATTACAATGGATTTTAAAGGTTTTGATCTAGAACCCGGGTGGTGTTACATTTAGACTAATAACTGTAACCATGATTTATGTGTTTGCAACCAAAATGGTTTCAGTGCCTCGATATATGTCCAAAGTAAAATTTATAGTCTGCTACAGAATGTATAAATAATGAACAGCCATATGTCATCACACATTTAAAAATGTGACTCCTTCTGCAGCAGCAATGGGGTAAAATGAATTAAAATCTTAAGTTCATTAGGAATCAACTTATTTGGGAGCACTTTATGAAATGTGCACAAATGCAAACACTGATTTAATATATTTTTTTTCCCCAAGTCAAAGAAAAATGGCTGTTGTAAAAATGACAAACACTCCGGGGAAAGCTTGGGGGTTATCAATTTAAACAGTGGCATGCAAGGGAAAGGGAGAATGGGTTTGGAGGTAGAAGGTAAGATCCTGGGGAGAGATTTTTCTGACTGTGCCGTGACCTTAAATTATTATAAAGAGCTTTAAGATGGTCAAAATAAGTAAAATAAGTTGACGATGGCATTCTGCTTTACACCTGCCTGTAACATTTATATAAGGCCTATGGAGGTTGAGGAGATGCTACCTACTGACAGAGGCTGAGAGCCCATTCATTTATTTTGGGTGTTCACACAAGTTGTGTAACCACCCTGAGGTTCCACTGCCTTATCTGAAAATAGGATGAAGAAGGTTCCATAGACAGAATTGCCAGGAGGATTTAAAAAATAATACCATTGGGAAAAAAAAGGGGTGTGAAAGCTAAAAAGTAGTTGGTGCACAATAAATGTTAGCTCTTGTTTCGCTGGTATAGCTCCCCCCGTGGGTGGCATCGTGTTGGAGGCATGAACCATGTCTTATTCATCTTTCTGTGGATGACACCTAGAAATGGAACTAGTGGTTAGCAAATAGCAATGCCTCGTCCCTGAATGAATCCACAATGAACCAACAAACGCCTTTCCATGGCTCTACCACAGCCACTGGGAAGCCCAGGCATCAGAAAGGGTTATTAGGAAAGAGTATGTTGTCAATTTGAGATTGTCGGGGAAATTCAGTGGTCCTTGTTAATAAGTTTACAGACAAATCAAAGCTTGCCTCCTTAAAGTCTCAGACGATGTCACGGTTTAACCTTTGACAATCCAAACTTTTTCTAAAAAACAAATGCTGAAGTAAACGTCATCTTTCTTCCTAATCCCAAGTTAACAGGAATATGTGAGTCTGAAGTGAGATGATTTTGAAAAGTTTATTGCGAGGATCCTAATGTTGGGTTTAGCATTTTACTCTCCCCTCTTCCTGCTAAATGGTCTCCAACTGTTGTGTTTCGATTTCTGCTCTTGATTCTAATGGTCTTCGTGAGTTCCCTCAAATTTAATTTCTAATTCCTGCTGTTTTCGGGTCTAACCACGATTAGTCTTCCTAATTGCTCTCATAGAACTGGAAACCTGCTAGCTCAGTGTGTGCACGCACACACATTCCGGTATTCTGTGGTCTTGGACATTGCAGGTGCCGACCCTCCTGTTTAAACCCGTGTTAACCAAAGTCCTGGTGGGGAAGAGATGCATACTCAAGTTGAGTGATTTGAGGAAAGTTTATAGAAGGGACGAGTTATGACAGTCTGGGCAGGGTTAGGGAAAACCACAAAGGATAAAGCAATACCCCTGGGGGTAGGGGCTAGTAATAGCGGGAAGTAAAGAGGTTGCCGAACAAGATCTGTGGCCCCCAGCAAAGGGTTGCACCCAGCCTTGGTGACCCGGAGGGAGGCGCTCCCACTGCATTCTCTTCCCTCCCTCCACTTCTTCTGATGAGCCACCCCCAAGCTCAGGTCATACTGGAGTCTGAGGTTGGGGCTCTTAAAAAGGGCTGTCTGTTTTTTGTAACCAAGATGTTTGTATCCCTGTAATAGGGAGGGCTGTCTTCTTCACCCCTTGCTCTCATACTGAAGTTCACCGTGTCTTGTGGGTCTCGGGATATGTTGGTGAGATCTCAGAGTTCTCCAAGGAGTGCTTTATCTCTAGCTAGCTGATAATCTGAATAAAATGAAAATATACTGTGATTCACTTTATTACCAAGTACTGCCGCACAGCACTGGGACTGTTCCTCTTTTGTGTTTCCGTGTGAGTTTGGCCCAAATTGCATGACCAGATATTGTAGGGACGAAGATTTTTTCACTGAATAAAAAGCAGTGTGTGCTCATGGCAAACAATAGTAAAAGGAAGACCAGACTGCAAATGCCTTGCTCCAGAATTTTTAAGATCACAGTCTCTTGTGAGTGGATGTGTTTCCTGGATGTCATCTTAGTTTGCACTAACTTCGCAATGGTTCACGAACAGTACATTTAGAAGAGGTTTTCTTTTCCTGATTCCAGCAATACAGGGACTATAAGTTCATATAGTTTAGATTTCAAAAAACCACAATGTGAACCTCATCTTTAGGTGAACAAATCAGCTTTATGGAAAAAAAAAGTGGCCCTACATAAGTTGGTCTTAATGGCAGAATTTTGGTTAAGTATCGGGGCGGGGGGGAATGATGGCCCGATTATTTTAAATTAGCAAGCAAAGCCTCAGGAGCTATTAATGCCACTGTATGCAATATAATTACTGGGGATTTTCTATGTTGCCATCACTGAGGACAAAACTCCAAAAGAGATTAAGTGAAAAGCTGTACCTGAGGCTACGGTTTTCTACTATCAAATCCTCTAGTGGCGATTTAGTTTTTAAAAATCTCTCACTTTAAACTAATATAGCTAATTGGGATTTTGTTGTCATCAGAGCTTGTATGGATTCAATTTGTAAAATCGTTTTGATTTTTATGGTTGTGCCAGAGCTACAAGCATGGGGGTTTCTGTCTACTTCATTGGTCAAACCCATTGAACTGAAGACATAAAACTAACGAGTCAACACTGAAGGTCTTCATTGCTTTTCCTTGTCAAAAGTTATCTGAACAACACGGAAGTTTGAGAAATTGCTGTCAGTTAATTCTTTCTCTTTAGGGCTGGTGTTGGCAATGATCTTCAAAAGTGTTCCTGTGTTATCAGGTTCCTACTGCCAGGAAGACAGAATCAGTCACTGACAGCGCCCCTAGATACACAGAGCAAAAAAAAAAAAAATATATATATATATCCCTAGCTGCACTACCCCCTGCTCCCAGCTCCAAAGTCCCCTTCACAGTGACGGGTGATGAAAGTTCTCTTACTTTCATCCTTTTGGAAGGTGACAGGCTGCACACTGCTTCCCACCTGGGGAGATGTAAAAATAAAGAAAACTCAACTTGTTCTGGAGTAAAGCTGTCAGCCATAGGGACCCCTTTTCTTCAGCAAGCTGCCCAGCATTATTGGGAAGTTATCTAAAGTGTCAGAGAAAACACTATTGATTTTTTAGTCTGTTTTGTCAACTAGTCAATAAACCTTGCTTTTTCCTAGATTTTTTTTTCTTCTAGCTCCCTGCCTCTCACCTCTCTGCAACTATCTTCTCCCCCCCTTCTTCTCTCTCTCTCCCTCCCTCACTTTCTCTTCCCAACTCCTGTCTTCTTTTCTTTACCTGTATTTCTTCACTGCTTTCCTGGTAGTGTCAACAAGTACATACAATCACTTCAAGTTTATTCAAACTTAGCTAATATCAGATCCATGATAATTCATCCATGGGATTCTTTTTTTAAAGATAAATCAAGGTTGATATTTATCTAACAGCACTGGCTTTGGAGCTGGTAGAGATGCTAAACATATCCATGGCTTGCCTTGCCTGTTTGGTTCTCAGTACAACAGAGCTTCACAGTTCTTTGCAATTCTCCCTATTGTTTAAATGATTGCCAAAAAGAGCCATTAGCACATTTCACACCACATTTAGAGCTTTTTTTCCCCCTGAAACCTGATGGGGTTGTGAGAGATCACACCTACACAGAACTCACTCTGTGCCAGATACTGTTCTCTGTGCTCTGCACAGGGTAACTCATTTAATTCTTGCAGCAAGTTCATGAGGTAGATTCTATTATTATCATTTGATAGATGAGGAAGCTGAGGCTGTAAGAAGATATACTTCTTTCATCCCTCTGCTTGTTGAGGAAGGTCTATGCTAAATCATCTCAGGCGAATATTTGACCACCAGCAATTTAGTTTTCTACAGAAGCAATTCCACTGGGCAGAAATGGTGGTACCTGCCATGAATGTCTCCTAGTTAGGTCTGTTGGTCACATACCCAGTGCACCTGGTCTGTGTTAAGCCAGTGTGTTGGGCAACATAGACCTTGGCCTCCCCCAGGGCCAAGACCAACCAACCACACCCTCATCTTCCATTTCTCTCTTTCCCCAGGTTTTGCCTTTAATCCTACAAATATGCTCAAGTCTGACTACATTTTCTCTTTTCCTATCCCCCATCCTCATCTCCAAGTGACAGCCATGTATTGGTCAGGGTGGGCGAGGCTTTGCTGCAAAAACAAAGAAACAATCTTTGTGGCTTAAAGCAACAAAGGTTACTCCTTCCTCAAGCTAGGTGCTCAGTGTCATCTGGGACTCTGCTTTTCCTAGTTAGGAAGGGTCCCCAAGCTGATAGAGGCTTCATCTTGACCAATTATTCAGGGGTTACTGTGTCAGGGACAAGGGAGATGGGAATGACCAGCTCCCATTTTTTTGATTATTTTTACCATCTTCGCCATTTTTAAGTCCGCAGTTCAGTAGTGTTAAATATATTCACACTGTTGTACAACCATCCATGTGATTCTTAAAGATTAAGTATATTGGTAGTAATTTCTCTTTCTCTCATGTTTCAAGTTCAAAGGAAATAATGAGAGTTGAAAATTTGTAACTTCCACATGCCAAGAAAAAAATTGTCAAGGTCTTAGTAGTTCTGCGTATTTCTTCTTTGATCATCTAATGGCGTTTACTGTCAGTGATGTGTGAACAAAGAAAAGCTAAGTGTGAACCATTATATTCACATTTAGTTTTTTACTACATATTTATGTTAATTGACATATGTATGTAAGGGGAAAATTGCTACTTAGAATTTCAACTGTCTTCTAAAGAGAGAAAATGGTGGGAAATGGAAGAGTCTTCACTTTTCAGGGTATATTGATCCATTTGGAATTAAGATTTGCAGCTAAGAAATAGCTAAGAAATGATGTATCTGATTTATCTCCTCCTTTTTTCCCTCTCCCTCCCTCTCTCTTGCTCCTTCTGTCCCTCTGTGTCTTTTCTTTATGCTTTTTCCTTCATTATCTTCTATTCACAAACATGTATTGAGCTTTTCAGCATGTTAAAACATGAGTCCTTAGATGTGTTGGGAACAAAACAGTGAACCAGGAGGACAAGGATCTCAGAAAATCTACATTCCTAATGTAGTAAGGAAAGTAAAGGAATACATTAAAAAAGCAAGAGAATGTCTGGTAGAAAGGAGAAAATAAAATAGGGTAATGTGACAGAGAGTGACCAACTGTCTACATTGGTCTGAGCAGCAGAGGAGAGCACTTTTCCAAGGAGCTATCACTTGAGCTTAGACCTTACCAAAAACAAACAAGCAAACAACAACAACAAAAAAACCACAAATAGCAAGAACAGCATTTTAAGCAATGGCTGGCACAGAAGCAGTTGCAGGAATGAATGATGCATTTATAAAACAGAAAAAAAGGCCAGAATATCTGGAAAGAGTTAAGTAAGTGAGGATGATGTTGGCATACCAAGGAAATTCTTGCTTTCGTGTTTTGGAAATGTTGTTTATATGCAAGCAGTTGAAGCTGAGCACAGTGATCTCTCTCCCCGAAATTCCCTGAAACCAACAAATCATCTCTGCAAAGAAGAAAATAATTAAGAAACTGGGTATTTTTTTTAGGTAGCCTTTTCCCAAACATTTTTCTCCAACTGCAAGCTGACATTGGATTCACCCTTTATGGAAGACAAACATGAGAGTTTATAACGCTGCAGGGGACATCTGAGGAGGAAATTACCCTTACTCTGAAAATGATGATCGTGAGCATCATTTTGTGAGCCCAATCTTGATTCAGCAAGTGTCAATCTACTCAGTTGGAGCAACAGGGCACTGGGGTATAGAACATCTTGGCAAATCCAGAAGTGGTCATTGTATCTAAAAATGAGCACTTATTAAAATGTCTTTTGAAATTACGTTTTATTAATGTGTTTTCCCTCTTATTACAAAAGGGACATGTTTATTGTAGCCTAAAGCAGAAAATAATGAGAAAAACACATAACCATTCCATCTAGAGATCACTGGAATTAACTTATTTGTACATATCCTCTGCAATACATTTTATAGTATTTCTTCCTCAAAAATCAGATTATACTTTATTAATTCGTGTTTCCATTTACTCAACAAATATTTATTCAGCCCCCCTTGTTGTCCATATGCCTAGGATACAGGCTTGAATAAGACAGATATTATTGAGCTTATGGAGACATTTAGGAAGGGGGACATATTTTTAAAAAATCCAGAAGGCTTACCAGTTTTATAGTAACAAAGATATTCTACCATGTTCTCTTCTCAGACATCATTTTAAAACAATAAAAAGAGATTTAAATGCTTACTCCATTCTTGAAGAAACTAGGAAAAACCTGTAGCTCAAAATGCACAATCACACACACACACACACACACACACACACACACACACATACACGTGTGCATGCCATATTTGTAGGAAGCTATTTGTACATGAGGCAAAGTGAGAAGAGAAGCTCTGAAGAAACCTTAGCCAAATTATTCAGTGGTTTCCCATTTTTCATCCATTTGGGGATCCAATTCTAGGTGTGTGTTGGAGGTAAGAGGAGGATGAAGTAAGAATTGTGAATTTTTTAATCGAGCATGGATAACAGGTGGGTCCACAGAGTGTGCAGTAGAGAGGGCTGTCTCAGTTTAGGATCTCCCAGAAGCAGACCCTGGAGAAACAATTCAAGTACAAGCAGAGCTTAGTTGGAAGTTGAAGAAAATACCAGACAGTGGGTAGGAAACTAAGACAGGCAAAAGAAGTTACACACTAAAATGGGGCGTTGTCAAGTCAGTTATCCTGCTGGACGGCTGGAGCTTTCTTAATCTCCCTGGAGACTCTCTGGCAGCCACTGTGGGACACACACCTCCATGTGACCCTATCAGAAGGGTCAGAGAAATGGAGTATTGCTACAGCAGCTCACTTTTACCATTGTTTGAGGGATATTTGGGAGCAATGTTAATTCTCCCCCCCATCTGCCAGCCTGCCACACAGTGGTCAAAGTGGACATTGGTGGCTAAAGAAACCCCTTCAGATAATGAAGTGCAGGTGCTGGTGGTTGGAAGTCTGGCCGGCTTTCACAGCAGGAAATACTGGCAGAGTGTCAAAGACACCTGCTCAGAAGACGAACATTTGTCTGTCCCCCTGGGAGACCTTGCCTTGCTGTTAGACCTTAAGCATATCACTGCACCTCTTGAGCTCTCAGTTTTCTCATCTTAAATGGGACTCAGGGTGCTGGGTGAATAGAACTGCAGGGAAATCAATGGAGTCTTTGATTTATACACACCTACTGTCCTGTCTCTCTAAAGCTCATGTGTGCGTATGCATCACACACTTGCAGTTTCTTCAGTCACTCACATCTTCAACTAATGGATAACTTTGAAGATCCTTTTTCAAACTCTTGATTGGGCTCAGGAGACCCCTGGATATCTCTCCCTGGATTAAGGCTTCTGATGCTTTCTGCAGCCTCGTGAAATTACTACTGAAAGCCGCAAGATGAACATCAAACTCTTTTGCCATGTAGCACGATTTTTTTCTTTTTTTTTTTTTCTTCTTTTTGTGAGATGCAATCACCAGTTTAATCATGTTCACATTTGTGAAGGGAGAACTTTTGGTGGGTAATGCACTTTGAGAAATTTGGGGAAAGATAAACTCAAAATGGAAATACATTATCTCAGCCTTCGGCTGCGTTGCGCTTCATTATCGTTATGTTACCATTTGCTGGAACGGTTATCTGCCTTATAACTCATCCGTAAAAGGGGAGACAACAAAGTTGAAAATCAGAATAAGTGGAACATGAGACTGATGCTCCCAGCCATGAGTGGCAGCTGAATCTTCAAAAACACCAGGACTCTTTCCCGACCCAGTTTCATGGTATCCTGTGACTGTCCCTGCTATCACGTGCACCAGTTGAGAAGGATCTTGCCTCCATTCATAGCCTGCCTGCCATTAGACTAGGTTCAAATCTTGTTATTTGACCAACTACTATTCTTTGGGTTCTTTTTCTTTACATGTTTTCCAAAAAAAAAAAAAAAAAGGCAAATAATAAAATTGTGACTTGTCATAAAAACAAGAAAATTTATTACTATGTTTATTACTCTTAGCCCAGAGAATATCTATTACTGTAGACATAGTATACTCATCAACATAAATAGATGTTACTTTGGATAGGATTAAGGTTATCACACAACTGAGGTGCATTCTTTTGCCATTTGCCACATGGCTGTTGTTTAGGCCATCATCGGACCCCTTGGCATGTGGCTGAGAAAGGGAGTTTGGAGGGTAATGTTCTGACAGTGAGTTGACATACATGACTATTATCCATAATCCTGGCAACTCCAATATTCACTTGGATTGAGAAATCTGTAAATTTTCCTTATCTGGAAGGCTGCCACTTGCAATGGCCCTTCGTAATGGGTCAGTCCAAGAACATGATAGAATTATTATTGACAGGAGGAAGCAGAGGTGGTTGGCTGGCAAGGGAAGTTTGGGATGGGCTGTTGCCATTTTAACATTGCTTATCACAAAAGAACAGGGAGGCAAGAGATTAATATGACACGAGGGTACATGTCTGGGGAAACATGCATGCATTCCTTTCTCTTTCTAACTCATCCTTCAGTGCCTCTTCCACTGAGAACCAGGTGTATTTCTTTGATTACAAAGGCAGCATGAAAATGCAGTCCTAGTTATCAAGGATGGCAGATGAAAGCTTTTGTATGTGGCCTCTAAAAAGCTGATGCATGGAAACTAGTGAGGTATGGAAGGAGGGAAGAGCAGAGTTTCCAGGAGATTGTGTAAAAGGGCAACAGCCCCAGACAGAAGGGACTTTCTTTTTCTATTGTTACAGGAGAAAAGAAGGAAAGGGAGAGAAAGGATTCACCAAGACATTCTATTTTCTCTGTGAAATAGGATTGGAAGGGAAACTCTATTTCCTTTCTTTAGAGTTTCCACCAGAAGACTTCTACAACATCCTCACTCCATCACATGGAAGAAGATGTCTGTCTAGTTAATCAGCGAAGGTGAAATTCCCATGACCACTGGTACATGTTCCTTGACTGGATAGAGCAGAAGAGCAAATATATTTAACACTTGCACGTAGGTGGTCTCCTCCTCCCTACATCCCTCTCCTATTTCCTAGTACAGCTTTCCTAGCAGTATACCTAACAACCTGTTCCAAATCTTTTTGACTTTTGTATCTTTCTCAATTGAAAATGAACAAAAAGGCAAAGAGAAGTAATAAATTTTCACCTTTCAATGCAGCAGAGGAGCCAAAGCCCTCTTCTGAGAGTCAAGGACAAGGCCAAAGAGCAAGTATTCAGGGAGGAAGGGGAGGATCTCTTAACTTACACTGCAGAAAACAGGAAGGAGAACTGACAAAGGCACCAAAGGATTCCCGCACAGCTTGGGGAGCATAGTTTATGTTAGTACCTGCATTTGAGCCCCTGTCTGATGACAGCCCTGCCCTTGGTTAGTCATGGAAACACAACAATGCAGGCACATGGTCCCCGACCTCAAGGAGCATGATGCTTAGTATGTGTACAGGGTAGAAAGTGGGAATCTGCATATACTTTAACTTCTGTTGAAAAGGAAAAGAACAGGCCATTGGGATTATGTGATAAGTTCTTGGGGAGATAGGAGTAGAAGGGGAGATATTCCATCCAGGTCAGAAGAGGCTTCAGGAAGCAGGTGATGTTCGAGCTGAAAGTAATAGTTAAAGAGGGATAGTGGGGAAAAGTATGCAGACAGAGGGAGAACAGGATTGATATCCCAAAGGCAAGAGAATGCATGACTTTTGGGAGGGGGCGAGTCAGGGGAGGAAAGTAGGGTCTCACTGTAGCTAAAGCATTGCCCTTCCTCTGTTTCTCCCATGAGGCAACTAGAGCCAGGAAGTTCAAGTGACTTACCCAAAGTCAGAGTTAATAACGCAGAGAACCTGAGCCTTAGGACTCATAACTCTTGCTGTTTCCATTATACCACCCACCTCCTTGTTTCCGCACTGAGTCACCTTAGGATAAGGACCCACCTTGCCGACTCTTGTTCAGCTATGCTTCCTGTCTCCTTCCAAAGATGAGCGTGAAGATGGAGGCAAAGAGAAATGAAACCTCCCAACTCGGGGCAAAGGCACCATATGTCTTTTAGCTCCTGGACGCCACAGGGAGTCTCCTTAATGACTTTCCTAATTCTACACCCCCTCCCGCCCTTGCATTGCAATGTTGGCTGCACATATGGTGTCTCTCCCTTCACGAGGAATTGCTTTTACTGATATCGTTTCCTGTCACAACCTTAATATTCTTTTAATGTACTGCCATTGCTTGCTGCAGAGCTAATCTGTTATCCCTTGTTATGGAGACCTCATTCCAAATGCTGGAGCAGAGAATCTTGTCTCTGAACTAGGAGCTGCATGTTGTGTGTTAGTTTTAAACTCTGACTTTCAAATGCTGGACATGATATTCTGGGATGTGAAATTTTCAGTTTGCATAAGTGCATGACTACATATTACTTTGGATTACTTTCCACTGATGATTATAACAGCAACAACCAGAGCAAAAATACAAATTATACCATTTTTAATAATTTTACCTAACTGAAAAGTCCAACCATAGAGTGGAATATAATCACAACTGGATCAAGTAGACCACCACTATCACCAAAGACCAAAGTTTTTATATCTCTCCACTCTATTTTTCATAGCATTTGTTTCATTCTTACTTTGGGCACAGTGTTGGTTCCAAAATGATTGACAGCAGCAACCAGGGTTATGAGTTTCCCAGTTTATAATAAGCAAGAGAGAAAACATCTCCATCCCAAGTCCCCAGTAGATGTGGTCTGAAATGCATCATGTGCCCATCTGTCATGTGACCAGGGATAGAAGTGTGGATTGGCATAAAGTCAACCAATCTAAACCTCAGATTCAGATCATTAGGCAGCATACTACGAAAGGAGAAATGGATGCTGAAATAGCCACCAATGTGTCAGAACAGACTTTCAGGAATCATTATGGAGATAAAGACTTAGAACCCAACTGCTTGCATTTAAATACCAGCCCCATCCCTCGATGAATGATTTTGAGAAAGTTACTTCATCTCTCTGTGTGTCATTTTCCACATTTGTAAAATAGGATTAGTTTGAGAACAAGATAGTTAACTAATTTTAGAAGGTCAAATTCTCCGTGTGCCATTTAAAGCCCTTCCCACGGATAACATAAAGACTAGGATGAGGGAAGTTTACTTCATTTAGAGGGACCATCCTCTCTAAACTTCATACTTGTATGAAGCACCACGTTGAGTTAAATGCTTCAATCTTTTTAAATTGCTTTCAGCCATGCTATACCAATATGAGGCAGGTAGAGACGGAGCTCTTGTACCCATCTTACACAAGAGAAAAACAAGATTCAGAGTCAACCAATAACTTGCCTGAGTTGAACATACAAATCAAGGAACAAAGACGGTCTTCTGGGTTCAGAGCCTTTTTCAATATGGCAAAGTAGGCACTGAGTCCTTAACGTATTTTTTCAAGGCTCTAGACCTGCACTGTCCTCTATGATGTATAAAAGCTGCATGAGACTATTTAAATTTACATTAGTTAAAATTTAAAATTAAAACTTCAGTTCCTCAGTTATATGAGCCACATTTCAAGGGCTCAAAAGCCACAGGTGGTTAGGGGATACCATCTTGGATCAATGTGGATATAATAAAATTTTCACCACCGAAAGTTCTATTGAACATCATTGTTCTAAACCAACATATGCATTTAATGCCTCATATTATGCTGTTTTGTTTCACAAGACTGAAACAGGGAGTAATGGAGTTACAATTCTTAGCCAACATCCCTTCATTTCTTTAATTAGGTTAAAATACATGTGGTTAAAGTAGTAGTAAGATATATTAAAATTGACAGAAGAAACAACCCAGAGAATGGGAAAATACATTTGCACACTATACCTCTGGTAGAGAGCTAATATCCAAAATATATGAGGAACTCAAACAACTCAATAGTAAGAAAACAAATAACCTGATTAAGAAGTGGAAAAAGGACCTGAATAGACACTTCTCAAAAGATGACATACAAATGGCCAACAAGTATATGAAAAAATGTTCAACATCACTATTAGGGAGGTGCTAATCAAAACCACAATGAGATATCATTTCACACCTCTTAGAATGGCTATTACCAAAAAACTGAGAAATAATAAGTATTGGTGAGGATGTGGAGAAAAAGCAACCTTTGCACACTGTTGGTGAGAATATAAATTAGTACAGCCACTGTGGAAAACAGCATGGAGGCTTTGCAAAAACTTGACAGTAGAACTATGATATGAGTCAGCAATTCCACTACTGGGTATATATCTAAAGGAAACGAAATCAGTGCATTGAAGAGAGATCTGCCCTCTCATGTTCATTGCAGCATTGTCACATAGCCAAAATATGGAATCAACCTACGTGACCATCAATGGGTAAATGAATAAAGGAATGTGATATATACACACAACGGAATACTATTCAGTTTTTAAAAAGAAGGAAATCCTGTTATTTGTGACAACATGGATGAAACTGGAAGATATTATGCTAAGTGAAATAAGCCAGGCACAGAAAGACAAATACCCCATAATCTCACCTGTATGTGGAATCTAAAGAAATTCAACTTACAGAAGCAGAGAGTAGAATGGTGGTTGCCATGGGATGGGGGTAGGGCTAGGCAGATGTTGGTCAAAGGACATAAAATTTCAGTTAGATGAAAGTTCAGGAGAGCTACTGTACATCACGGTCACTAAAGTTAATAACAATATACTGTATACTTGAAAATCGCTAAGAAACTAGATTTTAGGGGTTCTCATCACACACACAAAAGACAAGTATGGGAGGTAATGCATGTTAAACAGCTTGATTTAGTCATTCCACAATGTATACCTGTATGAAACCATCATGTTGTATGTCATAAATAAGTTTCTCTTGTCAATTTAAAATATAAATAAACACTAAAGGAATCTACATTTTGGTGAGCCAAATGTGATCATAAAATAACAGTAAGAGGAATGTGAGAACACATCAAAAAATAAAACTGAAGTCAATTGCAACCAAAACCAATTTTTTTGAGAGAATCAGTAAATAGAGAGGATGCTGTTGACCACCCAGAATCATTTGTGTTTGCATCATATTGCTGTCATTTTATTGAATATTAAAATAAAATGATATAAATAAATAAGGGTACCTGTTTGGTCAAATTTAGAACAAATTCCACTTTACAAGAGTTTTAAACTCTCTTTGCTCTCCCCACCCCCATCTTTTCTTTCTTTTCTCCCCAAATCACTCTTCTTCGTAGCAAGTAAGGTCTAGGGTACACAAACAGTGAGCAGAAGGGGCTTGGCAATTTTAATACACACATTGAAAGCTACAAGGAACCTGGCAGCCTTACTTTGGAATGATTTGGAACCACCTCCCCATTTTCATGCCAGACCATGTTTTTGTAATTAGCTTCTCTAAAAAGGACTCCATTCGCAAAGCATGTTGTGATTTGGGGACATGCTGTATACAAAGAGATTCTGCGGCAAAGGGAATGTCACAGGGCCTCTGTTTTCTCTGCCTCCCTCTTCTCCTTGGATGATCTCCCTCCCAAGGTCTTAGATGTGTCTTGTGTGTGTGAGTGTGAGAGAGAGAGAGACAGAGAGATGAAAATGACAAATTGTGCGAGTAAACAGAAGTATAACTGGGCAGAAAAAAAAAAAAAAAACACCAAAACATTTCCGCTTGTTACTCTCTCACCTGGCCAGCCAAGACCATCACTGGCCAACGAGCACTCAGCCTCTGTTTCCCCAGTGTGGCATCTGGTTTTCTGGCGGCTCCTCACGTGCATGTGCGCAGAGATGCAGCTGGCATCTCTGGACCGCGACAAGCTCCGAGTCGCTCCCTCTCCCTGGGAGCCATTTTCTTTGGCCCACCTTTGACTCAGTCATTGGAAGGTTTTTCTCCCCATTTGGAAGCTTTATCCTCCATCCATTTTTCATGAAGAGTTTATGGGTCTCTCATCACCATTTAAAAAAAAAAAAAAAAAGAGGAGGCAAATGAATTCTTCATGTGCCTCTCCTGTGCCTGTGTGCAATATATTTTAGAGCTTCTGCTGGGCAAAGCAGGACTTTAATGCCCTTCTACACTGGGAGAAAAAGATGTGTTGAGCTCAAAGAAATGTCATGTCAATGGTTTTCTCCTGAGGGTTTACAGGTAGTATTGCTCTTTAAATAACCCTGGTTAAAAATGTGAAGTCTTTAGAGATAACATAAAAACAGAAGCAAAATAAACCAAACAAAAAAAGAAAAATCAGACTTAAGAGGTATATGCATGAGATAGCTTTATCTGCATCTTCGGTTAGAATTAGGAAAAATTTTGCAGAGTTCCAAGTATAATAAAGATGAGGTTACCTAGCCCCATCCCATAACTTTAATATAGCCAGATGGAAAGTACTAGAAACCCCCACACTAACAGGTCCCCAGGCCAACTCTGCGCTTATCCCTACCTCCTCTCGCTACCTGCCTTTCCCTCTTCAGAAGCAGGTAACAACTGTTCTCCATATGCCACCATCAACCTGGTTCTCAAGGGAAGATTCTGGAAGTCACCGTTGATTCCTTCCCCAGGTTTTATTCCCCACACCAAATACCACACAGCAAGCTCTGGAAGATCTAGGTCTAAAATATCTCAAATCTGGCAGCTTATGCAAGCCACGCTGTCAACACCCTCATCCAAGCAGGAAACTCTCATCTGGACTATTTGCAGTTGCACCCCGACTCGTCTCCCTGCTACCATTCCTGCTTCTGGGGTTCTTTTCTCCCTCACTGAGAGCTTCCTTTGTAAAGTGTGAATTGGGCGATACCATCCCATGCTTGAATGTCCTCATCCCTTGGGCTTAGATGAAACCCCCATCCTTCCCTTGGTTTCCAGGTCCCTGCATGTTCTGATCCTGGCATGCACTCCCCACTGCACTCCACTTAGCTCTCCCCATCACTGCCCACGTTTCAGCCGTATCCTTCTTAAATTCCTCCATACAGGCAGGCTCTTTTAGGACACCAGATCTTCTACACGTGCCGTTTGCTCTGCATGGGATGAATTTCCCCAGATCTCTCCATGCCTGGCGCTGTATCTTCCTTCAGGTCTCATCCAAAAGAATGACGTTCATACATTTTTTTTCCAATCACTTAATGAAGGACTCCACCCCACCACCTCCAGCAGCATCTTCTATCCTTGTCTTGCTTGCTTGCTCCAGAGCCCTTATCCCAACTGTTATGTTATTATTATTATTGCTTTATTTTCTCCTTCAGTCTCACCCATCAGGATGTCCCCAGAGCCTGACAAGGGTCATGCATCTAAAGAAGGAACTCAGCGTATATTTTTTCAACAAATGCGTGAATGAAGGGATGGATGTTTTCGGTTTCTTAAAAAAATTACGTTGTATGGATCACTAATCCCTGGGGGGTGAGATAGGCTCTGAAGGAGTACTTTATTCCATTTTTAGAAACCCACAGTGCATATTTAAAAAATTAAGGGTTCTAGAAAGCCCTAGAACAGGATTTTTCAAACTTGGCACTGCAGACATTTGGAACCAGCCAATCCTCCATTGCGGGGGCTGCACTGTGCACTGCAGGATGTTCAGCAGTATCCCTGAAACTCTACCTACTGGATGCCAGTGGTAGTTATGGCATTTAAAAAATATCTCCAGACATTGCCAAATGTCCCTTCAGTGTGTGTGTTGGTGGGGAGGAGGCGGAAATCACCTCCAGGTGAGAAATATTGCCTTAGAATAAAGAAAACTGTTTAACTTCAGAAAGAAAGTGCAGTGTTTCCCATACTTAGTTGGCGTTAAAGTCCTTGGTCCTTAGTCAGCTAACACCTTGCACATGCAGCATTTAGTGCACACACATACACACACACACATGAGCCGAGCCATGCTGGATGCCCTTTCTCCACTCCTGCCCTGTGCTCTGATCCACTCAGATCTGCCCTTAAACTTTGCTTCACATCTGGCCCCCACTCTTCCCTGGCCAGCCAATCCTCTAGCCCTGTGACATAGTTTGGTCAGTGGGCAAAGTGCTTTTGCCCCTGGAAAAGTCTATCTTGGAGATTCTCCCAGATACCAACCCTGCATCCCTCCCTCCCCCCACCCATTCTACTTCACAAAGGGTCATTTTCTCAGCTCTTTTCCAGATCATCTCTGTGTAGGTATGAGTGTTAACCATTCCAAAAGCATTGATCTTGAAATCTGGAAAAACCCCTGACTAAAGGATTCATATTTCACGTAGTTTCATTGCAAACACTATGTCAAGAGCTTGGGGGAAATTTTAGACTTAGAGAAGGACTTTCTAGTTCTCTACAAATCAAAATAAACAGTCCGCCAACTTGTTAGCCTGGCTTTGCAAAGTACTTCATATTTAGTTACGATGTGTTCACATACAAACCCACCAGCAGTTGAGAGGGTGTGTTTCTTTGGAATAATCAGGGGCCCCAGATCCAGAGGATGATGGGAGGTTCTTGTTACTCGGAGGAGTAACTAGTGGAGTCTTGCAGAAAGAGCCCAAGACTGCTGACTGCATAGGTGACCAGATAAAGCCCCCTTTTCCATCAATGCAGGTGTGCCAGAGGTGCCCAAATGCCACTGCTGGCGGGGCACGGACCCCACTTCCCACCTTGAGCTCATACAGAGCAAAGTCCTTCAAGCAGCAGTGCTGGGGAGCAACCAGCACCATCACCTCCAGCACACAGCAAAGACCAGCTGCAGCTGAGGGAAGGGTAGGAGCACAGACACAAGTTAATACCAGCTTTAGACGGGACAAAGGACAAAACCAAAAGGAAGCATCTTGTGGTGGTTAAGAGCACTAATTTTAGAGTCAGACTGTCTGACTCTACCTTCCTCATATATGAAATATTATCAATATCTGTTAATATTTACAAGATGCATAGAGTCAGGCACTATATATTTTCATCAATAAAGTACTTAGACAAAAAATAACCTATGTCAAAGTTGAGTTTTAAATTGTGTAGACTATGGGGATGATTTGTTTATTGCATGTTTAATACATGAAAAGAACTAATAGTTGTTGTCATTCAGTTATCCTAATATGGTGATTGAAAACAAAATTTGTTGAACTTTCCCATTTTACTATGAGCCCAATTTCACTGGTCCAATGTTGAAAGTGACCTGGTAGCATTAATATTGAGGGAATTCTGGAATGAAACTATAGAAGGATCCTGAAGGGTGATCTCTTTTTACCCCAGTGGGTGCCAACCCACACCCACTCTGAGGGCAGCATAAGCTCCTCCCCTCTGCCCACTAGAGAGAATGTGAAGAGAAAGTCTATGGCAATGAAGAAGCACAAAGACATCACCAATGCTTTGCAAGAATGGTCTCTCCTTGAATCTCTTTCCTGGTCCTCAGACTGTGAATGTAGTTACAGGATCTCATTTGGACAAAGTGGGGCTTCTGTTCAGATGTTAATTATGGGGCTGTAGACAATCCAATGCCTCTCACCTCGGCCATTGGATGGGTCACTCAGTGCTGTTTAAAATGAGATGGGGGCACAGTTTCAATGAGAAGAAAATCTATTCATTTATGGTTGAGTGACCTTCTGTTCACCAGTGTTATGGCCCCCTGTTGCCTGACTGGAGTTCAGATTCCTCTGAATATCTGGTTGATGCCTAGAGTGGAATTTAGAATCCCAGGGCATTGGGCTATATTCTGAGAGGGAGTCACATTTGAACACACTTAGAGCTGGGACCCAATTATGATCTGGTACAGACCATATGCAGACAGCAATCTCTGCTCAAGTGATCAGTCCCCCAGCCCCCAAAATTCCACTGCATTTTCTTCTGCTAGCTCACGTGCCCCACGATGTTGGTTCAGTGTGAACACAACAGCTTGAAAGAAAGAGCTGCAGGTGTGGAAAAGGCAAACCTAGTTCTGCACCTTGAATTAGTTACTTACAGCCTGTGTCACAACGGGCAACCCTTTTAACCCCCTTTAATCTTAGTTTCCTAAACTGTAATGTGCAGAGACTGGTATCTGTCTGCTGGGCATGGTTGCTATGGGGGGAAATCAAACATATAATGCTAATAATTAAAATGAAATTGATGCTTCTGATATATCAGGAACTATTTGAAAACTCCATCTGCTTTATGTAACAATCTTTACAACACCCTAGGAGATATCATTATGTCCATTTAACAGATAGAAAATCAGAGGCCCAAAGACGTTGAGTAACTTTCTCAGCTTGTACATGGATTCAAATCTCTAGTTTGAACCTAGATCCTGAGCTTTGGAACATTGATACATTGCCTAGCTCATAATGCAAAAGCCAGAAATTGTTAGTGCATAAAATGCATAAAATGTAAATACTGTCCTTACTTGTAATCCCAGTGCTCTATTAGGGTACCCACATAGAAGTGTTCTACATTTCTAAAAACACAAGTCCTAGTGAAATGACTTTTAAAGAAGTAATGCCCCCGGAGCCTCACATCTAATATTTTAACTGTTAATCTGGCTATAAAAGACACTGATCAGCTCTGAAACAGCACTATGAAAATAACAGATATTGTTTAAAATTAGGGGTCATAGTTTTCTAGATAGAGAATGTAGGCTTGGAGAACAATGTGACATGTCAAGATGTTATAACAAATACAACATCCTCATAAAGATATTCCCAAAATGGAATAAATTAGACAGCTGGAGAGAGAAAAGTGAAACTGTGACCCTCTCCCCTCCCCACTTCCTTCACACCTTCCTCCTCTAGTTTTACAAGTGCCTTTGGGAGGCTTGATGGATGGAGGAGGGTGAGAAGTGAGAAGTTCTACTTTTCGGTGGCCTGAAAGTTCAGCTCCCTTTTGATTTGTCTGAGACCACGAGGAGAGAACAGACTCCAAGCCTGAGTCTCCATGTAATTTAACAATGATGATGAATGTATTTATGTAAATATATAAGGACAAGAATCATTCTAATTGAATAGTACTATTATCTGCATTGATGGAGACAAGAGATTTAGAAAATGGAATTATTTAATATTAGTGGTAGAAAGAATCTTGGCAGTCACAGGATTCAGCCTTCAATAGAGAGGGAATTGATTTGTTCTAGGACACGTGGCCATTATACTTAGAGACAAAATCTTGGTCCACGGACACTCAGCTGCAAGAAGGTGAAGTTCTCAGAATTCATTGATTTGTCGATTCATTGATCCATGCATCTAACAAATACCTACTATGGCTCAGACACTATGTTGCTAATTGAGATTTCCAAAATGCATATTACAAATCCCCCATCCTCAAGGAACTCACTGTATGGAAGGGGAGCTGGGTGGGGTGGGGGGAGGCACAAAAATAAATAGCTGGTTCCTGATAAACAGATTTGAGCAGAAGTATGAGCCAAACCGTCCTGACCTCATGAGGTAGAAGCACTGATGGAAAAAAAGAGAAACTTGCAGACAAACTTATACTACAGTGCTCCCTTCCAAGCCCTGTGCAGAGATGAAATCATCATGGGTCCATCCCTGAGGGGCTCACAGGTTAGCAGGGAAGATAATACACCAGAGAGATAAACTTACTGCAAGGGGGAAAATGCCAAGTGGTACGAGACAGGTTCAACAGAAAGCTGAGGGTTCTGGGGAGGCAGAAATGTGCCCAGCTAGGGCTGGGAGGATCAGAAGGGCCTACCTGGAAGAGGCGACACTTGGTCTGGTTCTGAAACTTCTGAGCATACATAAAGTCCTGGGGTTCCAAGGCATGGGAAGATCCCACAGCAAACAGCAACACATTCAGTTTGCTTTTCTCCCCGACTTCTTGGTGCACGTGGCCTCATGAAGTCCCTAAACATAAACATATTCCTTTTAAAATCCATTTCAAAGTAGACTGGATTTTTCCAGCCCGATGGGGACTCAACATATCAAAAGAAACTTGCTGACACAGACTGGAGCACGGAGCTTGATCTATTCTAATAGACGATTTTAATGTTTCTCATTTTGCAGCCCGGCTAGCCTCCATCTATCATCCACTGTCACGTTTAAGTTTCCTAAATTACTGCTTTTTAACTTTTGTCACTTATTCAGCAAAGAGAAATATTCTAAAGCCTGACCTCCCCTCAGCCCACCTCTGTGATCGTATCTTAATGTTCATAGTGGGAGAGAAAAGAGAATGTGCTCCTCCCTTCATAATAAACCAAAGTTGTTGGTTTTTCTTTTTAGAGCAAGTCAGAACACAATGTTTTGCTAGTTTCAAATTCAAGCATTGATTTAATTCTGTTACCTCTCAATGATTTAGGGTGAAAAAGCGTATGAAACCGGTAGAAATTGTAAGACTCAAATGGATTGAGAGTTGTAATTATAGGAGAGAGGGTGAGTATGCGTGCATAAGAGTGCTCTCTTTAGCACATTTTTGGGTAAAGGATCAAAGGAAAACGTTTCCCTCTTCTTCAAAACGTAGGTGGGAAGGAGGCACATGTTTCTAGACCTAGGTGCCGAGAAGGAAGTAAGGGTATTGGTAGGTCTGCTTTAACGTGACAGCTGTTTATCTGACTACCCACTGATCACCTCTGAAGGTGTCCTGATGTTAAGAGTAATGTCCTGGCCCGATTTGTCCTTTTTAATTAAGTAGAAATGTTTTCAAGTGGGTAAAATTGAGAGCTAACTTCAAAATGTGAGATAAACACAGTTATTGTAGGATGACCATGTGTTCTGCTTTTCCCAAAGCTAGTTCCAGTTTACACCTGTTTTTCCCAGCCTTCCACCAAATTAGTATCCTTTTTAAAGTCTCAAAAGTGTCCTGAGTTGAGCAAATTATATGGTCACTTTATCGAGAAGGTGCTCGATAAAGCCCTCAGTACTTTTCAGAATGTAGTCCTTTAGTAATATCACTGAAAGCAACTCATCAGTTGGAATAGCTCACGATCAGTAAGGGATACTTGTCCAACAGTAAAAATATGCTAAGCTATCAACTCCTAATTTCTGTTCATTTCATCTCCATTAGAGGCACTGCAGGCTGTTTTTAAAAAGAAACGAGGGCTTCTGATCCCAGAGTAAGAGAACATCCACCCTATCTCCACTGCTGATTGCAATTAAAAACCCCAAATAGAGAAACTATGTGATGATTCCAGAAAGCAAGTTTCAGGAAAATTGGGGAAGGAAATTAAAACTCAAAGTATAACTGATAAGCTAGAGAGTTTTCTGGAGGTTTTCTTCTTCCTCCTGTATTTGGGCTGGTATTTGAGAGCATCCTAGATCCCAGAACAGCACAGTGTATGTGGACAGAGAAAGCTCAAAGAGAAACCATTTTTCTTGCTGTAGGATGGAAAGGGGGAGCGCGGAAGAAAGCAAAGGCAGGAAGAATCCCCTGTGTGGCTTCCGCCTCTTTCTCCTCTCCAGGCTCTGCCCCCAACACAAGCGTCACCAGGAACCTGCTCTCAGGCAGAGGCAGCAAGAGCAGCAGCCCTGCAGCCCCTGAACAACTGCGAGATGAAATCCTTCCAACCAGAGAAATTGAGAGAAAAAGCCTCTGTGTTCTGAAGGGAGTGAGGGTATCTCTGTTATTTCTCTTCTCTCCCTCTGCTTCGAGCCTTACGGGAATCTAGCTAGAGGAAGTATGTGGCAGCATGAGTCTAAAAACCAGGTTTTCTAGTCAAAAGACCAGGAAAAGGGACCCATAGGAGTCAATGAATGTAGGTGACATCGGAGAGAGGCACGGATGGGAAAAAGATCCACTACAGATGTGTACATGTTATCCTGGCCTCGCCACCGAGCGTCTGTCTGGAACTGACCCGACACAACACAGAAAACGCTTTGAAAACGGAACTACAGAGTAGAAACACTGCCCGGGACCCATACTGGTCCTCTGGGTGCCACGCACACACGGGGAGGCCCGAAAGGCAGCTGATCAGAGCCTTTGAAAGCTGAGCCGACTTCAGAACCGCAGCCCACAGAAGGCCCGTCAGGACTTGTGATCTGAGCCTAACAAAGTTCTTATCTGCTAAATAAAAAATGCCAACACTGTCCAGAGGATTTTAACAGGAACCAGATCCTCCTAGCCAAATATTCAAGATGGCCAAGAAAGCACTGGAATTTGCTGGACACGTAAAAAACCAGTACGATCTCGACAATTGAGGAACAAGATAATCTACAGACTCCAACCCCGAGACAACCCACGGAATCAGACAAAGGTGTTATTATAGACACGCCCCAGGAAACAGGGACGACCGACTGTTAAATGAGAGGATAGAAAGTCTCGTTGAGGAATAAATACTCTAAACAGAACTAAGTGGAAATTTTAAAAATAAAATAAAGCAAAAAAAAAAAAAGTCAGTGTTTATGATCAATAGCAGAATCATAATGAAGGAAAGAGCCTTTGGACTTGAAGATAAATAAAAATTATCCCATCTGAAAAGAAAAAATTTAAAAGCATAAACAGAACTATCTTAGAAGCCAGTAGGACAACATGAAAGATCTAATAACTGCAGCTTTTTGTTCCCGAGTTTGGTAGTGAAGGATTGAGAAAGGAATAATTACCTGAAACGCACAGTGTTTAGAGAGAAGAGGAGAGACCAAAGTCTAAAGGAGAAAATGGCCTCCCCAGCTAAGTTCCTCCCGTATTTATTTCCAAGGACACGTGCAAAGGGCCAGGGGCTGTTTGCTAATTTCTTTAACTTGCATACAGGTCAGCTGTTTTCAGCTGAACTTTGCACTCAGCAAATAAGCAGCTTCGGGCAGGTGTTTTCGCCTGACCCTTCATTCACCTGCTCACGTTCTTTCCATCCATCCTTTCTTCTAGGCCCAGCCCCCACGTGTTCCCCTTTTTGTATATTTAAAGTTAGAGATGGAGTGTGAGTAGGAGAAAGAGATTAAGCTTCAGCCAGTATCTCTTCTTAATGGTGTTGGATGGTCATCAATTGGCAAATCTGTCCCAAAAAAGTATAAGAAACAGAAAGTGACAAGACCAAGCACGACCAGTTGATAATAGATATTTTTGGGTGGTCACGGGAATGCACCTTGTTGTATGATGCAAATTGGTAACACGCACAGGAGGATTGGAGGGATGATAAACCACTTACTGTGGTATTAAACCAGTCTGTTCCGCTTCTCTGCCAGGAACGTGGAGGCAACCATGCCCCTCCAGTCCATGCCGAGTCATTGGTGGACAAAGGGGTCTCCGAGTCCCCCACCCCCCTCACCCCCGTGTTAGGAGCTTAAACACAGGTTGGTTTAAGACATGAGCCCAGTAAACTGTGGCTGTACTGCCCGAGAGAAATAAAAGGAGAAGGCGGCTGCAAAGCAGCCCTCGGGGTACCTGACTGCTATTACGGGCAACAATAGCCAAATACGCCAGAAAAGTGTTCCCGGGGTAGGAGGAGCCTCCAATTGTGGCATCATATAGCTGAGGCCTGTGTCTGCAGGTGTCTCAATTGACCCCACGTGATTCTGGGCGCCCTCATGGTGTTACATGTCTGTCGTGGGAGAACCCCCATCGGCAGCAGCTGCAGGGAGAGACGTTTCATTTGTGGGACCCAGCTCACGAGATAGGCCAACTTGTCTGGAAGGGAGCACTCAGGATCTGCAGAAGTTTGAACACAAACATATCCTCTTCCTCATGTTAACACACCAAAAGGGCCGTCCCAGGGTCCTGCGGAGTCCCATGGTCCCATGGCTGTACCCACACTGTCCGGGCTTGGGTTGGGATCTGGAAAGGAGGTGTCATGAGGAAGGACCCTGGTGGAGGGCGGCTGGAGGCTGGACAGAGTCAAAAAATTAAAAGTGTATAATGCGTTTGCTACTCTTTGTCGTGGAGGGGCAGGGTAACTCCCCTTTTTGTTTTTCCAAATGATTTTTTGAGGTTTGCTTGGTCCGCTCAACAACTGCCTGTCTCGTAGGGTTATGTGAGTGCCAGTGAAGTGGAGAATGTTCCAGTCCTATAAAGTAGTCTGAAAGGCAACTGCGGTGTAACAGGTCCATTATCAGTCTCTACGGCATGAGGAGGCCCTGGATAAGGATGGAGTTTAACAAGTGAGCCATAGCAGGGGAGACACGCTCACCCGGTGACGGAGTGGCATGGGTCATTCCCGAGTGTGAACAGTTACAGGTAGATATCGAAGGTGCCTGAAGGCAGGGAGATGAGGAACGTCCGTTTACCAGGGTGAGTTAGGAGTTAGGCCCCGAGGGTTAACCCCAGGTGGTAAAGGCACACCTTGAACAGCCCAACAAGCTAAGCAGCACGTGTTTTGTGACCAGCTTGTTTCTGGGTAATAGGAATCTTTAATAAGCGTTCAAGCGTTTTGCTGAAAGAACTGACAGACATTATGACATTTTTAAAGACATTAGTGGAATATACATGGTAGGAAACAATATGATCAATTGCTCAGACCTACATAACTTGCAAGGGCTGATTGCCAAAGTAAAGAATTATGTAAAGTTGCTTAGAAGCAGTTTTTAGGAATAGGCAGATATATAGTGTGTGGATCTAACCCAAGTAATTATTGTGTATGACAGCTTCCCTTAATAATCAAAGGGGGAAAGAGATCTAGAAGGGGAGAAAAGGTTTGGAGGGAGTGTGAGGTAGAAATAGCCATGTGAGGTGTTAATTGGCCTATAAGAGCATTTGGAGATGGAGGGGGGTGTTGAAGATAAATAAAATAACAGGTTTGTCTGGGACATTGATAGCGTGGAATTCCTGTAATGCCAGAGATGTTAGTGAACGAGGTAAAGATGGATCTGGATTACCCTTTCATGTATTAGTAAAATGATGTATTTGTTGGTTAGTAACTCCTAAAGTGGGACACAGCCAATTCACATGTCCTGAAAGTTGTTGTAATGAATGTAGTGTCAGGGTAGAAGGCAAGGAGATTGCTATTTATTGGGGTCACAGTGAGCGAGGAAAAATGTAGATAACCAAGATAGCCCCAGGGTTGGGTAAGTTGTACTTTGGGGCAATTATGCAGCCCATGGATGGCAGTGTATGTTTGTACACAGGCAAACAATGGTAGTAATTCTGCTGGAGTAGGAGCTGCTAATACATCATCCATATAGTGGTAGATGATAGCGGATGGGAACCGGCCCCGAGAAGGAGGTAGGGCTTGATGAACATATTGACAAATAGTGAGACTATTTAACATCCCTTGCAGAAGAGCTTCCCAGTGATACCTGTCGACTGCATGGGCATTATTATAAGTGGGAACAGAAAATGCAAATTTTTCCTGGTCTTGTTTCATTAGAGGAATTGCGAGAAAACAACCTTTTAAAATCAATTACAATCAAAAGCCAATTTATTGGAATTAATGATGGCTGGGGTTGTAGAGGCCCCATTGAGACTCTAATAGCATTAAGAGCTCTTAGGTGCTATATAGTAAATGCCACTTACTGTTCTTCTTAGGTATGACGAATACAAGAGTGTATTTGTCACTTAGGGAAGGTTCTATGTGTCCCACTTTAAGTTGGTCCTGGACAAGCAATTTTAAATGTTTTAATTTATCCTGCTTTATGGGCCACTGCTCTAGCCAGATGGGCAAATTAGTCGTCCATTGTAAAGGTGTGGGTTGTATTGGATGTACCTGAGCAGTGGCCCCTAATGAAAAGGCTGGGTAGTTGCAAGATTCTATTGTTCTAGCAAATCTCGTCCCCTTAAAGATTGGCTGTCTCGTAAGCAATGTTGAAAAGCGGGGGGTTTACCAAGGGAGAAATAGAGATCCCCTTTGAGAGGATGAGAAGGAAGAAAAGGAGGTAGCTGCTTCTCCCACTGAGCTGTAGAAGGCGATGGTGGAGAGAATAGCTCAGGATTTGGGAATTTTATGGCAGGGGACGCCGGCTCCTCCAGCAGAGGAGGAGGAGCGGGTTCCAACGGATTAGAATCCGCAGCAGTATGCAAAGGAGTCAGTGCTGTTCGCACCAGGCTCCGTGTAGTTAACACGGCAAGGGGCACCAGAACCGCCTGCCTGGATTCTTCTTAAAAGTCTTCCCCATTTGTTCCCAGAGCTCTAAATCTAGCGTGCCCTCAACTGGGAACCTGGGGCAATCCTGTCTTACTGCGCATTAGAGTTGTTGTAAAGCTTTTGGTTCGACAGAACACTACACAGCCTTTAAGAGTTGTTGCAAAGCGTGCAGGTAAGTTTCCCACCCCATGTTAGAAATCCCCTTCTGAAACCACACCCATCAGTCCCTTTCCCAAAGCAGTGGGGGGACTGTCCCTTACGGGGATGACTCCGCTTGTAGTTGGGACGACAAAAATGTTCACTGGACACGCGGATTCCTGAATCACATCAGGGTCACCAACTAGTTGTGGCTGCTCTTTGCTCCTGAGCTTGGTAGTGAAAGAATAAGAAAGAGAATTACCCGAAACATACAGCGTTTAGAGAGAAGGAGAGAGACCAAAATCCGAAGAAGAAAATGGCCTCCTCAGTTTAGTTCCTCCCGTATTTATTTCCAAGGACACGTGCAAAGGGCCAGGGCAGTTTGCTAATTTCTTTAACAACTTCCATACAGGTCAGCTGTTTTCAGCTCACCTTTGCACACAGCAAACAACCAGCTTCAGGTAGGAGTTTTCACCTGACCCTTCATTCCCCTGCTCACGTTCTTTCCATCCATCCATCCTTTCCTTCCATACAGGTCAGCTGTTTTCAGCTGAACTTTGCACACAGCAAACAAGCAACTTTGGGCAGTGTTTTCTCCTGACCCTTCTTTCACCGCCTCACGTTCTTTCCATACATCCATACATCCATCCATCCTTTCTTCTACTCCCAGCCCGAAAAAGAACATTGGTATCACTGAAGCTCCAGGAGGGGAGGAGAAAGAAATTGGTGCAGAAAAAAATTGTTTGAGAATATAACGGCTAAAAAGCATCCCAAATAGGTGAAAGACATACATTTAGAACATCAAAAATTTAAGTGATCCCCCAAACAGAATAAACTCAAAGTAAGCAAGGTTCCCCTCAAATCATAATCAAACTACTGAAAACCACAAAGAAAAAATTTGAAGGCAGAAACAAAAATGACACATTACATGCAAATGACTTCCAGATATCTCATCACAAAGCATGAAGACCAGAAGAGAGCAAAAATATTTTTTAAGTGCTGAAAAAAAAAGGAAGTGTCAACCTAAAATTCTATATCCATCAAAAATATCATTTAGGAATATTCTCATACAAAGCAACAAAACCATATATGTGTGTACACTTGACAACAAAATTCAAAATACAAAAAGCAAAAAGTGATGGAACTGACTAATCCAAAATTTTATTTGTAGACTTCAACACTCGTCTCTTAGTAAATATTAAAAGAAGTAGACATAAACACAATAAGAACATAGAACACTATCAGTCAATTTGACCTAAGTTACATTTATAGAACAGGTCACAAACAAGAGTGTAATACACATTTTTTTCAAGTTTACATGGAACATTCACCAAGATATACCATATTCTGGGTCATAAAAACTTGAAAAATTTAAAATACTTGGAATAATACAGAATATATATTCTGACTATAATATAATTAAACTAGACATCAATAGGAGAAAGATATTGAGAATTGCCCCAATATTTAGAAATGAAACAATGTTGTTGTAAGATTTCCACGGGTCAAATAGAAAGTCTTGAGGGAAATAGGAAACAATTTTGAACAAAATGGAAGCATGGCATATCAAAATTTGTAAAATGTAGTAAAAAAGCAGTTCTTGAGTGAAATTTAAAGCATTAAATGCTTATATTAGAAGAAAAGACTGGTCTCAAATCAATACTCTAAGCTTCAACCTTAAGAAACTAAAAAACTGGGCTGGGCACAGTGCCTTACACCTGTAATCCTAGCACTTTGGGAGGCTGAGGCAGGAGGATCCCTTGAGCCCAGGAGTTTGAGGCTGCAGTGAGCTATGATGATGCCACTACACTCCAGCCAGATCAACAGAGTGAGACTTTGTCTAAAAAAAAAAAAGAAAAGAAAAGAAACTAAAATACAAAATACTGGGGATAAAAAGAACAAATGAAACCCCAGCAACCAGAAGAAAGGAAAAATGAAGAAAGAAAACAATAAAGAGCAGAAGTCAATGAAATTGAAGACAGAAAAAAAAAAATAAAGAAAATGAATAAAAGCATTTTTCAACACAGAAAAGGTCAATGAAATTGATAAATCTCTGTCAAGGCTGACACATGAAAAAGTGAGAGAAGGAACAAATTATCAGGTAAAAGAAGGCATATCACTACTTACCCTGCAGTTATTGAAAGAATTATAAAAATACTACGATGTGTTCAACTTTATGAGCCACTAGAAACCATAATAATATATTCCTATAGACCTATCAGAATGGCTAAATTTAAAAAAAAAAAAAGGAACAATATCAAATTTTGGTGAGGATGTTGAGAAATGAGATAGCTCATTCATTGATGATGAGAATATAAAATGATACAGCCAATCTGGAAAATTCTTTGACTATTTATTTTAAAATTAAATATGTCACTGCCATACAACCCAACCGTGGCACTCAGGACATTTTAGTGAGATGACAACTTATGTTCACAGGTGACCTGCACAGGACTGTTCGTAACCGCATTATCCACAGTAGCCACAAACTGGAAATGGCCTAGATGCTCTTCCGTGAGTGAATATTTAAATGGCAGTACACTCATTTGATGAGTGGTACTCAACAATTAAAAGGAACAAGCTATTGCTACACACAACTTGGATGTATCCCCAGAAAATTATGCTGAGTTAAAAACATCCACTACCAACAGATCATATACCATATGATTTCATTTATATAACATTCTAAAAATGACAAAATTATAGAAATGGAGAAAACATCAGTGGTTTTCAGGGGTTCAGGATGGTGGAGGTAGAGATAACGGGGGTATTATGATTTTTCTTGATTTAAAATAAATGGTTCTTACACACACACACACACACACACACACACACACTTACACAGTGTTTAGCTTTATTGTTAACATACTTTTTAAAAATGATTTAAAGCTATATCTTGCTTCTGGGACTTCCCCCCCAAAATTATGCTCCTAAGTCAAACCCATACGGATTTGTTTAGCATTCATTTTCATTGCCTCATGGTATTCCATTGTATGATTACACCACAATTAATTTACCTATTTTCTTCTTCTGGAATTTAAGCTCTTTCCAGGTTTGTTTTCTTGTGTATTTGTTTTCACATTAGATAACGCTGCTCTGGGCATTCTTGTTCTCGTACATGTTTCCAGGAGGACATGTGATCAAATTTCCCTGGAGTAAAATTGCTAAGTTGTGAAGTATACACAAATATTAAGCTTACATTAAAACATCAAGTGATCGTCGCCTGGGTCTCCCAAAGCACTGGAATTACAGGCGTAAGCCACCACATCCAGCTTACATTGGGACCTTTTGTGCATTTGCCTATGATTTAAATTTTTTCATTTAAGGAACACATTAAAATTATAATTTTTTACCTTATTTTTTACTAAGTTAGAGTAAGGCTGCTCAAATCTAGAAGCAACTTACACAGGGGACTTGGAAATTTCAGACCCCATGTGGGTATACTGAGAACTAAAGGGATCAATATTTCATTCCACTAATGATCCAAGGAAGTTGGAGAGGTCTGGATAAAGAATAACTTGGATAACAATGCCTGGGAGAACTGGAGGACCATCTGCAGGGACAATTAACTCCCTACATGAGAGTGACAACTTTCGTACACACACAGGAGATTTCAGATGTTGCTGGGCATGTGGAGAATACAAACTCCTTCTAAGGAGGCCACATCTTTGACCTGCTTCCTGCAAAAGTCTTGGGCCCTTAGCATCATCAAGCAAGTGTATCACCCCTGGATTTCCCAACCCTGGAATTCTGTTTCCCAAGGAAATACAACTGTATTTCTCAAATCTATTGCTAGTTGGTTCTTTGTTGTATATAACCAAGCATGTGCTAATTGATGTATAGGTCAATATTTCTTGAGTACATACTAATGTCCTAGACATCTTAAATTATATCCATAAATAGAGAAAAGGAACCTACCTCCAATCACTGTTGCCAAAAAGTAAGATGTAGGAAGAAAAGATAATGATAACATTGTAATAATATCCATAAGAATTGAAAGCCTTCAAACTGTCAGATTCTTTAATACCAGTCAGGAATTGGGGCCATGCATGTAGCATAGACAAATAACTTGATGTTCAGTTGAGTTCTGTCTTGCCAAGATCACCCAATAATTTCGTGGTGGAACTGGTTTTTGGAACACATCTGTCAGGTTTCAAACCCCACATTCTTCATCCTGAGACTTTTCCATCCACTTCTACCACTTGCTTTTGCAATGACACAATGCATAACACGATGAAGAAAATTATTCTGAGAGGATGAAATGAAATACTTGAGATTATGTCCAGGAGAATTTAAGTACAAAAGAAAAATTTTCATACTGATAATTTGAGACAAAAGTTTGGTAAGAACTGTGCACTAACCACAAACGGTGCTCTGGTATAAGGCAACTGTACCCTTAGGTGAGTGTTTAGGCATTCTAGTTTGCCTAGACTAGTCTTGGTTTATTCCTATTGTCCCATCCAGTTAGTGACTCTATTTGTTAACTCTCAAAAGTGCCCCAGTCTGGCCATGCAGAATTTTCCTTTATACAGGAAACACCAGGATGATATTTTGTCTGAACGTCCAAGTATGAGAAAGCCATGGTTTGCACTGAGAATGCATCTGTTATGGACTAATGTTTCTGCTCAGTTGTCATCATTGTCTTCAAAACGTTTCTTTGGTGTCTGTCATAAAGATAAAGTGTCACCACAGATGTTTGCATGTTCCTCTCTTTTTCTGCAGCTGAATTTGTCAAGGAGAAAACAGGATGGTGGGGACTTTTCTTCAGCTGGAAATCATTCTGAAGTTGCAAGCAACTCCTTTAAGAATTAATTTAACACTGATCACAAGCAAAGGATTCCCATTTTGCAATCAGCTTTCCAGACGCTTGAAGAGATGACATTTAGAGAGTTGGAGATTTCTCAGCATTGCAGCATTTAGAGGTGCAGTCAACATGCCGTTGTCTTTGCTTCTATGGGGAACATAGAAAATTAAAATATATAGAAAGTTCTCAGCCTATGTTTTACTCTCACCTGAAGCAGTAGGATGTAATAGTTGTTTTTAATTGGATGTGAGATTAGAGATAGGGAGACTTAGAGCTCCTCAGGAGCGATCTCTGTAGTCAAAGTGCCTGGCTTTGAATTTCAATCCTCCAACTAACTGATCATGTGATCTCATTCAAGTTATTTAACTTACCTGTGAAATAGAAATGTTACTAAGACACAAAGACCGTAGTGAAAATTCTATCATAGAATGTATGCAAGGTGGCTGGGACGGTATCCTAGCTTATAGTAAAAATTTGATCTTACGTCGTTAACCTAAACATAGTTGGAGACAGTGACATGGAAGTCTGGATTCTAAGGATACAGGTCAAACACTGGGGGAAATGAGCATAAATGTTTCCCTCTATTTCTACCCTTGTATCGAATTATTCAGAAATTCGCATCTCTAAAACATTAAAATGTACCTTTCAATCTCATCCATTTTTTTTTTTTGCTATCATCTCTGTCACCAGCCTCGATTGAGCCACCAGCAACTCTACCCAGCAGCTTCCTTCTTAGTCACCCTGCATCACCCCTCCTCCTCTCCCCCAATCTGTATGAACCGAGTGGCTGAGGGGCTTTTGGAAAAGGAAACATGATCGTGATACTTTGCAGCATCACTGCACCTCCAGCCTGCTTCTGTTCCGGTTTGCCTTGTACTCACTGTGCACGCTGTAGACTAGACTCCCCTTTCCTTAGTCAGATCAAGCCCTCCCCCACTGAAGGGCCAGGCACATAGTCCCTTTACTATCACTCTGGTCTTCTGTTTATATCTCACTTAGTATTCAAGTCTCAGTTCAAATGGGATGTCTGTCTCCCAGGGACCTTCGTATTATCACTCAGAAGCAGGCAGTTATCCTGTTATGTGGTCTTAAAAACTGCATTTCCTATACACCTAGACCTTGCTTAATAACTTTAATTAGTTACTGAAACCCTGCCACTAAATGGAAAAATATGAAATAAAATAAGCATTGATTTTAATAGAGAAAAAATTATTTTGTGCCCAATCAATATATCCAAATAATTTGTATGGCTGGGAATGATATATAGGAACTGAATGATAAGAAAGGAAGGAACAAGCAATGGCTTGAAAGCAAATAAATAGTCTGCATGTGGAACGTAATTGAATGAAGATTTTACTGGTCAGGGGAGAAAGAAGAGTTGACTGTGGGTAGTTGCTGGAAAAGCAGTGAGAGGGAAGAGAGATTCTTTGGAAGTAGAATTTTTTCTCCTGTACAAATGTTCCAACACTTTGGGGGAACTCGTAGCTATGTTTCACTCAAACTGCACTTATAAATAAAGTTGTAGCACAGAAAAAAACCTTTAAAGCAAAATAAATGCTAATCACAAAAGTGCTTTAGAATAAACAAAAATAACACTTACGTAAAAAGAACATATGAGTGTCAGTTGCTATATCTTCATCCTTCTCACTCGGCATATGCAAAATATTTGGGGTTCATCTAAACATTGAATATAATTCAAATTTGTTACACATGACATTCTCTTACCAGAAACTCTCATGGGGAGAAGATTGACTGTAATGTCCAAATATAACTTCTTATAGTATGTGCTTTGTGTATGAAAAATTATATTGAAAGAAAGGTTCACTGAGCTGAAAGTGGTATACCTTTCCAAAATAGCTTATATCTTTATAAATTTTAATTATATACATAATGCATGTGTGTATAATTGTAAAAGTTGCGACTTCTAACTTTAACACGTCCTTAACAAAGATATCATTCATAAGGTGAGTCTATAATTACACATTTTGTTGCATAAATATTTGTTTAATATTCTGCCTCTACCACCAGAGACTAAATTCTATGAAGGGAGTTTACTATTGTATACCTGGCACCTGGCACAGTTCAATAAACAATGTCTTAGGATGGAGTCCCATGGTACGGAGATCAGAGCCATGAAAAAGCAAAGTTGAATCGAGAGTGAGAAATAAGCAAGTTGGAAGAGGGTAGAAAAAGGAAGGATCTCAAACCATTATCATAATAGAAAGGGGGGGAAATTTATGTGCTAGACACACACATTATTTGCATGCATTATTTTACATGTGAACTGGCAGAGAGTTGATTGCTTCTGCACCTAAACCCCCAAAATAGAAAAGATGTGATCAGGTCTCTGTATAATGTCCCTTTTTCTCTCTGTGTTCCAATAGTAATATAATGTCTGATATGATGGCCACCACAAGAAGTGAAATGACTCAATAAATGGCTTGGATATTTCAAGGGGTAATTTATTCCTCAAAATATAAATAAACAATATAAGTTGTTACATGTACAGTTAACCCAGTGTGTGATGCTCCAACCACGTATGTGCCGAATAATTTGTGAGTTTCTCAACACCTTTTCTCCTGGTTTCAGCACGTTGGGGTTGTACAGCTCCCTTTGGGTGTTCAGGCTTGGCCTTGGAAAGCAACAAGTTCAATAAGGTTCAACAAGTATCCTCTGTGCATGCCAAGACAATTTTAGCATGAGACAGTGCTGTAGAAAAACCACAGCCTGGTGTCTCTTCTTACTGGGTGAAACAAAATGTGCAGAAACTTTGAAAATGACCTTCATAATGAAGCTATAGGTTGGACTGGTAGCAAAGTTTTATTCAAGTACCTTTCAGATTCATAGCTGTTTTCAATCTAGTTAAATCACTCCCTGCCCCACCTCGACCCTCACCAAAAGGAAAAGAAACAAGCTTGACCTGTCTTGAGCCAAAGTCACACTGTTCTGGCTGTTAAGAATATGATTAGCTTCTGAAAGTGACTGATGCCCTGGGTTTTCAATCATGTTAGAATTCTGGAATAATGGAATTTCTTATGAGGTCCATGAAAAGGTCTTATAGACTTTCAACAGCAACTTCCTCCTCCTTCCTTGGAACCAAATTTACTTCTGCCAATCAACTTCTGTTTACTGTTACATGGACATATAGGTTTTGTGTCAAAAGACCTGAAAAGTGTTGGTGCATTCGGTAACTCTCCTGGGCTCAAACGCCAATTGATCTTTCTTTGATAGAAGTTTATTAGTCACTCCAGCATTAAAAATTCAGACAAATACCATTTTCAATTAGAATGGGGAGCAGTCTAGACCGAAAGTAAAAGTAAGATTTTTATTATCCATATGGAAACCTAGGTTTGAATTCTGGATCTACCACTGATAAGTTGGGTGAATGTGATCCTTGTTTCACCACAATGTGCTCTAATTTCTTCATCTGTAAGACGAGGGTTATGGTAACATGTACTGTGGCAGAGAGCTGGCATGCTGGGATTAGTAGTAATATGGAAGTACCAATGTTATGCTTGTTATCATTGTTACAATTGTTGAGTTCTTAAAATGAAACATAAAACTTGAAAAACATTTTTCAAAGAAGAAAAACTGCTTTGGATGAATATTCCAGCCTTTCATGGAAGGAGTGGAGATGTAGTGAGTTAATCTCCTTTAAATTTAGAAGCATTTTTGTTTTTAGAGCTTGAGAAACATTGCCATAAGGTTCCCAAATTATATGTGTAATGAAATTAAATGCTACACTTATAATTTAAGCACACTTTCTGGAATAGGCCTTTATCAAATGAAGCTCCATCTTTTGGTTTGCATTTTGGTTGAGTTTATTACCCTGTAAACACCTATAAACATATGGATCAGATTAATGTTTTAAAGAATATATGCTCTAGTTTTTCTTCTGTTATGACTGAGAACTCTTCTGCTATACTGACCCTCCCACAAATAATAACCATAAAATCTGGGACAAAATAATGGTGAATGTGGAAACGGTGAATATAAAATACTATTTTTATCTTAATTTCTTAACAGTACCTATTTCAACATTTAATGTATTTTTTCAGATAATAGATGCTTAATCATTTGAGGTTGAGTGAACAAAGCTGGGGGAGGGTGAAGGGAAAGTTGTATCAAAGAGAAAAATACTTGATGCTGGCCTCTTTGATTCTGAAGGCCAGCACATCAGTAGAACTCAAACATGGTGATTTCGTGATAAGCCAAAGGGTCATTTTAAAACAGTGTCTTGAATGTCTACTAAATTCAAGAGACTTTGAAGGTGTTAAATATATAGTGATATTGAGCAGGACCCTGAAATAAAAACAGATGGCATATACAAAAAGGGTGATTAATGAGAGTTTAATGAATGAACTCCTTACAATGTGTGGAAAATTAACAGGGGATGCAGAAGTATCCCAAAGCCAGCAACAAGGGGAATGCCATTATCATCCCTGGATCCCTCCCCCAGAGACAAGTGAAGAAAATCACTGCCAAAGCCTGACGAGAGCTACAGCTGCACAATAAACCTGTCTGGTGGAAGCTATGGCTTTGGGTAGAAGAACTCAGCTATACTAATAAGCACAAGACTGTAGTAAACGTAACTTAGCCGGGCACAGTGGCTCATGCTTGTAATTCTAACACTTTGGGAGGCCAAGGCAGGAGGATCACTTGAGGCCAGGAGTTCGAGTCCAGTCTGAGCAAGAACAAGACCCCATCTCTACAAAAAACAGAAAAATTGTCTGGATGTGCTGGTGCACACCTGTAGTCCCAGCTACTTGGGAGGCTGAGGCAGGAGGATCGCTTGAGCCTAGGAGTTTGAGATTGCAGTGAGCTATAATGACACCACTGCGCTCTAGTCTGGGGAACAGAGAGCGACTGTGTCTCAAAACAAACACACAAACAAAAATTACTAAACCATAGTCTAGCAGGAAGGAAACCTGGGAATAAACACTGTGACATCTCTCTCCTCTCCCTGTCTGTTCTTCTACCAGTTCCTCCCATGGGCTCAACTGAGCTAGGGGCTAGAAAGCAAGAAAGCCCAACTGTTGCAGGTTCTTAGCGCTTGGTCCACTTAGCACAAAGTGGAGATGGTGAGAGGGTGGACTTCACAACCAATGGAGGATAACCAGCACAGAGCTGATAAAGTCCTTATCCTTTGGTGACTGTAGCTTGGTTATTAAATAACAGGGCAATAATAGGCCTGGTCTTTATCAGCATCCACTCAAATCACCCCACAAAGAGGGATCTCTCTTGGGTGATTCTAAACAACCAAAACTGATTCCCTAACCATAAACATTTCAATGCACAATCAAGCAGGGTTTGACCTTAACATCTACTGCAACCTCAATACACTTCATCGCCAAGGAAATAGGCTGGAAAAAATGAAAATTGCTTGGCTAGGGCGATATAGCTAGTTATTGTGAGAACCAGGATGGGAACCAGATTTTCTGAATCTAATTTAGCCAGCATTTCTTCCACTACAACTTTAAACGTAAAATGTAGGCATTTTATTCTGCCTGCCAGGCAAAAAGTTCCCTTGAAAGCCCAGTTTGGGGGCGATTTGCCACTTCTAGTATGCTTCCTCAAGTATAATACTAATGAGAGCCACAACAAGTATCTGCTTCCCAAGCAAAGAGCACACATGCCACTTTCAATCTCGGGTGGTGTCTCAAAATCACTAACATACTCTTAACAGCAACTATGCAATGAGTGCTTTTAAAATACCAGACACTGCAAAGTACCTTTAAAAAGCAAGGATGAGTTCACTGAATTCATACAAAGGGCACGTGAGGTGGATAATAGTATCCCCATTTTACAGATGAGAAAGTGGAAGCACCAAGAGATGAATCAACCTGCCATGTGTCATGTTATTAAGACAAGGGCACAGCCAGAAGTTGAAGCTCTGTAATCAAAATCCTATGCTGTTAACCATTCTATCACCTTGAGGGTAAGTGAACTGAAGCCTTGCCTGACCTTGCTGGCTGGTGATATATTAGCAGCGGGCTGATGGAGTGGGAGCCAATTCATAATTTATCTCAGAAAAGAAAAAAAAAGGCTTTCTCTATTGTGCCCCTGACAACTGAACCCTTTAGCAGCATCAGGGGGGAATTACGTTGGAAGAAAAATGACATGTCTGTGAATACTACATTATCTTTGGGTCCACTAAATTGATTTTTATTTTCAGAGATAAAATATTTCCAGGAGTGCTGTCTGCATTGGCAGAATGCCAGGGCCCGTTGAACTTTTCCTTCAACTCTTTTGGGTTAGTCCAAGCCTCCTAGTTTCAGAACCTCCTTAGGAAAGCCTGTTGGTATGCAAAGAGCATAGGAGTCTTTACTTCTGTTAGAACTCATGCTTGGAATTAAAGAATGTGACTCCTCCTACACTTCTTATCAAAGATGCCCCAGCACAGGAGACATAAAGCAACAGAAAGAGGGAGCTTTGCTTTCATCAAGACCAAGCAGGGACTCAAACCTCCTCTCGGAGCATTTTTGACTGGTTGATTCCAGTGTCTTCTCTTTTCTCTGCACCTCTGCAATCAATATTTGTAAATAAAATAAGTGTGGAAATAATAGCCAACATTTATTGAAACTTTCATGTGCCAAGTACTGTCCTATATGACTTGCATGTCTTATCTCATTTCATCTTTGCAACAAACTGATGAGTCTGGTGCAATTATTAACCACTTTTTTCCAGATAAGAAAACTAGAAATTGAGAAAGGCTTAATCATAAAACCAAGCAGCTCAGTGCTAAAACTGAGATTCAAATTTAGACCTAGTTTGACTCCAAAAGTTGTTTACAACCTTGATTGCATAGTCGAATCACCTGTAGAACACTTAAAATATGCCAATACCCAAACCCCTCACTAAAAAACCCAATACAATTAATCTGGGGTGAGCACTTGACATCATTTTCCAAAACTCCCCAAGTGATTCCGATGTGTAGCCAGGGAAACCACAGCACTAAGCCTTGTGGATACATTGTATCTGCAAACAAGGCTGCCTGAAACAGTGAAGTAGCCTAATAATGGTGTTTATCTTAGTAATACTCTATACATCACACACCCTCTCATAAGAATAGGTCCAAATTCACCGAAAGATGAGTCTTGCCAAATTCTATTTAGCAGCTGAGATCTAAGGTTTACTTCTAGACTTAAACTTATGCAGAAAGTGTTAATATTGCATGTTGGTTGCTCTATAATATTTCCAGACCATCCAGTTGTCCTCTAGGCAATATTCAGAGAGATTGACTCAAGCAGCCAAGAGAGAGATTTTCTGTCACTGATGAAATATAACACACCACCCCCACCTCGTCACCACTGGAACAAGCAGAGACCACTAGAGTCCTAACCATTAGTTCTACAAAATAACTAATCCGACATTTAACATGACTCATCAAAGCAACAGAGCTATTTTCATACAAATCATTCTGATAGAAAAGGTGTCCACTTCTGCAGGGCAACAGACACCATGACTGCTAGATTATTCCACGACCCAGCTTTAATCAGTTGAGTGGGAAAGGTCTACTTTAGTACCAAAGGTCAGTTGAGGAAAAGTGATCATTCTATAGATTGTTACGGATGATCTCTTGTTGAAAGAGACAGTTCGTTGCCGATTTTTACAATCTGCATGGCTTTCGAGGAATTTTAATTCATGGAGAACATGTCCTGATGAAAGCAGATTTAAATCTAAATAAAATATATTTAAACATCAAGAGAAGTGGTCCAATTATTCATTCATTGGACATCCCATGGTCTCAGAAAGTCAGAATAGAAAAATGACTTGCTTTCAAAGTTTCAATATTTACCAATATGTATTGATAGGAAAATGAATACTATGAGAAAACAACAAAATTACCTAACTAGTACTTCTGCCATTAAAATAACTGTAATATTTCATAAATGAAAAAATATATTGATTTATAAATTATAAAACAATAATATATACAATGTCAGTCAACTGACAAAAGAGAAAGACTATCATCAATAATTTTGAAACCTTTCCTGTGTAGCCTGCCTTGAATGCACCCTTTGACATTGAGCCTGAATTTTGTGATTATTGCATCTTAGCTTTTCTTGAAAATTTTACCAGGTACTGCTCATGCAATATATAGCTTACTTTTCAAGTTTGGGAGCCTTACATAAATGAAATCATACTGTACATGTTCTTTTAATATTTGTTTTATTTTACTTTCTGCTCAAGGTATTTTGTGAGATTTATTTATGATTTGCATATTGTTTATTTTCACTTTTACATGATAGTCCATTACATGACTATGTCACAATTTATTCATCCATTTGCCTATTGTTAGATTTATTGGATATTTCCAATTTTGTTTTGTTTTTTTAAACATCCTTCTGGAAACAACAGTGCTAACAATGTTTAAGAGGGCAGCAGTCCCCAACCTTTTTGGCCCCAGGCCAAAGGAAGACAATTGTTCCATGAACCAGGTGGGGGTTCATGGAAGACAATTGTTCCATGAACCAGGTGGGGGATGGTTTCAGGATGATTTAAGCACATTACATTTATTGTGTACTTTATTTCTATTATTATTACATTGTAATATATAATGAAATAATTACACAACTCACCATAGGTTGGGGGCCCCTGCTTTAGGATATATCCTTAGAAGTGCAATTGCTGGACTCTAGGGAACATGAGTGACACATGGTAGAGCGTGTGTATGTGAGATCATTGTGTAAGACGATCATGAGATCACCATCAGTGAGATACACTGATCAAGGATTGATCCATTGATCGAGGATTGATCCATTGCTTTCCCTCACTTCTTTATCCAGAGCATCAGCAAAGCCTCTCAGCCATGCCTTTGAACTATAGTCTAAACCCACTTGGTCGATCAACGTTCAAGAGAAAAGCAGAACCAGCAGGAAATATAGAGACAGAGATTTATTGCAAGGAATTGGCTTATGCAATTGTAGGAGGCAGCTAGGCAAGTCCCAAATCCGCAGGGCAGAACTAAATAATTCCTAATTCATTCTAAAGTTGTTGCAAATGTTTATGCTCTCAACCCGCAGGTGTGGTGTATGCAAGTGCCCGTTCTCCATTTCCACATATTTTCATACTTTGTAATTTGGTAAAACTGGTAATCATAAATATTTTATTGTAGCCTTAATTTACATTTTTCTGATTACCCGTGAAGATGAGCATCTTTTCTTATTTTATTGGGCATTTGTCCTTTGTCTTCTCTGGAGGCTGATTTATGGATTTTGTCAATTTTGTTATTTGTTGTTTGGTATTTTTTATTAAATCTAGGGAAATTTTTCAGGCATATTATTACCAACATTTTGTCAGTTATATGTACTGCTGATAACTTCAATTCTTTGTAGTTTGCTTTCAGTTTTGTGTGTCAGATTTGCATCTGATGAACAAAGGTTCTAATTTGGGGCATAGTCAAATTTATCAATCTTTTCCTCTATGGCTATGGTTTTATGCCTTGACTAAATTCTATTTTACCTGGGTGTCATAAACAAGTTCTTTATTTTTCACTCTTACGGTTTTAAAATGTAGTCTTTCACATTTAAACACTCAATTTTCCTGACAATATTGAAAGATGCTCTCTCTCTCTCTCTCTCTCTCTCTCTCTCTGTCTCTCTCTCTCTCTCTCTCTCTCTCTCTCATAGTCTGTAGGGCTGACTCCCAGGATTGTGGGAGTGTATGATTTGGGAGGGGTTTCTCCCCTGGTCTGCAGGCCAGAAAAAGGTTAATATGGAGGACGGATGTCTCATCTACAAGAAGGGGATGAGGAGTGTACAAAGTGCAGGAGGGTGGAAGAAAAAATTGGGGCCATTTCTAATTAAGCAAACAATATTTCAAAGCCCCTTATGAGAAAAGAAAAGCGTGGAGTATTTGGGGAACATAAAGAAAGCACCATGAGTGACACATGTATGGGAAGGAGAAGGGACCACACAAAAAGGGCGTGACAATCCTACGTCTAAACATAGGTCTATAATCCCCAAATGTTCCTTCCCATACAGTACTATCCTAATTTCACAGACAGGGCATTTGACGCTCAGAATTGTTAAGCATCTGTTCTGCGTTCCAACAGCTAGCAGTCGACCAAAACCTGAGATTTGAATATATTCATCCTCTTTCCAAACGCCCATTCCCTTTTTATCTATCTGCACCATGCCATCCCCCAGGCTGAGGAATTTGGACTTGAGCTGGGAGCTCTTTGATAGTTATTGAGCCAAAAAGGAACCCGATGGATGGTTTTTATATTTATTCTTTTGTTTGTTCAATTTTTTTTTGTTTTTAAGCAAAATTGACCTGGCAATGGTGGGCAGGAGTCTTCCAGCTTTGTACATCCTTCTGCGAAATGATTTCTCACGCCTGAAATCACCTCCATCATGGCCCTCAACTCACTCACCTTCCCTGGTAAGTCCACCCTGATGACTTGAAAAGGTGTAAAGGTGCTCTCCTCTCCAATCAGAACTGACAGGTGAATGTCCCCAATCCCTCAGCAGTTGTTGTTTCTGGCAGACAGAAACAAAAATAATACATTGACAAACCAGTCACTGAAATTCACCTAATTAAGTTACTTGAAAGGTTGTGAGGAATCTTAGGAAACAAGTCAGAGGGACCCAAAGACTCAGGATTCAAATGTTTTTAGTCATTTATTATATAAGCTATCTTGGGATCAGGTAACCATCCTCGTTTGCCCTCCTATATCTGCAGATGAGGGTTTTTAAAATGCATTGGTGATCATTTTTTATAATAAAATTAGTGTCATCAACAAATGAAATGTAAATATATGAGACTTTGAAAAGAAACCAAAAAAAAAAAATGTCTTTCTCTTGCCAAATACAAGTTCTGTTGATAGTTCAATGAATTTCCTTTTGTTAATTTTCTGAGGATGATAATCCTCCATTATATATAATTTTAAATTTTAGTTTTTGTTTCACTCAATATTATATAATAAATATTAAATTTAAATATATAATAAATATAATCATGTGATATTGTATACTTTTTGTAAACATTTCAAATCACTGCATGATGTACCACCAACTTGGTGAACAACACTACACAGAAACCTTTTCCTGAAGTTGGAAATCTAGAGATTTTCTAGTGTTTTGTTGTCATGAATAAGGCTGATATTTACATTCTTGCATATTAAATTCTTTTGTGTCCATTCGTTCCTTCATCCCTCCATTCGGTAAATGTTACTGAGCATTCCATGCAAAGCTATGTGTCCATGATCGGGTGCACAATGGGAAGAACAGATACAACCACCATTCTCATGAAGTTTATAGGCTAATGGGGGAACAGATGTTTAACTATGATAACTATAATAACACAATTGATTGGTGATTTAATTGCAATGATAAAAGATGTTACACATATATGTATCATAAAGAGTGCATGATGTGAAACATAATCTGGTATGGGAGGTCATTTAATATACTATATTACTTTAGGACTTTTGAACTGCTAGGTCAAATAATACAAATATTTTAAGGCTTTTCATCCTTATTTGAAAACTTGTCTTCCCAAAAATCTATACCAATTTACCATCCCAACAGGAACATGTATGTGCCCATTTTACAACAACCTTCTCATTTCAGAACATCATCGTTCAAACAAGCACTGTTGATTGAGTAAAACATAATTCCATTGCTTTTGCAATTAACATTTTTTCCCTTTGTATTATGAGTGAGGTTGTTTTTTCGCGTAAGTTTCTTGAGAAGTTGTAATTCTACTTTTGTGATGTATCAATCCATGCCCTTTGCTCATTTTTCTTTTTTATATGCCTTGATTGATTCAGAGAACTTTTTATGAGTAAAGACATTGGTCTTTTGCCATGTTAGTGGATTTCTTTTAGCTTATTTTTTGCCACTAGTTTTGTTCATGTACCTTTATTATTATTATTATTTCAACTAACAGTCATTTGTTAGTTGGTTCTATTCTCTTGCTTTAATTATGTAACAGTCAGGATCTAAGGTTATTTTTCTCTCCAGCAAGTAAATAAAATGACAATTATGAAGAGACTGAACATGGTCATGACACTACAGTAGTGTCAAGACAGTCTCTGAAGCAGGGAATGTCCCACCAGCCCTGTTCATGCATATCAAGCGCTAACACAGTAGACGTGGGGCTCCCTTCAGCTCTGGGGGTGTAGAGAGAAGCTTGGGCAAAGCCTGATCATGTCAGAATATGTATTTGGGCTCCATGGTTGAAATATGTATTTGGACTCAATAACCTTTTCTTTAGCCGTCTCATTTTCATGCTCGGTTTCATAATAAGAGAAGCCGGTATTTATTTACCCAAGTCTTGATCTACCAGAACACACCCCTTTAAATGCTTTTAAATGTATTAGCTTAGTTAATTCTCAAACAACCTTATAAAGAGTGTATTAGTCAGGGTTCTCCAGAGAAACAACCAATAGGATGTATATATAAATATATAAAAACAGATTTATTAGTATTTTAAGGAATAGTCTCATGCAATTATGGAGACTGGCAAGTCTGAAGTGTGCAGGGTGGGACATCAGGCAGGAGAGCTGTGGCTCGAGTCCAAAGGGCATCTGCTGGAGAATCCCCTCTTGCTCAGGGGAGGTCAGTCCTTTGTTCTATTCAGGCCTTCAGCTGATTGGGTGAGGCCCACCCACATCACGGAGGATAATCTGCTTGACGCAAATCCACTGATTTCAATGCTAATCTCACCCCACAACACCCTCATAGAAACATCCAGAATAATGTTTGACCACATATCTGGGTATTGTGGTCCAGTCAAATTGATACACACAAGCATCACAGAGAAGTACTTTTATTTTCTCTGTTTTATAGATAACACAGTTGAAGTACAAAGAGGTTAAGTAGTAAATCCAATATTAAAGTCAGGACACACACCAAGTCAACTTGGCTCTTAACCGCAGAACTGGCTCTAGCCCCGCTCTGCAGAGTTCCTGAGACGTCAGTCGAGAGAATGTGTGTATAACAGTTAGTTTAATGTCTGACGAAAGGTAGGTGTTCAATACAAGTTTTGCAATGACAAAATCTTACCAAATCTAATTTCTGGATTTCTGTGGACTCAAGAAAGATGTTTTCCTCCAAAGAGTCAAATCCATAGCACCTCTTCCTTGCACAATGAAGTAAAAAGCAGCCATTTCTGATTTACTTGGTTAGAATTAATGTTAATATCTCTTATTATCCTGGTTAAATTCAAAATACCAGGGCTGGGGAAAATATACTTATGGTTCTAAACTTAAAGGCTTAAGTTTATGTTAAGGTTTTAATTCCATTGTTATTGCTGTGAGCTTCATAATTCAAAAAGTTTTTTAAATCAGATCGGAAGCCTAGACACAGGTCTAAGAGTTAAGAAAACAAATCCCTAATCATTTAGCAGCTAGGTGGCATAGCTCAGTGGGGCATTAATGTGCCCATTTCTGAAACAGGAATGAGACTGCCCACAGTCACAGGGTTGCGAGGTGAATCAATAATGCACAGGGAAGCACTCTCACTAGGCAAACGTGAAAGCAAATGAATAGTGTTACACAAAGATAGAAAGATTTTATCCAAAAGACGGTAATCCTCCTGCCCATGGGGCCGTGTTAAATATTACAGAAGGAATTTGAAGTAGAAAAAAAGTTAATTCTGTCTGAATAGGTGCTATATTAATAATAATAAGTGATAATTCTAGATTGCCAGATTTAGGGTAATTATTTTAATTGTATGTTTCACCATCTGGATGACAGTCCTGGGTGTTTAAACAAGTTTTCAATTAGTATTTCGGGGAAGCGCCAAGAAAATTGTTCTCGAAGCATTAAATTTCTTTCCCTTCTTTCATAATAATTTTCTTTTGTTTTCCCTTTTAATTTTAGGTTTTAAAAGACCTGTACCTCTGGCAGAGTGAAAACAGTGACAATGACAGCAAAGACAACAATTTGGGAGTGGATGTTGGCTCTGCTACTTGGGCAGGTAAGAGTTTGACTTCCTGGTGACTTGGTTTCTTCATGTGTCAAACTAGAAAGGATACTGATTCCATAGGATTGTAGGAAGGATCCCATGTGACATGACACATAAAATTCTTGGCACAGTGTCTGGCACATGGAAAAAGCTCTGTGCAAATTACCTCTTTTTACCGATGGCAACATTGTTTCAAAGGTTGCAAAGCTATTTGGGGCACCATATCTGCTTATATCCCCACACTGACACTGCAAGTTGCAGACTATTCACCCCATTCTACAGAGCTGTAAAACAAAGCTTTAAAGAGGTTAAATAATGTGCTCTATGTCAGTTGGTTTCAACTGTCTCCGTGCTAGAGCCAGCCATTCTGATTCCAGGTTTCACTTCTCGTTCTGAGCTGTGGCGTTTCCCAGCATAAGTGGGTCATACAAGAGATCTTCATAAGAACAGTTTTGGTGTAAAATTATGTGAAACAGATCAAAAGCAACTCACAAAGTGTTACATTCCTCCTGAGCATTATATGAGGCATTACATATTAATAATTTCATCTTCCCAACTACCATATGGCTTAGTTTTCGCTCTTCCCATTAGTAAATGACGAAACTAAGGTTGAACCACTGTCATATACAAAAAGGTTTCATATCCAGACGTCTCTGACTCCCAGCCTATATTCTTTGTGACAAGTGTTTAAAGCAAATCAAGAGTGAGGGTCACAGCTGAAGGGTGTAGCCCTGATGTGAAAACATGAATACATCTCTTAGCCTCACCTTCCTTTGGGGCACGACAGAAAACATTCGCCGCTAGCACCTGGCAAAAAAAAAGCAACTATCAACTCGTGAGATGTGGGCAATAAAGATATTTCAAGATGCTTGAAAAAGATTTTCTGTAAGGATAGACCTAAGTTTGGAAATGCAAAGCTGAACCTCTCTGCACACCAGGGAGGGAAAGATGGCAACGGTGGATCATCGTTTCTCCCTCGATATTGAGTGATTTGCAATCTAAAAGTGAAGTTGGCTAGGAAAGGGAGAGAGAGATAACAAGGGAAAAAATATTCAATTTGAAGTTGCCTTCAAGGAAAAATGTCACCCAGAAAATGATTTTATCAGGTTTGAAATGCAAATGCAATAAAATCCTTGACATATTTGGATTGGTAAAATAATATATTTCAGGACTGGGTGAAGAGAGGATTTCAGTGCAGGGGAAGTTGTATGACTGGCTACAGTCAGCATATAACAGGAAACAAATAAAATTCCTAACGCTGGGTCATGACTATGAAGAAGCCAAATATTCAGGCTTAGCTAAACCTTTCTCTGGAACCACATCCCTGCTTTCTGTCCGGGAGAGACATAGGAAAAGGAAGATGTGAGAGCAACATAGTCCATATTTCTTTGTATCCTCCTGTAGTAGACAACTTTTGGGTGTCCAATCGACCTACATCACTCTTTTTGCCACCCTCGAGGGTGGGCTTCTGTTGTCACATGTCTGTGAAATGACCTTGATCACTGCCTCACTTTTGCTTAATAACATGGATAGATGTTTTTTTATAGAGCTCCCCGTGTAAATCCCATATAGATCCAAGGACAAACACTTTAGTGTCACTGCACCTAAACAGTAGGTGGTGTAACTCTTTGGAAATCATGAGCCAGCATTTGAGCCCCATAGGGCCAAAATGTCATGGCCTAAGCTGGTCAGTGCCAGAGTCAGGACCCAACTCTTTTTGTAGTCTGACTTTGAAGCTTGGGTAGCGTGAGCCACTCTACGTTCAACACAATGGTCAAGAAGCTCTTAGAGTGTAGGAATTTTCAGAGACACTGAGCAGTGTGGCAATATCAGTGGAGCATGTTATGACTACCAACAAACAGAGCAAAATAAAAGACCCTTCACGTAATAGCGAGCTGTTCTAAATGAGAAAATGTCCGGAACAAGAAAGACAAAGTGTTTTGTCTGCAGTGTCCCACAAAACCTGGTATTGCATATTCAGTTCTGCACAGGATTCTTGAAGAGCAAAGCTGAAACACTGGAATTGGTCAGTAGAAGTAAGTGGAGTGGGAAGAACACTGGAAGCTCATCACTAAAGAAAAGGCTTAAGACAAGTGAGCTTTTTTGTATTGGGAGGAGAAGCTCATAGGAATATAATTATCTTCTTTAATATTAGAACCTCAGTTTACTGGAAGAAGACATAAATGGTGAAACTGTGGGCTAGCTACTAGGACCTGTGGGTAGAAGCCTCAGGGGGACAAAGTTAGAAGCCAGCTCAGAATTGTGCTCGTATAATCAGACACTGTGTTTCTCAAATCTTAGTCATTTTTCTACCACCTTGACTGGATGTGCAGAAAATCTGTGCTATGTTTTTGTCCATTTTTCTTTTAAATTAACTTTCTTATTAAATATAAATAAAGGTATTATAAAAGGGTAACATATCATTACCATAAATGGAAAATAAGTTTCATCCATCATAAATAGGAGCAAAGAGTAAAAATAAATAAGATGAAAAGGGAACACTGCTAGGGAATGCCAGCTGAGTACGATTGCATGCCTAAGGTTTCGGGTCTGAGGTTGCTACCTCTTTGTTAAAAAGGAAGATTAGAAAGCATTAGATGTTAAAGACAGAGAGTACTGATTATCCTCCTTGATGTCTGAAGAAATGAAAGAAAACTCAGAAGGAGTAACTTTCACTTTTTTATTGTATTTTTTAAATTTCAGAATATTACGGGGGTACAAATGCTTTGGTTATGTAAATTGCCTTTGTACTGCCATCCCCTAGACAATGCTCACCATACCAGTTCAGCTCACCACACTGGTTAGGTCTGAGTTTACCCATCCCCTCTTCCCCCTCTACCTGCCCGACACCCAGTGAATATTACTTCCCTATGTGCACATAAGTGTTGATCGATCAGTACCAATTCAATGGTAAGTACATGGGGTATTTGTTTTTCCATTCTTGTGATACTTCACTTAGAAGAATGGGAATTAATGTCATTTAATGTTTCATACTATTTAAAATCTTTTTACAGGTGCATCCCACACTTCGCGAAACATTGACCAGGATGTCCAATGATGGGTCATTTAGGAAATAGGAAGCTTCAAGTTAAAGAAATTTTCCAGAGAGACCAGAGTCAGCAGGGATGTTCGTGGTGCAGTCACCTGGACACCAGTTAGCTTCGAACTCAGAGCAGTAACGATTCTGTGATTTATCCGCGTTGGGTTTGCTGTTGAATACCCGGACCCTGCCTCCACCCAGTCCCATGACGGGGGCTCCCGGTGTGTATGTTGGCATCTGTGTGTTCAGTATGCACCACAGTTAGAGCTTCCTGTTTCCCGAGACAAATGCGAGAGGGGCCATTTGTGCTGTGGCTGGCAGGTGTACAAATCTGGCTGTGCGGCACTTGTGGCAGTTCCTCATTTCTCAGTGTCACGGTGGATCTTGTATAACTTGCATTGTTTCATTTTCCTAGCAATGTAGTGATGATTTCCTACTGATGGAGTGGGAACCGGTGCCAACGTGCACCTGCTCCAGCCGTGAGGAGCCCCGTGGGCCACTTTCCAGAGGGGCACGGGGCACCCAGGAAAGGGTGGTTGGCCTGCTCACTCCTTATGCATAAAATAAGAACAGACGAAATGACAAAGCCCAAATAAAACATATTAGAGAATGGTTTGGGCTTTGCAACCAGGGGTAGCTGAGCTCTGATACTGGCCCTGCCATATATAGCTACGCAAACTTATGTGATTTAACCTCTCTAAACCCTAATTTCTTCATGAATAAAATGAGGTTAACAAAATAACAAGTCATAAGACCCTTAATGAGAAATGACTGAGATAACTTGAAATAAGTGCCCTTAAAATTTCTACTTTCCCTTTTCCCGTCATACTATGCTGGTGCTGCAAGACAGAAGGTATGGGCAGGAACGAGCCATGAGTTCGCCTGGTCATCACCTCACCTGTGTATTGTCATTCCCAAGGATGATGGGGCTTGGGATTATGGGAAGGTATGTTGTATAGAATTGAGGCAAAGAAAGAAACTAGCCCTTTGTGCTAAATTGCTATAGCACATATTCATTCATTTAGACAGTATTTTTATTGAGTAACTGCTATAGGCCAGGCATGGTATTAGCCCATGAGGATTGATTCATTGGCAGAAAAGATAGCACTGTCCTTGTGCCCACAGAGCTTACAATCTACTGGGATGGAAGACTCACCCTAACTTAGTAAAAACACATGCCATGAGTATTACGAAGAAAAGTAACAGGCACAATGGGTGTCTATTACACAGAGATCAAACAAAGTCTTCAGAATCAGGAAATTTTTTCTGGAGTGAGCAGTTTTTCATCCAAGCCCTGAATAATAAATTGAGTTGGCTAAGTGGTAAGAAGTGGTGAGAGAAGAAAAGCCTGCCTCATTAGAGGAATAAGTTCACCATGCCCTCAAAGAGAAGCCAAATGTCCATTTTGTTAATTAAGTACATCTTCTAAAGCAAGTATTTAATATTATCATTTCATGAAAAAAAGGACTTTTTAATGCCAGAAGAATAAATGAGATGCTATCAGATTAATATCAGCCCCTTAAATTGAATACATTTAGTGTTGAAAGTAATTCACTTTGTTTGACTTATTTTTATATAAAACTGTGTCTGTGACCACCATAGGTTCCTAAGGGAGGTGAAGAGAGGGCAAAATCATTCTTACTAAGTAGAACTTTTGGCCCCATATCAGTAACTTATTTTCTACCAGCAAGATGACCCAGAAAATGAATGAATAGGAAAGACTTGCATGCATTCACTCACTCATTCATTCAACAAACACTGAGCTCCTACTATGTTCCAGGTGTTCTGCAAGACAGTGGTGAGAAAAAAACATTCACAATGCCATGAAACTCAAAGTTGAGCAAGGGATACATAGAAACCAAATATCCACCTACATATGAAATTATAGCATCATAAGTGCCACGAAAGGGAATTCAATGAGGCTATTTATTAGGGGATTTGATGGAGTCAGAAAAAGCAAAGAAAGAGTTGTCAACGAAGAGACTTCTCTTACCTAGATTCAGAGAGCCCTCGGCAGCCCATTCCTGCTTCCTTCTACTGGCCCCTTTGTCATTTCTACTTGATCTTCTAAGGAGACCATCTTCAGAAAGGAAGGAAAGTTCTCTCTATGCCCCTTACATGGTGATTGTAAGATAGGAGGGAAGATCTGCAGAAAGTAAATCAGAAACAAATTCAAAATCCAGGAAGGCGTACTTCATGTGATAGGACAAGTATTTAACTACTTGTCTCATCCCACTGGAAATTTTATTCTTCCAACATTATCAGCTCTTCTCCTCCTGCTGGGGAGGAGTAAAGGTTGAATGTATTTATGGAGATGATAATGGGTGAGAGGAGGAACCCTGAGAGAAGTTAAAGTGTGGCATGAACAAACCACTCATCACTTAATCAATTCATTTATGTATCCATTGGCTTATTAATTCTCTGACAAATTTATTTTTTATCACAAACTTCCTACAATTTTAAAACTGGCATTTTGAAATCATTGATGCAAATAAAGCTGAGCACTTAGACTAGGTTCAGAGTTTGAAAATAATTTTATTTAGAGTTAGGAAAGTGTACATTAGTATGTAGGCAATGTAGAGTCATTGAAGGATTTAAGCATATAAATAACATGATTAATTTATTCAGTTAATCAACCATCGAGTATGTATTCAGTACCTATTATACGTGGGGTGCTTTGTTTATTTTTATTTTTTTAAATAAAAAATCAGTATATAAAATTTCATAAGGAATATGAATATAGGTTTTTATAGTAGTTTGACTCTGATGGGACCAGGTATGGTTTTCTTAGCATTTATTTTGTTTATGGTTTGATGGTGTTCTTCTAAGTATAGGCTATTATCTTTTCATCAATTTTAAAAAATTCTGCTATTTTCTCTTCAAATGTTTTTTCTATTCCATTCTCTTTCTCCTCTTCTATTAGGACTCCAATTACATGTATGTTGGATGGTTTGATATTATCCCACATACAGATCCTGGATTCAATATCTTCCCTCCTTTATTTTCTTTTCATTCTTTATTTCTCATTGTGCTTCAGTGTGAAAAATTTTTACTGACATGTCTTCAAATTCACAGATCCTTCTGCTGTGCCCATGATTTTTTTTTCTTTACTGGTATTGCATTTTCAGACCTATTTTCTTTTTATATATATATATGCTTTCCATTTCTCTGCTAGAATTTTCCACCTGTTCATGTGTGTTGCCCACCTTTTCCACTAAATGCTGTAACATATTTATTACAGTTATTTTAACATTTTCCTGGCAATTCTTATATCTGTAGCACCTGCAGATCTTCTTATGTTGGCTATTTTTACTCTTGATGATGAATCACATAATTTTGCACATTATGTGTGAGATACAGGTATATATATTGTGTGTGTAAAAAAAAGTGGAAACTTAAGAGGATAATATTTGCCTTTGTAAAATACATGTCTCTTCCACTGTCAGGTTGCTAGAATTGAGGCTCAGTCAGTATAATCTAAGTTGAGCTCACCTAGGCTTTCTCATAGCAATGGTTAGATTAAGTTTACCATTGGCTTAAATATTTTCAGAGTAGAATTAGGACTTTCCCTTCAATCACTCTGTACTTAACAGACCATCCACTGGCTTTGAGGTTCATTGATGAGCTCTCTGTTCTTCAGCCCATGGGGGCTTTCTCTGGCTCAGGGGATTTCTCCCCACCATACTGTCCTGCCCCCAGCTTCACAGGGCTACTGCCAACTTTATAATGCAGAGTAAAACCGTACTGTCTACAGATATAGCTAATCCCAGCATTAAATAGGCACAAGGAGTGACAAGCTGAGCTGGACAGTGAAAGTAAAGGGATATTTCTAAGAGATGGTGTCATTTTAGCTGACACTGAAGGAGAAGTAAGATGTAGCCAGGAAAAGAAAAAAAAATGTGTCTGATCATCTGTAGGATCTCATGACCAGGACACATGAACTGATTGAATCATGTAATTATTACCATGTGCCTGGAACGCTTCTAAGTTTATTTCCTCCTTACAACAACCCCATAAGATGGGTAATATTATTACTATTATCTCTATTTTCTGGAGGAGTAAAGTGATGCACAGAGAAGTTAAATTACTTGCCCAAGGTCACACACCTAGTAAGCAAGGAAGTGAGGCATTAAACCCTAACAGTGTGGTTCAGGGACTCCACTCTCAATTGCTGTACTAAACTAACACTGGCTATGATTACACGCAGGTTAGCACAGAGGCAAGCAGTGGCCTATATTCCAACTCAGGATTTACTAGGATTTTCTGGGTGACGGTGTCAGACACGAAGGACCAGAGAGTGAGAAATTGGGTCTCAGGGGACAGGGAAGGAATATCTCGGGATGGAAGGACATAGTGGGCATGCCATGGAGGCCCCAAGCAGAGGCTTGATAGGAAGTAAGAAAGGGAGGAAGTACCTGGAAACAGCATTCAAACATTGCCACAGACTGACGCACATGGGTTGAGCTGTAGGTGAGGCTCCTCTGGTCCCTGTTCTCAAATTCCACCTGTATACATGAGATCTCAGGCTTGATCATTTCTCTCTCTGGTCTGAATTTCTGACTGTTTTCTGCACTTTTTCCATCTGGAAACTTTAGAGCAAGTATTGTATGCATGTGACATTCCCTTCTTCTTCCTTTTTCTCTTCTCTTCTTCACACACTGGATGAGCATTTACTATTTACAAGATCATGTGTTTTCTTGTGCTAGAACAGGCATGAAAGTGTGGGGTTGGTAGTTACAAACATGGATCACCTATGAATTCCTGCCTCAAAGAGCTTACAGGCCAGTGGAAAAAAATAACATTTGTCCTGAACAAATTGTTTTCCATCAGAGAAGTCTTGAGAAGTTGCTGTGTGACGTCAGAAAATTAGAAGCAGAAGATATTTTTTCTCTTCCTATAGCACTCAAATCAGAAGAAACCTTGGAAATAATTTTGTCTTTTGCTTCAGAATGCTATGCTCTTCCCAGAGTTTCTGAATATATGCCAAGTCTTGTCTGAAAAATTAGTAGATCTGTGATAATATAGAAATATAATCATTATCACTATGATTAATGAAATATAGGTCAATAATAATAGCTAAAACTTACATAGCATTTACTCTTTTCCAGTGACTTTTTAAAGTTCATTCCAAATAGAAACTCATTTGTTGTTTGCTTTCACCTCATGAGGGAGGGTACTATTATTATCCTACTTTGTAGAAGAGAATAGGGAAACCTAGGGTTGTAGTTTGTCCAAATTCACACAGCTAGTAAGTGGCAGACATGAGATTTTTACCCAGATGGTATAATTCTGCAGGCTGTGCTTTTAACCTCTGTAAAATGTTTTATTTATAAATAATAAAACTATTGAACACATAGAAGTTGTATTTCCTTTGTTTCTTCAATAAGTATTTTAAAAAATTATTTGAGTGCTTGAAAAATGTTTTGGCATTAAAAAAAAAGTTTACGTACTCAAATTGGTTTCCACAGATTACTCTCATTTTACAGATGAGTAAACTTAGAAGGGAAGTGACTTTCCCAGGATCACAAAGTAAGACAGTAACAGAACCTGGATTAAAATAGAAAAATATTGATACATCCAGGCTCTGAGACAGGGACAGCCAGATTTAAATCCCAGGTCAGTCGCTCATTAGATGTGTAGGCTGAGGCATGTGGCTCATTAGCTCTCAGCCTCCGTGTATAATGGGAATGGCATTATATCAACCTCATGGGTTGCTATCCCAATCAATTCAGACAATGTATCTAAGTTGCCTAACACAGTGAATACACATTGTACCACCTGTGTTGTTACTGTTATTGTTGTTGTAATTATATTATTTTAATTCACCCAGATCTCTTCAATTTAAGTCCAGTGGTCTCTCCAATATACCTTGTAATAGTTCAGGCAAAATAGTCTGCTTATGTGGGAGCATGTTCCCCCAGACTCCTAGTCTTCATCACTAGAAGCACCTATTATATCCAAACAATAAAGTTGGCTCAATGTCTTCTCATCACCATTTTTAAAGTAACCAGTCTCAGTGAGCAACAACATGGTGTCCTGGATCTTTCAACAATCAAGGAACCATGTCTTCAATTGTTAAGCCCTTCAGAAGATTCTAGCTTTCCTGCTGATTTATCATGGTCTTTTTTTTTTTTATAAATTCATGGGGTACATTTTTTGATAGTCCACAGAAATGATCTAAAATAAAATGCCAATGTGCAGATTCTAGGATGAGAATTTAAGGCCGGCTAAGGATCTTCATCAGCACAGGCTCCGATGAGAAATAAAAATAAAAGGAAGGACAAAGAAATAAGGACAAATAATAGGAAATGCTGGTTCTTTCCACGTAGTGGCTGAGAGGGGATTGAGCACAGAATTTTGTATCACAGCACAAGAAAACTCAGTTTGGGATCCTAATGACAGCCTCCCTGTCCGAAGAGGCCCATCACTCTTCAAATGGTGGTAAGAGAACATCCCAGCTCACATTCGAGTCTTTGCAACTTGCAATGTGCAACTGTGCTCGCCTGTTCATCTGTGGGCAGGGGTAGTTCAATATCCTCCGCGGATCTCTGATTTTTTAAAACAATTTCCTACCCGCTCCAATATTTGTCACATTTTCTCCTCAGCTTCTCTCTGTCGTCATTTTTGCTGCTCTCTTTCCTTCTTGGGTTTATGAAGACATCCATCCTGCTCAAGGAGATTGTCAATAAAAATCGCCTGTGCGATGCTGTAGTTATCCAAGAACAATGCTCTGCCTTACCCAGGTTTCTGCCAAGTTGACGACACTTGTGTTTCCACCTTCCTCTACCTCTAGGATTTCAGATGTTGGGAAGTGTAATTTTTTAAATGATAAATGATTAAATCTTCCCCTAATGAGAGAATTCTAGGAGAAGCATTTGGCAGGCAATGCAGACTGTGCTTCAGCAAATGCTGGTGTCACACTGAGTGGGACAGATCCACGGTCCTTCATAAGCCATTTGGGCAGAACTTCAGGGTTTGGCTGAGCCTTTTACAGATACAGCATGGCTTGCATGTGAGTTAGCAATGAGCATCTAGTCTGCTGTGCTGCCCAGTATCTCTGCTCTTTCTCCTGGTTACAGAATCTCACTTTCCCTTTGGCAAAATTCCCCACCCTGTCCCCTTTGTGTTCCTAAGCAGTAAGACGGCCCCCTGGCTGCAGCTGACTGAGAGGGAAATACTATCCACCCAGACAGGAGGGTGGACGTGACCCAAGAAGGGACTATTAGGGATCGGTAAGACCACCAGGAAAGAGAAGAATTCTCTTCCTCAAAGACTGTATGGTCTATGTAAGTCTGGAACTTTTCACTCACTTGAAGTGGGTCTGGTTGAGAAATAAGCCAACAAAGAGAAAAGCAGACAGAGAGAAAAGCAGAGATAGAACAAGAGAGACGAGGGAGAGAGAACTGGTGACATCATTTAAGTCCCTGCAATAAGTTACACTTAAATCCCAAATCCAGTCCCGTATAAAACATTTTCAGTTGTATGACCCAATAAAATAGCCTCAGATCCATCCCCCACCTCCACCGCCTCCACTCCTGCACTTGTTCTTGCTTAGCGTGGTCTGCAAGTTACCGGTTCAGAAGTACAGCGGCAAGGCCCTGCTCTGGGAGTCGGGAGAGCTGAGCATTAACTCTTGCTGTGCTACTGACTTACCTTGTGCTATTGTGGCTGTGGCGGCCCCGCCATACACGTCCCTCTCCGGTCATCTCATCCTTTGCTTGTAAATGGATGGGGTAACACCGGGGATTGTAGTCAGGTGTTATAATTTCAAAACTTGGCTCGTCCACGTAAGATTTGAGTGACTTTGGGCTGGAAAAAAAAATCTATCTTTCAAATTCTTCACCTATAAAAAGATGAAGACAATAGTAACTAACGTAAAGTCTTTAGCATGATGTCTAGTATATAGCGAGTCTCAATACATGCAAGCTAATATTATTACCTTACTAGGACTTGGGGGATCAATAAATAATTAAGACTTATCAGATGTTGCATGTATAAGCCCAGCCAAGCAAAGCGTGAGTGCGTGTGTGTATGAGTGTGTCTGTGTGTGTGAGAGAGAGAGAGAGAGAGAGAGAGAGAGAGAGAGAGGGAGTCGGCAGCCATGTCAACTGGATTCAGAATACACAGACTGAATCCTATCTCTGATCCTATTATTGAGGGATCATTTGATTGATTGAATCTTTCTTATTTTCTTTTGCTTTTCCTCTTTTTCTCCTTCCCCCCCCCCAATAATTTATTAGCATATATAATGTGTCAAGCATTTTGCTAAGAATGAGGTATAAAACAGCAACACTGTGTACTCTTATCTTTCCCTCCCGGACCTTAATATTTCATGTAGCCTTTGTGATGATTTGCCCTGCAACCACCACACACATCTCTGTCGCAGGGAATTCAGCCTGAGCTCTTGTAAAGTGCTTGTCTGTGTCGTCAATACTTCCGCCTCCCCTTCTAGCGCTTTCTGGGAGCGGCGGGGAGGGGGGAAGCAGGAGGTAACAAACCTTGTAGGAACCAGTGGAGTGTGGAGACGGAGGCATGCATTTTCTAAGCTCCTGTCATTGGAATTGCAGAAGCAATTGGTAGCCACCTCTGGGAGTAGACCCACACTTTCATTATCTGGGAAAATTAAAACAGATATAAGCAAAAAGGCATCACTGCAATTGTCCCAGATTTCACACTACAAGCCAGATCGGTTGTGCCTGGATCTCTCTGTGACAAGAGTACGTTATAAACCAAGGGCTGCATTTGTTCCTCATTCCTCTCCCATTTATGCCTTGCTGCACTCCCAGGTGCCCATGATGGAGATGTGATCGCAGCTGCACAGAAGGAAATATTTTAAGACCTGCCAAAACCCTTAGCTCAGAACTCACTTTTCCAAGCAACCTGTCTTGGGCATGGTGACGGCGGTGAATTATTGAGATTTTAGAGGGTTCACCAGGAGGAGTGTGTCACCAGGAGGGTGAGGCTGGAGACTGCAGCTGGAATCCTGTTGCCTTCCCCCCTTCAGATACCAGCTGGGCTGCAGATTCAGTGTCTCCTCTGGGATCTCTCTCACGAGCCTGCACAGGAAGGGCAGAACGGCATCGGGCAGGGGGTAGCCAAGGATTCAGGGCATCACATTTATCTTTGATGGTAAGAAGCAAGACAGTAACAGATTATTATCCACATATATCTGGCTTCAAGTCTCAGGAGCGGGGTTTGGTAATTAAAACATATGAGGTCCACCTTTAAATATCACAAATAGATCCACCTCCTTCCCACGTGAAAACAATGAATTGCAATGTCTATTCCTTTTTCCATGTTCCATGTATGTGTGCAGTTAATCCTCGTAACAATCCTATGGGGTAGAGGCTATTTTTGACCCTCAGACAGTTAGGGAAACTGAGGCACAGAACATAAAACATTGCATAAAGTCACACATCTACAAAGAGTAGAGCCGGGATTCAAACCAAAGTCGGCAGGTTCCCAAGGCTGCACTCTACATGCTACGCTGCATTGCCTCCTGCTGACAGGGAGGATGAAGGCAAAGGTGATGATGACGATAACTACCTATGCTAAGTACTTGTCTGCCTTATTTTGTTTATTCTACTTCAAAATCTCTATAAACTCATTGTTTTATTCCCATTTCACAGTTGTGCAAAATGAGGATAAGAGAAGTTAAATGATTTGCACAGGATTACACAGTTAAAAAGCAAAAACCAAAGAAATTAGTACTGGGACTCAAACCTAAGTCTGTTCAACTCCACGGTCCGTTCTTTCTAAACTGTAGTGTGTTGACGGCAGGGAGCCGTCTGTGTCTACGAGGTAGAAAGGGGCAGGACCTTCCCAAATCCTCACGTTTCCAAATACCGCCAGCACCACATTCAATATTCCTCATGAATGCCACCAAGTGTGACTGAAGAAAAGCCAGTGACTCCTGCAGAAAAAGGAGTCTGTAAACATAAAACTAAATCCCCCCATGAAACTCGTTTCTGTCTAAGAATCACCACTTTCTTAAATCCTTGCTGTTTCTCACCGTTTTCATCCCCCGGACTAGCAGCGGAGTCTCCAGTGGGGACTGTTTCTTTCACAGAGGGACAAGCTGTGGTCGCTTTCTGCAGGTTCCGCGTGCAGGATAACAGGGCCTGAACCCCGGCAGGATGTTCCGGTGGGAGGCTGAGCCCTCTCGCTTAGCCGGGCGCTCGTTCCTGCAAACCAGCTTCAGGAAAGCACAGATGACGACACAGCACGTGCTTTTGACGTTGCCCATAAATAGAGAAATCACACATTCTGAACCTCTGAATAATGACAATGATAGCATTAGCTCTTATTTAGTGGGAAAAACTGCAATCAGATCTCCCCGCCTTTGATCTACCTAGCAAAGACTGGTTGAATAAAATACCTACTACTGTTCTTCTTCTAAAACATTTCAGTCACTCTGGGCTCATCCCTGCTTTTCTGACACGTCAAGCCCCCCTCTGGCCTTTGCACCTGCTGTCTCCACTGCCTGAAGCCCGATCTTCAAATATCCACCTAAGTAGCTCCTTGTCATTGTTCAACCTCTGCTCATATTTTACCTTCTCGATAAGCCCTCTCTGATCAACTCAGGCACTGCCTATTATTTTACTCCATTTTTGCCTTTCATAAAACTTCGTACTAACTAGATTTACATTATTTGTGTATGTTTGCTTCCTAATCATCTGCATTTTCTTCTGAAAAAGACAGCTCTTTCCCCATCTTCCTCACTGCTAGAAAGAGACAATGCCTAGAATAGAGATGGCAGGAAGAAGACACCCTGTAAGTATGCATTAAATAAAGACAAGAGTATGAGACATATTTTCTTTCCTATTATTGATGAAGGGTAGGTCATTATTCTCCCCACCTTTGGCAGCAGACTTTGGGAATGTTCTACTGAAAATATCAAATCAGTGGTGAGATTCTGTTTTGACTTTGACACCCAACTCCCTACTTCTCATCGCCTAAGACAGCACGTTGGTTGTGTTTTGTGGCATAGATACCCTTTCCCTCCTTTTTCTCCTGATGTTTCTGAAATTCCCTGTTCATCAGGAAACATGCTCTTCTCTCTGCTGATTTTATCTTGCCTTCATCAGCCACAAGGACTCTCGTAGGAGTTGTGTCGTTCGGATCATTTAAACTTTGTGAATTCCTTTGAAACTTGGCTCAAGTGAATCCTCTCACACGTACTCCTCCAGAAAACTTCTACGAGGTTCCTAGAGTACCAGCCTTGTCCTCATTCTCTTTTGAATGGCAGCTTGCCAGGGCTTGCTAATTGCCCCCGGTCTAGTCTCTATAGAAGGAAGGAGACCGAAATAGTTCATGCTTAAATATTATTTTTCAAATGGTGAAACACACTTCTGGAATTGAAAACTTCCCATTTGAAGGAGAAATTTAATAGCTTCTGTTTTTAGTCCCATTGCTTAATGAGGTGGCAGCCTGGTCCTTCCATTTGGATGATTTAACCCTCTGGGACTAGATGGGGCCATCAGGATGTCATGGGTGGCACAGATGAAAGCATGCAAAGCAGGGGCTAGTCCATCAGGCATCTGTCTTCCAGTGAGGCTTTTGCAATATTCAATGGATCTTCACACATTTATTCTCTTTGCTTGGAGAAGGTAAACAGTGGGGTTCAACTTAGACACTCTGTCCTTAAAAGGCTGCACGTTCAGAATGCAGAAAATATTCCAACCTATGCATAGCATGTGAAGAGGAAAGAGTGTCTCACATCTGCAATAATAATGCACATTTGCAGTGCAGTCCCTTACTTTGATTTGTGGTAATGCATATATATGTGTGTGTGTGTGTGTGTGTGTGTGTGTGTGTGTGTATTTGTGTTGGGAAAATACTTGAAGGGTGCCACAATTTTCCACAAGCAATCCGGTTCCTCTTCTCAGAGGTGAATTCTATAAAGAATTTAGCATGTGCATGCATGTGTGTGTTGGTGTCTGTGGGTGTAAGGATATATCATATGACGAGATGAGGAAATGAGGAGACTAAATTACAAAGTCTTTTTTGAAGCAAACAAAATACACTGACAATAAATTGTGTTTAGAACAATTTTTCCCAATGTCAGGCACTGTGCTAAGTGCTTTATCTATAATATTTTCTCACTTAATTCTCACAATTTACCTTATGCAGAAAGTACCATTCTCGGAAATGAAGAAACAGGCACCAAGGGATTAAGTCCTTACCTAAGGCCACACTGTTGACAAGTAGAAGATCCAGGTACAGATCTTGACAGTCTTGTTACAGCCAAATCTCTTAATCAGAATTTTATACCTAGTAAAGATCATAAGGCATGTAAAATTGATGCATTGTGGTTTTATTTCCTTTAACTTTATAACTAAGTGTGTTTCCTTAATGTTATGATCAACATTATTTTTGAAAACTGTGTACCTTTTAATTGAACAGATGTGTCACAATTTCCTGAATTACCCTCATGTTGAATGTTACAATAATGAACCAGCTTCTATGGAGACCTGGACCAACAGAAATTGCATATGTGTTTTTTTTCGTAGCACTTATAAATTTCTGAAAGGACTCCATGACACCCCTCATCTAAAATATTTTGTAGATGATGACTGAGTTTCTTTATTCTTTAAGGTTAATTTTTACAACTATTCCTGATAGGCAGGAAATAGTTGGGCAAAGGGATGAATCAGATATGGTCTTCACCTTCACGGGGCCCCAAGAGTATGTTCCCATAGAGTGATGATGGCCCCTTGCAATTCTGAAATGTTATGAGCTGCCACGCTACTCCAGCTATACCAAACTACGGTTATCTGTCTGCTTCTAACTTACCCACACAATCCAGCACATCACTGTTTACAAATTCGTCCCTGTGTATTAATCTTCCTCTCCCCATGTGTGTCGGGTATATCTTTAAAGTAAGGATGGTGCTGTCCACATTTCCGGCATCTCTATCTAGAATTTCATCCAGAGGTGGATGCAGAACACTCGCCCAGTGGATGTTCTTTGAGCATCTTCGGTAAGTCTGGAGCAGAGAAGAGAATCTGGAAGACATGGATTCCAATGCCCACAACTCTGCTTACTAGCCGTATGACCTTAAGTGAGTCACTTTACCTGTTGGGTTTCATGTTTCTCATCTGGAAAGTAGGAGAGCCAATCTCTGTCCTGATGATTGTCTGATAATTAGAGATCTAGGATGTTAAGGGTCTATCACAATAGGAGGCTCTTTGGAAATCTGTGTGCCTTTTCTCTCCGAGTTCTCCCCCACTGGTTGGGCTAAGTCAAGAGGCACGAGGACATGTTTCTCTGCCTGCAGCCCCCAAATGGCCCCTTCCCTGCGCTGAGCTCAGTCAGAGAGCGGTTTTCCCCCCACGTCTTCCCGTCTCCACCATCTGCGCAGCCAACTGTTCTCTGACTGTGAGCTTCTCACTCGCAACCCCACTAAGCAGGTGTGGCCGACGCCTGCCTCTTCTCTGCTTTGCAGGCGGAATCTGATTGTGTTTGACAGGCTGCTCACGATGGAGATGAAACGATGAATTGGATTAAATGCTCTTTGTTTAGACTTTATTAGCCAAAGATGCTGCTGCATAATTAATTGGAGACTAAGCTGTAATCTCACATGGAGGCAGAGGCTCGGCCCCCTGAAGCACAGCCCTGCTCGTGTGCAGGATGGCGGAGGTGGGGAGAGGGAGGTGTTCATAATTTACGAGTGGTCTTTGAGGAAGAAATGGGCATAGAAGAAGAAAGAACAAGACCATTGTCTTAGTCCATTCAGGCTGCTATAACAAAATATTATAGACTGGGTGGCTTAAACAGCAGATGTTTCTTTCTCGCAGTTCTAAAGGCTGGGAAGTTCAAGGTCAAAGTGCTGCAGGTTTTGTTCCTGGTGAGGGCTCCCTTCCTGGTTTGCCAATGGCTGCCTTCTTGCTGTGTCCTCACATGGCAGAGTGAGCAAGTGCTGGTGCCTTTGCCTCTTCTTTTAAGGACACTAATCCCGTCACAGGAGCCCCTTTCATGGCCTGACCTAAACCTAATTACCTTCCCAAGGCCCCACCTTCAAATGCCATCACATGCAAGGTTAGAGCTTCAACATACGAATTTTCAGGGGTCACGAAAATTCAGTTCATAACAACCTTAAAGATGGATCTTCCGTGCAGACCTTCATCCATCCACTCAACATTTACAAGCTGGGTCCACCTTGGTGAGTTGCTCAAAGATTCAGTTTCTTCAGCTACAAAATGGGACAAGTATTATATAAAGTTGTCATGAGGATACTTGGAGGTGTGCACTTTATACATGTCAGCCAATATGAAATAATAATAAAATTTTTATTATCATTATAAGAATTATTATTCTTAAAATTTATAAGTTACAGAGAAGAACCCAGAGGGCCAAGCATTCTCAAGGAGCTCATGTTGGGCTTCTGAAATAGCCCTCTGCTATCTTAAAATAATAGAACCCCAGAAACTTCTGGGAACTTGCGGTCCTATCCTCTGATGTCACCTAAATTATCCTAGCGAGGAGAAGTGCCTTGTCCAGAAAGCAATAGCAATTCAGTGGCAGTAGAGAAACGTTTAAGTGAGCAGATCTATGCTTTATTCATATTAATGTAGAGCAAGTGTCCCGAAACAGTGCAAATGCTCCTTCTCCCTTTTAATATCGTCTCACTAAAAATACAAGTGCAAGCAAAGACATTTAAAAGGTTTTTAATTCACCCATTTTTCCAAGCTCATTAATCTAAATCTTTCTTAGTTTAACATTTTTTTAAAAAAGAACTTTTCTCAAAAAGTTAAAAAAAAAAAAGAACTTTTGCAATGAAAAGAAATCAAATATGCCTAACAGGTGGCTGAGATGGGTAGTCACAACTCTTTCCCTATTTTTAAGTATCTCCCCCAGCTCATTTCCCTGATAGCTGAAATTCCTGTTTCTGAGAGCTGCCCTTCCTCCTTGACACACAGAAGACGTGCAGCAACCATGTGTTGAATTAATGAGTAACTCCTAGATTCTGCTGAGGCTGATGCCATCCATGTGTCCAGCTACAATCTCCCTTGAGTCCACATGTATAGTAGCATGGCTATATCTGCTTTATTTTGGGTAGTCTCTGCAAGGCATGTCCTTTCCATGCTTGTACTCTCAACATCAACTTATCCTCACATCTAAGGAATTTTTTTGTAAGTATAATATCCATATCTATCTATTTATCTACCCATCTATCCGATTCTAATAATCTTAATCTTTTAATTATACTAATTAATCTATTTACATTTAATATAATTAATGATATATTTAGATTTAACTCCACCATCTTCATATTTGTTCCATTTATTCTATGCCACTTTTTCTCTTTTTCCCTGACTTCTATTGGGGTATTTTTGTTATGCCATGTTCCCTCTTTTGATATAATTATCATGCATACTTTTACTACTCTTTCAATAATTGCTCTGGAAATTAGAGCATGCACTCTTAACTATAGTCAAATATGAGTTGCTATTTTCATTCCTTTCCTGATTTTAGAACCTTAGTGTATTTTAACTCCATTTACTGTCTGTCTATCCTTTTGTTATATCATTGTCATATATATTAACTTTACATATAATTTAAATCACATAAGACAATATTATCTTTCTGTAAGTCAATAGATACACATTTGACACATATATATATTCAAATTTTTCCATTCCTATTCATTTCTTCCTGCATGTCCACGCTTCATCTAGAATAATCTTTCCTGAGCCTAAAGAAGTATTTTTAAGCATTTCTTTTGTTAGAGGTCCATTACAAATTATCTCAGGTTTTGTTTTTCTGGAAATATTCTTATTTTTCCTTCACTTTTGAATTATATCTGGGGCATATATATAAAATTTTAGGTTGAAATTTACTTTTTTTCAGTGCTTGTGCATTCTGGTTTCCATCTTTTCCTGAGAATCAGCTATCACATTTATTATTGCTTCTCTGAAGCTAATGTAGATTTTTTTCTCTGTTTTTAAGATTTTATGTCTTTGTTTATAATGGTTTTACATAATGTGGCCTGTTGTATTTATTTGTATTTATCTTACTTGAGTTTGTAGTGCTTTTTGAATCTGTGGGTTTATGTCTTTCATCAGTTTGGGGAAATTCTTACTCGTTTCATGAAATATTGCCTCTGTCCTTTTTTGTCCCTCATCCAATTCTGACACCCCAGATGGATATGTGTTAGATCAAAACCTTATGTCTCATATACCACTTTTATAGATATTTTCTACCCATCTTTTTTTTCTCTGAGCTTTTGTCTGGATGCTTTCTACTGGCATCCATCCTCTAGTTCATTAGTACTCTCTTCCTATAGGACGGATTTGTGATTTAATTATTATAATGTTAATTTCATTTTTTTCAATTCTAGAGTTTTCTTTAAGGTAATTTCTCTATAGTCCAGTTAATTTGATAAATTCTCTATCTTGTCATTTATTTCTTGAACATCTTAAGCAGAGTTATATTTCAGTCCATATTTGACTTACTATCCAATACCTAAATCATTTCTAGTTCTATTTCTCTTGTCTGTTTTTCTATCAGCCTCATCTCTTGTGCCAGGTGACTTCTAGGTGAATTTCAAATATATGCCATACAACATATATTTGAAAAAACCGTAAAGGAGTTGCACAAAAGTATTTCTTTATCTTCCAGAAGGAAGTCCAGGTAGGAGCACATCAGCTTAATGCAATCAAAAATCAAGATGATTCTAAGAATGTTTTAGTCTGTAGGAACATTTCTATTTCCATTTCAGCTCCCATCACAGGATGTGATCCTGCACTGTCCTAAATGAACGCCTGCCATGTTTATAGAGCTCTCCACTCTGATGCATCCTGAACTCAAGTCCTTACTTCTTGTTTACCTTTGGTTAGTTAGATTCACAGCCTCCCAGCAGTGACTTTCTGCCACGTGTTTCTACTTCTCATCCTTTCCTCCACTTACAAGTCAGCCAATAATTCAAGGAGATAACCAGCTCCATTCTTGTACTTCTCTTCTTTCTGGAATCTTGGCCACTTGGGTTCTGCATGTCCAGATAATTCTTAACTCCATATTTACTTTCCTCTTTGAGCTTCACAGCCCTATAAGACTGACAAACATTCCAGTTAGTTTCTCTGACTCTTAGCAGATGCTCTTTGCTCAGATTCCCAAGCCTGCTGGGCTACCTTAGTAGGTTTCCCTTCTCTGCAGAACCTTGCCCCTACCCAAGTTCTAGCTGCTTTGATAACTATCAAATGCCTTTCATCATAATACAGTATTTTTGGATGCTCCTGGTGGAAGTGTTGATCTCACATAAATGTGCTTATCAGAATTGAATGTTTGGGTCTACAGTTCAAGCTGTGGAAATTGTTAGGATCTCCAGTTTCCAGAGAGGACACAATTGTTCATGTCCTCAAGCTAAGCCCCAGTATCCTGAAGGTAATATTCTTTCAGGTTTTCTGGTTTCACTTGGGTACCCCTCGAATGAGCCCCCATTTTATTGCAGGGATGGAAACCCAGATGAAGCCTAGGATTTTCAAGAATGCCGTCTGGTCCCTTGGCAGCTTTGCAGCACATTCCTTCCTCTTCAGAGAGAACGCCTTGTTCCATATGTTCCCCCAGACGGGATGCTCTGTCCAGGGCCTCTTTCCAAGAGCAAGTGCAATTTCCCACATTGATAGTTTGGAATTTTTTTTTTTCATTTCTTCAGGCTTTAGTGTAAGTCATTTAAGGTGAGCTCTCCAGGCAGTGTTGAAGTCTGTGTCTTTTGAATGCAAAGGCTTGCAGCAGCTCTGGGTGCCGAGTGTCAAAGGTGGATTCCTCTCTCAAGGGTTTCAGCTTTCTCATCTTCCAGATGAAAGCACTTGTCCAAACCCTTTCACCTCTAAGACAGAATGTTTGAAACATTCTGTTCCCTCATTTCCACAGTCCACTTGACTGAGGTCTCTTTTCTAGATTCTGAACTCCCCGTGTTCTCTGCTTCTGACACACCATCTCTGGCCCTAGGTAACTACACGCTAGTTTCTCCTCCAGTCTCTCCACCTGCTATTGTTTGAATGTGTCTCCTCCAAAATTCAAGTGTTGAAAATTAATGGCTAATGTAATAGGATTGAAAGGTAGGGTCTTTAAAAGGTGCTTAAACCATGAGGGCTCCTCCTTCGCAAACAGGATTAAGACTCCTTATAAAAAAGACTTCACGCAGGGTCCAGCTTTCCCGCCCTCCTGCCTTCTGCCATGTGAGGTCACAGCATTCCTTCCCTGCAGAGGATGCAGCAACAAGGCCCCACCTTGGAAGCGGAAAGCAGCTGTTGCCAGACAACCAAACTTGCCGGCACCTTGACCTTGGACTCCTCAGCCCTCAGAAAAGTCTGGGAGGAAATAAACCTCTGTTCTTTATAAACTACCCAGTCTGTGGCATTTTGTTCTAGCAGCACAAATAGACTAAAACACCACCTCAAACCCATCTCTCAAAAAACCAAACCACAATTAGTCCATCTTCCTCTTTAAAATGTTTCAGTATAATATAAAGTGTTCTTATACTTTATTTGTGTGAGTATAAGCTCCGTGCAGTTTCTCTGGAAGGCAATTTGGCGATGTAGACCAATAAAGAGTGCTCACATTCTTTACCTTGAAACTCCAATTCTACTAACTTACCACCAGAAATACCAGTCAAGTGTATTTGTTGCAACATTGTCCACCATAAAGACTGGGGAAAATAATCTCAATGATTATTAATTGATAAAGTTTAAATAAATTATGCTGACTCTAGCAGGACTGCCATGTGGCTTAATAAAAAATAATAATAAAAGCGTAAGGATAGACACTTAAGTGCTTTTATGGGTCAGTTGCCAAGATATCTTTTGAAGTGAAAAATCAAATTAAAAAGCAAGTTTTACTTACATAAATTGCTTTTGTACTATTCCCCCGTGATATTCTGAAATAAAAAAAATAAAAAAGCAAGTTTTAGAACAGCATAGATAGGATAATCTTATCCTTTATATGTTAAAAAATAATGTGACAGGAAAATATACACTTTTTACATATGCGTGATCTGTCTTTTCACACTAACATGTGATCTCTGTGAGTGCAAAGATGCTGTCTTATTTCCCACCCTATCTTCAGTATCTGGACATAGTAAGTGTTCGATAGGTATCTGCTGTTTAATGTATCGGAGAAAAGGGCCTGAATGACAAGGGGCCTGGGGTGGGAGAGAGACTTGCTTTTCGCTGTTTATCCTACATATCCTAGAGTGGGGCAGGGGGGCTCCAGTTGGCCTCATTCCCATCTCCCTGCCGTGCTCCAGCCACCCGACCTGCTCCCTCCATACTGAAAGCACAGGGCCTGCCCACAGCAGGACACATCTCCCCATTGTGTCTCCTCCTCCTAGTGCAACCTTCCAAGCTCTCCTTCTAAATTTCCACTCATCCAGCTTTGATCCCCAACTCCATCCTCTTAGTTGCAAACATGCTCCCTCCTTTGGATGCCTTTAACTCTTTTCTTTATTGCCTCTCAAGTTACCTAGGCCTTACCTATGACCCTCCTCCTAAAGACCACAATGTTCTACCTAGACAGAGACCAACTCTTACACATCTTCACATAAGGAGCCCAGAACAGTGTCGTGCCCAGCAAACAGCAGATGCCAATCCTACGTTTCATAGTGGTCAAAGAGTAGAAGCAGCCCAAATGTTCATCACCTGTTGAATGGATACATAAATGTGGTATATCCATTCAAAGGAATGCTACTTAGCGATAAAAAGAAATGAAGTAGCGATGCACACTACAATGTGGGCGGATCTTGAAACCATCATGCTAAGTGAAAACAGCCAGTCACAAGGGACCACGGATTATAGGATTGCATTTCCATGAAATGCCCAGAACAGGGAAATCCATAGAGACAGAAAACAGATTTTTGGTTCCTCGGGCTGCAAGGATGAGGGCATGGGAGGCTGAGGGGCACGGAGTTTCTGTTCAGGAAATAGAAACGTTCTAAAATTGATTGTAGTGATGGGTGCACAACTCTGCAAATCTACTAAAAGCCACTGAATAGTAAATCTGAATGGGCAAAGTGGTTGGCATATGAGTTATAGCTCACTAAAGCTGTTTTAAAAACTGAAAAAGAATGAGTGAAGGAGAGACACCTGAACCAAGCTGACACAGGTTCATAGGGCATCTACATAGTTAAAAAGCCTCCCTCACTTAACAGCCTAGACCTGCCAGACCATCCCTTCTACATTATTGACTTATTCATACAACAAACATCGGTGAGTCTGTCGTGTGCCTCCACCCCGCTAGGCACTGGGAGTACCGAGTAAATAAAGCAAGCATGTCCTCTACCACCACGCCGCTGATGGCTAAGGGTGATAGCCTAATATTTAACAAAGTATTACACAAAGAGGTTTATTATTATTTCAATTGTGTCAAAAGTTACAAAAAAAAAAAATCCGAAGCACCAGCGGGGAGAGTATAAGGATATTCCTTGTCCAGTCCAGGCCCCCATGGTCTGGTATTTTTCATGCATTAGGCACAACCCCTGTGTCTGGGCATTTTCTGGTAACATTGCCTGGCCTTGCTGCCTCGGAAACTAACTGAGCTTTCAGTGAAAGAATGAAGAGACAGGCAGTGTAAGCCCGGAGTGCTCTGCCCTGTGACTGCCAGGACGGACGGCTCTACCTGGGGTGCTGAGGAACACCCGGGGACTTGGCCCTGACGCCACTCTTTGATCCAAATGCCCACACCCGCCTGCCGGCGCCCAGCAGCGGGGATAGATGGCTTTAATTACACCATCCTTTAGGACTCCCCCCGGCCTCCGCTTATGCATTTCATTTCCTTCTGCTCTGGGCCCCTGACGCCGGGTGATATAACTCAGCCGAAGATGTCCCCGGGAGGGATTTTGGAAACTAAATCTGCAACTTTGCTGATGCTGCAGGTATTGACTGAGCGGGGCCTCCTTGGCCTCCTTTCTGAGAGTCGGTGATTCACGGTTTCAGGAGCTCATGAGAACCTGAGCAGGCCGGTCTTGGACCGACGCTCCTGACCTCCCCGTCGTCTACAGGGTGGATTCCAAATGCCTGTTGTGGCACAAAGGGTCCTTCAAATCACGCCCTATCTGCACATCCGCCGCAGCCCCATCCCTCTGTAGTCTGCTTACTGTCCTCATACCACCAGCATTTATTAAGCCCTCACTGTGTACAGCACTTTCCACTGAGCCCTGTGCATGAATTATCTCCTCTCATCCCCTCTCAACAACGCCTCGAGGCCGAGGATGTTCTTATCTCCATTGTACAGATGAAAGAAAAAAAAAATGGGGAAGAGGGTAGGAAAAAACGTTTTCAAGTCTTACAGCTAATAAGTGGTAATACCGGTATTCCAACCCAGGCCTCCCAACTGTGATTTTAATCGCCTTGCTATTTCGCATGAGCAATACCAAATTACTTGCAATTCCCCCAATGTGCAATTTTCTCCTGCCTCTGGGCAGGAATGGGTCTGGATTTTGCAGGGCTGAAAGCGTATACAGTTTTGGAGGCCCTCTTCAAGGAAAAGCACTCGTAAAAATTTAGACATTAAGGTGACACCCATTTCAGATGATAAAAGGGTGGCACGTTACAAATTTTAAAAAGCTGAAAAAAAGCACAAAATCCAGAAAAATAACAATGTTTCTGAAATTTTCTGTCTGACATAGGTAATATGATTTTCCTACATTTTTTGTGTGTATTTTTTGCTTGCTTCTTCATCTGCCAACAATATTATAATATCTTCTACAAGGAGACTAGAAGAATAATTCAGCCTTTCCTCAACGGCAGAGGTTGGTAAACTGCGGCATGAGGCCGGCTGTCATCGTTGTAAATAAACTTTTACCGGAACACAGTCAGGTCCATTCGTTTACCTATTGTTTTTGGCTGCTTTCTTGCTACAATGAGACCAAGTTGAGTTCTTGCGATAGGGAATGTGTGACCACATAGCCTCAAATATTTATTATCTGGCCTTTTACATAAAAAGATTGCTAACCTTGCTCTAGGGTGATGGTCTCTGAAGGAAAGCGTTTAACTAAGTTGCTCTGAAACGTAGCTTCAGTCATTTCCGTTATGTACTTCGCTGTCTCTGGGCTAGAAACGTCTGCCCACCCTGCCTTCCTCCATTAAGACTCAGCACAGACACGTTTTCCCCCAGAAAGCATTCCCTGAGCCCTCCCCAGTAGCCAACTCTCCCATGTGAACCCCCCCTTAATTTATTATAGAGAAAAAAAATCATTTCTTGAAACATCCCTCTAACTGATCCATCCTGATTGTATAACCTTCTTTGAGGACGATGGTGTGGTTTGACCAGGGTTGAATCCTCCAAAGCTAAAAAGAGTCCCATGGATTTGGAAAGGCTGACAGATACTTGCTAACTTCCTGCCTCATATCTGTTCTCTCTTTCTTATTTGGTAGCAGAATGCGATTTTATTCAAAGTATCGTTGTGTAAGTTCAAAGACTATATTTTTCAGCCTCATGTATAGTTTTGGTCAACAAGATCTAAGTGGAAGTGTTGTGTAGAATTGTTTAAACATTAAATATTGAAAACTGTCTTGGCCTGGAGAGAAATTCCTTTTCTCTCATAACTACTCTTCTTCCTTTCTGCTTCTTACAATGTAAATGTGATGGCTGGAACCCCAGCAGCCATCTTGGACTGTGAGGAGAATTTGTCTGTGCAAATCAGTGTTTGCGTTAACAAAGTAGAAACATAAAAGATACCGTGTGTCCAAGCTGACCCTGTGAAGCCACTACAATGGTTCTGAACTATCTACCTTCAGACCACTCTTACGTTAATAAATAAATCCTTGTGTGTTCAGATCACTATAGATGGATCTCTATCCCTAGCAGCCAAATGTATCTCCTAAGTGGTACAGGAGACAAAATTTTTAGATTATTTAATCAAATAGAGTGAGAGGGTGAGAAACACTTTGAGACTATTAAATACAATGAACATTAGATTTTTGTCATATGAATTTGCAAATTAATGATAATTGATCTTATAATCAGGCACTATACGGATTGTGCTATGAGAAAGGTTATCTTAGGATATGTTTTAATAAATACAATGTTGGTTGGTACCAACTGAGAAATCTAACATTTATGTATGTAAGCAAAAGATACGTAATTGTTTCTGTAAGAGGAAAGAATGGAAATGAATCCCAGGAATCAGATAGTGTCATTACCTTTTGTCTAAATTTCTCACATCCTGTGCCAATGGCTTCTTTCATGTAATTGGGGAACAGGCAGCTATAGCTAAAAGCAGCTAAGACCTGTAATGCTCTCATTTAGAGCTCAGAGGAAAGATATCATTTGTCTCTCCTGCTATCCATGAAGAAAAATCCCAGGGAAGATTTCTGATTGGTCAGTTAGGATCACATGTCCCCCCACCCCCATACCAATTAGTATTGGCAGGGAGGAGTATGAGAATTGTTTAGGCTGTGTTACATTCTAGCCCATGTGATCAGGGCACAGAGAGACCATGTATATCAGCCTCTCTGAAATCATGTAGATCAAGAAATTAAAGGAATAATGACGGATGAAGCATGTCCCAAAGGGATGTATTACCAAAGATGTGGGATTAGACAAAAACTACAGTCCTCACTACTTTGAACTTGTCTGGCTGGCCTGAGTACAGTGGTGGACATTTTTGAACATATCCCCTTGTGCACATGTGTGACAGTTTCTCTATATTCCAAGGAATGGAATTATTGGTTCATATGAAATGATGAATCTGTGTGTTTTTCAAAACTCGTGATTCTAATGGGTAGCCAAATTATAAAATCATTGCATCTGTGCCAACTCCAAAAGTTTCAAACTTTAAAGTGCAGATTAATTTCTGTTAAAATGCAGATTCTGATTCAATAAATCTGGAGTGGGATGCAAGATTCTGGGTTTCCAACATGCTCCCAGGTAATGACTGGGCTGGTGTTCCGTGGACCGTATTTTGAATGTCAAGTTCTAACTGAACAGAAATGAAATCTCATTTTTTCAAAAGAGTTTATTAGGCACTTATTATGTGTTAAGGACAAAATACATCAGCAAGAATAAGAAGGGTGAACATATCCCTTTTTGTCTGGGATAGTCTCAGCTTATGCCTAGAATCTCCATGGCCCCATTTGGGGGACAAATTTCAGTTATCCTAAATGAGGCACGGTTTATGTATCTTATGCTCTAAGTGGGAACACAAGACATTAGTAGTTTTTTCCAAAGTAAACCCTCTACCTCATGAAAGAAGTTTCAACATCAGAATTGGATTCAGGTTCAGCATCTTTTGCAGGCAAAATTGGAAGCCCCAGGTGTTACCATCCTGAAGGCACTCCTACGAACTCCACATAGTAAGAGAGCAAGCAGGAAATCTGGAATACTTTGCTATTGCATACATTTTTCTTCTTCCTAAGATGTTACTGAATTACTTGATTTTATGCCACATAATAGCACTCCATGGGGATACAAATGCTAGATCCAAACAGATGCAATGGTTATGGGGCCATGAAACATCACTGAAGACATCGTCATTTGGATTTTGATTATAACAGTTAGGATTCGATGAAACAGTTTTGAAAAGATTGCAGATATGTCTCTAATGTACTCTGCCCTGCTATGACTGCTTTCTTTGTACACCCCAGAAAACAGGGTGACTTTTCACTGGCACCAATCCTTTTTTGACTTCAAGAGGTGCCTCTCTAAGCCCAGGTGGAAAGTGATTAGAGAAAAAAATGAATGGGGATATCTCACAGCCTTCACTCCCAGTGCTCACCTGTAGAAAGCGGGGATCCATGTCCTCACTCTTGCAAGATCATGCTCCTCATCTTGTGTGGAGCTGGGATGAGCACTTGACCTGGAGTCCAGTATCAGAACTCAGCTTCCAGACTCACACGTGAGCAATGTGGCCCTGGGAAAGCCGCTTGCCTTACTGAGCTCCCAATTCAGTGATATCTAGAACAGAAAATCATTCTTTATGGAAAGGACCTCAGAAAAGCCATGTTACAGAAAAAGATTTGTACAGTTATTTAATAGAAACTCATGTGAATTTCTCACTGACGCAAAGCCAGTGTGAGTTTATAGAGCTTTGCCCCAAAAGAGGTATGTGTGTGAATTGCCAAAGACATCTGGTTATAAAAATTGAACTTGTCATAAATGCATCTTAGCTTTTACAGTTCCAGTTGACCTTTATTAACTTAGAAAAATGTAGAACATTAGATACTATAAGATTATCAATATGCATTAAATATTTGATAAGAATTAATAATTTTATTCTTTCAAGTGGGCTGGATGCAAACGCGAAATTTCTTTAAGTGCCACAGCTCCTAAGTCTCTTTATGTAATAATTATTGACTTCTTGTTTATAGGCAGGCCTGAAAGTAATGTCTCTTTTTAATTAGTTTTCTGATGACTTTCTTTTTCTTTTTTAATTAAACAATGCCACAGACAAACTTTTGAGGCTAAAGACACTTTAATGGATATGATCTGTCTGCCTTTCTTTTCCTGACTGTATTCATTATAGGCAAATCAATGAAAATTGATAAACCCGTGATGGAAAAAAGGAATGTATTTGTATTCATTACAGAGAATTGGAGATAATAATAAAATGAAATGTTGTTATAGTGAGATATAAACCCAACCTACGGAATTGTTCAATATGAGAATAGCTAGATACATTTCATTACCATGATAGGGAGCAGTGCAGAAGCGGAAGCCAATAATTTTAAAAGTCTTGAGCACAGGGTTATGCTGACTCTACAGTTCAATACGTTAATTGACAATAAATCCTGCTTGCCTCTAAAAGGCACTTGACTAGTCATTTTCAAGATGGTCATGATTTTTTATGATGCGGAACTTTTAATTTACAGGGATGATAAAAATAGATTTACTTTCAGCCACTTGTATTTGATTTAATTACCTAATCAACTATAAATCATCTACTATTGAAAAAGTAATTTAACATAGATGATATTTGGCTGTCATATTTTTGGGTTTCCGCTAGGGAGAGGTTGGGGAGTACACAGGAAAGAACCTACGGCAGGGTGAATCTCCTACACTTTTCCACAAAGTCTGAAAGAAGTCTACAGAGTTGAAATCAGGTGACTTGGCTCTGCCTTCAAAAACACTCAACTGGCATTTTTCCTACTTGTGTCTTAAACAGATACACCTGGGAAGGGTGTGATGGTGCCATCATAGTGGTAAAAATTGGGACTTGATTATTTCTCTGTGTTTTTCCAGCTCTTCTATGCTATCCTATTGCACCTCGTGACAACTTTGATGTGAATCTAATATGGTAGTTAAGATCGACTATGGAAAACAGAGGTTCAGCTCAGCAGGACCTGCTAGATTAAATGCCTGATTGATGGATGATGGTTATTTATGATTAAAGAAGAAAGGCGTGGTTTCCCAGAATAATTGGAGGCTCTGAAGGCCCAGTGCCAGAAAATCTACTAGAATGTCTCTTTCCAGCCTTAGTCAGACAACTCAGACACTCCCCTTCTCTGTTTGCCTCTGCAGGAAATTAAAGTCTGCAGCCCTTTTGTGACCATATGCTAATTACTAGCCACTTGCTTCTAAGAGGCAAATTTTATCTTGTCACTTGGCTGCTCAAAACTTTTTAATGGTTTCTTATCATGCTCAGGATAAACTTTAAACTTCTAGACAAAACCTCTGCTTAAAACTGCCAACTCTATGTCAACACTTACCTTATACTATACATTCCAAACCTTCTGAAGGTCTTTCAAATCCTGCAAAATTATACTTTATTGGATGGATGGATGGATGGATGGATGGATAAACAGATCAATTAATGAGTGAACTCCCCTTCCCTTTCCTAAAGGTATTTAGCCGTAGTCCTTAAAATATCTTCCCTTGGTCTAAATCATTCTCTACCTACATTTCAGACCTGTGAGTGGGTATGAGCCATATTTTCTCGCCAAGTGCTGAGGAGGTTATGCTTCTTTGGTGAATTCAACCTTACTCACAGCTCTAACCGTTCATCTTGGCTTAGGCTCTGGGAGGCCATGAGGTCCTGGTAGTGGAAATCATTTTCCCTAATTCAAGTTATACTTAATTATCTTCCTCTAACAACCAGCCACAGATTGCTAACTTTTTCTGCTCTTACTCTTCTATTTTCTTTGGAATTAACTCTTAACACCTATCTCTTAACTAGAGATGGCTGCAGTTCTTGGCTCATGTGTAGGGCCAAGATGAGGGATAGGTTCTGAGCTAAATCAATAGATTTTCAACTTCTAACACAAGACTTTTCCCCAGGTTTGCTGATGATCCCTGGGATTAATTTTCCCCAAACCTCATATTAGTTTTGCAATAATAAAAATGCCTTATGCAAAAAAAAGTTAATTTTTGAAGCTGTATAATGGATACAATGGGTTCATTATTCTATTCCATTTGCATGGATGCATGGAATTTATTCTTTTATCTGGTTGAGCTCTATATACTAAAATGAGCAAAGATATGAAACTTATAGTACCTAAAATACATGTGCATGTTTATGTCTATAATTGGAAGGAAGATATAATAGGCCAATTATATTTCAATACAGAAATATCACCCAAAACACAATTATTTTCATTTCTATATGTCCTACCTCAGTCCATGAGCATAGTTCGACGTTCTTACAGAATGGCATTAATATTGTCCAGGTCATTTTATGTTCTGCTTTATTCATTTCACAGTTGATCAAAAACATTTTCCATATTCCCACGCAGTCTTCATAATGATAATTTTTAATATCTGCATAATGTCCTGCCATGTAGATGGAACATCATTTAGTCTGTCATTCCCGTATGGATGGACATTTTTATTATTTCTATGTTTTTGTTGCCACTGTTGTCATTGGAGATAATGCTGCAAAAATAAAAGATGTTGAATATGAACAGTCCGATTAAAAGTTTTTTATTAATTTTTCCCTTTTCCAAAGAGTATTTGATTATCTCAGAACTCATAATGTCCTTAATTCCTATTTTCATTTTCTTATTTCATGGTTTTCATGCTTATTTCATGCTTATCACCTCTCTTAATATTTTCTAATTCCTCCCTTCTCTCATTTTGACCTCAGGAAACATATTAAATACTGTGTGCTTAAGAACACAGATTTGGTGTCAAACCAACACGAATTCCAATGCTCCATCCACCACTTAAAAGCTGAGAGAACTCAGAGGGGTGATTGAGTATTTCTAGCTCTCAGTGTTCTCATCTGAAGAATGAGAATAATATAGGTTTATGATAATATCATAGGTTTATGATAGAGAAAACTTCAAGGAAACTTTTGTTGCTACTATTACTATTTTTATTATGACTGTATTTTGTTTGAATAGTTTTAAAAAGCTGGACTCAGAGAGAGTAGGATTGGGTCTGAAAACTGTAACGGGGAATTTTTCTGGTGTGGTTTATTTGTCTGGTGTTTTCTTCCCACTTTCCATTTCAACAGCCAGACAGCACCGTGCTGGCAATAGACCAGTTTTAGGTTATTCATGCCCAACTGGCCATAATAACCTTTCTCTGAGATATCATCCCCTGTTACAATATAATATTCGTAAAAAATAAATTTTAAAATAAATGGCCACAGTTTAATCCAATGAATGGGTATTCCACATTTTTCATAACCAATATGGTAATTCATTGAGATGGTTTTGGAATTTTCACCGTCGCAAATAACCTTGTGGTCAATAACTTTGAGCTAAACACATTTCCTCCAAATGAGGAATATTTCCTCAGGATGAGCTTCTGCATTGGAAATAACTGAGTCGCATGATTTAAACATTTTAAATTTGACCCATTTTGAGATTATGTTTTTCTAAAGCATTGTACCAATTTACCAATTTTTACACCAGCTAAACGTCTCCTGGTTCAGTAATAGGATACTACAGGAAAAAGCATAAAAAGCTCCAAAATATTGAATTCAGCTGGTTTAATAAGACAAGATTCATGTTCTGGAAAATGTCATAGGTGTATATGTCCTTTTACATTTTGTTGTTTCCGGCTACATTTTTATATCAAATAAGCAAATAAATGTTGTTTCCATGGTAAAAAAGATCACAGCTTCTACTTAGCAACATGTAAGCTAACACTTAGAAATTAACCTGGAAAGTGGTAGTATGATGGGGGAGAAAAAATGAAAAGACCATTTACTTTACTAAAAACTTCCTAGGTCGGGCTAAAATACAGTAATCAATCTTCATCAGATTCAGTCTAATTTTGTCTTCCTTCATGTGTCTCACAAATGTCAACCAAACAGCGATTGTCGAAAATAATACTCTTTGTTTAAACTTTTTGGCTCACGGAAATGTTTGCTCGTGGTGGTTGTGACTTTTTTTTTCTTTACGCTTAGTTATAAAGTTTTTCTAGATTAGAATTCCAAAGTGTTGGAACTCCTTCCAGCATCCTCTCAGTCTCTCTCTCTCTGTCTCTCTCTCTTTTTCTATGTCTCCCCCTACCCAGACAGATCACTCCTATTCTATCAAATGCTCATTCACCTTTGCTAATGAGTAGTTAATGGGTTTTGGCATCACCGTGGGAGGCACAGGCATGGAGAGGGCTGTTGGATCCCGGATGGCCTGGTGTGCTGTAATTGCGCATTTGGGATCCTCAAACCCAGCCCCAGAGCCATTTCCTAGTTTCCCCAATAGTTTCCTGGAGCATCGCCTGTTTAGAAATACAGCTCTCTTTTAAAACCTCCGATCCGCCGCTTTATCTGGCTATATCCTCCCCTCTTGGAATTGATAACATGTTGACTGTGAGTCATAATGGTAACTTCCTCATGAACATCTGATGTTGTGAAATTAACAAAGATGAGAACTCCCCAACAGTTGAAGCCAAGAAATGAATTATAAAAATGTACTTCAGTCGCAATACCAGAGAGAATCCGGTTATGAATTAGTAACAGATGGGAAAATACTATTCACTTCCAGTTTTACATAAATGTCTATAATGCTTATCCTGATCATAAGTTTTTATTTCTTCCAGAGCTTCATTATGGTGCTAGCAAGATTCACCATTAAAAAAATAATAATAAAAAGCTTAGGTTGGGTAGACGCTATTTTTCTCTCTTTCTTCCCTCTCTGCTTGTTAAGTCAAAAAAAGTAAATAATTCAGGTGAAAGAGACACATACCATCTCATTGCTTACTTTTGGTTTTACAAAATAAATTAGTATGCATTTCCCAAACCACTTAGTCAAGGGTATTTATTATTACTTTTCAGATGAGCATCTATGCTATGAAAGGGAAGTGTTAGTTAATGGACTCTTCAACCACCCCCCCCCCCTTGTTTTGGCCCATATTACTACAGCTCTCACACAAACTTAAAAAGTAAAAATCTTTAGTGTTTGCAGCAAACTATTGATGCAAAAGCTGTCTACATCAGCACTGTGCCTTAATACTAGTTTCAGGCACAAAACATAAGCCTTCTTGGATTTCCCGCGATGGCCTCCTTCTTTGGGAAAGTACCGTCCGTGTTCTGGGCCACCTGACTGCCACCTCTGCTGTGCCCTGGCCAATTTCCCTTTGCTGGCTGGGGCCAAGGCTGAAGCCCTGAGGGTGGATCTTCGTTTCCAATATGCTGAGCCCTGTTGAGCCAGCCCTTCGTTCCTGGTCTTGGATGGAATTCCACTCGAGGGGTATGAGACCCAGCATCCTGAGGGACATTTAAGGACATATGATGTAAACTTGAAGCGTGAGAGGTCAGTTCCCCATGGAAGAAAACTGGACCGAAAGGAAACCAGTGAGAGAAGCAGCTAAGGAAATAAATTCCTCCTCCCTTCTCCTGCATGGAGACTTTTCCTAGGTATAGTCCTGTTTGCGACGCTTCCTGAGAATGTCCCTTTTGCTGGGTCACTGTGCTTGCTGAGCATATGTGTTGTGCCCCTGTGGAGTTGGCTACCAGGCAGCACCCAGCACTGAAAAGCAATGCATAGCGTTTCCTCGTATCTTTCCACACATCCCTCCGTTTCCCCTTACCCTCACCGTCTTGGACTTGCAACTCCCAAATAAAGTAGCAGCACTTTCCTCCTCGCCGCAAGCTCCACTTTCCAGCTATGCACCCATTTACTTTGGGCATCATCATTGTTAGCACTGCCCCTTTTCACTCTTTGGAGTTACACAGTCAACTTCCCTCCAGAAGAGAAAAATTTGGGGGAAAAAAATGGACTGTAGTACGTTAAATGGTGGCCCTAAAAGGATATGTCCAAGTCCTGTCTCCTGGACTTGTGAATGTGACTATATTTCTAAATAGATCTTTGCAGATGGAATTGAGGATCTTGAGACAAGATAATGCTGGATGTAGGACGGGCCCTAAAACCAATGATGAGTATCCTTATAAGAAACAGAAAAGGAGGTGACATGGACACACAGGGCAAGGGACAATGTGACAACAAAGGCAGAACCTGGAGTGTTGCAGCTACAAGCCAAGCAGTGTGGCAGCCACCATGTGGCAGGAGAGTGGCATGGGACACGTTCTCCCTAAGAGCCTTCAGAAAGGACCAACACTGATGACACCTTGATTTCAGCACCCTCACCCCCCAGAACTGTGAGAGAATAAATTTCTGTTATTTTAAGCTACCCAGTTCATGGCAATGTGTTATAGCATCCCTAGGAAACAAATCCAGGCAGGATAAAGGTTCTTAATTGCTATTTTTCTTTCCTGAGAGGAGAGGAACTGGGCTTGGCTTGGCTCATGATTGCTTTCAGGATTTAGAAAAGAAAAACCACTCCTAGACATTCCTCAAATCCCCTTTCAGATACATATTTCCTGCAAGCAACAGTGGGTAAATCAGAAACAAAGAGAGAAGATACAAGCTCCACCATTTTGGTAGAACACTGGCATTTTGTCTGGCCTGTGAACCCCACTTTACCCTAATACCCTCATTTCACCGATGCTTTCTGGCTGTCCCCTCACTGGGCTGGGCCATACTCTCCAAGCAGACGTCTTTCTCCAACCTGCTGAACTCCTACTGATCCTTCAAGACCTAGCTCAAATGTCACCTCTTCTAAGATGTCTTCCTGATTTTCCCAATCACCAAGCACACCCTCCTCTGTGCTGCCGAAGTATCTAATCTGTTCTTTTCTAGAGCATCATTCACCCTTCACTGCGTACGTAAATTTGGTCCCCATTTCCTCCACTAAACCAGCATGGCTTTTTGTGTTTAAGGTTGCACGTGCACACCCATCTAAATAAACACTGGCTCTTGTTTGGGAGGCAGGATTCCTGGTGCAGTGTCTAAGAACAATTCCAAATTCAAAAATTATGTTTCTCTCATATCTTTTTTCATTCTAACTAAGCTGCTTACTCCCTGTAGCAAATCTTCCTTCCTAAAGGCAACACTTTATTTGTGAAAGAGCTTTTTTTTTTTTAAAAAAAAAAAGGGGGGGGGATATGGGCATTATTTTAGAGAGACTTTCTAAAGAACCGTAACAAGTCTATTTGAATCTTTTATTTGGTATTAACTAGATATTTTATCATAAGTGAGCAGGGAGTTTCTGGTTCACTAGGCTTTATTGCTTTCTTGAATGCATTTCAACCTTTTCCATAGTTCAAGTTCATATAATCCCCAATCCTTTTTTCCTTCAAATTTTAACTCCTTTGCTATGTTCCTCATAACTCCTCCTGTTAATGTCTCCCAGAATTCACTGCTGAGTTGTCATCTTGAATGAAGATATGCTTTGAACTCATGGTACATTTTGCCTTTTAAATGAGACTGTAACAATTTGAGCACTTCAGCTGGTTTCACCCTCAGCCAAAAATACTTGTTTCAAGAATTATTTTTTCCCCCTTGATTCAGAGGGACCTGAGGGAGCCCTGTTCTGCGGCAACGGGATCTGTAATAGGTTTATGTTTGGAGACGCCCGCCTCTCTGCTGCTGAAACAATTAAGGAGATATTCTGGATGTCTCTTTCGAATTCACACAGAAGGACGTAGTGAATATTCACTGCAGTTTCCTAACTGTTCTTCTTGCCCCTTTTCTTCCAATCTGTTCTCTTCGACATCCCATCCGGCGCCGCTTCCTTCCCCAGCCCCGCCTCCTGCTACACGGTTTAGGTTTTAACTACGGAGAACTTTTTCGAGCCTGTCTCTGGATGTCTGTCTAGCCTACCCATTCTGAACGCAATGACCTTTCTTCTCCTCTGCACCAGGCAAACACCCTTTAGCATTCAGAGGGAATAAAGCCCGACTGCTCAGAGCACTTTTTTTCCTGTCCTGAGATAATCTATTGAGATGTGAGTCTGTTCTTTGTTTTCTCTGTTCCAGAAAGCTCCAATAAATGAGATGCACTTTCTTTTTTCTTCTCCAACACAGGACAGTGGCTGAGACGTTGTATTCTGAATTCTGGTTTCTAGCCTGCGTGGAGATGGGGTTAGGGAGGACAGACATCCTTGATGCCTCACCAAACACACTTTTATAAACACGGCCTTAAGTCATTTTGAGCAGAGCAACTGCTTGTAGAAGTCGTCCAAAGAGACGTATGCGAAGGAGTGCGGAGGGGCCGAGGGATGGTCTCCATCACCGAAATCCCCAGGCAGGTGTTTGTGATAAAGCAAAACCCGGTTTGGGAATGTCAGAGTGTAGAGAAAACAGTATCAGAAGATGGGAACATTTTAAGTTGAAATAGAAAAGGCAGGAAGGCAGATGGGAAGACAGGAACCTAAACTGAAGGTGAGAGATGCGGGTAGGCACGGGTCCAACTGTGGAGTTTCTAAGGTCTGAGTCAAAATCTGGGTCTGCTCAGTGATGTTTTTCTCTAAATCTGCAAAGCAATGGGTCCCAAAATTACCATCTTCTGAGTGCTTATTCTGCGCCCGACACAGTTAGGTAATTTGACCACATTATTTCATTTAATCACCAAGCAGCCCTGTAAAGAATGTATTATTGCCCATGCTTCTCCAAAAAGTACACCAGAGCTCAGAGGTGACATTAGAGAATCAAAGTTTGAGTTCCACGTCAGTGTGTCTGACTGTCAAGATGCTCTTTTTAGTCTACCAGGTCATCTCTCCTTTTGAAGCCAGGTCTCTGGGCCTCTCATCTGGCCCTACCTGGCCCCATATGGGCACTGTCCCAGTAGGACCAGCCTCTCCCCAGAGGAGAAGGAGCCCAGGGCAAGCTAAGCCCATCTCACCATGTGTAGGCACCAAACGAAGTTCTATAAAGCCTAGTTCAGTTCCAACCCCTAACATGATCCCCTCAGTACCAAAGAAGGCAGTGAAGTCATTAGAAACCTAACTGTCTACCTGGAAAGTTCTAAGCCCTCTGTCCTCTCTCAGTCATTCGCTTCTCCCTACAATGGGTAGTGAAGCCCACTGGCACTCGTAGGCAGAAGACTTCCACCTCCCTTGTGGGGACCAATCTTTGGGTAACCTTGTCGAGCCTCTTCTGTCATCATTATGGGTTTCTTTCATGGCCCATTAGAGCTTACCACAAGGATTTGTTCTGTAAAATTTGGATTCAGTCAGAAGGCCACACTCAAGGATCCAGAAGGCCACATGTGGCCCCGAGGTTCCAGGTTTCCCACCTCCAGTAGGTGACGATGATGGATAGACAGACAGAGATGCATAAAGAGACTTATCATAAGGAATTGGCTCATGCACTTACAGAGGCTGACGAGTCCCAAGATCTGCAGAGTGAGCAGCACGTTGGAGACCCAGGAGAGGAAATGGTGTCACTCCAGTCCAAAGGCCAGTGGGCTTCAGACCCAGGAAGAGCCGATGCCCAAGTTTCAGTTCAAAGGCAGGAAAAAGCCAATGTCCCAGTTCAAAGGCTGTTATGCAGGAGAAATTTGGGGTGAGGGGGCGGTTAGTCAGCCTTTCTGTTCTATTCAAGCCTTCAACTGATTGGATAAGGCCCACCCACAGGATGGAGGGTGTTTTACTCAGTCTTCTGATTTAAACGTTAGCCTCATCCCAAAACAGCCTAATGGGAACACTCTGAGTAATGTTTCATCAAATATCTGGGCACCCCATGGCCCAATCAAGTGGACACATAAATTAACCATCACACTGAACAAGGGAACTTCGGCAAACTAAGCCCCATCAACAACTGCTCTAAAAACAGGCATATCTTTCTCCCACCTACGTGTTTCTCAGGCCATATCAATTGCTGCTGGCTGCCTCCAGAGAGTGTCCTCGGCTGGTAATTAGAGCACAGGTGTTAAAAACCTTATTGGCACTTTGCAGTGGCTCACACAGAGCATAAGGACCTCCCAGCGTTTCGTTGGGTTCCTCAACCAGCCTCACTGCACCTGGTCCAGCCTCCTCCAGCCATCTGGCTCTGCTCTTGCTCTCTTTTCTAGGGAACCTCTGAGTCCCACACATTTGATGCTTAATGTTTCCCTCAAAGCAAATTAGGGTTTTAAAAATGCAGCTCATTCTGTGTATGGAAAAAGGAGACTGAGACTTAGGCATAGCCAGCAAATTCCCCTAGGCTACCCAGCTAAGCAACGCAGGGTTTGGAGACCCTGCATTTTCCTTTACTTAGGAACACTGGAGAAGCCAGTATCAGAAGGCAAAGTGACACATCAAAGAAAGGTAAACAGTGGGTGGAGGGAGGGACTGGAATAGAATAAAGGGCTTCCTTCTACGTGTGCTTCCTTTGTTACGGCAGCAGAGAGAAGAGGTACGCTGTTTTTGTATGTGTTTAGTAGCAGCAGTACTCATATATTTTTAAAGCAATCATTGGGTGTGGCTTTTAAATCAAGAAACGCAATTTCCCGTGGATTTTGAACCTCTGTAAGATCGATGGTCCTAACGCTCGTTAAGCCAGGTGCGCGCTGGTTTCTCCCGGCATTGCCAAGTGACAGGGAGCTGAGGCTGCACCTCTCCCGTCTGCCCTCTCATTGCTGATTTTATGGAATCAACCACAGTGACGAATGACTATGCATTTGGATGGCTGTCCCGGCTCTGGTCACAGCTGAAACTCTCTATCACTGTTGATGTATGTGCACTCTGAGAGTTCAAGTGCAATTGGCCATCTGTCCAGGAGGCTGGAGCCATCCTCGGCATTGAAATAGCAACTGAAAGAGCCAGCTCTCCTCCAGCAGGCACCTGGAGCCACAGGCTCGCGGGCACGGCCTCACCAGCAACCGAATGGGGCTGGGAAGGTCCCCAGTTCAGCCGCAGGTAGAGGAGGGGCTTGTGCAGCATGTATGGGAGCTCGCAGCCATCGCCTCTGAACGGCAAAAGGTCGGTCCAATCTGGATTTGAATCTTTGTTCCACTCGCTACAGGATGTGTGACCTTAAACAAGTCACTTTTCTTAGAGACTCGGTTTCTTTAACTGGAAACTGTCAATAGACTCTTTTTCCCCTCCTTCTTAGACCACCAAGGGAATGATGGGCATGGAAATTGGCTTCGCCGATCAGAGCGTGGTGTGCCATGGTTCGGGTTGTTTTCTTGGTGCCGTCAGCCACAGCCCACCTGCACAACATGGGTTTTATTACTGACGGAGGGAATGAGAGGGGAAAACCAGATGGTGTGCCTGGTTTAGGAGAGAAGGGACAAAAAAACATCTATTACGAGTCTCAGAAATGTTGATGGAGGCAAATGTGAAAAAGAGTCCAACGAAGACTCTTAACTTGTCATTGAAAATGTGACATGTAAACAGGGAACGTTTACACAGGACAAAGAACACATAATAATAAATAAATCTTCCTGCCCAGCCCCTTCCTCAGACTACCAGGTCTCCCTCTCCCGTGAAACTACTGTTGCTAGTTTCTTGTGTATCCTTCAAGAAACCATCGATGTGTAGACCAGAGAAACATTCCACAAACGAGCACACAAACCCCTCTCTGTGCACATGTAGGTCATGAGGTATATACATGGATTCTCAGTTTGCTAAACCAATCGGCCCTTCCAGCAACAATGTATACAGGTGCCTGCACACGGCAGCACCCGTACGATGCACTAAGACACTTCACTTTCCCCTTCAAGAGCCTTCACCCATGGTATCTATGTATGTTTTTTTATTTATTAAATACTTATGTTTTGACTTTTTTTTTTTTTTGCTGGGCAGGAAAGGGAATGTCAGGAGAAATGAACCATAAAACCCAATGTAAAAAAAAGCTGCTCTGAATTGTGGCAGGTGCAGGGAGGCAGCTCCGGTCTCCAACGCAGCCCTGCAACAATGCCTGTTGGAGCTGACGTAGGCAGCTGCTTCACCCAGGAGGCCTCCTGCATTTCATTCTCGAAAATAATCAGGAGGCAGCTCCCCCCCACTCTCTCCCTGGAGAGAGGGGGACATGCGGGGAACAGAAGGTGGGGACGACAGAGACCCCTTCAGCTCACACACTTAAGGAGTCCGTGCCCCGAAGCTGCTGCAGAAATAATGCAAAGGTCTGTCATCTCAGACGCAAGGCCGCACAGAAAGCCCACTTGAGCCGAGAGGTTAAGTCGCTCCCTGCAGATACTCGGATGGAAATGAGATAAATCGTGAACTCTTTGAAGGTAATTTATCCAGCCCTCACCACCTGTCTTCCCAGATACACAGACGGTCCTGTGTTTGCCACAAGCAGGAAAGAAACGCGAGATAGGTAGCGGTCCCTTCGAGGCTGCCCCGGGTCAACCTTATCAACATGATAAAATGTTTTGGGTCTTGGCAGCCCCCGGGGCTGGCTCTGGGTTGGGCTTCCCGAGGTATTAAGGGGTGAAGGAGGTGAGCGCACGGCTCTTCCCGGTGTGTCCCAGTGGCCTCTCCTGTGTCGCCGCTGATAGCAGTTTTATCAAGATAAATCTAGTGCTGCTGGGGAAGGATATTAATAAATTATCTAGTAATGAAAAATGTGAGAGGAACCATACTCTTACATCAGGCCTGCGATGATTACTTTGATAGATGCACTCGCAAGATTTCCTCGACAAGGCAGAAATGAGAAACATGACACATAAACCTTTAAGGGTGACCTCAGAGGAAAACAGAAGTTGCTGAATGCTACAGAAGCAGAAAAGGGGAAACCAGCGCTCCGAGGCTCCGTGTGTCAGCAGCCAGATGGATGGGTCCCGCTGACCCACCGATCGCTGTGTTTGCTGTCAGATGCAGAGAGGGGAGGAAAATGGGGAAATTAAAGGAGGGGACCAGACACAAAAGACTCGAGTGTCCTCGTGGGAGCCAGAGCTCTAGATCATCATGGATGTGAGTTGGAATCCCAAGTCTTTACACTGAAAAGTCACTGAAGCATCCATTCTCATCTGTAAACGAAGAATAGGGCAACAGCACTAAAATTACAGAGGTGCGGGGAATTCCATACTATAATCATCAGAAGGCTTTTGGAAGCAGTGAGTACTCAATAAGTGGTAGGATAATGTCCCAAAGAAGTAAGGTCTACTTGAAGAGACGATAAATGTGGTTTCAACTGCCCACTGCAGGGAAAGAAGCAGAAACTATAACAAGATGAGGCTGTTACCACGTGTGTGTCTCTCAACATTCCCTGACACAAGTCATCGCGTTCCTGCTGCTCTGTTAGATTCTGGGGGTGCTAACTGGGATTGGGCGTGGCTGCGCCCCATAAGAAACACAACGTCCAGTGTGGGAGACAGATTTGCAGAGAAGTAATCAAAATGAAGTGTGATAAGGGCTAGGAAAGAAGTGAGCCCGTGGGAACTTGCAGGGTGGTCTTTGAATCAGACTGAGGGGAGGTTTGCTTGAAGAGGTAAACTTGAAATGGAATTTTGCAAGAGAAAGAAGACTCGATGGAGGGATGAAAGGAAAATGTTAAAGTGTTTCTTGTAAAGCAAGTAAAAAAAAAAATCTTGGGAATTGCACGTGAGCTGGTGCAATTGCAGCACAGGATGGAAACCAGGGAGCATCAAAAATAAGAAGTGGGAAAAGTCAATCCAGGTCAGATTAATTGAAGTCACTTTGGGAACGTGTATAATGATGTAGCGAGGAATCGCTGGCTTTTTATTGCCTGTTTCTCCCCTATGTTAGCAACTGCTCCTTGACTTGCTTTTAGAGACTTTGCTCTCCAGCATTCCCACTGATGTGTGAGCTGCAGAACTGCACAGAGAAGGCAGGGTGAGAGAGCGGAGAGTCCCTTGAGGTGCACTCACCTGCTAATTCTTTTCACCCCAGCCTTTCAGCGAATACATGGTGCAGCCCACCGAAGACTAGGGGGCCGAAGCACTAAGAGACATCTTCAAAAACTTGAAAATATGCAGGTGGGCTGAGAGCAGAGAGAGCTCTCCAAGGCCCAGAGAGCTGGAGCCGTGGTAGTAAAGCAGGGAGAGATCTAAGAAGTCAATCTGGGACTCAGATCCCAAGCCCTGCTAAAGGGAGAATCATGATTTCATCTTCAAAACATCTAAAACCAGTGGTGAACTGAGGCCAGCTGAAGCTGCAGCCCACCCCAAACCCAGTAAAATGAGGATGAGATGAAGGAGGTCGAACTCTCCCACTCTAATTTAGAAGTCTGAAAGAGGAAGGAGCAAACCCTTTTTTGGGGTAATATTACTTAATTCAGGGTCTATTCTTCTTTTATATGCAATGTGTTTTATACACAAGTTTAAGGTATTTAAAAAATAGGAAAATATGACTCGTAAATTAGAGGAAAACACTGATCAATAAGCCCACAGATGACCAAAATATTAGAATAAGCATAAAAGCACTTTAAAATAACAACAACCAGTATGTTAAAGCACCTAGTAAAAAAAGAATGTGAACAATATGAATAATAGAAAGGGAATTTCAACAGAGAAATCAAAATATGACCAAAGAAAGAAATGGAAATGTTGAAACTGAAAAATATAATAGATTTCAGGAAGAATTCATCAGATAAGCTTAACTGTAGGCTGGACATAGCAGGAAAAAAATCATAAAAACTAAAAGTCAATAAAATTATCCACACTGACTAATCAAGAAAAAAAAAAGAAGCATTAGAGACCAGTAGGACAAAATTAAACAGTATAATATATATACAAGTGGAGTTCTTGTAGGAAATGAAAGAAAAAATAATGTGGAAGAAACATTTAAAGATAACAGATGAGAATTATCCAATTTATAATAAGGTCTCAATCCACAAAACCAGGAAACTTAACTCAAACTCTAACAAAAATTTATAAATGGGATTTGATTAAACTAAAAAGCTCCCACACAGCTAAGGAAACAATCAACAGAGTAAATAGACAACCTACAGAATGGAGAAAATATTCACAAGCTACACATCCGCTAAAGGGCTAATATCCAGAATTTACAAAGAACTCAAGCAAATCAGAAAGAAAAAAACAAACGACCCTATTAAAAAGTGGGCAAAAGATAGGAACATAAGTTTCTCAAAAGAAGAAAGACAAATGGCCAATAAACACATGAAAAAATGCTCAATGTCATTAATTATCAGGGAAATGCAAATTAAAACCACAATGAGGTATCACCTTACTCCAGTTAAAGTGGCTTTTATTAAAAAATCCAAAAACAATAGATGCTGGCAAGGATGCAGAGAGAAAGGAACGCTTATACACTGTTGGTGGGACTGCAAATTAGGAAAACCCTTATGGAAAACAGTATGGATATTCCTCAGAGAACTAAAAGTAGACCAACCATTCGATCCAGCAATCTCACTACTCGGTATCTACCCAAAGGAAAAGAAGACTTTTCATAAAAAGACACTTGCACTCAAATGTTTATTGCAGTACAATTCACGGTTGCAAAGATGAGGAATCGACCCAAGTGCCCATCAATTCATGAGTGGATTAATAAAATGTGGTATGGGTATACCATGAAGTATTACTCAGTCATAAAAAAGATGTATTAATACCTTTTGCAACAATCTGGATGGAGCTGGAGACCATTCTCCTAAGTGAAGTATCTCAAGAATGGAAAAACAAACTCCACAAGTACTCACTATTAAACTGGAACTAACCAATGAGCACACATATGTACAGAGGGAAGTAAACCTCAGTGGAAATCAACCACTGAGGGAGGGAGGTAGAAGGGAGGGGCAAAAACCTACCTAATGGGTACAATGAGCACTATTCGAGTAATGGGCACACCTATAGCTGCAACTCAAGCATTACAAAAGTGACCCATGTAACCTAAAACATTTATACCCCCTTAATATTTTGAAATTTAAAAAAAAAGAAAATTATATCCAGACACATTGTGGCCCAATTGCTGAAAACAAAAATCCTAGTGAAAATCTTAAAAGTATCCAGGAAAAAAATACATATTACAGCAAATGAACAGCAATAAGAATTGGCTGATAGTTAATCAGAGACAAGGCAAAAGATGTTAGAATCATTTCTTTGAAGTTGTGAAATTTAATTAATTAACACATCTTTCAACCTCGAATTTTCTACCCTGTGAAAATGTCCCTGAAAATGAAGGCAAATTAAAAACATTTTCAATTGATAAGAGTTAAGAAATGCAGCTGCAGCAGATCCACAGTAACTGAAGGGAAGTAACCCCAGATGAAAGCTTGGGGTTAAGTAGCAATGAAAAGAGTCCAAAACAGTAAATACCTTGGTAAATATAAATAACCATTTTTTTTAATTTTTATAATTTTTTTAATGCTCAATTGAATTTTTTATTTTAAAATATTTAATTGACAAAGAACTACTGACCACATAAAGGACACATGATTATAATGTACTGTGGGGTGACAACCCATTTAGAAATAATGTATATGAAAACAATAGCACAACAGCAAGGCATAAATGGAGTAGTATGACTGGAAAGTTCGTATAGTGTTTGTGTAGTAGCACTATAGCTTTTAAAGGCAGATGGTAATGTTATTGGTGCACATCATAAACTTGAGAACATCATTGAACTGCACAGTCAATAGAAGAGATCCGTGGAATAATTTTTGATTAATGCAAAATCTCTGTTACCTTTCCTGCTTTATTTTACATTAGTACATAGAATATATATAGAATCTGTTTTATATATTCTCTGTACGGAATATATTGTTGGGGCTCAGGAAACAGTACCCCGTAATGAAGTCCTCAGAAGCAGAAGTTTTTCTCTGACCTTCTCCTGCCCTCCGTCTCTCAGTTCCATTCTCCCCCAAGGTTAGCCACAGAAACTAGAACGCTCTTCCCCAAGGTGCATCATAGAAACCAGAACCCCTTTTCTCAAAAGCCAGCCATAAGACCTAAAGTTATTCTATATAAACTGGCCATAAAGGAATTATCTGACCTACCTCATTTGACTGTAGGACATAAGACCCCCCATTCCGGAGAGAGTCCTGCCCAACCCCCTGAAGGAAGGATGCTGCTCAGACAGGCCAAGAAGAATCCAGACAGACAGGCCCTGCTGGGTTTCCCCACCCAGTCTGTTAGCATTAGGTCATACCCTTTTGTCCAATCATGTTTCTACACAGCTATCCATACTTTGTTGAACCTAAGCACAAAAATGGACAATTTCGTTGTATCTTTGGTGTTTCCTCCTGAAGACTCCCATATATACACATTGAATAAATTTCTATGCCTTTTCTCCAATTAATCTGCATCTTGTCAGGGATTTCTCAGTGAACCTTTAGCAGCCAAGGGTCCCCTTGGCCCCTAAGATACAGAAAAACAAATAGCAAGATAGCAGACTAAGCCCAATCCAGATCGCTAATTACAATAAATGCAAATGAATTAAAAATTCCAATTAAAACATACAGATCATATTCGATAAGGAAATGAGACTAGGCTATTTAGAGAATATGCACTGTAATATATGACACAGATATGTTAAAAATAAAAGAATAGTAAAAAAAAAAAAAAGATATGTCATGGGTCCACTTATCAGAAGAAAGCCAGTATGCCCATACTGATATCAGACAATACCTTTGCGTTTATCAGGGTTCCATGGGCAGCTTGAAGCCAACCATGGTGGGAGTACTTACAACACAGAAACTGGCAAACCTTACAAATTAGGTCCTTTTTTTGGAAACCCACTTTTTAAAGCATCAACAGCACACGACTGAACATAAGCTCCACGAGAACAGTGACTTTATTCATGGCTTTTGTTTTTTTACCATACCATCTAGGACAGCGCCTTGCACAAAACAAGTGTTTAATAAATGCTGCCTTAGTTAAATTAGCTAAGCTTAATATCCTCAGTTTTTAACGCAGAAAACTGAGCTCTGAGAGGTTGTTCACATGCCTAAGGCTACCCAGCTAATAACCAACGGAGTCAGGATTTAAATATCATTTACTGTGATTTCAGGCCCAAGATCTACACTGTCACACACAGAGAAAGAGGACCCAGGGATAGAAATGCCCTCGGATATCTCAAGCACCCTCCGAAAGGACTCAGAGGGGGTATCACCGCAGCAAAGGTTCAGGGCAGCTTGAGGAACTACAGGTACCAAAGGAGCCAGCTTGCGTCATAAGCATCCTTGAAACATTCCCCTCCATGCCATGTGTTTGACAAAAATAAATTCTCTCTCAGCCCACAACTACTTAATTAGGCTGTACTCAAATATCCCCAGACTTCAAAACGACAGTGGAAGCAGATTAAAGCCAACGGCAGCCAACAGGAAGGGGCAGGGTTGCCACTGGCAGTATTTCCTCCTTGCTTACTAACCTAAGTCTGGCCCTAAATCTATATTATTCTTCCAGGAGGATGGTCGTGATTAAAGGATTCCTTCTGCAGCTGAAGCTCGGTGATAAGGGCTTTCTGTTCAGATCCTCCTAAACTACAAAAAGAAAATAAATCATAATTTTGCATCATTAGGTTCTATATTTTATTTTATTTTTGCTGGAGTTTTGGGGGTAAAGTAGGCTTGGAAAATTGGGTTTGATAAAAAAGAAGCAGGTCCCTAATTTGGTTGATGAGTTTTTGATGGGGGTGGATCAATTACACACTATTATTAATTAATCTCTCTTATTTTGAGACACGTGGACCAATTTGCAGGGAAGGGACCAGGTATTTATTAAGCCCTACTCTGTGCCAGGCATAGCGCAATGTGGCCTATGTGTTGTCTCTTATTCACATAACGATCTGTAAGGTATCATATTATTAACGCTACTTTATGGTGAGGCAACTGCACTTTGGAGGAGGTAAGCACCTTGCCCAAGGTCACATGGTTCGTGAGTGAAAAAGCCAATACAGCCACCCAGGCATCCTGAATCCACAGCTGTGATCATCTACTTTCTGCTTCTTTTCAAGAAAATGGTCTAGAATCTGACTCAGGATTTCCCCAAACAGAATTTGCCTGAACGGAATCTGAAGGAAGCTGTGGCAGACTTTGGTTTCTGCTATGGAGAGGGAGAGGGAGTGGTGTGATTTTGCAGCCCCCAGGGGGTACTTAACAATATCTGGAGGCATTTTTGGTTATCACAAGTGAGAGGGAGGAAGGTGCTACTGGTATCTAGTGGGTAGAAGTCGGGATGCTGCTAAACAGTCTACAATAAACAGCTGTCCCTTCCCACCCCTGCAACAAAGAATGATCCAGCCCACAACGTCAATCGTAATCAAGCAACCCTGGTCTTTAGCGACCACGTGTTTTTCTCTTCCCAGAAATAATCTCTCTGGAATGGAGAAGACTCAATACACAATGGTAGAATTTCAGGCACGAACTGGGGAGATATCTGGGAATATCAGACTCTTACTCTGGTCCTCTTGCAACACTTTGAAATTGGTTTCCAAATCTGTTTTCTGCACCTACCCCTCACCCACACCCTCATCTCTTTTCCTAGTTACTAGTTGAAATTTTTTTCAAATCTTAGGGCTTCATCAAAAATATCAAGGACTGTCCTCTGTCAACTCATTGGCATTAAAACATGCTGGGCTTTGGGCTTCTTCACTTTTGTTAAGAGTTGAAACAAAACAGTCCTAACAACCAAAAAGAAAAAAAAAAAAGCTTTAATGCACTTGTTACCAAAGTAATATGTGTTCCTTGCTAAAAATTCAGAAAATAGAAGCAAGCAGAAGCAAATCAATTCTATGGCCAACCCCATCTCCCAGAAGGAACTGTTTATAACATTTTGGAGAACGGACTTCAAGTTTTATTTTTCTATAAATGATTAGGCAAGTGAAATTATTCAAATAGGCCCTGCAATAATCAGAAAAGCATGTAAATTCTGCCAAATAATAATAATAAACATAATAAATAACAGCAGCAAAAGTAACAAATAAAAGCTAACGCTTACATAGTACAGATTCTATGCCAGATGCTCCTCTAAGTCCTTTACAGCTAGGAACTCATTTAACCCTCTCAGCAACTCTATAAGGTAGGTGCTTTTATTATTCCCATTTTCAAGATGGAAACACTGAGAGACAACATAGACCATTATCAGAAAGGACCAAGTTTACCTGTAGCTGCTCAAAAATGCACCTGAGGTCTGGAAGATGAAGCAAGCATTCCTTCCATTTTTCCCAGTCACCTTTTCATTTACTTACCACTCCCTGATACCAAAAGCTGTGTCAGTTTCCCGTGGTATCTATAATAAACTGCCGCAAACTGGGTACCTTAAAACAATGGAAATTTATCCTCTTAAGTTCTGGAGGCAAGAAATCAAATCAAGGTATCAACAGGGCCACCCTCCCTCTGAAAACTCTAAGGGAGAATCCATCCCTTGCTTCCTGCAGCTTCTGGGAGCTGTCAACATTCCTTGGCTTATGGCCACATCTCTCTCTCTCTCTCTGCTACATCTTCAAACTCCCTTCTTCTCTGTGGATTCCCCCAAAACTTCTCTCTGGTCATCTCCCTTCCTTCTTATATTTCTGGTCTTCCCCATAAGATTCTCAGCTTCACCCTGTCCCAAGTTCTTGAGCCTACAAATACAATTTCCTCTGTCCACCCCTGCAATCCACGTTACCTGTCTGATCGGCTCTGGATCTTAACAGTCTTCAAAATGTGGTTCTTAGAAGAAGACTCAGATTTCTCTTGTGAATGTTGGTTGTTCATCACATAGCTGAAGGCTCTTTCCCCATCCAGAGTGAAGATGGAGAGCAATGGATGAAGAATCCAAAGAGAGGTGGAGAAATATGACATTCTTTTTTCACAGTGACTTTTGTTATTTTCCTACTGAATTAATCTAAGGGAAAAGTCATTAAATCAGCTCACTTTTAAGGTTGTTGCCATCCTGGACTTCCCTTTAGCACCACTGAAGGAGAAGAACCGTTTCTCAGGGAGGAGAGAAATTACATATTGAGAGAGTAAATCCTTAAAAAATATTCTTTCATAGGACTTCCTAATCCCTCTCTCCTCGAACCTCAGAAAGGAACAAACGAGGAAGCTCCTACTCTTTAAACTCACTGTAATGTTCTCCTTAATTCAGGAAAGCAAAGTCAGGACCACAAATGATCCCTTCATGGGATGACATAGCCATTCTTGTGTTTAGGTGCAGGCTATTCATTAAGAACATAACTTGGCAGAGCAGGTAATTAAACAACACAGCAGAAACTACTGGGAAAACTGAATGGCACAGTGGACTAAAATCCAAGCCTGCAGCAAATGGAAACGTAACGTTGCTCCATGAGGTACCCACCCCTGAGTTTCACTTTATTGCAAAACAGGCCCGATTTCAATCAAATATTTTATATGTACACATATATCTTTGTACTTTGAAAATGAGAACATATTCATATTCTTAACTGGTATTAAGTTTACTGTGTTGGAGGTTTCATTTGCATAATAAAATGCTATGCAAGAGGAGATGAGGGTTAATCAAAGGGTTTTATCACTCTTTTTAATTATCTTTATTATGCCAGAACAAGATGTAAATTTTAATTCTACCTTGTTAGCTAGCAGATTCTACCAAACTTTGGATATCCTAATCATCTGTCATTTTTAATAGGCACAGATGCCAGCGATTTTAGCAAACTAAATGCCCTAAATATTTATTGTAAGCTGTATTAATTTGATTGATATATCATTTAATATAATTTAGCAATTATTAATGTTAAACATAAGCTTTCTGTGAACACCCCAGAGAGAGGCCCCTGTGAACCTCAAATTCCACTCCCCTTGTTTTTCTTCCTTTATCCATTTCTTTTTCTTTTTTTAATTTGTATAAGTTTAAGGGATACAAGTGCAATTTTGTTGCATGGATATATGGTACAGTGGTGAAGTCGGAGCTGTTAGTGTATCCACCACCCACATAATGTACATTATACCTATTAAGTAATTTCTCACCATCCGCCCCTTCCCATCCCCCCACTTCCGAGTCTCCAATGTCTTTCATTCCCCATGTGTACACATTATTTAGCTCCCACTGCTAAGTGAGAACTTGCTTTACTTGACTTTCTGTTTCTGAGCTGTTTTTCTTAAGATAATAGCCTCCAGTTCCATCCGTATTGCTGTTCTTTCTCAATCCACAATTGAAAACCTTCCCTGTTTACACAGCCCTCTCTTTTTTTCCCTCCTTTTCCATCAAATCCATAGCCACAGCTTGCAATCTGTGCGTGGTTATTTTTCATTGACCCGCACACTCTCTTAAGTTTCTGAAAGGATACAGTCGGATGTTCTTAGCCCACAGACAGGAGAAGGATTTTCAAGGCACGGGCAGTAGGAGAATGTCTATGCAGGTGTTGGGTTTATCTGCTAGACTGACTATAGAGAAGCCCAGTGAAGTCTTCATCCCAACCTGAGGGGTCAAGGCAAGTCCCGGAGATGACATTTAAATGAGTACATCGATGAGGAGTAAACACCAAAGGCGGCTTCCCTGGGCTCTGGGAGATAAGCTCTAATGCAGAACGAGGTGGCTGCCGTTGTCTGATGCTTCTAAGCATTAAGCTGGTGGGAAGTGGGGACTTTAAGCCAAAATCAGAGAGGCTAAGGGATCAGCCAAAGCAGTCCTGACTGGTGCAATGGGTAAGTGAGCATAGGTGATCCTCATAGCCCTGCAGTGGGGCTTTATACAGTGTGAAAAGTAGTGTGCCCAGATTGCTGACCCACAAACTCTAAGATAATAAATACATGCTGTTTTAAGCCTCCACGTTATGAAGTAATAGGTAACTAATGAACACAACGCCCAAACCAGGCATCATCGTCTCCCAGGAATACCCCCCTGAGCCCAGGAGCCTGGGTTACACGTTCTTCTCCACACCCCAGATACTTATCCCATCACAAGGTATTGTAACGACTCTATGCCATTAAATCTAAGATGCCACCAATTAGAAGATGATCCATGACTGTATGTACCACAGAGGAAATATAATGCTGTCAATTAAACTATAACACATCATCTGTTGAAAATGCATTCCAGCTTCAGAGACATTAAGATGCGAGAAATATAAAAGTGCTGTAGAATTGATGAAATATGGTTCATGTGTCTATTTCCTCCCACTAATTTTGGGCAATGATTATGTTTTAATCCCCCCCATCTGCTCAGTGCCTAGGCAAGTGCCTGCTGCAACCGTCTGATGCTGTATGTAAATTCACTTAGAAGGTATTTGTTTTTAAGCAGCTGTATCAAGATATAATGTACATACCATGCATTCACCCATGGAAAGCATTTAATGTGCACAACTCAGTGGGTTTTAATATATTCGCAGAGTTGAACGACCATCAGTACAATCAATCCTAGAGCATTTTCATCACTCCCAAATGAAATGTTGTACCCCACAGCCATCACACCCTAACCATTCCCATCTCCAATCCCAACTCTAGGCAACCAGTGGTCTATTCTAGGTATTTCATATAAGTGGAATTACATAATATGTGGTTCTTTGTGACTGCGTTATTTCTTAGAATAATGTATTCAAGGTTCATATAAACCAGCACTCTACCCTTAGATATATAACCAAGGGAAATGACAATTTATGTCCTCACAAAAACTTATACATGATCTTTCATAGCAACATCATTCATAATAGTCAAAAAGCGGAAATAATCCAAATGTCCATCAACTGATGAACAGATAAGAAAAATGTGGTATATCCATGCGGTGAAATATTATTCAGCCATAAAAAGAATATATTTAGGTTTGTCTTGCTCAAAGTATGCTGTTCTCTCACTGGTTGTTGGTTTGCCCTGTTCCATGAAATAATGATGAGTTGCTAGGACCCCAGGAGTTCCAAGATAGACTTGGGCACCAGGCGCTGGGGGAGAAGGCATTCATCCTGGGAAGGGGAAGGAGAGAAAGCTCCTGGGACAAGGAGGATAGGAACGAACTACAAGGGTCAGCAGAGGTGATTTTAGAAAGAGGCTGGACCCATGCAAACAAAGGGTGACATAACAAAACATGGTGCTGTACCTACTTTCCATTGGCAACCACCACACATAGGTGCAAGGAAAAAGCATGCCTTGAAAACCTAGATATTTCTGAATATGATGCTCTATCTCACCAGACTGATGAGAAACTTAATTTCTGTGATTATCATACCTGCTCTTCCAGAATCACTCCAAGTGAAGCAAAGTTCTGGGGTTCTGACATGGTCTATCCTAGAATCTTTGGCAAAACCCCACAACCCCATGCATGTGCTACATTCATTGCTATTAATGTGCTATTTACCCTGCAACTTTCTCTGTTCCTCAAGACAGGAAGCCCCATGCCCTGGGGTATCACGTCCCTCACATACATCTTTCCTTTGCAGATACCCACTCTGGGGACCACCTGCTCCTGGGGCTGCAAAGGCAATAATGCCTTTTTGCCTCACATTTGCTGCACCTGCCTAAACCCCCATCACCTCACCTGCCTTGGGGAGACTCTTTCTCATCTTCATTGATGTCAATACCGTCTCCTGTAGGAATGATACGCATGATCTCTTATCAGCAGGTCCTTAAGTAGCCAATGTTGGTCCTAGGAACAGAAGGATGAAATGCTCAAGTCAGTAATTTTTTTTCTTAGTAATTCATCTGTTACAAGATATTCAGGAAATGGTGTGTAGTTCAGTATAACAGGCTGAGGAGTACCTAATTCTGGAGTACTGGATTTTTAGGGTTAGGTTGAATGGATATGCCCAGGCTTTTTGTTAGTAGGATTTGGCTGCCTGTATCTGAACTTTTTTGTATGTGTAAAGGATTCACCACTGTATACAATCCTTGACAGCCATCATAGTCTGCCTCCTGTCAAACAACTGACACAGCAATGGTATGGGCTGAATTATGCCCCCACAACATATTCAAAAAATACATCAAAGTCCTAACATCAGTAACCTCAGAATGCGACCTTATTTGGAAGTAGGGTGTTTGCAGATGTAGTCAAATTAAGATGAGGTCATTAGAGTGGTCCCTAATCCAGTATGACTGGTGTCTTTATAAAAAGGGGAAGATTAGAAGAGACAGACACTCACAGAAGGAAGCTGATGTAAGGAGAGATAGGGAGAGGACAGCCCTAGCCAAAGAATGCCTGAAGCTACCAGAAGCTAGGAGAAAGATCTGGAACAGACCCTTCCCTCGTGCCTTCAGAGTGAGTATGGCCATGCTGATGCCTTCATTTTGGTCTCCAAGGTGAGAACGGTGAGTCGATACATTTTTGTTGTTCTAAGTCACTCAGTTGTGGTACTTTGTTACGGCAGCCATAGGAAACTAAGATAGCCTGTTTCTGACTTCCTCAGCCTCCCTTGCAGCTATGTTAGGGTCATGTGACTGAAGTTTAGCCACCCATGTGCATCCATCAGGACTTGAACCAGCAAAGGGGCACAGAATCCTCTTCAATGTGAGAGATGCACCAGTCAGGGCACCAAGTGATCAGTGGTGCCCTCACTGGACTGGTGCTGCAGCATGAATTTCCCCGGGGTTCTGACTGTCTTGCCTTCCTTTGTTCTTGCTTGTTTCCTGGAGCTGCCAATTCTGTGTGCCAACAGAGAGCCTTCCAGTAAATTCTGCTGCTGCTTAAATCGGCAAACAAGAGTTTCTTTTGCTTGCAACTGATGACCTGGCTGACACAGATGGGGAACCATGAAGGGTCGTAATGCTTCCCTGTAGCAGTGGACAGGGGCAAAGGGTAGTGTAAGTGTGGTGTCAAGTGGCTCCAGGTGGGGGGAGGGGATGAGGCCCTAGGTGGGAACTGAGAACATGGGAGAGCCAGACAGAGAATGAGCGTGCATCGTGTAAAATGCGTGTGCTTGTGTGTGGGTGTGGGTGGATGTGCATATAGCTTTGCATGTTCTCAGCCACAGACCCTGCAAAGGGAGAACAGCAGAACGTGCCCACGGGGGTGAACTTTGGTCGCCTGATGGAGCTCACTAAACAGTGTGTTCAGGCTTCACTGGCGCTGAGCGGGGCCAACGACAGTTCCCAAGTTTGAAAAATGAGCCGCTTCACTCGCCTGGTGCTAATGCCTTTTTCGAAGAAACTTACATCTTGGAAATGTCATGACACATTGCAATCACGAAGAACACAGCCACGGTAATTGGGAGTGTTTCTTCAAGAGCAGAGCATGTCAAAGAAGATACATGGCTTGCAGCATAATTTCCTGCAACAATGGTGAGGGGTAGGAGGCGGGGTGCCAGGTGGGTGTGCGGGGAAAACTGCCTTTGAAATAAGTCCTGGCGGGAGCTCCAGCACCTGGGACTTCTTCTGGGTAACGGAATTGTTTTGGCATCAGGAGGATGCAGATCCTGGTACTGGATGGCTGCAAACTAGTTATGAGACCAGCCATTCCTATAAATTGCTTCACGACTCAGTTTCTCCATCTTTCAAATGGGAATAATGTCACATGGGTGTGGCAACCAGATTTCAATGAACTAATAAGCATTAAGATTCCTTAAGCATATGCTACTTGCAGGTACTAAGCACTATTCATGTACTAACTCACCTGAGACACACAAGAACCCCAGGAAGTGGTAACCACAATTGTCACTATGCAGAGGAGAAAGACATTGAGTCACAGAGAGGCTAAATATCTTTTTAAGGTGATGCAGGTAGAATGTGATGATGCCAAGGTTCGAACTCAGTCTAGTCTGGCATCTGAATTCATCACCACCACATGATTTGCCACATCACTGGTGCGCACATGGGACGCCGGGTCATTGTGAAAGACACAAAGTGCTGGTAAATATGTCATGTGTTAATAGCAGCAATGTTGGGATGTCTTTGAAAGAGAATAAACAAAATCAGGATAAATCTGCTTCTATCGGCAACAATTTCAAATAAGCTATGGTAACAAAAATAACTATAATAGTCCCCACTATGTGCAGGCAGTAGATACTTTCAATAAATGATCTCAGTTTTTCCTGCCAATAACTAAGTAAGGGAACACATTTCCCATTTTAAAGATAAGAGACTTAAAGCCCAGAGTGTCTTACATTCCTAAGATTATCCCGCAAAATAAATATCCACAATGGAATTTCAAATTCAGATGGACAGGTGACAGGGGCTACATTCTTTCCTCCACAAAACACTGTGATCAACCAGTTTCCCTCAAAGGAACGTTCGTTTAAAATGTTTGTAGTTCCAGGCTCATATCTCAGAGAAAGAGAAAAGCGCAAAGATGTTAACAAGATAATGTAAATATTAACATTCACTTTAAGAGGTTAAATTACCTGGAAGCCCTCATTTCTAAAGGCCAGCCTTCTCTGGTCTTCATTTTCCAAAAGCCCTATAACCTTTTCCATGAGGAAATTATGCAACTGGTACGTACTTTGCACGGACCTCGGGATTTGGGGGCTGTCATCTGGGGAGCAAAGAGAAAGGAGAAATGGCGCACCCTGTTCATCACTTGCCAGTGGACACTTGGTTCTTTCGTTCAGGCTCTGGGATGCATGTGTGGCCCAACCTTTCTGCTGCCATTAGCTCAACACTCACATGTGACAAAGGGTATTTGAAAAGATGAGGACTTGGAATTCCAACTCTTTAGAAGAAACAGAGATTTATCAAGAGGGTACCACAAGGTGCAACTGAATGAGTTCTTGAGAATTCCTGCTTTAAATAACCACTGAGATTGATTTATAATAAAATAAGGTAATGCCATCATTCTAGGTGTTAAAAATACAAAACACAATCCAAAAAAATCCTTTGACTATATATTGAAGCTATGTTTTTGGCACATAAATAATCATGGTGCTTATATTTTTATTGCAGATTACATGATTTATCAGTATAAAGTGATCCTTGTTGCTTTTCATGAATTTTGCTTTGTATCATACCTCATCTAAAAGCAGAATTCCGAACTCTTTCTTTTTTCAGATAAAGCTTCGCTTATGTTGATGTTAACTTTTTATGTCATTTCCCTTCACCTTTATTGGATTTGATTTCTTTAACTTATTCTGCAAATCCATTGTTTTCATTTAATAGGAGAGTTTAAACCAGGAACATTTATTATCTTAACTGATATATTTGATCTTATTTACTCATTTTATCTTATGCTTTCTGTTTGTTGTGTTTTGTTTTTAGTGTTTCCTTGAAATTTATTTTGTTTTTCTGACATTTCCTCTAGGATTACATTTGGTTACTACGTGCGTTTTCCAATGCTGTAAAAAGCATACATCTTATTTTTTACTCTATTATTGGCTAATCCTAATTTTCTCAAGAGCATCATTTAAACTATGTTACCATGTGGGACTCATTTCCACAACTGTATACATTTTAACTTCTCTGTAATCCATCTTGCCCAATAGAGTATATGACTTTTGTATTATAACTTGCCCGATAGGTGTACTTTTGTACACCTGACTTATGAGGTCAGGTACTTTTTCTTGTCCCCAGTGTAGCTCAGCACCAAGCAAAGAACATGGTATTCAACACACGCTCAACAACTTTTGTGATTAAAGGAAGGAATTTCTTCATCCTTCCTCCTTTCTTCTCAAGCTTTGAAAATATATTCTGAGAGTCCAACCCAGATGGTTTCTATGTTATTATTTTAATAAGCTAGAGCTTTTCATTTGGGAATTATTTTTAGCTGTTACGTACAATTTTGTGATCATACCTCCTAGATCATCCTCCCACTTACCAAACGCCACCCTAAATCCCGTTATCTCTAATTCTACTTTTAGGCAATAACAGGTGTTCTCCTTTATGCAGGAAAAAGCCTAGTCTTAGAAGACAGCTGTCTCAACCTTCATAGATTACCGCGAGAAAAGAGATGTGGTATGAGGCGAAATTTCATGGAGGTGATTCTGTGCAGCAGGCAGTTCAATGCAATAGATACTAATTTAGCATCTATTCTGTGCTGAATACCATGCCAAGTGCAGGTTTTAACATAGAAGAATAAAACATTCATTCATTCAACAAATGTGAATTGAGCACCTACTATGTGACAGGCACTGTGCTGAACTCTGGAGACATAACAATAAGCTACATTGACACACATCATGCCATAGGATACTTACAGACCCAATTGTATTTCACATCCAATTGCTGCATGACAAAATATGAAATCATGGTTTCTTTCCTTAAAAATAAAGAGCTGGCCAGGTGCAGTAACTCATACCTGTAATCCTAGCACTCTGGGAGTTCAAGGTGGGAGGATCGCTTGAGGTCAGGAGTTTGAGACCAGCCTGAGCAAGAACGAGACCCCGACGCTACTAAAAATAGAAAAATTAGCTGAGTGTGGTGGTGCATGCCTGTAGTCCAAGCTACTGGGGAAGCTGAGGCAAGAGGATCCCTTGAGCCCAGGAGCTGAAGGTTGCAGTGAGCTATGATGATGCCACTGCACTCTACCTGGGTGAGAGACCGAGACTCTGTCTCAAAAAGAAAAACAAAACAAAACAAACAAAAAAACCCAAAGAGCTTTGGAGCAGATAAAACAAAACAACTATGCCATCCTCCCCCCAAAAAGTTCCAGAAATTCCAGAAAGTTTCAAAGTCCTTTCACTGCAAACTGGGTAAAGAATCTTCTCAGCCTAGTTCTCAGGTACATCATTTTGAAAGACAAATTACCAGTAATCCAGTTAAATTTTAAATAGCATTATCTAAATGAAAAATATCAAAGTATGAGATATCCCAGCAAGAATAGCTCCAATTTCCTGCCTGGATGCTAAGGAAGGAATAGACTGTTTAATATCATCTTGATAACATTTTTATAGGTTCATGTTGGCCCATCAGATTGCAATTTGTCACCTGCTATCTAACAATTTTCTAATTCTTCATCACTTTACAATGTAAAATAATAGGCCCAGAATTTCCAGGCTTTTTTTTAATAATAGAAAAAAGGGTAGAGTAAAAGTGAGGGGCTTTATTTCTACCAAGTGATGTTTTTCCTGGTTAGAATAAGAATGATTGCCAATAATTCAAACACATATGGTATTGAGCTCATTTTGCTTTTTTCCCCACTGAATTCATTTGTGAAAGATAACACAAAATGAGTAAGAAAATCCCCAAGTCTCTCTTTTCCTCACCTCCCATCTTTCCCAAAAGTTGGGGGGGTGGGCAATCGTGAGAAGACACATGTATAGATGTTTAGTACAAGGAGTGGGGCATTGACTTGAGCTTGGGTTTGAATCCAAACTCAGCCACTTAAAGCAGCACCCACTCCACTGGGCTCTTTTCTTCATCAGTAAAATCAGAGAAATGGTTCCTGCTCACAAGGTTTTAGGATAACTTGGGTTAAGCCGTGATGTGTAATGCAGAATGGGAAATATTACAGGCACCGTAGATTTTTATGTTACAGCTGGTGTTGCATTTCTTAACTGAACTTTGCACTGCGACTCCTTGAAAACGTTGTCTCTAATTTTCCTCCTCTGTTTTCTTTGTGATCACCACTTGACTGACACTGGTAGATAGACAGCGATGTTACCTGGTAAGGACTGGGCACCTGCTCACACACAACATCATGTATACGCTGATAACTCAAAGTTAGATTTCCAGTCCAGAACTCTCCCCCAAATGCAAGACTCATATACATTAACATATACGTATGGATCCCTTTTTAACATCTCTATTTGGAAGCCCAATTAACATGTCAAACTCAACATTTCCAAAACTAAATTCTTGGTCCCCTACTTTCCCCCACAAATCCTGCTCTATCCACCGCCTTCCCATCTCTGATGAGGACAAGTCCATCCTTTTAACTGCTCAGAACAAAAAATCTTAAAGGCATCCTTAATTCCTTTCTTATTCAAGCACCCCACTTACAGTCCACCAGAAATCCTATGAGCTCCATCATTTCGCCAACCTGGAACTCAGCAGAATGAGGGCCACATAGCTCTGTAAGGGAACAAGGAATTCAACAAAAACTTTACACGAAGTATCTTGGTGTTTGGCTGACTCTGTTGACAACTGCTCAATCATATAACTTGCCCTGGTTTCAGTTGGAATGAACACTACATTAGCCAGCTCATGTGTTTAACCATTAGGTGCCTGTTTTGATATAGGAAAGAAATGGTGTGACTGTTTTTATTTCAGTCATCAGCAACTAGAGGAGGGAGGAGAAGTTAGCTACTGGGGGGCTGCAGAGAGGCTCTGCTTGGCTTATGGCCATTGTGCCCTGGAGGTGTTACCAGTGTCCTCGGGACGAGACAGGTACCTGTCAAGGTGCAGTGGTCATATTTCTGTTTCTTACCTTCTGAAATGCCATCTCCTAATTGCTATTGCTAAGAACCAAGGATATTTCCCCAGTAACAAATGATTATTTATTATTACCGGGGGAGAGAGCAGGATAGATATGTCTTTTGGGGTATTCTAAAAGCTAAATATTAATGTGTGTGTACATGCATGCATGGGTGAAGCTTTTTGAAAACACTCTTCTCGATTATTTTATTTACGTATATTTACAAAACAGTTTACGAAACTCTTTTACTACATGATTTCACTTGATTCTAGGAGCAATCTTGAGGATCTATTACTATTTCCATATCAGATATCATTCTCTTACTCTGTTGTACCTCTTCTTTTTTTCCATAGTGTGTGTCACCACTAACATAACACTTAAGGTTCTTGTTTATTATAGGGATTGCATATTTTCTCTCTTCTGCTAGAATAAGAGTAAAAATTTTTTTTTACTTCCATCATTAATCTCAATGTCTAGAAGATTCCCTAGCACATAGAGGCACACAACAAATCTTTGCTGAGTAAATGAATATGAGTTTAGCTATCAAGTATAAATCAACATTTACATCATCATCACTACCCAAGACTATAACTTCCTCTTGACCTCTGCTTTTCTGTTCCCTCTATGGAGTACTCTTTTCCAGGGTGTGCCTAGTCCCTTCTTAATACTGACACCTCAATTAAAAGGTTTGATGTTCCTGAAGGCCTGATAATTCCAATTATTCATCAGACAATGAAAGCCTTAATATATCATTTCTCTACTTTCTATTGTCTATCAGGAAATTCAGAGCTAGAGGCATTGCTCAGTCCAACCATGAGTTCATCCTTTCCTTTCCTTCTGCCTACATTCCTTTATTCTAAGTGCCTGTGTGCCTTCCCACTCAACTCATTGCTTTTTTTAAAAAGTAAATATAGATACGATCAATTAAATGTAGATTCAATACAAAGTGAGATAGTACCAAAGGAGTTCTCTTTGTACCAAATTGTGATGTCCAAATCATAATTCTAAGGGAAAAAAACTGTAAGAACATACTAGATGCTTCATGTGTATTAGACATACCACCACTCTCTATTGCATAGTGCCTGCCCCACTTCTCCAGTTTATGTGATCTCCCTGGCTCTTGAAAGTATTGAAGTTTTAAGCTCCTGGTCTAGATGTCAGATAATGTCTGAGACTTGGTTGCATGGGCTGGAGAAGTATGGTAAATGGATCTTTTCAGGCTTAAAGGGACATTTGTGAAACAGAGAGCTGACACTATGGTGCATATAGCGACACTCTAAGACCTTAAAAAGCCATCTAGTCCACTCCTTTCCATGTGTCCCCTCACTGTCCCCACACACACTCACTACTAGAATGTTTACATCTTCATGTGCAACGACACTTTGTCCTGGTTGTCCAGAGCAGGCACTTAGCTTCAAACGATGCAGTGGATTGTATTGTGTTCACTCTGCAAGATGCCAGTGCTGTTGAGAAGCAAAGATCTGGGGAAAGCTGATGAGATGCCTGCTTTCTCTCCGCCTTTGTTATGTAGATGAGCTTCCATTTTATTTTTGGTGTTTCAGTTGAATCCTGAGCATTTGAATAGTTGCAAAGCTTGGCTGAACTTGAGAAGAGCTTAATATCTGAGATGTTAAATCGGCTCGGCAATAATATCTAGCAGAAAATGAGGGTCTCATTCATAGTTCTCCTTTTCCTCCTTAATAATGAAGAACTGATTTTCACTATTAATGCGACTCTTACATGAGGAGCTCTGCCGTGGTCCAGGGTAATTCATCATTAATTAATGTGCCATCTTTTCACCCTTGTTCCCATTTGATCATAAGAGCTGGTGAATATTGGAGCTAAGGAGTAGCTGATGGTTGGAATAATACGAGGAAAATATTAACTCTTGGCATTGCTCAGGGTGGGAATTATTGTTCCCTTGGAAAATTGTGAGGATACAAAAAGCTATTTGTTAAGTCCGGTGAGTGCCATGGGACACCTGCTACCTATACTCTGCAGCTCTGATCTCTGGCTTCTTAGAGACTTTCTACTAAACAACCTCAGGATTCGTATTTTTGTCCCTTTTTCGTGGGACCCTATTTGAACAACTTTTGAAAATCATATGCTAATTTCCCTCATTTTTGAGGGTTTTTTAATTGTAGTAAAATAGACATAAATAGAATTTGCCATTTTAACTATTTTTAAGTGCACAGTTCAGTGGCATTAAGTATATTCACATTGTTGTACAACCACCACCACCACTGTCTGTCTCCAGATCGGCTTTCATCACCCCAAAATGAAGCTCTGTACCCACTAAACAATCACTGCATTTCTCCCTCCCCCTCCGCCCTGGTAACCACCATTTTACTTTCTGTCTCTATGAATTTGACTATTTTAGGTACCTCATATGAGTAGAATCATACAACATTTGTCCCTTTTGTATCTGGCTTATTTCATTTAACATAATGTCCTCAAGGTTCACTCATCTTGTAGCATGTATCCAAATTTCATTTTCTTTTAAGGCTAAATCATATTCTGTGGTATACTCGCATGTATGTGTGTGTGCCACATTTTGTTTATCCATTCATCCATCAATGGACATTTGTGTTATTTCTACATTTTGGCTTTTGTGGATTTAGTGTATAAATATCTCCTTGAGTTTCAGCTTTCAATTCTTTCATGTATTTATCCAGAAGTGACACTGATAGATCGATTATATGGTAATTCTATGTTTAATTTTTTGGGGGAAATGCCTGTTGTTTTCCACAGTGGCTGCACCATTTTATATTCCCAACAGCAATGCACAAGGGTTCCAATTTCTCCACATCCTCACTGGCACTAGTTTTCTGGGTTTTGTTTAATAATAACCATCCTATTAGGTGTGAAGAGGTATCTCGCTGTAGTTTCGAATTGGATCTCTCTGATGATTGGTCATAGTAAGCAGCTATGCAGGCTCTCATTGGCCAGTTGTATATCTTCTTTGGAGAAACCTGTATTCAAGTCATTTTTCCTTTTTTAAATTGAGTTTTCTTGTTGTTGTTATAGGAGTTCTTTTTATATTCTGCGTATTCATTTCTTATCAGATAGATGATTTGTATCTATTTTCTTCCATTCTGTAGTTTGCCTTTTGACTATTCATAGTGTCCTTTGAAGTATGAAAGTTTAATTTTGATGAAGTCCAATTTATCTATTTTTTTCTTTTGTTGCCTTTGCTTTTAGTGTTATATCCAAGAAATCATTGCCAAATCCAATGTCATGAAGATTTTCCCCTATCTTTTCTTCTAAGAGTTTTATAGTTTTAGTTCTTATAGTTAGGTTTTTAATTAGTTTTGAGTCAATTGTTATATGTGGTGTATGTAATGTAGCAGTTGAACATCACTGTTTTGCATATGGATATTCAGTTTTCCCAACATCATTTTTGAAAAGACTGTTCTTTCCTCATTGAATGATCTTGAAATCCTTATCAAAAATCATTTAACCATATATGCAAGGGTCATTTTGGATTTTTATTATACTTTTGGTAACATAGGAAAAATGCATGAGCTTTATGTTCAAACTTGGATTTGAACCCCTACCTTGCTACCTAGTACCTGGGCAAGCTTGGGTAAGTTAGTCAACCTCCCTGAAATTAATTTTGTCATCAGTCAAATGGGTATGGTGATGCCTGCCACTTAGGGTTGCTGTAAAGATTATGGAAATTAAAGTGGTTAGCACACAGTAAATGTTCACTAAATGATTGCTACATTTAAAACCTCTCTATGCTTTTGTTTCCTGTCTGCATAATGAGGAAATTAACATTTACTGCATAAAACCTAGTTTACTGGTTAGTAAGGATGAGCAAAGAGGGCAAAGAAGAATATCTGGCACAATGCCAAGTACAAGAATATTTGCCATATTGGCATGACTAATTTGAATACTAATATTTTTGTATAGCTTCAGATACAACTCTTGAGATTATTTGCTCTCTTATTTTCTTGCTAAGCATCATGTATATCCGACAATTGCATTCCATCCCTGAGATTTATGCCATCCCTTCATCTGACACTTTCCATGCCCAATTGGCAAAGATTAAAATTCAGAGATGCCTTATGTCCATATTACATTACAACAAAATTTTTTTTTTTTTCATTTTGATGTGGATATCTAAAAAGTGCTTGCACTGGTGGGTATAACCAAAATCCTCTTATTAACTAAAAAACAAATGGCAATAGCATGTTCTAACAAGGATACAGAACAATTGACATTCTCACACCTCACTGATATGATTCAAGTACAACCACTTTGGAAATTAGTTTGGCATTTTCTTATGTAAGTAAGAAAAGTAAACACGTATTTACCATACCTACAATCCTGGCACTCTGGTAGGTCAAGGCGGGAGGATCACTTGAGGTAAGGAGTTCAAGACCAGCGTGAGTGAAAGTGAGACACCATCTCTACTAAAATAGAAAAATTAGCCAGGTGTGGTGGCCCATGCACCTGTAGTCCCAACTACTCGGGAGGCTGAGGCAGGAGGATCACTTAAGTCCAGGAGTTTGAGGTTGCTGTGAGCTAGGCTGATGCCATGGCACTCTAGCACTGGCCACAGAGCAAGACTCTGTCTCAAAAAAAAAAAAAAGAAAAAGAAAAAAAGAGAAAAACTTATATTCATACAAAAGTCTATATTCAAATGTTAATGGAAGATTTATTCATAATTGCCAAAAACTTAAACCAAATGTCCTTCAACTAGTGAATGAAACAACAAACTATAATACATTCACACAGTGGAATACTACTCAGAAGTAAAAAAGAATAAACTACTGACACATGCAACAGCATGGATAAATTTCAAAGGCATATGCTAAGGGAAAGAAGCTAGACTCAAAAACCAACAAACTGATGGTTCCATTTATCATAATATTCCAGAAAAGGCAAATATATAGGGATGGAGAATGGATCATTAGTTTCTAGGAGCTGGGGGTGAGAGAGGGGGTAGCCCATAAGGGGTATGGGAAAAATTAGTGGGTACTTGATTTTGGCAATGGCTACATAACTGTGGGAATTTTTCATAATTCATGGAACTGCACAAAAACGGATGAATTTTACTATATATAAATGATGCCTCCATTAAAGAAAAATGAAAAAATCTTGTTGACTTTCAAAAAGTAAGTACTCAAATATGGAACTCAGATGTTCACCCCTGGCTATCTTATGTATATTATTCCCAACTAAATAGTGTCCTTTTTGCATCAAATGCATAGTTCTCTGTTGAACTTTTGCTCCAAGCCCTGTTGGACTTGTAGGAATTTTGAAAAGGCTCCATGCTTCAGCGCTACCATTCACAGAGAAGAATCCATAAAGAGTCCATGCTCTTTACAAGATACCAGGTCCCGATATTTCATGAGGCATAGTTTATTACATGGTTGACAATTCTTTTATGTTTATGAACTGCTACATATGACTAGGGACTCTGACAGTTACAATTTGTCAACAACTGCTTCCAGTGTCTTTACTTCATTTTAAGTGTTGCATGTTTCATTATGAATGGTGAGCTAAGCATATCTGTAACTTTGATAACTCCATTCACTTTGTTAGTAACAGCTTCCTGAGCAGTTATAACATAACAATAACCATACTGAGGATAAATATTTCATAAGGAATCCATTATTATTTATTTATCATTTATAACATGTGTTCCAAAAGCATTACAGAATATTTATTAAACATTTATAGATAATTTTATGGTACTACTAGCATGTGATATAAATCCATTATTAATTCTCTTGAATTGTTGACGGATTGAGCTCAAAATAAAGCTGTACTAACTGGGGTTCTTGCCAATAAAGTGGGGAAAAAAAGAAAGAAAGAAAAAGTCTCCTGCTTTTGAAACTTTCAGAGACATAATATGGTTCCCTCAGAATGTGTATTTGTTAATTGCAGTTGTGAGTTCCAGAAATCTCTTAGCCATCCAGAACAAACACACGTTGATAAGAAATGGACTAAGGAAAACAACTGTTCTTCAAGTGGCTACTTCTTAGTAGTTGCTGCTTTGAAAACTACCTACAATTGCACATTCAGCCCATGAGCTCAAATTCACATCAGGTGTTCTAGCAGTTCAGGGAACAGATTTCCTCAAAGCAGGGGTTAAATTTCAGGGCTGTTTTTCCTCTGCATTTCTTCTCTTTGACCTTGATTGCACTTCTGCACCAACTTCTGAAGACCCTACCCTGTTTCCTTTATCAAGCCTCAAGCTGGGCTGTTTGAAATGCTAAAGTCTCCTCCATGAATAGTCATTTCCCTGAAGTGGGGATGTTTTGTCAAATTGGTCCTGCATTTCTGCTGCCGGTTATTTGATCAGAGGATCTCTGCATTCAGCACTGTATATCCTGGAAATAAACTGTTATTCCTTGTTTTTGGTGTCTCTTTATCAAGATTCCTTATTTTTTTCTTCTTTTTCCCCCTCCTTCCTTGCAACTGCTCTTTTTGTAACTATGGAGATTTGACAAGATTTCCAAAGTCTTAGGTCAGCATAAAGTAACCATGGTTATAATAAAAACAAATGTATACAGTGCAAAGAGTTATCTTTTTTTACTTACAGAGTATATAATGACTCAAGCTTTGCCCTGCAGCCTGTAAGTGAATAGGTTAGACTTGCTCTATGGGTTTGTTCTGGTTAATTTCTGACACTGGCTAATATTGACATTAACTAGGCAATTTTGAAAAATAAAAATTAATATGCTCAGAAAAGCATTAAATGGACAGACACATTTTGATAATGTTCACAGCCAAATAGCTGGCCATGATTATATGCATGCCAGGTGGAAATTCTACTCTTTGTGCTTAAGATTACTTTATCCCTTTAAAGACTTTAAATACTATGGAGGAAAGAGTAATATAAATGTGAGTTTTCAGAGCAATGTATGAAGATTAAATCAAATGTAGAGAGAGTTTCTAAGGATTCAATAAAGGTAGCATGTTCTAGATGCAGATCCCCAAACCAACAGATCTCTCCCAGTTTCATATGCATCAGTTGGATTTTACATCAAATAATCAGCAGGCCAAAGTCAAAATTCACCAAGAAATGTAAATCATTGGTGCTACCGTCAAAAGAGTGGAGAGTTAGCAATCCCTCTCCTGGATATATAATATACCCAAAGGAAATGTCTTTGCTCCCTGGTAAAGACATCCACACTCGCATGCTCATTGCAGCATTATTCACAATAACCAAGATATGGAAACAACCACAGTGTCCATTGATGAATGAATGGATAAAAAAACTATGATATATATACACACACGTATATACTCACACACACACACACACATACATACAGAATGGAATATTATTCAGCTTTAAAAAAAAGAGACCTTGCCATTTGCCAAAACATAGATGAATCTGGAGGACATTAAACTAATGTCACAGATAAGCCAGACACAGACAGTAAAATACTGCATGATCTCACTTCTTATGTGTGGATTGGAATCTTAAAAAAAAAAAAAAAGAAGTTGAATACACAGAGATAGAGATTAAACAGTTGTTACCAGGGTAGAGGGTGGGGCAGAAGGAAAATCTAGGTGGAAGGATACAAACTAGCAGATAAGTAAGATGACAAGTCTGGAGATCTAATGTACAATGTGAGGATTATACTTAGTAACATTGTATTACACTTGAGATCTTTGCTACAAGTAGATTTTAGGTGCCCTTGCCTAAATCTACACACACAAAAAGGGGTAGCTATGGGAAGCAATGGATATGTTAACTAACTTGACTATAGTAACCACTTCACTATCTACGTGTATATCAAAACATGTTGTAGGCTGGGCATGGTGGCTCACGCCTGTAATCCTAGCCCTCTTGGGAGGCCAAGGCGGGTGGATCGCTTGAGGTCAGGAGTTTGAGACCAGCCTGAGCGAGACCCCGTCTCTACTAAAAATAGAAATAAATTATCTGGACAACTAAAAATATATAGAGAAAAAATTAGCCGGGCATAGTGGCGCATGCCTGTAGTCCCAGCTACTCGGGAGGCTGAGGCAGTAGGATTGCTTGCTTAAGCCCAGGAGTTTGAGGTTGCTGTGAGCTAGACTGACGCCACAGCACTCACTCTAGCCGGGGCAACAAAGTGAGACTCTGTCTCAAAAAAAAAAAAAAAAAAACCATGTTGTAAACCTTAAAGGTAGACAATAAAATTTTTTAAAAAACACAAATGAGTATGGAGAGTTGATTAAATTGTCTTTAATATTTTAGCCAGTATTTTGTGAATACTTAGATGAAAAGACAAAGACAAAGGTAAACAAGAAAGTCCTTTTTCCCCACCAAGGCATTGCTATCTCATAGATTTATTTAGTTTCAGATATGTGACGGTAGAGTCTGGGAACTCACAACTGAGATTTCAAACTTGAACACGTTATGTGCTGGGAAACCCAGACTAAGAGGAGAAATTTGTCACTAAGCAGCCATCATTGATCTCTTCAAACCTAATCCTTGTATTATTGTCCCCTTCATGGCTTAGTGATTTTTTTATATGTATTGCTTATTTGGCATTTTATTTCAGGGCCTTGGTCACAGAGCCTCGAATTAATTAAGATTTGGTCCAGGAGCCGCTTAATTGCTTGTACTTAGAATGTGGGGATTCAAGGGAGAGACTGAAATGACAAGGCAAGTCATGCATAATGCATCCTCCATACCCCTGGCTGAGTGACCATTACACTGATGGGTGTTATTTAGCTTTTTTTTTTTTTTTTAAACTATCACACGGTGCCAAGAACCTGGCATTTTCAAATACTCATTAGCGCTATTCTCTGGGGTTTAAGATAGCAGTTATTAAAGAATGAAGTCTCAAGAGACAGAGTGATACCACAGTGGCTAACAATGACAGAAGTTCAGGTGTATCAACCCTCGTCACTTATGGAGGAATTGCATGGCTAAATTAGCTTTCAAAGTCTTAAACTGAACACGTAAGGCCCACAAATGTCATGTGGTATATTCCCTGGAGGTTAAATTTAGGTTTTCCCTGGCTCATGCTGCCAATTTGAAAGAAAAGGAAATGTCAGCGGGTGTGGAGTTGAAGTTGAGGGTAGGAGGCTGCCAATGTGGAACCCACTGAGGATGACATTAAACTGCTTCTGGAAATCCAAGCCATAGGGCAGCATCCCCTGTCCCCAAACGTCCCCGCATTGCTCGTTAGGGATTTGGTTTGCTCCAGCACAGCATCAATTTGCTTCAGTTGACTTGCCTGGCCAGGGGATTCTAGCCACAGGTTTGCCTTGATGGTAATTGAGAGTATTTAGATGCAGCCAGCAATCTGCTGCATTAGAAAGAGCAAGGTAAGACATAAATGCTGCTCATCATTGGACCACGGGCACTGCATAGAGGAAATGTGCACAGAGATTCCGTGGCCTAAGGATACTGGAAGAGAAGACCTTGGGTTGAGAAGATGCTTACCTACAAACCCTGTGAAATCGTCTCTAATAGCAAAACTGACTTCAAGTTGGGATCTGAATATAAGTGATTGATAGAAAAGAAGCCCACCTCTCCCATATCTAGAAATTGGAGTCTTAACTGTAGACCCTGCATAAAAAGATGCTAAATTATATTCTTGGGTCAATGATGAATATGCTTGGCTGCATGTAACAGAAAAGCTAAGAGGACATGGGGCTTAAATGAGGTAGACTTTTGTTTGACCCTTACATTAAAAATAAAGTTTAGAGACAGACAGTTCAGGGCTGATAGAGCAGCTTAGGAACGCAGGCTTTTATCCTCAAGGTCATGTCATGGTACAAGATGGTTGCTGGAACTCCAGCCATCATGACCCCATTCCAGGCAGCAGAAAGAGGGAAGAGCAAAAAGGATCCACTTCCCAGCCAAGTTGGCTCCTTCTAAGACATTTTCTTATAAATCCCATACATTTTAATGTATATATAATTGAAGAGAACTGAGTCATACAGCCACATCTTGCCTTAAAGAAGACTGAGTTATGCAGCATAGCTGAGTACTTTGCCACGCCAAATACAGAGTTTTGCTACTAAGTAACAAGGGGATAATAGATGTTAGGTAGGCAATAGCAGTCTCTGCCATTGCCATAAACGTAACACCTGCTATCTAGCGTCTAAAGAAACAGATCTCCAAATTACTTTTTAACAGACATGTGGTGCAGACGGAAGCATCTTGGATTAGCAGTAAGAACATCTCTGACGCTTACTAACTGGGTGACCTTAGGAAATATATTTAAGTTCTCTATGTGTCAACGGCCTTCTCTCCGACATGATTATCTCAGCCTGCTCACTACCCACGCAAGTGTCTGCTCACACGAGCATGTGTCAAACAACGCCAAAGTGTCAAAGAGAAGCCAGGGATTGATTCACATTCTGAGGACTGATCCAGGTATTACTATTTGTACGCTTTAAGAAAAGCAACTAGAAGAAACGTCGTTATTCATAGAACGATTATTTACATTATTATTTGTCGTATGGATAGCACCTTCTGTGTGTACAACACTTTACCACACATAAATCACTTTTATACACAGATTTCATTTCATCCCCACGACTCCGTCTGGGAGCAGGATGGGGGAGGAATTGTCATTTACCCAAATTTACTGGTGGTAAAATTGAAGTTCAAAGAACTAAGTATCTCATACAAGCTCGCACAAAGGTGCCCATGAGTGATAGCAGCTGAAGCATTAGAACTCACGAGACATCAGCTTTTTAAAAGTGATGAATGCCTGAGTTTGGGGATGGGATGGTTGATCGTGATTTTATAGACATGGCAGCCGCACCTGGAAGCCCACAGACACCTGACTCTCAACCTGCCCGAACGGGAAGCCATTCTCTTTCCTCCTCCCTGCATGGTTTTTCTCCTCCTGGGATCTGCATCTCAGCAAGTGATGCCGCCTTCCCCTCTCAGCCACGCCAGGGCCCCAGAGCCTCCTTGGTTAGCCCGATGCCCCACCTGTCATCCCCCTTGTGCCCGTTCCCCCTCCGTCACCACATTTTTGGTTTCTTTCTACCGGCTGGCTCTGTACCTTCACAGCCTGGGAAGGAAGGCCAGCCTCTCAACTGATCTTTCCACATCTTTTCTCTTTTTTCTTATCCCTAAAAAAGTCACCATCGTATGGTCATAGGGAACTTTATAAAATGCAAGTTGAATGTTGACATTCTTCTGCTTAAAACCCCCAAGTGGTTCCCTATTGTCCCCCAAGATAAAGCCCAGTTCTCTAAGACAAAATTGTGTAAGGCTCTTAGTGCTTTAACCACTGCTTGATGCTCCAGCCTCAAATCTCAGTCCTTTCTCTTCTCCCACGCTATCTTTCCGGAAGGTACCACGCTCTTTCTCTCAAATTGGAGCCTTTGTGTGTGCTGCTCCCTCCACCTGAATTACCTAAATCTTGGCCTGCTTAATTCCTTCTTGTCCTTTAAGCCCATGCAAGATACCACCCCCTTCAAGAAGACTCCCCTGCTGCCCCGGGATGGATCAGACAGCCCAACCGTTCCAAGAACACCTGGTGTTTCTCTGCATCATAGCACTTGACGTGCTGAATCGCCGTTTCTGTTTGTTTGTGTCTCAACACTTTCTCTCTAGGCTGTAACCCTTCCAGCAATTTATTGAGCTCTGAGGCATGCCAGGGACTATTCTAGGCTCTTTCCATGCAGGAACTCCTACAGTCCTCCCAGGAATCCCACAACATGCTGTTTTGCTGTCCCTTACAGAGATTCGGACACTGAGGCACTTACGAGTTAGGCTCCAGGCACAAGATCGCACAGCCAGGGCCAGAGCTGAAATCGGAACACAGGCAACTGGCTCCAGAGGAGTTTGGGTCATCACTACACCAGATTTTTAAAAATTCAGATATAATCCACATGCCATAAAATTCACCCTTTTAAAGTGTACAGCTCAGTAGTTTTTTTTTTTAGTAGAGTCAAAAGGTTGTGTAACCATCACCATTATTTCCAGAATATTTTCAGTGCCCCCAAAAGAAACCCCCACTTCCTCTTTACTCTTAGCCTCTAGCAACAACTTATCTACTGTTTGCCTCTATGGATTTGTTTTTTTTGGACATTTCATATAAGTGAAGGATGTAACATCTATACCTTTACTGGCTTCCTTTACTTAGCATGTTTTCAAGGTTCATCGATGTTGTGGCAAGTACCAGCGCTCTACTCCTTTTTATGGCTAAGTAATATTCCCTGTTATGCACATACCCCAATTTGTTTATCCATTCATCAGTTGATAGATATTTGGGTTGTTTCCATTTGGGGGTTACCTTGAATATGCTGTAGTAAACATTCATGTATGAGTTTTCTGTGGTCATGGAGTTATCAATGCTCTTGAATATAAATACCTAAAATTGAAATTGCTAGGTCATAGGACGATTCTATTTCCAAATTTTTGAGAAACTGCCAAACTGTTTTCCAAAGCAGCTACACTATTTTACATTCCCACTAGCAGAGTATGAGGGTTCCTATTTTTTCCACACCTTTGACAAAATTTGTCATTATCGTACTTTTTGATGACAGCCATCCTTCTGAGTGTGAAATATTATCTCATTGTGGCTTTGACCTGCACTTCGCTGATATTAAACATCTTTCCATGTACTTACTGGCCATATCTTCTTCGGAAAAAGAAGTGGTCTGGAACCAAACCTGCAATATCTCCAAGGTGTGCCTGTATATATATATCCTAGCATAGTCTCTGACACACAGTAGGTGCACATCACATGTCAGATGCCTTATTTTCTTATATTCTGCTGCCTTACTGAACTCTTCTAGTATAAAGAATATCTTCCAGGACAATTTATCCATCTCCTTACTGAATGGTTTCCCAGTTACTTCTTCCTCTTTTCAGTTGTGAATCATAGCATTGCCTAGGCATGCTTTATTTCCTATTTCCAGCTTAAGTAATCTCCCCAGATCCAAGGGGCAATGTGTATGCAATGGTCCCATGGCTGGCACAGCACTTATCTCAGCTCTTAATATGCAGTGTGGTGAAAAGGGGTGTCAGGTTGGGAGAGAAGCTTCATCTAACATAGTTCAGGGCACTTACATTCATCCGAAGAGAGAGAAGGGATACATTTGGGCTGCAATTCTGCACCTTATAAATAGACATATATAGCTCTGCATACATTATTAATATGGGCTTTATTGCTAGCTTTATTGAATCCACGATGGGGCTTCTCTCGGGAAGCCACAGAACACAGGAAGATTGCGCAGACGCCGGCATTAACCAGGACCACGATATACCAAGCAAATAAGGCTGTGCAAACAGCAGTATTCATGCGGGCTGCATCCCACAATTCAAATAACATAATAACAAATAATGTGCTTGAGCAAGCCCCACAGCTGCTATTTAAAGTATTTTATGCATTTCTTATCCATGTTGCTCATGCCGGCACATGAGGAGGCAGGGAAAATGCATTTTAAAGAAGTCCCACAGCATGGCCGACAGAGCTCTAGGTAAAGGGGCCCTGCCTTTCTGTGCAAGCTCGCCTTGCGTCTGGGACTCTCCCCTTGCTCACTCTGCATCAGACCCCTTGGACATCCCTTGAACAGGCAAAATCATTCTCAGTCTCCAGTCTTTTACCTTGCAGTTCCCTCTGCGCATGTGCATACACACGCACGCACTCACACGCCTTCATATAACTGGATCTTTCATACCTTTCTGGTCTCAGGACAAACACTGTCCCTTTGCACAGCCTCTCTTTGGCCACCCATCCAGAAACAGGCACTTCTCCCGTTCACTTTGCATCCCTTACTCTGCTTACTGGTAGCATTTATTTCTAGACATCATTTTCTCATTTACCTCTTTAAGTCTTTATCATCTGTTTTCCCCAGCAGAATATAAACCTCATGGAAGCAGGAATCCTACCTGTCTTATTCATTGCTGGGTCTCCAATATAGATAATAGTGATCTGTTTTCAATGAATATTTATTGAATGAACGAACGAGTGAGTCAGAATCACAAAACACAAACCTCAGTTGTCGGTAAGATCCTTCATCTCCTTGACGTAAACTTGATGAAGGATGGTGCTCCGTCCTGCTTGTGGCTGGAACTGTGAATGGCCCTTGGCAGATCCTCAATAAATGGCTGTAGAACTGGAGAGGACTGAAATGTGTTCTAGAAGTCTCAGGTTGCCTGTGTGGTCCGGATGACTCTAGCAGTGTTTTGTTCCATTATATTCCCTCGCTCTCCATCTGGCATGGTGGGAGAGAATGGAGTTTTGAATAGTGTAGCTTTTCCCACCTTCCTTTGACTAGAAAATTACCCCCTTATAAAAGCGTGCCAGGGAAGCCCCCATCTTTTATTGATGACAATGACTCCTTAAATATAAATCTCCCCCTACATACAGAATGTATGGGGTGAATAGGCATTTTGGGTTTAGGTTATTGTTATTTGAAAATGCCCAATAAGAACATCCACTCCCCTTATCCTCTGCTGATAAACAATCACTATTATAAACAAATCACCATGGAAAAGTTCTGCTGCGCCTGGGATTGGTTTAGCAGAGGGCACGTTGCCCACTTGTGGCCAATAAGACATGCAGAAAAATCAGCTGGCAATGCCTTCTTGTAACTACTTCCTCCCAGCAAAATAAGAAAAAAACTTACCTGCAGAAAATGTTCTGTGGCCCCCACGGGAACCCTCTGGCTATCTCTTTGGAAGTTGCCATGTGAGGATATGATGCCTGGAGCCAAGACACCCACCTGTGATCGTGAAAGGAAACCTCCCAGTATAGAATGTGGCCAAACAGGAGTGGAGAAGGCTGTGCCTTAGACAACATTGCTGAAAGCCTGAAATAACCCTGGGACCATCAACCTCTGAACTTCCATTAAGTAAACATGAGAGGTTATTTTGGTCTAAACCACCATTGGTCAAGAATTCTGTTATCTGTGGCCGATGTTCCCTAAGCAGTATAGCCACGCTGCGCCAGATGTTCTGCTAATTCGGGGGGGACAGGTGAATAAGATGGACTCTCACCCTCAAGCAGTGCCCGGCCTAGTGGGCGTGTTGAGAAGTAAATTCACAGCTGCAAAAAGGTGTAACCGGGGCCAGGAAAGGAGCAGGTTCAGGAAGCTGTTGGAACCTGGGGGAGAAACATACAGATCCAACTGGGCATCATAGAAAACCCTTCCTAAAGAAATATAAATCCTGCATCGAGTTTTGAAGAATAAGTAGGAGATAGTCAGAGAAAGAGAGGGGCACATCTCATAAGCAAAGGGGCAACGTAAAGAGAGTCCTGAGGTCTCAGGGGACCTGAACATGGCCCCATGTGTCCAGTATGAAGGTGAAGGCTGTTAGATTTCCAAGTGAGTTTGGGTTTTTTATCCAGGAACACAGGAATGGCCAAATCCTGCCATCCACTGCTTTTCGTGTGTGAGTTTCCCAGCAGCCATCTCTACACTCAGCAGCCACCTTCTTTTGTTGGTGGCTTAGCCAGCACGCCAAACCGACCTTTGTCTAGCCCTGGTCAGAGCCGAGGTGAAGGTACAGCAAACTCCTTCCCCTCTGAATCTATGGAATTTGGAACCGCAACAGAGAGCCTGCCCTAACTTCCCCACCCATGGCGAAGAGGGGAACCGGAGCAGAGGAGCACCAGGCAGGGGATGTGTCCCTACCCCGGGAGCAGTCATTGCGAGAGGGGGACCACGCAGCATCTCCAAAGGCACGGGAGCTCCACCTACCAGCACACGTGCACCCAAGCTCTGCTAGTCCTGTCAGCGGCCCACCTGTTAGGCAAAAGAGAAATATTTTAGGAAGATGCTGAGAAATGTGGAAATGTTGGAGAGAGACAGAAATTCCCTCCTAAAAAAAAAAGAAAAAGTCAACCATGGAGGCCAGAAAGATGCAAATGATCTTGGTCATGCAAACCTTCTGATGTTGTGCGAAGGAATTTGGGCGTGAGGACAAGGCTACAGGAGCCGTGGAAGAAATTTCTGCAAGTGGGAAGGTGAGTCGTCCAAAGGTTGTAGGAGCGGCAGTACAAAGAATGGGCTGGAGGAGGTGATTCAGGCAGAGCCTTGCAGGTCCCCAGTTTGGAAGCAAAGCAGACATGGTGAAGTTCTCCCATCCGGGCTTTCCTCTTCTGACCCAAACGTGGCTCTCAGCTCTCGGGTTGTTCTGCATTCGATGGGACTTCAGGGTCAGGCTCACACACAGACAGGACCTCTGTTAAAAATAAGAATTGTGACAACTACTGAGAGTGGGTCAGCCAACCTTTTCTGGAAGGGTCCAAATAGTCAATAATTTTTACTTTGCAGGCCTTACAGTCCCTGTTGCAACAACTCAACTATGCCATTGTAGCTCAAAAAAGTAGACACACATAATACAAACACGGATGGGTATGGCTGTACGCTAATAAAACTTTATTTATAAAAACAGATGGCGGGCCAGATTTGCCCCATGGGATGGAGTGTGGTTTGCGGTTTGCAGACCTCTGCTTTGGAACTGTACTTCAGTCCTGCTTCCACTTCTACCTAACTGTGTCCCCTGGGAAGAATTACCTCCCTTACCTTCTGTATCCTTTCCTGAAAATTGCCTATGATACCTACTACTAATATGTGGCTCTGTTATAAGGAAGAAATGAGATAATGCTTGTATAACATTTAGCACAATGCTGCATAGGTAGTAACTTGAGTTGTTGTTTTTCTATTGCTGCTGCTGTTGTGCTTATTGTCCCTATCAGGTGTGATTGAAAACGAAGCCCAACCTAGAAGCCAGCAGCACTGGAGGAGAAAGATGCTCACTAGAGCTGAGTCAGACAGGGAGAGATTCTCCTTCCAGCTGTGTTTTCCTTTAGCTGTGGCTGAGGCTCTCTCTAATTCCTGAAGGATTTGAGCCACTTAAGTGGATTTGATTGGCATTAATTATTTAAAAAATTATTTGTTAATAAATAAGAACTCTAAGAATGCCTTGTCCTTGTTCAGTGCTTTATTGTTTTCTTTTAGTTTTTTGCTTTATTCTTTTCAAAGGGCTTTTAAACTGGGGCACGTGGTGTACTGGGAGGAATATGAAGATGCCGGGAAGAAAGGCATCTTCCTAGAATACCAACAGTACTCAATTTGGGGGGCGTGGGACAACATTATTTTATGTTAAAGAAAACTTGAATATATTATGGAGCAGAGTAGTGTGTGTGTGTGTGTGTGTGTGTGTTTTAAGATAAAGTAGGAGACTTCAAAGATATTTCAAGTTTGAGATCCATCCCTTTGGGCCGTGCCCCAGATGGCTAGGATATAAGGAGCATGGTTATGTATTTTCTGCAAAGTCCCAGAAGGAATTTTTTACAAATTCTGCAGATAAAGAAACTCCGCAGAGAAGTTGGTGGGCTTGTGCAAAGTCGACCCAGAACTCAGCTGCAGAACGAGTCCTTAAACCTAAGATTTCTAGCTCCCCCGCCACATACCATCCACGTAGGTGGAGGAGGCTCACGGTGAGGTAGGGCAAGGAAGAAGCCTGAGCACTACTGTGTTCCAGGCACCATGCTAAGTCCTGAGGGGGTACAATGGCGATTAAGACAGGGTCCAGAAACATACCAAGAAAACTCCTCAAGTTCAATACCGGGCAGGCCTGGAAAAGCACCTGGCATTGAGCTGGCTCCATCCCCAGGTAACCTTGAGTCCCACCTTTTATTGACACTCTTTTCGCCAGTCCCATAATGATCCACTCACCTTAGTTTCTGCCTCAGTTTCCCCTACAGGACAATAGAATTTCCCACTCGAGTTTAAGTTCTGCCATAACCTCTTTCTTTGCTTGGGTGGGACTCTTTGCCTAGAAGAAAAAATTCTACTGCTCGAATCACATATTCAGTGAGTCCCCTCTTCCATCACCGGCTGCCTGGATCTCAGACGGCAACGTGTAACCTGTATGTTTGTATCTGCATCTGTCCCCACCGCATTGAGAGGAATCTGACCTATGTAGGAGTCCCAGCTTTGCCTCTTAATCCTCATGGACCCCTATGGCATCCCTCTTTTCTTTCCCAAGTGCCTATATTAGCCACCCGCTTAAGTCTCATAGTTCATACACTACGTCCTAGTAAGTCAGCTGCTACGAGTACAGGGAACCCGAGTCCGAATCCTGCCCAACACTTAGTATCTATATGAAGTCTGAGCAGCCTCTCCAAGGTATCAGCTGCACAACCTGTAAGATAGGAGTAGGGGGCCTTCTCCACGGTCGCCATGGGAGGATGGACCCAGCCTATGTGAACTGCCAAGTACAAGGGTTGGCACATAAGAGGTGTGCAGGATGCCTCAGTTCCCAATGATCTGAGGCTGTCACTTATGGCAGATTTGACTCCTTAAAAGAGCTATTAAGGCTGGGGTATGGTGGCTCATGCCTGTAATCCCAGCTCTTTGGGAAATCAAGGCCAGAGGATTGCTTGAGGTCAGGAGTTCAAGACCAGCCTGGACAACATAGAAAGATCCTCGTCTCCATTAAAAAAAAACAATAAAAAATTAATTGAGGCTGGTGGCACACACCTGTCATCCCACCTACTGCAGAGGCTAAGGCAGGAGGATGGTGTAAGCTCAGGAGTTTGAGGCTGCAGCGAGCTACGATCACACCACCACTGCACTCTGGTCTGAGAGACAGAGGGAGACTCTGTCTCTAAAAAAACAAAAGAACTATTAATGGGGTGTATGGGGTAGTTGAGGGGCCCTGCTAGAGCCCCATCAGCCTCATGCTTTGGTGACTACGCATGGCTGTTTTTCACTTTTGCCTCCAAATAAAACAGTGTCATGAGGACCCCTTGACCCGATTTCTGGCTCAGAGCTCTCCATCTCCTGCTCTTAGCAAACTACCCATGATATTCTGCCCCGGCCTTCGGAAAGGATCTATTTATAGCAGCCATCATTAACTCTCCCTTCCCAGTCCACAGAGCCTCACCTGTCCCCCCCCCTCCCCGACTCCTCCTGCAGAAGTTGACTTCAGAGGGTTTTCTGAGAGTTCTTTGTAATATTAGTTAACACGTACAGGAAAGCCCCAAGGTCATGTTCCACTCTTGGCACCCTTCACTTTAGATTTGAGAAATCCCCTAAAACTCTCATTAGCGGAGGCTGCCTTGCACCCATGAAACTTTAAAAATATCTGGCTAATCAGCCACTTTGCACACCGCCACGTGGGCAGAGAGGGAGCCTCTGCTTTCCTCCACATCCCTTCTCCTGGCATCACGTTTGTGCAGATGAGAGCTGTCAAAATCTGACTTCCTTCGGTATTTAAAATACAAGGAAGGGAACATCTCATCTGAAACCGGCATTACCACTTAAAGAGAAACCGAAACCAGGAGGGAGAAGCAGAAAGTGGAGGGGGAGGGGTGATATTCTGGAAGATCTTCGTTGTTCTGATTCATTTGTGACTAAGATCTGATCATTGGAATTTAAAGAGATATTAACCATAATAATAAGAAAATAAGTCACCACTTATCGAGTGCCTACTACACGCTAGGCACCATGGTAACCACTCAATTATGTTACCTCTGAGTCCCTCAAAAACCCTGAAAAGTAAACCCCAGCTTACGTGTCAGGAAATTGATGTTAAAAAAGGTAAAGTGGCAGTCTCAAACTAACATAGCCAGCATGTAGTCTAGGCAGGATTGTCCCCAACGTCTGTCTGTCTCCAAATTCCATGCCCATGCCAGTACGAGTGGCATCTCCCAGGTGAGATGTAAATTTCCAGGTTGGACCACTCTCTAACCCACTTAGATGGAGCTACTACAGGGATTTGCTCCATTTCCCAACCTTCACCAGAAGCGAAGCCAGTTGCTATTCTACAGTGACGTTTGTAAGGCTGTGAGCCACACAACACTCTCATCAGAATTATTTGGGAGTATTTACCAAACTCACCAGTTCCTGAACCCCCCAGGAAGCACTGAATTTGAATCTCTGATTGGGACGGTGGGTATCTTGTCTCACTGAGTTATTTTCAGGTATTTCCAGTTATTTTCAGGCAAGTTGGATTTGATGATGAGTTATGATGAAGGTGAGTGAGGGTCAGCCTCATGCCACCTCGACATGGTACACAGACAGAGATGAGTTTCATTATTGCCCCATCGCCCCATAGGAAAGAGGTTCAGGAGACACCACCATTTGGCAGGGTGACCTAATCGAGCTCAGTCTGTGTAGGAAATAGAATTAAGTGGATATGAATTGAAATGCAAATGTTTGATTTGCATGGAATTGAATAGAAAGGACCCTTTATGTGCACTTAATACCCATGTACACACTGGTGTTGATGGCAAACACATTTGGCATTTGCCCACTTGGTGTTTACAAAAATGGAGGCCTTCCCATTTTGCAAACAGCCCACAGATACATTAAATAACCCATTTCATGACTGACATCTGGACTCCCCAAACCTGCCAAACGCGAATAGGCTCACGGCCACCTTCCAACTTTATGGTGGGGAACGGCTCCCTTCGAATGTAAAAGCCATCACTCTGCAACAGCATGGCAGGTTGGGGTCTCATCTGTCCAAATGCAGCACACACATTCATTTTCATTTTCGCTGTGTCTGAGCCACTGGATGCATATGCACTATCTCACACACCTGAGCAGGAAAAAAAAAAAAACTTGTTAATTACAGCAGTATTCTATAAGGCGGCCTGACACTTGATTCTCCCACAGTGGTCACCTGAATGGTGGCTAAACTCATTAGTGAGATACACTGGTAGGTAGGAATATCTGATAGGATTTTTTAATTTAGCATTTTGCATAAATTTTTTTAAAAAAGGAAAAACAGGCTTAGCTGAGCAGAGTGAAACCCACATTGTGCAAAGAAAAGCAGAAATGATTTACCATGGAGTCAGCTCAAGCATCATTTCCAATCCCCTTCACTAAAGAAATCATCAACTCCTTGGTCAGGCGTGGTTGGGAGAATTGACTCCAACTTGCCCCAGTCTACACTTCATTTGTTCATCATCTCTGGTGTGTGTGCGACTGACCCCAGCCTGTGTGTTTGAATGGTGTCTGATGGCAACTGCTGTGAGAGTTTGCGTTTGCCACCTAGTGGTCGGAGAGACAGCTATTCAGCCTCCCATTCTGTTGTCCCAACCTGGAGGTCACTATGCCATCCATGAGTCATTGTAATCCCAGGGCTCAAATATCAATGTTTGCTTCCAAAGTCCAGTTCAAATAGAAATGTTTTCCAAAAAAAAAAAAAAACTAAGCTAGGTCAAAACAGAAAAATAAACAACAATATGAATAGGAAAGTTACAGAGGAGGAAGACTAATATTTAGTGCTAATAAGTAAATGAAGAGAGGCTCAATGCCATCAGTAATCAGATAAATTAAAACAATGAAATGTCATTTTACACCAATTAAACTGGCAACAATTGAATGTGAAGACTCAGAAAAACATTCATCACTCAGATGATGTAAACCCAGGAATAATGACCTAAATTAAACGGCATATACCTTACAATAAAGGAAATTTGTTCTTAGATATATACGTCCTATAAATCCCAAACAAACTGTTACATAACTCTTTTTTAAAAACTGGATATCTAGAAGTGGTGGTGGCTTGACTGCATCCCACTTGATGCATGCTGTACAAATGAAAAGCAAAACCCATGGCAGAAAAGGAAAGGAAAGGTTATTTTCAGAGGCCCACAATATAAAGGAAATGTAAGTATGTGTACGTATGCATATATATTTTGTGGGAATGTATAAGCAGTCACAGATGCAAAGACTTTGCAATTGAGTGTTTCCAACTTTCCTCCCACGTAAATATGATGATATTTTAATTTTTTGTGCACAAATTGTTGACCTCAAGGTATGGAATATAATAGTCGTGTGATTAGGATAAAAAATGGAGTGTAGTGAATACCTGTTATGTGCCTGGCACCGTGCTAGGCAATTTTCATATGTTATTTGTTAAAATGTATGTATCTCAGTCTTATTAAGGACCTCAACGTTGGTGCAGCCCAACTTTTCTACCCAATGACAGAAAACCCTCTACACTGGCACTTCTCAAACTATCTATGGTAAAGGACTTGCCTTTTAAATTTTTAATGCATCCACAGACCAATACTTTTATTTTAAAAAAATAAGTTATTAGGAGAATGAAATTAAATGTATAATATACAATTCCAAATTATTTCAATTATTTTTTATTACCATTTGATTCAATGAATATTAAATTACTCTGTTAATTTGCCAGAAAACGTTATGAATGCTTGCTCCCACTTTCTGAATCTACTTAGCTGCAGGCCAGTAACAATGTGTGGGCCAGTATCAGTGTTCGGACCACACTTTGAGTGGAGCTGATCTACTGCATCCCCACCAGGCGTCGTCCAGTCTCTGAACATCTTCCGCGACGGAGACTACCTGCTTCACAAGGCAGTCTGTTCCATTGCTGGACTGGTCTGACAACAGGAAACCTAAATCTGTTCTTCTAAAATGCTTTATGACCAAGTCCTGACTTCTCCTCTACTGGTCCCACACACTTGAGTTTGCAAGAGTCCACTTAGGGAGCTATTCAGGATTAAGTGCAGCAAGAGGTAATAATGGAAGCTTCCATCCCATGGAACTGCTTCTCTGTCACCTCATTTCTGATGTCTTCAGAAGAGGAGAGAAGAGTGTTATGATGGTTCAGGATGCAGATGTCATCTGGCCATGGTTACAGTAGGCTCCGTCCCTTTAGAGTTCAAGGTTATGCACCCAGGAGTCATTTGCTTTTTTCCCATCATGTTGACAGCAAGTAAAAGATTCAGGGGCTGCCTGATTTCACAGGGGCATTCAGGATGGCTGCTCTTCCTTACTTGCATGAACTTAAAGGTCACTGCTTTAACTCCCTGTATCATATGGCTGGCCAGAAATGGGAACATCCACCAACTCATACTCATGTTTAAAGGAGCAGGGGATGGTAGGTCTACATTTAGTTCTTTGAGGTATCTCCATACTGTTTTCTGTAGATGTTGTGCTAACTTACAGTCCCACCAGCATCTATTGGTTTTGGACTTTTTCTTTTCAGAATATATGGGACTTTTTAATAAAAGCCATTCTAACAGGGGTAAGGAGATACCTCATTTTGGTTTTAATTTGCATTTCCCTGGTTATTAGTGACATTGAGCATTTTGTTTGTATGTTTGTTGACCATTTAATCTATCTTCTTTTGAAAAGCTTCTGTTATAACCATGACTCAAGCATCACAAAAGCAATCCATGTAACCAAAAATATTTGTACCCCCGTAACACTCTGAAATAAATAAAACTAAAGGAGTAGGTGAAGAACTTACCAAGGCTTCATCTAAAGCCAGAAGCCCCAAAACAGTTCTTTTCCAGCTCCTTTGGGAAGATTCTTTGGCCTGGACCCAGATAGTTGCAAATCCGTGCTTGGAATTTCATGTGCTCTGCCTCTCGTTGTGCAATGTAGCTCCAATTACATGACATCCCTGTGCCTTAGTTTCCTCCTCTGAAAAAAATGAAGATAGTAGAATTTACTTCATATGGTAGTTATGAAGATTAAATGAGATTTAACAAGATAATACATACAACACACTTAGAACAGCTCTTCAAACCTTCTAAGTAAATGCTTATGATGATTTTCATGGTAATATATATCTATGGGCTTGTAATTTCCCAGGGAACTTTGAAAAGAGGCATTTGATTGAGAGGAATATGGATATTTCTGGAACTTCTAACCAAAGCCCATGAAATACCATCCCAAGGACACATCCCTGAAAACCAAAATATGTAGAGGACAGTATAGCCAACAAGAAGTGGAGAGAGAAATTTACCTTTCTGGTTCTGAAGATGTCCCTTCTGTTAATTGGGCCCTAAAACTTACCAGTTTACAGTGGTGCTGGTGGTGTTCATTGAGGTGGGTGGTCATTGCTTTAGCTTGTTGTCTTGTGATAATATCGTGATCTTAGTTCATCCTGAGCTTTTCCCCAGACAAAACACCTAAGCAGTACTCATAAGCTCACCCCTCATCCTCTACGTGGATGGTTTTCTTTGGGGGATTCAGTGTGGCATCTTATGTATATTCCTATTCAACTTGATCTCAGACTTGGCCCACTGCTTCCAAATATCATAATTAGTATTAAATAGAGATGTCATGTAGTCCAGTGTTTGGCATACTTTATTTTTTTAGCCATAAAACTCTTTGTTCTACTCATATCTTATGTGAAATCCAAGAAGTTACAGAGATGACAATGAAGGTTTCTGCAAGAAGCGAGGGGCAGGGTCTTCTCCAGGAGCTGCTGGAAGCCCTTTAGAAAACCCTTCCACTCTGAGAAGCAACGTTGTAAACATGCTTCCTAAGCCTAACTCTACTGCTTTACCAACGGGGAAACTGAGGCCAAGAGAGCATATGAGAGTTACACAAAATGATACAGCAAATTAATGGCATGACTGGGTCTATTTCATCTCTATTAGGAAAATGGAAACTGGACTATCACCTTTCCTTGAACCAAACTCTTAAATGTCAGGATCTATCAGCTTTGGAGATTTATCTGTGAACATAGGGTCAAAGGGAGACTCGAAAAGGTTAAGCCTTTAATCAAATCATGGAATTGATCCCTTGCAGGTCAAGTGGATTCCCATAAAATGTGCTCACGCATCATTAGCCACCTCTTCAATTTTGTATACGTGCGACACTGGTCATTTAAATGGGATTTGGTAAAAAAAAAAAATGTCACAGAGCAGAATGGCTCAAGTTGGGACTTCAGTGCAGCAGTGACGTTTTCTTAGGTTTTTATTTCATGTTCATGAAGTTCTTCTGACTCCAGAGGTTCTACTCACAACCACTGCTGCTGCTTCTCAATGCACTTGCTGTCCTATAAATAAGATAGTTAGCAAATTAAGCCAGGGAGCAGCTAACATTTAGCACAGAATCATTTGCTTCCAGGCAACTGCTTTAGGAGTTTTCTATTAATTAATCCATACAGTTCTCACAATCACCCTTTGAGGTAGGTAGGTAACAGTAGTGTATTTTAACCATTTCATATATATTAGTGTTTCAGAAATTTATGTTCATATACATCCATATAAATATATATAATACATCTATATGAATATATATATACAGACGGTCCCCGACTTACAATAATTCAGCTTACAATGGTTCAACGTATGGTTTTTTGACTTTAAGATGATGTAAAAGTGATGCACATTTGGTAGAAACCATACTTTGGGTACCTATACAACCATTCTGTTTTTCACTTTCAGTACAGTATTCAATAAATTACATGAGATATTAATATTTAACACTTTATTATAAAATAGGCCTCGTGTTAGATGATTAGATGATTTGGCCCAACTGTAGACTAATGTAAATGTTCTGAGCATGTTTAAGGTAGGCTAGGCTAAGCTGTGATGTTTGGTAGGTTAGGTCTATTAAATGCATTTTCGACTTCAATAATTTTAACTTACAATGGGTTTATTGGGATGTATTGTAAGTAGAGGAACACCTGTATGTGTGTGTGTACATACACAAATACATACATATATGTTTGTATGTATAAAGTAGCTTGTAAGCAACTAAGCAACAGAGGCAGGACTTGAAGTTTCTAGACTGTAAGTTTAACCACCTTGAAACCGCCTTTAACCACCTGTTGCTAACAATGATGCCAGGTGCACACCCTCCATGGTGTTTCATCTCAGACTCACACACACACACACAACAAACACACACACACACAGCCAACTTATCCATCAGACACGGTAGACACAGTGCCTAGGGCTCACAATAACTTTCAAGGTCCATGAAAATGTTAAAAACAGAAGGAAAGAATACACTTAAGGTTAAAGAAAATGTCTTAATACATAATATCAATATTGTCTTTATACCAAATGAAACGTGCAGTTTAACATTTTTTATGGAAATGGGGACTATGAAAGCCAGGACACGATCTCGCATGCACAGAAAGCACTCCAAGGTAGGAGTTATTACCCCCATATTGCAGAAGGTGAAGCTGAGGTTCAGAGCTCACATGTCCCAGTTTGCTCAGGACACGGCACACAGAGCCTGCACACAAATGAGGGCTGTGAGCTCCGAAGTCAGTAATCTCTGCTGCAGATGCTTCGGTGGACATAGCAGAAAGGGTCTATTTTGAGTTTCCCTTTCAGGGTCATGAGTACACATACTCGCTCCAGCTCAAAACCAAAGTGTCACCTGGTCATGACATTTCTGGGGTAGGGAAGCCAGCACCTATGACTACAATGTCCCTTCTACAATCGGGAAAAGCAGGAAGAAAGGAGTAGGTTGGAGCAACTACGGTTAGCAGGAAGCTTGGAGCTGAGCAAGTGTTGTCCATCTTCAGGTCTTTGTTTTTCTCAAGGAAAAAAAAAGTGCTCTCTGCCCACACTCCAGCCCAGCTGTCTACAATGATAAATGATGGGCCTTTCTTTAAATTTCCTTTCCGCTCAGCGTGAGGACTGGCCGGTGTGGATTTGCACTCGACGCGGATAAATGGCTTTGGCAAACCCACCAGATTGTCCACGTGGCAACAGATGGTCCAGCTCAGAGCTTTTGTTGTGCTAATGTTGGAACTTGCTGCTACCTGAAGCAGTTATCATTTCATAAACAATGATGCTGCCACCGCTCTGTGGATAAACTGTCCTTTATATTTTGCAGGGCCCACCATGGGTGTTGACAGCTTCATGACAGTAAGAATAGAACCCCCAGTCACTCAGCTGCAGCGGCAGCCAAAGAGAAAAACGTCATGGGATGGAGAAAGTGAGGATGGAGACTGTATTTGGCTTCTGTTCACCTGCTACACGGATGTCCAGATGTCTACCCTGAGCTATGGTCAATCAGAAAAAATAAAATTTCCACTTTGTTTAAGGGTCAGAAGTGACACTTGGGGACAAGTTGCCCCTTTGGAATCTACTTTTGCACGATTGGCTTACATTTTTTTGTTAGAAATTCCAGTTTCTAGATTGTGAGTTTAACCACCTTGCTACACTATTGCTAATTTATGGCAGGTGCACACCACCCATGGTATTTCATCTCAAACTCACACACACATACACAACAAACACATACACAGGGCCAACTTATCCATTAGACACAGTGGACACAGTGCCTAAGGCTCACAATAGTTTTCAAGGTCCATGGAAATGTTTTAATTTCTTTTAAAAACAGAAGGAAAGAATAAACTTTAGGTTAAAGAAAATGTCTTAATATATAATATCTTTCATATGAATATCTTCCCTATATGTTCATAATAATGAATATATACTAATGAAGATAATAATGAACATACAGGGAAGGAATTAAGATTTTTCAAGTACCTACTATGTTCAAAGTGCTACAATAGCATTATTATTCATTACTTAATTATTATCAGTAATAGTAGCAATACAACATCAATAGTAGCAACTGTCTTTTACTGAGAAGCTTCTTAAATGCCCAGCACTGTGCTGACACCTTTACATAAATTATCTGATTATAATTCTTGCAAGAAATTCACAAAGGAACTGAGCAGTGCTGCAAACCAATTCTCTGAAGGGGAGGAGGAGGAGCAGAGCCCTGCTTTGCAGTGTTTGCTGATTTCTGTGGTGTAAATACTCTCGCCACGGCCAATTTTAAGCTGCCAACAATTTAAAAACCTGCTCACAAAATTCATGAATATTCACCAATCAGCCCTTGTGAGCCAGGGAAAGCTAATTCTAGCACATCCCTGTAACTCAGGTACGGAAAAGTTGTTTGTCCAAGATCATCCAGCTATTATTAAGGGACAGGACTCAGAGGCCCACCCAAGAACACCTCACCCTCTTTTACATATTCCGCTTTAAGTCATAAACCCATTAGCTACTTCCATCCACATAACGACTCTCTCAAGCAGGCATTGCAGGAGACCTCAGACTTTCAGGAATTGAGGAACCTACACAGCATCACGCACCTCCTCAGTGGTGGGACCAGAATTCACACCTGGCCTGTCTGAGCCCACAGCCAAGGCCCTGGTCCAGTTGACTTTGCTCCTAGTGCCAGACAATAACAAATACAAAAGCTGGAATGAGTATTTTTCACATCTTCACTTTCCCTGGGGTAGAAAACCTCAGAAACAAAAGCAATAAATATCCCAAAGAAATCCATCTCTCTCGGTGGAGTTTCAGACATTGGTCATCACATTCGAGAAGAGCAGCCTCACTGGACTCTTCGGATCACACCACAGAAGTAACGGTCGCAGGAATCCACTGGCATGTTAGGATAAAAATTATCTACTTTAGGCTGTAGACGTTATTCAGAATCTACAAAGTGCATCAGGTGATGGCGGTTGGAAGGCAAAGAACATTTTCAACAGACATTCTCAGTATAATATCTCATCCTTTCCCTGAACACTCTGGAAACCCCACTGGCGCATGTAATAGTCACTGTTCCCAGAAGGCTGAGATTCTAGGATATATGCACAACCCACTCCCAACTCAAGTCCTCTGTGACCAGGGAGCAGAACCCGCTAACGAGAGGAACAGGAAAATCCACATAAGTGAGCCCAGAAGATATTAAAACTTGTTCCCAGTGGTTAGTTGTCTCCCTCATTAAATCATAAGCTCCTGCAACCTTGTTAATACATGGTAAATACTGAATGAATGAATGGATTATTGCAGAAAATGTTATGAAGAGGCATCAGGAAACAGATCAGAAATTGAACTACCATATTTGCTAATATGCAAGCAGCAGAGCTACAGGAGGCATCATTCTCATTTTACAAGGACTTTTGGGGGGAAAGAAAGAAAGGAAGAAGAATACATTTCATCACCCATGTGTCCAGAATTATTTTTTAATAGCATTCATAAGGAAAATGTTTTGTTTATGTTTACACAATTATGTTCATCCTGAAACAACACAAATGTCTTCCCACTACTAAGACTCAAATCATTATTTTCCAACTCTTTGATTCTCTGCAATCCCTTCATAATTTAGGCATCTTAGATGAGGAATATTTTAGGTGCTTTTAAAAACGCATCAGAAATGCCTGCAAACCCAGTGCCAGTTCTTTAAGGGAAACTCTCTTATTATTTGAGCTTTTTTTCTTTACCCCTCCGAGGAGAATGAAATATTTCCCCGAATACAAGGTTAACAGTTTGGGTTGTTTTGTTAGTTTTGCTTTGTCTCCCCACTCCAATCACTATAGCGAAAGAAAATGCATTTTTCTACCCAGTTGCAAAAGCTACAACTGAAACACTATCCTCCGCAGTTCCCAATGCATTGAACCACTGTCACAGACAAACCGTGAGCTGAAGTGGGGTGGGAGTGGGGGTTGTTAGAAATGACCACCCCCCCAGGGCTGACAGTTCCAGATGATCCGGGGGCCACACGAGGCAGGTGCTATCAGCAAGTAGCAGGCTGCGTGGCTGGCGTGTGAGTTATGATTGTGGTCACCAGATCTCCTCTATGTAGCATCCTGCATGTGTAGGTGATAAATCTTGGGGACCCGAGGGAACACATCAGGATTCTCTCCTCTGGCCTGTTATTTCTCTCCTACATCATTTAGAAAAGTGCCGGTCTGAACCTTTTTTTAATTTTTTTTTTTTTTTGATCATGGATGTTTTGTGTTCTTTAGGTCCACGCCACATTACCTTCTGCATGTCCGATTTACACAATCGAGTATGTTTTTAAAGCCTGTCTCAATAGAAGATGAGAGAACAGAAACCTTCGTGGTAGACAAGAGAATGAGACAAATATGTGCATTTGTTCTCTCTGCGAATGGCAATGTGAAAGTCTGACGGAGTCATACACAGTCCCTGCTTGCAAAAAAAGCAGAAGGAAAAGGAACTAACATCTTTTAAAAGCATACTATGTGCCAAAATCTACACCGAGGTCTACAAAGTCTAATGCATGTCATGGTGGTCAATGCATCAACAATGCAAGTCAGACACTTGGGTTCAAGCCCCAGCTCCTCCTCTGGCATTTGGGTGGCTTGAGCAAATGAATTGATTTTTTCACATGTGAAATGGGCATAATACTAATCTCTACCTCATAGGGATTTTCTTAAGTATTTAGGTGAAATTCACACAACATACAATTAAACATTTTTAAAGTACAATTAAGTGATTATTTAGTGCGTTCAGAACATTATGCAACCATCAACTCTAGTTCCAAAACATTTGCATCACAACAGAAGGAAGTCCTGTAGCCCTAGGCAGTCACTCCTCATTTCCCCCTGCCCCAGCCCCCGACAACCGCTAATCCACTTTCTGTCTGTAAGGCTTTCATGCTTCTGGATATTTCATACAGGTAGAACCCTATAATATGTGACCCATTGTGACTGGCTTTTTTCAATTAGCATAATGTTTTCCAGGTTCGTTCACACTGTAGCATATATCAGTGCTCCATTCCTTTTTATGATTGAGTAATATTCCATTATTTGTATATACTACATTGTTTGTCTGGGTTTTTGTTTTTTAACCCATTTGTTATTTGGGTTTATTCCACCTTTGAGATACTGTAAATAGTGCTGCTATGAACATTCATGCACATGTATTTGAATACATCTTTTTAATTATTTGGAGTGCATACAGTTAGTTCTCATTATTCCTAGTAGTTTCATTCTATAAACTCACAGCAAATACTGAATTAGCAAATACTGAACCCTAGCTCCTCGGAGAAATATAAATAAATACACACCCACACCCACACACAGAGATTATAATCTTAAATCCTAAAATCAACTCATCCTGGTTGCATTTCATTGAATACTAGGGGCATTGAAAATTCCCCTCTTCCTGTTTAATATTTGCTCTGGATATTTACTTCTTTGGCAAACATGAATGCATATTCTTTTGCCCAATTTATTTTGGTTCTTTGCCCAAATTATTTAATGCAAACTGGATCCACATTTACTGAATCTCTGTATATTGGACCCCAAGCTCTCCCTGGCACTTTTATCTGCCTTTAATAAAATTCTTTCTTTAGGCACCCATGCATAGGATGCAAACATAATTTCTCATGCTGTTGGCACAGAGCAAGTATATCAATCTTCTTTTTGTTTCCAGAATATCTATTTCGTGGCACTGGAGCATCTCAAGGAACACGGTCAGGTGGTGTTCTGTCATCCTGTGAGTGTCAACCTCTTGGGATGCACATGAAAAAATAAAAAGACTGGGAGAAGCAGGCTGACTGAATCTGGTTGTTGTTGGTATCAGAATCCAGTTTGACCTGGGTTCAAATCCCAGCTACCCCACTCACAAGCTGCGTGACTCAAGCAAGGAATCGAGTTTCTCTAGCCTTTATTTTCCTCACTTGTAAAATGTAGAATAATGGTAGGTAATTCATATGTTGTTATGAGGATTAACTGAGATAAGATAGGAGAAGAGAAGAAGGAAGAAAAGAAGGAAGGAAGGAAGGAAGGAAGGAAGGAAGGAAGGAAGGAAGGAAGGAAGGAAGGAAGGAAGGAAGGAAGTGCAAGGGAGGAAGCGAGCCTATTTCGCTTTCATTAGTGCGGCCTGTATTTGAACACTTTCTGTTTGCTCAATGAATGCGTTTCCTCACTTCCAGGGCAGTCTATAATCAATCACTGTTGTCTTCCTTTGGAAGCTGTTATGAGGAGTTTTAACAGTCCCCGTTCTGTTTGCTGGAAGCTGATGGAAGAACTCTCCTTATCTCCAATATTAGAAGTTGTAGAAAATCAATACAAGGGTATAACATCCTTCACTATCATACTTGGTAATAAAGCCTAACTAGAAAATGTGCAGAAACTTCCCGCATCTGGTACGTTTTGCCAGCGTGAAAAGCAACCCAGTGTATCAGGAGTGATTCTCCGCATTGATCGGGGCACAAAGAGGAAGGTGCTCTGTATCCACCTTCATTAAAAATGGAAGACTTGCTTGCACCTTCTAACTTGAAAAACTGACCATATGTTGGGGGTGGGGGGGTGCCTTACATGCCCGAATTTTGTTTTATTTTTTTCTTTCCTCTCTCATCTTTTAGAAACATGCTATAAAGACAATCCTCTTAATGCCAGCAGAAGGCCGTACGGTTCTGAGCCTTTTATAAATGACATTTGTCCGATAGTCTGATTTACTAAGCATGATTGAAAACAACAATCAGGCCACAAGTGATATTCAGGGGGGAAAAAAAATACAACAACAAAAGCATTAAGAAACGAGACAGCTTTCCAAGGCTATGAAAACTTATCCAAAAGGAAATATATCACTCAAATATTTACAAAATTGCCGGTGCAATTCAGCCTTCTCAGTAGCAACGATTTTTATGTCCTAAAGAGAGTTTGTATCTAGAGGTAATTGTGTTCTGCAGCAGTTCGTAAGCTTGGGCATTTACGCTGGCAATTCCAGATTTATAGGAATAGAAGAAATTTCCGTGCATGATATACTGTACAAATTGTATGTAATAACCACAATAAAAAATTTCATTAGGCCTGCTATCACCAACCACCAATTCCCTGGGGAGAATTTATGAGCAAACTTCAGTTACGTTTACCATCTGGGATATTCTTTGGAGGATGGGTAGCCCCGGGTTCCTTGGGAAAGATAAGGGGGTGTATATATCCTCTCTTTCTCTTGCCTTTGGGACAGCATTTTAGAAAAAGCAGGCCTTTGTGTCTGAGGGAGCAGAAATCCACAGATGTCCCTCTGTGGGCTTGCTCTCATCTCCCACCTATCCCAAGATCACTTTAGCAGCTGTCCTTAAATTTTGCAGCTCTCAAATCGGAGCACTAAGTCCTGTTGCATATTTTATGCAGCCCCATCACAGAGACAGGGATGCAGATTTCCATAGTTATAGGAAAGGAGGCAGAAATGGAAAAGACAAATTGGGTCATCTTATAGTTTGCAGCTGTGAAATCCATTTCAAAATTGCAGCCTTGCAGGCCTGAGAGGCTTCCCTGGACCCAATGGAGATATAATCGTGGTGTCACCAAGGAACAGCATTCGGGCCTGGCAGTGCTTCTGGGCAAGTAGCATATGTCCTCATAAAACGTCCTCTTTATGACCAGAGTTTCTGTGCATATGCTACAAACAGTGACAACCTGGATGTCGCCTTTGGTAAAGGACTAGGAAATTAAACATCTCACCACCACTTTGCAGAATGGGAGCTGGCATTTAATAAGAAGGGCCTCCTTCCTGCTGCGTCCCTCCCACAGCCCCCTCCCCAAGCTCTGCCTGCGCCCTGCCGACGGGCATCGCAGGGCAGTGCCTGGGTCTGGCGTTGCCCGGCTGCTGTGCCCACACAGTGGTGCAGGCACGGTTCCAAGTTCCTCCTAGAGATCTCCCTGATGGATTCAAGTGCAAGGAGAACACAAGCAGAAAGGGTGGTAAGGATTCCGGGGGTGGGGAGGGGGCGCTTGAAAGCATTTGGGAATCTTCTCTAATGGTCTGTTGATAGTCAGACATCTCAATTCAATTGGTTAAAATGGACTTAGCAGGTGGCAGCCCACACACTTATCATTGTGTACATAAGACCTCATTTTATCTTAAGAGCCCCACCTGGTAGATATGATTGGAACACTTTAAAAATCAGGAAAATGAAGATTCATGGGTTAAAAGACTTTCCTAAAGGTTGCTGAGCATCTACTTTAGGCCCAGCGCCATACTAGGCAATAAGGCTGTAGCTGTAGACAAGACAGGCTCCCCAAAGCGTAACGGTTATGATGATGTTAGACGCAAGCATCACTAAAATTGGAGATGCGTGCATTGTTATTTTAGCTTCTATTTACACAGCGCTGCTTTGTGCTGGGTACTATATTGAGAACTTCTGATCCATGTTCGTTCTTAATCCTCACAACTCCATGCAGTGGTTCTTATCTCCACTTTGCAAATGACTAAACTAAGTCTCCAGATGCTTAGGTGGCTTGACAAACGTCACAGAGCAAGAAAGGGACACTGGCACAATTTGAGGCTCTGTTCCCCAGTGGGATGCTCCTTCCTTTACCACATTGCATCGCCTTCTTCTCTTGACGTGTGAAGTTTCAGTTTTGATTGGGATGGACAAAGAAGATGTCAAAACAATGTAAAAGCTATATCTCTCTTTAGGAGGAGCTAAAATCAGTTGGTATGAAGTCTTCAATGTTGAAGGCACATGAAGAAAAGACAGCACAGTTCTGGCATCCAGTGATTTGGGTTTCACTCTGAGCCCTGCTGTGTGACATTGTGCAAGGTACTTAACGTCTCTGAATTTTATTTCCTGTCTGTAAAATAGAGTTAACAAAAGTATCCATATAGGACTGTCCTGTGTGTTAAATGGACATTTTGATACAATACAGTATATAGTAACCACCATGGGGCAGACGGGACCCCCGCAGTTGAGTTATGCTTAATTTGTCCAACCAGAAGCACACAGTCCTGAGGTCACATCTTTTGGGTGGGACAGAGGTGCTGGTCCCACAGTGCACAAGCAGAAGGAAGCCATGTTCCCCATCACTCCCCAGCTCAACCAGCAGGTGCTGCAAAACATCTGATAGCCCAATGCCTGGCACCTGATGCGCCTTGCAGTGTGGGACTGGCCTTCAAATCCAGCTGCCCTGTGATGTTTCTCCTGAAAAGCCCAAACCCCTTCCTAGTCACAGTTCCTACTAAAGGTGGTTACTCTGTCCTTGTCAGTGAATGAATGAATGGCGTAGAGCGTGAGTAGGCGTGATGGAGTGAGCGTACAGGTCAAAGGGCATGTGTCCGTGTGCAGGAGTGAGTGGGCAGTGGCTCAACCACGCCAGGCTCAATACGCCACAAGCATTGCAGCCTCCTGTCTCGGCATGTTTGCTTCTGCGCTGCTTCTTCTGTCGTTGCCATCTTAGCTTCCATTTTACTGTGATTTCTTAGTGAGGTTTCTTGGGGCTCCAGCCTACTGGCTGGATTCCTGAGCCCCACCAAACGGTGCTCTGGTCAGCAACGCTGGCCCCTCAGAGCAGGTGGCTCGATGCTGCCCCTCTCTGGCACTAGTTAGCAGTACAGGTTTTCTCCAGAATGCAGCTCCTGCTTTAACCTTTTAACTTACAACATCTCACCCTTTGGGAGAAAAGAGCTCCCAAGTGATTGTGGTGTCATTAACCAATAAATTCAAGATGAGAGCTTGAGGCATGGTAGAGGCCCATCGTTGGGGGGATACGCCAGCCCCCTAGGGGGCCTGGACAAAGGGGATGAAGGAAATCAATAAAAGCTAACATTTATTGGGCTTTTTATAAAAGTGATAAAAATGTCACGTACTTGATCTCACATAGGCCTCCCAACAAGCCCATGAGGAACAATTATTGTTCCATTTTATGGACAAGAACATGGTAGTTTAAAGAAGATAAACGAGTTATTTGATTTCATGCCTTTAAAAATGGGCAGTGCCCAGATTCAAACGAGCTCGGTCTATCCAAAACTTAGTCTCTTAACCTGTAGTTAGGAAAGACTCGGAGACTAATTCAAACAGGATTGAAATCTTGAGGCACCACCGGCATACTGGTTTCTTCCCCTCTTGTTGGAAACAGGATTACCAACTCTAAAAGGTCTATTGTTCTAACACAGAGCAGGCTAAAACACTGTATTCCATCTAGAAAGATAAGCTGCACACTTGCATATAAAGAATATATTGCACAAAAAATAAAGTTATGGGAAAAACCTGTAAATCTTCTGATTAAGAGCCCTGTGTTTAGAAATCATACTTGCTTGCTCTTTCACAGTTAAACATCTACCTCTTTGTTTCAGAGGAGGAAGTGACTCACCCTTCGCTTCCCAAATAAAGTGAAGAAAACGTGATTGCGTGTCAGCGTGAGCTCACAACTTCTATCCCAGGAAAGGAATTAAGTAGTAAACAGGATAAAAACACCCATACATTTACCAAGCAGTTGCTAGGTTTTTCAATAGGGGTTTAACTCTGGATTGTGGGCAAAACCCTTTTGGTATACTCCAAGGAAGCTACACCAGGTCCAGGAGTTGGGATTGCTTGAACTGTCAAAGTCTACGCCTGTCCACAGACAGCTGAAAGTGGGCCTAGTAATTAATACTAACCTCGTAATACTAGTAATTAATACTCAGTCTCATCTCTGGTTGAGGATAAGGAAAGATTGGAGTCCCTTAATTAGCCCCTCTCTCGGTGTTCTATAATTGCTACATCAGTATAATATGAAAATATATATATATAACCAACTCCCAATTTGAGAAGCATCTCTAACTATGGCAAACCCTAAAACAACTCTACTCACTGTACTAAAAGCAATATGTATGCTCAAGGTAGTTAGTAAGTGACTTATTCTTGCTAACATGGACCCTCTTGGCCAATTTCTTCTCAGGTTCCTTGGAGTTGACTCTAGAAAGGATAAGGGAAATGAAACGGTAACATGTGCAAAACTCGAATCAGAAAAAATGAGTTTGACTCCTATCTTTGGCATTTGCCAAATGAATATCCCTGGCCCAGTAGCTTGGCCAGTACTTGCTGAGGGAGGGACACTGGGGGCATCTTTATTGGACATCTCAGGGCAGTAGTAGGGTCAGTCGATTTTTGGTTCCAGCATTAGTCTGTCCAATTCCAGCCTTTAATATTCAGAAACTTCGCTTCGACCTTTCCCGTCTTTATATTTTAATAGGAGATGTGCACAGTGATGAATAGCTGATTTATGGTGCCTGGTTTATGCACCAGCGGTGTTTTGGATTCTCTCACAGTATCTCAAAACACCAAAGCTTTTTTATAGGCTGCCCTGCTGAATGATCCAAAGACTCCCTAGCATGGTCCCCTTCCTGGATGTTGTTCATCTGGGACTTTTCTCTCACCGTGAACATTCTAATATGGAAACCACCTAGAAAATTAAAGGGAAAAATCGCAGGGCTTTTTGGTCCTGTTTTCAGTTGCCCCCCAATAGGGTACCAGATTTTCAGGTGGGAAAGAAGAGGAAGGGATTCAAACAAAGTCCGAACATTTCAAGAACGTTGTCAAAAGGTACTTAGCTTGGCCTGGTAAGACTGGTATTTACGTATTGATTGTTTGCTTATTTTTGTGCTTGTTTATAGAAAGAGACTCTTAGGAACATCCTATCTCTGGACTGCTTACATTGTATACAAGTTTTTCCTGTCTTTGTCAGGAGAGGCAGATATTAACATTTGCTGTTTCTCCTCTGCAAGATCCGCACGGAAAGACTGGGGACTGACTTCCTACCTAGGCTAACCATTCTTTTTTCTTGACATAGACGTGTGCTAACCCTTTAAAAATATTTTCCCTCTCCTGTTATGCTGAGCAAGGAAGTGAAAGTGAAGACAAAAGAGAAGAAAGAGAAATCTCCCAGAATGTTTAATTCTTGTTTCCAGTTGCACTCCACGGGGACACTGAAAAAAACCCAGTGTGTCACTCTGTCTTCCATGCAATTCTCTTTGAAATAGCTGAAGATATCAATCATGCCCCATTCATTAGCTTTCGTTTTCTCCCATTCTAAAAATCTTTGGCTCCTAGAGCCATGAAAAAAAAAAAATAGCTTGGTACAATAGAAATGGCTTGGATTTTGTTTGTTTTGTTAGAAAATCAAATTCAAATCTCAGCTTTGTCACTTATGAACTATGATTCCTTAGGCAAGTTGAACAGCATCTTTCAATGTAACACTAAAACTGGGAGAAACTGCAGTGTTGTGAGCATGAAGACCCAAATGTTATAAAGTGTCTAGAATTATGGTACATTAATAATTGGTAGCTACATTAGGCAGGGGAGGCTAACTGCTGTTACAAAACAATCCCAAAATGTCAGTGACTTAGTGCAATAAAAGTTGAATACTTCTCCACACAACAGCCAAAGACTGGTTCTGACTGGGTGGCTCTCCTCCATGTGGTGACTCAGGGACTCAGGCTTTCTCCATCTTTTTGTTCCACTGCCCTCTAGGTCTGAGGTCCCCAACCCCCAGGCTGCAGACCAGTACGGTCGGTCTGAGGCCTGTTAGAAACTGGGCTGCACAGCAAGAGATGAGTGGCAGCGAGTGACTGAAGCTTCATCTGTATTTACAGCCACTCCCCATTGCTCACGTCACCACCTGAGCTCCACCTCCTGTCAGATCGGTCTCCCATCAGCCCTACATGGGACTGTCTAGTTGCAGGAAAACAAGCTCAGGGCTCTCTCTCACTGATTCTGCATTATGATGAGTTGCATAATTATTTCACTACATATTGCAATATAATAATGATAGAAATAGAGTGCACAATAAATGTAATGCACTTGAATCATCCCCAAACCATCCCTCCCTCCCCACCCACCCCAGTCTGTGGAAAAATTGTCTTCCATGAAACCGGTCCCTCATGCCAAAAAGGTTGGGGACCACTGCTCTAGGTCATTGGAGTGCTCTCCATTCAGCTTTCAAATGGAGAAATAAAATGAAGGTGCACATGGAGGGGTTTATAGATCAGGCATGGGAGCAAATACATCACTTCTGCCCACATTTTATTGGCCATGACTCAGTCGCCTGGCCCCATCTAACTGCAAGGCAATGAACCCCAGCTGTGTGTCCAGGAGGGAACAAGAAACAGTTGGTGCCCAGTAGGCAGACGCTTTTCTTCAAACACACAGACTCTTTCTAGTCTCAGTACTTTTTCATCCACAATTCCTAGAATGTTCTTTCCCTCCTAATTCCACATCCTCCAGGTCCCAGCTACAACGTTACCCCATCTGTCACCTGCAAGGCGAATCAAAGCACATGTTTGAGTCCCCTCGGATCAATCCAGCCCCATTGTGTCTGCTTTATATACTGAGATTCTATTTAACATTTTATTGGGGTAAAAAAAGAGTTCTGTGGATGGGGGGTTAGTGGAGATGGAAAATATAGGTTTAGATCAATGATTCTTGGGCTATCATCAGACTTACTTAGAAAGTCTTAAAAATATAAATGCCCAGGCTGCACACAAGCCTCTGAAATTAGAACCTCTAGAGCACTGCACAGGGAATGTTTATTTTTAAAATTTTTTCCAAGCGATACTGATGCCACCCACCTAACACTCTGAGTTTGGGAAGTACTCTACTAAGTTACCTCTGAAGTCCTTTCTCAGCCAGAGACTCTACTATTCAAAACTTTCCCAAGATAAAAGACTTCCAGACACTTTGAAGAGAAGCCACTTATTCAAGGAAGGCCATATCTATTCTGCTGATCTGGAAAACTGGTTTAACTTTGGAGGTTGGTCTTCTCTCTGGGATTCCAGTGTTCTTGCCGATCTTGAACAGCTAGGGTCCTTTCAGCTGCAAATATTAGAAACCCAGATGCATCTGATTTAAACAACACAGAAATGAGTCATCTCCCATCCCAGGAAGCCCAGAGGGAGAACAGGGTCCCGGATCAGCAGCTCAGGAATGTCATTGTTCACATCTCTGCTCTACCGTTCCCAGGGTTCGCTTTAGCACCAGCTGGTGGCAAGATGGCTGAGCAGGTCCTGGCATCACATCCAGACAGAACGGCTTCCAGAAGAAGAAATGACCTTCTCTGCCTATGGTCCTTTATTAGAAGAAAGGAAGATATACCCGAAGGTCCCCCAGCATACTTCCTGGGCATTGATCAGCTAGAATTAGACCGCCTGGTTGTCCCTAAACTGACCATTCATAAAGGAATAGAGAAGAGGCCTTCAGACCACCCAGGCCCATCCAAGACTTGGAGTGAAGTCAGCTTGTCGGGAGGTCCATGCTACATGGCAGGGAGGGGTAGAGCACGGAATAGAATTTAGTTCCTGCTAAGTAAGAGGACAAGGGTGGATGCTGTCCACCAAGAGCTCTGTCCTGAGAAAGCATGCACAGTTATAACTGTTATTGCGATCACCCAAGGGAAGAAGGGTGTGAGGAGACAGTTATACTTAAAACAAAATAAAAGCTTGCAATAATTTCTCAGGCTCCAGATGCTCTTTATTACATAATGGTGATCATAAAAGGCCTTAATGGATATGATTCTCAGAGAATTTCCACTCCCTCTCAGGAACAGGGCTGGGGAGGTCCTTGCATTTCAATTAGAGCCACAAAGAAAGAAGATGGTGCAGTGACTTCCTGGCTCAGCTCTTGCAAGGGGAGAAAAACCCAAAGAATGTTCTAGAAATGCCCAGGCCCTTGCTGGCTTAAAGTGTCAGTCCACAGTCAGTGAGGAGTAAAGCCTACCACGGTTTTAGGTGCCTATGGGTTATTTATTTGTCTTCATCCACCCAATCTTTGGATTTATTCATTCAATCACTAATTGAACAACCTTCATGGAGTTCCACTTAGCTGGTGATTATTCTAGACAATGGGGATACCAAGATAAATGAGAAAGTGTTGATATCTCTCTCTCTACCCCCACCTTCCCTCCCTGTTGCACTAAGAAATCTTGGTTAAGTATGAAGTGTCTGGAGTTAGACTCCAATTCAAATCCTGGCTCTGACACTTTCTAGCTGGGTTTTATTGTGCATGCACACTCTCCCCACACCACCCCCCGGTTCCTCCCTCCCTTCCTGTTATGATGATTCTATGATACCTTCACCTAGACAAATTCCTTCATTAAATACTATCATTGAACCATGATCCTTTCTTTCAGAGCATTTATTTCTATTTTTCAGTAGCACTGTCCACTTTGCCACTATCTGTGCCCCTCCCCTAGACTGCAAGCTTCACGCAGTAGGGGCAACTGTGTATCTCGCTCACTATTTTATGCCTAGCACTTGCCACGGTGCCCCTCCCAAAGCAGGACTCAATAAATAACCGTGGAATGAATAAATGACTGAATTAATGAATGAACAGGTGAATAACCAATGACAGAGACATGCTGTAGTTCCTACCCTGAGCCGGGAGGTTCCAACCGAAGCCACGGAAGCTCTTGCTGCAGAGCCAGGCTTTGCTCGAGGTTCAGCTGGCTCTCTCTGGAACCGGTTGAGTTTGTTTAATCATATTATACAGTGTGCGTGTTTTACATGATCAATATATGTCGCCCTAAGTGAACATGTCACCCAGCCTAATGGCTTCTGTAAGAACAGCTTATTGGGGTTGGCATGCTCTTTTGTAGACGCCTGCTCCAGCGAGGGCAGCAACAATGGGCCCAGGACCGTCGGTGCCATTTACCTCCCCTGCGCTGTTTTGTGCTAAATGAAATATGACAAGAGAGTGGCTTCTGGTAATTGCAATAATTGACTGTAGAGAGTCCATGATTATGTCATTAGCTCCTCTCTGGCTAACATATTGTGATTGTGGCCATATTTCTCTGCTTTGAAGACCATCGGATTTGCATGAAGGGTGATCTGGGTGGTTGAATATTTCCCTCTTGCTCCCTGCCGGACCCCCGGTTTTACCGTCTTAGAGAAATGCTCAGAGAGTAAAGGTTATAGGAAGAAGATCTGGGTACCAGCTTCAGCTTGACCATTTATTACTATGTAGCCACTGCTAAAACTCAGACATCTCTGATCTTCAGCTCTCAGGGTGGGGAGCTGGGGGAGTGGGCAATAGTCCCTGCCTACCACACGTGGTGGTTGAGAAGATCCAGGTACGCGGCTGTGCACATGTCTAATGTCATAGAATCTACACTATTTAAAATGCTTGCAGTCTATCTGTTCAGAGAAAGGGAAACGTAGTCCAGCATTTTTAACGAGCCTGTCTGGGCATTACTTAGCCATTAGTTTCTTGGACAATTTTAAGACGCAGAGACAAGACAATATGGTCTCTGTGTCTTAGAATAATATGGTCAGAAGATGATAAACTGGGCTTGAGAATGTTTTTTTTTTATTTCAGAGACAGCACCTGTGCTAGCAATCTTTTCCTTGTGCAAGCAATTTTTCCTCCTAAAAATACAGAAACTCCAAGAGCGTCAGTGAAGGGCAAATGGCAGAAATCAACTAACTAGAGATGGCAGATACATATTAGTCACTCATTCCTCTATATCTTCTTCCTGGGGCTTTAACAGGTATTGCGGTAAATGACTGTCCTCTTCCTCATAGAGCTTTGACAATGAGTGGTGCAGCGGTAAATGTTTAACCATCTGCTTTTGGCAGGGGGAAAGGGGCTCCCTGGTCTGCTGTGTTTGCAGATACCCGTGGTGTAAATACTCCCATCACGGCTGACATCGAGCTACCAAGGGGGCATCACCGAACACAGAGTTGGTAAGTGATATGCACAGTCAGCTCTCATGAGCCTGTAAGAACTGACTTCCCCACACCCCTGAAATCTTTCTCAACACAAAGCTCCAGGGATCCACAGCCAACCATTCAGAATTGGTGCAGAAAAGTGAAAACTCTTTGCTATCTCTCTTAACCTTCTAATTTTACAGATAAACAAACAGTATTTCAGAGAAGAGAAGAAAAAAATGTGCAAAATCATATAGCAAATCAGTTTCTAGCATTCTGGTTCTTTCCTCTGTTGAACACCTCTCCAGAGGCCACATGGGAGGGTAGCACGGTTCTACAGCCACTCGGCCAACGGCAGTTTAGAGAAGGAAGCTAGCCCTGCTGTCAGGTACTTAACATCTCTTTACTTATTTAACCCTGACAGTTCTTGGAGGTAGGTACTATTGTTACACCTATTTGACAGATAAGAAAACAGAGGCTTAGAGAAGTTACATAGCTTTCCTGAAGTTAGAATGCCTAAGTGGTGGAGCTATAAAAATCAGACTTCAAGACCGAGGCTCTTAACCACTTGCCATAGGCAGTTCCTGGCATGGTTTATAACAGTTCCCACCTCCCGGTATTCCTGTTCTTGTGTAATCCTAATCCCCCTTGCGTGTGTACTGGGTCTAGTGCCCTGCTTCTAATAGATGGAACATGGCAAAGATAATGAGATATCATTTCCATGATTAGGTTATAAGAGACTATGACTTCCATCTTACTGAGACAATGGTCCCTTGGCATCTGTGGGGAATTAGTTTCAGGACCTCCCTGGGTACCATAATCCATGGATGCTCAAGACTCTTATATAAAATTATATAGTATTTGTATATAACTTACACACATCCTCCTATATACTTTAAATCACTTCTTATAATACCTAAAGTTTACTGATAATACCTAATCCAATATAAATGCTATGTACATAGCCGTTGTATTGTTTTTTATTTGTATTATTTTTATTGTTGTGCTGTTATTTTTTATTGTATTTTAAAAAAATATTTTCCATTCATGGTTGGTTGAATCTGTGGATGTGGAACACATAGATACGGACGGCCAACCAAATTCTCTCTCCTGCCTTCTCTCTTGCTTGCTCTGATAAAGCCAGTTAAAGTGTTGTAAGATGCTTCATGTAGTGGCCCGCATGGCAAGGAACTAAAGGAGGCATCCGACCAACAGCTCTTGAGGAAGTAAGAGCTTAGTCCCGTAGCCGATAAGGAACTGAATTGCTAACAACCACATTAACGAGCTTGGAAGTAGATTCTCCCCAGTGAAATCTTCAAATAAGGCTGCAACCTCAGCTGACACCTGAATTACAGTCTTTTAAGAAAACCTAAGACAAAGCTACAAGCTAATCCATGCTAGGATTCGTGGCCCACTGAAACTGTGAAATAATTAATGCTGCTATTTAAGCTGCTGTATATTGAGGCAATTTTTTAGTAATAGGTAACTAATAATCACTACACTAACTAGAGTGGTCCATTCAAATAGGATGACCGGGTTCACCGAGTTACTTTGCACTAAAACTTTCACTTTGATTTCTGCATCCTCTGCATCTGATCTTCCTCAGCAAACTCCCCCACGCCCATAACAAGACTCTTAGTGCTAAGCGGGCAGATGAGTTAGTTACCCATAGGAGGCATCCACCGTCCTAGTCTCTGTCCTTGTGGAATGCAATAAAACTTGAAACAGTTGCGTCCCCAAGGCTTTGAGCCTCCTGGACATTGGTCCAGGGTAACACTCTGGCTGAGAACCTTAAGCAGCAAGGATCCAAGAAGGTCAAGTTCTGGGCACTAGAAGGCAGTGAGTAGTGGCCCAGGATGAAATGCATTTCTGCATGAAGATGGATTATTATTATAATATTATTCCTCTGTAATCAACCTGGAGACCCCAAGGTGTCAGCCAGTTGCTGCAGCAGCACCTGGCAACAGGAGCCAGACCTCCCCCTTGTAGAATGGGGCCACAGCTGAACACAAGATAGGTTCCTGCCACAGGCCCAGATTCCTTTCTCGTTCCTCCTGAAGCTTTCATCTCCCTACGTTCTGATTTACCCTAAGTTGTTTTCCCATGTCTTCTCTCAGCCGACTGTCAGCTAATTCCTAAAAGTGCTAAGCTGTTCGCTTGAATGTAAACTGATTTAAAAAAAAAAAAAAATGCTAGCTGAAAAGACTAACCATTATCAGGGAATTGTGCATTTTAGATAGGGTACTCCAAGACAGATAAGTCCTAAACCTCCAATGAAGCCATAATGGTGGCACAGGAGAAAGAGAGGAAAGAGTGAAGGGTTGATTGAAATCCTAGTCCTGCCGATTCATTCATTCGGTATCCGTTTGCTCACCAAATATGCGCTGAGAACACGCTCAGTACCGGGCGCTGTGTCGGACGCTAAGAAGTAAGTGGTGAATAAAACATCCAGCCACCAGCCCTGCCATGGTGGACCTTGTCAAGCTAAAGAATTATTGTGCGATTATAAATTATAATAAAGCTATGATGGAAAAGCACAGGACACAGCCACAGAGAATATGTAGAATATTCCATTGCAGACAGAATAGTCAAAGAAGTTATCTCTGAGGAGGTGGCTTTTAAGCTGAGACTTCGAGGATGACAAAGAAAGACAGAGAAAGGGCAGCTCTGCAGAAAGAGTGGAGAAGGGACTGTTCTGGGTGGAGCAGCACAATTGCAAACGGACGAAGGAGAGAAAGAGCTTGGCTTGTTCCAGGGACTGAAGGAAAGCCAGTGTGGAGCAGCTGTGAATACAGATGAAGTACTGGTCCATGGCCCAGGGGTTGGGGACCACAGTCCTATAGGACACTATCAGGCTGGCATTTATTGACCCGGTGACCTTGGGCAAATCACTTGTGCTCTTGAATATTTGTCTCCTCACCTATAAAATATGTATTGGGGATGAAGGGAGGGTTAATTCTTGAGAAAGATACTCAAACCCTTTGAACCTTGTGTTATTTATGTGTAAAAAATAAACTGTGGCTCTCTCCTATAATCCCAGCATTTTGGGAGGCCAAGGCAAGAGGATCACTTAAGACTAGGAGTTCAAGACCAGCCGGAGCAACAGAGCGAGACCCCCATCTCTACAAAATAATAATAATAATAATAATAAAAACCTAACTAGGCATGGTGGTGTGCACCTGAAGTCCTAGCTATTCGGGAAACTGAGGCAGGAGGATCACTTGAGCTCAGGAGTCCGAGGCTGCAGTGAGCTGTGATCAGGCCACTGCACTTTAGTCTAGATGACAGAGGGAGACTTTATCTCTTAAAAAAAAGAAATGAACTAATTATATATACATAAAGATATAAAAAATATATACACACATATATCTCACAGGATTATCAGATTTAAATGAGATAACAAATGTGAAAATGCTTTGTAAACTGTGAAATGCTCTACAGTCATCATTTTGTGTACTGTTTACAGCAATTCTGCAAAGTTGGTAGCAGGATTATCATTTCATAGACGAGGAAGCTGAAAGTCGGGGGCGTTAAGTAACTTGTCTTTGGTTACACAGTGAGGAAAGAGAGGAGAAGCCAGGAGTAAAACACTCATCTGTCTGATTCCAAAGCTGCAAGCCTTCAATTAACTATAAATTAACTAAGTTGCTTCCCTATATGAGGCATTGGCTGTGGTAGCACCTCTAACAGAGATTACTGGCTTTGCAGGAAGTGATGGGTGTGATTTAGACCTTCCCCAGATGCTGCTGAGCTCAGCAATAGTTCCTTATCCCAGGCAGGCCAGTGGCCAACAGCTAATTCACCAGGGGCCATCCCAGCTGATTGGTTCATCAATAACCCATTATCTCTGCCATTGTAAATATCTCGGAAAGAATGTGACTTTCCGGGAAGAATACCCAAGCACACCCAGGCTGCAGCCTGTCCAAGGCCTGGATCCCTGGGAAAGGAAAAAAGAAAAAACATACCTTTTCTGGCTTCCCGTAGCCAAATGTTACAAAATCCCTCTGCAATCCTTGACAAGGGGGAACAGGCTGGAACAGTCTGAAGACAGGGTGGGTCCCCCCTCCCTAAGGAATATGCCCCACTTGCCACTCTCAGGACACTGGAGGGATACAAGTGACAGTGGTGACTTCCATACCCTGGACCACAGGGCAGGCTGGATGCCTAAGGACCAGCCAGTTATCTTGTCTGAAAAGCTGATGATTCTCAGGACTTGGCCTTAGAGATTCTGATTTAGGAGATCTGGAGTCAAGCCCAGAAATGTGGGGTTTTATTTTAACCCAGTGATTCTGATATTCTGATGCAGAGCCAGGTTGGGAGGCCGTGAATAAAATGCACTGTTTTCATTTAACAAACACAGCCTGAGAATTGACCGTGAGCAGACCCTCCTGCTGGGTGCTAAGATAGAGATGATAAAATACAGCCCCTGACCTCATAGATCAGTTGGAAGGACAAAGACACAGACCTAGAGCTATGGTGACACGTGAGAAGGAATCCTCTGAGCTTACCCAGCTTTTTTATGCCCATAAGACATCCCTGGTTGTACAAAAAGACCACAAGTTAGTGGTCTGCCTCCCCCACCCACTCCCCCGTCCACTCAGCTTCGGTGTTCATGATTTACTTTCCTCTTTACCACTTTGTCTCAACCCCTCCCCCTGATTCCACAGTTCTGACCAGGGGTTCTCACTTTGATGGCAATTCAGAAATCCCCACTCAACAGCCTTGTTCGGTCCCCATCAATATGGAGCCACGTCCCTCCACTGTGCCCTCCACCCTCACTGCTGTGGGTGGAAGACATCCCAGGGTATCCTTGGCCTCTAAAACAGGTAGGGATAAATGTCATGGTAGCACAAAAGAAGAGTTGGCTCATTCTGCCTTAACCAGGTGTAGAGAAAGCCATTGTCCCTCATTCAATGACAACAAAAAGGATTATGGACCAGAAAAAAACATACCAAAGAGGCAGGAAAAGGATGGTGATGACTATCCATTATCCATCCAACTAAAAAGAGGCTTTGTTGTATCCAAGCTGGGGGACAATTTGGAACATGAGGTCGAAGTTTTTCTTTGAATTTCCATCCTGGGCATTCAGAGATCTCAAGAACAATGATCTCCACAACTTTTCCACATTTGCCTTATGTTTTCACGCCCTGCAGGAGTGAGGCACAGACGGACACTGTGGATACCAAAGCGGGAACCAAGCTGGAGAGGCCACTGAAGTCACCTTCTTAACCCATGTTGGGTTTCCAACTGATGCAAAAGCACAAGTATAAGGATGCTTATTGTGATGATTTTGTAATAGTAAAATTTGGCAGAAACCCATCTGAGGAAGGTTGATTAATATATGTTACATATAGAGAGTAAAATGTATGTGATAAAAAAAAAGAATGAGATCTCTAAGGTTTATTAACCAGAAAAGAAATTCCAGACACTATGTATACAATGCTTCTATTTGTATGTAAGAAGATACACGCATACCCACGCACAAAACTTATCAATAGTAATTACTTTGAAAGGGACTGTGAAAAGGGGTTGAAGGGAGTCTTTACTTTTTATTTTAAATTTCCCATGTTGCTTGAAGGTGCAGACCCGGGGAGGTGGGTGGGGGGAGGGGATGGAGGTATGACTACATGATGAGTGCCAGGCGCACTGTCTGGAGAATGAGAACGGACGCGCTTGGGACTCTGACTCGGGGGGATGGGCAGGACATGGACAATGTATATGACCTAAACTTATGTACCCCCATGATGAGCTGAAATAAAAAATAAAAAAAATAAATAAATAAATGAATAAATAAATAAATTTTCCATGTTTATTTCTTACTTTTGTTTAAAAAATAATGGTAGTGGGCCTCACTTAAGTGGCGGGATTATGGGGTTTTGTTTTTTTAGCTTTGTAATTATATGTATATATCTCTGTGTATTTAAATAATACAAATACATTATACATACACAAAAGAAAAATTTCTGCCTATATATACTCATACGTTGCATGCTAAACTATATTGAAATTATCAGCTTCTTCAACCTTATTCATCGATAAGATTCTTATTAGCTTATTATAATTAGCTTACTATAATTAGCCATATTGAAGTTATCAGTGTATTTATCTTATTCATTGGTAAGATTATTATTCATTGATTATTCATTGATAACTGGAGCACTTAATATAGTCTTGGAACTTACTATGATTACCCAGTATATGTCCACTATTGTCACATCAAGGAGACAGAAACTCCATTGTTTTTTAACAGATCAGCTTTCCATATCACTTTTATTGAGCAAGCTTCTTTACATGTTTTATCTATCATTGCAAACAGGCAGGCTCTTTATTTAATAATCTATTCATCCCTCCAACAGACATTTATTATGCTATTCAGGAATAAAAAGAAAAGAACAATAAAGGCAGGACAATTAAGTCTGCTGCCTTGCTCCTACACTTGGTCTTCTGGGTTTGTGTCCTGTATGGGGAGAAAAGATTTTGTGGAAAAAGATTCCATGTCCCCATGAAAGTGACCCAACACCCAGAGAAGGCTCTGGTCTTGATTTTCCAGGTTTCATAATGGTAACTGCTAATGTTCATTCCACATGACAGGCACTATGCCAAGCACTTACATTATTTTATGTAATATTGGTCTCTGAGTTAAGTACTTATGAGCACTTCATAGACTGAGAAACTGCCACAGAGAGGCAAGAGATGTTTATTCTCTAAGAGGGGCAAGGTGCCTAGAGTGCCTCCTGAATGCAGGATGGAGTTATTCTGGACAGCGGGGAATATTTTGGAATTTGAAAATGAATTTTAGGAAGGGCAGTGGTACCCCTGCTGCCACTCTCAGAAGCAGAGTCGGGAATGGGTAGCCCTGCGTGGCATTTCACCAGCCTGATACTTGTTAATTAGCCAGCAAATTAATGTCACCTTATTCCCTGACACGGGGAAAAGACAGAGGAGATGGACACAGCTCACGGTTCAGCAGGCTCCGCCTGGATGCGAGCTTTCCGACAGATCGTGCACTGCAAGAAACGACGTGGATAGATTGACTTTCTGATCTGCTGAAGCTGGAGAAAGTTCAATACGTCAGCTGTCAGCATCGGGTCCCTTGCAGGCTCAGGAATTTCAATTTCAAAGTACAAGAGATTGAAGTCTTGAAACACAAGATCATCAAACGCTAATGATTCCTGAATTCTGCTAGGGGCGTGGAAGCAGGTGAGAAACAGTGGCTTGCAGTAGGGTGCACGTGAGCTCAGAGCACTTCTTGGGTTGGATTAATTCTGCAGGCATTCCAAGGAGAGGCAGGAGCTGGAATGTGAAGGGGTGGGCCCCCTGAGAAAGTTCAAAGGCATGGGAAGGGCCTCATATTCCTGCCCATTCTCTTCTCTTCTCTGCTGCTCCCGGGCCAGATAGGGGAATCTCCAAAGAGAAGGCAGAATCACCGAAAAGGCAGGTGACCCTCAGTGGGAAAAGAGCTCACGTTGTCTATTAAAGAACAAAACCTTATTTCCTGGGATGGGTTTCCCAGACACCATACCTTTGTATGGTACCGGCTTGAGGTTTCAATTTTCTGAAGATAAGGTGAGCATTCGTCCTGATTCCCCAGACGGTCCCCCTTTTATGCCTGCTGTCCCCACATATGTTAATAGTGATCCTTTCATTCTCAAATGGACCCAGTTTTGTTTCACTCAATAGGATGTTTCCAAGAGATTCCTCCTTACTGTTGAAAGGAGGTCATTCTTTGCCGTTGCTGAGTAGACATTAAAAAAATACATAGTGCATGATTTCATTTAGCTGGAGATCAAAAGTAAGCCATTTTAATTCATGGTGACGGTAATTAGAAAAGTGACTACCTTAGTAGGGGGCGGGGAGGGTGTCTAGGGACCGGGAAGGGTCTTGATGGAGCTTTCTGGGGTGATGTGAATTTTTTTCTGTATTGATCTGAATGGTTGGTTACATGAGTAACTTCATATACAAAACTGTATCAAGACATATAATTAAGATTTGTGCATTTACTCCACAGAAATTTTACCTTAATAAAAAGTGTCCTGGCTTGGACAATAAATTGTATATATGGCCACTTTATTTAAAGGAGTCTCTTTTCAACCAGAAGCCTAGGCAGAGGCCATGCTTCCTTAGCCGGTTTTTCAACCCAGAGGGAGGAGCTTTTTGCCAATCTCTGTTTTATGGGCTGTGCAGGGGTTCCAGGGTCTATAGGCAGCAACCTCAATCCCAGCTCACTGCTGGCGGATGCCTTGAGTTTGCATTCAAGTTACTTAAACGAACAGGTTTAAACTGCTGCTGGGTGTGAGACCTATTGATTGACCAAAAACTTGCAGAAAGGATTTTTAGTTTTCTCCTTTAGGGCAAAGAATCTGGTGACCTCACCTCCCATCCCATTTCCTTGTCCCTGAAATCTTCCCTTCCTGGACACTGAGAGGCAGTGGCCTGGTACCAAGTCAGCCCAGGGCTCAGCATCTGAGGTGGAATGCTGTCAGGGTCCTATATTTGAAACGAATATGTCCAAAATGTCATCTAACATCCATTTATGGGATGACCTGACATCTCCCCAGATCAGAATCAGAGGTGGCTGTTAAAACAGCCATAATAATGAGTTTCAGTAGATAGTTCACTTGAGGGTTAAAAAATGCCAGTTCTTCTATTTTCACATCTCACTGTATTCCCTTACCTATGCAGAAGGCAGGTATCATCCTCCCTAAAAGTTCAGGGAAATCCAGGTACCTGGAATGAAAGAGAGACCTGTGCTATCCATAAGAGAAAAGGAACTGCCAATTTCCCAGACTCTGAAATCTCTGCGCCTAAGCAGCCACGAGAGGAAAAAGATTAGGGACTTTTCAATTCAAGAAAGAAAGAGATGAACCTGGAATAAAGGCAGGGCTGCCAAACAGCCCCGGGAGCAGAGCAGGAGAGGGTGGAAGGCGAGGCCTGTCAAAGAGGTTGAAAGCTGGGGAGAGCAGCACATTCAAAGCAGACCAGTACGTCTGCGTGCATTTGAGGCTGGGAGTCTGCTAAGTTAGTTACAGAAAGTCATCCTTAGGCATTGGAAAAATTCAATTTTCATCACAGGTCCTGATGACATTTCCTTTAAGCGCCAGATTCAATAGCGAGATACACCTTCAGGGGGAAAAAATTCTCTACAGTAAGAAGGCCAGATAAGGAAATGAGTTAAAAGCTCTTTTTCCTGCTATGCAAATATTCTCCAGTAACACTAACAAGATAAATATATTTCTGTGGGATATCAAGTTTTCTCAGTCATGGGTTTATTTGTGAAGGTTTCTATCCACTCTTTGCTTCTAAAGCGAACACCTTGTGGCTGAAATTTTAAAGCTATTTTTCTCCAATGGAAAGGTGCGACGTTCAAACTCCAAGGGACAGAATGCAGGTGGCAACCCAGTCTCCTGTTGTGTCCACAGATCTGGATGAACTGGAAATATCATGCAAAAGTCTCATAGAGATGAATAAGTGAGCAAATGTCACTTTATCCGCATCCTTCTACCCAGATAGATAAAGGGACAGGCCAAGAAAAAAGGGACTCCTAAAAAGTCACCCCACTGGGGACAATACATGATTATCCACTGTCCATTTCTACAATCTTTCCACCATGCTGTGAGTCAACCGCAGAGGAAATATTGAGAGATCACCCTTTGGCAAATGTCAGTTTTTGAGCAAATCACTCAGGACTGAGATTTCTTATGACAGTGCAGCCGTATGGTAAGAACATAAACTTTGGAGTCAGACAGTCTCCGATTGAATGTAGCTCTGAAACGTCCCTCCCTTGAGTCTCAGCCACCTCCTCCATGAAACGGAAATAGTAATTCTTGACTTGCCAGGAGAGTACACAGCACTTAGCACAGCGCCAGAAACACAAGAGATGCTTGTTATTTGCAACCTGTTGTATGAGTTTCCTATGGTGGCTGTGACAAATCACCACAAATGTAATGGCTTGAACAGCATAAATGTATCTTCTGACAGTTTTGGTGGTCAGAGGTCTACAATGGCTAAAATCAAGGTGCAGATAGAGCTATGTTCCTTCTGGAGGCTCTGGGGGAAAAACCCATCTCTTTGCCTTTTCCAGCGGCCACCTACATTCCTTGGCTCACAGCCCCATGCTCCATCTTCAGATCAACAGCATTGCATCTTCAAATCTCTCTCCCTCCCTCTCTCTCTCTCTCTCACACACACACAGACCAAGAGTTCCATCACCACATGTCCTTTCCTTTAACTCTGACCCCACTGCCTCCTTCTGATAAGAACACTGTTATTACATTGTTAGACCCACCCAGATAATCCAGGAGAATGTCCCCATCTGAAGATCTTTAACTTACTCACATCTGCAAAGTTCCCTTTGAGATATTCACAGGTTCCAAGGATTAGGACATGAACACCTTTGAGAGGGACATTATGCAGCCTACTACAGCTGTTATTGTTTGTATTGGATTGTTGACCTACCAAGCAATACTACCCAAGAAATCTGGATTCAACATGCTGGGATTATTTTTCAAATTTATGTTATTTTTAAATGTTATCAGTATTTATTTGTTTATATTTTTTATTTTATTTATTTATTTCAGCATATTACAGGGGTATAAATGTTCAGGTTACATATATTGCCTTCAAGCATGTCCATTACCCAGATGGTGCACACCACACCCATTACGTGTGAATATACCCATCCCCCCCCTTCCATCCTGTCCAACACCTGATGAATGTTACTACTATATATGCAATAAGTGTTGATCAGTTAATAACAATTTGATGGTGAGTATGTGTGGTGCTTGTTTTTCGATTCTTGTGATACTTCACTTAGTAGAATGGGTTCCAGCTCTATCCAGGATAATACAAGAGGTCCTAGATCACCACTGTTTTTTGTGGCTGAGTAGAACTCCATGGTATACATATACCACATTTTATTGATCCACTCATGTATTGATGAGCACTTGGGTTGTTTCCACATCTTTGTAATTGTGAATTGTTCTGCTATAAACATTCTAGTGCAGGTGTCTTTTTTATAGAATATCTTTTTTTCCTTTGGGTAGATGCCCAGTAATGGAATTACTGGATCAAATGGTAGTTCTACTTATAGCTCTTTGAGGTATCTCCAAATTACTTTCCACAAAGTTTGTACTAGTTTGTAGTCCCACCAGCAGTGTATGAGTGTTCCTATCTCTCTGCATCCATGCTAACATTTATTGTTTTGAGATTTTTTGATAAAAGCCATTCTCACCGGAGTTAAGTGATATCTCATCGTGGTTTTGATTTTCATTTCCCTGATGATTAGAGATGTTGAGCATTTTTTCATATGTTTGGTGGCAATTATTCTGTCTTCTTTTGAAAAAATTCTGTTCATGTCCTTTGCCCACATTTTAATGGAGTTGTTTGATTTTTTTCTTGCTGATTTTCCTGAGTTCTATATAGATTCTAGTTATCAGCCCTTTATCAGATATGTAGCATGTGAATATTTTCTCCCATTCTGTAGGTTGTCTGTTTGCTCTTGTGATCATTTCCTGGGCTGTGCAAAAGCTTTTTAACTTGATCAGGTCCCATTTATTTATTTTTGTTGTTGCTGTGATTGCCTTTGGGGTCTTCTTCATAAATTCTTTCCCTAGGCCAATGTCATTCTCTAAGATTGACCACATCCTAGGCCACAAAGCATGTGTCAACAAATTTTAAAAAATAGAAATTATACCATGCATCTTCTCAGACCACAGTGGAATAGAATTAGAAATCAACCCCAACAGAAACTCTTATCTTTACACAAAGTCATGGAAACTAAACAACCTTCTGCTGAATGGTTATTGGGTTAAGGAGAAAATTAAGATGTAAATCAAAAGATTTTTTGAACTACATGATAAAGGAGACACAAGTTATCAAAATCTGTGGGATGCAGCTAAAGCAGTCCTGAGAGAAAAATTTATATCCACAAATGCCTAAACCCAAAAGATGGAAAGGTCACAAATCAACAATCTAACTAATCATCTCAAAAGACTGGAAAAGGATGAGCAAACCAACCCCAAACCCAGTAGAAGAAAAGAAATAACAAAAATCAGAGGAGAACTTAATGAAATTGATAATAAAAAAAAAACTCTTTGGAAGATTAATAAAACAAAAAGTTGTTTCTTTGAAAAAATAAACAAAATTCCCCTTGGCTGGATACAGGAGCTCATGCCTATAGTTTCAGCACTTTGGGAGCCCGAAGTAGGAGGATTACTTCAGACCAGAAGTTCGAGACCAACCTGGGCAACATAGCAAAATCCCTGTCTCTACAAAAAAATAAAAATAAAAATTAGCCAGGCCTGGTGGTGCATGCCTGTAGTCCTAGCTTCTCAGGAGGCTGAGGCAGGAGAATATCTTGAGCCCAGAAGTTCAAGGCTGCAGTGAGCTATGATAGCACCACTGTAGCCCAGCCTGAGCAACAGAGCAAGACCCCATCTCAAAAAGAAAAGCAGAGTCAGTGATATATGAAACAATGATGGTTATAAAGGGGATGGAAGTAAAGTAGACGGAGGCAAAAAGAGCTACAGAGAAAAGCAATAATTTTGTCACAAACAATTTGAATTGCCACATTTCATCTGATTGCTTAGTTGGTATTGAGACTTTTCTATGAAGGACTGTTGTAACACCTCACTGCCATCCTCTCCACACTGAGTTTGAGGAAGAAAAAATAAGCTCTGCCAGAAAGTTTCCCTGAAATCCTCTCTACCTGTTCTGTTTTGAGACTTTGTACCAGTTGCCTTGTCCAAAGATGATTTCCTGAGGACAGCCCCAAACCCAAAGAAAACGATTGCATTTTGATGGGATCCATGTTTCATGTTTCTCATAGTGGGTTTTTCACTCTATTCTACATTTTCATACTTCTGTTTAGAGCTGTGCATGGGCCATCTAACCCTTTACAAAGAAAAAAACCTATAACGTGAACAGAATCAAACCATAAAAGCAACCCTAAGTTTTAGAATCCAGGAAACCAACAGGCTTTATGTCAATAATCTCTCCCTTTAAACTAGGGTTTGCCAATTTTTTTCCCCCATAAAGGGTCAGAGAGTAAATAACTTAGACTTTATGGATCACAAGGTCTCTATCACAACTACTCGGTTCTCCCTTCCTAGTCTAAAAGCAGCCATGGACAATGTAAATGAATGGGTGTGGCTTTGTTCTAATAAAACTTTATTTACAAAAACAGGCAGCATATGGATTTGGCCTGCAGGCTACTGTTTGCCAACTCCTACTTTAAACTTTTTCAATACTTAGGGTGAAAAAAGGAGGAGGGAAAAATGGAAACAGAGAAGGAGAGAGGAGGAGATCCAAGCTGAAAAGAACTGGGACATCTATTGGTCTCCTCAGGAGCCAGAAGTAGGTCAAAAAGGGGGCAAATTTCATTCTTCTCCTCCTAGCTCGGAGCTGGCCCCAGGCAAAATGATAAAGCAGTACTGTCTCAATTCTACCTCAGGTTTCAGCCTTCCAAATCACACCATGCAGCCTGATGCCCATGGAGTGTCACACTCGGGAGGCATCTAAGAGTTCATTTCCACCTATGACCTGAAGAACTTCCCTCTGTCATCTTGAACAGGGGCCACTGAGCCACAGCGTGAGCCCCACAAGTGATAGGTGTCTCACTTCCCCAAAAGGGGCCTTATTCCAGCAAGTGGGATATGCCATGGTAGAAAAAAACCTGGAACTTTGGAAAAAAAAAAAAAAAACAGAACTCTAGTTCTGTGACTGTTTACCTTGTCACTTGAACCATGCATTTAACTTGGGGCTTTAAACTTTTCACCAAATTAGCCCTGGAAAAAAATTTTAACCATAAATATTCTTCCAAAATATCTAGTCAATAGAGTCAATGCAATTATAATTTTAAAAAATAACAACAGGGAAAAACAAAAAAAACCAACTATGAGTCATTCTCAGAACTTGACAAGGTAATTCTAAAACTTATCTGAAATACTAAAAGGCCAATAATTACCAGGATAAGGGAGACTGGGAGGTTATCCTACTAGGTATGAAGAATTAGGATAAACCTAGAATATTTCCATTTTTTGTTAAGTGTAAGATACCACCAATTGTAAGACACAAACTATGTTACATACCATAACAAGAGAAAAACTGCCATTGATATTGCATCAATAGTAACATGCATCACAATTTCGGAGATGGCAAAATGTGTGGGGGGGGGAGGTGTGATAAAAGTACATCTTAGAATTAATGACACATAGTAAAAACAGCATAGAGTACAAATAAAGTCAGATCCCTAACTCCCACCATATAAAAAATTATATTCTGAATGGATTAAAGGCATGCCCGTGAAAAGAAAATCTTTAAAATATTTTGTATGATCAAAAAAATAAAATAAAATAAAATACCAAAAGAAAAGTTAAAAGACAAGCCACAGCTGGGGGAAGATATTTGCAACACATAAAACGAAGAGTGGATTCATTCCCAGAATACAAAGAAGTCCTACAGATCAATAAGAAAAGATGAACAACCCAACATGAGAGGAGACAATGCACAGAGGAAGAATCCTGAGTGGCCAGTAAATTCGTGGAAAAGAGCACATCTTGCTTTGTAAGCAGAAAAAAAATGCAGATTAAAACAATAAGACATATACCCATCAGAGTGGCAAAACAACATCAAGCGTTGGCAAGACTGCACAGAAATACAAGCACTGCAGATTGTGGGAGTAAAAACTACATAACCCCCTTGGAGACAAATTTGGTAATGCTTGAAATATTTGAAGATGTTCATTTCCTACATCCCAGCACCTGGTGCTTCTAGGAATATACCCCAGAGGAGCTCTCCACTGTGTACATTTGGAGTCAGGTAAAAGGATGTTTAATTTTAGCATCGTTTGAAACTGTGAAAATTTGCAATCAACCTGTCAACTAAAGAATGAATACATACATCCTGGTACATTCTAAGGATAGAATATTACACAGCTGTCAAAAGGAATGAACTAAAGCTATATAGCGGTGACGGTCACACAACAATGTGAATATACTTAATGTCACTGAAATGGTATACTTAAAAATGGTTAAAATTATAAATCTTACATTATGTATATTTTACCACAAAAAAGAAAAAAGAAAAAGTTTTAGAAATGAACCTTGAAGAAATGGCTGATTCTAGATCCGAGGCAAGGAAAACACAAGACGAGGTGGAGCATCTTGTGATACTAGAAATCAGTACTCAGAGTACTCAGAGGTGTGTTGTCTGTCCTGGACTCTCACTGAACATTCTTCCATGTTTAAAGGGCGCGGGGGTGGGAGCAGAGACAGAGAGGCCGGCAGGCAGGCGTGGTGTGTAGAGAAGGGAGTCTCTCCCCACCCATGGGATGAAGCTGACTACAGAAGCGTCGGGTTTTCGAAAAGGTTAGAGTTGATCCTTATAGAAGCCACAGACTCACCCTGCCGTGCACACCCCCGTCCCCCTCACCGCCAAGTGTCCTCCAGATCTCTCTGGTACAATCCTGGGGCACCAGGAAAGAGAAACATCACAGCTTCCCCGAGCAATACAAAAATAATCTGCTTGCCCTGGGGTGGGGGAGAGATTTTCAAATCAAATATACCAACCCCTCCCTCCAGGAAGATTCTCCAGCCATTTGCACTAACTAAACAGTATCCACCTTCCTGGGATCACTCACCACCTGCTTTTCTCTCGGGTCGGCACCGGATCCAAGTCTTTCTCCAAAGCCCGCTCCCCACCACCTTTGTTTTTTTTATATCTTTTTTAAAAACTACTCTTTGAGTATGGTTATTTTATCTGGGGTCAGTGCTCAGTCAACTGTTAAATAAATTGCAAATTCTACAAAACACAGCCAGCGGAGCCCATTTCTAACTGTAATGCCACAACTTCGAGCAAAATTACATCTGGCTACAATACTATTCATATGCATAAATTATACTGCCTCTGATTATCTTAAAGAAAATTCAGCCATTAAACTTATTTTATAGGCACAGAACCAGGGGGAGCGCCAGGGAGGATCTGTATATCCTAGAAGTCACGGGGAAGGCAGAAAGAAACAAAACATAATTGGCAAACCTTATCCGCCTGCAGTTCTGTCTAATGGGCTCCGTCTCCCCTGATTTTCCATCACCACCCACCACTGCCATACACACCACAGCGGGGGGAAGGAGTGGGGCCGGGAGGAGGCGGTGGCAGTAGGCCGCATGTGGTTAGGACAGATTGAGGATGTATCCCAGCTCCGCGCGAGTCCCCAGAGGGGAAAGGCTCTCTGGGTGTCCATCAACAGGAAACTCAGATTTAGCACAGACATAAATCCAAACCCTGCCCAGGAGGATGGACAAGATGGTTTCTGAGGCTGATGTAGAATCTCTTTGCAATAACAGTCCAAAATGTGTCATAGCTTATTCTACAGTTACCTTTCACAACTACATTGTTTTAATATCAACGAGAAAAATAAGACAAATATTAAGTGCTTATTACTGATTGCTTATGAGCTGCATATATCCCCATTTAACCAGAAGAATAACCCAATGAGGTAGGAATTTTTATCATGTGCCTTTTACACACAAGGAAACTGAGGAACAGAGACATTTAGTTACTATCTCAAGCACGTACATGTAGGGAATGGTAGAATCGAGACCAAAACTCAGAGTGAGTCTTGAGCTTGTGATCTCAACCACCGTGTTGCTCTACTTCCATCAGGATTATGCAGGTGTTGAGGATTCTAAGCCACCACCAGAGCTTATCACTCAATCCTCAACATTGTTTTCTGGGATTTGAGGTCACATTGGAGCAGACAGCTGACCTCAGCTGAGCCAATCAGATTACTTCTCCTGGCAATCTGAGGTGGAACATCTTACCCTAGTTAGATGGGACATCTTACCCTGCCACTTACAGACAATCATAATAGGTCATGTTAATGGAGAAGAAACAGAAATGGCTAATATTCCAGGAGAGCAGAATAAAGCAGAGGAAATAGACATAAAAATGATGAGGATGGAGAGAGGAGAGAGAGAGAACTACTGTGAGCGCCTTGGTTCCAGCATAGGTTTTCCCAGAGTCAGTAAGTTATTCATAAAACACAGTGGAGCTTCCTGCCCTTGAATTCTGTCCGTGGAACACCCCAATCCCCTTTCTTTATCACAATGCTCTGTTTGCTGAAACTCACTCAGTGGGTTTTGTATAATAACCAAACCAAGCCTGATTCAGTGCTTGCTATGTGCCAGGCACTGGCTCACGTAGCTCTCAGAAACCCTACAAAGCGATGCCTTATCATTGTGCCCATCCCCGAGACGAGGAAGTTCAGAGAGATAAACTAACTCACCTAAAGTCATACGGTGGCAAATCCTGAATTTGAACCCAAGCAGGCAGACTCCAAGGCCCTTGCTCTTAAACTCTCTGCTTCTCCCTAGCTGCCACTGTTCCCTCCCTCTGGTCTCTGCCGTGTGGCGGGAAAGGCAGTCCTTGTTTTCCACCTGTCATGCTGTCATTACCCACTGGTCCCCTCTGTCCCCTGCCACCCACCTTCCTCTGTCTCTCTCCCAGTCTTCAAGAATATTAAAGATGATAAATCTAAGGTGAAACATGCATTTTTTTTTTTTTTACGAGACTGGAGACTTCATTCCTTTTTCGAAAGACAGACACCACCATTTATAAACTCTGACGGAGCGCTGATGGGATGGAATCGGGGCTTTCCGACCCACCTCGGGGTGGACAGCTTATCACCCCTTTTTCTGACCTCTGCTATGTGATTTAGGAGGAAATTGAGTCAGGAGGGGGAACCCTCTAGTGGGTGATTAGAAAAACTCTCCCTCAAATTCTGTAAGCAGCGGATTGGATTTTATCAGCCCGCATCCGCTCCTCCCGCACTTCACTCCAGGGAGTGCGTCCTGGGTGAGGGAAGGCTAAGACTGTCAATTTGTTAGTTGAAAACAGTTTTAAAATCCATTTCTCCCTGTGAAATGTGTCAGCCACAGAGAAGTTTCTCTCTGCTTTGACGTTGCTGTATGTATGTCATTTACGATAACAATGAAAGATGTTCCAGGAGGGGGTCTTGGGTGTTCTTCCAAGGGGCTAATGCAAAGTGGGGAAGATCTAACTGTGTCTTATTTTTCACTGCATGATCACAGTCCTCCCCTTTCCCAAACCCCATCCCGATCTAACGATAGGATTCACTGTGCCGGACGTGTGTTTCTGAAAATACCAGGTCGTGACTATTTTCCTGCAAACAATCCTAATGGTATTCCTCATGAAGGGTTTGGTTATCCGACATTGTCCCAAGGTAGGGAGTGTCTTTAAGGGTGTTTGCATGTTTGTGTGAAGGGAACCCCATTGAGATACTCATCATAGTTTAGCACTCAACAAATAACAATAGCAATAACTCTGCAGGCCAGATACAGTCCTAGATGTTTTATATCTATAGCCCTTCAATTAGGGACTTCTTCTACAGGGTGTGGGGAATGTCTCTTTCTAGGAAGAAACACTCAAATCAATAAGCTGATCGCAAAGGCACACCAAAGCCAGAGGCTGATGAACGCATCTCTACTGTTCTCTTAAAGCTCCATTGAGCCTACGGGAATCGGCCTAAAGGAGTGTCCACTTTGCCTCTTTCTCTTTTCTCCATCAAGGCCACTGGCTACTTGACCACCACATACCCAGAGATCAAAGCCCTCACTCCTGGGAGATGGTTCTTGCTAAGGATGGAGCTTCTCAAATCCTCAAAGGGAAAATGGTTGGGTCTTTGAGATTCTCATGGTGGAGACTCTATTACACTAGCAAACAGACTTTCCTGCTTTCAAATCTGACCACCTCTCATAACATGACTTCATGCATCCTAATGCAAAAAGATCCTTTCTCCTCCCCACCAGATTTGTCAGAAATTCCACTGTTTTCTATGTACATGTGAGCACATAAGTGAATACATCCCCCTTTTATACAGAGGAAGGAACTGAGGCTCAGAGAGGTTAGAGAACGTGTCCAAGGGCCCAGAGTTAAAAAGTAGCCCATTCACTGAACCCAGGCTATTAGACTCCAAAGCACAGCACCTACCAACATATTTATTTATTCACCATATGTTAAGTACCTACTATGTGCTACCCTTTGTGTCAAGGACACAATACCTGTATTTTTTTAATGGTCCTAATTCTCAAAGTGCTTGCAGACTAATCAGAGAGTCAAGCAACCACAGAACAATTGATCTTATGTGTCTATTGAATGAAGCATGAATGAATGAATGAATGAACTCTATGACAGGAATGTGTTTCAGGTGCACTGAGAGCACAGGGGAAGGAACATAGCGCTGGCCACATGGCAGGGATCAGCAACGCTATTCCCTTTTCTCCCTCGCACCCACCCCCATAGAATGGATAATGCTTGAGTGACTTGCTCAAAGTCACAGGTGCACCGAACGGTTCTCCTGCTACCCGGGGGCTCTTTCACGTGTGTACCACTCTGTCTTCCCAGTGCTGAAAAAGCTTTGGGGCCTTTTGCTTCCAAACTGATAATGAAGAAGAGCCAAAGCTAATCCCTGGGAACAATCTCTATTGACAGAGAGTTTGCCGGAGAACTGGAGGGGTCAAGGAAATAAATTAAACAGCACAGACACCAATTATGAAAATGGCAAGATCAGCCAGGCTGATCTGAGCGTCAGGGATACGATGAGCTGTGTTGGCTCAGCACTGGGAGGGCGAGAGGGGCCTTCGAGTCTGCAGGTAACAGCAGGATGAGGACTTGCTAGCCGCAGGTGGGATGCTGTGCCAGCCGAAGCCTAGGGCGGGTCGGGTGGGAGAGGAGAGGGACCTCCGGCTGTGCAGAATCCACTCGCCTCTCCCAGGCACTCTTTCCTGCTGCTCTAGGTAGGAATAGAGTCACCAGGAATTCAGAGCATTGACTCTGCTCCCAACCTCAAATCAGTCCTCTGTGTCCCTCTTCCTGGGGCCTTTTAAGTTTGAATAGAGCAAGCGAGCACAGAAGGCCAAAGGCCCACTCTTCCTCCATTCATTCCTCTTCCCTTTATGCTCACCACTCCTGCCAACATCCATGAACACTAACATCCTCTTCCTGGACCACGGCATCCAAACAGGTCTTCCTGCTTCTACACCTCCCCTTCCCCAGCGAGTTTCACACAGAGGAGCCACGGTGATCTTTTTAAAGCCCTTCCTATTTAGAATCCTTCCATAGTTCCCCACAGATCTCTGGCCCTTCCACATGGCTTTGTCCTTCATTTTCCTCCACCTACGTCTCCAGATGCATCTCTCCCCTATACTCCTCCTGAAGTTGAACCCCTGTGTCCAGCCAAACCCGTAATCTTTCCTTCCGTCTGGAACAATCAACCATCAATGTTTTGATGTCACCCCCTTCAAGAAGGTCTCCCCAACTTCCCATCCAGCCCTAAACATGGGTGAATTGCACCTCCTTGGCACTCCAAAGCTCTGCATTTATTTCAGTTAAAGTATTCCACAAAGTACATGATCATTAGTAGTTAACTCATCTGTCTCCACCAACTGAAGGGCAGGGACCAGGTGTTCCTCCCTCTTTTGTCTTATCACAATCATTCATTTACTCAGTAATTATTTATCATTGACTGTACCAGAGCCTGTTCTAGGTACAAGGAATATAAAGGCACGACAGACATGGACTTAGTAGACGCTCAATAAATATTTGTTGAGTGCATGCATCCCACTGAAGTTTTTGGAAAACGTCCAATCTAACCTCATTGTTCAGATAGAAAAGCAGACACTAAGGGAGTAATGGCCACAAGCTCAGATCCACGTAAGGTGACTGCTCCACAATCCAGGCCTCCTAACTCCAGGTCCAGAGATTTTTCCATAACACCAGCCTCGTTTTTAGCTATCTCCCAGGACCACGCCAACGCTGTGCTCCTTCCACGACAGCAGGAAGCGGAGGGGGGGCGGCTTGTCTGGCTGCAGTGACCTGACGTGATCACTCCACTGATTGTTCTGAGCATCCCCGGCTGTGCGTTTCCACATCAGCGACTCCATGAGTGACCTTGAGCAAATCGCTTACCCTGCTGTGTCCCATTTTTTCATCAACAGAGCGAAGTCTCATGTGAAGATCAAAGGACATCATGACTGGAAAAGCTGTTGGAAAGAGTGGAAGGGATTCATATTTTCTCAATCCCATTTGAGTGACTCACACTGATTTAAAGCAGGGTTACACAGTACCCAAACTACCCACGGCCTGGGTCCGTTCTCACCTTCCGCCGCCCGCCATCTTTGCAGAGCAGGTGTCACGCGAATGGTTGAGAGGTGGGGCTTGGAGTCACATGACAAAGTTCAAATCCTGACTCTACTCTCGCTGGACGTGTGACTTCCTCATGCTACTTTATCTCCCTAAGCCCCAATTTCTTCATTAGGAAATAAGGGCGGTCGTCATGGAGCCTGAGGTATTCTGTGGCTATGAGATGACGTGCATATAGGACTGAGCACAGTGCGGGGCCACTGTGAAGTACTCAAGTCATCTTAGCTGTCCATTCAATCAGTCATTCATTTCATATTTATCTGCCACTTACTGTGTATCAGAAACTGTTCTTGGTATGAGGAATACAGAGACAAGCAAGATAGACCACGTCTCTACTCTTAGGCAACTTACAATCTATCAAAGGGGGCAAACACTACACACTTAATTCCACAAAGTAGCATAAATTAAGGCCCTGATACGTGACGAAGGAAAAATACAAGCAGCTAGGAGGACATAGAATGGGATATACCGAAGACTTCAATGGACTGACAGCAGAAATAAAGAGCATCGTCCTCAAAATAACGCAGAAGTATAAATGTGTAAAAGAAGTCAACATGGGCAGGTAGGAAAAGAAAGGAAAAATAAGAACTTTATTAAACTCCTTCTACATGGCAGGCGCTGAGCCAAGTTTGTTGAAAAAATTATCTTATTTAACCCTTCCGTCTAGCACACAAGGTGACATTACTATTTTCCAGAGTCCCACTAAATAAGCATTTTTCCCATGGTTGTAGGTCTTGTGTGTGGTAGAATCACAATTAGGACCCAAGTCTGTTATTTTTTAATACCTTCTATCTGCAAAGTTTTGCAGTTCAGAAATACATCTATACTTATTTGAAATATAACTAAAAAAGCAGTCCAAATGGAGTAGGTGATACTTGCAGGGGAATAGCAATTAGGCGGAGAATGGGGCAAGAGCAATGTACTGTGGAAGTCAGGTTAAGCAGTTTGAGTTTGTCCTACACATAAGTGAGGACTATTAAAGGTTTTTGAAGATGAGTATCCATAGCAGCCACTCCCCATCCAAGAAGTATTACAGAGATCTCCTGATGACTAACTCCTACACCCCAGCAGTATCCCCAAAGAAAACACAGGACAAATTAAATAGAAACCAAGAGCATCTGGTTGGATTATAAGAATTCTAAAATAAAAATTATTGTTTGCCTTTAATGTAGGGTGCTGGACTCAGCCATTCGTCCCTAAATAAAGTACCCCTCGCTGATGAGGTTTTTCAGACAAAGGAAAGGGAGCTTTGCACAGAATATCTCAAGAGGTGTTGATTAGTCATTGAATACCGGGCTTTGCAACTTCCCTGGCCAGTTATACATCACCGTGGTAGACACAAAGCTTGCCTAAGGCTCTGAGGGCTAGAGCTGCATGTCAGAAATGCTTTGGCAAGATATATATGACTTTTCATTTGCAAGAGGGAGAGAGAAAGAGTGTGTGTGTTTGTGTGTGTGTGTGTGTGTGTGTGTGTGTGTGTGTGTGTGTGTGTGTGTGTATGTGCCCGTGTAATATGTTGGGGAAGGATTTACAGCTCAGAATTCCAAGCTGGGAAACAATGTGAATTTCTATGCATAAATCTACTCAGCTGTTTCACAGGAGCTGTTTCCTGGGGGACCAATAGGTGATTTTATGATGTTTTTGTTCTTTCAGAAGCCCTAGTCATCAGCCAAAAGTTAGTGCCCCAAAAAGGATGGAGGTTGGGAGAGAACATTTAATGAACATCAGCTCTGTTAAAAGACTCTGTTCTTGGCATTTTGCACACATCTTTCAATTAAGCAAGTCACCTTATGATGTGGGTGTTTATTCACACATGGTCTCTTTCTGGGATTCAGGGAAAGAAAAGCCATCTTCTCCACCTTTGGATATGAACGGGACAGGTTGCCCTTTTGCTGCCGACAGCCATCCTGTGGCTACAAACCAGCCTTAGGATGAGCTGAGGCAGAACAGAGTGGAGCAAGAGAGAATCATGGTCCTCGTGCCATGGGTCAGTGTCTTAATCAACCAGCCCTGCAGCCTGACCTTTCTCATGACTTCCAGTTAGGTGAGATGATAAATGCTTGCAATGTTCAAGCCAGTCTGAGGTCACTTTCTGTTACTTGCAGCTCAGAGTATGCTCCTCATGCAATAGATACAAGGGCATGAAATTATTAGGAGGGGTTGGCCTTTACCAAGACCGAGGTTTCTCAATCCTGGCACTATTGGCATTATGGGCTGGATATTTCTTTGTCATGGGGTCTGTAAGATGCATTGCGGGATGTTTAATCACATCTCTGGCCTGTACCCACTAGACGTCAGTGGCATCTTCTGCCCCAATTGTGACAACCAAATATGTCTCCATAGATTGCCAAATGTCCCTGGGGGATAAAATTCCGCCCCCCCAACCCCATGAAGAACCAGTGATCAAGACCAAACTTCTAGTCCTTCATTAGTTGTATCACTTTAGAAAGATAATATGTTTAATCAGTCAGGTAACCACAAGCATCTACAGAACACCTCGTCTCTGCTCAGTAGAGGCAAGTTCACAGTGACAACGCTCATGCCCAGTGTGAGTCTCACAATCAGAAAACAAAGATGAAATTATGTCATTCTAGTCTGCTACAACTAAATATGGTTATGGGCTTAGAATCATTTTACAAATGGCAAGGCCTTTGGTAAGCAACAAAGTGCCTTGTGATGATAAGAGGGTTTTATAAAATGTCAAATACTTTTAAGATGATGAAGTGACTTTATATACTTCGGGATGTGCACACCATAGTTAACTTGTCAACTGTTAAGTACCTTGGAAAGGGTACATTTTTTATAAACTATAAAGTCTACTGTAAACTGTGCTTATAAACTATAAAGTGCTTTGTGAAATGTGAAGTACTTTGTAAATTACAAAAAGATTTAGGATGGAAATGCTTCAGAATGGGTATTACTCTGTTGGAAAACTGACCCATTTTAGAAAGATTTTCAACTCAAAAATAAAGGTACCCTTCCATTTTTTAGCACCAAGAAAGACCAAAGGAAAAAAAGTTGAATTAGCCAGAACCTTCCCTCCCCAAAGCCGCTTATATTTATTCATTTATGTAGCAGGCAAGTCATATAAGTCACACCCAGCGACTGGAAGATTCAGATGTTGTTTTTGCATTGTTTCATTAGGAAAAGAACCTTCCTAGGACTTACTAGAATAGGGAGTTGATAAACATTAATCAACAGGCCCTTAGCAAGTGCTGCAAGCTTTTCATTCCAAATTTCTGAAGGTAAACATTTGGATGATAATTCTCATTTGGATTTTTGAAATTGCTCTCAGAGTTCTATTGTATTATTATTATTGTCTCAGGCTAGCAAGGGGATATACCCTGTGATGAGCCTTAGCAATGATGCCTTTGGAACCTGGCATTTGTCATGAAGATCCACACACCACACTCATGGAAGAAGAAAGTACCAGGCTAGGCTGTCAGAGTATTTTCACAGCCTCCGTTAATTGCTTCAGAAGCAGGTCAGCCACAGGACCAGGGTACTCAACCTGAAAGGATCTTTAGAAAGTGTCCAGTTTAGTAATTTTCAAAGCATGTTCCCTAAAACCCTGGCATTCTACAGAGTGACTTAGGGCTCCTGAAGGTAGGAGAAGGTGAAAAAAAGAGACACACTCCACCTTCACTAGAGTGACTCCTCTTTTATTTGTACCGTGTAATGCAATTGTATATACAAGTTTGCCTGGAATGAAGTATTTTGCAGAAATACTTGCAAAGGAAAAATTGCTCGTCCAAAAAAATGCCATTTTACAGATGGGGAAAGTGAGGTCCAGGGTTGTTACCCATTTTGCCAAGGGTGACGCAGGTTTTAAAGAGACAAGCTGGAGTCTGGGCCCTTCCTCTTGGCCAATTTCTCTCCAAAGCTGTTAACAATCCTTTCCCTGTTCGGTAACCCCCTGGTGAAGACGGCGAGAGCCATGCTTTCAGGGTCATTACCAGACCTGTTACCATGGACAAACTGGTGGCTCTGTGGTTGCCAAAGTTTTTCTTTCCTTTTCCTAATTTTTTTCTGCATTGGAAGGCACGTTTGTCTAGGATATTTACAAAAACCTGCAGAAACATTCAGAGTCAGTAAAAGACAAGCGTCCGCATTTAGGAGTTCTTCTTGAATTGTGGAATCCAGAGAAAATAAAAAGTTTGTGTCCCAGGGGAGAACAATGAGAAGAGTGGCATCTTGCCAGATCTGTTCAGCCTCACAGGGGTCCACGCCAGCCCCCCTTCAGCAGGGCTTTCCGTCGTGCCTCTGTGGTGTGTGGCTGGCAAGCCAGGGTGTGTTTAAATGGGACTGCCGTCTTCCCACCAATCTGGTGACAGATACGAACGAATAATATAAATTCTCTAGCCATTCCTTGGCATTTATTTCAATGTAAGTGTATTTTTTCCCCAAGTATAAAGCCCGATAGTAATTTATCAAGAGACAAATCATTTTTTCTTGGCAGTGAAGTCTGCAAAATTCCCATTTTTAAGGCCTTAAATCTCCCGATTTTGACAGCAGTAAGAAAGCATTAGAAGCTTTGATTTAGCCGGATCATACAAAATAGTTTCTCATAATTATCCTTTTGGATGATATATGCGTGTCTTTTCCCCCTTCTTATTAAACCCGAGGTCTCCATTTTTCACCCAGATGTATTACTAAATTAAATTGCCTTTTGTTGTATTCAAGTTAAGCACTTCGCCGAAAGCTTTTCTTGTTCAGGAAAATAACATTTACCCAAGATGTGCCCATGTTTTACTGTTTGAATTTACTGTTCACCATTGTTTAGTTTGCCGGGTAATTTGAGGATATTGTTTGTTTTAATAGCAATAATGAATCACTGTAATTTAGTATAGTATCTTCAAGTACAGTATCAAGGAGGTGGGAAGAGGGAGAATGAAGACCCATCACATGGAGAAAACGACTTTTCCCACTGCAAAAGCAGATGGGGAAAAGGTTAGAGAAAGTTACTGGAAGACATAAACAGCTGTGAAGATGCTCTACGGTCTCGCCTGCCTTTTCTCAAGTGGAAAACAAGCCTGGAACAGCGCGGGTTAGGGTTGAGCTTGCCTCGTTTGCTGCTGATCAAGTTTGCAGAGATCTTCAACGACATTCTCGCCTTTCCCTGCCTGCATTCAACACATGGTGCTCTGTTCTGAAGTCTCTGTGAATGCGGATTCAGACGTCCTGAGTTCAAGTCCAGACACCAATGCCGGAGCAGGACGTGAACTTGCCATTTCATTTCTCAGGGTCTTGGTGCCCCCACTGCACACCAGGAGTAAAAAGGCCTGCTCTGCTCCCCTCACGCAGTTCTTGTGAGAACCAAAATGGAGCAGCCTATATGCATCTGAGAGAGTCCACGTCAAGCTAAGGGATAGCCATGGTTATTATTCACCCCCACACTAAGTGCTCCCAGGGGAAGAGAGGAGAACCTCCAGTTTCTTCATTTGTAAAAAGAAGAGTCGAAACTAGATGGCTTCACTTTTCTTCCAGATCTGATTTGCTCTGACACGGTGATTGCACAGACTCCTTCAGGAACCTATTCCGATGCTCAACCACCCTTGTCCCCTCTCCTGTCTCTCCTAAGCATGTGTGGTCAGTTCCTTCAGAAAATTGGAAAGTGATCACTGTGTCTCAGAGATGCCCCCTCCCAGTCTCCTGTGTGAGGGGAAAATGAGCCCCGTAGTACTCTTCGATTATTTGGTTTTGTTTCTTTTTTTTACATGGAAGTCAGATGGATATGGGTTCAAATCCCCGTTCTACCACTTACCAGGTGGTAAAATTGGGTGAGTTACTGAAGCACCTTTGAGGTGTATGGACATGTTCTGTGTGTGATAAAAGAGATGGGGACTTTGTAAGACTCCTAGACCCAGGGGGTCAAGTTGAAATGAAACTATTTGAGTTTATGTAAAATGCAAGCTCTCTACCCTATGAGATGTGAAATTCCATCTTGTTCTGCCTTGAAAGAAGATGTTTAAAGGAGATGCATCACTCGGTGAATTCACAAGTCCTTAACAACATCAAAGAAGTCTGCTTGGTGTGGAAAGTGTAAAAACTTAAGTAGCAGCCAAGAAAATGAGATTTGGAATTTTAAAAAGAGCACCTAATACTGAGTCCTAGGCTTATGGCATGCAGTGGAGAAAGACCCTTCAACGTCTTGATTCCATTGTCTTATTTTCAAATGGTTATAAATAGCAGCCACCTCATAGACTGCGGTGTAGACTAAATGAGGCAATGTCTGTAATTCACAGGGCATGATGGAGCGCCTAATACAGTCTCAGTAAAGCATCACCATTAACAGGTGAAGCAGAGGTGTGTAGCAATTCACATTGGACTTCGGAGTCAGACAGCTGAATGTGAATCTGGCTATGCCCTTGGTCTTCGCCAAATAACTTAGTGTCAGTGTTCCTTTTTTAAACGTAAAAAAAAAAAAAAAAAGTGGTGATAGCATGCTGGTCATGTGAATTTGTAAAGACTAAATATGGTAACACAAAACAAATGCTTACAATGCCCCGGCCAGAGGCTCTCTGACAAGAGGCAAAGTGGGTCAAGGCTGCCAAGACAAGGCCAGCAGCCCAGAGATGGGCTCTCACCTGCATCCTCAGAGCAGGGGGCCCGAGGGCAGAAGTCGGTCAGGATCGCTTCCTGAGGGATGGCTAGGTCAAGCCCTAGCAGGATTTCTTTCAGTGCATTAGAAGAAAGGCAGAAAATCAATGACTTACACGTCTACATGAAGAAGCTAGAAAAAGAAGAAGAAATTAAATACAAAATAAGCAGAAGAAATGGGGGGGAAAAAGAAAAAAACTAAACAATCCATAAAATTGAAAACATTAAGAAAATCAGCAAAACCCAAAATTGATCTTTTGAAAAAGATAAGTAAAAATTGATAGGCCCCTAGCAAGACCGGTCAAGAATAAAGAGAAAACACAAATTATCAATATCAAGACTAATGGAAAAACAAAATGAAAAACCAAAAGCAAGAATCCAAAATAAAATAAAAGAAACTCATGTACTTAATTTTTTGAAAAAACATCCTTTTAAATTATGATTGGATTAAAGAAATGCAAGCCCCACATAAAAATCTATGGAACAGAATCAAAACAGTCACTAACAGAAAAAACATGTGACCTTAAATGAATGTATTTAGATAACAAAGAAGATGGAAAATGGATGGGTAAATTTCCAATTTAGGAATTCAGAAAAAGAACCAAAAAGGAGAAATCGCTAAGGAAATGTAAGAATACAATTTTAAAAATCAGAAATTAATGAAGTAGAAAACAGAAAATTTTTGATCAAAGATGTAAAAAAGTTGGTTATTTAAAAGGGCCAAGAAACTAGACAAGTATTTGGACTCTGATTCAGGAATAGAGGGAGAAATTCCTAAATTAACCATGAGGAACGAGAAAAGGAACATGACCCCACATCCATAGAAAGCTTACACAACATTGATAGACTATTATAAATAAATACATACAAACAAATTTCAAATAAAGATAAAAGCGTTTGCTATGAAATTGTAGGTATCCAAAATTGCCCTAGAAGAGTTAGAAATAGTAACAGCATAAAATTTACATGGTTGTCAAAGACCCACTTCTTAAATAAAACCAAGCACCAGGCCCAGTCAATGTTGGGGTCTCTATTCTTTTCCCCTTAAACATGCATGTAAATTTCACATTCTGCTTCATCATATAAACAGCTGATTAAACAGTTTGAATAGATAGAAAATGATGTTTTAAACTATTTAATTCCATATATAATTACTAATGCTTTAGGAAGATGTATTGAACTTATTCTGGAGCCTTGTATAACCTCAGGTAAACTACCAACTATTAATATCCCTCAATAATATGAAGACTCAAGTGTTATCATGATGATATAAAGATGTTAGTGGGGAATTTTAGTCCCTCAAGCCTCACAAAGTCCCCACCAAGTCCCCCAGACAGGCCCCCTGGTATTCACCTGTGAGGGTTATGGCTAACAGAGTGGAAAATGTCCCATTTGTCTTGAAAGATAAATCCAAAAAATGGATGTTGACAGTAACTCTATATTAGAAAGGCAATTTTGTAATGGACTAATCCCTCAAAATTCCAGGGAATGACACACCCAGTAGCTGTCACCAGCATTAGACGTGGTTAGGCATTCCAGCCTTCCATATCTCACTGGCAGGCTGAGCCAGGGCTGGGAAAAGTGTTTGATCAATGCTGTATCTGGTATTGTTTGTGAGTGCAGCTGTGTGTGCAAGTGTGTGATTTTGTTTGCCGGGTGTGATGGAGGAACGTGTGGACACACGGTACATAGCCTCATGTATCCACGTGGGTACGTGTGTGTACGTGGTTCATGCATATGTGTGTTTGTAACAGATGCTCAGAGTTTGTAGATGTCCAATTATTCTAGACCAATGCTGAGTAGTCCCGTCACTAAGAAGGTGTCTTTTCCCCAAGCACTCTCTCCAGAGCTGTGGCCTTCCCTCTGTCCCGATGCTGACAGATAAGTCCCCAAGAACATTTTTCTCAGCCTCCATGAAGGCAATGGATGAATCCGCACCAAACGGCAGGGGAATAAATGGGCTACTCTCAACATGTCGGCGGTTTCTACAAGCTGATAAGCTGACACTCAGGGGTGTTGACTTAGAAATCAGCCGATTTTTATATTTCACGATGTGTTTGGGCTTGATCAATGTCTCCTCACCCCTTTGTTCGTGAGGTTTCATTACGCTCGCCATCAGCTCTGACAGCCTAAACAGAACACGATCCGGACAGTTTACTCTTTAAATGAATGATCCTTACATCTTCTGACAACCCTTTACTTTCTCCCTGAAATGTGCTCTTCAACATCTGGCAGAGCCAGTTGTAGCTGCCAGAACTTTCTTAATTCAATAATCAAAACAGGTGCCAAAGAAGTAAATCTATGACTGTTAATTTTTCAAGTCCCGCTCTTCCTTCTCGCCTACTCAGACTGCTTGGAAACGAATGTCAGCTCCCTGCTCAGCCCCTTAGACGCTTCTGGGGGAAGAGGAGGGGGCAGGGGCAGGATCCGCAACTTGATGCTCAGAGAGAATATTTTAAAACTTCTTCTAGAACTGAAGCTCAGCTTTGTTTTATTTTGTGTGTAGCCTGAGCGAAAGTTAGGCAGGGCTCAGAGGGCGAGTCCTCTTTTATTTCTTACCAAGACTGCGATTCTCAGAGCATGTTGGGAGATTTCCCTGCATCAGAATTACCTGAAAATCTTCTAAAGTATGTAATTCCCAGTCCCAACACGGACGTACTGATTCAAAACTTGGGGTGGGAGAGCAGAAAAAAAAAATGTACATTTTTTTTGGGTGATTCTACACCTAGTAAAGTTGGAGGTCAACTGATCTAAGAACTTTTAGCCCTAAGAAACAAAACAAACAAAAATCTAAACAGAGGTCACTTACAAAAGGCAATTCAATTTAGTCTGTCCTCTCCCCCAGTGAGGAATGTAAAACAGTCAAGTGAGTTGCTTTAAAATTAGAATTGGGGCCCATAAAACTTTATTCAGTAAAGACAATAAATCCTGAAAAATAAATTCCAGTTTTATTTTATGTCCAGTGAGGGAGTGAGTGAAAGAGAATGCAAGGAAAATACTGAAGAAGGAAGGAAAAATAAAAGGAGACAAAGAGCAGACAGAACAGAGGGAAATTAGCTTTTCTTGAGTTAATTTTTATGTGACGGAAATTACAGGCACTGTTCTAAACATTTTACGTGTGTTATCATGCCGCATCCGAGGAAGCAAGAGAATGCCAGGAGGGACAGACAAAGAGAAAGTATGTGATAAACACACAGAGAGAGACAGGGACAGATAGAGAAACACAGAGATACAGACAGAAACCAAGAACCCTAGAGATCCCAAGAGAAAGTTCAGGAAATACTTAATTGGTTTGCTAAGGCTACCATAATAAAATATCACAAAATTTCTGCTAAACAACAGGAATTTACCTCCTCTTGGCTCTGCAGGCTAGATGTCTGCAGGATCGATTTCTTCTGAGGCCCCTCTCCTGGGTTGTGTCTCCGGGTGGTCTTCCCTCTGTACGTGTCTGTGTCCAGACCTTCTCTCCTTACAAGGTCACCAGTCATACTGCAGTAGGACCCACCCTAGTGACCTCATTCTAATTTAATTACCCCCCCAAACCCTATCTGCAATCAGTTATAGTCTGAACTACTAGGGGTCAGGACTTCAGTGTAAGAATTTGGGGGGACACTGTGCATCCCAGAACAGATACCAAGAGACAAAAGAAAACAGAGTCAACTAAGAGACCCACTCACAGAGCGGGAAGATGAAAGGCAGAACTGAAAGGAGGATGTTTGAATACATTTTGAAGTCGCTGTTTGTTGGGATCCCACTCTTTTGCCTGCCGAAGGAACAGGTTTTATAGTGTTATTTAAGACCTGTTAAATGGTGTACAGCTGACTGTTGTTCATATATCTCCATCAACTCTCAGACTTGATTCCTTGGCACCTTTGGGCTCTAACCAGCTGCAATTCCATTATTCCAATCTATACTTCTCAGTTTGACTTACCAGGGAAAAAAAAACTTGTTTATCTGACCATAACATTACAGCATAGATAAAGAGGACATTCCTGACTCCTAGTGGCAACTCATGTGAATTGCAAGCATAGTATTTTAAGGGAATCATCTCACTCTGTAAACCCCAAAATTTAATATCCAACTGATTTAATAATTTTGCTTCAAGCCAGTCCTAAAGAACTCCCTATTATTTTCAAATTACTTCTAAGTTGTAATATTTTCAATGAGTTATAGGATATTTCTTGCAGCACCATATGCTATGAATATTTAGGGTATTTCAGCCATATTATATAATAGAGACACTGATATTATAGAATTAACAATCCTCCAGGGTAGAGAAAAATAAAAACTGTCATGTTTTCCATTTTCTAGGGTTGGAGGAAGATTAAACATAACTGAAAACCTAAGGAATTCTTTCAGTTTCTGGAGGTCTCAGCACAGGGTTGGAATGCTGGGCAGAAGATACCTCAACAGACAAGAGAGTGTCATGCAGTAATTCTCAAACATTAGTGTGTACAAGAATCTCCTGTTATTTACTAAGAGTGAAGATTGCTGGTAGACATTCTTAATCAGTAAACCCAAGTGGTCACCAAAGCAAATGTTGGGACATACAGGATCCATAGAGCAAAAAAGCAACCTATAAAATTAGGGAAAATACTTCTAAACCATATATCTGATAAGGAGTTCATTTCATAAATACATAAGGAACTCCTACAAATCAATAGTAAAAAAAAATAAAAAGCACTAATAACTCAATTTTAAAATGGGCTAAGGACTTGAATAGATATTTCTCCAAAGAAGACATACAAATGATCAGCAAGTATATAAAATGTCCAATGCCACTAATCATCAGGGAAATACAAATCAAAACCACAAGGAGATATCACCTCACACTCATCAGGATGACTATTTTCAAAATAAAAGAGAAACAGCAAGGGTTGGTGAGGATGCAGAGAAATTAGAACACTTGCACACTGTTGGTGGGAATTCAAAATGGTGCAGCTGCTATGGAAAATAGTATAGAGACTCCTCAGAAGATTAAAAATAGAACTTCCATATGATCCAGCAATCCTACTGCTGAGTATTTATCCAAAAGAAGTGAAATCAAGATCTCCAAGAAGTATCTACACTCCCATGTTCATTGCAGCACTATTCACAATAGCCAAAGTGAAGAATCAACCCGAATGCCCACCAACAAATGAATGGATAAAGAAAATGGAATATATACATACAGCAGAATATACTGCAGCCTTCAAAAGGGAGGAAATTCTGCCACATGTGACAACATGGATGAACCTTGAGAATATTATCACTAAGTGACATGAGGCCAGTGACAGAAAGACAAATACTGCATGATTCCAATGACGTGAGGCATCTAAAATAGTAAAATTCATAGAATCAAGAGTGAAATGACAGTGACCAGGGGCTGGGGAGAGGATAAAATGGGGGGGGGGGGTTGCTAATTAACAAACATAAAGTTTCAGTCAAGCAAGATGAAAAAGCTCTAGAAATCTGCTCTACAACATTGTACCTATAGTCAACATTTTTAATACTTAACAAATACTTACAAATTTCTAGTAGATCTCATGTTAGATCTCATGTTAAGTGTTCCTGCCATAATAAAACATAAAAAAAAGGGAAATACGGGAATGCTAGGAAGGTTGAGAGATTTGGGGTCAAACCTTGACTCTGACAGTTATCGTTCCTGCACCTCGATGCCTGATGCCTCCTTAATACTTTCTCCTCTGCACAGTGGGGGTGTGGATACAGCTCAAAGGATTGTTGCAAGGATTATATAAAACTACATAAAAAGAAGTGCTTAGCAAACGGACACACATTAAATACCAGGCATTCTGGAATTCTGATACATCAATGCACCTGTCCACTCCAACCCCCATTCAAGTAGACATTTTATTCATTTAAAATAGACAATGAAGTCGTAAGAACTTCATTGTACATACACAAAAAACCTGATGAGGTGACTCTTCCAAGATCAGAGTCCACTCCTTGAGTCTTCAAGGGAGTGGTTCTGGGCCCAACATCCACACACAGACCTTCCTGGGTCACTCAGGCAGGCTGAGTGTCCCTTCTGCTACTCACTTGTCACTATCACTCACGATTTATTTTCTTCGTACCCTCAGGAAGTCAACAGGCAGCCTTGGGGATCACCTTCTAATCTCCATGTTGGGCTATAAATTAATATATTCATTTTTTTTCTTAAAACTCATTGTGTTTGTGGCTTTCTTCTAGTTAAGCAATACTGCACAGGTGCAATTATACTCAACTGTCCTTCTCCAAATCACAGATTTCAAATAATGGGTAAGGACTTTGAGAAAAACCCCATGACCATGAGGGTCTGTGTCCAGGTGTCCAAGAGCAAAGGGTCTTTAGAAAAGCTGCAGTAGATTGGTGGCATCTCATTCAAGGCATCGATTGTCAGGAAAATCACCAATGACGCATTACTACTCTCATCGCTTTGAATAGCTCTTGATACTGACAGTTTTTATTACCATTCCTACTACTACTGATGCTACTATAACTATTAATATTAATCATCATTATCATCTCAAAAACAACAGAGAACATTAATAAGTGCTTCCTACACATCAGGCACTGCATTGATCGCCTTGCCTGTATTCTCTCATTGAATTCTCAAAATAATACTAGGAACTATCAGCCATTATCCCCATTTCCCTGATGATAAATGGAGGCTGAAAGGGGGTGGACAACTTGACCGCAGGTCACAGAGCTGGCCCAGGGCAGGGCTGGATTTCCAGCCTGGGTTTGCCCAGCTCCGAGTGCAGCATCCCTCCCACACATGTGCAGTGAAAGTAACGCTTTTCACATCGAAGACCAGACAGACCCACGTGCAGGCGCAGCTGCACACTTAGTGTCTGTCGACAGAGAGAATGCACAGCCCCAGAAAGCTCCTGCAAATTCTGCAAATGTGCAAACGACTTTGCATTTTGCTGATCACAGCAGCATCTGCACACACCTCTCCACGTGGCATATTTCCTGGAGCTAAACCAAAACTGAAATGGTAGGAGATGAATTCAGCCAATTGTTTCCGTGACACCAAAACCTTCAGTTTGAAATGGGCTAAAGGATACCATCTCTAGAGATGGACATTTTTTATTTTATTGAGATATATTTGGCAATTAAAATTTCTATATATTTAAGGTATACTATTTGATGATTTGATATGCACATACATTGTGAAATTATCACCACAACCAAGCTAATTAACATATCCATGACCTCTGATAGCTACCATTTGTGTATGGGGGGTAGAGTGTGAACACTGAAGGTCTACCTTCTTAGCAAGTTTCAAGTGTGTGGTAAAGTATTATTAACTACAGCCAATAGAATTAAGCGAATCCAACTCTCCTGGTGCCACTGGCAAAAACTGAACCAGAGAAGTGAAAAGACCTATTCAAGGCCATGTAGTATATTAATGGCAGAGCAGCCTCTGGAAGCTGGTTTTCTGGCTCCTAATTCGCTGCTCTTTCTAATATATCAGAGACAGTTCAGCTCACGTTTTAGGCTCCCAATGACTTAGTGTTCTCGTTCATACCTGTCCCATGGGACTGTTGTGAGTATTACTAAGGGCAAGGGTCAATCAACAACTATATCCCAAAGGCCAAATCCAACCTGCCACCTGTTTCATAAATAAAATTTTATTAGGACATAGCCACGCCCATTCATTTATAGATTGGTCTATGGCTGCTTTCCCACTACAGTGTCAGGGTTGAGTAGTTGCTACAGAGACCAAATGGCATGTAAAGCTGAACAAATTTATATTTACCACTTGACAGAAATTTTTCTGACCAGTGATGTAAAGTGCTGTGGGGAATTGGCTTTGCATCCACTGATCTCCCAGCAAACACTCCAGAATGTGTCCGGGTTTTGTTGCATTAGATACTAAAGATGGAATTTCCAGAAAAGTTAGATGGGAGGGAACAGAAAGAAGGATAAATGCAAACTTTCTGAGAATGGGAAAGGATTTTCATGAGTGTCTTGGGAAGCCAATAAGCCCCTCTGGGAGAAAGCTGGTATCCCCTTCTCAACACCCCACCTCCATGCATTCCCATAACTTTACCATTCAAGAGACTTTATATGCTTTTAACTGTCAGTTGCACTACATGAAGTAACAACCACTGGAGTTTAAATGATGAGAGGTGGAATAAATGTTATAGTGCCCTATAACCCTATAGCATTGGGATTTGGCCAGACAGCACTGGCAAGTGAGCATTGGGAACACTTAGAGTCAAAGACTCATTGTAGAATCCCATCACTCAGCTGCGTGACCTTGGGGGAGCTATTCAAGCTCTCCGGGATTCCCCATCTGTGCCCAGAACACTCTTGCTGGAACAATCCGGCTCTTTCTAGCTTCCCATGGCTGGCTCCTCTTCCTCCTTCAAGGATCGAATTTCACCTCCTCAAAGAGGCCTTCACTGCCCTTCCCCAACCATCCACTCCCCCCTCACCAGCCATCATCTCACACCATCCATGTCATCTCTTGTTGAGAGTGACCTTATTTACATGTTGGTTTTCATTGTCTGCCTTCCCCTCACCCGGGGTTTTAGTTCCATGAGGACAAGGACCTTTCTGTTACACACACTCCAATCCCAGAACTTAAAAACATGGTTAGCATGTCACTGGCACTCAAAGAATACTTGCTGGATGAGTAAGTGAACGAATGCATGTATTAATCAATTCCCTACCTCATGGGACTGGCCAAGAACATCTTATAATGTAATGTTTTTTGAACTGTTATATGGCTGTAACCAATGAATTATGATTTCATCCCTGTGCCCATTTGAGAATTGACTATTCCTACCCAAGCAAAAGAAATTATAAGCCAAAATATGCACTCATTCTTAAATATGACAATATAAATACTGCTCATCTGATAGATTTGTTCCTTTCCAATGCTACAGAGAATTTTGAAAGTGTAAGTCATGCATAAATTAATATATTCGTAGCCTTGTTATTGCACACACACACAAACGCATCTCCAAAAGTACCTTGGCTTTAGTCCACACAATTACACTAAATCATCTACCTGTTTTCCCTAAGCATGGAGGAGCTAATTGATGGCATGTGTCCTCCCCCATCCTGAGCACAAACGTATCTGCCCTTACATATAAACTGATTTGTAGAACGGGAGGAGTTGAGCGTGGGCTGAAAGGCAAGCTCTATGCTGGTGTTTCTGTTCAGAGTTTCTAGAATGGACCTCTCCTCCTCCCCACTCTATGTCCAAACTTGTCTTGTGCCTCTTCTGCTTGTATCACATCTCCCCAGCCCTCCTCCCCTTCACCAAGCTCACGCTCATTCACTGCATTTCAGCTAAAGTTCCAGTCCTCGGAAAGCCTTTTCTGACCTCCACACTCAGGCTGGGGCAGGTCCCTGATTAAACATAATTTGTCTACTGTATTAGTCAAGAGTTCTCCAGAGAAACAGAACCAATTGGATATGTGTAAGAGGAGGTTTATTATGGGAATTGGCTTGTGCAATTATGGAGATTGAGAAGTCCCAAAATATGCCATCTGCAAGCTGGAGAAGTCCATGATATAATTAAGTTGGATACCAGAGGCCCAATGTCCAAGGGCAAGACAGGATGGATGATGAAGAGAGAGAGTGAATTCGCTCTCCCTCCACATTTTTGTTCTATTCAGGCGCTCAGCAGATTGGGTGATGGCCACCCACACTGGTGAGGATAATCTGTACTCAGTCTACTGGCACAAATGCTAATCTCTTCTGGAAACACTCCACAGACACAGCCAGAAATAGCGTTTTACCAGGTTCCTGGGTGTCTCATAGCCAAGTCAGGTTGACACATAAAAATTAACCATCACGCCTGCCTATCATGCTTCAAAATAATGATGACTTTAATAATTTATATAATTGCAACATTCTAGCCTATCTTGGAGTCCCTCTGTCCCCTTGGGGATCTGTTTAAATTTGGATGGATCTCCAATGTCATAACCTATGACAGCCTAACATTCTCCCCTCGGTTTCTGAGAATCCTAGAGTTCAGTTCTTCGTGCTTCTGTTTCTCCCGTGTGCAACCTTGAAAACCCGCAAGCTAGCATGCTCGACACCCATCCGGCACAAATCACAGCCTCTCCCGGGGCTCACACAGGAGGCCGGCACAGGGCCAGCACCCCCTGCTGGTTACTGGTGCAGGTTATGGCAGGCTTGGGAGGTGCACAGGATGGTCTGTTAATCACCATCTCCGCTCGTGATACTAAGAAGACCCTCCGTCATCTCACTGTGCCCACCCTGTATTCACCCCCATCTCATCTTGACATGGACAGAAAGTCTTCCCTTACAGAGGGACAGTTCTTCCAATGCTCGGGTCCTTTCTGCCTCCAAACCAGAGACATTGAAGAATTTTTCTGAGTAAATACAGTGCTCATTAATGTTTTCTAAGTCAAAAACTCCTTTCGAAGTTTGCTTTGTCCTGGGGTTTTGATGGTTTTGCCAAAAAGTGATGGGCAGAGATGTCCCCACATGTTTGTGAAAGAGACAGTCCTCTCTCCAGAGCGGTTGGTGAGAGGCACACAGGCGACTCCTTGCCTTCCAAACCTACGTCAATACTGCCGTGCCTGAAGTTATCACCACCCTACCCTGGTCCACACTTCAAATCCGCACGGGGCAAGTTAACTGACCTCTCTTAGCCTCAGTTTCCTCATCTGTCAAAAGGGAACGACGATGCCAACCTTAGGAGGATTCCAGCCCATTTCTTTTTCCCAGAGACCTCATTCTATTCTTTACAAAAAGACAGATGCTGAACGTGCGAAGCTGGAAATGGCCCCTGAGTGCTATGAGAGACCGTGTGCCAAGTCGGACCTGAATTTTTCTTTGCAAATGCCTTTGACGGCGGCGGCGGGACAGGGTGCACCAAGTCACAGCCTAGGAACCTGTGGGGAGGATATTTGAAAAGACAATGCTCCTCGGGGTGCCAACCTTAAAAGAAAAATAGATCATTGCAGACAGCAAAGTGCCCTCATTTCCCCTCCGGCCTATGATTTGAGCAGCAATGCGGGCTGCTGTCTTCCCTATCAGAATCCGCTCACCCATCGCTAAGTCTGAAAAGGATGTCTTTAACCTCCCGTTTTAGGCGAGCTCGGTCCTTCCTCCTCGCTCACGGAATGTGACTTTCTTCTGCTTTTGAAAAGAACTGAACGGTGGCCCGGCTAACCGGGGTTGTGGCTCCTCCAGCCCCCCTGGAGAGCCCAGAGGGACCATGAGTCTCCCGCCCCCTGCCCCAGCCCCTTCCAAACCACCCGCACCAACGGCATTTGAGCCCTGTTGCTGTCCCTCAGGAAACAGTCTTTCGGCCTCAAGCATGATTTATTAATTTCACTGCTTTGGCGGGGTCATTTATCAAAATTCCCTCAACAGTTCAATTAGGAACGGTCTGCCTCCCAAATTGGGGTTGGTTTTCTCATCTCCCTTAGCCAGCTTGTGGTCTGCCTAGCTGCCTCGGCCACCCTCGGTTGGGAGAGTACCAGATGAAATCAATCACACCTCCCACTTATCGACTTCACAATTTTCGCTGCACGAAAGCGCCGCCGAGGAGATGGAGCAGATAAATGTTTTCCCTTTTCCACGGCACCTGATTATTGCTCCTGCAGAACCGAAGGACGGGACTCTATCCCTCCATCCAGGGTCATCGGAACAGCCCCAAGTCCCAAGACCCACATCCACCTCGGGGAAACAGGGACGTGCAGAGACCTTCCTCCTGGCTTAAGTCCTCAGCATCTCTTTTGCTGGTGACTCGTGACTGTGCCTCCCTCGTCCGAGCTTCCCTCCCAGCTCATTTGCATATAGCAGCCAGAGGAATCATTCAAAAATGCAAATATGATCTTGCTGCTTTCCTGCTTAAACCATCAATGGCTCCTCGTTGCCTCGATGAGAAAACCCAAACTTCTCAACACAGGGGTCAATACTTTCGGCTTCTAAGCTGCACACTATCTGCAATTCCTAGAACAGTGCATGGCCCAAGGCAACATGTGCAGGCGAATAAACATTTGTTCTCCTGTCGCCTCCTCTCTACTTCCCATTTTAATCTCAGCAGCACCACTTGTTTGTCATTCCTCCCACAAACCATACTGAGTCTCACTCACTCCCCCTCTTTTTTCCATATTTTTTTCCAATTTTTCATTGTGTTAAAATACACATAACATCAAATTTACCATCTTAACCCTGTTTAAGCATTTGGTTCAGTGGTATTAAACACATTTGGGTCCTAACACAACCAGTCTTCAGAACCCTCACTCTTCCCATCGCGGAAAATTGAAACTCTGTATCTACTAAACACTAACTCCCTGTTCCTCGCTCCCCCAGCCCCTGGCGACCATCACTCTACTTCCTGTCTCTGCGGATCTGACTGTTCTAAGTATCTCACAGAAGTGGAATCATGCGGTATTTGTCCTTCTGTGTCTCTCTTCTTTCGTGTAGCACAACGTCCTCAAGCCTCATCCATGTTGTAGCATGTGCCAGAATCTGCCTCTTTTCTAAGGCTGAATTATATTCTATTGTATGGGTAGATCACATTTTATTTATTCATTCACCCATCAGGGGACACTTGGGTTGCTTCCACGTTTTAGCTATTGTGAATAAGCTGCTATGGACATCCCTCCCTTTTTTCAAAAATATAAACTTCCTGCCTGAAGTGTCCCCTCTTCAGCCAGTATCTACTAATTCTTTCATTCCCAGCCATCACCTCCTTTGGAAGCTTCCCCTAAACACCCCTGCAGACACCATGTTGACCCAGCCAACCCTCATTCCCCAACGCTCTGAGCACAGCCCAACGGTGTGGACCACAGGTGACTCGAGGGTAGGGACCCCTGGCCTTACACATTTCTGTGTCCCCGGCACCTCGCACAGAGCTGACGTGCAATGTGAGTTCCTGCCAAAAGCCTCCAAATCCACCTTGCGCCTCTGCACTACTTCTGTGAGTATTAGCAACATGGAGGGTTGTGTTCCTTGGCTGCTACTTCAATGCTCTGCTTTTAAAGAGATAGCCAGGGAGAAGAAAGTGTTTCCTCTCAAATCATTTGTATTCATTTTCTCCTCCAAAAGGCAGCCTGAGTTCTTCTATGTCACAGTTTTCTTTCTCAGAAGAAACATGTATTGTTTTCTCCCAAAAGCAGAAGCCCTTAAAAATGTGTCCTCTGCCTCCCCACCGACCACAGGTGGAGTTAGACTTGTCCCACTACTCTCCTACCTTGGCGTGAACGTTCATCCCTTCACCTCACTCAGCCCCAGGAGTCTGGGGGCCTTTGGTTCTCTTTTTAAGAGTGATATTAATTAGCCCTGTAGGAAATCTGGATGTGGGCTCCAAAGTTCCAGCACTACTTCCTCCCAGGAGGTCTCTTAAGAGTCTCACATCAACAGGGCTCTGGAGGGTTCGTCCAGATAACCTCACCGCGCCGATTAAGCCCTGCTGCAACCTTCATTATAATAACACTATAGTAGGACTCCACAGTCTCGTGTTATTGCATTTTTAGTTCCTTTCTTCTTTCAACAATTATTCATTCAGTGCTTACCCCAAGTAAGGCATTGACACTGACAAGAGGGAATCAGTAATTTAAGAAAAATTAAATGTGGACTTATGGACTCCACTGCTATTATGAACTAGATTAAAGTCCTCCATCTAGAAGCATCTCTTAACTAGTCTCGTCCTGACCCCTTGAACCTATTGGCCAGTTTGGGCTCTTAAACCTGACCCTACGTGCAGCTCTGTAGACAGTTCCAGGGCTGGAAATCGAGGTCCATCCACTCTGGGTAACTTCCCCACTCCAAGGCCGGCCTCCAGGACTCTACTTCAGCATCGACCCTGACAGTACCAGTGAGAAGAGACCAAATCTTCAAGGAACCACTACATGAATTCACACTAATTAAATAATGAGTTGTTCATTTAATTTTTAAATCCATGTCTCTCTTATCCATCACCGTAGCCTAACACTGCACAAAGTAGGTCTTCAGGAAAGATTTACTGAATGACTAAGCAAAGAAATGAATCGATGGGTCCTGGAGCCCTCAGTCCCAGCTTGGCTCTGATGTGTCTCTCTCAGCTGGAGTTTATTCCACTTTGACCCTGACGGCAGAGATCCCCACAACTGTATTCATCACAGAGCAAGCGATCAGCTGGTGTAAGCAGCGGCGGCCTGTGTGTTGGCAATGCCACTGTGCGTTGATGGACTTCCACAGTAATTCAACATTATTATGTGTCAAATATAATTTATGGCTTAATACAATGCCAGTTTTATAACTGCATTATTGCTATATATTTACATCTGGAAAAAAAATAAATCACAGTGAAATTTTCCACTTTGAAGGACTTCATCTGGGATTAAGTACTGAGACAACCAAGGTTGTATTTTCTCAGGCTGAAATCCCCGGCAGCTCCAGGCTTGAAAAACAACCAAAATCAGTTAATTGGTTTTGATTGCATCCATTTTTTGCAAACTATTTGCCATCCTTTCATCTTAAATTTCCCAAATATTTACCCTCTGCCTTTAGGAATTCAGGAGCTCTTGGAAAGCCTGCAACATGGCTCAGTGACAGCCACCACCTCTCAAGGCATCTCCCTTAATACTATAAGGCAGTAGTCCCCAAGCTTTTTGGCACCAGGGACCAGTTTCATGGAAGACAATTTTTCCATGGACCAGGGGGAGAGGGGCAGATGGCGAGCTATGGGGAGTGGCTGTAAATACAGAGGAAGCTTCTCTTGCTCACCCACCACTCACCTCCTGCTGTGTGGCCAGGTTCCTAACAGGCCACAGGCTGGTACCGGTCCATAGCCCAGGGGTTGGGGACCACAGTCATAAAGCATTAAATAAATAGTCTCATACCACACATGCTCTTCTGTTAGCTGGGTGTTGTTGCTGTGATTGACTTGCTTGTTCTTCAGCCACAAATGTATCAGGGATACCTTTTCATCACAGTAAATAGAGATCTGTTTCATTTTAATGTAAAGTATATGATTTGCATATATGCTCTAATTTACATATATATCTATATCCCTACCTCTTATTCATGGGCACTTTAAGTTGTTTCTAATCTCTCATTCTAAACAACACTACAAAGAACATCTTTGGACAACAGTTTGCACACTTGTGCATTTTTATTTCCTTGAGGAAAATTCCTAAGTATATTTCAGAGTCAATGGGTAAATTTTTTTAAACAAAATTTTTAAAAAAGAGAATATACACTCCAGCAACCTTGATTGACACACAAACTTCTATTCAGACTCTGACAACCACTCAGCTGTCACCTCCTCTATGAAGTCCTTCTTGGTTTCCCCACTGCTATGCCATGGCAGAATTGGTCACTGTTACCACTCAGCTGCCTCAGTGCCTCATAAGTCTTTTTATGTGCAAGCATTACTCTCCAGTGTAAATTAATCATTTCCATATCTGTCCACACGATTGGATTATAAATCCCTACAGGGCAGTTGCGTTGTGCCCTGTTCATCTACGTAATCCCAAAGTCTGATACCTAATAGGTCTTATGTGCATCCACATCGAATCAAAATGCCCTTAGGAAATTATTGAAAGAGCTACCAAATTCTAAATTTTCAACTCAAGATCTTACAGGCTATAGGAAAACTCTATGAGAAGTCACTAAAAAATTTTAAGCAGGTTCTTCTCTGAGATGACACAGGTTCTTCTCTGTGTGTGTGTGTGTGTGTGTGCGTTTCACAATCAATTGAATTACCTCCTCCCTTAGTTTTCCTCCTGCCTTTCCCCCGATCTTCTCCCTCTCTGTCTTTGAGAACTAGTTGTCTGATCTCTGCAAATGAGGCAACCACTCATTTCAAGAGGGGAGTGCAGGAAGGTAGCTCCCAAGGAAGCCCTATGCTGCAAGGGTCCTTCTGCAGGGACTGTGTTTCACGTAACTGCTGGCAGGAGCGATGGGGTCTGTGCACCTGGCAGTGAGTGCTCACCCTTGGCCTCTGTGGTGGGCAACAGCAGTTTGACTCTGGCACACCTTTCTCTCTCTTACTTCCCCCTCCCCATATCTAATCCACCACCAAGAGCTCCCAATTTCATCTTAAAGTTGCTCAAATGCATCCAGCTCTCTGCAGCTCTGCTGCCACCTGCCCAGTCCAAGCTGCCATCATCTTTCACCTGCCTGGCTTTCCTGGGCTCTTAAAGACAAGGGCAGGGGGAGGGGAGGGGAAGGGAGGGAATGGGAGAAACAGTGAGGTTGGTAAAAGAGTTTTAAAATGTAGCTGTTTACCTGCATTTTTTGTTCTTTCTCCATGGACCCTGTTTAACCAAAACCACGTTATCCATCAAGAAACATACTATCATGTTGGGCAGTTCACTTTCCTGATTATCTTTCAATAAATCAGTAGTATGACCTAGTGTAGCAATTTTAAATATTTTTCCTCATTAAAAATGTCCAGCTTTAGAATATTTGTGATCCTGCTTTTCTGAATAGACGTGTTCCCAGAAAATGTCTGTGGGTGAGTCCATTTTCTCATCAACAGACATTATGAAATTGAAAAGGAATTCGCAGATAAGGGGGAGAAATCTTCAAAGGATAGAGTTGAAAACCTTTACAAAATAGAGAGAGGCTTATGATGACTGAGAAACCTGTGGCCCCCAGCTCCTTCCTTTCCCCTGCGACCTAAAGTGCAACGTTAGGGTTCCAGGAAGCCACGGTTGGTTTAGGAATTCCATGTGCTATGCCAGGGATTAGAGACACGAAAACAACTGGGATTCATAAACTGTGGAAATATATGATCTTGATTCCACAAAGCACAACTCTAGAGAAGGTAGGAGCTAGGAATAGATGTTGATATCACAGAGCTTAGGTTTTGGAGAAAATAAAAACAGGGATCAAACACAGTCTGGCTCTCAGATACAATCCAGCCTATATTATGCGCCCATTTCATGGTCCTTGGGCTGGGCTGAACCACTGAAAAATGTCCACATCCTATTCTACTCTGGTCAATCTTCTTCCTTCTAGAAAGGAATGCACCCAGACAAATACATAATAGAAAGCTTTTGCCTTTCCTTTAATGTCCCCAGCAAATAAAACCTACATGACATTTTGAGGAAGGTATTCAATGGCTTAATGCCCCTTAAGATTACCATTAAGACAGTCTCTTCTCTATTGCAAATTTCACATTCTATTATTTAAACATGTTTTACTATTTATTAAGATCACAAATTAGATGCAATTCAAATATATCATCTTATTTTCAGGACATATAAAAAAAAAGTCTGGCCAGGCATGGAGGCTCATGCCTGTAATCCCAGCACTTTGGCAGGCTAAGGTGGGAGGATTGCTTGAGTTTGAGACCAGCCTGGGCAACATAAAGACCCTATCTCTACAGAAATAAAATAAGTTAATAATCTGCTTTGGGAGAAATACAGGGTTTCACTATTTAAATAGTATCTTTTCTTCAATGTCACAAATGAATTTTACTTAGAATCCTGAAATTTGGGAGTTGAAAAAGACTAGAAAAAAATCATCTGATATAACAGCATTCTTTTCTTCAAATGAGGAAACAGGATCAGAGAGGGAGAAGGGCAGGGTTAGGGACACACAGCACCAAAACAACAGAGACTCTAATTCAAGTCTTCCTAATAGCACACTACTGCTTTCCCTCTCTTTGTCTCATCTCTTTGATGGACACATAATTGCCACCACTAATTGAAAGAAGCATCAGTCTCATTTTATGATGAAAAAGGACAGAAAGGAGACTCGTTGTCATTGCACAATTTATGAGGTCATTGTTAGATTCATTACTTGAAGATCAATGGGTGTAATTAGTGACCCAAATTCAAGTAGATAAAACAGTTTGGCCCTTGTTTAAAATCTTGTCTTAAAATTGAGTAATTTACCCTACATTAGACACAGTGCCTCTGAGGGTCACATTTAATGATCATACATCCCAGTGTGAAGTGACCCCAGGAGAACAAGAGAAGACTTTGTAAATTGCACTTTAACTAATTTGCTCATCAGCTGGCATTTCCTCATCCACCTTGCACATTTTTTAAGAACTGTTAACAATGATTCCTACATTTATATAATATTTTGTACTATACAAAATGCTTTTTGATACACAACCCATGCCTACAACATAACACTCATTATCTTAACAGCAACTCTGAGTGGTGGTAGTAGATAGAATCAATGTTAAATTCCCCATTTTACATAAAAACAGGGATTGAAGAGTCCTTGGGTTCTTGAACCTTGATTTTTCAGATTTTAATTCTGGCTTTTAGTCTCTTTCTCTTGTTTTCTCCTGGGTAGTGAGGTTGAGTTCAGGCTATTGAATTTTAGAAGGAAAAAAGTGTGAAACAATGCTTTCTCCAAAGAAAGGACTTACAACCCTTGCACTCAATGTTCTTCCACAGGATGGAAAACTTCTCAAAATAATTTTGAAGGTCAAGCCATCTGTAAGGGAGGTGCCTGGGATGATCTTTCCCCAAAACAATCTATAAGCAAGACTGAAAACAGATTTCCTGGAGATGATGAGAAGACCTTCGGGGCAGTCACAAATTCATAACATTTTAGGACAGGAAGAGAATTGGAAATCCTCTAGCTTCCATCTTCTCAGGTGATAGGTGAGAACCCTAAGGTTGACCAAAGTTCAGAGACTTAGCCAAAGTCATACAGCAAGTAAATGTCACAGCTGGGCTAGAATCCATGCTCAGGACATACTTTCTTTAATACACCATCCCCTCTTTTCTAGATGTATATCTGAGTGGGCTTTCTCAACTCCACTTGGGCACCACTCCACTTGGAGCCAGAAATTCTGTGTTGTGGGGGGCTACTCTGTGCATTGTAGGATGTTTAGCAGCATTCCTGGTCTCTCCCCACTAGATGCCAAAAGCACCACCTCCCCAGTTGGGATAAGCAAAAATGTCTCTTGACGTTGCCAAATGTCCCTTCGAGGGAAGAGAAAATAGCCCCCAGCTGAAAACCACTGGGATAAGTCAGAGCATTCCCCAGGGAATGTCCCATGGCTCTGGCCACTATCATTTCTAAACTCCATCTTTCATAGGTCCCCAACAGTGGTTCTTCCTCGGGTTGATGTGATCTTTGCTTCAGAGTTGCAAAGTGTATCTATTATTGGTTCCATTTGACTATCACAGAAATAACAGAGATCGGTCACAATGGAGAGACAGCCTAGTGAGTCAATTAGACAGAGCTCTGTAGTTTCAGCTCAAAACATCCACCTGTGAGACCCGAAGATGCCCGGTCTCCCAAAGACCAGACTCTTCAGGGTTCGATGTAGAAAACAGATGTCAATATATTCTTGTGTAAGGATAAATGAAACTTTTCATACCCCAGCACTGAATGCTAATGAATAAGTAACATCACAAATCAGAAAGTTATTTAATAAATATGAAATATAAGAGGGGCAGCTTTTGTAAAAGTCATCTTATTAATAATGCCTTGCGTTCCTGAACTATGACAGCTTGACATCTCCATCTGCTGTCTAAAGATCTACCTATTCGTGGCCTCAACATTTATTCCTTCATTGATTTGCTACACGTGTCGAACTTTTCTTGGATGCAGAAAAGGAATACAGTAATCAGCAAGACAGCCACGGCCTCTGCCCTCATTATGTCAATCAAGTTTTGTTGATTTTATCAGAAAATCTGTCTCCAGCCTCCCCATCTTCCCCACCCCCACTGTCTTTATGCTTACTGATGTCACCCATTACAGATACCTGTAATAGGTATCCCTCCGGACGCCTCTCCTCCCTCTCCAACCTTCCCCCAAGCCAGTTCCTGAAAAACCAACACAATGATTTTCCTGCCACGTGAGACCTGATCAAGGAAGGCCACTGTTTTAAACCATCAGATGGCTTCCCATTGTCCCTCCTGAGCCTTTGTAAACACTGCTCCATCTTCCTGCAACACCCTTTCTGCTCTTTATGAAATGACAAACATCGGCTCTTCCAGACTTGACTCAGCGTCACTGGCCCCTCCAGTAGTTTTCCTAACACCTCAGCTTGCATACGTGTCCCTGTTCTGTCTACGGAAACTTCCATGTCCCTCTCCTGTCACATTCAGCACACTGACATTTATTCCCAAGACCCAGCCCTGCGAATGGCTCTTTCCAAGACAGCAGATATCCACGGAATCTTTGCTGAAGAGCCATGAGCTGGAACAAATAAATAAATGAAATAAAGAAATAGATAAAGAAATAAATAAAATAATAAAGCCTGGAAAATGTGGACTTACTTAAGCATTTCCCACAACCCTCTTTTATATTTCTTCTTCGTCAGACACGAGATTTCTCCTTTTGTTAGGAGATCCTCCTACTGATGAGGTTCTTTCCAGAAGCAGGTGTGGTCAAACCAGTAAAGAAGACGCAGCACTTGTTACTACCACTGCTTTCCTCAGAAAATCACTGTACCTGTGATGCAGGTTGTCACCTGCAAGCCCTGCCCCCCCCCCCAGAGAAACCAGAGAAACTAAAACCAGAGGGGAAAAACAACAAACAAACAAAAAGCAACTCAAGCTTCTAGGTAAACAAGCACTTACACAGGAATCTCCTGGGCTCCCATTTGCAGCAATGAAGTAGACCGTGTTCCAGTTACCTAGATGGGAAGCAAGAAGGAAAATGAGTTTGAGAGAGGGAATTGTTCTCTATATACTTATCGTTATTGCTCTGGCTTATAAATTTTGTTTAAGTATGCTGTGTTCAACTGTGAATGTGTGCCTCTGCCGGCTGCCCTCTACGGGAGGGTAGAACTCACAGTCCACACCCTCACATGCCCCCCAGTGAAGTATACATAGTAGAAACCCAGCTAATGTGTTTAGAGATTTTGAAATAAATGCATTGGGGGTACCATGCGTGCACATGTCTAGTGGACTAATTGGTTCTGGGTTGGCCTGCAAAAACCTCATAGTTCCATAGTTATTATTTGGCTTCCTTCTGTGCAATGTCAGCCTGGAATTCCTCTTGCAAGTTCCTTTTCACAGAATAATAGTCTTCATAAGGGACTGCACCCTATCAGGTGATCCTCCTTCATAGCAATGCTCATGAATGGTGTGCCTCCTTGTCCTTGCCTGAACAAAGATGTCTGACACTGGTCAAATTTTTATTCGTACCAAGGGAATGGGGTACATAGTGAGGGTCCTCACAGAGTAACCTCTTTGAGAGTGACACCCTTCTTGAGACACCTGGAATAGCATGCACAGAAGAGGGGAAGGGAGGGAGGAAAGAGACTTGCACAGCATGGCTGTCCTGGAGCCGGCTTGAATTCTGACTCTGCCGCTTGCTAACTGTACGATACGGAAGAAGTAAACTTCTGAGCCTCAGTTTTCTCATCTACAAATTAGGAATAACCATAGTACTTAGCACACAGTAAGTACTTAAATGCAAGTTCCATTTTTTATTAGAGGAGAGGATGGCAGTTGTGATTTAAGATGCTGAGTCTCTGCATGGCCCTTTCTGGAATGGGAAATTTATGTGCTTCCCAGTTCTGACTCACGGCATGAAGGGAAGAAAGCACTGCCAAGAAACTTGGAAAAAAACAATTAAAATTGAGATAACATATCTCCCTCCACCAAAAATAAATAAATACAGTGACTCCTAGCTTCTCTGTTTACTGACTGTGTGGCCTTAGAAAGGCTCCTCAACCTCTGTTACCTCCAGTTTTCTCACTTTACATGGAGGCTAAAAATCCCTACTTCACAGGGATGAGACGAGGATTCAACAAAGGCACATGATGGAGACACACAATAGAGTGTCAGGCAAATAATAGAATCTCCACCAGTAATAGTCTTGTCTGCTCTGTGATATTGAACAAGTTACTTAGCTTTTTTGAGCCTCTGTTTTGTCAGATAGGAAACATCTCTCCCTGGCAAGGGTATACAGATTGATAGGTAATGGGAAGATCGATGGATAGATGGATGCTATCTATTTATGCATAACAAATATCTCAAAATGTAGTGGCTTAACACAACAAACGTTTGTTATCTTGGTTTCTGAGTGCAGTTTAGTTGAGTGCCTCTGCATCGAGACCTCCCACAAGGCTTCCACCAGGGTGTTGACCTGGGCCATGGTCTCCTCTGAAAGTTCAATGGAGGGAGGATCCACTTCCAAGCTCTCTGAAATGGTTGTTGCCAGGATTCAGTTCTTTACGGATGATTGGACTGAAGCAATGAGACCCCCCTTGGCTGTTAGCTGGATCCACAGAGCCACATGGGCCTCTCCACAGGTCAGTTTACAACCTGGCAGTTGCCTCTACCACTGTGGATAAGCAAGAGGCCAAGAAAAGGTGCACAGGATGGAAGCCACGGTCTCTTTGTAACCTACTCTTACAAGGAACTTCCCATCATTTCAGAACCAGTATTCTACTGGGCAGAAGTGAGTCACTAGGTCAAGTCCACACTCAAGGGGAGGAGATCACATAAGGACATGAATATTAGGAGGTGGAGATCATCAGGAAACAACTTAACCACTGCACACCACCATACCAAGGAATACGACAAAGCATTTGCTGCTCCATCAAACTCACGGGTACACCTGTTAACAGGAGGCAGTTCATTCTTCTGTGTCTTCCCATTTTAACTGCATATTTGAGTTTTTTTTCCACCAATGCTCATTTCCTATTGCTTTGGCATGGGGTAGGTGAAGTAGGATTGGGAGGATGGGAGGATGTGCATAGCAGAGAATGAGGGAGGGCAGTGAGTTCCAGGTGGTTAACAAGGGAGAGGTGAGTCCCTCACACTACCTCGGTATTTCAGGATGCATATTTTCTCCACGCATAGCTGCAAGGTGGAGTCACCAACTTGGAAAATAAAATTTCATAGAAAGCTGACCATAGTTTCACTTCCCTCTCCCTATGGCAGCAAAAGATGGAAAGATCTCCTACTTGTCAAAACTACCGAGTCATTTTTAGATGAGATTTCAGAGGAGCCCGAGTCCTTTCTTTAGAGAGGTTCCAAAATGCAGGGCCTTAAAAGCAGCTGCAATGAGGTTAAAAGCTTGGGGGAGTAAAGCGAGAAAATATCCAAGAGATTTGTATAAAATGGGATGAAGACACACACACACACACACACACACACACACACACACACACACACACACACACACACAAGCAAACAGACAGAAATGAAATACTTTCCAGAAATTAGGGGCAGAGATTTTCCAGAGGGAAGTCTCCCCCAGCGAGGAGAGAATTTAGTACCCTGACCTGCCATCAGCCCACTTCAATGGGTTCCTTCACTACCTTATTGAAATGCTCATAAAATAAAGGTTAGTCCCATCCTAAGGATATCTCCTACCTTTTCCAAACCATACCATTAAGTTGTATTAGCTCCTTGGGGTTAGGCCACCATAACAGGAAGAATGTATGCTAATGTGGCTTGCCTGAAGTTAAGCTCATTTAAAATCTGGAATACCGTGGAGAGAGTCCCCTGGGCTAAGATAAGTTTAACGAATCTAAATCTCAGCAATGCACTCACCTCCTAAGTTTCAGAAATAATTAGCTCTGGGAAGGACATCATTTGTTCATTCAACGAGTTGACTCCAGCCCCTCTGCATCCCAGTAATTTGCATGCTTGAGAACTGAAAGACAGAATCAAGAATTTGTATGAACTTTCTCAGTTGTGTACAATTGAAAGCAAAGTCTCTGTATATACTCAACAGTATTTACACAACCGTCTTACCCAATGCCGTATGGCCTCCCCACTGAGCTGCTTACAACACAGAAGCCAGTTTCTCCCCGAGCAAGTGATCCAAGAAAGTAAGGGTGACCAAGGTGGAAGCTGCAGTCTTTTATAACCTGATCTCAGAAGCGACATACCATCCCTTCTGCTGTGTGCAACTGGTCACACAGATCAACCCCAGTATAACATGGGAGGGGACGCCACAAAGGTGTGACTACCAAAGGTGCAATCACTGCAAACCATCTCAGAGGCTGCTACACATCTCTCTAGACTGCCTGCATCGCCACGTTGTTAACAGTCTGCAACAAAGCCTTGCCCGCAGAAAGGTAGGATGACTTTGTCCCAGCCCTTGCGGTCAGTAGAAACAGGAAGACTGTGACTGTGGTATTCCTGCCAAATAGCAAATGAAAATGGCATTTGACAAGTGCAATTACTACTCCTTTCACCGAAAAGGCCTGTTCTGCTTAATGATCTACATATCGGTGCATTCCAAGTGGAGGTATTAAATGCCTTAGAATATGCAGACGCTCTGCAACGTTAGAGCATCTTCAAAATGGATCAGCAAAATGATCATTACTTGAATTGGCTATAAGCAAAGCCTCAGAAGGTCCAGGTGGCCTTGAAATGCAGAACCCCGTAGTAGCGAGAGGCAAGGGCTCTGGTGACCCTATTGTTAACAAGCTCTGCACAGACTGACCCCAGCCCAGCTCTCCAGCCCTAGCACCCACCTTTCCCCCTGGGAACCCTGTGCTCCAGCACAACTGAAATACCGTTTCCCACGAACAGAAACATCACTGTGGATGTGGACCCGTCACGAATGGGCAGCCTTGGCCTCAATATGGTGACCTCAGCCATGAACATTAACCAGATCCCTGACTTTATGGGTGAGGTTGGCAAAAAAAAAAAAAAAAAAAGGCAGAGTGAGAATTTGTGTTACACCAAAATTGATAAAGTTCTGCAGGAACCTTCTACCTAGTCTTCTTGGATTTATCATTGCTCCCCCCACAACTATTCTCCAAACTGTAGCCAGAGAAATTACTCTGAAACCTAAACCTACTTATGTTGTTCTCTTGCTTTAAAACTTTGGTCACTTTCCATTGCTTCTGGGAGGAAGTATAAAATATTTACCTGGAAACACGGAGCTCCAGATCTGACATCTCTCTTACCCTCCTTCTCTGGGTGACAGTAACCCTGAGTCTTGCTTTGCCAAGTTCCCCCAGTTTTTCCTTCTGCTCGGTGGCCCACCCTCCTCTTCTCCTTCCTCTCCACCTTCGCTCTTTGATGCTCCCGTCCCCGTCATTCACCCCCACCACACTTTGCCTTTCTCCTTCCGAGCACTGCTAACAGCAGCTATTAAGCATCTCCTCGCATTATTAGCCATGTATTCTGTGTCCCCCACTATTAAACTACAGGCTGCTTGAGAGCAGGGACTGTATGTGTCTTGCCCTGTTGCTGTCTCACTTCTGCCCAGCACACCGCCTGGCACATGGAGGTACTCCATAAATATTTGTTGAATGAACACAGGGATAAAGATGGGGTACACCAGGTGTATTGCAAACCACAGCCCGTGGACCAAATATGGTCCACCACCTGTGTTTGTCAGTAAAGTTTATTAGAACATGGCCACACCCACTTTTGTTTACCTCTTGTCTGTGACTGCTTTCATGCTACAAAGGCAGAGGTGAGAGTCATTGCCACAGAGACCATCCGGACCTCAAAGCCTAAAACGTTTACTATCTGGTCCTTTACAGAACATGTTTGCTGAGCTAGATTTCAATGTTTCTCAAGAGGTAAAACCGGTAGCACGAGAACAAGAAAGTCTTATACCATAATTGTATTTCATCCCATATCTATTCTATGTTTCCCAGGACGATATAGATGGGGAAGGAGGCTGTGTTTTTGGAAACTTCAGAAACTCGAGGTGTGCAGGGATGGAGGGGAAGCTGCTGGACAGGCCTGGGGGTGCACCACAGGCCAAGCTGCAGTCAGCACTGAATAATTTCACGCGCCGATACATTGATTGAGAAGTAAGTGACCAGAAACATGAGCGCCACGACCAGCCGTGGCAACACCCTTGGCCAAGGTCAGAGGCTAAACTCAGCCTCACTAGGGAGCTGCAGACGGGGCAGGGCCTTGGCTCCTTGTCAATCTTGGTCCTAAATGGCCGTAATGGATCTATTGCCTTCCAGCGCTGGGTGGGTGATTGATCGCTGGTGTCATCTCAGGATTTTGCAGCAACATCAGCACATTTGTTTCGTGCTAAATGGACAGGTGCTCGTGGATGCCCATGAATGAGTTTATCGACATGCACAGCTCAGTGTCAACCCAGTGGGGCAAGGTAGACCAAGAGGCCATTGCAGCTGAGAGCTCAGCTGTACAGCAGGTGTCCGGGGAATGGCACCAGTGTCCAGCCTGTGCTGGAAAGAGCTGGCAGGGACTGTGATGCACAGAGGAAAACAGGGTGCCAAGCATCAAAGACAGTGAGACGGTGTTAGTCTCTGGACCTAGGGCAATGCCTCCAAAATTAAGGTCTGTGGATCACTAGCCTCAGGCTCACGGAGCTCATTAAAACAACAACAACAAAAACCCTTTGATGTCTAGAACCAGCCCATATCACCTGAACCAGAATCTCTTGGGAGAATCTGGAAATCTATATTTTAAACCAAGTACCCAAGTGATTTTTGTGCCCCTGAGAATTTGATATCAACTGAACTAAGACCACATTATTTCTCTCTATTTCAGTATACACGACCTAACCCCACAGGCAAGAGCTGAAGAAGGAGGATGAGGTAGGAAAACATTTCTTTTCAGAACAAGGGAGGAAATGCGGGAATCAACTCACACTGGGAAAGACAAATTTTCTTACAGACTTCACTGGAAAAGCCACGCTGTTTGAATGAGCTGGCCTAGCAGAGTGTTGGCTCCATTCAGAAGCATCACCTTGCTTAATTATTGCAAAAACCTTGCATCAGTGACAAGCTTTACTGAGGAGAAAGTTGAGACTCAAGTTGTGCAAGAAACACATGCAAGATTAAACAGCTGGAAAGCGGCAGAGCTGGATTTCAAATGCAGGGCTACTGGTTGCAGATCAAGGAGTCTTCCATTATCCCTTGGTCTGGTTTCTGCAAATTAAGCATTTACTCCTTCCTTCGTTCCTTCCTCCCTCCCCTTCTCTCTTCCTTCCTTCCCTCCTTCATCAGGAAGGATCAATAGTGTCTCAGGTCCAATCTCTCAGAAGCAGACCCTGCACCAAGGATTCAGGTGCAAATAATTCACTAAGGAAGGGGTCTAGGAGAAGACTATAAGGGAGTGAAGAAATTAGAATACGGAAGGGAAAGAAGCCAACCAAGGGGCAGTTGAGGGTGAAGTTTCAGATTCAGCCTGGTCCCATGGCCATCTCTGGACCAAAAATTATCCCCAGCTTGTTAGGCCTTGAGGCAAAGGCACCAGACTTTCATGCCTTCCCTCCAGTCATTCATGGGCGGCAGCAGTTAGAGTGAAGAACGAAACTCCCAGACCCTTCTGGATTTCAGAATGGAATCTTGGAAGACTCCAGCACTCAAGGGCATTCTTCTAAAAGTCAAAAATTTAGAGACATCCTTCAATTCCCTGTCTGATGCTCTTGTCCCAGCCTTTGCATGTGTCCATTTTAGAGTCCAGGGTCCCCAGAAGATTGATGTGTTACAGAATTTAAGATTATTATAAAAGAGAGAAAATCTGTGGGCCAAGAGGGACATCTTGTATTACCCCACACCCCTCCTCTTCTCTTTACCAAAGATGTGATGCTTGCCTTAAAGCGGAATGCTTCCAACACCCATTCATTTGCATACAAATTTTCATTTTGTTCCTTCCTTTGTGTAGCTCTAGCTAATTTTTTTAGGACATTCCCGCTGATTCCCTGTAACCTTCTTGCTTTTAGTCCTTTATGGCCTTGATGGGGATCTGAATTTCTCTGCAGTCTGAAAAACATTATTCAGCTTGGGATTGTCAAGGACAAAATGCACCAAATAATTAAGGAGATGGTTCTGTTCAGTCTATTGTAATAGGGAGAACATCTCAATGGAAAGAAGGGGGTCTGGAATTTTACAGAGGCAGGTAGGTGAGAAAGTCATTCACAAGTCCTACGGGAATCAGAAATTGTGAAAAAGCACAGAGACAGTCTTATTGAAGTCACTGAGGAAAGGTGGAGGTGTTCTTATCTTGGAATATGCAAGACCAAAGCAGTCCTTTGTGGTTAGCCATTTCCCCGGAAAACAAAAGGGTGGGGGTATTTTTTTTAACCATCATGATTTTCCAGAGAGTACAGGATTCAGGCAAAATTCAACACTGTCGGGATCTTCACAAACATGATGCAGAAATTAGCCCCAGGAAGTTGGAAATGATTACAAAAAACGTTGAGGGGATTTTGCCATGGATATTCAATCCAGAAAATATTATCACCAAAACATCCAAAGCCCCGCTGTACATTAAGAAGTGGTTTCTGTGATGTGTGCAGACTTGAGCCCAAACTCTCCCTTTTGAGAGGAGTTTGTCCCTTGATTTTTTACCTGGAGACTCTTGTCTTCCTAAGGATAACAAAGCTCCCCAAGTTTCAACAGCTTCGGGGCTCAACTGGGACTATAGAAGACCATGGCTAAGGGAAGAAAATCCAGGGCAGTGAAAGAGAAACCACATATGAAGGGCCAAGAGTGGCCATAACACAAAACACCTCTGAAGTGAGCTGCTTCAAGCCTGGACTCCAACTTCTCCAAACAGAGATCCTGACCTTATGTTTTTGCTGGCCCAGTAAGTAGCCTTTTCTAACTATTCAGCAACCTAGACAAGGAGGGCAGTGTCTGAGCTACTGTGAGAGTAAGAGCCAAGGAAAGAAACTCAACCTACCCGTAACAGGCACACAGCCACCCCTCAACATGCCAGAAAGTAGGCACCAGGCAAGCTGCGTCTCCAGGTTGGCCTCCTCCTCCTATTGTCTGTCTCTCCCCAGTGACGGGCTCTTTCTCTTGCTCCTTCAGGGCCACAAACTCAGCGTCACGATTACAGCAGCATATAGCTGTGGAGCATTCTAGAGTGTTCCCATCATTGCATCACACTGCATTGATCCTCACAGCAAAGGAGGGAATGTCTATTCCATGACACCTGTTTTCATGGAAGAAGCCAGTGATGGAAGGTGACTTGCCCCATGTCACGCAGCTGGTGAGTGGAACCCAGAGGGCAAGGGAAACCCAGATTATCCGTGGAAAAGATGAAGAAGGAGAAGAAAGCCATCTTCATCTTTTCCATGTTCCTCCCTTGAGTCCTTTGCATCAATAAGTGGGGCTCAGAGGTAGAAACAACATCCTCCCTGGAGGTGAACTTCAGCTACTCTGCAAGGGAGGTGTTCTGGGCTCCCCCGGTTACGTCACCTCCAGGGACAAAGAAGGCTCCATTGAGTTTTTCAGGCCAAAAATAATGCCCTTATCTGGAGAGGATGCAGCCCATGGAGGAAATGTCTTTCCATTTTCCCTAAAGGTTAAAGAAAAAAAAAAAATACTTTAATTCTCCTTTCACTTAAATACCCATGAGAATTGGGAACTCTCGAGATAACCAATCAGTTACTTGCTAGTGGAATTTTCCTGGGAAGGAGAAAGAGCACTTAGACCCAAAATGTATACATTTCTCCCAAAATGTCATTCAACATCTATCTCTTTCCCAGATAGTGACAAACGCTCCATGTTCCTGTCAAAATGCCAGCTTTCAGCACCAACCTTAATAATAAAAGCCAGATCCAGAATCCAACAGAGAAATTGCAAGTTTGCCAGCAAAGAGTTTATCAACCCGTTTTATTTTAAGGTGCCAGGCTCACTTTTCAAAATTTCTTTCTTGTTTTCTCTTAATTTTTTTTTAAGAAGTCATTAGTTTATTCCTTTTTGTTCAAATTTCTTCCTGGAAACCTTTTGCTCATACATACTTAATGTTTATTTGAGACAATGGATCCATTTCTTCAATTTTTTTTCCCTGATTTTTCTTTCCTCTCCTTTGTCCTTTTTTCCCCTGAGGGGAAAGAGGGAGCCTATAGCCCCCATAAAACAGCCAAATTCTGCTACCGGTGGTTATCAGTATTAGTGAGATAAAGATTTATTCATCTTGCATTCACACCTCTCTGAGAAACTCTGATGATCTGAGAGCACTGGTGACAACCCAGGTGTGGCATTCGCATAAAGGGAGAGGCCCCCAGAGGGGTGGGAATTCAAAAGAAAGGAGGCGAAACTGGGGCAAAGAGATGCCTGCAGAGGATTTATTGGGGAATCTTTATGTACCATGCCCTATCCTAAGTGCCTTACACAAGTTATCCCATTTTAACCTCACAAAAACACCATGAGATGGGTACTAGTACATATGCATTTTACAGATGAAGAAACTGAGGCCAATTGGGATTCAGTGACTTGCCAAGGTCACCCGGCCATCAGCGACAGAGCCAAGAACTGAACCTGGAAGATCCGACTCCCGTGCACAAGCTCCGGAGGCTCCAGAGTGCTGTGGGACACTCTGACCCATGGTGTATTCTCACTCTACTGTGCTCTTCCCGTCATCCCAGGCAGCCCTCTCAGCCCCCCTAGAGTTCCAGAAATCCACACGCTCTGGGGAGATGGCCAAGCCGTGCTGCAGGGTATCCACCCCTCCTCCTTTCCCCACCAGAATCTGGCAGCCGTCCCTGGGAGGACGGAGATGGAGGCTCTTTCTGTGGCTCCTTTAGCTGCCTGTGTCTTGGCAATCATATATCTTCATGGCATCCAAGTTTTGATTGCTTAACACCAGAAGTCTTGTTGCCATAGCATCTCATGGACTTGCCTGGCCCCTTCCCACTGTCATCCAAGACCCACACGGAGATTCTGGTCTTCAGAAATATCCCTCCTGGGCCAGCCCATGGTTCCTTTGGGTCAGTTCCATCCCTCCTGAACACAGGACTCCCTGGTGCTGAAAACATTCACCGCATGCCCATGGCGTCTAGGATGGATGCCACACTCTGCAGCTGCAACCACTACCTCATTCAATCCCTCCAACTACCCTTCGAGGAGGAGGAGACTGCTGTCATCTCCCTTTACAGAAAACACACCAGAGGGTAATGGCAGAGCAAGGGTTTGATCCCAGGTGTTCTTGACATAGTTGTGGGGGTGTCAGTAACAATAACGGGAACAGTAATAAGTTTTTGGTATTCTTTGGAAAAGAGAAAAAAAGTTCAAAAAATTAATTCAATTCTCTGCTAGCTGGTAAGCTCCAAGAGGGCATGGATTTTTGTCCCTTGTGTTCCCCGATGTGTCACAGGTACCTAGAATAGAGTTCAGCACATAGCAGATGCTCAATAAAAAACTTTGAATGAATGAATGATTTATAGACTCACCTGCTTCATTTATTCTTTCAACAAAAACATATACTATTTGTTGGGACCTGGGCTAGGGGTTGGGATTGCAAAGATGAACAAGATGTGTTTCCACTCCACATGGAGTTCATTGTCCAACATAGGTGACAGACAAACCCAATACAGGTCTGAAGGTTAGAGGGAATCGCAGAAGATGTTCATATTCTATGTGTATCAACACATCAGGCTCCTTGCAATCACAGCAAGACGTATCTCAGTGATCTTCTGAGCCTTGACTAGCAAAGGTTACCATTCGCCTACAGAAGTTTATTCATTCCATCATGGACAGAGGGGCAAAGAGAGGCTCCAAGAATCCCAAATGTGCAGGATCCCGCATCCTGGAACACTGTGCCAAGTTCATCTGTGTGGTGAATGGCTGTACACGTCCAGTTTAATGAATCGGGGAGATTGTTGTGTACAGACGACCTAGAATTATTCAATGGCTGCAGCAGGCAGCAGCTGATGAACAGCCCCGGCTTCCCAGACCGCAAGAGTATGTCACGGCTTTGCCACCTTACAAATTACATAGGAACTAAAATGCAGATTAGCACAGATGAGGAATAGATGCACAGAGACCCTGGATCTTTCTCTTTTTTTAAAGTACCTGCTCTGGAAGCACTTAGGATAGAAGGCACACCTCCAACTCCTGAAACATGGAGAGATGCAGCTGGAGGAGGAGGAATCTCCAGTGTACAAACGACTGCAGTGAACAGATGCTGCCAGGAGAGGCAAAGCAGGTCCTCAGTGGGGTGGTGGATGAGAGACTTCCGGTGCCCCCATGGCCCTGACATAAGCCTCATTGTTAGCCTTGGACCCAGACATCCCTCTATTCGGATGTCCATTCATGCAGCTGTTCAAGACGTAGTTACGTTTTCGGGGCTCCTTCTGTGTCCCAGGCACTGTTCTACCTGCCAAGGACACAGCAGTGAACATTTTTGGGAACTGCTGGGAGAGACAGACACTAAAAATAAAAGTAAACAATAACCAGACAAGCAGGTGGTGATTGGCACATGATGGTAGATGCTGTGATACAGACAACATGGAGAGGAGGGGAGTAGGGTGCTGCTCTGTTTGGGGGGGTTATGGAAGGCTTTCTGGAGGGGTGACTTGTGAGCTGAGAGGTCACCCTGCACTGTCCAACACAGCCACCGTGAGCCATGTATGGCCACTAAGCACTTGAAATACGGCCAATCCAAATTGGGGGTCCTGTCAGTGTAGAATCCATACTGGATCTCAAGGCCTAGTATGAAGGAAAGGATGCAAAATATCTCACCAATAATGTTTAATAATGATCCAGTGGTTAAGATGACACTATCTTGGACAATTGGGTTAAATAAAACATATTGCTAAAATTCATTTTTTTTAAAAAAAACAGCTACTATAAAATTTAAGATTGCCTGCATGGCACACACTGGGGGGCACATTACATTTTCACCAGACGGTGTTGCCCAGACAGAAAGAAAAGCAAGTGTAAAGGCTGGAAGTCTTAGAGAAACAGAAAGCGTCTGTGTCCGGGGTCTGCTGCTTATGGCTGTGTGAAGTTGGGAGGTTCAGAGAATCCCTTGGCAGTCAAAGCCGTGAAGCGAATGTGTGAGCCACCTGTTAGAATGGCTACGTAACTGTACAGACGAAAGACAAGTGTTGGAGATGATGTGGAGAAAAGGGAACATTTGCACACTGTCGATGGGAATGTAAATTAGTACAGCCATTCCGGGAAACAGTATGGGGGTTCCTCAAAAAATTGAAAATAGAACTACCATGTGATCCAGCCATTCCATGTCTGGGTATATATCCACAGGATATGAAATCAGTATGTTAAAGAGATATGTGCACTTCCGTCTTCATTGCAGCACTATTCACAATAGCCAAGACATGGGAAGAACCAGGTGCCCATCAGTGGATGCGTGGGTAGAAAAAACGTAGCATGTATAAACAAGGGAATACTATGCAGCCTTAAAAAATGAAATCCTGTCATTTGTGGCAACATGGATGAACATGGAAGAGATTATGTTAAATAAGCCAAGCACAGAAAGACAAATACTTCAGAATCTCCCTTATACATAGAAGCTAAAAAAGTCAGACTCATAGAAACAGAGAATAAAATGGTGATTACCAGAGACTGGGGGTGGGGGAATTCAGGAAACTTTGGTCAACGGACACAAAGAAATTTAGACAGGAGGAATAAGTTCAAAAGATGTACTGTGCATCACAGAAACTATGGTTAATAACAATATATTATATCTTTGACAATTGCTAAAAGAATGGATTTTAAGTGTTCTCACCACGAAAAAAAAATGGTTAGCATTTATGGAGTGCTTACTGGATGCCACACTCTCTTCTAGGGGTTCCCTGCACTTTAATTCAATCAATCTTGACATCAGTCGCATAAGGCCGGTACAATTATTGTCCCACTTCCCAGGTGAGGTCCTAGAGACTCAGGGCACTACCTTGTCCACAAGCTAATAAATGAGAGCAGAACCTAATATAACCAATGCCAAAGCCGGGGCGCCCTCTTTCCTCTTAGCAGTTGCACAACCTGTATTCTACAGGGATCCAGGAGTCTGATGGGTGTGCTGGTACATTCTGCCCTACATGCGGTGGCCACGGGGACTTGGACAGCTCCCTCACTCTCCGTCCAGCCGAGCCCACAGCCCGTACCTGGAGCTGAGGATGCTAACGCCACCCTTCCTGCGGCTGTCACCCCGAAGATGCCTCAGACTCTTCGTAGACAAGACAAACCCCAGCCTGGAACAAAAAAGCTGGCTGTGAATGATCCATCAGCATTCCTTAAGTAGGCCACGCTGCGCCATTCACAATCCCCTCCTTCCGTATGTGATAAGCCATGACGTATGGTGTTCATTTACGCCTCTGTTCCCGCAGAAATATGGCGGGCATAATCAATTTCCCTGTTTGTTCTCTGACCCACCGTTCCTGGGTTAAGCAGCCTGCTTTGTCTACATTTGTCAGCTGATACAAGCTTCTCCCTGCCATAGGCACCACTATTGATGAACGTCCTTAGAATATGGAGCCTTGAATAATGTATAAAGGATTCAACATGCAAAGTCTCCCCAGGAAGGGGAGGGGCTGGGTGGGGGTGGGGCGGGGGAGTGTTGTGTGTTTTCTCTGTTGGAGCACCTTCATTTACAAAGCATATTTGTCAAGTCTTTTGCTAAGAGTAATGCCATGGAGCAGCCTCCCATCATTCTTGTTAATGGGACTGTCTGTGTGTTACAGTAAACAGCTATAACTCTTCGGTTGGAGCCATTGTGCGGCAGGCGGAGTTTTTTCAGCATCCAATTAAGGGTGTCTCCAATTTGCCAGCCAGGATCATGAGAGCTGTGACTCAGCCATCAGGCAACCTGGGCGTTGTGGAGGCTTCTCGGAGTGGAGAGTGAGCCGGGAGGGCCGAGCTACCCTTCCTCCTCCCTGGCAGGGGATCCGGAGCCTGGCTCTGGTCCTGGAAAACTTCTGCTGTCCTGCAAAGGCCACCAGGTCATGCCAGCTAAGTGTTCAAAGAAGTTAGCTTGGGAGTCAAGGCCCTTCCCAGACTCATAGAGGTAGAAGAACATGAGCTCTGGAACAGGACTGCACAGATTTCAGTCTTAGCTCAGCCATATGCTGGCTGTGAGACACTGGGCAAGTTACTTAACTTCTCTGAGCCTAGATGTCTCATGTGTAAAAAGGGACAAATCGTAGCACTTGCTTCATAGGGTTGTTCTGAGAATCAAATGAGACTGTGTGATGGATACATAGGAAGCCACTGCCATCCTCATACCATCATCTCCGAGCCTTATAGATGTCTCATTCCTCACGTCTCTGCCTAGTTGATCCGTATCCATCTTTCAAATTCCATCTCAAATCCCACCTCCATTAATAATCCTAACAAAGGACTGGGGGGCCTGCTCTGTACCGGCTCCACACATGGCTCTTGTAACTACCCTATGGGGTAGGTTGCTTCTCCCCACATTAAGGATGAGAACATTGAGGGGTGGAGAGTTTCAATAGCTTGCTGAAGGGCTCGTGGTTCTCCAGTGGCAGGGAGAGGCCTAGACACTGCGATGCCTGGATCCAGAGCCTACTCTCCCCACTTGTCTCAGGTCTAGGTGGCCCCCAGGCCCAGGATCAATCTTGTCCTTCTGAAGATAAATTACAATCTCTCTCTCTCTCTCTCTCTCTCTCTTCCCCCGCCCCCCCACCCTGTAAGGACACAGCAAGAAAGTAGCTGTCTGGAAACCAGCAAGACAGCCTTTCAGAAGCTGGTACCCTGATCTCAGGCTGCCTGGACCCTAGAACTATGAGAAATAAATGTTTGTTGTTTAAGCCACCCGGTCTATGGTATTCTGTTATCTCAGCCCAAACTAAGACATCATCCCTTTTATCAGATGAGAAAACTAACACATAGAAGGGCTTTTACATTTTCCTTAGTTAATGCAAGTACATGTGACGTACAATGGGAACATAAAGAAAAGAGTGTCCCAGTTTGGGAGGGGTTTCCAGGAAAGACCTGGTGATCTTGAAGATGGTTCTTTTTAAAAAATGTAAGGAGGTTGCCAAGATGATGGTTGAGCAGCAGAGTTGAAGCCCAGGTGAGAACATGCAGGTGGTAGAAACAAAACATTCTAAGACACTGGGGCACAAAAGACCATGGCTTGTTTGAGGAACTACAAGTATTTCTATATTGCTGATGCCTGATGTTTAGGGGAGACGTATTTCAAGGCAGGAACAAGCTGAAGACATCTCTCAACTTTCCTTTCCTCAGGGCCATGAATGGGATACACCAATTATCATAAAGATAGCATTGCAAATGCAGTGTTCCACCTCTGCCTGGGACACTGTGAAATTGCAGGTGAGAAGCCACTAGGAGAAGGTGGTAGCTGTGCTACATCTTAAAGTCTGACCAGGTAATCCAGGTGTTACCTGTGTTTGAGGTCAAGGGGCAATGGAAGAAGAAGCCGGGGCAGAAAAGCACACAGCACGAGCAAAGCCACACAGATGAGAAAAAGCTACAATAGCAGAATCCTGTTAGGTTTTGTTCAGGTATCAGCCAACAAGGCTCTCAGACAACACAGACCCTAGGAAATGAATTATGATCTGCCTAGACCAATCTAGGTCGTGCCATCCGGTGATTGGTTTAGGCACATGGTGCAGGTGTAATTAATGGGAAGGACAGAAAGCCATGGGAGGATTCTGGGTAAGTATCCTGCTCATGAAAAGAAACAGACAAGGGGAAAAGTCCCCTTGCTTCCTGCGGGCATGGCTGTGAAGGACAAAATGTCTAAAGCTGTCTAGGTTTCTTATGGTGAGTAGGAGACATGCTCGGATCGGAAAGGACCTGTACCCTAAGAATGGCAGGACAGAAAGATGGGAAGCATCTGTGTCCTTGTTGAAATTCCAGTGCCCCCAAATCCACCAGCCCCAGAACTGTCCCTCTGGACATTTGATCATGTGAGATATTAAAGACCTGCATATCTTAAGCCACTGTTGGTTTAAGTCATCTCTTCCTTTCATCCCAAAGTGTCATAAGGTCAATGATAAACTATGACCAACAAAGGATGGCTGAAGCCCAAGGTGGCCACTGGGGACGGGAAGGTAGCCTGGGCATGAAGAAAGTCCACACATGAGAGAAAAGTTTTATCACAAGGTCAGCAGAGAGAACAAGGCAGGGGTTCGGATGGGGGAGCATGGGGCTGCAGGAAATGGAGGTTTAATGTTTGTGTAAATTGAAAGAAGGAATCTACCTAGAAATGAGAAAAAGCAAGATTAAAATGGAAAACACAGCCCCAAAGCTATTAATACCCAACAGATCCAAATTGAAAAATAAAAGCAATGGGTGAAGCATATAGTTCTCAAAATGAATTCGTGTCATAAACCATTAACATCAGCTCTACCTTATTACCTGTAATTCCGGAGAGAGGGGCTGCAAGCCCGGCGAGAGCTCTGCTTCCAGGCCAGCCCGGCTCCCTTCCTGATGACCTCCTGCTCTGAGCATCCTTCTCTCACACCCTTCTGACTCCCAATGAAACCTCCACGCTGACCTTGGCCCAGAGAAGACCTCAAACACCAGCACGTGCTATTGCCAAGAAATTCGGAAATCAAGAGAACTCTTGGTATGATTATTTCTCTTCCCCTTTCTGTATCCGGCCCAATAAGTCTCCAAAGTCATTCTGTCCGTACTCCTGCATACTGGTGTCAACGCTCTGATCTACCACTGGGTCTCCGTCAGTAAATGTCACCTAATCCTGGGCCTTGTACAAGGGCGATGAGGGGCTGGCATGGGCTATCACATCTCCCGGGATCCCCAAGGCCTTCCTCCCCCAGAGCCCACACACGTCAGCACATCACGTGTGCCCTCAGGGATATCACAGCACGTGGTGCTGATAACCACCTGAGATCTGGACATAGGCCAGGTCTCAGGATCACGGAGCTGCACCTTCCTGGCTCGCAAAATCCCAGAGCGGGAGGATTAAATGAGAAGCTGTGCGTGAGTGTCCAGCTCAGTGTGCAGCCTGTCTCAGAGTTCAATCAATGTGAAGTCTCTACCACGGGTCTTCCAAACCATCCTCGTCTCTTCTGAGCTTATTCTTCCAGCTCTAGAAAGGCTTTGGGGTCTGAAGGGCACTGGGGAAGATCTAACATTCAGATGTAGCCAATTTCCATCCTTGGAAGTTTAGGCTCTTTGTAGGTTGGGAGGGTTCCTTGCAGAGAGGCATCTCCTGGGGTTCATGAAAACTCGGTGTTGTCCGCTCAGAAGACTCGGGTGGGTCCCCAGTCCATCCACGGTTCTCACCCAGCCGTCAGAGCCCTTCTCAGTGGTTGTGTGCACAACTGTATTTGCCCAACTAATAATTCCAGAGCACTGTTCTGTTGGGAGGGATCTTGCACAAGCAGCCTACCTCCAACATACATCTAAAATGCCTTCACTGCCACTGCGCTGATCCGAGCCACTCTCCTGCCTCATGCGGAGTGCTGAATAGCTCCTTAACTGGTCTCTCTGTTTCTGCTCTTCCCCTCACACCGATTCATTGCCACACTTTGTCAACCCACTGCTCATAACTCATCAACAGCGTCCCCTTGTGTTGAACAGGAAATCCAAAATCTTTCATGGGCCCTTATGTTCTCAAATGATCTCACCCAATCTTATCTCTCGCTAGCTACTCTCCTTGAGTGCATATTCTAGCGTCTTTAAACTGCAGTTTCCTCGCCTATAAAATAAAGATGATTCTGGCTAAGGCTGATGGAAGATTACACTGGGTGAAGCACAGAAAGCACGTTGCACTGTGGAGGTAGATTTCAATCTCTTCGTGCTATGAGAGTTTTGAAAATAGCTCCTTACCCAGTAGACGGGGTTTGTTTTCTATAGGTAAGTACCCTCTTCTCCACTCAGATGGGGCTCACCCCATTTCTCCCTGTCTCTGCCAGTCGTGCTCCTCAGCGTGCACACACACACACTCATGCTCACTCTAATAGTGAGACATGCTAGATTAGCTCCAGGAGAGTTAAGTGGAGCTTAAGCGCCACGCCATTAGCAGCAAATGTGTGTTCCTCACACAGAGCCGCAGAGCATATTAACAGGCTGCCACGATCCTCAAAGCTCCAGCTGGTCTCTCCTTAGAAGGCCTTTTACGCTGAGGCCCAGTCCTTGTCTCGCAAGCCCAGCAGCCAGCGTGAGGGCACACACCACTCGGCCATGTCCCGCAGGACGCAGAGCCAGGGCTGTCTGGGCTCCCTGGAGTAATAGCAGCAAAGGTCTGGGCACTTCTTTGCCGTCTCCTGAGCCGGGTGCCTGGTATTTTGGCCCAACGTCCAAGAAGTGCCACCAAGGAGCCACAGTTAATCTATCACCGATATTCAGGTCAGGAGAGCTCTTAAACTCTTCCTACTACCTCTCCACCAAGTGTGAAGGTCAGTCTGTTCTTGAGGGGGGAACTCGTCAAGTGCAGAGTATCCATTCCAGCTTCAGGGGTTTCTATCTATTAGGTAGTTCTTGACAATCACCTAAAACATGTTCCCCACTGGGGCAGGAGAACAGACCTGAGGCCGAGACAGAACGCCTCCCCGCACCTCTAGATCGCCGGGTTCACACCTCGTTGGTTTAGGTCCCTAACACCTGCTCGCATTACGCTACCTAGTTTATGTTGTCAAGCTCGCTTCTTCCAGCCAACTTTGAGCTCCTTGAGGACCAGAGCCACGCCTTCTTCCACTGTTGTTCCATAAAGGGTTTTTAAAAAGCGTGGACTATGGAGCCTCACATAGATGAGTTCACAGGTACGAGCTCAAACTCAGTAGCTTTGCCACCCAGACAAAGGACTTCATTTCTTTGAGTCTCCTTTTTTGTTTGTTTGTTTATAAAACAGAGGCAATAATCCCTACCATGACGTGTTGCTGTGTTTAATAAAGTGAAACACAGAATGGGAGAAAGAAAAGAAACTGCTCGTGGCTGAGTATCTACTGTTATTCCAGACACACGGCAGATGCCCTGGCAACCAACGTTCGATGTCTCCCCGTTTTCTCTCACACTCTCACTCGCTCCCGTACGTGGGGGCCACCCAGTCCGTTCAGTGACCTCCCATCAAATGCCATGAATCACACTGAGTGCTGAGGATGCAGCAATTCACCAGGTGCCTTCCTGCCTTCAAGGACTCTGCCGTTTAGTGTAGGGTGGAGCGAAGGAAGCAGATGAGTCGTCATTAGTGTTGGAGACGAGGACACCATAGTGTGGACGGACAGAGGTAGAACCCGCTCCACACTGGAAGTTCAGAGAAAGCATCTCAGAAAAGACAATAGCAAAGTGTCGATTGGAAGTTGAGCTGGACTTTGCCAGATCGAGGAAAGGGCTGAGGCATGTTAAAGGGGAATTAAAAAAGCAGAGGATATGCGAACGCAGAGATCACAGTAGTAATCGTGCCAGGCCTTGTAAGACATGCCAGGGGTATTTTGGTTCATATGACAAACTCTAAACCTGGACTCAGTTAAGACAAAAGAAGGGAAGTAATTTGTACCCCTAGCTTGGAACAGTAGTAGGGTAGCTGAAGAACTAAAAGAAATGGCTTCAGAACCACAGCCTCAAAGACCAGAATGATGTCCCAAAGCCAGCATGGCACTTTCTCCCCATTCGCTTTTCATCTTTGCTAACTTCATTCTTCAGAAGAGCTGTGTCCAAATGGTAGGAAAGAACATTCTAGGCTCTCCAAATCCATATTCTCCCAGTTTATCACTCCCCGCAAGAAAAAATATTTTTTTTTTTCAACGCTCATACGAATACCTTGCCTAGGATAGGACTTTGTTTGACTCTACTTGGTTAATGTGCCCTTTCATTCAACCACATGTTGTGGCTAGAGACAGGGGGCTCTGATTGGCCAATTCTAGGCCATATGCTCACCGCAGTGCAGATAAAATTGGAGCAGATCACGGAGCTACCAGACCATGTTAAAGAGTTAAATATATGGTGGCTGAATAAAACCTTTAAAATCTCAAACAGCTCAAGACACCATGGTTGAATCATACAAAAAAAGAAAGTGGGAAAAAGAACATGGAGCTCAAGGCCTTTCCGGGGTCTAAAAGCAAAACATGCCTGAACTATAATTTTCACTTACTCTTCAGAAGGTCTTTTCCTGGGGGATTCAGGGCTGACCTTAGAAATTCCAACTTTTTAGAGGTTTTCTGCTGCTCTGACTGAAGAAATGGGGGGCAGGGAGGCACTCTTCTCCAGACCCCAGAAATTAGGAGACTGAGCCTTGAATCAAATGACTCTCAAAGTTGGGAAAGGACTAGTGGGTCACCTTTACCTGCGTCCTGTCCTGAGTAAATCACAAGCTTCCCTTCTCTGTCTTTGCCAAGAGAAGAAAAGGTATTTATGTTCTACCCTGCCACGTGGCCAAATTCCAAGGGCTGCTTGTCACTTTTATAAATTTTCTTTCTTTATTTTCTTCAAGTCATCTGGGGCACAGAAAAGGTGTCCCACTCATTTTCAAGTGTTTTTCCTTAAGGCAAAAGATGAGTGCCCTGGGCAAGAACCATGCCTGACTGCTCAAGGTCGCAGGAGGTTGAGAGTCTAGGTTCCAGGGGCTCTGTTAGCACAGAGGCAGTGGACTGTCCTGGTGCATGCTATGGCATAACGTCAAGATGGGCAGAGAGGGCTGCATCTACCCCAGAATCCATCCCCTTCAAACCCTCAACCACAACCCCAGTATCTCCCCTTTACTATCTTCTAGGCATATTAGACTAAAAGTCCAGACATGTAGATTCTAGCTATAGAGTTGAACAGTATTTGTGCATTCTGTAAGCGTAGCCAAGCCACTTTACTTCTTTGAGTCTGCTTTCATGTTTGTAAAATGAAGAACAAGAATAACACCATGCAAGGTTGTCTGAGTTTTCTCTACGACCAAACCCTGAACATCATCTTCAGTCATTAAACATTTACTGAACACCTATTTTGTGCCAGAAATGGTGGATACCAATGACGGCCAACAAGTGTTGCTTTATTACGTTACAGGCATGTGGTTCTAAGCTGAACTCATAGAATCCTCCTCAGTAACCCCATGATGAACACACTGCCATGATCCTCATTTTATAGGCAAGGAACCTAAAGCACAGAGAGTCTAAGCAAGAAGCCCCCAGTAACACAACTGTCAAGTGGCAGACTGAGAATTTCAACACAGATTGCCTGGTTCCAGAGCCCATTATCATAAACCATTATAAATACCAAAGTATCTCTTGACTGGGGATTATGGAAGAATAAAACACAGCTTCTGCCCTTGAGTTGCTCTTCATCTAAGAAGCAGAAAGGCTTGAAAACCCTCATTGCTATATTTATTTTTCCATCTGTGAGACAGACTGCAATAGACATTTTTGAGGTGGATCTCTGTGATGGTGAATTTTAGGTGTCAGCTTGACTGGATCAAGGGATGCCTAGATAGCAGGTGAAGCATTGTTTCCGGGTATGTCGTGGGGCTGTTTCCAGAGGAGATTGGCATGTGAGTCAGGGACTGAGAGGGGAAGATCAGTCCTCAGTGTGCACAGGCATCCTCCAACCTGCTGAGGGCCCAGATAGAACAAAAAGGCAGAGAAAAGGTGAATTTGTTCATGCCATCTCTCTCTCTCTCTCTCTCCCCCTCCTAAAGCTGGGACACCTTTCTCCTCCTGCCCTTGGACTTCCAACCCCAGGTTCTTCAGCCTTTTGACTCCAGGACTTGTACCAATGCATCCCCAACTTGGGTTCTCAGGCCTTCTGCCTGGGACTCAGAGCTATACCATCAGCTTCCCTGGTTCTGAGGCCGTTGGGCTTGGACAGAGCCAAGATACTGTCCTCCCTAGTTCTCCAGCTTGCAAACAGCCTATCAGGGGACTTCTCAGCCTCCATAATCATGTGAGCCAATGCCCCTAACAAATCCCTCCTCTCATCTAGATAGACAGACAGACAGACAGATAGACAGACAGACAGATAGATAGATAGATTCCATTGGTTCTATCTCTCTGAAGAACCCTGACTTCAAGGCTAGGGTTCAACAAATATTTGTTGGATCAAGTTCAGTGGCAGGAGAAAAGTTTTCTGAGGCAGAAGGAGGCCTGATTTATCTTCCTTTGGAGCCATGTAGGATGAGCTCATATCCAGGTAACAATGGGGTGAGGAAATAGAGTTGGTGGTTTACTGGGAGGTTGGGGGTTATCTTTTTGTTCTTTTGTTTTTCCTGACCAAATTACTTTCTTGTGGTCCTTTGAGGCTCAGTTAAAATTTGATCTTCTCTGCAAAGGTTTGGCCAAACCCCAACTCACTCCCTAATAAACAATCTCATGGTGCCTCTGTGGTGTGTGCAGCTTCCTTAACAAGGGTCCCCGCTCCACGGCCCCAGCGTGTGTCTGATCTGTTGCTCCCACTGAACTAGGAGGTTCTTGGTGCATGGCTCAGTGCCCAGAACATAATAGGAGCTTAATAAAAAAAAAATTGTTAAATAAATGAATGAAATAAAAACAAATAAGAACATATTTAGTTTATTCAATTCTTCTAACTATGATGTCAGGATCTCAATAAATGGATGAATGTTCAAATCCTAAAATCAAAATAAAAACGTTTCCTTTTTCTTTTTCTTTTTTTGCATGCCCTTGTCTGTTTATATCTTTGGCACCTCCTAGAACTCAAGTTTCTATTCTTAGTTCTGAGGCAGGTAGAATAATTCCCTCTGCAACATGCCCATGTCCTACTCCCTAGAACCTGTGACTATATTATGTGGCAAAGAGAACTTTGTAAATGTTATCAAATTAAGGATATTAAGATAGGGATATTATCCAAGTGGAGCCAATGTCTTTCAGCTTCTTTTAAATCTCAGACATAATCATTCCTGCAATAATTTCAAGTATTTCGAAAGCCTAACAACTAACCCCACGCCAAACCATCATCTGACTTCTAGAACACAGCACCAGCCCAGAGACTGCCCCAGCTCCGGGCACCTTTCCTATATTCCCATTTCCATTGCAAAAAGGCAAACTTGTTGCATTTTGGAATCAGGCATCCCTGAGCCAGCAGCTCGCAGACCAGCTATTTTCTGTGGGCTGCGAGCCAGCCTGGCTTCCAGCAAACTCCCTCAGCTGTCGGAACAACTCTCACTGTCAAAACTTTCTGAGAAGAGTCATTAGTTTCAGAGAGATAGGAAAGGAAGGATGTTTTGCCCGGGGCATCTCTTTGAAAAGGTCTAACTTTCTAAAATGGTAAATAAGCCAGATTTCTTTTCCGGGGGTGCACAGAGGGCAGAAGGCGCTCAGGCAGGGTGTGACCTCCGGGAGCCAGCTGGTGTCTGAGACATCATTACTTCCTGAAGTTTTATCCCTTCCTCCTCTGTGCTTCCGCCGAGCAGCCCAGAAAACGAGCTCTGAGATCAGTCTGCACAGCTCTGATTACACAGGCAAGCACTGCACTGAGGGTTTTATTAGGTGGGAAAGAAAAAAAAAAAAAAAAGCCGGAACACTAGCTGGGGGAGAAAGCCCTTCTGCAGTTAGATAAAGGTGAAAATTATTTTATAAGTGTCTGGAGCGGCAAAGCTTGTGAAAGGCGAATGCTGCATTCAGCACCAGTCCTAATCTTCAGCCTGCAGGACCCACGTTTCGGAGTCAGCGTGTGCAGACGCCAGTGTGATGAGAGAAAGTCAGATTAGGCCTAACAAGATAGGACTGCAAGTTTTAGGTTGGCTGTGACAGCCTCAAGTTCAGGTCCCCTGCCTCTTGGCTCTGAGGTCTAAGTTTAGGGTCTAGTTACTTACTGAAATCCCATGCCTGGCATTCATCTTTTATCCCCCCATTCTCCTAGAATAGAATGCTCCGGAGCCCGGCCGCTTCCCCCTTCGTGGCTTAAGATGAACTACCAGCAAGTAATAGTCTCTCCTTCTAAGAAAGAGAGGCTGGAAGTCGGGGAAGGGAGGGAATCCATGAGCAGAGAACCCTGCCTTGTGGAATCGGAAACGTCGGACGCAGAGCGCTGCTTGCGAATTCAGACCTCGCAGGCAGACGGTGCACCTCCGCTCCGTGTTTCTGCAGCTGTGGGTGCGACGGGAACCCACATGTCGATTGCACAGGATGATAATTAAGCAGAATCAATTCTGAGTCTCCATTTCTCTCACCCTCTGCATCCAATCTCTAAGTTCAGTTCAGCCTGCCCCCACGTTCTCTCTCAAACCTACACGCCTTCCCGTCACCCCACCACCAGCACCTCAATAGACTCGCTGTCACTTCTCATCTCAAGAACGGTAACCACGGCCCAGCGTCTTCCTGCATCTGTCCTCCCCCCACCACACGCCTCGAGGCCACTTCCCCAGAGCTGCTGTGGTAGCATCTTGCCTTCATCAAATATTTATTGGGCACCTACGACATGCCAGGCATTGTGTTTGGCATTGGGAGATGAAATTGAAAGAAAAGACACACACTCTCTGTTACGGGCTGAATTTTGCCCCCCACCCCATTTATATGTTGAAGTCCTAAGCCACGGTACCTCAGACTGGAACTGAACTTGGAGAAGACGGTCATCTGCAAGTCAAATAGCAAGGACTCAGAAGGAACCAACCCGCTGCCACCTTGATCTCAGACTCCCGGCCTCCAGCATATGCTACTTTGTCATGGCAGCTGCAGAAAACCAGCACACAGTCTCGTGGAGCGAATGAGTTAGCGTGGGAGATGATAATTAGTCAAATGACTATGCACCTGCATGCAGAAGCGAGTACAAGAGCAATGAGCGTTGTGGAGGACAATGTGTGACAGGCTATAGGTGTGGACATGGGCGTGGATACAGATATAGTGACGTTGGTGTAGAAATACGGATAGAGCCTGAGATGTGAATATGGATACAGAGATAGTGACATCAACATAAAAATATGGATACAGATATATCTAGACATGGACACGGAATGAGATGTAGATAGGTTTATCAGGAAGACCTGCTCTGGTCCAGGGATGAGGTCAAGGGTGGCTTCCCTGGAAGCCACGTTAGAGTCAAGATCTAAAGGACGATATGGGTCAACTAAAATATATGTGTGTGTGTGTGTGTGTGTGTGTGTGTGTGTGTGTGTGTGTGTGTGTGTGTGTAGAGGAGAAATTTTCAGGTGGAGAAAAGCCTATGAAAGGTACCTGGGACTGGAATGAGGGAGCTCATTGAGGAAAGCCCACCTGAGGGCTTTCAAGCGGAAGGACGGCAGAGACAGGTGGGGAGCGACACATGGGGAGCGGGAAGGAGAACGCAGGGGCCAAATTCCCTGGGGGCCCCCCACCACCTCTAGGATGATGTTCAAAGTCTGCGGCATAACTCAGAAGGCACTTGAGGATCTGGCTTCAGACCATTTCATCTTCTGTCTCTTCCCGCTGGTATCTCACAGACACACACCAAGTCGTAGGCGGGTCCTCAAATGCTCCATGTTCCCTCCTTGCATTTGAGCCTTTGGAAATGTGTTCCCTGGGGCAGGAGCATCCTCTCACCCTGTGTCTTCTAACTCTGTCTCATCCTTTACGATTCAGTTCAGGACTTAACTCTTCAGGGGAAGACTCTTCTGAGTCCTCCACGAAAAGTTCCTTCTTTTTTTAATTCCACAACAGTTTGTAGAGCTCCTATCACATGCAGAGAGGCCTGTGCTATCTTGGTACAAGGGCTATAATGATAGGAAAAAATGCGATCACTTCCCTTGTAAGCTCTCCCTCTGGGATCTCCCTTCTCTTGTCCCCACGGTATTTCACACCTGTGTTAGTACTGCATCACCCCGTTACCGTGGACTTGCTTCTGCGTGGGTCTCTCCCACCGGAATGCCGTCTTTGTTTGGCCATCTCCTTCAAGAGCTTCTGATATTTAGGAGGTACTCAATAAATATTTGATGAATTGATGAGTGAAAGTGCATTAACAACCACTCTTGGGATGGAAGATATAGCAGGGATTGGCAAACTTTTTTAAAAGGATCAGATCATAAATGATTTAAGCTTTGTAGAGCAAAAGGCAAACTAAAGACTATTAAATATAATCATTTAAAAATGCAAAAACCATTCTTGGCCCACAGACCATAGTTTGTTGACCTCTGTTTTGGAGTCCTACACCCATCATCATGTATGTATGACATGATCAGATGCCAGAGAGGTCAATTGACCTGGACAAAGTTGCACAGCATGTTCGCATCTTCAGTTTCCCTGGCTCCTAATAATCCTATTAACTCTGTGAGTCAGGCTGCCTGGTTTCAACCACCAGTTTTACTGCGTTTCTGCTGTTTGACTGTGTGTAAATTATATAACCTTTCTGTGCCTCAATTTGCCCATCGAAGATGCCATTGCCACAAGCACTTACATTCTGACTTCTGGCATGCATTTTTCATGCAGCCTACGGAGAGGGAATGTAGAAGTCCATGAAGCTCGTGGAGCCCATCACGTAAGAACATTACTTTAATTAAGCTCATAATGGTGGATTTTGCAACAGAGCTCTGTGGGACCTTGAAGTAGCTCTCCTGAACTTCAGCACCGAGCCTGGAGAAAGTAAAAAGCTATTGCCTGCACCACTTGTGAATTCTAGGTGGGTTATTAGAGATACAGGCTTAAGAGATAAAGGCTACATTGTAGAAAATGGGAGCTTTAGTCTAAAACCCTAAATGTGGTAGGAAAAAAGGCAGAGAAGACCAGGGTTCAAGTCCTAGTGATGCCTTTCGCTAGCCCTGTGTTTTGGCCCAGTTGCTTAGCTCCCCTGAGCCTCAGTCATCTCATCTGTGAAATGGGTGTAACACCACCAACCCTGTGGACACGCTCTGAGGATTAAATGGGACGATGGATAAGGAAACAACCTGGAACATAAATATTTAATAATTTTTGTATGCTTCTCATATGTTTCAGTTCCTCAGTCTTTTCCTATTTTCTTATCTGAAACGTGAGGGAGTTGGACTTTGTGCTACCTCTGGATACCATCCCAGATTCTACTGGTCTGAAAGATACAAGAACATCCTTAACTCTTAACCTGCTATCTGCCCAGAAATGGAGCCCCAAGGCACGAATGCAGGAAAGTTCACCCTGCTCACCCCTCCCCTACTCCTCAATCTTCTAGAGGCTCTGAGGCTTCCTGTTTCTTTATTCTCCCCCCAAATGGAACAAAAAGGTTTTTCGCAATCAAGCAGACATTTCTGAGGATCTTTTTCCTGCCCACCCCAAATATAAAGGGAGATCAGACCATCACAGACCATCACCTATGAAGGAATTAGGGGAAAATGATTAAAATTTTCAGACCCTGTTAACTCTAAAAGCAGAAAATCACAGAGTAGGGGAAATTAACATGTACTAGGACAACACTGGCAGGCTTCCTGGAGGAAGAGAAACCTGGGATTTTGTGGAAAGGGTCACTAATTAATTCAGTAACCATTTGCTAGGCACCTACTATGTACCAGGAGCTATTCTAGACATGAGTGATGCACCATGGTGACAAACAAAGCCAAAAGTCCCTGATATCGTGGAGCTTACATTCCAGTAGAGGAGAGAGAGAAAATGTACACAATAATGGAATTGGGTAATTTCACGGAGTGATAAGAAAATAAAACAGGATGGTTTTTTATCAGAATAAAAGATGGGCTTCCTCTCAGAACACATGGTGACTTCCCGGGCTGATGAATATATAGGAATGACACGGTCCCTTCCCTCTGATTCCAGAACCAGAGACACAAGGAGTGACACCTGCTCGCTGGAACTCGGGGTGCCTGAGAAAGCAGGCTGTTCACGGGCACCCCTGCTCCCTCCTTTCTCTCTGCTGCAGCGAGAAGACAGGGGCCTCTCACGGCATGAATCTCAGCCAAGAAGCATTGCACCAAAATAAAAAAAAAAAAAAATCAAACTCATCCAAGGGAAAGACAAAAGACAAGCTGCCTCCAACACCTCTGTTTGTTGGTTTGCTGTAAAGTGAAACAGCTGCTAAGCAATGACAGAGCTTATTGAAATAAATTCCAACATTTATAATCAATTACCCAGCCCTGTCTGAAAACCACTGCTTGATTTAAGAACAATTTCAACAGACGCTGAAGAGGCAGGTTTTCATCTCCCGGTAATTCCTCCCTACCAGAACTTTCTCGCGTCTTTCCCATCTCTTGGTAAAAACAGAAATGATCCCTCGGAAAGGGTATGTTTTCTCCTTCTTCCTCCTCTCTTTTAAATGTTTCCCCAAATCCAGCAGATCATGTAGCTGCCGTTTGACCTTCAGGAATGCAGCTGTGTGGGTGAATTTCCTCCAAAGGCCTTTCCTGACAGAAGGTCTTAAAATAAAGCCCTGAGGTTTTCTCAGCACCAGCTTTCTGTCATCTCTGCCCAGAGGCTTAGCCGGCAGGGCCAGGACACACACCTGACTCTGGGTTTCTCACCTTCCACTCTCTCCCCTGCACATGTGAAATGCTCATTCATTTTATTTTTTATTTTTAAGAACACTTAACATGAGGTCCACCTTTTTAACAAATTTTCTTTGTACAGAATTTTATATATATATATATATATATATATATATATATTTTTATTTCAGAGTACTACAGGGGTACAAATGTTTAGGTTACATATATTGCCTTTGCCCTGCCCAAGTCAGAGCTACGAGCATGTCCATCCCCCAGACGGTGAGCACGGCACCCGTTAGGTGTGAATATACCCATCCCCTCATCCCCCTCCCACCTGCCTAACACCCGATGAATGTTACTTCCGTATGTGCACATAAGTGCTGATCAATTAGTACCAATTTGATGGTGAGTACCTGTGGTGCTTGTTTTTCCATTCTTGTGATCCTTCACTACATAGAATGGGCTCCAGCTCCATCCAGCGAAACAGGTGCTAGATCACCATTGTTTTTTGTGGCTGAGTAGTTCTCCATGATATACATATACCAACTTTTAACAGATTTTTAAGCACACCAGATAATACTGTTGACCGTAGGTACAGATGTCTAGAACTTACTCATCTTGCTTAACCGAAACTTCATGTCTTCTGTTGATTAACAACTCTTTATTTATGATGGCTAATTATATGTGTCAACTTGATTGGGTTAAGGGATGGCCCAGAGAGCTGGTAAAACATTATTTCTGGGCATGTCTGTGAGGCGGGGGAATTTCTGGGAGAGGTTAGCATTCGAGTCAGTGGACTAAATAAAGATGATTCCCTCTCACCAACATGGGTGGGCGTCATTCAATCTGTTGATGGCCTGCATAGAACAAAAGGCGGAGGAAGGGTGAATTCTCTGGAGTTGGGACGTTCGTGTCCTCCTGAATCTTCAGACAGGTTCTCAGGCCTACAGGTTGGGACTAGAACTACACGACTGCTCTCCTGGATCTCCGGCTTGCAGGTGGCAGATTGTGGGACTTCTTGGCTTCCATAATTCCATGAGCCAATTCCTCATAACAAATGCATATCTATTTATTTATTATATATCTCCTATTGGTTGTATTAATATTTCTCTGGAGAACCCTAACTAATACACCATTTCCCCCTCCTGCCAGACCCTGGAAACCACCATTCCACTCTTTGATTCTATGAACGTGACTACTTTCGATATTTCACGTAAGTGGAACCAAGCAGTGTTTGCACTTCTGTGGCTGGGCGTCAGTCTTCCAGATTCACCCATGCTGTGGCCAGTGGCAGAATTTCCTTCTTTACAAAGGTGGAACACTATTAATGTTATGTTGTATGGACAGACCACGTTTTCTTTTTACATCCATCCATCCATGGACATTGACGTTGCTTCCAGACACACACACAACCTCAGCGCCATCTCTTCTCTGCTGCAGTGGTCACTAGTCCTGGGATGGGGCAATTCTTCCAGAATCACATAAATGTAAACTTTGTGGATAGAGGAAAAAAAATGTTTTTCCTCTCAATCTTAAGGAAATCAAAGTCAATAAAACAAGATACGGATAACCATAATGATCATAAAAATGAGCATCCATTGAGTACTTACAAAGTTTCAGGCACTGTGATAAGCAAACCACATGGAATATCTCATTTTATCCTCTCCAAAATGCCAGAGCCAAGACCTTGCATGATCTGGTAGGTGCCGACTTTCCCCACCCTGCTTTTGCTACTCCCTTCACCCAGGGTCACTAAACCCTGCCACATGGGTCTCTTTCTTCCACTCCACGTTCATTCTCACTTCACATGCTTGACCCATTTGGTTCCCTGTGTCCAAAATTTTCCATCCCACCACCACCAATACCTTCACCAATACCCCATCTTCAGCTCTTTCTCCTCCCTTTGGTTTCAACGTAAGTTCTCTTCCCGGCCCACTTATACGAAACAGCCCCCACCTTCTCTCCCTGCCCTCATTGTGGTTTCTCTCTCCTTGTGTTGCAGTGACTGTGTGTGTGTGCATGTGCGCGTGTGTGTATGTGGGGGGGGGGTTACTCTGCATATGAGTGTGAGTATTTTTTTATTTGCCTGATTTAGGGGTGTACGTGTTTTGTTGTCTGCCACCTCCACTAATGGGTAAGCAATTCCAGAGCAACTGGAATTAGGCTTCTTCATCAGACTGCTTGCGTTGAAATCTCACCTCTTTTGCATACTAAATTCATGACCTTGGGCCCTGCTTTCTTCACCTCTATTATGGCAGTAATAATAGCACCTGCCTCATGGGCCCAAGTGAAGATTAATTGAGTTCTCGGGTGAGAGCTTGGTGCAAGCGCATGCTTTATAGGTGCTTGTTGTGTTTGTTGTCACATTCATGGCTATTTCTTTTTAGCCCCAGCCCCTGGTCTAGTATCTGCCATATAGTAGTCACTCAATAAATGTTGGATAAATTCTATTCTTTTGTACATATTATCTATACGTACAAATGGCAGTAAAGTAAAACTTTCTTAATTGGCATTCGTGGGGGTGGTGGAAAGTGGCCAACGCAAACTATTAATAACATAAACACACCAAATAATTGCCTCTCAGGGAGTCGGCCTCAACGACTAGATAAGAACGACCTGTGAATCCTCTGCTTTTCTTCTTTTGTATGGGAAAGAATAAATCCCAGGTGCTTCAAAATAATTTGTTCTCTTAAATAGTGTAAACATCACCAGGGCCATCTGTGTGCATTACTGATTTTCCCATTTAGCTCATTCTCTTTAGACTGTGCAAAGGAGCCGGGAGCTGAAACATCCCCTACTCCCAAAACAGAGGAATCTAAGTGCCCATTGCCTTATTCCCCTGTCCGGGCTCTTCCTGGCCTGACCGTCTGCTGAATCTCACCCACCACTGCCGGTCCCTCCCTCCAGCTGTACCTACCAGGCTGCATGGGGGAGGTGCAGAAACCCTAATGAAACCAGGATATTTATCCAGAGAAAGGGAATAGGTCCTGGGGTGTGCCACCACAGTGTTCCTGAAAGACTTAGAAATTTCACCCTCATGTTTTGGGAGAGAAAACTGAGATGTAGACAAGCTAAGACCCCTTATGGCCACACGTGTAGCAAAAGCCTGAACCCAAACCACTCTGTTTCTGTTCTAGAGCTCCAGCCATATTGCCTTTCTTCGTGTTCCTTCAGAACTCCACCTTTATTCCTGCCACAGGGCCTTTGCACGGACTGTCTCTGCCACCTCGAACAGTCCTCCTCGTCTCCTATGCCTTTCACTTAGTTAATCCTCATAGCTCCGGCACCACCTCCTCAAGGATGACAGCCCCCAGCCAGGTCACATGCCCCTATACACACCCTCAGAGCCACAGTCCGTTTTTTACAGTACTTCTCACAGTTGTGATTTACACGTATCTGTGTGATTATCTGACTGATGTCTGTCCCCCGACCAGGCAGTAAGCTCTCGAAGGCTGGGACCCTGCTAGCTTTCAGCACAATGCTTGGCTCGTAAAATGCATGTAGTAAATATGTATGGGATAAGCAAACAAACAAACAGGGGAATGAATGAATGAATGCACGGATGACTACAATACCCGTGCATGTGATTAGGACACTGGACCCACCATGGGCATCTCCCCTCTTTGCCGGAGCTCGATATATGTGTATGCACCGGGGTGTTGCAGGCTGGGCTGACTCCTGGAACTCTGGGCCAGGCTGGGGGCAGGAAGGAAACGTGTCTGACAGCTTCCTCCTCCGGGAGGAGAGGGCCGGTGGGGTGGAGGGGAGAGCGGGAGGGGAGTCACAAACAATTTCTGCTTTAATTAGAGCTCTGTCGGCTTCAGTTAGCCTGGGTGTTTGTTCCCTTGTGTGTGTCAGGGAATTTGGAACTGACCTCAAGCTTGTGAAATAATTAGTACAATAGTGCCGATCTAGCCATTTCTGCAAAGAGTAATTTACTCCCAGCATCGCCTCCTGGCAGAGCCACTCATTAATCAAACCAGGCCGCGTACATCAAAGCGGGTCCCCTCTCCACCGCAGCATCCATCATCCGTTGGTTAGGTGCTGCAGAAGCCGGGACCGATACCCTGCCTTTGTTGGGCTGAGCCCACCTCCTGTTGTCACTGAGTGCCCCGGGGGCCCGGCAGGGGGCTGGTCAACACAACAGCCAATACTAGGGTGCAAGGGCAGGGCCCCGGGCCTCTCTGGGGTGATGGGAACCTCACCTGCTTGGGGTGGAGACCTAAGATGATCACATCCTCAGTGCAATGTCCACCTTGACCTCCCAGAAACAAAGAACCTGCCCAGGTCGGCTGTTTGGTCTTTATCACTTTCCTTCCTGTGGCCTATGTCTACTAGAAATTATCTCGTTCATTTGTTTAGTGACTATTTTCTGTCTCAGTCCCTAGAGGGTCAACATCAAGAGAAAAAGAACTTGGTCAGCGTCACCATTTTATCCCTGAAGCCTAACACAGTGTCTGGCACACAGAAAGAAGTTTGACACATGGTTTCTGAACAAACAAAGGCGCGCCTTCTCAGACTTCTCAGCACTCTAAACTAACGATGCTTTTCATCTTAGGAATCCCTACAGTCCTTCTCCTAAAGCTCTGCTGGCCCTCGTAACAGCCGCCTTAGAGGAGATTTATTTGTTTACATTTCTGGGTTTTTTATTTAATTGTTAGGTACTTGTATTCATTATCTGTTGCTGTGTAACAAATTATACCAAAGCATAGGAGCTTTATTATCTCACAGTTTCTGTGGATCAGGAATCTGGGTGCAGCTTAGCTGGGTCCTCTGTCCCGCTGTCTCATAAGGATGCAAAGTGTGGGCTCGGGGTTGGTGGTTTGCTGTGAAGGTTTGACAGGGAAGGGTCTGCTTCCAAACTTACTCTGCAGTTGTTGTCAGTATTCAGTTCCTCAAGGGCCACTGGGCCACTGAGGCCTCAGTTCCTTACTACGGGGACCCTCTCCAACTGGCATCTTGCTTCCACAACGAATGCAAACCAAGAAGGCAATAGAAAGAGTCTGCTAGCCAGATAGAAGTCAGAATCTTTTACAACCTAACCACCAAAGTGACATCCCCACGACATTGCCACATTCTATTGGTAGAAGCAAGTCACTGAAAGGGAGGGAATTACACAAGGCCATGGCTACCGGGAGGTGAGGATTACTGGGGGGCATTCTAAAAGCTGCTTATCTAAGAATAATAATAATACATGAGGAAGAATATTCAGTACTTGCTATTTATAATAGCCCCAGATTGGAAATAACGCGAGTGCCTCTCAATGAGGAAAGAGTTGAAAGTATTAAAATAAATTATGAAAATTCCATTATAATAAAATGCTGTGCATTGAAATGAAAAGGAGATAAATGGAGAGTGCACTCTGATCCAAATTATATAAGCACTTAAACACATATTTTTATGTGCATATATGCCCCTCAAAAAATATTTCTTAGAACGTTTATGAAAATGTTAAAAATGGCCTTCGTATTGGGAGGGTTTAGCAAGCAAATGTTTGAGCCCCTTGCCTAGATTGTAGACATCTTACCACGAGGTTTATTTCATTCCTCCACTTTCTATCATATTTTCAGCCCAACTGGGATTTAAAACACATTCAGCATTGTCTGATTTTTTTGGTGGTTGTTGTTTAACCAGGAAGAATAAAAAGGGAGATTCATAAATTATATAGACTCACTTTCACAGTGAAATAATTCTATTTGGTTTCTGAAAGGATGGATTTTTTTCCCCCTTGTTAGATTCTAGCTTATTCCAAGAATCAATTTAATTTTGTCCTCTTGTGTCCTCTCCTTCAGCTTCCACTGTCCTTTCATACTCGAGTGTCTGACCATAATCGTGACTTATTTCTCCCTCTTATCTCCCTGCAGTTGACTACAGAATTTGGCACGATGTAATGACACCAGTTGGAACCCAGCTCGAGTTCAGTTGTGTTGTAGTTTCACCCTGTGAGTTTTTAACTCCATTTTCTATGACTAAGAACTGAAGTTTACAATTACTTTTTGGATTCAAATACTTAGTGCGTGCCCACCATGGCAGTCTCTATTTTTTGTTTTTGTTTTTTTCTTAAGGAGGATGTTATACTGCCTATCTCAAAGAAGAAAAGAACAAAAGGTGCAATATGGAAGTAAAAATCAACAGAAAACAAGTAGATGGGAGGGGCGAGGAGGGGGTGCGTAAATTCACACCTAACAGGTACGGTGCATCCTATCTGGGCAATGGGCACACTTATAACAGGGAGGTAGTAGCAGAATCTGCAGTTAATGCATTTTTTTAACCCTTTGTATTACCAGTGACCTCATCAGAGCAAACACTTCATCCCGGTTTCCCACGTGGGAACTCTCCCCAGGAGCGGTGGTGTGAGGCAAGGGACTGAAAATCCAGAGACATTACTTGGATTCACCAACTTGCTCAGCGCTGTTGGCAAGTTCACAAGCTTTTTTCAGACTTTGAAGTTTGCCAATATTCAATGAGCTTTTAAAACTGGGGTATTTAATGCTACAAAGCTGTTACGAAGCCCAGATAACGGAAAGCCAGTCATTACCTCATTTTGGAGAGCCAGAGTCTGTCTCGCCTATTCACTGCAAACCTCCCTTGGATGCCAAGACAAAGCCACGTCTTCCTACTGCATGAACGAAGTCTCCTAATATTTTGAATATGTGTATGGCCTCACCAGGAAGAAATGGTTCTTCTTCCTGCCAGGAGCCACAACAGATGTAATACATCAGAAACTAAGCCATTCTCAGAAGGCGAATCACAATCAGGGTGGTAGAGGTCATTCCCTACCCTTCCCTGGTCTTACTAAACTTCCAGATACCCAGAAAACTAGAACTTAAGCTCTTGGTCATGGGGGACTACTGCACGAACTTGAACAAGTTACTAAACTTCGGTTTTTTCACCTGTGAAATGAGAATACTCATAGCACCTACATTACAGTGTTTTGAAAATTGGGAGTGCCAAGTTATTAACACAGTAGGTAGTAAGCACTCGATAAATGGCAGCTATGATAACTGCTGTCTCTGTTACTATCATCAGCACCCTAACTTCAGCCACATTAGAGGCCATCTAGAAGCTAAGACTGTTAAAGAAGGGCCCTGAGGAACCAGAGATTAAACCTCAGCTCAAAAGCCATAGTAGTTGGAAGTTCTTATTACTACTGTTATTATTATTGTCGTTAAACTGTTGTTATCTATTGGTATTGCTGGGTTTTTAATAGGACTTCTTTGGACATTCTGGGCTGGCCCCAGCTGTACCAGGGTTCATGAAAGACAGTTGTCCTTTCTTCACTGTTGAGCCACTGTTCTCAGTGAAAACAGAACGGCAGTGATACTACAATCCTTCTTTCCCCACCCCAACACTGTGATAATAGCAGTACTAAATGCAATAGTGAACATTTATTGTTTACATTGTAATAAACTCTTTGCACACATTAGTCCATTTAACCATCACAGCAACCCAGCAAGTGATCGCTATTCTCACTTTCTAAATTAGGAAACTGGGGCTTAGGGAAGTTAAATAATTTACTCAAGGTCATAAAGCTAGCAAGTACTGTGCCTGGCATCAAAAGCGCTCAAAATGCTGATTGCCTGCTGACGGATCAGGGCAGAGAACTGAACCCAGGCATCTCAACCCTAGAGTCCAAGCCTATAACCGCTTTGCCATATTGCCCTCTGCTTAGAGAGGAATTCCCCCCCAGGGAGACATTATATTGTCAACCTTAGAGTGTCTGTGTATTATTTTTATCAAAGTAGCCATTTCTTTTTGGCCACAGAAGTCGTTCTTTTGCAGCGCCCCTGGTCCCGCCTTCACCAGCGTTGAGTGGAGACGATCATCTCAGTGACAAATCCTCTGTGGTTACCTCGGCCTTCCGGATGAGGACCCAGGTGTTCTCTGAGTGTCAGTCTCACCTCCTTCCTCTTCACCTCCCTCACTGCACACTCTAATTGTCTGTTTCCCAAAACAAGCTCATTTTTCTGAAAAGCGCTATCGGAGACACCGCCACTCAACAGGAAACGCCATAGATTTTTAAAGATGGTGGGAAAGCCTTCAGGCTACAAGAGAAGGTGTAAAATCAGGGGCTGCATCATTCCAGGTCAAGGGAAGACACACCTGTGTGGTCCCACGGTTCCTCTCCTCCGGAAGGCCTCTCTGTGTCTAAGCTGGCCAACTCACATCTGCATATTACCAGGTAAACAAAACTTTGAGGGGAGCAGAGCTACCCAATTAAGGGCTCCAGGTGAAAAGCAGGAGACAAAATGCTTCATTTCAGCAGGAGTGTCTTTATGGAAATGCCAGAGTTTGTTCACCAGTTGCATGTAAATGAGATGCGCCCGGCACCATAATTACATCACCTGGCCGTCTCGCATCAGTGCAGAAACTGATGGGTCTTTAGTCTGTGGACGCCTTGAGGAAGGGGCTCCCCTCTTCGTCCCCAAAAACCAAGAGACTGTGATCCCAACAGGGTAAACTTAGCTCAGCCTCTGAGCCTGCAAACCGTTCATTATAAACCCCAAACTGTCACATTGCTCCCCTAATGAGGGTGTACATCTTTGGCAGCCTCAGGACAGTAGTAACTTACTTAATGACACATTCTGGGAGTTTTATGTGCCTGCTCCATAAAAAAGAAATGCGCCGTTTCCATAGCAATGCGGGGTCTTTCGGGCAGCCCCGTTGTGACAGCCAGAGCCCCCGAGTTCTTCTGGGAACTGTTTTTTTTTGTTTGTTTGTTTTTCTGGAAGCTCTTAAATTGTCCCCCAAGCACCTTCTTGTCCTCCCCACTTCGGAAGGGACCAAATAGCACATTCCCCAGGTTTGCCAGCAATTGGCTTAGCAATTCTTAAAAGTGCTCAGAGCATCCATTACAGACCCTGGTGAACCTGAAGATGAGACTCATCTTTCCTCTTGGATTGGAATGGAGACGAGGCATCGCGACGAATCACACATTAAAACAGCCGGTGATATCTGATCGTGTCAATCTGTGGCTTAGAGAGCTCCCCTGGAAATGCGCTGGAAACCAGCAGAGCCCAGTTCTAGTGCTGGCTCTGCCACCAACTTTGAGCAAACAGTAACCGCTTCGGAGCCTTGTTTTGAGAGTCACACTGACTTTGGGTTTGGTAAGACCCCCTACTTACGTCACAGGTTGTTGAAATGGTTGGACGGGATGGTGTATGGAAAGTGCAGTACCAGGTGCCTTAGAAGCAACCCATGAAGTTTAGCTATAATATCATCACCCCATCACCTTGAACAGGTCCAACGAGACCATGCCCTCTCCAACCATGACTCCATACTATCAACTTTGCCACTTACGTCTGCAAACTTTATCAATGGATTTGTACGTAGATATAGACAAACACAGACTCGGACATGAGCGAGTACAGGCAGGCTCCGAAAGCTGTTGGTGACCAGAGGGGTCCATTGCTCTAGTCACCATGCTCCTTTAAGCTGCATGCTACAGAAACCCCAGCCCAATCGCAGGCTGCTTAGGATCTAGCGGGGATCTTACGGTGCCCCATAGGGTGATCCCAACAGTAACACGCCAGTCATTTCCTAGATATGAACGGTGTACCTGACCGGAGGAAAACCACCCACTGAGCGACCACTCAGACTGGAAATAGCGCATCACATTCAAGAGCAGGAGGCCTTTCACTGAGTCCACTTTAGACTGTGGAGTAGCCTAAGGACGGCTGTTTTATTCCCGTCTGCTCTTGTTTTCCCATCCATAACAGGGGATAGTTGTTCCTTGCCTTGAATTTACATTTACTGCCCACTCTTCCTCTCCCCCAGGCCAGACTCTTACCATCTTACCTGCAGCATCTGGACAACTACGTCACAGGAATATCTTCCTGCTCTCCCACCCCCCTCCCATCCACCCTAGACAGTGCACCAAAATGTTCTAGAGGCCTAATCTGGTCATGTTGCTTCCCAGCTAAAACCCTCCCAATATTTCCCCCATCAAATAGAAAACAGCCCCAAAGCCTTATTCAGCCTCATCTGGCCTGGGCCACCCCTTGGCCTCACCTCTCTCTCTCCCTCTCCCCATCCCATGACTTATGCGACTGCTGCATCCTTGCAGTGCCTGGCATTTACCTGGATCCGGGACATTTAACCCAGGGCTCCCGCTGGGACTGCGCGTTAGAATCACCTGGGAAGTGTCTAAAGCTGGCAGGGTCTGACCCGACCTCCTGGGGGACCTTATTTCATTGCTCTGGGGAACCCAGGTGGAGGTAATTAGCAGTCATGCTTGAAGGTTAAACCCATCACCAGAGTGCAATTGCCCTTTAGTGTACTGGTTTCCTACACTGATGGATTTTGATTTGGTTTTGTTTTCTGTGTTGTCGAACTTCAGGTGCAGAAGTTGGAGTTCTCTGCGCCCCCTAGTCCGTGACACAAACACCATCATTGTTCTAGGGAAAGGACTTCTTTGGCTATATTTATTTATTCCTTTTGTTATCGGTCCCAATGCCATTCCCCTGCCTCTCCTTAGGCAGCCATTCAACTGCGTTTCCTGTGTAAGCTTTCATTTGTTTGTGGTCCTATTAGTTGCACATTATGGTTTGCACATAATTTTTAATGACATCTGTGAAGAGGGCTATAGGTTTCACCCTGTGCCTTTCCTTCTTGTACTCTTTTGGCACCTGTGTTTGTAAGAGTACTCTGTGTTGCTCACCGTTGTTGCAGCACTTTACAGAATTCCACAATGAGCATCCCCCACATTTATCTGTCCCCTCTCCCCAGAACCACACCCACACTCCCTCCAACCCCCGCCCCCAATGTCTAAGTGAATATCACAGTGCCTGGCCCTTTGGGGGCCTGGGTAAGAATTTCTTCAGAATGTATACCCAGAAATGCAATTGTCAGGAAATGGGGCATAAACATTTTTATTTTAACCGACCAAACTATTAACTAACTATTCTCCACAATGGCTACCCCAATCTATACTCTTAAGCCAATCTTTCATTTTTTTACGTTCCAATTTTTGGGGAATCAAGGATCTCTTTGAGAATCTGATAAGACATTTGGAAACTTCTCTCAAGAATAAGTAAATACTATCATAATCATTTTTAAAAGGATATTTTTAAGAAGAATAATGTTAATATTGATTTATCAAGGTAGATGTATTAGTTTACTTAGTTTTTACAACAATCTTCTATGTTAGGTATTGCTGTTTTCTAATGGAGATAAAACTTAACATGCAATTAACCATTTTAAAATGCACAATTCAGGGGCATTCAGTGCATTCACAATGTCGTGCAACCCCCATTTCTCTCTAGTTTCAAGAATTTTTCATCACCCCAGATGAACACTCTGTCCCCTTTAAGTAATCACTCCCCCGTTCCCCCATCCCCCGTTCCCTGGCAATCAATTCCCCGTTCCCCAACTTTCTATCTCTATGGTTTCGCCTATTCTGGACGTTGCACACAAACAGAATCACACAATAAGTGACCTTTCATGTCTGGCTCCTTTGACTTAGCATAACATCAAGTTGTACCATGTATCAGTACTTCATTCCTTTTTGTAGCTGAATAATACCCCATTTTATGAATATACCTCAATTTGTTAATCTAGTCATCTGTTGATGGATATCTGAGTTGTTTCTGCCTTTTGGCTATTATGAGTCATGCTTCTGTAAACATTCATTTACAAGTTTCTGTGTGGACATATGTTCTCAACTCTCCCGGGAGTTGCTGGGAGTGGAGTTGCTGGGTCATATGGTAATTCCAGGTTTAACTGTTGGAGGAACCACTAAACTGTTTTCCACAGTGGCTGCACCATTTTACATTCCCACCAGCAATATACAAGGGTTCCTATTTTCCCACATTCCTACCAATACTCATTCATTTCTAGGTTTATTTTATTATTAGAGTAATCTTGATGGGTATGAAGTGGTATCTAATTGTGGTTTTGATTTGCCTTTTCTTAATGACCAATGACATCGAACATCTTTTCACATGTTCTTTGGCCATTTGCATATCTTCCTTGGAGAAATAGCTCTTCAAGTCCTGAGGCGGATAGTACTATTAACCTCATTTTGTAATTTAAGGAATTGAGGCCAAACTGGGATCAGAACAGAAGTAACCAGATGGCAGAGCCAGTGGCTGGGAACTGTGCCCCATTCTGCATTAGTTTTGGAAGGGAAGGGGGCAAGCGGGATTACTGACCAAACTCCCTCCAAGATTCCATGGACTTCAAGTTCAGAATCCCACACTGGACTGTGGGTCTAGAACAAAATCAGGCACGTTGATTCTCAGTATATACATGACTAAAAGAATAAAGTGTGCAAGTCCCTTCAGAGCTTCCTCCATCTCAAAATATACCACTTTCTTGCACAACGAGCCCAGGACTCATAATTCAGCTCCAGATGGTGTGTGCACCCCAGGACGGATCTCAAGCATCCACACACGGCACCCTCCAACAAACAGAGGCTGCCTGCATACTGCCTCGTGGGTACCGAGTGAATTGGAAGCCTGTATGTCTTATCTGGCTTGTTATTACATCTGGATCAATTCTTAATCTTTCAGTTTAGCTTTGAGCCGCTTGGTGACCTCTGACAGATCAGACATAAATCATTCCACCCTGCCCAGGTAAGAGGCGTCTCGTCAGCTGTAGCCCCATGACATTTGAGGCTTTCCTGGAGGCCAGTCCCCCTCTGAAGGCAGCGTGTGGTTCTCAGCCGTGACCAGTGCAAAGGCAGGCAGATTCAGGGGGCTTTAGCGAAAGGTGAAATAAACAATGGCATGTCAACTCTGTCTTCGCTCCAGGTAGAAAGAGGCCATGCATATCATCAACACAATCCTCCGTGCTGAGAGTAACTTTCTGAGACACCATAAGACTGATCTACTTTATTGAACTAGTCCAGAATTTGCCCTTTTAAAATTCAGAGAGGCAGTAAGTAAAAGGTAAAATGGGAGAAACTAATACTGAGTGGTCGCCGCCTATGGGCCATGCTTTGGAAACAACATAAACACACCGCAAACCATTTGGTATCTCCAGCAACCCCATGCAGTGATGATTACTGTCAGCATTTTACAAAGGAGGAATTATAGTTCCAAACATTAAAATGACTTATCCAATTCATATGGCAGGTAAGGACCAAATCTAAGACCTCATATTTATCTGACTTTCATTTCTATTCCCTTTATCACCTCAAAATCTCAACAAGACTTCTGCCCTTCCCAGACTTTTCTGCCTCCAAATCCATGTGGAAGGATGGGAAAGGTTCTGGAGTTGCAGAAACCCAAGTTCAAGTGCTGTCTGAGCCAGTACCTAGGTGGGAATCACTTAACCTCTCTGCATCAGTGTCCTCATCTGCAAAATGGGATTGCTGTGAGGGCCAACCAAGTTAGGAGAAATGAATGTCATTTGAAAACTAAATGTCTTATTGTTGAAAAAGTCTCTTTAGTGAAGTATTCACGTTTTAAAGAAGGTTCTTAACGATGACATAACTTCAAGACCCAAAGGAATGCACATATAGTGGAGAAATTTTGGACATTAGACAGTTTTTTAAGCTTATTGTGAGAAAGCCCCTTAAATTGCATCTCATGGGTTAGCTCCTATAATGCATAGACAGACTACCATATGATAAGGCTGGCAGGGCCTAATGATAGAAGAAAATGGATTTGTATTTTGTATTGTAGGTAAGCCAGTGTCTCAGGGAAGAAAGCAACTGACTTCTCAGCATTCTATCTGCCGGGACTCATTACCAACAGAAAGGATAGTCCAACTTCCACCCGACTTGCTTACTTTGAAAGTTATTATTTGATCTTTATGGTTCCTGGACACAGAGAAACTCAATTTTGGCCAATCAGGGCTAAGAGAACTTGGTCAATGAAAAACATGTCTGCCTGCAATGCCCTATCAGATCCATAGTTCTCACTGAAGACAAGAGGGAGAGGTGTCAATAGAGCTTTATTTTTCTGATGAGATACCAAAACTCAAGCTTCATTTTCTCTTCTATTCATAAACTCTTTTGCTCTCTCTTGCTCCAATTGCCCTTGATTTTGGATCAAGATGACTCAATTAGTCAATCAACAAACCAATCAATCTACAAGAAAGCAACCTTGTGTAATTGTAGCAGTAATGGTATTATTAATAGCAATGGTGGCAGCAGGAATCATAGCAGTAGTGGTAACATAATAACTAACCACATTTGAGTGCTTATTATGTACCAGGTCCTATTCTAGTTCTCTAACATTTTAACCCATTTAATTATCACAGCAATCCTATGACACAGATACATGGATTTCCCATTTTCCAGATGAAGACATTGAAGCATAAAAGGGTAGGTTATTTGCCCAAAGTCATAAAGCTACTGAGTGCTGGAGCCTGGATTTGAACCCAGACAGTCTGACTCCAGATCCCTTGTTCTTGGGCATAATTCTGTTAATAATAATGGCAACCACAGTATACTTTTATTGAGTGATTATTATGTGCCTGACTCCCTCTTCTACACTCACGAAGCCAACTGAACCCTCCTAGGAAATAACAAAAGACATGAAGAATTTATATTGCAGCAGACTCACCCACTGTTCTAGCCCCATCCCCCAGGACAATGAGCTCTGCCATTCCCCAGTCCAAAGTCCCTTCCAGGTAACAATGCTTGGCTTACCTGACCCTCTGCAAGTAATTGAAGATAAGGAAGTCTCTATCCTCTATATTTTACTGTTGAGAGCAAATTCCTCTACCCACTTATTTTACTTTTATTAATTCATCATAAATCTAAATAATATGAGTAGCCTTCTTTACCTGTCTATTGGACCACTTAGATAAACCATGGAAGACATAATCCTTAAACTTAAATATCTTCATTATGTTTTAAACACTTTGTTTTGAAATAATATTAGGTTATGGAAGAGTTATAAGGATTGTGCTGAGATTTCACATGTATCCTTCCTTCAGGTTTCTCTAATGTTAATGTCTTATATACTGAACATCTTACTTATAAAACTGAAAAACCAACCTTGGTACGATACTATTAGCTAAACCACAGGCTTACTTGGGTTTCATTAGTTTTTCCACCAATGTCCTTTCTCTGTTGCAGAATGCAGTCCAGGATACCACGTTGCACTCAATTGCCACACCGCCTACATCTCCTCCAACTCATGCCAGTTTCTCAGTCTTTCCTTATCTTTCATGACCTTGGTGCTTTTGAAGAGCACCGGTAAGGAATTTCATAGAACATCTCTCAAATGGTGTTTGTCTTAAATTTTCTCATAATTGGACAGAGGTTATGGGTGTGGGGGGAAGAAAGCCACAGAGGTAAAGTGTCCTCCTCATCCTGTTACCTCAAAGAGTACATGACATCAACATGACTTAAAACTGGTGATATTGACATTTATCACTTGGTTACAGTGGTATCTGCCGTGGTTCTCCACTCTAAAGTTACTATTTTTCTCTATCCATAATCTATTCATTAGAAGCAAGTCACTAGGATCCAGCCTCCATTTAAAGGGATGGGAATTAACCTCCATCTCCTGGAAGGAACAGTATCAAAGAATTTGGGGACACATATTAGTCACCACCAGAGCTAGCAAATTTGGGGAGGGGGAGAAATTTTGGGGCTATCAAACGATTCTGTTTCTTCATAAAGTACTATCCACTAATTTTAGCATTCATCTGTGGATTTTGCATGACTCAATTATTACATTGTTGTTCAAATGGTGATTTTTATACTTTCTTCATTCCTTCTACTTGTTTCAGTTATTTTCCAAGGAAGATTGGTCTCTTCTCTCTTGTTCATTTATCAATTTGTTTATTTATTTATATCAGTGTGGACTTGTGAATTTTTATTTTATCTTTGGGTTATAATTCAATATTATCATCATTTATTTTGTTGCTTAAATTGTTCCAACTTGCCCAGTGGGAATTCTACCAAGTTGGCTTTTAGGTCCTGTTGACCTGCCCTCATCCTTTTATTTTTTCCAATTTTGGGCACTTCTTTACTTTCTCACACTGCAAGATGTTCCAGATTCAACTTCTATTATCACTACCCACAGCCCTAAATTCAGGTACTTTTCCAAGGAGCCCTGATGGCTTTAATTGGAGAATGATATTTAGAATCTAAGATCTAAGTGTTAATTATATTTTAATGCCTATTTCTAATAACAAACCCTACTATACTTCCTTCTTCCAGTAAAATTACTTATCATTACTCCTTAAACCACTACCCAACATCAGGCCTGGTGCTAATCTTTTTATATGAATATAGACATTATCTCAGCCAATCCTCAATAAATTCTAGAAGGTAGATCCTAGTATTTACTTCCATTTTATCAAGCAAAACCCAGAGACGTTCATTAATTTTTCCACTGTCACACAGCTGGTAAGTGGTAGAGTTGGGTTTGAACCCAACTTTCAGTCCAGACCCTTTACTCTTACCCACCCACCTCTCCTGACTTGAGTTATAAGTTGAATGGATTTGGAGTCAGACCAATCTGCGATCAATCCCTCGTACAATGTGACCTCTCTGAGTTTCATCATCTGTAAAATGTCATTAATAAAACCTACTTTGCAGGTTGCTGTTCATAGTAGAGAGTGCACCTAGGACTGAGCACTTATGCGAGGACATGTGCCTTCAATCGGGCAGTACATGATTGGTGCTTAAGGGACTAGACTCTGAAGTCAATATTGAAGGTTTAAATGCTGGATCTACCATATCTAGCTACATAATGTCCCTGCGCCTCAGTTTTCATTTCTAAAAATGGAGTCATTCTATAAGTGGGATCATAGGAAGTACCCAATGCAACAACATCCATAAAGCATTTACCACAGGGTTTGCTGCATAGAAAAAGGAGTCCGCAGAGCACTTTTTTTCACTTTGGGATGGATGCGTGCATTCTGCCCAACTCTCTGCACACCTGTCTAGTATTGCATCCACCTGGCTGCTCAGTCCTCCACAGTTCCTCATTTCCCTATGAAGGAGTCTCCATGCAGGGCCCCCTGAAGAGGCTGCTACTGTGATGAATGGCTTGGTTGGAACTGCAGGGCATTGACAAACGCTGGCCTCATACATTACAGGGCCATCAGGACTGGCACTTTGGTAATGCATTATGTGAGTACATCATCAGAACGCTGTCACTCTAGTGATGGATTCATCAACAGATGGGGCTGTCCTAAAAAGGAAGGAGAAGATGGTGTGAGAGTAAGGGAAATCCTCTTCTTTAGGAGGAAGAGGTCCTAAAAGTGAAATATAAGGTGTCCAAACCCTCTCGCTGACAGATGCTAAGCGTGGCGCGGGGCAGGGAAAGATGGCAGAGTACCACAGTGGATGGATTTTCAACCCTGAGCCCTAGAGACCTGGGCTTTGCGCATGACTCATCTCATGACTCCCACCAAGCCCTCCTGGCACTTTGGTCCTCACCTACAACGTGAGTTTGCTAGTGTATCACAAAGAAGGTTCCACAGGATGCTGGTCCTATGAGATATTCTACGGAAATTCTGAGCTTAATGTATTTACACATTGAAACCTCATAGAGGCTAAAATACACCAATGTTAACGGTAGATTCTCAATAGGACAGAGAGTGAGTTCTCCTTCTCAAAATTACCTGTCCATGAAATGCTTATTTCTTATTTGATACCTCTTAACGTACTGTTCTGCAGTAACACTGGATTCAATAGACTCCAAGATCCCTTTCAGTTCCAGAAATGTAGTGACATGAACACAGCCTTTGAAGTCAGATAGACTTGGAGTCAAAACCTGGCACCACCAGATATGAGCTTGATGAGCTTAAAAGCTGCTTCATTTTTCTGTCCTATTATGTTTCCATTTGTGATACAAGGGAGATAATCCTCTAGTCTGGGTTGCTGTGAGGACTACATGAAAGGATGCTGTAAATTGCCTACTAACCTGCCTGAATGTCACTTATATTCACCAATTAATGGCCCTCACTGATACTAAGAGACAACATTTATCGAATACTACTAAAAGTGGGGCACTGTACTTTTTACATCACGATCTCATTTAAGCCACAAAATTACCACATGATGTAGGCCTTACTAAAACCATCTGATACGTATCAGAAACTGAGGCTTAGAGAGGTTAAATGACTTGCCCAAGAACAAATATGGGGCATGGCAAGATTCAGACACCAGGTGCCAAATTCCCAAGCCCATTGGCTAAACCACTATGTTACTCTGCGTCCCTAACATAAATCAAGAGCCACTATTACCAGTTTATAAGTCCACCCTGAGTACTAACTACTGAGCAACAAAGTTCATTGTGCCATGCCTCAGCTTTTTAAAGGGCAGACTTTTGAAAACCCTGATTTTTCTTGGAAGTTTTGCTCTGCAAATACAAGGAATTCATGTGTCACCATGCTACAATGGTATTATTACAATGTCTTAGAATGTCATCTTCAGCAAATTCTCTGTAGCTTTCATGTCTGGCATTGAATACTGATGGCAATGAAGGCAGAACATATCGCTGCAGTTGGGGAAAATCTTTTTACAGTGTTCAAACCCCTCACCTCCCTTTGGGCTTATACAGTAAATAAGGTTTCTGTTACCTGGAACAATGTGTGGTTTGCCCAACGTCAATAGTAGCCAGACCTGCTGAAAGATATGGAACTTGGAGTCAGGGTTATTGGCTCTCACTAACCAGCTCTGTGACCGTGGGCAAAACATTTTTGCTTCTCAGAGCATCAGTCTCCTGGTATTTAAAAAGAAAATATCTGAGCTGGATTATCTCTGAGGTTTCCTCAATTCTGCATTCTGCTATTCTCTGAACACCCAGCCATGCACTCACCTCATTTGCAAAGGTCCAGACTAGAACAAAAGATACCAAAACACTCACGGAGTGAAGTATCACATCAAGTCTCAGCCACTGGCATGCAAAAAGTAAAAATGCTAACACTACAGATTTGGATATTCACCCTGGTAATAGTGAGATTTAATTTCAGCAGAGAGCTTCCATATCACATAATGTTGTATCATTGCACTACGTTTTACTTCCCCTAGCAAATAAAGTACACGGGGAAAAAAAATTGAAAAGAACATACATTGTTTTATTGTCTGGTGAAATTGCTGGGTTTCAAGCCAATAGAATGCCTTAATGCTCAAGTTCTCGAGGGTGATACAAAGTGCAGAGCATCTCTGTTTGTGAAGCTAAATTTAATAAACAGAGTAATCCCCTGGCAGGCCCTGGGATTTTTCTAATATCCTGATGGTGTCAAGGGAGGAGGGCCTTGATATGTGAAAAATAGCATAAGACCTTACAACCAAGACTTACTAGAAACAATTGCCCTTTAATTGAGGCATCTGCCTTTCACGTGTTGTGGTGCTGAATTGGACATAATTTTAATTGTGTGTGCTCCGTCCACCAGCCATGGGGTGCTGTCCGCAAGTCATGGTGCCTGTTCATCAAGGCACTTATGAAGGCCTCAAGTCAATAGACTGTACCTCTGGATGGCGGAGTAGCAAGGTCCTTAAAGAGCTTATGGGGGCTGGGTGTGGTGACTCACGCCTGTAATCCTAGCACTCTGGGAGGCCGAGGCAGGAGGACTGCTTGAGCTCAGGAGTTCGAGACCAGCCTGAGCAAGAGTGAGACCCCGTCTCTACCAAAAAGAAAAAGAAAAAAAAAGAGCTTATGGGATTGGAAATATTGCTGTGGTCATTTGGGGGAAATACTTGGAACATGCATCTCCTCACCAGCTCCTGTAATCTTTTTTTTTTTTTTTCCCAATGGCTGATACCTGTGACTCTCTTTGGAGAATTGGAGAGAGACTCAGAAGTGCCCAGGAGTCTAGCCCTCCTAGGGCAGCCCTAGCTAATGACTGACGAAGGTAGGGGTGTAAAAGCTCCTCGAGGCAAGTAGAGGAAACTCAGAGAGACAAATTTACATTCCAAAGCTTCTCTGCAGGAGTAGCCAGAGGCTTGGGCTGCCCTGAAACCACACTATTGTTTTGCTTCTTCCCATGCCCTGCCCTGCTTCCCCCACTATTTTATTTTTTACCAGTTTCTGCTGGGAGCGTTTCTTTCATCATTTGCACATGAATCCTCATCTCGGCATCTGCTTCTGGGAACCTCACTTAAGACAACTTTTCTCTTAGGAAGTCATAATGCATATCCACCATGTCACTTATCTAATATTTAGACACGTATCACCTTGTAATCTCCCGTTTTATATTGTTCCACCAACTTGGCTATCATCATTTATCTTTATGCTTGGTTTCCTGAGCACTGGATTGTGCCATATCTTTTTTATCTCCATTTCCCCAATTCTTGAAAAATAGAGAATGAAGACTGTCGAGCTCTGACTGTGTGCCGGGTACTGCTACCCTCTTTGATCTCATGATCTCACCTAATTATGAAAATAATTCTTATGAAGAAGATTATTATTGTATCACTCTCATTGTATAAATGGGGACTGTGATGTTCAAAGACAGGATCATTATTCTACACAATTTCAGTAGGAGTCATGAACAGAATACTCTATGGGAAAGCACCCCGGGGGATTTGGGGTGAGCGGTGCCCCCTAGAGTTGTGCAATATATTAGTCCTTCTCAGAAGGACAAAGAAACTTCCCTAACGTGACTCAACTGGGGAGTGACAGAGCATGGATTTGACTATCCATTTGGTTCCAAAGTCCTCTATGAAGCTAAGATACCTTCTGGCAGTTAAGATCTGTGAGTTATTTTTAATCTCTTTCTTTTACCCCAACTAAGCTTTTTAATGGTTGTGTTCCTTGTATGGTGATAAAAAATATATATATTTTTTAATAATACCAAAATAAATTCTTGGGCACCTGAAAATAGCCTGCCTTATTCTTTGGCCAAAGTCTGTGGGGGTGGGGGTCTTTACAAGATCCAATAGCCTAAGAAAGAGCTGTCTTCCAATGGGAGTTGAATGGAAAGTCCCTAGGAAAGGGATGGGGCCCTAGTGAGCTGAAGAAACCACAAATTTTCTGCCAGGCACAGCCACGTTTTTCTTCTCTGATTTTCTAGCTGGCTGCCTCTCTCACTGCTTTCTTTGCAATGGCCCCTCCACAATTGTGATGGAGAATGACATGCCCTAGCATAATGCCTCAATCCAAGTGTCAGCCTCCCAATCTCAAAAATTGAAGTTTCAGTTCTAGAAATTGCTGTTTTCAGAAGTGACAGTGTTGGAACATCGTGCCCTTGATAGAGAAGAGACCCCCAAATGAATCTCCCAGGGTAACTGACAGGCCTTTGCAAGTTATTAAGAGCCTAGGTATTGGGAGCAGGCAGGCATGGGTTTGAATCCCAGCTCGCCAAACCAACCAGTCATGTTATTTAAACATTGCAAGCCTCAGTTTCCTCATCTGTAAGATAAGGATCCATTTGATTGTCGAAAAGATAAATGAAAGAATAAAGGTGAATCACTTAAGTATTCACAACATACTGAGCTATTGTTAATTGTTGTTGTTTTTGCTAATTGCCATTATTATTAGTCATAAGGCCATTCTAGATTCACAATTATCAGCTGCACTTTTACTTGAATGAAAAGTTCAAATTATTTTGATTATCCCGTAAACCCCTGGGTTTGGTTATAATTTTTCTTATGTTTAAGCTCTCATCTTGCAATACCCCCCACCAAATAAACACACACACACACACACATACGTACAAATACACACGCCAACTTGTGAACATGTTTAAATCATTTTGTCCCAGTCAGTTTGTACAATAAATCACAGGCAGGTGTTGCAGCAGCCAGTGAGTGGCAAGGCTGAAGTTAAAATTGCAAGGAAACTATTGCCTAAAAGGCAGCACATGATTAATGTTTTTTGAGATGATTATAATGTCTTACATCTCTGTGACATGTTGCCATTTGTCTTTTTCCTGTGGCATTCATTATATCACATGACCCTCTCAACATCCTACATGGTGGGTATAATTACTAGGCAAAATGACTTGCCCAAGGTCACATAGCCGGCTAAGCAGAAGAGCTCAGATGCAGATCCAATCGCATTTGCCTCCAAGCTCACTGCCCTTTCCACTTTACCTATTTGCCTCCCAGCATCGTTTGAGCACTTAATAGCAGACATTTCTCCCATAGCTGGTTGATTTTAGGGCAGATAAGCAATAACCCAGCAGGTCCCACCAGGCATTGCTGAGTTTAAGATGTTGAAGCAGAAAGAGTTTGAAGGAGAGAGGAAATGCTCTCCCCACCGCCACTCCAGGAGTCTGACACATCCCTGTGCTCGCAGATGTCACCATTAATGTCCTTTCCCCCAGAAGATTCAGGCAGGGGATCTGGGCAAATTCATCATGGCCCTGAACATAATGTTGATGAATGATCTCATTAACCAGGCAGCCTGTACCATGTCAACAGCAGCCCTGATCCCTTGTGTGAAGCCTGGCTCAGCACTCTCATTCTTCTATCATCCTACCTCCCAGCCCTACGATGCACCAGGCTGTGGTGCCTGGTATAATTGCTCTCCCTCTATGCAAACCTAGGAGCTGGTTAATATCAACTTTAATCATACAGATAAAGATACAGAGTCCCAAAGGAATCAGATGATTTATCCAAGTTCCAAGAAACTTCAACTCAGGCCTAGCTAACCCCAAAGGCCTGCTGTTGTCTCAACAATGTACTAACTTCCCAAGACTTTTTAACAGTTTGCAAAGCCTTTTTTTATCCTTTTTTACTCATTCACCCAATCCACCCAGTGGGGTAAACTTTCTCACAGGAGAACTTTATAAGAAACTTGACAAACTGGTGTAAAACGTAGATGGAAGAATAAAATTCACAAATAGCTAACGCAATTTTTGAGGAAAAAGAGGAGAAAGGAAAGGTCAGAGAGGGGAATTCACTCAGTCAGATATTGAGACATCTTGCAAAACCACAGTAATAAAAATAACATGGTACTAGTGCAAAACCAAATAGGCCAGTGGAACAGAAAAGTGTGAAAGAGAAGAGAAGGTGATTTGATATATAATAGAAGGAGGATCACAAGTCTATGGGGAAAGTAACAGATTATTTTATAAATATGCTTGAATATTTGACATGTATTACATGTGTAATAAATTTATTTAGAGGTAAGGTTGAATCCCTACCTCACACCATATACAAAAGCAAGCTCCAAATACATTAAAGGTAAGCATCTCAAATGTAAACAAAAGAAAATTTTAAGTAGCTTTTGACCTCAGGGTATAGACTGATTTCTTAGACGGGACCTCAAAAGCACAAACTTTGGGTGAGGGGATTAAGGGATTTATTTACTTGTTGACAAATGTGAGAAGTGTTTTTAGTGAAGAATATCATTGGCAGGTGGCAGACAGCAAGGAGATATTTGCAATATCACAGAAGGGGGAAACAAATTAACTAGAATATAATGATGAGAGGCTCCAACTTTTAGCATTTAGTGAAATAAAAATTAGAGCAATAATGAGATGCCATTCTATACCCTTTAAATGAGCAAAAAAAAAATGCTATCTGGAGAGGATATGGGGAAAATGCAAACTCTTTGTATCACCAATGACGCTGTAAACTCCTATAGTTCTCCAAACTGGCAGTGTTAGAGTAATTACGTAGGCTTTAATGTCTATAACCCAGCAAACCAACTCTCGCATACATATGCTAGAGAAATTCTCACAAAGATCCACAAAGAAACACACAGGAGGAAAATCATCCCAGCCTTGTTTGTAGTAGCAAAGAGTTGAAGGAAATCTAGAGGCTCATCACTAGGGGAACAGAAAAATGTAGTATCTGAGATTATGAAATACCATGCACCATTCAGAAGTATGAAGTAGATTTCCATATGACAACAAGGATGGATTTCAAATTACAACACTGAGCAAAAACAGAAACAGAGAATTATAACACAATACCATTTATGCAAATTTCAAATACACCCACCCAAAGTAAGGCCCAAGGATACACATATGTCTAAATAAACATATGGACAGTAGAGTGGAAATTTATACATTAAGACAGTACACCGAATACCTATGAATTGTGGGAGAGAGAAGAAGTTGGGGATGGTAGATAAATAAGAAAATTACAAATTTTTAGAAAATAAAATAGGAGCCATGTACAATCTGATTACAACAATGTCATATTGAAAACCATGATCGAGTGCATTATGTGGACACACAGTACAAGAATGTGGTGACTAAGAGGAAGAGGCTGATGAGCAGAGATATAAGTAAACAGAAAATATTAGGTCATTACCAGGAGCAAAGAAAGTAAAAAATCAGGGACTCAAGTACTGAAATAAAGAAGGAAGAACTGAGGCAGAGAAGGAAAACCATTTTCAATGCAGATTTGGAAGAGTGTTGGAGAGAATCATACCAGAGGCTTGGGAATCTCTCTCTTAAGCTGCACACACCAGAGAGTACAATGATGTGTGGGCCAGGGCAGCACAGAGGGACCTGCTGGTCTTTGGCTTCAATCATCCCAAGCAAAGCCATTGATACAAAAACGAATGTCATGGGAGGGGGTTAAAGAAAAGCTTATGACGCCCATGGAGCTCTCTGACTCAATTAAGTGAGGTCCATCCATACCCTAAACCTAAGTCACACAACGTTCTTCCCATAAGATTTAGAACTTGTGTGACTTTAGTTTGCCTTCCTATTCAACCACTTGCTATCCATGTGATCTTGAACAAGTTCTTAACCTCTCTGGGCCCCTACTTTCTCAAAATGGGGGTGATTATAGTTCGTATGCCCCAGGGTTGTGCTTTTCCACTAATTTTCTGGGAGGCCTTAAGCAAGACACCTTACACTCATGGGCCTCTGCCTCCTCATCTGCCAAGTAGAATGAAGCAGAATGGCTCATTCTCTCCTGCAGACATGCTGGGCAGCACCCGGCTTCCCAGTGGGGTCTCAGGGTCTCGGGCCTTCCAGTGGGAACAGAGTCCCTGTGGGAGCCATGGTTTCAGCACGCATTGCTGTTTTTACCACTAAGTCAGGGGGAACTATGATAAGATTAGCCTTTGCATAGGATAATCATTTCACACTTAACCTGTGGCAGGTAAGTGTTGCTATTATTCCATTTTGCAGATTGAAAACTAAGGATCGTGAAAGTGGATGGTCAGTTTAAGGGCTGAAATTCAAACCCTGGTCTTCCAGACTTCCGACGCTCTGTTCTTGTCTACCAAACCATATTCCTGATGAAAGGCAGTGAGGGGACGGGAAGCCCACCCTGAGAACGCAGCAAAGCAGTGGCAGGTGCTTGAGAGGGCAGGATTTGAAGGCGTGTGCTGCAGCTTCTCCAAGTGCCTGACCCCGTGTCAACTGGCTGGCATGTGTGAGAGGTGCTGCCTTTGGTGTCTCCCCCTTGTGTTCTGAAAAGAAAACGAGGTCAGTGAGAGAGCTGCGTCTGACAGCTGGTGACAGGTGGAGCTGTTGTGTGTCATTCTCAAAGAGGCCGATGGCAGAGTAGTAACAAGATTTCTAACTGATCAAATTGCCCAGAAACACATCCATGGGTGAAAGGGGACGTTAACCCAGCAGTGAGAGAAGGGGGTAGGGGTGGGGAGAGGTGACCTCACAAGTCCAGCAACCAACGCCACCATTGTGTGTGTCTGGCCTTCTGAACCCCTGTTCTATGTCCATCGGTCCCTTCAGCTCAAACTCCACCAGGACTTACGGCTCCAGGTAACCCCGTTTTGCCACATACTGTCTGACCAAGGGGAAGTTCTTTCCCCTCAGTCTGAGCCTCAGTGTCCTTGTCTATACACTAAAATGTTAGCCATTAACAGAGTGGCTGTGAGGACTCTTTTGTTTTCCATTTTTTATTTTTAATCATTATGGGTACATAATAGTTGTATGTCTTTATGCGGTATGTGTGATGTTTTGATACAGGCGTGCAATGTGAATTAATCAAATCAGGGTAATTGGGGTATCCATCACCTCAAACATTTATCATTTCCTTGTGTTAGGAACATTCCAATTCCACTCTTTTTGTTATTTTAAAGTATACTGTAACTTATTGTTGACTATAGTTAGTTTGTTGCACTACCAAATATTGTTCATTCTATATGACTATCTAACTATATTTTTGCACCCACTGACCATCCCCACTTTATGCCTCTCTCCCCTCTACCCTTCACAGCCTCTAGTAACCATCATTCTACTCTCTGTCTCCATGAGATCAATCGTTTTTAATATTTTGCTCCCACGTACAAGTGAGAACTTGTGAGATTTGTCTTTCTGTGCTTGGCTTATTTCACTTATTCATAACATAATCTTCTCCAGCTCCATGCATGTTGTTGCTAATGGCAGGATTTCATTCTTTTTTATGGCTGAATAATATTCCATTGTGTGTATATACCACAATTTCTTTATTCATTCATCCATTGATGGACACTTAGGTTGATTCCAAATCTTGGCTGTTGTGAATAGCACTACAATAAACATGAGACTGCAGGTATCTTTTTGATATACTGATTTCCTTTCTTTAGGATGTATACCCAGCAGTGGGAGTGCTGGGTCATACGGTAGTTCTATTTTTAGTTTTTTGAGGAAGCTCCATGCTGTTCTCCATAGCAGTTGCACTAATTTACATTCCCACCAAGAGTATGCGAGTGTTCCCGTTTCTGTGAGGAAGGATTCTTTGAGTGTTAGTTTGGCATAATCCCTGGAATGTAATCACACTCAGTGAAGGGAGGTAGTCTTATCATCACTGGTGAAGAAAAGCAAGTGAGTTTCATCATGAAAGATCCCGGAGGCTCAGGCTGCCTATCAAAGGAACGACAAGAGTTTTCCCTGTCCCAGAAGGAGGAGATGCTCTGAGACCAGGTCCCTAAAGGATTGCGAGACCCTGCTCCCCCAGTGCTTTACTCCACATCTCAAAGCTAACCTCACCCAAAGCCGCTAGGTGCATTGGCCACAGATTTCCTGCAAGGTGGGTCTTCATGTTCAAATAATCTGTCATCAACTTCTGCATTGTCTGACTCCTTGCGCTGTAAAAATTAAAGTTCCACAGATTCCTCCAAGCCGTAATTTGTTGCTGCAACCTGAAACTCAGTTCAACCTACCCAATGGGACACCTTTGTGGGTGGCCTATGGGGACCCACCGCACAGAGACTGGCCTGAACAGGAAACATACGGCCTTCCCTTGGTGGGACCCACAACCTAACCCTAACAAATCCAGGCATATTACAGAGGCTTAGAGTTTGCACAGAAACATAATTTAGAGTGCCAGAGGTCACTTAATAATATCAGGGGTTAACTTTTGCCTACATTCATTATGCGCCTAGAGCTGATCTAAGAGCTTTATATTATCCTACCCATTCGGTCTTCAAACCTAAAAAGCTCACGCTCTCTCCATTTTACAGATTAGCAAACTGAGGTTTGGAGAGGAGTAAGTAGCTGATCCAAGTTGAGGCCACCTTAAAGGGGAGGCCACCCCAGCTGGCCGAAGCTGGTGCTTTCAGCCGACTTTACGGCTCCAGGCACCTGAAAATGATGAGCAGACATACCCGAAATGGTTGTGGGGAACACCCCTGAGTTATAAACATTGTTCAGAGGAGAGAAGAAAAACACTGATGGCAGTTAGACAATAATCCTGTAACTGTGCAATTTTTATTTAGGCTAAGATGTTATTCCCTGTTCTTCCTGGGATGTGCGGTGAGAATGTGATGTTAACGGTGGCATGGACAGAGCATGAGTGTCCACGGCTGTATTGGGTGTGTGTCTCTGCATGTGCACACTCGTGTGTGTGCAGACGTGTGTGAAGCCAACCTCCCAGCCTTCTTGGCCAGGCCTGTGACACCACCAATCCCAAAGGCCACCAACAATTCACCAGGGATCTGCCCCAAGTTCAAAGTAAGTTTCACGTCCCTTGAAGGATGGTTGTTGCGGCTTTAAGTAGCTACCAAAGAAGAGAATGGAGCAAGGAAAAGCTGTTATCAGTTCCTGGGTCTGGGAAAACATTTGTGGCTTAAAAGAAGGCTTTGTTCGACCACCAATTACTCCTGCTTTTGAAAATGCTTTTGCTTGCATTTGATTAGGACTTAAAAGTGCAGCTTAATATTTTCTGTCTTAACTGCAACTATGATTTCCCTCTCGCTTCCAAAGAAGTCTCTGTAAATTCAAGCATCTTTCCTCCTTGCATTCTCTCACCTGTCAGGGGATTTGGGGCTGGGCTGCAAGGGAATAAGCCTGCCCTCTGCAGGGTGGTTCTTGTAAATGAGAACCCTCTTAATTCAATCCAGAAACTGGGCTTGCCGGGTATCAACCACAGGCTATAAGCAAAATGCGAGTGGTCTGTCTAAAACACAGATCTAACTCCATCGCTTCCCCACTTACTTTCCCTAATCCCCTGCTGCCCAAAAAAATACAATCACTGCCATAGCATCAGTGCTATTCAAAATCCAGCCTTAAAAATCCTCCGAGGCATAGCTCCTACCTCTAACTCCACTCCACACAGCCTTTGCCTTTGCAGACACACCTTTTGACTTGTTGCACCTTAACGTATCTTTAATGCCTTTGCCCTTGTCTATAATACCCCTTTCTCCATCTCTGCCCCAGGAATTTCTTCCCCAGAGCCCAATGTCACCTTCCCTGACCATCCAGCACAAACGCAATTGCTCCTTCATCTATACATCCAGAGCACTTTGGGCGTTGTTCATTCATGGGTTCCTAAATTACATTCATCTATAATTTATACGAGTCTGTCTCCTTCATTAGCTCAGACCGTGTTTTATTCATTTTTGCATCTACAAAACCTAGCACAGGGCCCAGCACACAGGAGGGACTCAAAATGCTGGTTTTAGATGTAAAACACTGTTACTGTCACTGGTACTTTGAATTCGAGGTTTAGAATCATGAAATGAAGAGTCAGGCCATTCTCCTGAGATATTTGGTATAACAAGAGGCTGGAAAGAGAAGGGGCAACGTGACAGAGGATAACATAGACATCTGGGAGTGGGAGGGTTTCTTCCCAAATCCTCAGCCCCGACGGTGAAGAGCTTCCCAAAGCCACCTGATCAGCAACACAACTGACCCAATACAGTGAAGGGACTCTCCTTTGAAGAGAAAGAATGACATTTATTTTCTCCTCCAAAGACCTACTTGTAAAGTAGACACAGTTTATTGCAAATCTCTCCCTGCCTGCCCCGGCATGTTGTAAAGATATATTAAATAATGGAGGAGGTGAGTTTTAATGACCCACACAGCTGCCACCCTGGGTGCGCACTCCCTTCCGAGGGGTGGATATCTTTATGGCTAGAACGTGTTCCTAGAGATGTGCTCTTCATAAGATTGTCGGTCATGGCTGAAATCTAAGTAACGTGGTCCGAGATTATTTCAATTACATTTAAGGAGAAATACTTTGATATTTACCAGGTTTCTTTAGAGGAGGGTTTTTTCTGCTGGTACAGCTTGGTATCTATTGCTTTCTGGGAAAAAAAATTCTGGGAGAGCCACTGGAACGGAAAAGTGGGACAGTGTGCTGCACCCTTGCCCTTCACACAGGGGGGCGGGCCGGCCTGGACCACATCTGTGGGATCCTGGCTTCTGGTTGGGCCAGCCAATGTGACTCTCCCCATGGAAACTCACACTGAACTGGCTCTGTCCCTTGACCCAAAGTCACCGCTCCTCCGAGAACATCCTCCCTTACACAATCCCCTCCAGGGTTCTAGTAACAGCCTCCTTCTCCCACCCTCCAGGTCTAGCAGCGATAATGGGTATTGCCAGTCCTGGGCTACAGCCCCATCCCTTGTAGCTCCCTACACCTCACTCTCACCCGTATGAGAGGTCCTTAATTGAATCTCCTGGGATGCCCCTAACTTGAATGCATCACCTATTTTGTCTTGGGACCCTGACTGATACAGACAAGGTGACTGCCGATGCCAGACAAAGCTTCGAATCCTGGTTCCACCGCTGTCATGTGACTTGAGGCAGGGTATTTCATGCCTTCATATCTCAGGGTCCACAACTGTACAGTGGGAATAAAATAATACCACCAGGAAGGATGGCCTGAGCATCGATGTGTCGGTGTAGTGAAAGTATCCAGAGAAGTCCTGATCCTGAAGTGGGAGTTCAAGAAATGCAAGTTCTGTCCCTTTCATGCTGGTTTTTTTTTTTTTTTTTTTTTCCTACTGCTGCAACACTTCCTCTTGTCTTGTAACAATGGAAGGCTTTGGACGATTTAAAGGCTCTTGTCTGTTGCATGAGTCAGAAACAAGTAACAAAACTAAGTGATAAATTTACCTGGGCCACAGACAGCCGTGTTTCTGTGCTTGTCAATAAAATGTTTAAAATAAGACTTGATTTGCTTTCACTTTAAAGAAGGTTATTAACTTGCTTGGATTTACCCGAGGAATACAGAGGCATGTGTTGCTCCCCATTACTCACCGGGTTTCTAATCAGCTTCCAGGGCTCAGCAAGCCTTCGTGGTGGGGGCTGAGATGGCTCAGGGGGCTGTTTGGATGACTGGGGGGTGACAAGGACTCCTTGGCGAAGACGTTGATGAATGGGAGAACTCAGCTCCAGCCCCAGTGCGCTCTCAGCTGGTTTGCTTGTTTTCGCTGTTACCAGCTCCTAATCTCCCTCACATACCAACATGCCAGCTCTCGGCTTGCAAACAGAGGCCCAGGGCCCAGGAAGATAAGCGGTGCCAATGCCTCAGAAGGGGCACTAAGAACTACCCTTTGCCCTCAAAACCAACACACGGGCATCCTGGTGTGCTAAGCCTGGAGTGACCCCCCACATTGTATTCTCCAAAAAATTATTTGAAATGAAAATGTCAAGATCTTCTTCCCTTGAAGTTCAAATAAAAATAAAAGGGGATAAAATGACTTTTCTTTTTCCTTTGAGTAAATACCCAGTAGTGGGATTGCTGGATCAAATGGTAGGTCTGCTTTTAGTTCTTCAAGGACTCTCCATACAATTTTCCATCGAGGTTGTACTAGTTTGCAGTCCCACCAGCAGTATGTGAGTGTTCCTATCTTTCTGCATCCACACCAGCATCTGTTGTTTTTGACTTTTTGATAAAAGCTGGTTCTCACTGGGGTTAGGTGATATCTCATTGTGGTTTTGATTTGCATTTCCCTGATGATTAGAGACTTTGGGCATTTTTTTCATATGTTTATTGGCCGTTAGTCATTTTATCAAAAAGACACGTGCACGCAAATGTTTATAGCAGCACAATTCACAATTGCAAAGATGTGGAATCAAGTCAAGTGCCCATCAGTACATGAGTGGATTAATGAAATGTGGTATATGTATACTATGGAGTACGACACAGCCATAAAAAAGGTGAACTAATACCTTTTGTAACAACCTGGATGGAACTAGAGACCATTCTTCTAAGCAAAGTATTGCAAGAACGGAAAAACAAACACCACATGTACTCACTATTAAATTGGAACTAATTGATCAACACCCATGTGCACATACGGTAATAAAACTCAATGAAAACCAAGTAGGTGGGAGGGTAGAGGAGGGGAAGGGTAGATTTACACCTAACAGGTACAATGCACACTACCTTGGTGATGGGCACACTTATAACTTTGACTCAAACTGCACAAAAGCAAATTATGTTAACAAATGTTTGTACCCATAACATTCTGAAATAAAAAATATGTGTAATAGACAAATAACCAAAATAAATAAATAAGTAAATAAAAGAGGATAGAAAAGACCAGAGTTGGATTCTTTCAAGCCCAGAAGAGACACAACTTCAGCAGAGCCTGGGATGCCTTTGCAAAGGTGGGTCCAAAAGACTAGGATTGACACACATCCCTTAACCCAGTTCCCCCCTCTTCACTCCTAAACAAGGACCAGTTGTGTGACCAGCTCTTCAGAGACTTTTCACATCTTCTCTGCCCTCGGGGAGTTGTGAGTTTAAGACATATTTTGATTAAATAAAAGAGTAATGACTGTTTCGTTCATTCATTCATCATGGTGATCCTCTCCCAATTCTGCAGAAAACCACCCCAGTGTTTATGGAGTTTATGGTGATAAGGCTAACAGAACAGTGATGTTTCTTTAAAAATCATCTCATCGAGTGCGTGATGAGATATCTCAAGGCACACGGTGATGGTAACCTTTCACAAAAGTCCAGATAGCTCTTCCCCCAGCCACTCACACTGCAGCATCTGGCCAAGTCTCCTCCCCATTTTTCTCCTTCACTAACACCTAAATATTCCACAGGCAAGAATGGCATCAAGAAAAAGCCCGAACACATTACTAGTAGTCTCATTTCAATAATCTCACATGATGAACCTGTGACAAGTAGCAACTTATACAACCTCTTCCAATACCAGTTTCCTCCTCTGCACGATGAACACAGTATTACCAACTTTGCAGACTTGCTGTGAATATTCATGAGATAGACACAAAGCATTTCTCATGCTGCCTGGGACAGAGAAAGCATGCAACAAATGCAAGTTCTTTTGCCATTTCTAAGTTGTCATTGTCATCTTCGTTGTCCACATCATCGTTTCTATTTTTGTGTCTTCTTCATAATTTTTGACATACAAAACAAACAAATTAGCGTAATAAAAAACCTCCACATGTGTTTCAGACACCTCACCACTGTGCAACGGAGATCAAATTGCAAATATCCTGAAAACGCTATTTAGCTCCCTCCCAATCACACCCCCAAAAAGGCTAAGAAATGTTATTAGAGGCTAGCGTTAGGCTCATACCTGTAATCCTAACACTCTAGCACACCAGGTCGGGAGGATTGCTAGAGCTCAGGAGTTCAAGACCAGACTCCATCTCTACTAAAAATAGAAAAATTGGCCAGGCATCATGGCATGCACCTGTAGTCTCAGCTACTTGGGAGGCTGAGGCAGGAGGGTTGCTTGAGCCCAGGAGGTTGAGGCTGCTGTGGCTACAGTGATGCCACTGCACTCCCCCCAGGGCAACAAAGCAAGACTCCATCTCAAAGAAAAAAAATGCTATTAGAGAAAATGAACTCAGCATCCTACTGGGCAGCAAGTCAATGACCACAAAGACACTAACAAGGAACAACATGAAGACAAACTGAGGCAGGTTTGAGCACATACATCCCACAAGGTCCTCAGCCCCTTTATGGGATATAACATTCATATTTCTCCCCCCATCTCTGATCTTCTGCTCACGTCTCTAGCCTGATCCCCTAAGAGAGGGGGAGTTGCCAATCTGATTGCTCTGAGCCCTGTGCTGCCCCTGAGCCACGTCCACCGCTGGACACGGTTGCGGTGCCTTAATGGCCTGCTTCCTTGACTGGAACTCCCTCTGGCTTTCCACCTCCATATTGTCAGCACATAGAGACAGGAAATTGCAAGCAGGGGACTCAACGAACCCTCTTCCAGCCTTAATCCACATTCCCCATCTAGCGTTCTACCGCCATGCACCGGGGAGTATTGGGTGCTTACCCAGCTATTTAAAAAGCAGTGCTTTGTTTCCCATTTAGCTGTTGCTTTTTGCACATACTGTACTTTCCTCACTCAGGAATCCTTGGGAGAGAACAACTGAGTGTCAGGGCAGAATTGGAGCATGTCTTTGTTTGGGTTCTCCCAGAAGCAGACCCCTGAGACAATAATCTGAGCACAAGTTGTTTTTCTGAAAGTTCATGGAACACTGGAAGGAAAGTGAGGAAATCGTGCAGGGGAAGGAAAGCAGCCAGTAAAAGGTACATTAACAAGCCAATTTCCACGGCAGGAAACTGAAGCTTAATCCCACAGGGAAACTTTGGGGAAAGGCGTGAACACATACCTCAGCATGGAGAAGTTGGGTTACGTAGACACCCACTCCCATCACACACCGGATGACAGTGGCCCCTGGGGCTGTTAATTTCCTGGCACATTCAGCCCACCTTGCACATGAACAGAATGGCTTTCCAGAAAATGCCAAAATGTGGAAATGAAGAGAGTGAAGTTCAAAGTCCTTTGGAGCACATTGAAATGGGACGATACGGAGGACACGAACAGTATCTGCTATAGAGATTTCAGGTCTCTGGCTATAATGTCACCCATATGCCACCAGAACCCTTCTTAGAAGCTGGAGCAGCCATGGAGCTAGACCCCAAGATGTCTCATCCAATTTCCCTTTGAGTGTGGCCCTCTGGGAGCCGTCCCAGCTCTGCGCAAGTCACTCTTCCAGGACCTGTGGGCATCAGAGCAGCACAACTCAGCAAGGCGGCATGGCAGAGTGGTTCACAGCAAGAACTCTAGCACAACAGTGTCCAGGTTCAAATTTCAGCTTTGCTATTTCCTAGTGTTGGGGCTCAGAAAACGGCACCCCAGGATAAAGGCCTCAGAAGCAGCCTCAGAAGCAGAAGTTTTTGTCTGACTTCTCCTGTCCTCCTTTCTCTCAGCCCCATCCTTCCCCGAGGCTACCAAAAGAAACTAGCATCCGTCTTCCCCAAGGTGGGTCATAAAAGCCAGAACTCCTTTTCCGGAAAGCCCTCCATGAAACCTAAAATTATTCTATGTAAAAACTGGCCATAAAGAAATTGTCTGACCTAACTTGTTTGACTATAAGTCATGAGACCCCCATTCCAGAGAGGGTCCTGCCCCACACCCAGAAGGAAGGACGCTGCTCAGAGAGGCCAACAAGAATCTAGACAGACAGGCCTTGCTGGGTTCCCTACTCAGTCTGTTAGCATTAGATCATACCCTTTTTGCCTAATCATATTTCTACGTGGCTGTCCATGCTTTGTTGAACCTAAGCATAAAAATGGACAACGTCCCCTGTGTCTTTGGGCCTTCATCCTGAAGGCTCCCATGTATACACATTAAATAAGTGTATACGCCTCTTCTCCTATTAACCAATCTCCCTCATGTCAGTGATTTTTCAGTGAATCTTTAAGGGGACCAAAGCCTTGGTCTCCACACTAGCTAAATTACTGACATTACTAATAAATTACTTAACATCTTTGTTTCACCATTTCCTCATCTATAAAACAAAGGCAATGACAATATCTACATCCCAGGGTGGATATGAGTGTTGAGTGGGATAATATCTAACACCTAGTAAACATTATATAAGTTTTAAGTAAAACAAATGTGTATGAAAAGAAGTCCAGTAAGTGTGAGAACCACCATGAGCCATTCATTGGGCCATTACTTCATATAATCCTTGCAACAATCTTTTGAGCTAAGGATGAAGGTTATGATTTTATGTCCACGAAGCTGGAGTCTCAAAAGCCACTAGTCTGCCTTGTTCAATCAATTGTATCCCCAGCATGCCAAACACAGCACGTAGGCAAACCATCAGTTTTATAAGAGACCAAGCAAATATTACTCTCCCAATCATTCCTGTCCCCATGTAACCTAAGGAATAATTACTCAGCCAACCTGAACAATTGTGTAAATATGTTTTCCTGGATGATGAATTGGCTTGATAATAACTTGTAAAAGAGTCATTCTGAAGGAACTGGCCCTCGGCAAATCCACTCTTGTGTATCTTGGGATAATATAAAGAAATGGGAAAAGTTTCAAGCAAAAGGAATATCATAGAGAAACGGCAGAGCCTGTGCCTTGGAGATGCTTTCAAACATGCAGGGTGGTGGTTTTAATTCTCATCACATCTACAAAGATTCCGCTTTCGCTGGACGCTGGGCATTGAATATGAACACATTGTCTTCCATGCAGTCCCTGGTGTTCTGGCATCCTTTCTCACCCTCCTTCCTCCCTCTGATGTAACACTGATCATCCGCAGAGCAGCACTCTCTGCCCTCTGGGTGTCTTGCCTTCCTCCGAATTAAACTTGCCTTTTTAGACTTCCCACTGACTGAGGAACCAGCCCTGGCAGCCGCTCTGTTTACCCAGAGCTCTTAGGTATGCATGGCTTTTTGCTCCCAGAGCCAAAGCACCAAAGTGTCACTGATGAGAGCTGAGCTTAATTAAGACCAGATCCCTATCAACACCCCTTCCATGCTTGGCGCTCAGCTGCCTAGAGGTCCCGCTCCTCCTCCAGCAATTCTCATGGAAGATAAATCACTTAGTTGTTTTTTTTTTTTTCTTTTTTACCCCTGCAAGACATTCATTTTGGATCAGAGAGATTTTGTAGAGTAACAAAAAGAGGCCAGGATACACGGTTGGATAAACCTAGATTTAAATCCCATAATGTACAAACTCTGATCTTGGTTGAGTTGCTTAAATTCTCTGAACTTCCAAGTCCTCGTCTATAAAGTGGGAAAGAAAAAACTGGACTCATAAAGCCCTTTGCTGGAGGTTAAATTATACATATACCTAGCATGAGAGCCTCGGTGGGGCTGTATAAATAAATCTCTATTTGTCTGCTATCCTCCAGGCATGGGGGTAGGCTGAGGTCACAGTGGTGACACAGTTCTTGCTATCAAAGACTTTTTCTCCCAAAGGACTCCCTAAGAAACTGTTTACACATTACCATGTTTCCCTAGGGTGAGAAAATAATTTTAAATGTGGCCCCCAAATCTGATCGTGGCCAGTTTTGAAGGGCCTCCTCCCTCGGATACCATATTTCTCAAGGTTGTTGGCACATTTCTGTTGCAAACAGGGGCTGATTTGAGCCCACTACTTTCTTGTCCCCTAACTCAGATGTCCTCGGGTCAGATCTAGTTTGCAATCGGTGCAGGAGCTCTGGATGTTCACATTTGGGTATGTTCCCCCCGCCCCTATTCCCATCTCCTCAACCTCAATAGTAGGGTTTCTGGCAACCAGGTTCATAGGCCACTTCCCACCCCCTCAGGTCACTGGAGAAGAGACCAGGGAACCAACCTAGGGAATCGGGTTTCCCCACTCAGGAATTTGGAATTCAGACTTGAACTAAGACAGGAACACTCTGGAGATCATCTTAGCAAAAAAAAAAAAAAAACATTGTAAAAAATGTTTTTCTCCCCTGCAGAGGGAGAAAAATGAATCAGATATGCAGAGAGAATTACAGATGAGAGACCAGACAGTCTTGATGCCTTGCCTGTTCCCGGTTCCCAACTCACCAAGCGGTGGCATTCTGGATTTTCATGAGACGCTGTGACACCCTTCGATACCCCCCTGCCTGTCCCTTTGTATTTTCTTATTCCAATGCCACTGGGATTGCACCAACAACTAAGATGACTCCTCAAAGCCCCTGGACCCTGAAAGTAACTCATGGCTTCAGCTAGGAGTTCTTCTTTCAGCACGTCACTGAGGTGGCCCTCTGTTGCACCCATCCCTCTGTCTCTAAGCCAGAGCTTTCCCTTGCTTTCCCTCTCTAAGCCAGAGCTTCCTCGTCTTTAAAATGGACGTGAGAAGAATGGGTTGTTTCAAAGGTTAAGTGAGAGAATCCATGGAACACACTTAGAACAGTATCTGGCACACTCTGAACATTTAAGAAATGTCAGCTTTAAAAAAAAAATACTTTTAAAAGCTCCCTGGTCTTATCTCTTGAAAGGTGCCTTGGTCCCCCTGTAACAGATAAACAGGACAACTGGCTTTTTTCTGACCAATGTTTGTCACATCTTAGGCACTGTCATCACAGGAAGAAAATATAGAAGGATAACTCCAAGTTCTCCAAGCACAAGTGCATGAGAAATAATGTAGTGGGTCACAGGGGACACCTGCAGTCCCATGTTTATTGCAGCACTAGTCACAACAGCCAAGATTTGGAATCAACCTAAGTGTCTATCAATGGATGAACAGACAAAGAAATTGTAGTATGTACACACAATGGAATATTATATAGCCACAAAAAGAATGAAATCATGCAATTTGCTACAGCCTGAATGGAACTCGAGGACACAATGCCAAGTGAAATAAGCCAAGCACACAAAGACAAATCTTGCTGGTTCTCACACATATATGGGAGCTAAATATTAAAAACAATTGATCTCATGGAGACAGAGAGTAGAATAATAGTTAACCAGAGGCTGGAAAGGATAGCAGGGAGGAAAGGATAAATGGCTGCAAAAATATAGTTACTTAGATAGAATGAACAATATCTGATAGCACAACAAAGTGACTATAATCAACAATAAGTTATGGTATACTTTAAAATAACTAAGAGAGTGAAATTAGAATGTTCTTAACACAAAGCAATGATAAATGCCTGGGGTGATAGATACACCAATTACCCTGATTTGATCATTACACATTGGATGCCTGTATCAAAATATTACATGTACCCTATAAATATATACAACTATCATGTACTTGTAATAATTAAAAATAAAAGAATTATTTTTAAAAACCTGTCCACAAAGCACAAAGGGGCCAAATGGTCAACAACTCTTTTGAATGAGGCAGATGAACAAAACAGATTCTTGACTATAAGAAGCTAACATAAGGTAGGCCTTACTACTAGCTTCATCTGACAGATGGATAATTTAGGATCAGGGAGGTTAAGTAACTAAATCAAGGTCACAGAGCATATATCCATATATAGAAAACCCAGGTTCCTTTCTTTCAAAAGTACCCTTCCAGTTTGGGTATTAATTTGCTGTTGAGCAGTTTTCTTACAAATTTCAGAAATATCCACCTTCTTCTTCTACACATTTTTTTTGTTTCTATTCTGGCTGAACAACCATATGACAAATTGCATATCTCATTAGGGCCGGTGAGATAAAGAGGTACATGGCGATCTTCACAGGCAGCGTTTGAGGTTAGGCCTTGAGAAGGTGATGAAACACCGTCACTAATCAAGTTGACGAGGTCAGCAACACTCGTTCTCTTCATTCTTTTCATTCTTATTAGGATAATTTTACACTTCCTGTGCTTGGCAATTGAGCAATGATTACTTTGCTAAATACTACATGAGTTTTGACAAAACAAACCCCCGAGGAATCAAAATAAGTAATTTCTATTCAGCAGAAATCATTCTCAGATTAGTCTGCATGCAATATTATACAACCCAATTATCTCAATATGCAGACATGTATAATAAATAAAGAGCACACCATCTCGCGTGAGCTGGGGTTGAGCAAGAGGTGGGGGTGGCAGCATTCCTAATTAGAAACTGTCAATTTTTAGCCTGGTACCTCCAAGAAATGAGGTTTAGGGAAGACTCAAACCTCCACCCTAGCAACACTGAAATTCTGTTATAGGTGACTTGCCAATTCCATACGTGTAATAAAGATGTGTTTGCTCATTTATTTACATTTTTAACACAGACAACATTCAGTGGGCCTTACATTTGTGTTCAACATGGTTCTGGAGACCCAAGATGAATACAACACAACTGCTGGTTCACAGCGGGTTGTGTGGAAATTTAAACCTGTTGGCTTAGCTAACGCATGTAGCACCATGTCTGGGTTACAATAGATGCAGGTAGGGGCTCAGGTTAGCACCTTGCTCTCTTCCCCCTTCAGATTCTGATTGACACCATCCACTTCCCATGTTCATTCATTCATTCATTCATTCCCTGTTCACTGTTTATTACACTGGGACTACAAGGGTGAATGGAAGCAAACCCAGTGCCTGCCCTCGTGGAGCCAACAGTCTGGTGAGAGAGATGGACATTAAATAATCATACAAGAAAATGTCAAATTGCAACTGTGACAGGTGTAAGGGGGAAGGGTGCAGAGTATGATAAGAACCTACAATAAGGGGTTTGCCCCAGTCAGAAAGATCAGAGAAGCCATGCCACCCTGTCACATCTCCTAAGCCAAGAGCCAAAGAGGGAACAGAAAGAAGTTAACTAGATAAGTAGAGGTGGGGAAGAGAAGAGGCATGTCTCAGTCCACTCGAACTGCTATAACAAAGCATCAGAGACTGGGTGACTTATAAACAACAAGTATTTGATTCTCACAGTTCTAGAGTCTGGGAAGTCCAAGATCAAGGCACCGGCAGATTCAGTATCTGGTGAGGACCTGCATTTTTATTCATAGATGGACAACTTCTCACTGTGTCCTCACATGGTAGAAGGAGCATGGGAGTTCTCTGGTGTCCCTTTTATAAGGCCACTAATCCCATTCATGAGAGCTCCACCCTCATGACCTAATCACTTTCCAAAGGCCCCCACCTCCAAATGCCATCGCATTGGTGGGGTAGGCTTCGACACATGGATTTTGGGGAGGACACCATATTCAGTCTATAGAAAAGCACAATCTCAGTTAATTCTACAGCAACACTAAGGTAGCTGCTAAGAATACTTCTCTGCTTTATAGATGCAGAAATTGAAGCTTGAAGACTTAAGGTAACTCATCCACGGTTGCACAGCTCATAACAATGAAGCCAAGATCTCAACCCAAGACTGGAACTAGCACAGGGCTAATTTCAGGTCACAGTCTCTTTATGACAGATATTGCTTGCTCTTTCATATCCCTTGGATAATTGCCATCTGATGTTCAAAGCAGAAAAAGCAGGTAAACGAAAGAAACCAAGACTTCACAGACGGTTACTGAGACTTAACCCGGTCCTGCACATTGCTGGCATTAACATTTCTGCCCACACCCAGGAGTAGTGAGTCACCTGGCAATGAGTCACCTGTTAGTCCCTACACCAGAGGATTTACCCAATGCCATCTGTGCCAGGATAGAAGCAAGTACAGAGGGCTCTATGAAAAAAAAAAAACAAAAAACTGTCCAATAAATGTGAGAGGAGATGGAGCAGTATACAACCTTCCTGAAATGCCTGAGCAAGGCCTGACCTTCCAATGGCCTTGGCTCCGAGTACGCTTCAGAGCTTCCCCAGTTCCATTTTCTAAGTAAAGGCTGAGGCCAAGTTTGAGCCCCTGGGTTATTTATTAGGCAAAGCAAGGCATTTAAGGTTCCAGTCAGTGAACAAAGAGACTGCAGTGAGGAGCTGTTTCTGATTAGATGTGCTCAAAGGAAGCCTTGTAAAACAGGAGCTTGGCGCTATAATTGAACAAGCGGCTCCAAGCACAGCCAAGACACTAGCAGTGAAGGAGAAAGGACATTAGCACAGCCAACATTATCTTTACAGAAAAAGGCCCCTGAGATCCCACCTGCAATTATTTTATTTATTTATTTATTTATTTAAGAAGCCCCCATATTTCAACCCCACAAAAATCTGAGTCACCTACAGAAAGAAAACAAGAAAAATATAAGCAATTCTAAAAACCAGAATAAAAGTAGTATAAGGAGTAGGAAACAAAGATATAGTCAAGGATAAAGTTACACACAAAATACATAACAGAAATTCTACGCACTTAACCAGAGTGGGGCTAACATTTGGCTTGGAGCTTCCTGGCAGCCAAAGCAAAGAGGAAAACCATTTTCAGAAAATTAAAAATTAGACAGCTGCATGGGTGATAGTACAATTCCCTGGTCCCAAAGACAGAGAGCAGTTTATCCTGATGGGAATATTATTTTATAGCCTCAATCACATCCCACAATAAATCTATTAATGGGCTTTAGTTCTAGAATTAATCAATTTAGTTCTATTATCTCATAATAAAACTTATTAGTGAGAAATTCAGTACAAGTAGTTAGAAGAGACCAAAACAAGGCAGGCCAGGTACAAAACTCCCTGGTCTGCCTTTAGTTAGAACTTAGACTTTAGCCCAGGTGCGGTGTGGCTCACACCTGTAATCTTAAGCACTCTGGGAGGCCGAGGCAGGAGGATCACTTGAGGTCAGCAGTTTGAAACCAGCCTGAATAAGAGCAAGACCCCATGTCTACTAAAACTAGAAAAAATTAGCCGGGTGTAATGGTGTGTGCCTGTAGTCCCAGCTACTAGGGAGCCTGAGGCAGGAGGATCACTTGAGCCCAGGGGTTTGAGGTTGCTGTGAGCTGGGCTGACACCGGGGAACTCTAGCCAGGGCAACATAGTGAGACTCTGTCTCAGAAAAAAAAAAAAAAAAACGAAAAAAAGAAAGAAAGAAAGAACAAACCTAGACTTTACAGAAAGCATGCTTCTATGACTGGATCGTGTGGAACAATTGTTATCCTATTAATAAAAGGATCCATGACCAAAAGGCAAGATTGGTTTGGCAACTAGTTTGGGGATGTTCTTGCTAAAGACTCTGGCTGGTCCTCTAGTTAGGAAACCTGCCCCTTTGCACACATACATGCACACTGGACCTTTTCATTGACATGGCTTACTACAAGGTCTGGGGATGGCCGGCTTGGTAACAAAGTGTCAGATGTCTGGCGTCTATCACAGGTAGCTTCCCAATAAGTGGTTATTATATACCATCATTTCATTTAACCCTTAATAGTCCCTGTGAGATGGGTAGCATGCCACCCCTTCCACAGGGGAGAAAGTGAGCGGCAGATGGGTTAAGGGCATTGCCCAGTCGCACAGCCAGGAAGCAGCGGAGCACCGGTTCTCTCTTTCCCGCCGAGCTGGGAGGGCTGTCAATCACACTCCCTTAGTCAATCACACTGCCCAAGCCCATCTTTAATCCCTCCCACAGCTGCTGTGATTGGCTGAGGGCTGCCACAGGATCCCGGGCAAGGCCACTCATTCTCCCCTGAGATTAATGTGGTGAGAAGGGCACTTTCTACTCCATGGATACCGCCTACCAGGGAGCGATTTCCCCTGTGCAGAGAAACAGCAGGCGGAAACAAGCGTGTGTGAGAGCGGGAGAGGCGAAGGCCCACCAACACATTTGCGTCCCTGGGGCAGTCTGAAAGCAGTCTCACCTACACAGGTCTCTGTTTCCTTTTGACCAGTTTGACTTATGTTTCTGTCACTTACAACTGAAACCGTCTTTTGAATAAATACAGCATCTATATGCAGTTTTTCATAGAAGAGTATGTGCATGAGTGTGTGTGCAAGTGCATGTGTGCATGTGTGTGTGTGTGTGTGTGTGTGTGTGTAACAAATATATTTGCACCAGAGCCACACATGATACGAGTGGCAATAAGGCCCATTTGTCTAAATATCAGAACCTGAAATGGAACTAGATTCGGAACTAGGGAGAATAATAATAAGGATGAAGAAAGACGTTTAAAGCAGATTTTGAAATCCCCAAAGAACTCGGTTTTGTTGGGAAATGCTGACACAAGCCAAACCACAGAAGCACAAATGGCCCCACTATAATTAGTTTACCTTTCAATTTTATCCGAATTCGACTCCTGAGGACTTTGGCTGAGCATTCCAAGAGGAGCAAAGTCATAGCCACTGGTATCACCACCAGAAGTCCCTGCAGAGGTCCTATTGACTTTGCTAAGTTTATTCTGCATAACCTCGGAGCAGCCTAGAAGATGGATAACAGCCACGTGCAATTCCCTTAGGAGCCCCAGCCTCTGGATCACAGTCTTGGGAAGACCACGTCAGCAGGCTCCGAAACACCCCAGGTGCAGGGCGTGTAATGAATGCAGAGCACAGAGCTAGTAGGGCATTTGTTAATGGAGCAAGAGAGAAGATCTGTGTACAAAGCAAGCTTGAATACAGTCTATGCTGCTGCTGCTTAATTACATTGAGCTCCTGAGTCCTTTGCTGGTGGAAAAGCACCAAAGTTACATGCGCACACATACACACACACATACACACACACACACACCGCTAACCCACACAAAGAATGAAAAGAAAGAAAAGAAAATCCATGCCAAGCATGCACAATGCAGCTCCTGATTGATTTGCTAGCATCCTCCAAAGTCATTGATGCCAGCAACCCAGTCTCTGCAAGCGCTCGGCTTCTCTTTTAGGAAAAAAGAAAAGAGAAAAGGAATGCTAGCTCTCCTGTCTTTGAAATTGTTATGAAACAAAATTATAGGGAGATAAGAAAATGCCCTAGCCTTATATGACAGAGTAGGGGAACAGTCTACCACCATGTGGTCAATGCAAATGGCACCCCCAGAGCAGTGCAGTGCACAACATTGCTAACTATGGGTCTGCGCTAGGGGAGAAGAGTCCAGGTTTTCTGCCTGGCCATCCTCCTTTTGCTCCCAGTGTTATTCTCAATATCTCCATCTTCATATCTGTTTATAAAAATCCCTGTTTTATTGCCTCAGTTTCTTTATCTGCAACATAAAACATGGGGTGTTGGACTAGATGCTCTCTAAGGAACTGAGCAACTTTATCAATTATATCTTTGAGGTGGAAAAGATCTAGAAAAGTTATCTGGTCCAGTCCTGTATATTTCAAACTCATAAGATCAACATAGGTTATTGGTTAAGGATATAGACTTTGGAGTCAAAAAGAACAGAGGTAGACTCATCTCTTCCAATGTGTAGCTGTATGCAATTAGGCAAACCATCCCCCCCACCCAAAACTCCATTTCCTTGTCTGTAAAATGGGGTGATAATAGAATACCAGACCTATTGTTTGCTGTGAGCATTCAAGAAAATAAAGCCTGCAGGGCTCTGAGCTCATGCCTGGCCCTTGGTAAGCATCTAAAAAATGTGCCTCTTGTTACCATTCATATTATGATGATGCTCATTTTTCACAGGCCATGATATGAGTCCCACAGCTGGTAAAGGAGGTAGAAGGCAGAGAATGTTTCCCACTTTAGCATTTCTTACACACATCATTGACACCATGCAACAGCAACTAGGAGGGTAGAGAAAACTTTATCCATCATGAAAAGGTAAAACGGCATCACCCCATCTTCACCCTAACCCCAAAACTCTACAATGGTAGCTATAGAATCTCAAAGAATAACTGCACATGTAGCTGAATTTTCAGAGCTCTGAGAAGGCCGTGAGTTGTCAAAAGCCATTCCTGTTTAATGGAAAGATCTGAAATGTCACCATTAAGTGTTTTACCATTTAGGTAAAGATTCAGATCTTCATTCAGAGTCAAATATCCACAAGTGAAGAATTAAGTTACAAGGAATTAAAAATGCCTTGAGAACAGTTTGTGATTGAAGGAGAACTCTGAAATACCAGGGAGGAGAAATAATGCAGCTCCAAGAGGTGGGGGTAGGTAATGAGAACTCCAACTTTGTCCCATTGTCCCTTTGCCAAGGGATAGCGTGGGTCTAGGGAGGACACATTCCAGTAGTCATGTCTTTTGGCTGTGGGTTTCAACTCAGTAAACTTGCAGAGAGTTTAGAGAAACCGAATCTTTTCCCCCTGCGTAAATCAAGCCCCAGGGAGGGAGAAAGAACTATATGAGGTCCCATAGCAAGTTGCATAGAAGAACTCACCCCTCCAGTTGCCCAGGGCTCATTGCATGGGTTCAGTGCGTTAAATCACAACCTCCTCAGCAAAAGGAGAAGTAAAGGGGCAAGCTGGATTAATTCAAGTGTTATGGCCCTGGCAGAGAGTTACGCTGTCAGAGCTCAGTCCCAAGAACCCACACCCCACAGAAAAGGAGGTACAGGAACACAGGTCATGCTTCCATTGATGAAGCCTCAGATGTGGAAGTAGAGGTATCGGATCCAAGTCCGAATCTTATGTGATCTTGGCCAAGTTAGAAAACTTCAGTTCCCTCAACTGAGAAGCAGAAGTAATGGTCTGCCCTGTTTCACAGAATTGCTGGAAGATTCATAAGACAAAGCATGAGAAATACTCTGCAAGCCTCTAGTATGCTGGGTCAACGTTTCCACTTTTTATTTTTCAAAAATCCCATTGTATGCCTCTGATTCCTGAGCTTACATTTAGAGGAAGCCCACTTCCCACGCTCTCCTTCTTACCCTTTTTAAGTTTTCCCAGATATCCAGTGCTCCAAAGTTCTGACAAAATGAGAAGACCCATACCTAAGTGTATTTGACAAATGAATCTATTTATTTTCATTTCAATTCCGCACGACACATACCAGTCTGCAACTATCTCCGCAATCGTATCTTGTGAAGAGTACCTGAAGGTACCTTTCTGATTGACTTCCTCACTCTATATGCAGATTTGTGCTAAGCCAGTAAATAATTTGTAACAATTTGCATTGAGTTTATGGTTTCTCTAATCCAACCCTGATCATTTGTAAATTGTTTCTATTCGTGTGCAGATCAACTGTAATAAGGTTGCTAATAAAAGAGTGGTTAATAAAATTTATAATGGGAAGACAAAGCATAATTTGGAGGCGAGGATTTTTGACATAAGGGCTTTTCCAGGCTGTAGGCAAAAATAGATTAATAAAATTCTATTTGTTTTTATTTCACATTCTAAAGAATACCTCATGGTGAAATGTGGTCTTGAATCTTATTTCTTCCTCCTAGACTTGACTGCTGGTCTTGAGTGACAGCGTTTTCTCATGTCTGGAGAAACTTTCCCAGTAATGACTCAGCCTCTCTGCAACTCAGTGTTCGTGGTTAGGAAGGATATGAGTGGTATGGACGCATTTGTCTATTCATGTATTCAGGAAACATCACTGGAGTACCCACTGTGTTCCGGATACCATGACAGGTCATGGAAATACCACCATGAGTGAAACAGGGCTGATTCTATCAATGAATGGTCAAATGTGTGACAATCAAGATTTTGTTTGTGTTATTTACCACTAAAATCCTCAATGCCTAAAAAAGCATCCAATACATAGTATGTGACTAATACATATGTGTGGAATAAATGAATATACTTGAAGCGTTAGGCAGGTCAACCATGCTAAATTGTCAAACCTCATCCTATCCATCCATGACTATGGCCCTTTTAGGACTATAAATGAAGGCAAAGTCCACTTAGCTGAAAGAATCATAAAATATTTTGGCATGTGTCAGATCATCGGAATCAGGCAAAGCCCCAGGCCAAATCTGACTCCACAAGAGACATTTTCATATAGTTTTATGAACTCTCCTAGCTAGTAAGTACCTAAGAAGGTGAAAGACTCTGGACTCTACCATTTCATGGGTTATAACAGCCCTGCAAGATTAGTGCTATTGCTCTTATTTTGCAAAATGAGGAAACCATGATTCATTGAAGTTAAGCAACTATCTGAGGTCACAGCTAGAAGGTGGCATATCTGTCTCAGTTCAGAGCCTATGTTTGCAAACAGCCATTCTCCTTTAGATGTGTTAGGAGAGGTAGTCCAAGAGTGGAGGAAAACTGTAGCAGAGATTCTTTCATGGGAAAGGAAACGTGAGGAAGGAAGATATGTTTCCCTTTCCCAAAAAAGTCTTCTTCTGTTGTACTTTAAACATATTTCCTCCTATTTGGTCCCTTGTTGGCTGGTCCAAAACACAGTACACCCCCACCCCAGGAAAGACAGCCCTCTGCACCTGTCATTCTAATCTCCTGCTCCTCTTACAAACCCAGCTCAGTCCTTCCTTTTAGATTATTCCAAAATCTAAAAGGGGAATTCATCAATTCCCCAAAAGTAAGGGTGGAATCCCCCATGGAGAAGAAGTCAAAGGGTATATGCTTTGGAGTAGAAAGCCCATAGCCAACATGGGCCTAACGTGTCAAATATTCCATGGGACTCCAGCAACGTGGTCTCAAGTGGCAGCTGCCAAAGTCCTATCTTAGGAAGATGACCTCAATTTCTCCTTCTGTCAGTCAGACCATATTTCCAGGCCCCATGTCTAGTTCAGAAGCCTCCTGTAACTTCAAATTCACCCCACTTTGCCCCTGGGGCTCAGGGACTAGAGCCAATGGTGTCCACAGCCACTTTTCTCTTTCAATACTTTTTATAAAATAAGGAGTGATTGAGAGTGAGAATTGCAGATCAAAAGGAGACAGTGAAATGTCATCAGCATTACATAATTTGTACTATCACTTGTCAACATTGATCCCCTTAATACCATCCCTCTGACAGATGAACGAGGCAGGATTGTAAGAATACTAAGAAGTAAAAGAGAGGGATAAAAGACAACCATGTTTGATTACCCTCTGCAGTCCAAAGGATTTGAAAGTCATGACACTGGTTATTACTATGGCCTTTGGAGAGATGAACAGAAACTTAATCTATCTAATAAAATTGCCTCGAGAGATAAACTTAATCTAAACTTTCTTTCAGCTATCTCTCAGTATAATCTAATGGATTTTTCTTGGTCTCCGTTGCAGCACAAGACAGCTGGGTGGAAGATAGACCCACCACGTTAATTAATCCACTTCTCTCTTGTCAAATGGATGTGGCATGCGGAGCATAAGTTGGTACTTGTGACTGTATTGGGGGCCCATATTTAACAGAACTCGTCTGATGAGACAATCACAGCCTTTCAGACTGGGGAGACTGCCAGAATGCCAGTGCATGTGGCTTGTAGAACTCTTGGAGGGGTACAATGGGCGGTAGGAGTGAAAGAAGTCAGGGACAGCTCAATGCATCCATTTAAGATATTCTGACCTGTCACTACAGAAATGTACTTAGAAATGGGGAAAACTGGGTGGTCACTATGCCAGAAATGGGGCTAGACCCTGGAGGAAATAATGGTATATAGGACAGACGGCCTGCCCTCCCAGAGCTTACAATCTAATACAGAGACAGCTGATTGAAAAAGCACATCCCCTGAAGGGTAACACATGCTGGTTGACACCTGGATGGAAGACAGACAGGTTGGGAAAGAATGTTGTCAGTCACCTGTATCCCTGCCCCAAGACAGAACACACTTTTTCCAGGAAGAGTTTGGTCATCCTAAGTTCTCCAAGCTGTGTCAGATGCTGTCTTCCCTTTTGCAGGTAATCAGGCCAGAAATAAAGCCAACCAGCAAGCACTTGGACCAATAGTGTGCAACCCAGAGGACTAACCAGTCTTAGAATTTATGTGGCAGGGTCTCTGCCTCCCAGAGCAAGCAATTTCCATTGGCCTTTCTTCCCCAAACCCACTTCCCCCCCTTGAAGGGAGAAGAGAGGTACTTGAAATGAAAGCAAGTCTTATCTGAAAGCCCGTAGCCCCCACTGATGAAAATCACACAGGTATAAGTGACAACCATTCACATTGCAAAGTAAGCAATTTCCCTCTCCATCCTGGGGGAGGATCTGTGTCCCTTTGTCTCTATTTTTAACATTTTTATCTTCCTCGTATATGCCTTTATATGTGAGATGAAGGAATTGATATTTATACAGACTTACTTCATGCCAGACCCTGTGCTGGGTGATTTGGGTAATGATATAAAGTACTTTTTAGCAGAAGAAATGAGGATTCCTCTTAAAGGAAGAATTACTCTCATTGACATTAACTGATTTGCCTGTTATAGGTTAGAAGCAAGCATCTCTGTTCTGGCACCAGGCCTAATAAGAAGAGAAGACACCGTGTCTGATGGTGGGGGGGGTGTAATATTCAGGAGCAGATGGGATGCAGGGTGCAGAACTGCTCATGCCAGGGGGAAGGGAAGGGCTGAAGGAGAGGCCTGATGACCTCACTGGGGGGGGGGGGGGATTGGGGAATAAATTGTGTGATGTGTGCAATGCCAGCACTCTACTGGCTCCCATGTAAAAATATTCGGAAAAGGCAACATTTCTCTCCAAAACACTATAAAGCAGATTCACTGGGGAAGACGCGATGAGAAGAAGAGGAGAGTCCATCCTGCTTGTAAGGACACAGAAAGGACAAAGAGAAGAAAAGCTTCATTGGAAATCTTTGCTATATTAGCCAACATTTATATGCCAACAATCCAAGACAGATATTGCATTTTACTTTCATCTTACAGCTAAGGAAACCCATTCATGTATTTACTCGTTCAATCATTCATTCGAAAACTGTTCAGTGCCTAGGAGATACTTGAGAAGGTATATAGGGGTAGCTTACATCAATGAGCAAGATAATGGGCAAGCTCTTGTTTTTTGTTTGTTTGTTTCTTTGGGCTTTTTCTCCCTCATTTAATTCATAGTCTAGAGGAGTTAATTTCCACTCAAGGGGAGGGATGACACATAGGCACAATCAGCAGAAGAGGGACATCTTTGGAAGCTCCCTCTGACACAGCTCGTAAGGGAAATGACCCCTCTGCTCTCTATTTTGGTAGAAGTCATGTTCATTCACTCTTAAATCTGGATATAAACTCTCTCTAAAATGGAGTAATGTCCACCTAGCACAGTGCCTAGCCCATAATAAGAACTCAGGAAGTGATAGCTACTTAGGAGTGGGCTGGAACCAAGTCCCTTGCAGCTTTATGAATCTGATTTTTCTGATCCTTTCTAACAGATGCTCATCCTATGAATTCCTTTCTTAGACCATTGGCAAGTGATTTCCTGATCTTTTGGGTAGCATTTCCTCAGCCCCTTTCCAAAAGTTATGCCTCTCCTATTGAGATAACCTCACGACGTCACGAGAGACTGTTCATCTTGAAAGAAAACATCCCTATGCAGACGAAGGCAAATCCATTAGACAAATGCTCCTGCTCATGCTAATAGAGCTCTTGAATCATCTCCACGTCCCGAGTGGCCATAAAACACAATCACTCCTTCCTAGTTTTTCAAAGAAAACAGCAAGTTTGGCTCGCACATAACCCTTTCAAACTCTCCAATTTCATCGACCACATCATCTGTTAGCTCCCTTTCAAATGCCCATTTCCTGAGGTGTTTCTACCTCAACCTCCATCAGCAAACACGCTCTGGGCCTCCCAAAGATAAAACAACTCATTAAAGACAAATCTCAACGCTCACTTTTTCTTCAGAAAGCAGATAGCTTGACTGGGCAACTGAATTCACTGGGCTCCCCAAGATGTAGTTTTCTCAAAGGCTTGGCAGAGAAGTCGGTTTGGTGGCAGGGAAAAAGTGGTTGCCAGGCACGAGGACAACGTGTAGGAAACATGGAGAGGACCAACAGGCAGGAAACTCAGGAAGGAAGATCGTACCAACGGAAAACGACCACTTGGGACAGCAATCCCAGCCAGACTCGTGAGTGCAGAGCTTGCTGACTCATTCATTTATTTAATTGTGCATTTTCCCCTTAAAAAATATTTCTCATCAGTGTTATCAGCGTGGCCTCAGAATGACTTTCCTACTATTGCTTATAAACAAACCTTTATCACAGATAGCTTGCCTGCTGAATTAAGACGCTGTGTTAAGCAGTATATTGCTTCTGTCTGGCAGATCAGCTGTTTGTAGGAAGATAATAATACCAAAAGCAACCACAACAATCAGCTCCTGTAAATTAACTTAACTGTGTGAAATAATGCCTCCCCTATCAGATTAGCTTCCTGAATGACTTTATCCTTAAATTAAAGCTTGCTGGGGCTGAAGAGTAAATCATTTAAATGGTGCCGGGTTTTTCAGGTAATGTCTTCATATATTACTGTAATTTCAATCCGCCAAGGCATGCAGATGGCTTTGGTCTCTAGCTGCTTGTCTCCAGAAAACCTCTTCTGCGCTGCCATTTTGTAATTACAGTGCTGCGGCTCAGCGCCTGCCGCTACTAGATTTCCCAGGGTGCACCGGCAGCCAAGGCAATGTATCTTAAAATTATTATTCTTGTGTGGCCCTCGTAACATAAATGTAAATCTTTTATGCTAACGCTGTCAGAGGGTTAGCTCTGGGGCTCCAAGGTGTGATGATGTAAAAATCACCCACCATCCATCAACTGCGGACCATTTGGGATTCAGCAAATAACTCGCTTTGGGGGGAGGGGAGGGGATTGTAAGCTGAATATTACTTTTGGAGTCTGGGTGGTATCAAACATGTCACTGTTGTTGTTGTTTTTTTTTCTTTTTTTTTTTTTCCTTTGGAACTGAGGCCATCCTACAAAGCCATCTGTAGGCGGGGAGTCTCGTAGCTCGGTAGTCCTCTCTTGGAAGGGTAGGAAAGTTTGGCACAAATGTAGGTCACTCTAATTTCGCAGCGATGCCTGCTGAGGATTAGATTTTGGAGAGAAGATGGTTAAGTAATCGTTCCTGGAAATTAACTGCCTTGAGCTCCTGTATTGGGTATGGTTGTTTTGAGGACCACTTCATTCCTCCAATGAAAGTGAGTTTATAGGTATCTGAACTTGTAATTTGTTTGTGTGCAAATCCCTACTGTCCTCCCCTTCTAGGAGAGTCAAGAAAACAGAAGGAGGGATGGTTCTGCCAGGCTGGGGAGGGGAACGGGGAGAAAAGGCAAAGGCCACAGAGGCCCTCAAACAACAGGACCTGATGCTCAAATGCTAGCAAGAAAGATGAGCACTAACTCCAGGGAGTCCAAAAGACAGCAACCAGAGGAAGCTCCTGGGAGATGAAATGCTTTCTAAAAAGCAGGGGAAACAGAGGGGAAAAGCAGACCATGAGACCTTGAGAGAAGACAATATTAGCAGTGGTAATAGTAATGATAATAGTAGTAGTGATAATGGCAATATTAATAATAATAACAATAACATTTGTTAGCCATTACTGTGTACCAAGCACTACTCCAAGAGATTGATATACAGTATATCCTATCTTTTCCAACCAGTGTTTCAGGCTTTTCTTTACCAACTCAGGTGGGAATGATAGGTGAATAACTCAATCTGGCTAAAAGACAGGTAAGGGGTGAATATTTTGCTTTCACTGCCCATTTCTCGGTAAGCATTTAAATTGGATGATGGGAACCGAGCCTCACTCACTACCTGGCATGCAGAAGACAGTAATGAAATGAGAGTTGGATGGAGTTAGAGGGTTTATAGCTTGCCCAAGACATCTCTAATAAAATTGTCCCTGGTTGGCTTGGTGGACTATGACAGCAGTGGCCAAATTTTATCAGCATGTGAATTCTTTATCCAAGATTTTTTTTCCCTCATTCACAAGTTTATTGATAATAGTAAAAATAATGGTTCAACAGTAGAGTGCTTCATTCGTGCAAGGTACCAACAAAGCACATCAAGTAAATCATCTCATTTATTCCTCCCAACAACCCTGCTGGAGAGATACTATTATCATCTTTGCTTTACAAATGAGAAACCTGTAGCACAAAGAGGTTAAGTTACTTGACCAGAGAGTAAAGGGTGAAGCCAGGATTTGAGTTCTAGAAATTTGATTCTACACCCTATTAACTGTTAATGTACATAACCTTGGATGTGAAGTATACCATGTGACGCTGACCTAGTAAGAAAGGAACTAATATTTGCAGGGTGCCTTCTAGTGTTAAGCCTTGTTTTAAATGATACTCATTATTTTAATTCGATAAGGAAATGGTTAGTAACTGTATTGAGACATGTTCACCCTTGTCCTCTTACCTTGGAATCTGCCCCTATTCACAGCCTCTGATATTTATGTGACATACAAATATAATATACAAATATACAATTTGTATACATACAAATATAATATATGATAGGTAGATACCCCTATTGGTTCTGTTTCTCTGAAAAACACTAATACTGGCAGTATCTGACAATAATATGATCCACCTTCCAACCCCACCATGAGACCTGCCCTCCACAGCTGATTATGGGACTATGGGTAAGTGCTCAATGCAAAAATAGCTCATCCCCAGCTGGGGCCAAGGAATTTAAAATCATAACTTTAGAATTAGGAACTCAAAGCAGCAAGGTCATGCTATCTAGCGTGGAGGGTATAAGCAGGTGGATGTGGTAGTTGAAGAGCCAACAGGGGAAGCCCATAGGCAAGACAGGGAGACCAGACAGACACATAGGGAGACACAAAAACAGGAGAGATCCTGAAGCCCTGAGAGAAACAGAGAGGAATTCCTTTCAATTGGTATTTAAATTAGATATTTAAATTCTTACAGAGTCATTACTGGCGTGGGTTTGAGTGGGCTTCTGCTCCTTACAAACAAAGCTGTGACCTCAGAGAAGTTATGTTGCTCACCTGTGCTCACATAACTCTTCAGTGGGAGGAAGAGCCAGATTTCAAATCCGCATCTCTGAATATGCATCATTTTCTGCACTTACTATGACATATTTGACCTCCAAAAAAACATAATCAATAGTAAAATAAATATCCACGCACCCATGAACCCGGGCTACAAAATAAAATTGTACCCATAGAGCTGGAACCTGTGTGTGCCCTGCCCAGACCCCGTTTCTCTTCCTTTCAATTGCCCCTCCCCACCCAAAAGGTAAACATGCTGCTTAAATCGGTATTTATCATTCCCCTGCCTTTATCTAGACATGTGCAAAAGGTATACAGGTATTTGTGTGTGTGTTTAAATATTATAAAAATTGTATTATTCTGTATGTCTTCTTCTAGAGGTCTTTCCAACCAAAATGCACTAATTTTCTCAAAGTCGTGGGTACATAAATGTCTAGCTTAGGATGGGCTCTCCAGAGAAACTGACTCTGAGATTCCCATGCAGGAGGTGTGTTGCAGAGCAGCCAGCAGAACTTACACCTGCCCCAGAGGGAGCAAACCAAGATGGCGGAAAGGGAGGAGAGATGCAGTTGCAACAAAGGTCTCAGCCGACCCCTGTGGAGCTCTGGAGCTGGGATGGCCTTCAGAGTTGCCTCAAATTGAGGCAGGAAGGCCAAACTTTTATTTCCCCATGTTGTCCAGTTAATGCATTTGGGCTGCCCCTGGGGAAAGCTTGTGACCTGGGTCACTGTAGCTCTCTGAGGCCAAAGGCTACTTTAGGAGAGCAAGTTGGCTGAGCTGTGTCTGCCAACAACCCTCTCAGCAGCAGGGGAATGCATTTCTCCATCCTGAAAGGGTGTCTGGGCAGTGCCACTCACCATCCATCACTGGTCCTACTTATTTCGGGGCCAAGGGCTGACCACCTTGCCTTCTGAGGGAAGTTGCTGCACGCTCACGTTAGATGCATCTGGAGACTACCAGTGGTTAATCCCCCCATCTCAATTATAATGTGCAAGCCAGAGAGGGAATGCCTTGTTTAAGATTTTTAGAGTAATAGGCTATTATTTCTAAGGAGAAGAAATCATCCCTGGGGGCCACTGACCTGTACAGCTTTTCCATTTTTCTCCTTCTTTTTAAAGCTTTTGTGACCTGAGGTATCGGAGCTGCCGTATTATGTAAGAAGCTCCAAGCAAAGAGATTTGAACTTGACTTGAAGTCTTTCTTTAATATTCAATAAAAAGTTGGAGATTTATTGGCCTATGGCAGAGACCAATTTCCTGTTACATGGACCAGAGAGGAGATTAAAAAAAGATTTTTAGAGCAGCGCCCATATTTCTTGCGAGGCAGAGAACGGAGCTCACCTAATTTTGTGGATCGGGCTGCTAGCACGGTTCTTTTCTCTGGGCTGATCTGAAATTAGAAGGCTGGAACTAAAATCCTGCAGTCTCCCCCACAGGGACCATTTCAATTTTCCTCTGAGTAACAGCTCCGTAAGGATCGTCTTCACGATTCTAAGGTCAAGGTTGGAAGTGGCTGAGTGTGGAAAAGATTGAAGACCATGCCACAGGCTCTCAGTGATGTACATTGGCGTGCTCTCTGCAGCCAGAGGCGGGAGGAGTAATTCTAGCAGGCTTCTGAATTTAAAAGCTCTGCTGCAAAGATTTGGGACAGGGCCGCAGGAAATATGGCATAAGGGACTGACAACAGGTTGGTATGAGCTATCAATTCCCAAAGTGCACCCAGCTCAAGGGCAGACTATCGGAGTTTGAATCCTAGTTCTGTCCCTTATTGGCTCTGTGACCTTGAGCAAGTTGCTTAAGCTTTCTGTGCCTCATCTGTAAAATATAGACACCTATAGAACCTATCTCACACAGTAGATGTGTAGGTATTATAAAATGGGACAATACATGCCAAGCTTTGAAATGTTTTTGGCACATAATAAGTACCCAAAATGATAGGTTGTTACTGTTGTGGTATTTGCCCTTTGGAAAGGCCCAGTAAATGTAGTTTCAGCCTGAAATATCCAGTGACAGCCTCTGAATGGATGTATTGGAAGCAGCTTCAATGGAAATAGGAAATGAGATTCAGTTCAACCAGGCAAATATTATCAAGCACGTGATATGCTAGACTCGAGCTAGGCACTGGAGATACACATATGAAGAAGATGTGATCCCTCCATTCAAGGTGTCTATAGCACTGAATAGGAGACAGGTGCACAAAGAGCAGCACACAAACACAAAATTATGTTTTGTGCCAAAGTATGCCATACTCGAAACTATGTTCAAAGCAGAACAGGGAGTCATTAACCTTGTCCAAGAGTGGCCTACAAAGGTATCCTAGAAGGGTGATATTGGAATAGGGTTTTGAAAGATGAATAGGAGTTTGACAAGGTGAACAGGATGGGGAGAAGTGCCAGGCAAGGTGATAGAGAGAGAAAAGGCATGGCCGTCTGAAAGAATATAATGTGTGGATTTAAAACTTGAAGATTCCGATAGTGTGGGCTTGTGGGAGGAAATTTCAGGTACAGAGGTAATCAGAAACAAGAGTAGACAGGGTCCTGAATGTCTTGATAAGGACTTTGAACATCCTGCAAACAACACAAAAGTTGCCATGTGTCTCCCCAGAATTCCCCCATTTTATCCTGTGCCTTGACTTGTCAATATCACCAATCCTTTCTGGCTGCACCAGGTAGCACTTTTCATTCATCACTTGAATTGGACATTGTCTTCATGACGGGTAGAGTGTCATCCATTGGGATGGTTTCAAAAATAAATAAGCCAGTATCTCTGCCCTGGAAAAGCTTAACGTTGAGAAGGAAAGACAGACAATCACAATGCAACCTGACAGGTCCAGTGACACAGGTAATGTGGGCTATTGCAGGAGCAGAGAGGAGAAAGCCTGGGGATAAATAAAAAAAAAAAAGTGGGGAGGGCTACAGAGAAGATGTGACATTTGCATGGGATCAGGAAGCATGGGTCAAAATTCCATTAGCTATAGAACATGGGGAACAACATGAATGACCTAGGGAAGACATATTCAACTGTTCAGGAACATGAAAAGGTTCAAGATGGCTAAAATTACTCAGAGTGAGTGGAATTTCTCCCAGAATCCCCAGCTTCCTTTAAAATCCCATTGGCCAGAACCTGGTCACATGTTTATCCCTAAACCAATCATGAACAAAAAAGGTAGTGAGGTCACCATGATTGTCTTAGATATCATGGATCATCCACTAGGGATGGAGGGATCGTCCACTTTCCCTGAACCCATGCCCTGTCCAGACTTAAACTAAATGGGATTTTGTGAACAGAGAAGGGAGGATGACTACCAGGTAGGCAGCCAATAATCTCTACCACAGGGAACGGATGAGATCTCGTGTAGGAGAGTCCACACAGAGCGGAAAACAGGGTCCATGACTGATGCCTGGGGAATGTCAATATTCTGAAGTCAGGGGACAGGAAATATCAGCAAAGAAGCCTGAGAAGGAACAGCCAGTGAGGCAGGAAGAAAGCAAGCAGGTCGTGGTGTCATGAAGACCCAAAGAGGAGGAAGTCTGAAGCAGAAGGGATATGAGAATGTTAATTGCAAGAAGGCATAAGTACCTCCAAATGACACAGAGTTTAGGCTATTTCTACATTCCAAGAGGAGCAGGCAAAGGGAACAATGACAGTTGAAGACCTAAGGAATAACTTTGGCAGACAGAATTCTAAATACGAAGGCACCCGGCTGAGAATCCTTCCAACCCCGACACAGAAGCAGTGGCCTCCCTGTAAGTCAGCTCCTGCTGGAGCTGAATCTGGGAGATTTCTGTCCCAGAAGGTCTGGCCGTGACTGGCTTCAGGGAAAATGCTTCTCTGGGAGGCAGGGAGTTCTTTATCTTTCCTGAGCAGGAAGAAGGCAATCTCTTCTGGCAGTGAGGTGACAGGGTTCCGATGGATTCCCCTCTCCCAGATCAGAATTAAACTAGAGCCTGTCAGCCAACTCACTGAGCACTCAATCTTCCATCTTTATGGGTTTAGCCCTGATGTTATTGCAGGACTCTTTCAGCAAATGAAAGGGAGGTCATCCTTGAAGAATAGATGCACAGAGCCTTCTGAGTTCTCCTTCTGGGGGCTCAGAACATGCATCTGGGCTTGGGAGGTAACACCTTGGACAGAAGGATGAACAGACGGACAGATGGACAGTACTCACCATCAATCCCAGCCACAATGCCAGCTACAGCCTTAGATACCCGACTCACAAAAACTGATGTATTTTCTGTTGTGCTTATGTTAGTTGGAGTTGTCTCATGATTCAAAATAGTCCTGTCTATTCTACCACCTCTGGCGTGCTCTTTCTGAGCCGTGGTTATTTTCATTCATGAAATGGAAACAAATAGCATCAGTCCCGCTTCGCTCTTGCGGCTGGCAGGAAACTGTTTGTGCAAAATGTCAAGTGTTATAAGGCCGTAAGTCATCCTGGATACATGGCCCTGGTTGTGTAGCGGGCTGCGGAACTCTTGACCCGCAAAGCCTGCTCTTCCCCTCTGTTCCTCGTCTCAGTAGATGACAGCCCCCAGCTTCTCTGTCTAAAATGCACAGAATCACTTTGGATGCCTCTCATTCTCCCACACTCCATGCGCCATCCCTCAGCAAATTCTGTGTGCTCTGACATCAAAATATGTCCCCAAATAGTGTCCTGCTCGCCTCCTCTGCGATGACCCTCACCATCCCACAACCATGGTCACCCCACAACTGGTTTTGTTTCTGCCTTTGCTGTTCTGCAGGCTCCTCCCCACTGAGCAGTCCCGAAATGAGACTCAGGTCATGTTGCTGCCCTGTCTTCAGTGCTCCAGTCACTTCCCGTCAGCTTCACAACACCCAGGCTTCTTCCCTTGACTTGCTTCCCGACGTCCTTCATGCACCCAACTCCCAGCTCTCTCCTTCAGCTCAGTCTGACCCCACCACATGTGATTCTCTGCTACTCTTTGAACATGCCAAGTATCTCCCATCCCGGGACCTTTGCATGTTGTCTTCCCTGATTGGATCAATTCTTCCCAAATATCGGCATGGGTCCATCCTTTTCCGTCAGACTCTGCCTCAGTGGTACCTCTCCAGAGATTGCTTTTCTGACAGTCCTGTTTAAAGTAACACAGAGACGCTTGGACACCACACAGGCACACACTGCTTTCCCTTGCCCGGCTTTCCTTTTTCTCCTCATTGAAGTTATCATAACCTAGCATCATATTACATATTCATTTGTTTATCTGTTGACATCCCCTTACAGAAAGTAAGGTCAAGAAATATATCTGTCTTATTTACCAGTCTTCCTGCAAATCCTAGAACAGTGCCCTGAGATATAGGGAATGCAAATATTTGTTGAAAAAATGAATGAATGAATGGAGTTTGTCCCCAAAATTGACTAGCTCTAGAAAACAAAAACAAGTATTGATGTGCAACTGTGTATGTATCTAAATCTCTAACTTTAACTTAGACTCCACCAAGCCCACTATTTCTATCAGAGGTGAACCCCTGTCCTTCCCTAGGCAACCACACACTGTTACAGTCTGGGCTCCTGTGTATTTCTCTCTAATCTGTTGAGGGACACACAGTATAGACAGTTTCTGGAACCTCGTCCTGAACGTTGACATAGTCCTAAACCTTGGAGTTCTCAAGCAGCGTGGTACTGGTTGACTAATTGTTTACTTTATTCTGAATGCTAATAGAACTCCAACTATTCAGAAATCTGCTCTAGGCTAATAGCATCATGGTCCCATCTGAACACAGGAGTGGCTGTGGGTTGAATATGGATATGTGAGTTAGTAAGATGTGTGTGTTTAATAATACCTGCTCCAGGTCAGAAGGAAATTTAAAAAAAAATGGTATATTGTCAAGTAGTTTTACTGTAATTGCCATGTGGCCAAAGGTAGGAAAGGTAAATCATTAATGAGATTTTGAATTATTTCCTTGGTTACACTCAGTTCATAAGAAAAATAATAATTGCTAAAATCTTTAATGAGACCTTATTCTGTGCCAGGCACTATGCTAAGCAATTTACTTATCTTGTCATCTAATTTAAGAAGACATTCACTTTCTATAACCACAAGGGGAATAAAATTGATGGTAATCTCCAATCTCTAACACCTGTCTTGAGATTCAAACCTACTTTTCCAGCTGCCTAATGAGGTACCCCCATCTCAATTCCCACAGGCACCCCTAATTCACCTTGCCCCAAATGAACTCACGATCTTATTTCTTGGCTCCTTCTCTTGGGTTGCCCATCTCAGCGAATGCTATCACCATACACCAAAGCATCAGGGGCAGAAAACAGGGTGTCCCCATAGTCTCTACCCTCTCCTTCCTCCTTCTCATTCATTCTCTCTCTGTATTGACAAGAGGATCAGTCTCCTCCTCCCTGCTAATTCTGCGCCACCTGTGGGTGCCCATCCCTGTGGGAGGATTATACATCCCTGCCTTGTTGAGCCCAGGAGGAACAAGACCTGCTTTGTCTAACAGAATATGAGTGGAAACATTGAGTGTCTCTGTCAGGCATAACCTGTAAAAGCCAGTATGTGACATGTATGTCTATTTTTCCCTCTCCTACAAGAGCTGAAATGTTCCAGATAGAGGTTTCCCTGTCAGCCTGGATCCTGGGACAATGATAACAAGGAGCAGAACTACTGCCAGCCTATAACAGACATTTACTGCCAGTGAGAAACCAGCCTTGGAAGCCACTGAGATATGTGGACTCACTTGTTACTGCAGCACAACCTCGCATATCCTGACTGATACATTAACTTAATAAATACCTTGCTTGGATTAACAACAGTTTTCTACTTAGATTTCTCAACTTCCTGGTCATCTTCCCAACTGCTGCCATAGTAATTTCTATAGTGTGAATTACATTAGTCTCTATCCTCTAACTCAGGCATCAGCAAACTTGTTCTGCAAAGGGACAGATAGTAAATATTTTAGGTTTTGCAAACCATACGGTCTCTTGCCACAATGACTCAGCTCTGCTGTTGAAGTGTGAACGTTGCCACAGACAATAAATAAACAAATGAGTGTGGCTGTGTTCTAGTAAATTGTATTTATGGACACTGAAATTTGAATTGCATATCATTTTCACATGTCACAAAATATTATTCTTCTTTGGATTTTTTTTTCAACTATTTAAAGACAGGAAAGCCATTCTTAGCTAACAGGCCATTTAGAAACAGCAGAACTTCAGGCAGCAGACTGGATTTGGTCTTTGGGCTGTAGTTGATTTGGTCCTTGGGCTGACTGACCCCTGATCTAAGTGAAGGTTCCTGTGTCCTAAGGATGGCATTGAAAGGCCTTTACGTCATCCCAGTGGCCTTGTCTTGCTCCCACCCTCTCCCCCCACCCAAACACATGCTGAGCTTCAGCCTTATTGAAGCTGTCATCACTCCCTGAATCCACCTTGTTCTTATATGCCACTAGACCTTTGCATGTACTGGTCCCTCTACTACAAATGTCCTTCCTCTTTCTCCACACCAAGCAAGCTTTTATTAATCTATCAAGGCTGAGCTCAAATGTTACATTCTTCATAAAAAAAAACTTCCCCAATGCATGAGGCTAATTTAGTTGCTCTCTTTCTGTGTTTCTTTGGAACATTCATGTGCCCTTGTTATAGAACTCATCATCTACCATCCTGAAATAGAATTTCTTAACCGTGGCACTATTAACATTTTGGGTGAAATAATTCCTTGTTGTTAGGGCTGTCCCATGCACAGTAGGATGTTTAGCAACATCCTTGGCTTCTACCTACAAGATTCCAATAGCACACTCTTCCCAGTTGTAACAACCAGACATATCTCTAGATATTGCCAAATTCCCTTTTGTGCCACCCACCCACCCAATGAGAACTACTTCCCTAAATATTTACTTAGGTATTTAAACTCATGGCCCCCTGAAGACAAAGGCTAGATATTTTTCCTTATTCTCAAAAGCACCAAACACACGGTTTGGCCCATAGCAGACCTTCAGCAAGTATTCGTTGAATGAAAAAAAAGAATGAAAGAGATGTTGAAAATCATTGGCTCCCTTAGCATTAATCTAAATAATTTTTAGAAAGATCTAATTCTAGTAATTGTGCTGTTATTTTTTTCCTTTACCTTTGCAGAGAAGCTAGTTCTGTAAAAATCCGAGCATCACGAAAGGATTTTCTAGTACATGTATTGTTTTATTTATGCTGCTCACAAGTGCAATTAACACTGCATCTGTTTTACTAACAACCCCCTTTGTTATATATAGTGCTTTATATTTTTCCAAATGTGCACAGGCCTGGGCTTTCTACAATCTGCAAGTGGATAAATCGCTACATATGGATGGGGAAAAAAAAGACAATCAAAAATCTTCTAGAATCATTTCTCTACTTTCTGACCTATCCCAGGCTACAAATGCTAGTTGGTTTCCAGGGCCCATCCTACTTCCAGCAGAGCAGAGGAGAGGTGATGATCCTCTCCAGCAAAAGCATTGTATTTAGGATCCTGTTGAATCTTCCCTTTGGTATTTGAGTAGGTCCTACTGGAGAATATTTCCTCCTAACAGAGATGCTTCAGTAACATCCACGTTCAAAACTAGTCGTAGGGAGCATCCAGTACTCAAGGAATCTGAGGTCCATTTGATCACAGGAGACCAAACTTTAGTTTGGAAACATGCTTCTGTCCAGTGTCTTAGATTGACCAAGTTGATGCCAGAGCAGATTCCCTTCCTGGTTTGAATATTAAAGATGATTGGTAAGTGCTTAAATATTAATTACTTAATATTAATTACTAATGAGAGTTTTACTTTTCAGAGAATTAGGATCATAACATTTTAGAGAGATGGAGAAAAGTAGAATGGTGAGAAGCTGGAAATCACAGGATGTTTGGTAAGAATAGAAACACCAGGATCCCGTGGATAAAGCCCTGATCCAGAGGAAAATTGAGTTGAGTCTTACAGAAAAAAATAGGTAAGAGAGAAAAGCATTGTGTGTATGCACTGTTCTGTTTTACTTCTTTTTTTTTTTTTTTTTTTTTTTTGAGCCCAAATCACCAAACTTCCTTTTACTCATGCCCTGGAGGAATATGAGCAAGACACAAACATTAACATTGAAGACCATTTTTCATTAGTATTTCTTTACCTCTGCACCAAGGGGGAAATATATTTATTCCAAACCTTAACGAAAGCTTGATTCCAAGCCTTGATGAAATGTGCCTCGTTCTTCCGTGAGTTACCTGTTTTGATAATCCTCCCCTAGAGATCCAGCCAGCTCAGAGGACAATGATTGCCATATTCTAAATTTAACTGACCGCATAGATGCATTACTTGCAAGCAGGAAAGAGCCTTTGCTTTCCTGGCTTGGAGAAGCGGGATGTTTATGACCTGTTTATAAAAGTCTGCATAAAATATAGCTCCGGAGCCTTGTCTGTGAGTGGGCTACCTGGAGTCAAGTGTGTCTTTTAAAATACGATGCATCACTTACAAGAATGGCTTCTTCATCTTCAGCCCCCCTCCGCACCCTCAAATCCATTGCTCTCCCATAAATAATGATATGAGGTGATGGCTTGACCACTACTTTCATCTTGCCCCCACCTGTACGGGATGTCTTCCCCAGTGGATTTTTGTTAAGAAACAAAATACAACTTTTATTGAGATCAATGAAAGATTAAGGTGACAAAGTGATTTATTGACTATCGAGGAGGCTCATTTTTCCCTCACAACTGCTATATAGCTACCAGAAAGGATGTTTTTTTACCCTGGGTCTTCAGGAAAGTTGTGAGAAGCCAAGACTCATTTATCAAGTCGAAAGAGAATGATTAAAAACCATAAGGAAACAGACAAAGAACACACATGAGCAAAAGATGCTCTATCATGGACTATTTTGCTAAAATACCCAGGTCATAGAGGGCCAAGGGATGGAGGGAATACATGGGGTATTGCACGGAGCAAAGCTCAGGAGGACTTAGCGAGCGAGGGTTCAAACTGCTCAGCCTGCAGACAGAGCAGGGAAAGAACAGCGCATTGATTGAGAAACAGGGAAACAGGCTGAGCGCCATGGAGTCAGTCACCCACCGTGGTGAAGGGAAAACTAGAGTCCCGGCGCTAGCGTGACATGAGGGTGGGGAGTACCACCTGCTGTGCATGTGGCCCAGATTCTTCAGTTTTGCAAACATCCTACTGTTCTTTCACCTCCGTGCTTTTTCCCATGTTTTCCCCTATGCCAGAAAATTCCCCACAAAAAAACTCTTCCCTTCCTGCAAACCTATGCCCTCATCCTTCAAGGCAAACTCAAACACCTGCTCCTCTTCCCCAACTCTCTCGAACAGAACGTGTCCCTTTCCACCCTCTGAGGATGATAAATGCCAGAAGCCCCCATGCACAGAGCACTAGCACACGGCAGGCACAATGCAAAGCACTTCACATGCTAATAATCTCCATAACGTCAAGGAATTTTGTGAATTTTGTTCAGGTCTGCATTCCCGGAGCCTAGGATAGCCTCACACAAGGGTGGGGTCTAGTAAATATTTTTTTAATTAATGAAAGCATGAGCTAATGAAATCCCTACAACAGTCTCATGAGGAGTAGATACTATTATCCCCATTTTGCAGAAAGGAAAACTGTAGTGTCCAGAACTTCTCGCAACGCTTAAGCATGACTAATGTTCTCAGTGTCCTCCTTTCTCTCCTGAGTCTTTTGCTGGAGAAAGCAGCCCTTGTAACCACACCTCACCTCCAAGTGCAGCTGCACAAAAAGAAGGAAAATAGCCTCTGGTGAGACAATAGGCAAAGTCAAAGCCAGAGACACTTATATTGAAGAAGACCCGACCTTCGGTCTGCTTTTAAAGAAAATTAGATCATATGCTACTGTTAACAGAAAATTATCCCATGAAACGCTCTGCCGCGTACAGCCTCTGAGACTCGCGGCACCTTCTCGAGGCAGGAAGCAGGGGTAGTAGGGGAGACCTTCCCGTTTAAGAGTCATCACAAGTCCCCATTAACCGAATAACGAGTCAATTTTTAATTTTGACCTAATGACACACAGTAGCACTGCAACCCTCCAGATCAGCATTGCCATGAATACCCCTCTCGAGAAAACTGAACTTGCCAAACATTGATTCTTTTTTTAAGTCAGCCAGCACAATTTCACTTCAAGGAATCCATCCCAGAGACATGCCTGCATATTTGCAGGAGCAAGCTGTTGGGAGCTGCCCAAAAGTCCACCAGCTCGGGACTGGTACAACAGTAGCTGCATGCTCATATAATTACATAATAGGCAGATATTTAAAAGATCAAAGCTATTCTTCACGCTCCAATGTAACAGAATTGCCAAGATACTAAGTAAAAAGAGAAAGGTGAAAAACAGTCTGTGTATGAGGCTCCTACAGGTATAGATAGATGTAGGTGTAATATAGACACAGATATGCGCACACACACACACACACGTTTGTTTATACAGACCATCTCTGGAAGGAAACAGCAAAAGCAGTTGCCTCATGGGAGTGAAGATGTGTGGCCCAAGGATAGTAGCAAAAGAGAGCAACTTCCCTCCTATACCTTTTGAATTTTATATACATGCGTGTGCTGTCATATAGAAGTCATTCAGCAGACATAAACTAAGTGCCCACTATGCGCCAAGTGCATAGTAATAATCAACACATGACAATCCCTATGCCTCTGCTAGCAGAAAGAAAATAAACAAGTAAATAAATATATGTAGTATGTTTTAAAATAAATTTTATTGTATATATTTAGGGTATACCACATGATGTTATAAGATACATATATATATAGTAAAATGGTTACTACAGTGAAACAAATTAGTATATTCCCTGTCTCATAGTTACTCTTTTTTCCATCTGTGGCAAGAGCAGCTACAATCTGCTCATTTAGCAAAAATCCTGAATCCAACGCACTGTTATTAACTAATGTCCTCATGTTGTTCGTTAAATCTTTGGACATGCATAAGCATTAAGGAGAAAGAAAATAGAGAAAAGTCACGGGCTATGAATGGGTGAAGAGTGGTTGAAACCTTAGGAAGGGACTGAGGGAGCGATAGAGGGCTTAACTGAGAGGGTTACCGTCCAGTAAGGAAGTGAGGAGGGAGCTGGCCAGGAAGTGCAGGGGGAAGAGCTGGCACCGTGGCATGTTTGAGGATGAAGAAAATCCATGCAGCAAGAGTGAGCAAGGGAGAGATAGTTGGCCAAAGAGGTGACAGTTGGTCATTCGTTTGGGTCTTGCAGGAAGGAGTTTGACTTTTCCTGTGAGGGAAATGGAAGCCATTGTGGGTTTGGAGGAGAGAAATGGCGTGATCAGGGTGACCATGAGTGGTGACTCGGCTGCTGTGTGGAGAACGGACGACACAGGCAACTGCAGAACAAGAGGACCAGACAGGAGCCGTTGGACACCCAGAAGAGAGATGGCGGTGGCTGGTCTGCAGCAGGCTAGTGGCCAGGGGTGGAGAGAAGAAGGTGTTGAATTCTGGATACATTTTCAAGACAAGGATTTTGAAATTGGCAGGATTCAATAAGATATCAGATGGGAGGCATGAGGAAATGAAGGGAGTCAAAGATGACACTGACATTCTTTTTTTAATTATCATCTTTTAATTGACAAGTAAAAATTATATATGTGTGTAACGTACAACATGATGTTTTGAAATATGGACACTGCAGAATGGCTAAATCAAGCTACTTAACGTATGTATTACCTCCAATGCTGATCTTTCTTTGTGGTAAGAACACTGAAAATCCACCCTTAGCAATTTTCAAGTATACAATACATTGCTATGAACTATAGTCACAGGATGTAATAGAGCTCTCAAACTTATTCTTCTTGTCCAAGTGAAATTTCGCATCCTTCAACCAACATCTCCCCATTCTCCTCCCTCCCGGCCCAACATCAATATTCTCTGAACCTCTGGCAGAACATGTGTGTGTGTATGTGTGTGTGTGCCCACATGTGTATGTGTTTATGGGTAAACAAAGTCAATTTGGAAGAACAGGGAAGTATCTGGGAACAGAGTGTTTTGCTGAGCCAGCAGCCTGAGCACTATTCAGAGCCATAGAATCATCGTTAGCATCACTGGTTCAGGAGAGTCGAGGGGCCCAGACCACGCACAGCTCGGGGATTGGACAGGTCACAGTCTTTCCATGCCATGGTGGTTAAGAACATGCGCTCTGCATCCAAAATGTCTGTTTTCTTTTTCCAGCTCTGCCACTTCCTGGCTGTGCAACCTCAGACAAATTACTTAACCTCTCTTGGTCTTTCTCTATCTGTTAAATGAAGATAATAATAATATCTACTTCCTAGGGTTGTAGTGAATATCAAATAGTTTAATTCGCGTAAAGGGGCTTTAGCACCATGACTGACTCATTGTGACCATTCAGTCAATATCAGCAGCTGCTGGAAAAATGGAAATGATTTTACTTGTGTCATGGGTTTAACCTGTGGCTGGAAGAGGTAGTGTGTACAAAGCCTTAGGGCGTTCGTACTTTAGAAAGTGCCATGTAAACCTAAGTGGTAGATTGATGATGATGGTGATGATAATGATGAAGGCTGTCACCATCCTCTTGACTCTCAATAACAAGATAAAGTAGAAGAATCCAGCCCTCCTTGAGAGATCGAGGGGGAAACTGAAGTCCAGCAGAGGGCAAGTTGGTTAAAGAAAAGATAGGCACTTGGTTAAAAGAACCAATAGTGCTGCTTACCCTGAACACAAGGAAAATTCAGGGCAGGAAGCTACCTGCAGCTGGCAAGAGAATGAATTGCTTTAGTGCCACCAGCTCTAAGCATCTTCATGGGAACTAGGGAATGCAGTTGTGGAGGTGCTGGTATGCAGGCCTTGTTAGCAGCAGAGGGAAAGGAGGCATTGATTTCAACTAGGTAATTCTGCCCCATTAGAGTGTTTTCAGCACACGGCTGCACAGAGCTGAGGATGGGGGCAGTCCCAGAGGCCCTGCAAGCCACGCCCCAGACACGTCGCAAGGATGGCTGCCTCTTGCCATAACAGTCCAAGCCAATAATTCTCCCCACGCTTGAAAATGGATGATCTGGCTCTATCCACAGAAGAAGGAGGGGTGACATGGAAAAGAAAAACATTTGCAAGGTAGCGCATGCACACACACACACAAAACCCACATACCCAGTCAGATAAGCCAATCCTAGGCACACAGACAGAGACACGCAGACCTATGCCAGCACAGAGAGATGTCACAAACAAACACTGACAGACATACAGACTCCGAAAGACCATGTAAAAGTACATCCACAGAGAAGCGCACAAAGATATGCAGGAGAGAAGGTGTACACAGATATATGCAAATGCAAATGCAGACTGGCATGGTGAGAAATATAGTATGCAGACATGCACATGCCCAAAGATACATACACATATGCATGTATGTATGCACACACACACACACACACACACAAAGTGCAATGATTAAAAGCTAAACTTCAACTAGGAATCAGCATGGAAAACATAAGAAAAGACTATGGTGAGAATTCTGCAAGCCCCAGTGTTCACAGAAGGCTGGGTAGTCCCCTCTGCAGCTCAGACTCTGTGTGGATCTCTATCTGATGCGGTTTGCTCTGCACGTAAGCAGCTCCGATTTACATGATAGATAGAAACCATTTATACAGTTAAACACAGTGGGGGTCTAAACACTGTTCCCCGCAGAACACCAGATGTGAATAGATGAACATTTGATTGTCCTCATGCCTGTTTCTGACAAGCTAACAGATAAGACACCATCCTACTGAATTCCCAGAAAACTGGAGACCACGAATACAGATAGCAACACGCAGGAAGAGCTGGGATTTATTAAGGCAGATTTCTAAATATTAAAGAGATGGCAGCTGGCTGTGCTTTCCTCAGCAGACTTTGTAGGCGGGATATCACTTGGTAACAAAGAGGAATGAGCCGAGCTGAAACCAGGGAATTTTCAGACCCCAGCCGAGAGCATCTGGGAATGACCTCACACAGGCCTTAAACAGGCACCGTGTGCACTTCTGAACATTAGGGGATTTGGAACTAGGGAGGTCCCATACCTAGAATCCCCTCTTCCTTAGAGCTGCCTGCAATTCCACTGTTAAATACAGCCCATGCACTAGAAAGTTTTCAGAGTCTCAAAAAATTATTTATTAAAATATAAATACATATGTGAAAAGATGCTCAACATCACTAATCATTAGGGAAACACAAATCAAAACTGCAATGAGATACCACTTCACACTCATGAGGATGACTATTTAACAAAAGAAGAAGAAAATAACAAGTGTTGACGAGGACGTGGAGAAATTGGAACCCTTGTGCACTGTTGGTGGGAACGGAAAATGGTGTAGCCAGAATAGAAAACAGTATGGAAGTTCCTCAAAAAATTTAAACCAGCAGGTAGTCCAGCAATTTCATTTCTGGGGATATACCCAAAAGAAATGAAAACAGCAACTCAAACAGATATTTGTACACCCGTGTTCACAGCAGCATTATTCACAACAGCCAAAGGGTGCACGCGCCCCCAAGTGTCTGTCGGCAGATGAATGAATAAACAAAATGTGGCATATACATGCGAGGGAATGTTATTCACCCTTAAAAAGGAAGGAAATTGTGACACATGCTGTAACACGGATGAACCTTGAAGACACTGGGCTAGTGAAACCAGTCCCAAAACGACAAGTATTATGTGCATTTATATGAGGTTACTGGAGTAAAGTCATGGTGAGAAAGAAAGTAGAATAGTGGTTTCCAGGGGCTGGATGAAGGGAGGAGAGAGAGTGTTTGATTAGAGTTTCAGTTTGGGAAGATGAAAAAGTTCTGGAGATGGATGGTGGTGATGGTTGCACAACAATGTGAATGTACTTAGTGCCACAGAACTGTACACTTAAAAATAGTTAAAATGGCAAATTCTATGTTATTTTACCACAATCAAATATGTGTGTATACGTACATATATTCTGCATTATGGGTTAATGCGTGGAAATACCCACTATCAAAGGGACCATAAAAACTAGTTTGCAGCCAGCGGAAAGCAAGATAGGAGGAAAGGAGAGAGATCTTAGAAATGTAATCACAGAGAAATACGCCCAATAAGAGACGACATCTGAATGTCTGCTGTGACCACCCCTCAACCATGCCTACTCCCCTCATTAAAGCTGGCCTGTCTTATGTCCCAATACCTCCCAGTCGTCTTCACCTGAGCAAGGTAGCTGAGCCCACAGAACGAGTCCTCTGTTCCCGTTGCTCCATCCCAACAAGATCATAAATCAAGAGGCGGTAAAGAAAAACAACAGCAAACCTAAGACGGCCCCGATGGCTAAGTATCCTAAGGGCAGGAAGAATAACTAACACATGGTCCATCTTTTTCTGCATATGATCCCCACGCTAAGCAATCTGCATATGTTATGTGACCTCAAAACAGCTAGATGAGTTGTTATGGAGCTATCATCACCATTTTTCAGATAAGGAGACTAGAGCAGAAGCAATTTTTAAAATTTGTCCCCAGTCACAGAGCTAGCAAGTGGCAGTGCCAGAATATCCACCTCCAAGGCTTCAAAGTCCATATTTATTCTTTCTTTCTTTCTTTCATTTTAGGCAGGCGTGGTGGCTCACGCCTGTAATCCTAGCACTCTGGGAGGCCAAGGACTTTGAGACCAGCCTGAGCAAGAGTGAGACCCCGTCTCTACCAAAAATAGAAAAATTAGCCAGGCGTGGTGTTGGGCGCCTGTAGACTCCAAGGTGACTGCCAATGATTGCCCACCTGCTGGCATTCACACCCTCGTGTGATCACCTCTCCTTGAGTGTGGACAAAACCCATGACTTGCTTCTAACCAACAGAACACGGCAAAAGTGATGAGCTGTCCCTTCTGTGACTATGTTACATTATGTAAGACTTCGTCTTGCTAACAGGCTCGCTAGAGACCCTTCTCTCTGGCTGGATGAAATAAGTAGCAATGTTGGAGACATTCATGCTTCAAGGAACGGCACGGTTAAGGGCTGAGAGCAGCCTCTGGTCAACAACAATAATAAATTTAATCTACAGTCACAAGGAACTGAATGTTGCCAACAACCACACAAATGAGGAAGTGGCCCCTTCCCCAGTCAAGCCTCAAGATGGAAACCCAGCCCTGGCTGATGTCTTGATTAAGGCCTCATGAAACTCTAGGGAAAAAAATATTAAATTGTGTCTGGACCCCTAATCCACAAAACCATATGCTAATAAATATGCATTGTATTAAGTCTCTACATTTGTGGTCATGTGTTATAATAACAATAGAAAACTAATACAGAAGGACTGTGTTAGTAAAACACTTCATGCCATTCTCACAGAGCCTTCCAGAAACAAGGACATTTTCCTCAGCTCTGAACCCAGCGAGATGAGGAGTTGCGGAACCACGATTCTGTCCAAGCGGCCCCAGATTTATGGAGGGCTCTGACTTCCATTAGATTGCGGGAAGGGGCTGGGGTGTCTCTGTTCGTGTTTAGAAGTCCATTTGTTTCCATTCCTTGTCAGCAGTTTGCATAAGTGAGTGGTTTTATTTCTTGTGAGAGAGGAGGGAAAATGCACGAGTTACCCCAGCAGTGGAAGATTTGTCAAATAAAGCTTTTAATAATGGGGCTGTTTGACAGTTTTATAGTTCTTCAACTTCCCGGCCATTTGAAGGTGGTAGGTTTTCAATAAAAATTAAGTCCTTTTCCAAGAGAAACTCGGTCCCCTGTTATTTTAAAACAACTAGTCCAGGGTGCACTGAAGCACCTTAATTCCACTACCGAAAGTAAATCTCCCTCCTTTTCCGTATTAATAACTCGGGCAATCCATCAGCCTGAGATGGACTGTGAGCTTTTTGCACTAGTATATCCAGGTGGCCTGATGAACCACATCCGTAACCAGACTTGCTGGGTGATTATTAGGCTGTTCCCGAAAATAAATGGCCTGGCCTTCTCTGTAGCTTACTTAAGTACGCCAGGGAGGGGCCAGCAGCCTGAACTTCATTCTTTAATTTCCTCAGGTTCTTCCAAAGTTCTTTGGGGTCAAAGGAAATGGCTCAGAGATTAGGCCATTAGGAAGGAGGTAGCATGTCGGTAAGGACCCAGAGTTTGGAGTCTGAAGACGCTGGTTCTAGAGCGAGCTCCATCACCCCCTAATTGTATGACCATGGGTCTGTCACCTGACTTATCGGATTTTTAGTTTCTCCATTGGTTGACAGAAGGGTAGCCAAAGGAAGGTGAAAGCATGAGCCTAGAAGTCAAAATTCTGGGGCTCAAATTCCACCTCCATAATCTACCAGAAGGACCAGGGTTGCACAGTCAGTCCCTCCATGCCTCAATTCCCACATATGAAGAATGTGATATGGTTCCTAGAAGTTCTTAGGGGCTCATAAAGATTCATCTCCGTAAAGTAGCTGGCCAAGTTTTCTTGTTTCTTACTAAGTGCTCATTAAATGCTAGTTGTTGTATTATTGTTACTCTTATTATTATTGGGTAGGTCATTACCATCACAGTAAAGAAATTTTTATGAAGTCCAGAAATCAGAACCTCATATTAAGTGTAGAGCCCTTGCTTTGCCAAGACCCATTCTCTCTGCTCCTACCAGAAAAAGCGTCTGGTGTTTGATGGGTCCTATGTGGGACTCAGTGTTTACAGGCCATCGATGCCATTGCAACTGGCATCTCTGAATGTCAAATGCTGCTGCAGAGAGAATCAGCCAAAGACCCTAAGGATAAAGATTCAGAGGTGAGAAGGGTTGGAGAAAGGGCCATTGCTTTTCATTGTAAGCCCTGTGTATAATGTGGGTTGTTTTGCAATGTGCCAACACTATTTTAATTTTTTTAAGAGACAGAGTCTTGCTCTGTTGCCCAGGCTAGGGTGCAGTGGTTTGATCATAGCTCACCGAAGCCTCGAACTCCTGGGGTCAAGTGATCCTCCTGCCTTAGCCTCCCAAAGCTCTGGGATTATAGGCATGTGCCACTGCACCTGGCCACCTCTTTGATTTAAAATGTGTTTTTATTGTAATTTCAAAAATAAATGACATAACGGACATCAACTTAAAGGTACTAAAGAGGCAGGGAATGTTACCCTAGTTGACTCCAGGCCTGCACATTCAAGTACATCTTCCACCAAGCCTGAGCTTTTCCTTATCCTCCAGGACTGCAGAACCATCAATGACCACACAGCAGTTCCCCAAATCCAGCTTCTAAGAAGCAAACACAATACGCCCAAGTCTTCTTTCCAAAATCTCAAAGGCACCACCCACCACAGGCTCTGTAGCTTCCTGACTCCTACTCTTCTCGATGGAAGCACCAAAATCCATCTTTACTTGTACCAGAGGTCTTTGCCCAGAATCCGCCAGAGGTAGCAGCCAGCCCCAGTGCAGCCTTCCAGGCACCAGGTACACTCCCCAGTAATGCCCTCCTACCTACAGCCTGTTGTCCCCAGAGGCTTTCTTCTCATGGCACAAACGTGGAGCCGTGTGTCCCAAGAGCTTCTAGAGCTCCCAACTAAGTCCTCATGCATTGCCAAGTGCACCTGTTACAGGTATAAATTGTCATCATCATCTTAATCTTCTTCATCATCTCCATCGCCATCCTCATCGTCAATCGCTCTCCTTAAGAAGTCAGAAATCCACCCCTACCCACAGATTCCTCTGTGTGAGTGCCCAGCAACCACTTCTTTTCTTGCTACCGTGAGTTTAAATAGTTCGGTACTCTCCATCCCTAGCCCTTGTCTTTCCAGGCTGAAAATGCAGAATATCTACCGTTTGTATTCTATTAAAATAGTTTCTTAAATTAAGTTTCTGATTCTCAGGCACTCTGAAACACAGTAGCTCTTTCCCCTGTTTTTCCTGCCTCGGGCACTTGCTACTTCCGGACACTCTCCCCCCAGACCCCGCACCCCGCTGTCTACCGAGGAGTCAGCTCTGCACAGGTCTCTGTCCTGGCAGGGGAACCCTCTTAGAACAATGTGGCTCCATTATGATCACCCTCCATCATTCCTTCCTGCAGTTTAATTGGATTTTTCTCTTCCCTTTGTTAGTTGAAATCACATCATAAAAATCTCCCCGAGTGCAATCACTTCCCATTGGCACATTCCAACGGGTGTCATGGTGAGGCTTGATAGAAAAAGGACTCTTCCCCTACGCCACGTAGGAAATAAATATTGGACTGGCAACCACGTCTTTATTTATGAAGTAGATTAACTCATACAACTTCCTGGAGGGGAAGCGAAGGGGAGGTCTCCAACTTCCTATTTATGGTGGAGGCCGATTCATCCATTGCTTTCACCAAGGAATTCTGCACCTGAAATTGTTTAGGGATTCCAGCAGGGCAGAGTTTCATACAGTATAGTCCACAAACTGCCTAAATCAGAAAATCCCCTGGCGTGCCTAATAAAAATTCAGATTCCTACACTCAAGCTCGGGCCTATTGGATCCAAATCTCTGGTGGATTGAACCTGAGAGTCTCTCATTTTACCAGGAAGGCAATGGTTCTCAAATTTTAGTGTGATCCATTAAGATGCCATGGGGAGGGGAGGAGAGAGGAGCTCCCTCATTTGTTTCATTTGCTGGATGAAATAAAAAAGAGGAAATACTTGGTTCCGTCAGACACTTGGGTTACAGCGCTCTAAGCAGGTATGAGGACATTTCTCTACTCCCACACGAATACCTCTTCATGTAATGTACCAGATTTTTCATTTCTGTCTTCATTACACTCCAAATCCTGTGGCTTGAGAGTGAATTTTCAAAGAACTTTTTCACTTTGCGGAGGTTTAGTTGGCCTTCTCAAAAGTCGGACACCAGAACTCAAGATTTAGTGGCTTGAGTTGTCTGAATACACACATGCACACACTTATATATACATACCTATATATAAATAAAAACATTGGTTCTGCAATATTTAAGCCATCAATATTAGGGATTGATATTGATGTGCAGAGTAATTAATTATGCATCATTTCAGTTATTACTCATGTTGATCTAAGGCCAAAAGATACGTTGTGTTTTAAAATATGAGGACCTATCTCAGGAGCAGTCAGGCCTAGGGAAGGAAACTGAAACCTCCTCAGAATGAGCCAGAGAGTCCTTAAAGTCCTAGAAAAAAAGTTTGCCTGTTTTCAATGATCGCTTTGATATTTTTCATGATCTCCTCAAGACTCACGTAGAGGTATTCATGGTTTAAGTTGAGAAGTCCTGGAGAATGCACCCCACCTCAACAATTCGATCCATTTCACCCTCCTGGTTCTGAAATGCTTGACAACTTCAGACCCAAGTTGGCTTTCATCATCAACAAGAACTGGCTATATAATAGTCTTTGTAGAAGCAGGATTAAAATAATGCTAACTGTAGTCCCAGCACTTTGGGAGGCCAAGGCAGGAGGATTGTTTGAGCCTAGGAGTTCAAGACAAGCCTGAGCAACATAGCAAGACCCCATCTCTACAAAAAATTTAAAAATTTTTAAAATTAGCTGGGTGTGGTGGCAACTACTGTAGTCCCAGCTACTCAGGAGACTGAGATAGGAGGATCACTTGAGCCCAGAAGCTGGAGGTTACAGTGAGCTATGATTCTGTGATTGCATCACTGCACTCCAGCCTGGGTGACAGAGCAAGACCCTGTCTCGTGTGTGTGTGTGTGTGTGTGTGTGTGTGTGTGTGTGTGTGTGTGTGTGTATAGTGCTATAATTAATATCAAGTATGTAATGGGTTTTTTTGGCTATTTCCTTATGATAAATTTTAGAGGTAGCCCTTTCTTGGGTACATGTTTAGGGAGTAGAAAGTTAGAAATATTTTTATGACTTTTGATGCATATTGTCCTATAACTTTCCAAAATGTGTCATACCACTTGTATTAGTTTTCTATTGCTATTATGATAAATCAATACAAATTTAATAGCTTAGAACAACACAAATGCATTTTGTATAATGCCGAATATAAAATTTGGTACCATCTCTCTTCTCAGTGAGGCTTCTGGCTGTCTCATCAGCCTTGTCACCTCTGTCCCTGGCCCCTGCTAGCACCTTGGCTCGGTTTGCTGCCCTCACCTGACACAAGAGCCACACACTTTACGCTACCAACTTCTTCCTCATTTTTCAGAACTTCATGCATATCTCTGTTTCCTTCTTCTTTCTGGACATCTCTGCCTTCTCTGTCTGGTCCTCTTCTGCCTTTTGTAATGGAATCTTATTCTCCCACTTAGTTCCTTTTTTTTATTTTCTTTTTTTCAAGCTAACACTGAAAGCATGACCTGCCTTTTCCAAAGCAAAGCAGACAGTTTTGAACCACAACTGACATAGGTTAAGCTCTGCTAAACTCTGTGACACAAGGATTATAAATTAAAGGTCAATCCATTCCTTCACATGGTTGCTATTGGGGAAAAAAAAAATCTTCAAAATGTACTAAATTCAGATGAATTGGAATCTTATGTCAAGGCTACAGAAGAAACGCCAGTGTTGGAATAAAGATCTGTTTCCAAGAGCGTATTTAGACAGAGCCCGACCCTGGTGATTCATCTCCGACCCAGTCTCCTTAATCAGACGTTTGTTCATCCGCCTGCTTGTAGCACGGTAGTCAGTGGAGAGCCCACACCCACCTCGACCCCCAGTGCATTGTTCAGTCCTACAGCAGAAAGGCCCTGTTTGACTCGGGGAGATTTTGCAAAGCTTCACCAAGAAGTGAGTTTCCATCTCCCCACTGCAGCAGTACTCAGAGTGACAAAGGGCTGACCCCCGAGGTCAACAGCCACGAGTGAGGACAGCCCTGTTAGCACCAGAAAACGCTAATGAGGGACCGGGCTCTGCCGAGAGGAGAGACATTCTGCCACCCTGGGTTAAGCAGCTTGACTGAAATACAGCATCGACTCAGCCAGGAATGCATTACTCACGGTTACCTCCATTTGCATTTCGCAAAACACCAGCATGCATATTATCTCATTGTGGGTCATCAACAATCCTGTCAGGTAGGCGGAGCAGGGTTATTATTTGTAGGACGTTTTGTTTATTTCTTTGTGCAAGACGGCAGGTATACGATGGGGGCTTGCTGCACCCATGCTGCCCAGGAGGGGGTGTAGACACGGGCAACCAAAAGAACCAGGTCTGACCCCAAGGCAATCGTGATTGCACCCAGAATCCAGACGGGGTGCAAAATACGCCTTCCCTTCTCCCTCGGGTCTCTTTTCAGTGTAAGCATCCACCCATAATGGAAAAAACCCCTTTTTCTCAAGCTCCTTCTCTCTTCCTCTCCATGTCTCTGCCATTTCTCCTGCTTAGTGCTTTCATTCGAACTGTGCTTTGCATGGACATTGGTTTGGTTCCTGGAAGCCACAGAAAATTCACTTTCCCTGGGCCTTTGAAAGCCCCTCTCTCCCTCCCCCTTTCTTCTCTGTCCTGGGACACACATTTGCCCCTCAGTCTGAGGCCAGCAAATTCCAAATGGCCCGAGTCCGGAATAAAGTAAACACAAAAGACAAGCCTTTCTCTCCATAATTTGGGTCACCTCCCATAGAACAACGTCATTGAGCTGTTGTGCCAAAAACCCCACCTGCCAATGGGGAGGATGGGGAGGAACAAAGGACCCTCTCTGCCCACATTTGTTGACTGTTGAAAATGCAGAAGACGCAGAACAGTAGAAAAGATGTCAATAATCTCACCAGTCAGTGATCACCTGTTGTTAAATAAAATTTGTAAGAGGCCATTAATTTGGACTCGGCTCCTATACTGGGTCCAACGGACCACACCAGCAGGGAGGCATTCATGCTAAATGACACTAATGAACTTGGGTGTGTATTCGGAGCTGAGTTGAGGTTAGTTCCAGCAGCTGAGCTTTAGTTGATCATAGGTGGTTTAAATAAGACAAAAACATGGAGCTATAACCAATTAGGTGGTTCTTTTTGCCCCACTTCTGTCCGTAATGCTGCCTGACCATGTAACGGGCAGGAACTCTGAACTTGCTCTGGTTCTGAGGGCCGCCCAACTTAGGATTTTTTTTTTTTTTTGCTCTGATAAATTTAAACTTGCTTAAGGTTTATCCTTTTTTAACACTGACAACATTTCGACGTCGTTCCTTCTAATCTCAAATATTTTTTAAACTAAATAGGAGCCACATCATGTATAAATTTTCATCGTACTTTTCTTCACTTAATTCTTGAGCATAAGCATTTCCCCCGTGCCATTAAAACTTCCTTTAAAAATGTGACTTTCTGGTGACTCTAACATTCCATTATCTGGAGGTGCTATGATTTATCGCATTAGGACGTCTCCCAAGACTGTATTTGCAATCTGTGTAAGTGGCGCCCCCTGGAGTTATGCAACAAGATGGTCTATTAATTATTTGCCATTATAAGTGACAATGGCTATTCTTCGGTGGAGAAACTGAAGCTCAGGAAGACTCAGTGGCTTGCCCTCTTCACGCCAGTGAGCAATGTAACTGGAAATCCAACTACCTTGGTCAGCTCAGGCTGCCGTAACAAAATACCATAAACTGGGTGGATTAAGGAACAAACCTTTCTTTCTCATAGTTCTGGAGGCAGAAGCCCAAGATCAGGGTGCTAGCATGGTCGGGCTCTGGTGAGGACCCCCCTTCCAGGTTGCAGACTGACAACTTTCCACTGTGTCCACACATGGTGGAAAGAAAGTTGGAGAATTCTCTGGGGTCCCTTTTATAATGCTGCTAATCCCATTCATGAGGGCTCCACCCCCACGATGTAATAACATCCCCAAAAGCCCCACCTCCTAACACCATCACATTGGAGTGAGGATTTCAACATATGAATTGCAAGGACACAAACAACCTACATCAGTTGACCCTAAAGCCCGTGTTTTTGCACCACTAAAACAAAACTTTAGGCCAGGTGTGGTGGCTCACGCCTGTAATCCTAGCACTCTGGGAGGCTGAGGGGGGAGGATCGCTTGAGCCCAGGAGCTTGAGATCGCTGTGAGCTACGATGATACCATTGCACTCCACCCAGAGTGACAGAGTGATACTCTTGCTCAAAAAAAATAAATAAATAAAAATAAAAATAAAAAAAACTTCATATGACTATTCAATATCAAAGAAACACCATTAAACTGTAATGTTAAAAAAAGACTTGAAATCACTATTTCCACTTCGCCAAGGACATTAGAAGACAGGAAAGAAAGAAGGATGGGAGGAGGAAGGGAGAAAGGAAGGAAGGAAGGGATGGAAGGAACATGTCACCACCTACAACCTGCCAAGTGCTCTCTGAGCATCATTTCACGTAATTCTCACACAGAACTGTGAAGGAGATGGATTTTCCCCAACTCTGCAGATGAAGAATCTGAAGCTCAAAAAGTCTAAAAACGGTTCCAGAGATCTTACAACCAGCAAGGGGCAAAATAACTATCACTGGCATTTCACTGAGGGCCTGTGACACCCTGAGTACACGAGTTCACGTGTGCCAGGCACAGCATTCGTCCCATCAGGAGGTGGCAGCTCAACACGCTGAACTAGAAGGAGAGTTAGGCTTTGAACACTGACCTCTGCCCTTGTCCACCCACACCTGTTTCAGTGCAGTCCCAACAGCTCAGCGAGTTCCCTCCCCTCCATGCACATTTCTTGAGCCCCTTTCTTGAAGAACCTGGGACCGGGAATCAACAAGAGACAACCTGGTTCCTGTCCCGATGGAACTTACAGACTAGGGGGAGAGACATACCCCCCAAAACAGCAAGCAAATAAACAAGGAATTAAATGCAAACTATGATGGCTTATATAAAGGAAAGACCCCAGAGACCAGACTAACGCACAATGACTGGGGGTGGGATGTCCTTCTTCAGATGCTGTCATCAGGATCGGGTCTCCAAGGAGACACTTCAGCCAAGATTTCGACAAGGGTAAAGGGCCGACCCCGTGAATGAAGAGTTGAGAGTGTTGGCAGGAAGGAGGGACAACATGTGCAAAGGCATCTCGTGAAAAGGAACAAGGTCTGTTCCAAGGGGCCGAGAGAACAATGTGCTCAGGGCCAACCAAGGGTGGGAAGGCAGGACTTGAGTCGAGAGAAGGGGGCCTGAGATCAGATCGTTGAGGGTTTGGTCGGCTGTGGGGAGGAGTTTGGGTTTCATTCCAAATGTGATGAGCAGCCTCCAGAGAATTTTAACCAGGGCTTATCATCACCTCCTGATCATTTATAAAGATCATTTTAACTGCTGTGAAGAACAGATTAGCAGGAGGGGAGCTATAGGAGTGGGGGCAGGGAACTAGTAAGAAGGCTATTGAACTAGCTAACTGGTTAACTGTCACACTGTACCCAAAACAAATTCTGCTTTAAGAAAAATCCCATGTAGGGCACCAGCAGTCAAATTTGGAGCGTGCTGGATCAAACTGCATCCATCACTCCTCTGATGTAACGTATGTGGGGCTGGTCCTCCCTACCAAAATTATTCCACTAATGAGTTTGGCCGACCACGGGCTGCAAACGAGGGCTTACACAGCTTGCACATGTGCACACACTGCCCAAGACAATTCCCAGGCACACAGCAGTCTATGTTCAGATCCAGGGAAAAAAAAAAACCTAATTTTGCAATGGCTCAGTTCTGCCACTACATCCATTTTATGTTGCTAACAGTAAAAGTTAACATCTCGGTCTGAAGCATCTGCATTATGGTTACTTTGTGGTACTTTGGGATATCCGAGACTGCGGGGAGGTAGCTGGCTGGCATCTGTACAGCAAGTTGTGCCCTGCAAAATGGTCCTTCCAAAAGACATAAAAGGACTGTCCATAAAGCAAATTTCAAACTCCTGAAAAATAAAAACTGATTATCGCCCCCAAATCAGCAATTCTTTCCAGATTTCAAAACTTGAACTCCAATCTTCACCTGACATTCTGTTACTCTAAAGTGCCAATATGCTAATGAGAACATGTAGCAAGCAGACCGGGTCTTGTTTTCTTGAGTAGCTTTGCAGATGGTTGCTTTTTGCCGCTCCTGGGAAATATTCTCATTTGAGGTGCTGCTTTCTCAGTTGGTCCGCACACCATCCCAGGTTAGGGATTTCTGGCTACTTTCTGGATGTGCGAAAGCAACTAGACTACTTTGGCCACTTCAGACATCGTGGATCATTAGCTTCACTAACGCTAACTTCAGCTGGGTATTGAATGCCTGCTCGTTTTGAAGCCCAACACATTGGACAATGTTTAAAATCTATTTTCTCTTGGCAAGACCCTGACAGCCACAGCTGGTTAGGGTATGTCATGTATGTTTCCAATCAAAACAGTGGCCACTGCTGTATATTCTTGAATAGTACTAGGAAATACAGACTACAACGCAAATGAAGTAGAAGGAAAGACTAGGTAGGTCTTTTTATCTGGGGTCAACAAAGTCCTAGGCTCAAAGATTCAACTGACATCTTTGCAAATCAGGTGTGATATGCAAATGGTACTGTCTTCTTCATTCATGTGTTTCTTTTACAGTTTCTAGATAAGCCAAGTTAAGGGATGAGGATGGGAAGGATGAACAGAGGCGTTAAGGAGGCACAGGTCTCTTGGTTTCGAGCAGGGGTCCTTGGAAGAGGCCAATTGTCAAATGGCAGCCTGATTGGTCAGGGGCTGCCCCAGGATTCAGCCTAAATGTGTTGCCATCCGTCATGGGGAAAGCCTAATAGATTTAATTCAATAGATTTAATTCAATCCCTCCTGCCTGAGCGATTGAAACACAGCTTCTGTTTCTAAATCCATAAATCCAGGAGGTAAACAGGAATGGCATCTCCCATTTCTCCTCCACCCACAACTCCTTCTGGCCCTGCCCCAAGCTGTGGGACCAGTTCACATGCCTAGACGGTGTTCTTCAGTTATCTGAAATCTTTCTTCATCACTCCACAGCCATCATTACCAATGTCAGCAATTTGAATTTACATTGTTTGAGGTATTTTACAGTTAGTGTCTCATCCGACCCAATCGGATCATCCCCATTTTAAACAGGGATAACTGGAGATCCAAAAGTCAATTTACACCAGCTTATAAAAGGGCCAACAGTAATAAGAGTGTCTGCTCCTTACACCCTAGATAACACTGAGTCTTATAATGTTTTAACTGGACACTTTGATAGGTAAAATGATACCTTGTTGTCTTTCCAGTTCCCATTTCTTTGATGCCTGGTAAAGATGAACATATTCTTCATAGGCGTATAGACCATTTGTACTTCTCACTTTGAAAGTTAACATTTTATGCCCTTTGCACATTTTTCTTCCAGATTTTTTAAAGATGTGATTAACATCGTGAAACTATTAATCTTTGCAATATTTCTTACAAATCTTCCCCTTCCCTAACTGCCTCTTGCCCTTTAATTTTGCTTAACTTGCTTTGTTGTACAAAATTCTCAACTTTTAATTGAATCCATTAATATTTTTCTTTGTGATTTTTTTATGAGTTTTATGCTTGGTAAAATCCTATCTAAAAACTGAGATAAATATTTATCTTCATTTTATTCTAACATTTTAGTTCTTCCACAGTTTTTTGTTAATGTTTATCTGCTTAATTCATTTGGAATGTATTTGGGAATATAATATGATAGTGAAGATCTACATTGATTACTTCTTTTCCCCTAAACAACCAATTTTTCTAACATGGCTTAAATTTTCCTATTTCCCATTGACTTGTGATGCCTTCTTTGTTATAGTCTCACATGATATGTATGCTCAGGTTTTTGTCCATAGCATTTCCTTGATTCCATTGATTATTTCTTGTACCAATAGCACATTGTTTCAATTGTTTTAGCCTCATAAGATATTTTATGACTTGGTTGGGCAAGTATCTTTGTTTTCAAAATGTCATTGAATCATCATTTTCCTTTTTTCAAAATGTTCCCAGATAATCTCACCCACTAATTCTTCCAAGTGGACTTTAGTATAGTTTTGTAAGATCCTCGAGAGTTCCAAATAGAATTTTGATTAAAATCTTGTGAACTTATGTGTACATTTTTTCATAATTGATACCTTGACAATATTTAATGCTTTCATTTTAAAAAGAGGTATAGTCTTTCAAATATCCACCTTAGTCAAATTGTATATATTTATTCATATAAATTATTAATATATGTTCCATTGTGACGACTTCTAAGTGTATGGCTTGCAGCCATGGAATCATTTTTTTCTGCTATGACTTCTCACTAAGTATTGATGCTACTTTAAAGGTTTAGCTTTATATATTTCTCTATCTACTGAATTCTTTATTGATTTTAAACAAATAGTTGATTGTCTTCAGCTTTCCAGGTATCAATTAATATACCATACAAATAACCAACAATTGAGTTCTCTTTTTAACAGTTGTACCTAGTATTTCTGTTTCATACTTTATTACATTATCCTAAACTTCAAAAATAATTAGGGCAGAAAATATCTTTGGTAATCTTGCAATTTTAATGGGAATGCTTTGTGTGTTTCTCTATTATAAAAGATGTTTGCTTATTTTAAATTAATATTTTATCATGCTAAGAAAGTATTCAATTGCTCTTCACTTCGACTTGTTTTCATGAGTAACTGGTGTTTAATTTTCTCTAGTGGGGTTTTCTTGTGACATTTTGGCCTTTCATAGTATTTATTGGACTTGACAATGGGATGCATCATATTTAAGTTCATTTAAAGCATACTTTAATTTTTTAAATATGATTTTTCTTGTAAAATATTTAGCATTGTGCCTAGAACATAACAGGGACTTAATAACTGTTTCATATGTAAATTATTATTATAATCATTAATATTATTTACCAAGACTAGAATGAAACAGTACCTGTTGACACTCTATCTAAAAGAAAGAATTAGCATACTTTTCCTTGTCATTATGCTTCTTTTTGTTTTCTTCAACGTATATCTCATCTTTCAAAAAGTGTATCAACATTCATAATGAATTTTATTATCAGTCCCTTTATACCAAAATATTCTTATTCTTGAGTTTTCTATTTTGATTATCCTCTCAAATGGCTGGAATGCATCTTGTTTTAAAGAAATAAATGATTTTTTCTAAGCCATTGTATATCCTAGAATAACCAATTACCTGAGAATAAAATATAAAAACCTTTTTCAGCAAGTCTTTACTATGACAAACATCAGCATCCACAAAACAGAGACCATCCAGTGATATCCACTAGGCTCTGGAGGGAAGAGAGGGAAAAAAAAAAAAACATTTCTTCTTAGCTGTTTATAAATATCAGGCTTGCCCTGTTCTAGACATCAAAATAATTTTAAAGTTCTCAATTCAGCTCCATCAGTCTTATGATGAGTGGAATTTCCTTGTGGATTTTGACAACAGCTTCGGTATCAGTTTGGATTTTCAAGGTTGTGTGAGTTTCCATTTTTCTACGTCTTCTTAAGGTCTTTTAAAACGAAGTTGGAAAAGACTGTGTCCAGTATCATTTTTAAAAAGGAGCCCATTGATCATGTTTGATACGGCACTACATAATTTTTTTGGCAGTTTAGAAGAGTATGAGCATTGGATTCAGACAGACCTAGGTTTGTGTGTTAGTTAAGAATCTTTTTGTTTCATGGAACAGAAAACCTAAATTAAAGTGGCTTAAGCAATAAATGGAATTCATAGGTTCACATGACTGAAACATCCACAAGAGGGCTTCAGTTAAGGCTTGTGATAATGGGACCAACAGTATCACCAAAGTCCTAGTATTGGTCCATCTCTCCTCTCTGTCCTCCCCAAACAGAGCAGTGCCTCTGCTGGACACTGCCTCGTGGCAGCAAAATGGCTGTGGGAGCACCCACCTTCACATCTTCATACCACATCTTCCTGGGAAAGAAAGCAAGGATTTTCCGAAGTCCTCCACAAAAGAGAGGAGAATTTCTCTAGAAGGTTTAAAAATTATCTCCTTATATCTCAGTCGGTGGCTTTGGAGAATGAAATGCCCATCCCAAAACCAATCACTGTAGCCTGGAGAGGGAAGCCTGTTTAAACCAATCACAGCCCACTCCCAATGCAGGAGTCAGTCCCAACCAAAGTACACAACTGAAATAACGTAGGATGCGGAGTTACCAGAGGCGGATCATGACGCTGTGGGTAGAAGAAAGGGGAATGGCTGACAAGACAATCAATAAGCATCCACTTAGTGTGAGTGGTACCTCCACCTCTCACCTCGTCAGGATTCTGTTGGTTCTAAGTGACAGAAACCCACTATATTAGTTGGATAGATAGCTGCTGCTGCTACTTCTTTTTTTTTTTTTTTTTTTTTTGAGATAGAGTCTCCCCCCATTGTTGCCCCAGGGGTAGAGTGCTGAGGCATCATTGTAGATCACTGCAACCTCAAACTCCTGGGCTCAAGCAATCCTCCTGCCTCAGCCTCCCGAGTAGCTGGGACTACGGGCACACACCACAACACCCGGCTAAATTTTTCTATATTTAGTAGAGACAGATCTCACTCTTGCTCAAGCTGGTCTTGAGCTCCTGAGCTCAAGTAATCCTCCCACTTCCGCCTCCCGGAGTGCTAGGATTACAGGTGTGAGCCACTGTGACTGGCCATAGTTAGCTACTTTTCCATAACAAATTACCCCCAAAACATGGCAATGTAGAGCAACAACGATTTGTTATTTCACAGTTTCTGTAGGTCATGATCAGGGACTCTCATGAGATAGCAGTGAGGATGTCAGCTGGGGCTGCATTTATCTGAAGGCTAGAGGGTCCACCTGCAAGACTGCTCACTCACACGGCTGTGGGCAGGAGGCCTCACTTACTCAGCATGTGGCCCCTCCACAGAGCTTCCTGGGCATCCTCACAACATGGCAGACACTTCCCCCAAAGGGAGTGGTCCAGGACGGAGAAAAAGCAAACAGAAAACTATGGCATCTTTATAACACAGTCTCCAAAGTTGCACACCATTTGCTTTCACTTTATTCAATTTGCTAGAAGTGAGTCATTAAGTCCAATCCACACTCCAGGTAAGGAGAATTAGACTCTACTTCTTGGATGGAGGAGTATCCATTTGTGGATATTTTTAAACCACGAGACCCACCTCAAACATATTTAAGCCACAAAGAAAAGGCATTGCCTTCAGGGCAGGGGAAGATAATAATGTGATTTCTTTCATGGAGGGAAGAGCTGCATTAATCAAGTCCTTCAGAACAGGAACTGGACAATAAGCTCTACCCGAGTTCTCTCTCCACCTGTTTCTCATCTTTGTTTTTCTAGGTTCTCTTTGTGTGTCGGTCTCACGTTACGTCCAAGGCAGAAAGAAGAACTTCTCCACATGGTGGACAAAATAGCCGCTGGCCCCAGCTTAGCAATCCCAGAAGGATAAAATTGCTTCTTCCTCCCCACATCTGAATCTCAGCATGAGAGACAGATTCCAGTGGACACGCTTGGTCAGTGTTCACCTGGGATCAACCACGATTGCCCAGAAGGTGAGTCCTGTGATTGGTCTGACCTGCATCACACACCCAGTGCTTAGATCAGAAGGTCAGAGTCATTCTCAAAATAAGAGGGGTGGGAACAAGGAACTATCACACTCCACCATGGCTGCTTGCCACCTACGCGACATTGAGCAACACACCTGAACTCTCTATGCCTCCGCTTCATAATGTCTCCCTCTCAGATGGGTTTAGTATGAAATGGGATGATGCACATGAAGAGCCTAATACGGGAACTGCAAATACTAAATGCAGAAATAAGAGTTCCTAACAGTTAATGCCATTATTTCTTGTGCTTGATGCCTTTTGTGAAAACAAGCCACAACTCTAGCCTTTATGGTTTTGCAGGAAACATGAGAGGGAAACGTGCCACCCCGCTGTTCTGTATGGAGCGTTGATGAGGCTCGTTAGGAAAGAGAGCAAGCCTGGCAGAAATCTCTGCGCACTCGTGGAGGCCGGCAGAAACAGGCGGACACACGCCCCGTAATGTATTCCACCCGCACTGTGAGTGATAAAGAAGCAGATGTTGAACAGGAGCCTGCCCCTGGCGATATCTGTTAATTGATGTGATGTGGGTTTTTATGGAAGCTTGGTCAAGGTGTTTGATCTCTGACTATAAGGGAAACCCTAGAACGGGCAGACCCAGTCTATTCTTCAAAAAGAACTTTAGAGGAAGGACTGGGGTCATTACTTCCTTGCTCTATACCAGCAAAGAAGTAACTACTTTTGGGCTTTAAAAAGCAAGAGGAGGGTGCGATATAAATGAGTTGCTTAAAGGAGGAGTAGGAAGGGGGCTATTTTCTCTTTTTGGATGAGGGTTTTATTTTTACAAACTTGATGTAATTGCCATAGGTATGCAAAGGGTCTCACGCACACAGGCATATATGCATGGACACAGACACACTCAGATAATCGTCACAAGCCCACCAAATGTAAACAAAAGAAGCAAAGAGAAAAAGGAAAACACACACACGCACACATAGGTACAGAGATAAACAAATTAAGAGAAACACAAACACAAGCACACTTTCCTTACATACCTAACAACCTGGCCGGTCTGAAGTTCTTGGGAAATGTTAGCTGATTCAGCTAAACAGGGAGCAGCTATGCAATTAGCCTTGAAAGATTCCTTGGCCAGAGGCTTCAATATATGACCACTACCCAAGGCAAGGAGATATAAAGCCTGACGTCAGGTTCCAACTTGTGGGCCCAGTTAATTCTCAGCCTTGGAAAGGGACAGACAAAATCCATCAACCTGGTACATCCATCAATCCTCCGTGGTTCATGCTGTCATTAGGAGAGTGGGGAAGAATGATCCGTGGGAGCTAAGCTGCTCACCTGGGATACCTTCCTTCTGGCCTTACATAACCAGAGTTAAGAGAATGGTAATAACAGCTCATACTCTGACCATTTGCCAGGCGCCATGCTAAGTTCTGTACACACACCGTCTCATTCTATTTCCACAACAACACAGCTGCCTTTTTTAGAGGTTACAACCAGTCCCAGATTAAACCCAGTGAACACCGTGTGAATCATTTTGATTCATCGTGTGTCAGTCAGCCACCCAAAAGGTATCTTTAACAAGGATATTGCCAACTGGCCACCAGGATGAATTAAAGTTTAGGAGCATCCAGCTGCATAGAGCTAGGTTGGGTATTAAACTCTACAGATTGAAATAAGTCACGAATCAAAGCCTAAATAGCCTCTTAGGGAAAATCAAGTGACATCTTGCTTAAATCTGGATTGGAAATTTAGTCTATGACTCCAAGGACACTCGGAATCCCCACTGTAAAAACAGACCTTCGGTGTCACCAGTTCCTACACTGAGGGCATGTGAGATTACTTAGTGACTTTGCAAAGCTGTAGTCAGTCTGCAACAGGTGAAGCAGAACAGGCAGCTCTTCTGGAAACAGGTGGAAGACATGTCAGCCCTGGTCGAGAGGGTACAGAAGAGTCCTAAGTCACTACTCTTTGGTTGCAAGTAACGGTAATCTGGTCTATGCCGTTTGTGCAGGAAAAAGGATGAATACGTGATAGCCATCGCAGCAAAATTTTATGTTCGGCAAATAGTCGTCACAGAAGAACTTAAGTCCAGTGGGAATTCATTGTGTTGTAAGGACTCAGGGGTCTGTCATAGGATCCAAGGCAGGAGTGTCATTGGGCTACAGGAAGAAGCTGGCAAGTAAAACTCCATCAGCGACTACTGTCTTTCCCCTTCTCGCCTGTACTTCTGCCTAAAATCCAGTAATTCTCTCCCTGCAAACCTGCAGCACACGTGGAAAAACAGAGAAAAGGAAAAGTGGACATACCTCAGCTCCTAAGTGTCTACAGACCAGTGTGATAGCAGCCAAAATCTTTTAAGCCCAAGTCCAAATGCCCTGGGAAGAGACCATGTGTGGCCCAGCTTGGGTCACGTGGACACTCCCCACCTGCTCAGCTGCGACCAGAGCCCAGATCACACTGTTGGGATTTGCCCTTAAGACTCGTTGGATGTGGGGGTGGGGAGTTCCAGGGGAGGAGCAACTTTTGTCAACTGCTAAGACCCACAGAGAGGTGTCTGCTACAAAGACACAGCAGGGGACGGGAACAGAGAACACGCCGATACCAAACATTTTGAACTGTGTGTATGCACGAGGCGTTATGCCAAGAAAGTACTTAAAACACATTACATCAACTCTTTCTTATTCTTTTCAACTTCTGCATCTAAACTCTTCTTTCCAATGGGATTCAAAATGACCCCAGAGCACTCAGCAAAGAACAAACATCATTCTGTCACCCACCATTCTCCTTTTCCACACTTTGGTCCTCCAATACCCACCCTCCACAAAAATATATTTACCTTCCCAGTTACAAGACAAAACTCCCCTACTCAAAAATGGAAACAAACAATATATACAGAGAATATTATCTATGTTAGCAGCAGCCAGTTAAGAATGTTCAATTATATTTACTTTGAGCCTAATCCACCTGCCTGCAATTTCCACTCCTCTGGTTCAGTCCTTATAACTTGAAACTCTTCTCAACAAGTCATCTGTTGAAATCTGTATTAGTTTGCTGGGGCTGCTATACGAAGTGCCACAGACTGGTGGCTTAAACAATAGCAATTCACTTCCTCACAGTTCTGGAGGTGAGAAGTCCAAGATCAATGTGTCCGCAGGGTTGGTTTCTTTGGAAGCCTCGATCCTTGTCTTGGAGACAGACATCTCTCTGTCTCCACGAGGTCTTCCCACTGTGTGTCTCTGTCCTGATCTCTTCTAATAAGAACACCAGTCTAAATGAATTAGGGACCATCCATGTTACCTCGTTTTACCTTAATTACCTCTTTAAAGAGCCTGTCTCCAAATACAGTTACAGTCTGAGGACTTCAACATATGACTTCTGGGAGGGACACAATTCAGCCGATAGCAAAGTCTTAGAGGAGAGTTCTTCTACCTCCAAGCCTGTAATCTCACCATTAAATAACCATTCCCTGCACTGCAAGTCTTTTTGATTTCCAGGGTGTACTTCATCAAGGTACAGGGGTGCAAGTCTTCTCCTATGGAAACTGATGTCTCATTGGAAAAGAGCTGGCTGCCATCACAGATGGAAAAAAAAACAGTCTAGACAATGGGACGTGGTGGATTCCTGGGTTGGAAAAAAAAACAGTCTAGACAATGGGACGTGGTGGATTCCTGGGTTGGAAGCAAGAAAATCTCACATTAAAAGGACAGAGAGGGAGAGAGATAAAGGAGACAAGTCCTGGGGCAAATTTCACCTTCTTTAAGCCATGTAGCTCTAGAAGTATCTCATATGTCATAGCTTTGACTCCTACCATGGCAACTTCAAAGACCTCAGAGATGACTGAGAAGGCTGACAATGTCCTTTCCCCTCCAAAGCACATGCCACATTGTGCTAAGATCGCAGCATCTCTGACAACTTTATTTTTCAACAAAAGCATCCTGCGTCGGACCATGACCTTTGCCCCTCTCCAAGAGGGACATTGTCAGGTTAAGATTCTACACGTTACCCCTCAGTCTCTCCTCAACCAAGCGTCAAGAGCTTTGCCTAATTTCCCTGGGATCCGGGAAGGTGGTTGAGTTCCAAGTTTTAAACTTCACTCTCCCAGGAGACTTCCACAGGCACGATTTCAACTCCGTGGTCCACAGAAAAAGGGATGGTGGCTGGTGATGAGCTAATTTAGTACCTGCCGCCGACGTACTCAGTAGTTAAATAGATTAAATTAATCCTCCTTAGAGCAGCAGTTTTCAACCTTGGCTGCACATTGTATTTACCTAGGGAGCTTTAAAAAAAAATACTGATGACTGAGTCCCACCCCCAGACTCTGGTTTAATTGGTCTGGGGTGCGGCCAAGGCATCAGGATATTTTAAAGCTCTCCGGGTTGTACAAATTGCAAGCAAGTTGAGAATGGTTGCCTTCATGTGGTGGTTCTCAAAGCATGGTCCCTGGACCAGCAGTGTCAACATTACCTGGGCGCTTATTTGAAATTCTCAGATCCCATCTCAGACCCATCAAATCAGAAATTCTGGAAGTAAGGCCCAGCTGTCTGTATTTTTTTACAGCTTCCCAGGTAATTCTGATGTACGACAAAGTTTAAGAACCACTGTTCCTCCAGTGCGAGACTGCACCCTGCTTGTCAATAGAAATTTGACAGGTCCTGCTCAGCTTCTTACTGACTCTGCTCAAAGCTAAAGGCCCTTTGTTCCACTTCTGAGTCCAGTCCACCTTCATTTCTAAACCTAATTCTTGCCTGAGATAGGAACGGTATCAGGGATCCAGGCTCAATACCGGGGCTGGGCATAGAGTTCATCTTCCTGGCAGACTTGTCCTGGCCCTTGGACAACCATCCCTAATGAGCACACCTGGCCTCACAAACTCGGTTCCAGTCTGGCCCAGCAGATGTGATGACTGTGATGTTGCCTTATTCCACAGGATCAGAACTTGCTTCTGAATCATCTGCCTCGTACCCCTAAATCCCTCTAACACTGGTAAGCCTAAGAATGCATTTTGATCCCATTTCCCCCGAAACCAATGTCTTCCTCTGAAATAACTGCTTATTTCTCTCCCAAACTACTTTCCTGCATAGACTTTTTTTAAAGGAAAAAATGAATTATGTGGGTGTAGGTTTATTTCCAGACTTTATAAAATAATACCTGTGGTGTTTGTTTTCCATTCTTGTGATATTTCACTTAGAAGAATGGTCACTTATGTGCATATATGGAAATAACATTCATCGGAAATCAAGCAGGTGGGAGGGGGGAGGTGAGGAAGGGGAGGAGGGGACGGGTAAATTCACATGTAACAGGTACAGTGCACTCTATCTGGGTGATGGGCACACTTATAACTTTGACTCAAATGGTACAAAGCCAATTTATGTAACCAAAACATTTGTAACCCCATAATATTCTGAAATAAAATTTAAAAAACACCTACTCATCTTAGAAAACTTAGAGAAATTAAAGGGACAAAGAAGAAAACAAAAACCATCTGTCATCCCACCTCTCCGAGACAACCACTGTCAACATTTTGGGATGTTTACTTCCTTTTTTTTCCTTGCACATTTATGTATGTTGTGATCTACTTTGCTGCAAAAAGTATGTGAGCCGGGTTACAAAAGGCATAAAATGCAAGACATAATAAGTCTGAAATACCTTATTGATTGAATTATTGGTCTCAATGCCTCAGTGCTTCACTGGCATGTATTATGTATCCACATCCTTGATGTTATGGGTGGAACACGCACCCCACACACACATCTTGACTCTGGGATTGGCCGTGTAACTTGTTTTGGCTAATAACCTGCACTTATTTGTTAATTTAACAAAGGTATCAAGTGCCTGCTACAAACAGGCACTACGAGAGGCCCCAGCCATTGATGCGACACTAGCTAAGCACAATGGGTAGAATAAATGCAGGTTATGTCCACATATTACAAACTTTACAAGATCAAGGCTTGTTTAAGGCGTGTGTGTGTGTGTGTGTGTGTGTGTGTGTGTGTGTGTGTGTGTGTGTGTAGGACTCCACATCCCTATAAAATCAGAATTGCTTAAGGCACCATCAAATAAATGGAAATCAGTATATCTCTTCTGTTTCCTACGTGACTGGCTTTGAATGTTCCTGATTCACGTGGATCTTAGAAAAAGGAGAGAGAGAGAGAGAGAGAGGGAGAGAGATGTTGGGGTTGACTTCTGAGGACTCAGTAGAAACTTGGGGGCACCTCTCTGTGAATAGGGTTATAAAGAAATCCCAGGGACAATTCTCACAGAGAGGTTTAATGAGAAAATCATCATGCGGAGGGTCAGAAAACAGATTTGTGTCCAGTTTCTAGCAATACAACCCTGGGTAAGTTATTCAGCATTTGTAAACCTCACGTCTCTTGACTGTAAAATGGAGTAAAAAAAATATACATACCATTAGGTCATTATAAGGTCTGAATAAGAAAATGTCTTTGAAGCACCTATTGTGGTGCCTTGTACGCAGGGCAAGGGGTGTGAACTTCTTGCATGGGATGTCTCTTTCTCAGTATAACATCAGGCAATGACCTACCCCGTCTGGGTTTCCACTTTCTCATCTGTAAAATGAGGGCTTTTTCACGACATCAGTGGTTTTCAATCCTGGCTGCAAACTAAAATCACCAGGGGAGTTATAAAATATGCAGATACCCAGGCTCTATGCCCGAGATACTGATTTCATTGGTCTGAGTGGGGGCTGTTGGCATTGAAGGCTTTTAAATACTCTCAGGTGGTTCTGATATGAAGCCAGAATCCAAAGCCACTGCACTAGATGAGGATCACTTTACGAGTTGGCAATCTAAGGCTCTTATTAAGAAAAAATAATTTAAATAATCATTAAAGCTATACATTCTCCTGCAGAAATATCCTGAGATGATGCATTTAAAAGTGAGCCGTTAACCCTTCAGCAGAAGATGTATAAAATTTTTAATACAAACTCAACAAAGTCACTCTCTGTTTAAAGAGAAAATTCATTAACGAGGGAATATCTTTATCACTCTGAGATTGTTCCGCAAACTCTTTTATTGCCTCTGCCATGGTTTTTGGTAGAACTCATATCCGTAAGTAAAACATCTTGGGGGAAAGAGATATCAATTTTATTTTGTAAAAATACTTGATGGAGCTAATGAGTGTGTGTGTTTTTAATAGTTCCCTTGGGAAATGCTATACAGTAAATAGAATTGAAAGTGGGAGATGGAGCTGATTATTCATCAAGCATGTATTTTAAGAACCCAATTATGAAAAGAATGATGCAACGTGGAACGTGAAATCACTGCTAACAATGCAGCATATTTTCTAAAGTGTTTTAGAGAGCTCTCAAATCCCCGAGATTGATAAAAGTACTACATTGACATCTTGCTCAGCCTTTGCTATTTGCCATGCCTCATGTTTGTAAAAAAAAGGATAGAATACATCCTCTTCTCAAAACAAAATTCTTGTAGGGAAAACAGGTCAGATTCTCTAAAAAATTCCAATTTAAAAATACCACATAGTATTCACATTAGCAACAATCTCTAATAGCAGTAGAACAAGAACTGAAATATGAGATAGCAAACAGATTTTATTCCAAGCTCTAACACAAATTACCTGTGCGGCCTTAGAAAACTATTTACGCTCTAGAGGAGGTCTGCTTGCAGCCAAGATTGAGTAACAGAAGCTTGATTTAGTCTCCCACCTGAAGCAACCAAAAAAAAAAAGGCAAAATATACGAAATAATGATTTTCAGGACAATAGACATCAGGCAACAAAAGGAAGTGATACTGAGAGATTGGGAGCAAATGACGTGAGCCCTGGGACTTCCCAAGCGTTAGCCTCGAGGGATTCCTCAGGCCACAGTGCCAGAAGGACTCATCCCGGCGAGCCCAGTGGATTTCCTGAGCTGAGACGCTAAATTCCCAGGAGACAAACACAGCTAGGGTTTGCAGCACAGAGTACTGGAAAAGAGAGAACGGCACAGAAAAAGAACCCTGGAAATTTGCCAGAGATCTTCCTTGAGTGTTCAGCAAAGTCCTGACTGACACATAGGCATGAGGAACTTCCTAAAGCCAAAGACATACCATTTGAGGGATTAGAAGGAACAGTAGCAGACATTCACATTAAGCTGGGAATAATGGCTATTTCTATAAGCCAGACTGAAAACCTCATCATTTAGAGTACTCAAAAGGGTCTTGCCTCACTAGTAGGGAACAATTATCCCCTAGACGAAAAACACTATTCTCATCTCTTCTAACAAATCTGTTTTAAAGCAGACCCAAAAGATTCAAATTGTTTTCAAAAACAACTGCATTCCAGGAAAAAAAAAAAAAATCTCAAGGTTTATAGGAACACAGAAATATCCAACAGCCAACAATGTCTGGCATTCTATTGACCAATAACCAGGCTTGCAAAGAGGAAAATACAGTCCATGAGGAGAAAAATCAATCAGTCAAAACTAAGAGACAGATATTAGAATTAGAAGACAAGGAAACAAACATTTATTACAACTATATTCCATATATTCAAAAAGTTAAGTAGAAATATGGAATATGTTTTTAAAGACCCAAACAGAACTTCTATAGAGGAGAACTAACAATGTCTCAAAAGAAATGCACACCAGCTAGGATTAACCAAAGATAAGATATTCTAAAAGAAAAGTAGTGAACTCAAAGAGCAATAGAAACTATCCTGAATGAAACACAGAGACAAACAAATATTAAAAATGAAAGAGTATCTGAACTATTTCAAGCAGCCTAATATATGTACAATTGAAGGACCCAAGGAAAGAAATGGGAAAGAAATGTCTTTGAAAAATTAATGCCCCAAAAGTTTGCAAAGCTAATGAAAACTATAAACTTACAGATTCAAGAGGTTCAGCAAGCCCTAAGCACAAAAAAAAAGAAACCATAACAAAACAGATCACCATCAAATTGCTCAAAAATCAGTGACAACGAGAAAAATCTGAAAGGAGCCAGAGCAAAATGACATGTTACGTAAAGAGGAACAAAGATAAATGTGATGACAGATTTCTCTTCAGAAGCAATGCAAGCAAAAAGAGTGACGTCTTTAAAATAGTAAAAGAAAAAAAAAGTTCAGCTAGAATTTTACACCTAGAAAAATATTTTTTAAAAAATATATTTGCAAAATGAAGGCAAAATAAAGATAATTGGAGACATAAAAAAAAAATCTGAAAGAGGCCGGGTGCAGTGGCTCACACCTGTAATCCCAGCACTTTGGGAGGCTGAAGTGGGAGGATTGCTTGAAGCCTGAAGTTTTAGACTAGCCTCAGCAACATAGCAAGACCCTATTTTGACAAAAAGTAAAAAAAAAAAAAAAAAAAAAAAAATTAGCCAGGAGTGGTGGCACACACCTGTAGTCCTAGGTACTCAGGAGGCTAACGCAGGAGGATTGCTTGGGCCCAGGAATTTGAGGTTACAGTGAGTTATGATCAGGTCACTGTATGCCAGCCTATGTGACAGAGTGAGACCCTGTCTCTTAAAAAAAAGAAAAAAAAAGAATTTATCTCCAGCAGAGCTGCACCTCAAGAAATGCTAAAAGAAGTTCCTTCAGAAAGAAGGAAAATTACAGCTAATAGAAATGGATCTACTCAAAAGAATGGTGAACACTAGAAGTAAATACATAAAATTATCTCTTATTATTTAAATATTTTTGAAAGAGAATTGATTTTTTTTTTTTTTTTAAACAGAGTCTTGCTCTGTTGCCCGGATTGGAGTGAGTGCCGTGGCGTCAGCCTAGCTCACAGCAACCTCAAACTCCTGGGCTCAAGCGATCCTACTCCCTCAGCCTCCCGAGTAGCTGGGACTACAGGCATGCACCACCATGCCCAGCTAATTTTTTCTATATATATTTTTAGGTGGCCAGATCATTTCTTTCTATTTTTAGTAGAGACGGGGTCTCACTCTGGCTGGTCTCGAACTCCTGACCTCAAGCGATCCACCCACCTCAGCCTCCCAGAGTGCTAGGTTACAGGTGTGAGCCACCGCGCCCGGCCGATAATTGATTTTTAACAGTCAAAAAAATGTTTGAAGTTTAGAATATATGTGTAGGTAAATGATATGGTAAATATAACATAAAGCATGAAGGGACATATACTATACATGAAGTGGTGAAATATCCTTGAAAATAGATTGTGCTAAGTTATATATACACTACAAACCCTAAGACAACCATACAAAATAACAAAACAAAAAGTTATAGATAATCAGCCAATAAGAGAGGTAAGATTAAATCATAAAAATCCAATTATTGAAAAGAAGTCAGGAAAAAAGAAAAGGGGAACAAAGAACAGATAGGACAGTTAGAAGACAAGCAACAAGATGAAAGATTCAAACCCAATTGTATCAATAGTCACTTTGAATTTGTGTGGGCTAACCACCTCCAAATAAAAGGCAGAGATTTTCAAATTAGATAAAAAAGCAAGATCTGACTATATGCTTCCTACAAGAAAGGTACTTTAAATATAGGCACAAATAAGTTTAAAGTAAATTGATATGAAAAGACATGCTATAATAATACCAGTCAATAGAAAGCTGGGATGTCTATATTAATATCAGATAAAGTAGATTTTTAGAGCAAAAAATATCACCAGAAAAAAAGAAAGCCATTGCATAATGATAAAGGAGTCAAATCATCTAGAGGACATGACAATCCTAAACATTTATGCACTTAATAACAAAGTTTCAAAATATATAAAGCAAAAAATAATAAAATTTCAAGAAGAAATAGACAATTCCACAATTATATTAGAAATTTTTTAAAACATTTTCTCAATAATTGACAGAATAAGCAAACAAATCAGCAAGCATAGGAGACTTGAACAACACTAACAACCAACTTGACCTAAGTGATCTGATTTGTAGAACCACTCATCCAACAGCAGAGTACACAGTCTTTTAAAGTGCAATGGAACATTCACCTAAATAAACAGTTTCATGTATCATAAAACATATCTCAGTCAATTTGAAAAAATTTAAGTCATCCAAAGGATGTTCTCTGACCACAGTGGAGTTAAATTACAAATCAATAAAAGAAAGATATCTAGGAAGTAAGACATCTGGAAATACTCAAATATTTGGAAACTAAATACAATTCTAAATAGTCTAAGGGTCAAGTTAAAAAGAAAAAAGAAAACTGGAAAGCATTTTGAAGTAAATAAAAAAGGAAACATACATATCAAAATTTGCAGAATGCAACTAAAGCAGTACTTAGAGGAAAATGTATATCCTAAATGCCTATATTAGAAGAAAAGGAAGGAAGAAAAGTCTCAAATTGGTGGCCTCAGCTTCTGCCATAAGAAACTAGAAAAAGAAAACTAAACCAAAAGTAAGCAGAAAAAGAAAATAAATAACAAAGATCAAAGTGGAAATCAATGAAGTAGAACACAGAAAAATAATAAAGAAAATCAATGAAACCAAAAGCTGCTTCTTTGACAAAAAAAAATCAATAAAATTGATAAACCTCTAGCCAGACTTACAAGGGAAAAGAAAGAATAGAAGAGATAAATTACAAATATTAGGAATGAGAAAAGTGACACCACAACAGATATTAAAAGGATAATAAGGAAATATTATGAACAATTTTATGCTAAATTCAACAACTTAGGTAAAAATAAATATATAATTACACAAATCAATTGTATTTTTATTTTGAAGCAACAAATAATTTGACAATGAATATTTAAAATAAATACTATTTACAATAGCATCAAAAAATATGATACACTTAGGGATAAATCTGACAAATGATTCGGGATTAGATCCACACTGAAAATCTACAAAACATTAGTGAGAGAAATTAGAGAAAACCTAAATAAATGGAGAGATAAAACCTTGTGAATGGATCAAAATGAGTTAAAATGTCAATTTTCTTTCAGTTGACCTGTGGAGCTAACACAATGCCAATCCAAATGACAGTAACAGTGTAACAAAATTACATTAACAGCGTGATTAGCACCTGCCAGGAGCTACATACTTATTCCTCACAACAACCGCATCCTATTTCTAGGAATTGAAAAGCTGATGCTAAATTCATAGGGAAAGGCAAAAGACCTAAAATGTCTTTGAAAGTAACTTTGAGATAGAAGAAAAAGGTTAAAGAGCTAACACTACCTAAGCAGTTTCTTGATGTGTACCTTTTAAATTTTATGTGCATTTGGAACCATGAATGGGTACTACTTTTTCCAAATAATAATTAATTTAAAAAATAAGTTAAGAAAAATGCAACATAAGTTTTCTCTTGATGAAAATAAAAAATAAAATCATGTAACTTCTCTGAACTTCAGTTTTCTGACCTGAGTATGGGAAATAGCAATTCTTGCTTTTAATTGTACCATCCCTGTGTTTATGGTTGCACAGTGATCCATGAACTCACTGAACATTTACTGGGCATCTACTATGCGCCAGCACCATGCTAGAGGGTGGTGATGCTTGAAGGGGTGGAAGGAGGTATCATTCCTGTGCCCTGAAGCTAAGATTTGGAGAGACAGGAACAAACAATGAGTAATTAATCAAATTTGCACATTCAATAATTAATTCTGATTGTAAGAAATGTTAATAAGGTAAATAGGGAAAGAGGGAACAATTGGAGGAGAGAGCCACCTATTATAGTTCAGATAAATGTTTCAGGAAAGATCTCTCTGACAGGTGACATTTAAGCTGAAATTTAAATAATTGGAAAAAGTCGGTCATGAGAAGAGCACCCTGGCCTGGTGAAAAAGAAAGAAGAAAAAGGGAAGGGAGAATGATGATTTTAACTTTAATTAAAAAAAAAATTAGCAGTGGCAATTCATCAGGGCCAAAGGAGTCTCCTCCGGAAGCTCTGCCAGGAAGAGCAGAATGCACAGAAATGAGCAAAATGGCAAAGGAAGCCATGTGCACCCCAAGGTGATCTCTCCAGCCTGCTACCTCTAAACATCGATCCTCCCCAGGGGCAATGTTGCCAACAGGTGAAAAAAGCCTTCGTTCATCTCTTATCTGACCACCAGGAACTGCTTCCAGAACAGAAGTAAAAAAGAGAACCTTCAAACCACCAGTGGGTTAAAAAGAAAAGGGAAATTGCATCAAGTAGCAACAGCAATTGTACCTACACACATAGATGTTTATGATTGTAAAAGAAAAAAAAAATGTCTAGAAGGACACATCAAATTCCTAATGCTGATTATCTCTGAGAATGGAGTCAGAATATGTTATAGCAAGCCTGTATTCCCTCTATGGTAATAATTTTGGCTCACATTTATTAAATATTTTCTAGCTGCCAGGCACCGTGTTGAATGTTTAACTTACATTGCCTTGTCTCATCCTCATAGCAGCTCCATAAGGTGAGTATAATGATGGGTCCATTTTACCAGTGTCTTCACTGATAAAGGCCTGGAGGTTAGAGGACATTTGAAGGTCCCAGAACAGAAATGATGCCAAATTTAGGGCTGCATAATTCCAAAGGTTCATGCTGTGAACCAACACACTGCCCCCTCCAATTCAAAGTGAATTAAACTTACATTAATGGTGTGCTTAGCATATGCTAGGAGCTATGCACTTAATCCTCACAACAACCCTATCAGGTTGGTGCTACCTTGGTCCCCCTTTAATAGATGAGAACAGTAAAGGACAGTGAGGTTAGTTAACTTGCTGGTAAGTGGTGCTTCCTGGATTCAAATCCAGGCTGTCTGGACCCACAGCTGGTGCTCCCACTACCAATCCATACTGCTTCTTAAGTTAAATTCATGCCTGTTTTGTGCCAGGCACTGGGCTCAAGACATAAAATGTATGAGATTTTCCCTTTCTTCAAGGAGAACCATGGTTGGAGGAAATACTATCCTAACAAGATAAGTCAAAATCAGGGCACGGCATGGTGGACCCTGCATGTTAGCAACTGTGTAAAGACACATGCATATGGGGCCAGGCATGATGGCTCACTCTTGTAATCCTAGTACTCTGGGAGGCTGAGGCAGGAGGATCGCTTGAGGTCAGGAGTTCAAGACCAGCCTGAGCAAGAGAGAGACCCCATCTCTACAAAAAAAAAAAAAAATAGAAAAATTAGCCTGGCACAATGCTGTGCACCTGTAGTCCGAGCTACTCAGGAGGCTAGGGCAGGAGGAATGCTTGAGCCCAGGAATTTGAGGTCGCAGTGAGCTATGATCATGCCACTGTACTCTAACCAAAGTGACAGAGTAAGACTCTGTCTCAAAAAAAAAAAAAAATGTGCATAGGAAGTCTTTAAGACATTCATGTACTTCTAGTACTTGACAAGTAATTCCACTCCTAGTAACCTATCCTAAAGAAACCAGCAGAAATGTGATCAAAATGTATGTGCCAAGATGCTCCTTACAGCAAAACATATGATAGCTAATGTTGTCCCCTGTGGGGGATGTTGAATTAATTATGGCACATCTATTTGAAGGGACATTGTGCAGCCATTAAAATATTATGTTGTAATGTTTACTGCTTTTTAAATATCTTTTAAAGCTTTTAATTACAAGGAGAAATGCTTATGATATAGGATTAAGCAAAACAAGAAAATGAGGAGTGCAGTTTTAGCACAATATCAGTCACGTAAACGATAAGAAATACTACTACTGCGACTAATAATAATGTGAGAAAACAGGCCAGAGAGTTAATAGTGGTTGCCTCTAGGTGGTGGAATTATAGGCGATTTTTGTTGCTGCTTTCTTCTTGCTGTATTTTCAAATCTTTAGAAAGTCATCATATATTACTTTTATAGTCAGGAAAAGGTGAGCATAAAATTATTAATAGGTGGAGGGGAAAGAGCTCGAAGAAAATATGGAAAAATATTAACGTGGTTATGGTGCTGGTGAGATGGTTGGCATTTTTCCCCCTTTTCAAGATTGTACGTGTGGTAGTTTTGTCACATGTGTAATGAAAAATAGATGAAATCAAAAATGAGTAATCCCAGCATTATTTATAAGAATGAAAATTTGAAAACAACATAAATATTCCATTGAAGATTGGTCAAATGAGTTACAGTGTTATCTGAAAAAAAGAAATATTATGCCACCTCTGGAAATAATGTTTGCAATGGGCTTTTAATGAGGGAGAGCCACGTTTATGGTATATGTTTAAGTCAAAATTATGTATCAAAGATGCCCCCCCATATTTTAAAATAATAATAGGGAAATATTTAGAGGAAATACATCTAAGTATTACCAGTTGTTATGTATAGGTTACAAGTGATTTTCATGTTAATTACTGTGAATTCTCTTACCATCTTATACATACTGAATATAAGTAGCTCATATGTTTTTTAAAAAATTTTTTTAGTGTAAGAAGAAACAAGACTCAGGCAAGGATTTCAAACTAGTCACTGTTTCCTTGGTAAGAATCACAGTGTCTCCTCTCCCAGGAACAGAGGCTTTGTCTCTGATTTTACTGTGGTTGGGGACATGAGGAGCTCTGATCCCTGGATAAGAAATGCCAGGCCTCAGCTAATAGGTAGGACAGAGGCTTCAGGTGACAGCAGACCTCTACCAGCGCCTCAAGTCACCCACTCGGAAAATGCACCTGCCTGGGTCAAAGCACATCTCCGCGTTTTCTCACTGCGTAACGCTCAGCCTTTTAGGATTTTATTTTTAGTTCACAACTGCTTGGTTTTGTCGCATAAGTCATGGATATTTGGTTAATTTTTTACAGCCTTCTCTTTAGGGTTTATTTTGGAGAGTTGCTATTGCTATGTCTTCACATTCACTGAGCTTTTTCTTTGACATGTCTAATCTTCTGTCAAGACTGTCAGGCTAAATTTTCATTCCAGATACTGTATTAGTCACCTCTTGATGTCTATAAAATTCTATGGCTTGAATGTGGACTTCCCACCTTCTAGAACCATAAGAAATAAATTTCTATGGTTTATAAATTATCTAGTCTGTGGCATTTTGTTACAGCATAACAAACAAACTAAAATAGAAATTGGTACCAGAGAAGTGGGGTGTTGCTATAACAAAAACCTCAAAATGTGGACGTGGCTTTGGAACTGGGTAATGCGGTGAGGCTGGAACAATTCTGAAGTGCATGCTGGGAAAAGCCTGTATTGCTGTGAATGGAGTATTAAAGGCAATTCCAGTGACAGCTCAGAAGAAGAGAGCCATGGGGAATGCCTCAGTCTTGGAGATTATGTAAATGTTTATGAGCAGAATATTGATAGAAACGTGTTATCGAAAGTTCAGCACTTGTCCCCAAGATCGCATCAGAAGAACAAGGACAAGTGGTTGGAGAAGGAAAGAGAAGTTTATCAATTTGCTGGCAAATGAGGAGCTTGGCAGACTCCCGTCTTAAAGTACCGACATCCTGAGCCTGGGCTTTTAAGAAGTGGTGTGGTCCCTCCTCCTTGAAGTCCCACCCTTTATGAAATCGATGAAGATGGTAATTAGATGCTAGAGGTTAGAGCAGCCACACGGGAGAAGGAGCCTCAGTGTCTACTTCGAGAAGATCCACCCATCTAACTTGACTACCTGCCCAACTCTGTTACGTAACAGGAAACAGACTTCTGTTGTGTTTTTCTGTTACACATCAGGGGCTGTTTGTTACTTCCATGTAGCCTATCCTAACTAACACAAGTAATAATGCTAGAACTATAAATAGCTTTCAGCTCATCAAAAGTTTAAAAGTCAAGCTTATGGAAGCAGAGTTGAGTGCTCATTAACGGTTGGTTGAATGATTAAAAAGTTATAACACTGGTAATATCAAACAGATCAAAGATGCAGGGAAAAGTCATTCACTCTACCCTCCCAAAAGATGTTGAAGGGGATGCTGAGAGATGACTCTGAATCTCTGCTTTTGCTACATCATACGTAATGAAAGATGCTCCCTCCTCAAGTCATCTAGGATGCCCACGGCAGTCCTGGGGCCAGGGATTTTATTTCAGAGAAAAATGGGTGAAGATGTGCTCGCTTCATTGAGTGCCCATCCATGTGGAAGACGGACCAAAGAGAGATGTATTTCCAACCTCTCCAGAGAAAGAGCCCAATGGGTTTTGGCGGATATCCCCACAGTCCGTGTCTGCAGCCTTTAAACAGTTGGCTTAACAACTGCCTCTAATTTCACTGAACATAAGTTATTGATCCTGATCTCTGTTGCCTGGAAGCCCAATCTTGATTGTTAATCGAGCTATTGATTTTTGGCTCACCTTAACCGTTGCTGAGGGAGTGAATCCTGGGTAATGTGGGTAGGTGGGCTAGCAAGGTGGAGAGGGTGAAGACTCTGCAGGGAAGTGATTTTAATTAGTATTAATAGCTTCATACTTAGCCAACTGGTTTGTAATACATGCAGTGACATACCTATAGATCAGGCAGACAAATCAGCAGCCGTCCTTCTATAGGAAAATTAAATTGGGTCAATTATCTAACTGTTGGGTTATTTCAGACAGTTACTTAACTCAAAATGAAACTCTGGCTGCATGCAGCCCCAAAGCCCAGCCCCCAAAGCTTACTCAAGTTTGGAAGTATCATTAGTCGGATCAGCCTCTCCCTTGCCTTTCCAATATAACATTTTAATGTTCAGAAATCTCCAGCAAACAAAGAAAATGGCCATTAATAGGGTGATGGATATATAAAAGGACTTACATCTCTGTCATGGAATTATTGTGTTAGTCACATGTTGACACCAATTAACTTAGTGGAGCAGACTTCACAATAGATATATCATAAGTTTAAAAACCTTATTCCAGAGAGATGCATATAATACGATCACAGTTTTGTAAAACAAGCAATTACCAACAACCATACACAATCCTATAGGCCAAGAGACAGAAGCATCCACAACAAATCCTAATATTGGCTAACGCTGGGGTGGGCGTGGGGTGGGCAAGGGGAACACAAAGACACTTTTTTAAAGATGTGATATTAACACATGTTTACAAAATGCTTGTTATGTTCCTGGCACTATTTTAGGTGTTTTATCAGTATCAACTCATTTAATCCCCTAACAACTACCTGATTTAGGTACATTATTTCCACTCTACACATGAGGAAACTGAGGAACAGGGAATTAGGTAAGCATTTGGGAAAGTTGAGTAAGTGATAGAGCTGAAATTTGGCACCACCATCCCGGTTCACAGGCGCTGTGCCCTGCTGTCTGTATAGAAGGAGGGTCACCAACAGATAACAGTCATTAACATAGGGTAGTGGGATTCCAAGCAATTTTTACTTGTCCACATACTTTCATATATTATTCAAATATAGGGTGAGCATGAACTAGTTACACAATTAGAAAAAAGGAAACCACTACTTAGCCCCACTCCATTAGATCAGTGGCCTAATTTATTCATCTAACAAGCATTTATTGAGTTCCTACTGTGTGCCAGTATGCTAAGAAGTTTGCATGCATCCTCTCATTCAATCCACGTACTATTTCTGTACTTTCCTGTTATTGTCCGTATCTTACAGATGTGGAAATGAGGCCTTAGGGGTAAAGTAGGAGGCCCAAGTTCACAGCAGAAGATTACAATAAAGAGGGAAATGAACCCATGATTCTCTAGACTAGTACCACGCGATAAAAATATTATGTGAGCTAAATATGTAATTTTAAACTAATAGCCACATTTAAAATTAAAAGTAGGTGGAATTAATATTAATAATATATCTTATTTAACCTAATATATCCAAGATATCATTTCAACATGTAATCAGTATTTTTTAAATTTTTTTTATTTCAGAATATTATAGGGGTACAAAGGTTTTGGTTACATAAATTGCTTTTGTACCATTTGAGTCAAAGTTGTAAGTGTGGCCTGAGATAGTGTACATTTTACCAGTTAGGTGCTGATATGGGGATTGAATGTGAACTTCCCCAGACAGAGTCCAGCACATTGCAGACAATCAACTATTACTCCCTTCCTCCCCACCAAAGGAGACGCCAGGATCAGCAAGCTTGACTTAAAAGGAGGTAAAATCTAACCAATGAAACACCCTGTTGACATCAGAAGATACTTGGGTATAGACATTTTTTTTTCTTTTAAGAGACAAGGTCTTGTTCTGCCACCCAGGCTAGAGTGCAGAGGCGTGACCACAGCTCACAGCAACCTCAAACTCTTGAGCTCAAGCAATCCTCCTGCCTCAACCTCCCAAGTGGCTGGGACTACAGGTACACACCACCAGGCCTAGCTAATTTTTTAATTTTATTTTTTTTGTAGAGATGGGGTCTTGCCCAGGCTGGTCTCAGATTCCTGGCCTCAAGCGGTCCTCCCTCCTGGGCCTCTCAAAGTGCTGGGATTACAGGCGTGAGCCACCGTGCCCAGCCAGACATTATTATTCATACAGCTTCTGATTGTGACATTTAGGGTAAAAACAACATAGCTTCCACAAGTTCAGAACTGTAGAGGGAGAATTTCTATGGTGAAGACGGCTCTCTAGAAAGATGGAAAAATAAACCCACGCTTGCTTCAATTTTTATCTTTTTAGAGCAATATTTCTCAACTTTTTTTCATTATCTCTCTCCTAGAAGAGACTTTTTCAGACTTTTTTCTCCTAGTCACCATCTCCCATGAAATTGTTATACCACCAATACACTATTCATCTGTGGCATGCAGATCTGTGCTTTATGCATGAGAAGAATAGGATTTTTTGCCATCGAACGACCAACTATGGCCCAGTTGGGAGAGACACCACCCCTAACAAGAACGTATGCCTTAGACCCGCGGCTCTCAACAGCAAGTAATTCCTCCCCGCAACCCAGGGATGTTTGGCAATGTCTGGGGACATTTTTGATTGTCACAGCTGGAGGAGGGAGTACTGCTGGTATCTAGGGGGTAGAAGCCAGGGATGCTACTACCATCCTACAATGCATAGGACAGCCCCACACACAAAACAAAGAATTATCAGGCCCAAGATGTCAATAGTGCTGAGGTTGTGAAACCCCAATTTAGACCAACTCACTCTTTTTTCTTATGCTAAATGAAACGCCAGATAGCCTGAGTCCGCCGGTCACAGAGCTGCATCAGGAGCACAGAACCCACACAGAGGATGGATGTAGCCCACGGCTACTTGACATAGCCACTGGGGTCACACAGCTCAGGAAATGATCACCAGGCAGCCACCCTGGAAGCAGAGCAAAGAGCTACACTTCCCACAATCCTTCACTAAAAAAACAGGGTAAGGGGGCACAAACAGCCCAGACAGACCCCGTTCTCACACTCCAGCCCAGGAGCCGCAGCTCGGCAGGGAAGCAGGTCTGTCTGACAAGTGTAAGCTGCTTGTCAGCCTGGTGGAAGGATTCAAAGCCTCTCTCTCCAAGATGGAGGGGGGTGTCCTATGAAGGAGAAACTTCCCTGCAGCCCCGGCCAGCCTGATTCTGGAGCAGAGCCTGACCTTGTGCGGGCGGGAGAGGGTAGAGGGGAGAGCAACGTTGGTGTCAGAAGACTGTCAAGCCAGAGCTACTTGGGGCTGAGTTGTAGGGAACCGGAGATCTATAAACCTTTTTATGTGCGGGGAGAAAGGAACCAGCCTTGCTTCCAACGAGTTTTCCCAGGCGAGAGGAGAAGAGCAGGGGCTGAGTGACAGTCGGACAAGGAGCAAGTTTCCCGTTTATTAACAGGCTCATAAAGCTACTTTAAAAAATAAATTAAAGCTAAAAAAATATCCTTGGATTTACTGCCGGAAGGGAAGGAGGGTGGGGGCTGTGCTGATGAGCCGGGCTGTGACATTGCCAGGACAGCTCTTGCAAGCTCAGCTGAATGTCCAGAGGCAGTGAAGCTCACCCCGGGGCGAGGGAGCTTGCAATTTGACCCCAGGTGATTGGCACTTGAGGTCTGCAGCCTCAGGTGAGTCCTGAGACGAAGAGTCCATCCCCGAGCCCCGTCTGTGGGGTTCATTCTTCACCATTCCACCAGGCCCTGAGACGGAGACCTGTGAGTCACAGCGACAGCTTCCTGGAGCTGGAGCCCTTAGGCCCACCCTGAGGATCCTCGATAGCCCTGGAGCCTGGCGCCAAATGGAAGCTCCAGCCACTTTTCAGGCCTGTCCTCTGCTCTTTCTCTCTCCCCAGCCCTCGTTTCCTTCCTTTCTTCTTTCTGTCTCTTTTTCCTCCTACCCTCTCTTCTTGTTTTCCTTCTTCTCAAAGAATTCCTATTGCCACCTGGTAAGGTAAGGCACTCCTCATCCTTTATGTGGGCAATCGTGCCCCTCCGCCATATGCAGTCCCCAGCGGCTTCCCACTGAGGCCAGCCAAGCCCCCCGCACGGAGCACAAACGTCAAAGCTTGACTCCTGCCAACTTCCCATCTTACCCCCTAGTACCATCACGTATACACACACACACACACACCACTTTCTGCCATTGCCAAGCTCAGTGTATCATTTTAAGCCTCGACTCACAATTATGATAAGCTAACATTTAATAAATGACTCCCTCTAGGCTGGAAGCTTTCTATTGATTAGTTCATTGAATTTTCACAAGAATTGGATGAGGTTAATTCTGTTACTCTCATTTTCCAGATCCAGAAACAGAGGTTTAATGAGGCTAAAATGAGCATCAAAGACAACACAGGGTTGGAATGGCATTTGAACCCGGGTAGACACAGCAGTGCAACCACAACGACACTGCTGCCCCCACACCTGTGTCCCTGGACATGCCCTGGCTCTTCCTTGGAAACTCTCACTCTTCCTCTAGGTGAAAAAAAAAAAAAAAAAAAAGTTTGCTTTTTTCTGTGTAAACCCACTCTGATATGTGTGTGCCCTGAAACTGTCTCTTTTTTTATTTCATTGGGCATATTTATTGAATGGCCAAAAGTGATGATAGACGCTGGCCCTGCAGTAATGAACAGAAACCAGTCTTCAAAACGAGGCCCCTGGATTTTGAGTTCTGTGAAGCCAGGCACCGAATCTGTGTTGTTTGCTACGTCCCTGAGACCTGGCACGGCACTTGCCGCGGAGCAGGCGCTCAAAACCCATTTGATGAAGAAAACAGAAGATTGAATGAATGGGGGCAACGTCAGAGAGAGGTGGCACCTTCTTGTTCAGATTCCATCCTGAGGTGGTGTTATCAGAGAGATTGCCCCATAGCCACACCCCCCACCACCAATGACATCATTCATTCATTCAACAAGTGTTCATCTACTCCTGCTGGACGCTGCCCCTTGTGTTAGGTGCTGGAGATGTGAAGAAGGATAAAATATAGCCTCTGCCCAGGAGGGACTTAGCTGGTAGGAAAGCAAAAGACAACCATTGTGCAATGTCCTAAATCTGCTACAACAGGAGTAAACCGGGGTGGGGCGGGATGGTTGAAGCACAGGGGTGAGGCTCCTATGCATACGGGAGACAATATGGAAGGCTTCCCAGAGAAAGTGACATCCGAGCAGAGATTTGAAGGATGAGATGGAATTAGCCAGATCTAAGAGTGTGTGTGCGCGCGTGCACGAACACACACCTGGGGAAGGTACTGAGAAATGTGTTCCATTTCCAAGGTGTCAACAAATACGGGAGGCAGACAGGAGAGAGGACAGTGCGCTATGGCTGGTGCGTGTGCTGAGCATACAAAATGGGTGGCCCCTGAGGCCGGAGAACGAGTTTCTCTCGTGTCGTATGAAAGGCTTGGATTTTATTCAGAAGAATTATTGATCTCACTTATATAATATTAAAATAAAGAAGGAAAGAAAATGTATAGACCTCAGTTTGATACTCTGGAAGGAGAAGGGCACTCCCAGGCTGCCAAGTACAAAAAGAAATTACACCAGAAAATACAATGGCACCATAGTGACCTCTTCCCTGTGCTTCCTCCACTGGAAGGTTTCTGCATTTCCAGCCTGCTGTGATCAGACATGGAGCTCATCTGCCTCTGGGGCCCCTGATCCAACAGCCTTCCTTTCCTGATATTTTGTTACTTGCTCCTTTTCTTCTAATAAATTTCTAATTTTAAATTTTTTTTCTTTATTGGATTTTGTGATATTGATCACGTTAAAGCAAAATTTTAAAAAGCAGCAAGTAGGTGAGGCGGGAAGGCAGGTGATTAAGAGAAAGTGCAGTGTCAGTCCTCATAGACTGCAGCTGAGTGGCAGCCTTGTCTCATCCTTGCACTCCTAGGAGCAATAAACGCCGGCAAGGCTTGGGCGAGGGAACAGCGAGCTGAAGAAAATGATGTTAGGTTTGGCGAGGTTATTGCTAAAGAAGCCGACACTGTTTATAATCACTTTGTGGCTGGGCTTTCGCTCTGTTTGAAATATTCTTCCCCTTCCACTGCACCTTTCAGAATTCAACACAGTTGTCTTCAGGTTGGAGGACATTAATCGAGCACCAACTGCATGCTGGGTCCTGGGAAATCAGAGAAATGTGCACCATTTCCAGTTGTTGAGGAACTCAAAATCTAACCCATAATCAGCTAGAATTGGATTAAAGGAAACAGGCTTTAAATAGTTGACACCCTTCACAATTCCTTCTGCAGCTGCTTTGCATGTGACTTATCTCGTCTGATGCCCACAGCTACCCCAGGAGGTAGGTTTTCACTGTGCCCACATCATGGATGAAGAGAGAAGCTCTTACAGGCTGAGTACCTTGCTTGAGGTCACACATCTGGGAAAGGGGGAAGCTGGGACTCGAATCCAAATGGCCTGTCACTTAGTCCCAAGGCTTAACTACTATGATACACATTTTGTAAGTGGCAGATCTAAGTCTTCTTGGACAGAGAAAAAATTAAAAACCTGGTGACTTGATACCATCGTTGAGCTGCTGGGTTAAGCAACTCTGGAACCACTGCACCCCAGATTTTTTGTGCAACCCACTTTTAATTATGCTTTCTGTCATCTGAAGACAGTAGCAACCTAAGTGATACAGTATCACTGTCCCCTTTATAGGTGACCACACTGTGACTCACAGAGACCAAGAATTCAAACCTAGGACTTCTGGCTTCCAATCCTGTGGTCCTTCCATTGTACATCACAATGAGATGAAAGTTTATAGGCAGAAAATGGGGTAGAAGGGGGTCGAACCATCCAGGCTGAGGAAAGAGTATCAGAAGAGGTTGAAAATCAGAGGGGGGGGGCGTGTGTTTGTGCAGAGGGAGCTCAGATGTTGGGAAGGTGGATTCATCCCTATCCCAATGGGACTGAAATATCATGTCGAAGCCGATCCCATTACATTGTCCATGGGGGGAGAGGTGCAGAGAGGCACATCCTCCCTGACCTCCTACCTTCCAAGCACTGGGAATACATGACAGCTACAAGCTGAAGGAGATGGGAGGATATAGGGAGTCACTGTCACAGCCCCAGGTTTGGGGGCAGTGGTGGCAGGTACAGGGAGAAAGGAACAGGAGCAGAAGTCACTATTGATATTCCCCAATGAATGTGGCAAGTGGTTGATGGTGGGGAGGGGGAAGAAGTCAAAGTGACCTTCCATCAACACCCTTCCACCCTACCAGGGACGCTTTTTCTCAGGTGGGCTGGTACGTGTTCCCTCATCAGCAGGAAGGACGTCCCTGTACGTGTATGTCTGTTTCAGACAATGGTCTCTCCAACTCTCTATGCCAGGAACCAGGATCAAAAGTTCTGCTTGTGCTGCAGCGTCTGGCACAGCCTGCCCAGCTTACGCCTCCGGCTGGCTCGTCTACCAGCCCTGCTCTGTCACCGTGCCCCCGCCAAACCCGCTTCTTTCTGCCTCTCACACACAGCAAGTGTGTTTCCCACCCATCATGGGCTGCACCCTTGTTCCTCCTTGTGCCTTAAACACAACTGCCAAGTTCCTTTAAAACACCTTCCCTCTCATCATTCAGGTCTCAGCTGGCATTTCACCTCTACAGAGAAGCTTCCCCGGAGATCCTACTCCCTTCCCCCAGAGACATGCAGAGAGAGAGAGAGAAAGACTGACTTTGTCTTCTGCCCCTGACATTATGAAGAAATCCTGGGTGCTTTAAGAATAAACATTCTAGGTAATAGAAGTACCAAGTGCAAAATGCCATTTCCATGCAAATGACCCTGACAAGCAAAGCACTGACTCACCCCAAGAAGCATCTACCTGGGGAAAGAAAAGTTGTTTACAGGAACAATACCAGATGTTGGACTCCGAATGCCCTGCCTTGACATTTGAAGGCTACCAAGGGAGATACAGGGGACTCGAGGGCAGGAGAAGCAAAAGTAGCAGAACAAGAGTTCATTTAGAAGTGACTTTACATATTAATTCCCGGTATAATTCAAGCGTCTGATGGGGGTTGGAGGAATAATGGGGCGGAAGGAGTCCTTTAAAAGTGCTGAAGAGAGAGCAAGACCCATAATTCCATCTGCGAGTAATGGTAGTTGAAATTGGTTGTCCCTGATTTGAATAATCTTGATGGCATCGTTATTTTTAATTGTGATTAGTGGTTGTAATGTGCTAATAAATAAGACTAGAGACAAGGTACAACCTTGCCTTGTCCCACGAACGGTTTGGAGTCGAGACGGCTGGAGGCGGGCGGGCTCCGGACAGGAAGAGCCACAACTGGGACCTGCGCCTTGAAACTGAAAGATGATTCTCGTGAGCTTCCGAGACAGAACCCTTAAGGAGCAAATTTCCTCCACTCCGAGATCAAGCAATTCCACAAAAAAATAAGAAGGATGCACTGGGCTTGCTTTCCCTTAGGGTAGCTCTTTGGTGGAAGGAAGTCACCAATGTGTCCCAAGCACTCAGAAAGCCTTCTTCCTGGTTTCTTAACCAGGCACGAGCACAGTGGCCTCCAGCAAGTTTTTCCTCGAGATATTTGGAAGATGTTCTTAAGAATAGGAAATTTTTGTGGTGGTTACATAGGTAGGTAAGAGACCAACCTCAGAACCAAGTTGGCAAACGAGCCAGGACTGCAGCACCAGCCCGGTGTGGGTCCCACAAAAACTCCGCCTGAGGAAAACGTACTGGCTTTCTAGGGTTACCGTGACAAAGCACCACACACAAAGCAGCTTGGGACAATAGATATTGATTCTCACAGAGAGGCCAGAAGTCTGAAATCAAGGTGTCAGCAGGGTCACGCCGCCTCTTCTACCCTCTTGTGGTGGTTGACAGTCCTTGGCTGGAAGCTGCGTCACTCCAGTCTCTGCCTGCGTTGTCACACGGCCATCTCCCCTCTGTGCGTCTGTCCTCACGTGGCATTCCCTCCTCTCCGTGTGTCTCTGTTTCTTCTCTTCTCATGACACCAGTCACACTGGACAAAGGGCTCGACGTAGGCCAGTATGACTTCGTCTTAGCTTACCTCTTCATTACACCTGCAAAGACTCTATTTCCAAATGAGGTCACGGGTGCGTGAGTGGGTCAGTGGCAGAATTCTCGCCTGCCAAATGAGGTCACGTTCACAGGTAGCGGGGTTTAAGACTTCAACATATATTTTGAGAGAACACAATTCAATCCACAACAGGAAGTGAATTGCTATGGTGAGGGAAAATGTCTGACTGAAAAGAGAAAAGGAAAGAAGGAAGGGAGGGAGGGGGGAAGGGAGGAAGGATGGATCAGAGGCAGAAAGCCCACTTTTTCCCTCTGCTTCTGAGAGCGCACTATATGCATTCTCTACTCCTCGACTTGCCAGAGGCATTGCTCAGTGTGAGGTGCACCATTCAGACTTTGCTTTGGAACTCAGAGCCCTAAGAGACGTAAGCGTCCCACGTCCCATTTCGAGGCACCGCTCCATCTTCCAAGAGTGCCTTTCCTATTCCCATGTGTCTGTTCTCGCCAATTATCATACTAAGCTAATGGAGGGGAGTTAACAGGAAGTGTCAGGGAGTTTTATGAAATTATCCTGTCAACTCTCTTCCTGTCAGTGTGCATAAGGGGAGAAGACAAGAAAATGATATTGTCGTTTAATAGTTCACTTTAGATCTTCATCTCTTATCACTCATCGTTACTCCGTATTAATTACTCTGTATTGGCAATCTCTAGCTGTCAGTTACTCCATAAAGGATCTCGCTGAGCTCGTGGCTGGGCAGCTTTCATTAGGAAGCAATTTGCACCAAATTTAACTGGGGGAGATTAACAGATTAACTGGAACCACTACCCCACTCCCTCCTCCCCACCCTCCAGCCAAGGTGCAGGCAGCAAGAGACAGGTGAAAAAGACACTTGGACTTGAATCCCAGCACAGCCACTACCTGGCTGTGCTGCACTGAAGGCTTCTCCTCACATCTTTGGGTCTCAGTTTCCCAATATCCAAAATGGGGTAGGAAGATTGTACTCCTTGGAGGACTGTTGTAAGATTTCAAATATATGTAGAAAATGTTGGACACAGTCCTTGGCATAGAGTTAGTGCCAAGAAATGACACCAATCAGTATTTTAATTAGTATAAATTGAATGAGAGAAGATTCAATGGGCTTATCCCAAAAGTGAGGCTACCTCCCCTTTCAAAATAGTGCCTCGTGTTCTCATTTTCCCAGCAGGAGGGATGAGAAGAGCCGGGCTTAGCTCAGTTCAGCAAACTTTTATCAGGTGCCTGCTGGGTGCCAGGTGTGATGTCCGCTCTAGGGACAGAGAGAAGAATAACCTGGGATATCCCTCAAGTCTTTGATCCCTCCAGCCACAGAAACACATGCTGTTCCCTCTGCCTGGAATGTTTTTCCCTCTCTTCCCGCTGTTGACCCACCAGAAGGCTCATTCTCTCTGAGCTCTGGTCACACGTGCCTTTGTCTGGGAAGCCTTTTCTGACCCTCCCATGCACCTGCCTTGCATCCTTACAGCTCTGACCGCAGTCGTGAGTACACATACGTGATGTGACCACAGCATTGCGAGTCTCTCCTGTAGATCACAAGCTCCAGGAGAGAAGGACAACATTTGTTTTGCTCATTGTTGAATCCTCAGTGCCTGGCACACTGGGAGGAGGGACCGTGAAAGAGCTCATGGAGGACAGTCAACTACATAAACAAAAAAAATGTGCAAAAGGATGTCATTACACCTGAGCGGCTGCAACCCAGGTATCACGAAGACGTCACCTGGCCCTCCTACTCTGAGCCCTCAGCTTAGGGAAAGGCAGCTCCAGCTGCTGCTGGCTCATCAATTTAGGCATGCCAGAGTCCTGTGGATGCAGCTTCTCTCAACACTCGACCCACTACCTCCCGCTAGGAGAGAAACTGAGTGGGTCCTTTATTTCTCTCTTTCACTGTCATAGTTTCCATCGCCCGGCACCATGCCTAGTATGTGGTACTCTGGAAAAAATTGAATGAAGGAAGGAATGAATGAATGACTAGGCTTTTGCCACTGAGTCAGTGGCAAACCAACCAAAAGAGGTTAAGAAGACACTGTGTCCAAACCTGGGGTTGGCCCTTAGAGATTTAGGGAGGTTCTCCTGCTCCCCTGACTTGGATGAAGACTTTACCTGTCCTAGGGAAGTCCCCACATCATGAAACTCATTCTTTCCCAAGCATACAAACTCACAGGGCAAAAAAAGGACTTCAGAATTCACCTCCGCCAGCCCCTTCACCTTATATGTACAGCAACGGAGGCTTGACTCAGAGTCTGAGCACTTGGGTATAGACCGTGACTAAGCCATTGAGTCATTCTGTGATCTTGGGCAAGTCACTCCATTTCTCTGAGCCTCAGGCTCCTAATCTATAAAATGGATAAAATAATACCTACCATAAAGGATGATGGTGAGAATGAAACGGAATCAGGTCTGCGAACATATGTGAAACCTCTAAAGTCTGGACATCTGGGGGAAATTTTTTCATCATTATGATATAAGTACGTGGGTCTTGAGACAGGATCTTGGATATGATTTCAACTCCTTTTGGCTCAAAAAACATATAGTAAGCCCTTGCAAAGTTCCAAGCACAGGGTTTTGCCACAGTGACCACGAACAGCAATAACAACAATAAAATCTACCATTTGTTGATCTGTTCCAGGCCCTGTGCCTTGTGCTTGTAACGCGTTGCCTTATCTATCCTCGCAACAGCCCTGTTAACTGTGTTCAAGTATTTATCTTCTTTTTGCAGATGAGCAAAAAGAAGAAGAGCCAGAATGTGACCCCTGAACTCACTGAATCCAGAGCCCATGCCCTTATCCACTACCCAGAATAAATAATAGACAAACAACCCAATTTAAAAATGGGGCAGCAATTTCAAAAGACACTCTACACAAGAAAAAGGAAAAATGCCCAACATTATTAATCATCAGGGAAATGAAAACCAAAACTACATGAAATACCTCTTCACACCCACAAGAATGACTAAATTAAAAAAAAAAAAAAAGGAAAACAAAACAAAATTGACAAGACCAAATGCTAGTGAAATTGTGGAGCAACTGGAACTCTTATCAGTTGCTTTAGAAATATATTGCTTACATAACTCCTTTGAAAAAAGGCTAGCGATCTCTTACAAAACTAAAATGTACTTATCCTATGACTCAACAATTTCCTAAGTATTTGCCCAAAATAAGTGAAAACACGTGTTTGGCAAAAAGGACCTGTTCAAACAATAGTCATGGAAGGTTTATGCATAGTAGCTGATAACTAGAAACATCCCAGCTGTCTGTAAGTAGGAGAATGGATAAGAAAACTGTGGAATACCCATACAACAGAATACTACTGGGCCGTAAAAAGAAATAACCTACTGATGCATGCAACACAGATGAATCTGAAAACATTATGCTGCGTGCAAGAAGCATTAGATGAAACATGATATACCCCATGGTTTTATTCCTGCGAAATTCTAGAACAGAGCTCTGTTCCATGATGGGGAAAAAATGCCAGCACAGCATTTGCCTCTGGAGGGTATGGTAGGGACCTCTGCAAGGTGGAAGGGCTTGAGGCGATTCTCTGGGGTGACGATAATGTGCTACACCAGGATAAGGGTTTGGGTTGCATATGCATTTATCAAAATTCAGCTAATGTATGTTTAAGATTTCACTGTTTGTAAATTTTCCATCAAAAGAAAAATCTGTAAAAAAAATTGTGGAAAAAATAATATAATCAAACCATTAATGACTCACTACTCGGAAAACAGCGAATGCTTTTATGATTCTTCCCATGGCGTGACAAAAGACATCAAAAGCACTCCCCCAAAATGTCTCCCCTATAGATGTACCAGAATGATCACTACAATTTCAGAAACGAGGATTCACCCATTTGCAGTAGTAAGTCATAAGCACAGGAATAAAACCATCTATAGACAAGGGTCTTCCTCCACAGTGCTTCTGGGGGGCTTCACGTCCCACCCCCCAGCCACCTTTTTTCTCTTCCTGAGCCCCAGGTATGGCTCACAAGAACTTCCCTGGCAGAGGCAGCCGCCTTGCCTTCTGGGTGCCCAGCCTACACCCCCAGCACCTGCTAATTGTAAGAAACAACATATGGCAGGCAGCCTGTCTGCAGACCCCACTGGCTCTCCTGACTTGCAGCCCGACCATGGAGCCAGGCTGCATGCTGAGCTGCTGGGATCGAAGAGGTGTCATTAGAAAATGATTCATATCCCTCTGCCTTAATGAGGACTCACACCCGAGGGCTTCCAATTACCCAATCGATGGCTAGAGTGCTGCTCCCAGCCAGCAGACTCTTGTTTTCCTTTCTCTCCTTTAAAAATATTTGCAAGAGGGCTACTTGTACTTTCTCTCCTCTCCTTGGCCGACCCAAGCCTAGGGAGAAAACCAAACCAGACAACCATCCCAGAAAGTTCCCCAGCTCAGACTGATGAATCTTACATGGCCCAGCCTAGAAGAGAGAAAACTGCAGGTGAATTCCACGCCTAGAGGGCCAGCTCTGAGGTGACATCTGAGCTCAAAGACTGGGGAAATGGCAAAGTACAAGGGATGCAAGGCCCTGATGTTGGAAATGACTGGGCGTGTTTGAGGACTTGCAAGTGGGCTGTTGTGAGCCAGGGGAGAGTGGCGGGAAATGACACTGGAGAGACAGACGTCAGCTCAGAATGAACTAAGAGAAGAAAACACAAATGTTTTGGACTCAGGGTCTGGGCATGGATCTCTATTCGTGACTCCCCACATGCATGGTATTTGTATGGTGAACATGATTAAGTGTCCACCAAAATCCATCCTCCCCTTCTGCAACAATAGAATTCTTGCTGAGATGTGACTGTCCATCTTGGGACTCACTACATTTTCTAGCCCTTTCTGAACAGAGACGGAAGGTCTTGCCAAAACAATAGGAGCGAAAGTGTGTGTGTGTGTATGTGTGTGTATGTGTGTGTTTGCTCACACACGCACCCATGTACAACTTCCAAGACTGTGCCATAAAACCATGTATGTGTGATCTTACCGTATTTATGATTTACCACTTGCTGGGAATGACAGTATGGCCCCAGGGCATGGTGTAGCCACTAATAAGGGTGAAGACCTGCGACCAAGAATGACATGTGCAGTCTGGCTACCTACCTGCCTGCAATCATCACCTTGGACTCTATCAGCAGAGAGAATCAAACTTCTTTGTTCTTTAAGCCTCTTAATTCGGTAGGTCCCTTTGTTATACAAGCTTAGTCTACCCCGGGTAATATTATTTGGCAAGCATTTTAACCTCCATGTGTTTCATTTTGCTCATCTGCAAGGAATAATTTCTCTCTCCCAAGGCTTTTTTGAGAGGTAAATGAGCAGACACCAACAAGAAGCCCAGGGCTGCATGAGCATGTCTTCCTGGCCACCACCCTGGCTCGAGCAATGTCTGCTCAGGACTCCAGTCTGACTATCCCCTGTCCTCCACCTCCCATCCCAAAATCTATTCCATAGCAGCTTCCACCTAGCTGATTGCAGTGGAAGCAGGGCCTGTCACCTCGCATGGAATTCTGCATCTTGCTGTCACCCTTTAGCTGTCCACTGTGGCAGCCAGACGATGGATCTCTTTGTTCCAGCACTTTCATCTCCCAAAGGCTCAGAACTCTTTGTTGATTTCTTTTTGTCACTGCTTTCTGGAAGCCAAGTGGCATTCACACAACTTTGACGGACTTCCTGACAGGTTGCTCTGTGAGCTCACCTGTAGCTCGGCCTAATACAATAAAAATTAAAATTTGTGGAGAGGACAGAATTGTTGGTGGCTAACACTGGAAGGTTCCTACGAGAACATCTCTTCCGAGCCTTTTGTAATCCAGACCAGGAAACCAGCCCAAGGTCCCCTAGAAAATTACGTAATCTAGGTGCAGAGGCACCCAAAATCAGACATAGCCAACTCTTTTATTTCTAGGGCTTCAACAATTGCTGATTCAGAGACAACATCTCTATAAGACAAGTAAGAGTTGGGCTGATGACACCAGTTCCTCTAACGTAAAGACAGAATGAGCCCTACTTATTTTGTGGGGAGTGTTATTTTCCATGTATCTAAAATCCAAGTTCAGCAATTGCTAGAAGTCAGCCCTGGATGTCCAGACCATTCACTCCCGTAATAAATATTTCCAAATGCTTCCTATCTGCCAGGCATTGTGCACAATACCGGAGATTCATTGGAGAGAAAAGCCAGAAATGGTCTCAGCCTCGCAGGATTCATGGTTAACGTGAGGGGAGAGCAAAGAATCACACAATTAATTATAAGATTGCAGCTGCGGAAAGTACTTCCAAGGGTGAGTATATACCACGATGAGAAATTTAAAAAGAGGAACTGACAAGGTGTTGGAGGCAGGGAAGCCTTGCCTAGGGAAGAGGACTTTTTAAAAAAATCACCTGAGTTTACAATCCAAGGACTTTTGAGCTGAGAGAGCACTGCATGACCTATCTGTTCCCTATCCCCACATTCACTCATTTAACCAGTCAGTCATTCAACAAGCACTGATTGATCACTTACTGTATACAAGAGAGATAGTGCATTGAACAAGACAGATCAAAATCACACCAATTTCTAGCCTGCTCAAATGCTATGGCCAGGTTCCCATGAACATTCTTCTATCATCTCATCTCTCAGGGTTGGCTGACATCTGATTATATTCCCAACCATCGTCAGCTATCTCTGGATCTTCTATGTGTGCTATGCCAGGCCAGCTCCTGAGTGGAAAATGTCCTGGGAGAGGCAAATTTCACACTGAAGTGTGAATGACTGATACCCCAGACCATGTGAGGAATGGCTGGAGGAACTGGGAGGGCCTTTCCTGGGGAAGAGAAACCTCAGGGGTATATGATCAATGACTTCAAATGTGTTCATAGCTCTTTGGGAGGAGAGAGCTCAAACTTTCTGTACGGGGTAAAAGTTACACGGAGATGGATTTCAATGTCACACCACCTACAGCTGTCTAACAATGAAAAGGACTTTTTAAGAAAGTGAGCTCTGCCTCGCTAATGGCATTTAGGCGGACGCTAGCTGGCCACTGATTGAGACTGTTGGGCTAGACAGTTTCTATGGACCTGTCAGACTCTCAGAATTTATGATTCTATCATTACATTTTTAACATAAGTTCAAAGCTAGATTCTTAATCTTCCTTCCTAAACCTGCTCTTCCTACAGCTTTCCCATCTCAGTTAACAACTTCAGGCTGCTCGGGACAAAAATCTTACAGTTCTTCTTGGTGCCTCTCTGTCTTGCATACCCCATATTCACTGTGCCAGGAAATCCTGTGAGCTCCACCTCACATGCATCAGCATCTGACTGTGTCTTGCTACCGCAGTGACAGAAGCCACCAACGCCCACTCACGCCCATTTATTATAATATTAATACCATGGGTGAGGCCCCAAACATGCATAGACCCAGGCCTCAGGAAGTCTGCAGCATGGTAGAAGAAAAAGATGTGGATTTAATTATCACATAGATGTAAGTCTGCAAGTATAAGTAATGCAAAGGGAGGACCTTGGTGCTATGAGAGGGTAACTTCATTAACTCAGCAGTATCATTTGTATTTTAACTATACCTGATAATCTTTCAAATAGTTACAGAACTACAGAATTTGTAAGTGGCTTTCTCTGGCTTGTATAATTCTCTCAGAAACCTAATGAGGTGGAAATAACAAGGATCCTCACTTCCATTTTACAGACGAGGAAACTATGACTTAGGGAGGTAAACTGAGTCACCCCAGGCCACATGACTAGAAAAGGAACAGAACTAAGCAGATGACCAGGATTCTTACGCTTCCCTTAATGCAGTTCTGTAAAGCCCTTTAATTCAAAGGTATCCCAGACACATTAGGAAATGGGTAATGACTTTGGGGGAAGAGAACTAAATATAACCATTAAATATATGAGAAGGGACAACCCACGTTCCGGAAGCTCAGACCAGCATGGCAAGCCCCAGCTGCGTGCCTGCACACTCTCCTTTCCCTGCAGATAGGAATGTGGAAGAGCTACTTGTTACTTCACAAGAGTAAACATGAAAAAATAGAAATGCAGCAACGTTTACAATGGCCAAGGGTTGGATCACTGCTACTCCATACATAAGAAGTCACAGTTTAAAGACTCTAAAATGTATTACTATAATCAGGCTGCTCTAGGAGTGGAAGAAGTGATTTGGGATAGTCTCCATGTCATTGTCAATGATTTTGGAGGAGATCTTTCAGCCTGGATCAGAGATGTAAATTCTTGATGCTCCAGGTATCTGAACTATCTCCTAATGTTAGGCTCTTTCAAAAGAGACGTGAGTCACTGCCTCTAACATAAAAGATAAAAACATCAAAAGTCCTGGCCCCCAAGAATGGGATGTGCTCAACACCATGGAGCTTGAGGTCTACAACCATTTCTTTGGCACTTTATCCAATGAACGATAGGTAGGGTCAAGTCAGATCTCTTCTTCTTGAACATTGTGCTCTGTTATGCAAAATAATTAAATTTCTTACTTGTTCTTTCTTCCTTCTTTTTTTTTTTTTTTTTTTGTTCCTTCATTTTCCCGGCCCCATTCCAGAAAGGATTTAAGGTGAATGCACCTCAGTCATAAAATGGAAAATTATGAACTCTAATTAACATATTATTAATTCATAAGATGTGAGCGGGAAGAGATCTTACAAGTAAAGTTCAGAGAGGTTAATCAAGTCATCCAAAGCTATAGAAAGTCTTTGTTCCATAGCTATTTACCGACTGCCTAGTTGGTACACAGTCTTGTGTTCTCGTGACAGATTTTTCTTTCATTCAATCCCTCCTCCTACTTTCCTGGGAGGTCTTATCTTGTTCTTTAAACATCCACATAAGCTAAAATTATTCTAAATTCTATATTTTATATGCCAAATTGGAAAACCAAGATATTCTTCACCCTTCTCACCTATATAGCCTTGCTATAAAATGGCTGTGACCGGGCCCAGATCTGGAGGCCTATTAATTAACAGGAGTACTCTAACTCAATTAATGGGGCAGCAAAGAAACAAAGGAAAGTCATTATGTAGGTGGCCGGCCACTCAAAGCCAAGGGACCCTAAAATAATGACAGCTTTCCAGCAGTGAATGGGGAACAGACCTAGGTTTAAACAGTTTGCATTCAAAACCCTTCTTGTTTACTGCTCATTCTAATAGGAGCACATTGCCTGATTCACAGTATTTCCCGTATCCATGGGTTCTCCATTGTACAATGGACATGCAGAGAGCTCAAGCAACTCAGGACTGGCTAGTATTAAGGCAGAATTCCAACTCATGTCTCCATGTCCCCTTGTGTGACAGTGGGTTTCTCCCTTGACTCAAGTCCTCATCTGAGGCTACAGAGACACCGAAGAAGTCCAAGGAGGCTAAATGACCCTGGTGTTTCATAACGTTATAACACAAATCCAGCAATGTGATTGCAAGTGATTTTGCCATGACATAACTCCAGCACATTCTCAATTGTGTGAATGGTTAGGTGCCATGGTCCTTGTGACCATTTCCGATTCATTTTTAGATTCTTGATCTTGGGCAGTCTACTCTATTGGTGCAGTTTGTCCCTTGAATCAGCTGGTGCCTCTCCAGGGGTCTTAGGAAATAAATTTCCTACTCTAGCTTGACTCTATTTACTCCCATTGGCCAGGTTGGGCTTCTCCTCTCCCATAAAAGGGAAGTTTGAGCCTGAGTCCACTCTTAGACGTTAATTTGCTTCCTCACCTTGGGGTAGACTCTGCATTTGGCAGTACACACTCAACAAATGAGCCTCTGAGCTCAGGGGGAAAAAAATAAATAAATAAGTGAAAGTCTTGCCATTAAACCGGACAGTATGAATCGTAATTAAAAACCCCCATTATGCCATTTCAACAGGAACACTCCAGCCGTCATTAAGCTAAAACAGAATTCCTTCAGGGAGAAATTATTTCTCGTTTGATTTCTGTCAGAATGGCTTTGACTTTGAGGATACATCTACAAAATGGTGTCTCCGGGCTCCACCTCTGGGGCTGAGCTCAAACAAAGGAGACGTTTGCTTGGAACAGATGAAACCCGATTAAAGATTCATTTCAAATTAACTTTCCCTGCTTATTTCTCTTTTGTAATCTTTATTATTATGTTAAGGGGGAAAAAAATAGAAAGAAAAAAAGCAAACCTCCCTAGATCCACACATAAATCTTCCCAGTAGCCACTCAACAGTATCATTAATTCCCGCGAATAGTCCGGTGATGCAAAGTAGCTGGCACTCACGCGACGGCGATTTATTGGGAAATGAAGCCCCCGTCTATTTTTTGATGTTGTTTTATTAAAGTGAGAGGGGGAAAAGCACAGGTGAGATGAACGAGGGCAAGAAATAGTGCAACATGATCTAGTCCTGAGGTTCTGAGTCCTGTCTTCACGGTCATGATAGGAACAAGGTAGGTGGAAAAGGAATTAACCTCTGAGGGCCCACATGGTGCCGTGCTCTGGGCTTTGTGGCATGGTTCTTGGCTGAGCAGAGGCTGGGCTTCATATTGCTTCTGGTGGGTGGAGGGGGGGCAGTGCTATCCATCTGCACCTCCACAGAGGCTGAGGAGCAACTTGGGAAGACAGACCAAACCCTGGCCAATATAAGGATTGGGGCATATTTCAGGAATATCTGATGGGTGAGTGTGTCCCAAAAGAGGTTGTTTTAGAGGAAGTAACAAGGGACTTTGAGAGAACACACTAAGAGATGTCACCAACTAGGAGAAAGGAAAAGGAAAAAAGTTTGGGAGGAAGGTGACAAATCTACGGATATTCCCTGGAGATGACCAGTAAACATTTGGCTGTGTTATGCCCAAGTCTTTGGGAAGACATCTGGACTGGAGATGTGATCTAAAAGTTACAAAGAGTTTAAACTAGAAGGCGAATAAAATGTAGAGTTAGAAAAAAATACATGAGACTGCCGGCACACTGAGAAACACCAGCAGTACATGTAGAAGCTGAAGGAGAAAAATACCCAAGGAAACAGAAAGCAGCTGTGCAGAGAGGTGAGCAGAGATCCAGGAGAGTGAGGCGTAAGAAAAGCCGAGGGTCATGGTATCTCAAGAAAGAAACAAAATCAACAGTAGCAGACACATCCATGAGGCCTAGAACAGTAAATAAACTGGGCCTAATCAAGAAGATGTCATTGAACATAAGAAAGAGCTTCACTAGCATGTTGGGAGAAGAAGTCCAATAATAATGGACTGACACGGAATGGAGGTAAGAAATGAGGGAAAAGAAGAGTAAACAAATCTTTCAAAAAATATTTGATGAGAAATGGGGAGAAAAATGGATTAAGCTTGAGGGGGAGAAGCCAATGGAAGGATATTTAAGGGTGGGAGAGACATGAGCGCGTAACAAGGCAGAAACAAAAGAAAGGGAGAAAACGGAAATCCCAGGAGAAAGCTGTGTGTCTCATGGAAGAGAAGGACACCTCACTGACTCAGCGTGAAGGAAGTGAGATGATGAAGAGTCAGATGTAAATACATCTGCAGAAAGCTGAGAAAGGAAGAGTCTGATGACCTCAATTTTTTTCAATGAACTTAAGAGTCAGTATAGACTAAGTTTTGCTGCAGGAACAACAACGACTCCAGCAACTCCTATGCTTAACACAACGAAACTTTCTCTCACTCACACTGTGTGTGGTGACTTGGGTCCACAGGAGTGTTTCATCCTGGTCACTCGAGGACCCAGGCTAATGGGGACACAAGTCCCACCCCACAGGATTGCCACTGCAGTGGAAAGGGAACATGGCAAATCCCACATCTGTCCTGTACGCTACTGATGCTCACATTTCATCGGCTGAAGCAAGCCACACAGGCAAGCCTAACCTCAAGGCTAACATCTGTCCGGAAAGTGGAGAGCTAGAATTATTTGCTAAATGGCACAGAGGGTTATTGCGATGAAGTTAGAAGTACACTTTCTACACAGAGTCAGGGAAGTTGAGTGGGGATTTGGAAGTGTCTTTAAGGGAATGAGAAAAGGGAGATGATTTCAGACAAATAAAAGGATTGATAGGTGGCCTTGATAGCCCAGCTGAGTTCAGCATCCACAATTTGTAGCAGTGTTAGCCTTGCTAGTTATATGACCTTTAGCAAAATCCATCTCCTCTCTGAGGCTCTGTCTTCTGACCTATAAAACAGAGGAGTTGGATCCAGTGGCTTGTAAAGTTTCCCTACCAGATTCCAAGATGCATCATTTGGACAGTGAATCTGATGATACTGAAACACCACACAGTTTTACACCCCCAAGGCCTCCCACGGGTCTCATGGGGGAGTAGAGTATCCAAGATGTCCCCTGTGGTACACACGCTCCGTGTCAGCATTGACACCATGGGGTCCTGATGCATTTAATGAGTAAAGCAGAGCCCACCCTTTCCCATGTTAACAGATGCCACGTGGGTCCAGAGGTCAACCGATTTGATTTTCTTTCTCTTTTTCTTTTTTTCCTATTCCCCACCACCCACTCCAGTTCTCTGCCTCCAACTCACTGCTGGGGAACAGAGTCCCACCATTGGGGTGGGTGGAGGAGGAAGGCAGAGGGGGAGGCAGAGGGAGGAAAGAGCGAAGGAGGAAGGGGGAAGGCATTAATAGAACAGAGGCAGGCAATGATGGATTAAGGGAGAAGCTATTAATTTTTCATTTTGACAGATTATCATCCGTCAGAAGGCAGAAGAGATGGCTCCTGTGCCCAGAGAGGAGACACTTGCTCTTTGTAACGCAGGCTTCTCTCTCTCTCTCTCTCTTTTTTTTTTTTTCTGGAATTAGGTAGTGGGCACCCAAAAGAATGAAAAATTTATGACAATCTATAATTTACATGCTAGAAGATAAATAATGAACTAAATCCTGTCATTAAATTGGCTCTTCGTTTTTCTTAATCCCCTGGATGATAAATCTGATTTTGCAACAGCATTTAGTATAAATTGATTTTTTTTTGGTAGAGTGGGGGAAGGGAAACTGTTTTAAATACTTTGGCTATAAATAGATTGTCCTGGGCAATCTATTTGTCTAAGGCCTTAAGATACAATAGTCCTATTAATGTGGTTTTCCATTAAGACTGGCACTAATTAAAGGAGGACATTCACGAGGCATTTTGCAAACCAACACCAATTCCGCAAAGCTTTTGAGTTTAATGAATGGAAACGTGGAGTGCCAGCGTGGAGTGGGGGCTAGCTTTCACACGAGGACAGCTGGGGAGGATGGCTTTGTTGGGTAGCATGAAGATGTCTTCCCTAGGTGCCGATTAAGGACGTGATGACAAAACGCATTGCCTTTTAACCCTTCTGTTTCCCCGTCTGTAAAACGAAGATAATAGTTGTTTAAAGGAGTCAATTAGATAATATATGCAAAACAAATATTGGCACGGTGGGCAGTCATTAAGGGATAGTTGGTGTCGCGGCATGCGATGGATTACATAATGGTAGTTCGCAATGATGCAGAGCCTAGTGTGTTCCTGATGTTTGAAGCCCTTGAGAGGCATTAAACCCTTGCATCCACCCTAGGAGGTGGGTGTTACCATTTTCTCAGTTTTGCTCTGCAGGAAACTGAATGATCATGGACGTGCTCACCTTGGGACCGGCATATCCAGGAGTGGGGGATACAGTAGTGGATAAAATTGGGTAAGGGGAAATGCCTGCATTCACAGAGCTTACATTCTTGTTGAAGGGATGACGACAATAAACAAAATGCATAAGGACATTATGCAACCTGTGAGAAGGTGATAAGTATTGCAGAGAAAAATAAAACAGAGAAGGCCCGTAGAGAATTGGAGGGGGAGGTGTCTACAATTTTAAGGAGTTGTCAGCTTTAACAGATTAACCTATAGGACATCTGGTTCCAGAACTGAAATCCTTAATGACTCGACTCCATTGTTTAGGGGAAAGGCCACAGGTGTGCGAATCAGACAGATCTGTGCTACGGATCCCATCTTAGCTCATAGTAGCCTTGAAACGGGAGGCAATTTGCTCAGTGTCTCCAAGCCTCGGCTTCCCTGACTGCAGAATGAAAATATCGCTTCGACAGGGTTGCTGTGAAGATGCAGAATGATGCAGATGGAGACGAGGCCATGCGGCTTTTTAACACCTTCCCTTCCTTATCTGTACCTTGGATGTAACAGTAACGCCTATCACGTAGTGTGCTATACAGAAGAAATGAGATAATCTATATTAAAGCAAATAAAAAAGGATTTATAGGCAGCCCCAAGGGCCTCCCTCAATTTGGCATCCATTACTTTTTGTGGCCAAATATCAAGAGTTGTATGACCCTAAGCAAGACCATTTTCTCATCTGTCAAACAGCAGCGCTGGATCGGACGGCCGTGATGTAAGTAAACATAACGCCACAGCATGAGCAGAGCATCCAACATGGCACGTGGTAAGAAGCGATGTCACCAGCCAGTTACAGAGCACTTTCTATGCCCTGGGAGCCGTGCTGACCACAGTGCGTGCATTGCCTTCCCCAGCACGCACCACAACCCTGAGAGACCTGCACTTTACAGACCTGCAAACAGTGTCAGTGAGTTTAAGAAATTTGCCCCAAGTTCACCCAGTTACCAAATAGCAAAATTGGATCTGGGGCTTAGTCTTCAATCCAAGAATGATTTTCTTGTCCGAGCAGATTGGCATCATGAAGACAGGCCTCAGGACATAGTAGGTGCTCATTAAATGTTTAGTAAAGGAATGACAAGCAAGCCACCCCTTTTTCCACCACCCAGGACAGCTAAAGAGAGGACTGGATCCAATGAACCCAAAGGAATCGGTCTTTTATCACCACTCCCTCCCAGAAGTCCTCACATGCCACTGTATTGCCTGGCAAAATAGTCCAGTGGAATTTAACGTGACAGGTTCCACTAACACCTGAACACAGTCCCTCCCTCTCTCTCAATGATTCATGGCAAACGCATCCTGATGGCCGACTCTGAAGGACTGGGGATGCCAGGATTCAAAGCCACACTTGCCTTCTGGGTACAGAGAGTTGACACCGGGAGGTCACTAGAAGCATCTCTGAAATCACTGAAGATTGGGGCCAGATGGCATTTGCCATAACTTTTTAGGACTCAGCCATAGCTGTCAAGCACAGGCTGCAATTGCTAGTTTTCAACCTACTGGAATTGACAGGCAAAGAGTATCAACATGAGATGGGTCCGTAGGAATCACCTGGTCCGGTGGTTATTGTGTAGATGGAAAACTGAAGATCGAGGAGACAAAGTGACTTACCCCAGTTCACACAGCAAGATCATTTCAGAGCCCAGACTATATTAACCCAGGAATCTTACCCTGCAGAACAGGGTTTTCCAACAGGACTGCTCTGAAAATCCAGGTTCTCCTTTAGGAAAAACTAAATGACATCCTGGAAAACTCACTATTGCACAGCTTGGTAATGACTAGATCTCTTCTCTGCTGAAATTAGACTTAAGCTACAGCAAGAGAGATGCAGGCAAGACATCAGGAAGGACTGACAGTGATTGCACAGAATATGTACTAGAGGCAGATAATAGCCCAATCATTCCTAGACTCTGCAGGTGAGAGAGATGCTAGGCCCCTGAGGCAAGCCCTCTGCCTCGATGCCAGAATAGGTTTCACCAGGAATATGGTGCCAGAGGATTCTTCCCATTCCTAAAATGACGTGATATGTGGTACTTCCTAACCGTTTTCTCCCAGAAGGCACAGATTTGATTTTCTTTGCCTGTAAATCTTTAAGTGAAGACTGATCTTCCCATTCACTCAATTACTTAATATTTATTGAATGTCAACTGTATACCAGACACTAGGGATACAGAGTTAAGACAGACTTGAGTTCACCCCTACAGAGAGACAGACAGCACCTAAAGAGATACAGAAGAAACAAGAGGGAGAGAAAAAAAAAACAGAGACAGATAGAGACAGAGAACAAGGTATAGGGAGAAACCAAGAGATGCAAAGAAATTGAGAGGGAGAGAAATAGAGCATCAGAGATGGAGAGAGAAAAAGAGAAGTTCATAGAGATAGAGAGTAACAGAATGAGACAGAAATAGAGTAATTCACCCCAGACAGTATCCATCCAACTTGCAAGTGATTGGCCCAAGGTTTGGGCACATGACCCAAATGAGGCCAATCAGAGACTTCCCTGGGATTAACAAATGGGTTCCAGGAAGGGGAGGTTCTAGACAAAGACTTCTGTGATGAAGCACAAATTTTAATGGCCCCAACCAAGGACAAATATCTCCAGACGTTTCTTTTGCAAATGGATAAAGAAATAGAGGGAGAAAGATAGACAGACACAGGAGGAATGTGGAGGCCACAGTATGGAGACATACAGTACAGCCAAGACACTGGTGAGGCATTTTCTAACATGCTAGTAATGTACCCTGCCTCATCTCTTTCTTCCACAGCCCCCGACTTTGGGACATGCTTGCTTGCAAGATTCAGAAGCACACTGGAGATTAGAAGACTGGAGCAATTTCCCAGATTACCCAAGAAAAAAGCTAGTCCATCCCCACAGGACATCCTGGGATTCTGCTCAGCTCACCTGCAGAAGGAAAGAAATGCCTCCGCCAAGGTTTTCCCTTTGTCACCTCACCCAGTGCCGTGGCTTCATATGGCCTCCACGAGCTGCTAGCTTTCAAGTGCATACATCCAGCCAGACTCTCCTTTGAGCTGCAGGCTCCCCCAGCCAATTGCTACTTGATATCACTACTTGGATGTATTTTAGGTATCTTGAGTTCAACATGTCTAAAATTAAACTCCTAGTTTCCTCATTTTAAAAAATCTGTATATAAATAAACCTTTTCCAATTTCCAAGGAGGGAAGTTAGAGTTGGTTTATTCTCTAAGTCAGTATGTTTCTGGCAATTTTCCATTCCCCATCCTGGCCACTCAGGAGTATAACATCAGTACCTGAAAGTTGAGAGTATCACTAACGTTTCTAGGAGACTCTCAGAAAATCTAGGAGATGAGAGCACATTGCTACCCTCCCATCCCCAATGAAGCCTCTACTTCCAGGACAGGAAGCTCACTGTGTGGTCTGTCCTCGGGTCTTCTCCTCAGATGTAATCAGCCCTGAGCACTCTCTGAAGTAAACAGGATGGGTTTCGGTTGCAAAAGTGAGAGGTTTTACCTAAAAGGGCCAATTAAACCAAGAGAGATTATTTGCAGATAGACTTCAGAGGAGGGCTTTAGGGTTCCCTTTCTCCTTTTGTGTTCTGTTTCTCTGCAGATGCATTTTGTTTCTTTGCAGGTTTCATTAATCACTGGAATTTAACTCTACTGGAAATAAACTACGTATCAAAGAGCTTCCGTGGAATTTACTGATGGCCTCTATTCCAGGGAGAGATTGGAGGATTTCTCTCTAGAGCTGGAGGCACTAGAAATTCTGCGCCATTCCAGAAGCCTTCTCCCTGCCTATCCCTCCCAGCGACTCTCTGTAAATCTCAGGAAAAGACTCTCATTGGCCTTCTTGGGTCAACACCTACCTCTTGTACCAACAGTTGTTACCAGAGGACAATGACTGGCCGTCTTTTGCACACAATTGTAGTGACTGTTAGTGGAAGAAGAAGGATAGGGAAGGTCTCTGGACAGATATTTTTTTAAACAGCTACTAGTTTCCATTTGTCATTGGATTCCTTTGATCATGATGACAAGGACAACAATGACGAAGACAGTGATGATAGCTGTCATTTCTTGCTCACATTCCAAACATTGTGTCAGCACTTTTTATGCATGACCTCATTTAGACATCACAACAACCCCACGATGTAGGTACCACTTACAGAGGACAAAACCAAGGCCTGGAGAAGTTCAAAGACATCTTGTGGCACTCATTATAGGAAAAAAAAAACAACCAAACAAAGAGAGGTTAAAAGACATACCCAATGTCACCCAGCTAGGTAGAACAGTTTGAAAATCACTGCTTTAAAACTTGCATTAGTTATCTATATCTGTATAGCAAATGACCTCAAAACTTAGCAGCTTCAGACAATAAAAGTTTATTATTTTATAGTTTCTGGGGGTCAAGAATTCAGGCATAGCTTGGCTGGATGCCTCTGCCTGGAGGTCCCTCAGAGTCTACCATCAAGCTGTCAACCAGGGCTGTGGTCTGATCTGAAGGCTCAACTGGACAAGGACCCAATTCCAAGCTCACTCGTGGGTTATTGGCAGGACTCAGTGCCACATGAACTGATGGACTAAGGGCCTCAGTTTCTCCCTGACTGTTGGCCGGGGGCAGCCTTCCTTATGTCCTTGCCAAAGGGGCTCCCTGGAGCAGCTCACGACAGGACAGCTGGCTTCATTGGAGCAGTGAGCTCGAGGGATCGTGTGCAAGATGGAATTTACCGTCTTTTTTTAACCTGCTCTCCAAGGTGACATCCCATCACTGTTGCTGTATCCTATTGGCTAGAAGTAAGTCACTAGGTTGAGTCTACACTTAAGGGCAGGGAACTGCACCAGGAGGTGGGGACACTTAGGGCTACCACAGAGGCCACCAACTGCCGTACTTGCCTTTCTGGATAAGCAGACGGCAGACAAGTACAAACAGTTTAGCGTTGGGGAGGGGAGACCCCTTCAACTCTCCAAATGCATTTGCTGGATTTGTTTTGCCCAAATCCTCATGGGATCGCCCGACACGTTTATTTCTGAGTCTAGCTACGCTCCTCCTCGGCTGCCTGCTTTTCCTCCTCCACTCCTGAGACCTTGGAGCCCGAGAGGCATCACATACAGTGATCAGCTTGGGAGCGACCAATCCGATCCCCCCGTTTTGCAGATGAGAGCACTAGGGCACGGCCAAGGGAAGGGGCCTTCCTGAACCCCCACAGGAAGCCAGAGGCAGGGCTGGGACTTCAGACTTCATCCTGTGACACAACCCAACACGACAGGCAGGATCCTTGCTGGGAAATCAATCCAAACCAGGCCCTTGAACTCTAGGGAGATTGCCAACGTCGCATCAACATACAAATGAGGGAAACATTTAGGCAGTCCTTCTCCCCTTGTCCCCATCCCTGTGGGGCTGACTTCATTCTCTCCTGGGAGCAGGAAGGACTCACTTGTTAACTGCGCAGTGAACAAGCCTCTTTGTATGAAAACCTAAGGCGCTCTCGCACTGTGCCCGATGTGGTTTCAAGGTACACAACGCCCTCTATCCCCGAGTCAGGGTAACTCCAAGAAGGAGAGATTTTGAAAACAATAGGGGATCATGAAATACACAAAATCCAACGTGGGATGTGATTATTCCCAACAAAACTCCTCAACTTGGGGCTCCAAGCATTCCAGGAGCCCCCAAAATTCCACGTCAATTATTGCATCATGTAAAATTTTCTAAAGAGACAGTCTATACCTTTCATCAAGTTTTAAAACAGAAACCATAGCTATGTCACTTTAAAAAAAGGTTGGGACCCACAGATTTGGACTTTCAGAATATCTGGAACACCTTCACTGGTTTAAAAGAGATGTCTAAAATAACAATCAGAGCATACATTTTTTAGATATAAACTCAAAGTACTCTGAGAGCTTAATATCTACATCTTTCCTATTTAACCCAAATTTCAAAGTATTTAAATCCTTGCTACAGATTGTGATTTGGAAGCTGGTATTTGTATTTCAGGGTTCAATTTCATTTCATTGTTGTTCACTAAATGCCTGTCCCATTCTAAGTACTGGGGATTCAGAGATGAACCACAGTGGGCGCTTGTTAATTTGCCATTCAATATCCATCTCCCATGCTGTTGGCAACATCACTGCAATTTCCTTCTAAAAACTGCCCTCTTTCCTACTTCTGCGCCATGGCCTCTGGGGTCCCCTATGCACCAGGGATGGATGTGTGCATGCCATCCTCCCGTCCACGAAGACAGTCTCAGAGAAGGGTCACGCAGAGCTAAATCTTGGAGCTGAGCTAGATCTATCAGGAAAGAGGGGCCCTCCTTTACTCACCACTAGTGTTGAACTGGAAAGGATGGAGGACGAGTCTGCAGCAAAGACTGAGAAATCCAGCAGAAACCTAGAAAGAGAGAATTGAGCCCTAGATGAAGCCACATCTAAAAGTAGCAGAGACTTAGACATTTTTTTCCCTCTAAACTGTAAAACTGGTTTTATATCACTTTCAACAAAAAGAATCTTAGTGAATAGTCTGCCCTTGAGGAAGGCAAAGTTCAGTAATTTGAGTATAATTTAAAATATTATACAAGTACCATAAGTAAATACATACACACACACACATATGTATACATCACGTTCAGAAGGTAGAGGGAATATCAAACACTTACTGCTTTGCATTAATAGTTTGCATTCTGCCTTGATGGAGTGAAAGGATTTGGGAGGGAAACAATCAGGAGGAAGGACATTCGTCAGGAAAGAACGATAGAGCAGGAACCCAGCCCAATGTGTCTGAGCCTCGAGGTGGGGAACGGCCAAGAATCCTCCTAGAAATTGTGACTTTCCCTGTGTAACTGAGCTGTCTCAGACCTCAGCAACTTGGACGACAAAATAAGATCACATTTACTTTTTAAATTATTTTTATTGAGATATAATCTCATATCCTAAAATTCACCCTTTCAAAGTTTACAATTCAAGGGTTGTTAGTATTGTCACAAAGTTGGGCAGCCCTCATCACTATTAAATTTTAGAACATTTTCATCATCCCAAAAAGAAATCCTGTCCCCTTCATCAATCACTCCCCATTCCCCCCTTATCCACCCCCTTGCAACACTCATGCTTTCTATCCCTATGAATTTAACTATTTTGGATGTTTCTGATAAATGGAATCATACAACACATGGCCTTTTGTGTCTGGCTTCTTTCATTTAGCATAATGTATTTAAGTTTCCTCCATATTGTGACATGTACTGGAATTTCATTTCTTTTTATGGCTGAATAATATTTCATCATATGTACAGACCACATTTTGCTTATCCATTCATCAGTTAATGGCCATTTGGGTTGTTTCTACCTTTTGGCTATTTTGAATCATGCTGCTATGAACATTGGTGTACAGGTGTTTGTGTGAACATATGTTTTCAATTCTCTTGGCTATATACCTAGGAGTAGAATTGCAGGGTCCTATGGTAACTCTACATTTAATCTTTTGAGGAACTGCCAGACTGTTTTCCAAAGTAGTGTGTTATCTGACATTCCCACCAGCAGTGTATGAGGGTTCCAATGTGTCCACATCCTTGCCAACACTTGTTATTGTCTGTTTTTTCATTGTAGCCATCCCAGTGGATGTGAAGTGGTGGTTTTGATTTGCATTTTCCTAAAGTCTAAATGCATTTCCTTTTAATGACCAAACCATGATACCTGTGTCCCCTCTAGCTTGATTGCTAGAAAGGAGCCTCTTTTAAAATGATCTCCAGTTATTAATTTCTCCTAGTGCTTCCTGAGCCCATGAACCAGTCTGTTAGTTGCAGTTACCCAGCCAACCAAGCCTATTCCTCCTCTCCTCTTGCAGACAATGCTGGTCTACACCTACTGCTCACACACCCACATGGAAATATTCTACTGTGGTTACTACTCAGTGTATCCATGCCAAGAATTCCTTTTGCAGCAGTGGCTTGCAATCCTGCTGAGTTCAGGAGGAGGGGTACAGAGTGCTGCTGGATTCCGTTAAGTTGCAGAGAATCACGTTTTTCCAACTCTGGGGCCAAAACCACCTCCCTACAGGATCTGCAAATCCTTTAAAGAAATGTTCTCTAAGCTTCTGACCATCTCTCCTCTCATCAAAAGTGTTCAAACCCAATTTATGGAGCCAGGTAAGGAATGGAATCCACACAGCCGACCCACCCACCAATACTCTCCTGGGCCTCTTCCCTAAACTCCTACTCCTTCTGCCGGTTCAGTGCACTTTGGCTTTATTGACACTCAGAGGTGAATAAGTATTTTTCTCAGAAGGATGTCCTGTGTGTCGTGGGGTGTTTAGCAGCATCCCTGGCCTCTATCTACCCACCCTCCTTCATGACAACCAAAAATGTCTCCAGACACTGTCAAATGTCCCTGAAGAGGGAGACAGGTGGCAAAGTCACCCCTGGTTGAGAACCACAATACAGATTTGTGGTAGGCAGAATTCTAAGCTGGCCCTCGAGATCCCAGACCCCAGACACACACAGACGCTCTGTGCTTGGGACCTGTGAAAATGCTGGGCAGTCACTCCCATGGTTAGGTCACATTGCACAGCAAAGGGGAATGGATTTTGCAAATTAATATCCCTAACCAGTTAACTCTAAGTTAATAAAAAAGGGGGATTTTTCCTGGGTGGGCCTGACATTATCAAATGAAGCCTTTCAAAGAGAGTGGACCAAAAGAAAAAAAAAATGAAAAAAGAATAAAATAATAAAAATAAAAATTTTTTTAAAAGAAAAAAAAAAAAAGAGAGAGAGGGCACAGATAAGAAAATAAGAAGCAGTAGCAGGTGCTCTCCTGCTGGCCTTGCAGAAGCAAACAACCATGAACTCTGTCAGCAACCCTAAGTTAGCTTGGAGGAGGACTCCAAGACCCAGAAAGGAACACATCCCAGGTAGCACCTTATGAGACTCCAAGCAGAAAACCCAGCCCAGCCATGGCCGTACCTCTGACCTACACAAGCTATGAGATAATAAATGAGTGTTGTTTTAAGTCATTAAATGTGTGGTAATTTGTTACACAGCAAGAGAAAGCTAATACATCATTCCAAAATAAATGTTAGCATGCTTGTCTATAGACAAGAAGAGTTAAGAATAAGGATTTTCAACCTGGTTGACCCTCCTGCAAAATTTTTTTTTAAATGCTTATGGTCCAATCCCCAAAGATGCTGACTTAATTAGTACAAGGGTGAACACTGACTTCGGTATATTTTAGAATCCCCAGGCGACTTACAAGTTGAAAAGTTGGACTGATTTAGAGGAAAGGGGTAGTGTTTAGAGTATCTCTAGCCAGTGGAAATATTTTTGCTAATAATGTCTGGGTCTTACTCAGCTCAAAAGGAAAAAATGCCATAACACAGGCCTGTTATAGTTTTGCACATAATGAAAAGCTAATGTCTATTTGGGAAGAAGGATTTGGACCTTTCTTTGTTTATATTGGGGTAGAAAGATCAGTCAAAAGTCATCAGAGTTCTCCTGGTTGCCAGATGTAGTAACACTCCTTGTATTTGATTTCCTGGGGCATTTTACAATGTCAATCACTTCCTTCTACTGAAAACACTCTCTGCCTTGGTTTCTGCAACCCTGCACCCTTCCTTCTTTACCTCTCAGTGTCTCTGATGATTCATTTTCAACATCTTCTCTCTCAAAAGTCTTCTCACCCTTCTCTATGAAGCTCCAACTTTCACCTCCTGAGCAAGAGCAAGACCCCATCTCTACCAAAAGCAGAAAAAATGAGCAGGGCATGGTAGCGCATGCCTGGAGTCCCAGCTACTCAGGAGGCTGAGGCAGGAGGATCACTTGAGCCCAGGAGTTTGAGGTTACAGTGAGCTAGGATGACGCCACTGCACTCTAGCCAGGGCAACAGAGCAAGACCCTGTCTCAAAAAAAAAAAAGAAAGAAAGAAAGAAATGCTGAGGGAGCCCCACCCCTTCCAGAGTTCAACTGAGTCCTTCCAGTCCAGGTGTCACAAGCGTGGGTGAGTGGGCCTTCAGACGTTTCCAACTCCTGCCGAAACATGACTACAGCCATGTGAAACACTCCCAGCAAAAACCACCTCACTGAGCCACACAAACTCCAGAACAGTGAGACAAAATGATCAAATCATTGCTGATATTTTAAGCCACTGTTTTGGAGTATTCTGCTACATAGGAATAGATGACTGGAACACAGTTTGGTCTCTGAATGTGAGATGCTGCCATAGCAAACCCAAAATGCAGCAACGGCTTTGGGACAGCACTTTGTAAAATGTGTTAGTGGAGGCTCTCTGGTCCTTGTGGGGGCTGCAGATGAGGGCTTAGTAGAGTTAGAAAAATGTTGTGACCCTTGTTCTGTAGCAATGGGAAGTTTAACAACACAGACACATGTGGTGAAGTAAAAAATACAAAACGTATGTAATTCACTGGTGGGTCTGGACAAAGAGATTAGAATTCCAGACAGAATGTTGATTGATACTGGTTTGTTTTCTTTTAGCAGCGTGATGAGGATAGAGAAACATGAGTTCAAAAGGAACTGTCTGATTTTCAACTAAATTTTAAAAAAATGTAAAGGATCCCAGACTTGTGGGTTTGAAAATAAAAAATCATATTGACAAATTGTCCTTCCAAAAAATTACTCTCCAAACTGCCATCACAGTGTTTAAGAATGTTCCTGTCTCCACGTCTTAAACAACCCTTGATGTCATCATTACTTTTACATTTTTCTAATTTGATAGCCAAAATAAAATATTTCATTATTGACAAAAAAAGTTGTTTCTAATTTCTAGCCTTTCCACATGAATAAAAAAAATTCATAAATTCATATACGGCCTTGGAACAAAGAACAAATCTGGAGTGAGACTGTAAGATTCTTTCTCAAGACCGGAAAGATTTAAGGTGATGCTCCATAGAGCCTCTCAGCAAACAAAAGGTTCTCTAAGGATCTTAGCAGCATGCCTCTCAGACTTTCTTTACTGAACTTCATTAAACTCTTAATTATAATAGACATCTTCAGTGACTATCTGAACAAACATAGGAAGATGCGATAAATTTTGAAACTTGAAAAAAATTATCAGGGTAGAAGGAAATTGCAGCAATTTAATATGACTTCAAAAATATAGAATAAAATAAAAAGAAGAAGGAAATGAAGGGGTTTTCAAGGCAGCATTCTGGGATGTTGGGTGAGCTCACACCAGAAGTCTGGTCAAGCTAAGAACCCTGTGGAGCAAAGGGAGAAGGAATGATTCCTGAGCCAGCCTCTTCTCCCTTTTCTGTGATATTTTTCAAAGAAGTTCATGAAACACTAGATTATGCAGCTTTTCCTCATTTTTTTTTTTTTTTTTTTTTTTTTGAGACAGAGTCTTGCTTTGCTGCCCAGGCTAGAGTGAGTGCCGTGGCGTCAGCCTAGCTCACAGCAACCTCAAACTCCTGGGCTTAAGCGATCCTACTGCCTCAGCCTCCCGAGTAGCTGGGACTACAGGCATGCACCACCATGCCCGGCTAATTTTTTTCTATATATATTTTTTTTTTAGTTGGCCAGATAATTTCTTTCTATTTTTAGTAGAGATGGGGTCTTGCTCTTGCTCAGGCTGGTCTCGAACTCCTGACCTCGAGCGATCCACCCGCCTCGGCCTCCCAGAGTGAGCCACCACGCCCAGCCAGCTTTTCCTCATTTAAGTAACTTAAGGCAGTGACACCTACATTAGTTTGTCTCCATATTTAACATGCCCCCAGATCACCTCAAGTTCTTATTTTTAAAAGCAGGCTCTTGGGCACCATCCCTAGAGATTCACAAAGTCCCTGAAGCAAGTGGTCTAAGGAACAGACGTTGTGAAACACCAATTAAAAAAAACCCTCTGATTCAGGCATGGCAAATAAGTTTCCATTCACACATTAACTGTAATTGATTGAGAGTGTCTGCTGGAGCCCTAGATTGAGACAAACTCTGAGCCTGAGCCCATTGATTGGTGATGTCTGCCATGAGCAGGGGATTGAGAGTGTAGACATGCATGCAACGTTTCCATCCCGCCTCCACCCATTCATTGAGCACACATGTGCAAAGCACCTAGACGTAGGAAGATTAAGATATATCCAGTCCGTACAGCAGTAAAACATGGGAGGAGATACATTACAAAACTAAAAGTATGGTTTATCACAGAGATATGGACACCCTGCTGTGACAGCGCAAAGAAGGGAGCAAGGAACTACGCCTGAACAATCAGGGAAGACTTTGTAGAACAGATGAAATTTGAGCCTGGTCTTGGAGAATGAATAGGAATTTTCCAAGTGAAAGAAATGGAAAAAATACATCTAAGATAGAAATGATAGCACATGCCGAAAGTACACATAAAACCGAAATATTTTTCCTGAAATTTAGAGAGAGATATATACATACACACCAGACATACACATATACACACACTATATGTATATATAAGTCAATTGGCTGAAACACAGAATAGGTCAGCACAAGTGGCAGGAGACAAAGCTACAAAGATCAGGTGAATGCTAAAATCTATCCCTTCATACAGCTATAATCAGCAGGGTCCCAGGCAGACATAAATAAAGGTAGAGACCATTCGGTTGGCATAATCTTAAGAGATTTTATTGGCTACATATTACCTTCCTATAAATGTGAATCACAGACCAAACATAACTGAGAGATCATGCAAAAATTTCCTCAACCCACTCCTCTCCAATTGGAATGATAACCTTAAAGGGAAAAAACGACTTGGTTCTTTAAATTGCACCTTTGTCCTGAGAGGTGTGAAACTCCCCAGCTGACCAAGACTTTTAAACATCTACAATGTGTGTTTTTAACACTGGGAGCCTGCATGCTTCACCTTTGTCTACAGAAAGCTTTGTCTACGGAGGTGCTGTGACCGGCTCCATTGCCTGGAGGTGCATTTGTTAACTCAGGTTCTCTAACCCAATTAGCTGGGAAGGAAGGAAAACCATTATGCAAACAAGAAGCTATTCAAAGCCGGCCAGACTTGGTAATCTCCCTCCAAGACTTGCAGGGGAGTAGCAGATCTGATTTCCTTATAATATCTGACCTCTGTATGAGCATTAATGAAACACAATAGAAGTCAAATGTTAAAGTACCTACAACCTCGAAAGACAAGCTGGGTGAGGGAGCTACCAAGAAACAGGGAACTCCAGGGAAGTGGCAGGGAAGAGGGGAACCATTGGGAAGCCATACGGGCCTGATAAGAATGTTGGGTTGACTCCCTAAATGAACACTGAGACACTTTAAATTTTTATGTAAATAAAACTAAGCCACAGTGGTCAAAGCAGGGAAGATAACTATTGGGTTGTGTTTTTCCTGCCGAGCACCTCGAATACATCATTTCATTAATTTATTCTACAAATATTTGTTGAGCATCAACTCTATGCCAGGCACTCACACATACTGGGGACACGGAAGTGAACATCCCAGGCGAGATCTCTGTCCTTAGGGAACTCACACGATCATGGAAGGAGACAGCAAACCCAGAAGCAGATGTATTTGTTCGTGATAACAGCTATGAAGAAAATAAACTTGGATAACTAGAGAGAGAAAGACATGAAGGGAACAGGGAGGGGGGGTAACCTTTAGCCTGGTCAGGCAAGAGGTGATATTTGAACTGATATGGACAATAAGAAGAAGCCAGGCTTACAAAGATCTAGGGGACAACACTTCAAGGAAGAGAAAGAAGGGCAATGTAGCTAGAACACAGTGGTGAAGGAGACGAGTCAAGAAATGTGGTTGGAGAGCCGGACAAGGGCAGGATGATGAAGGGCCCAGCAGAAGGAGCATGGATTTTATGTCAACGAAGTGGGAAGCCACTGGGGGTTTTCAAGCAGAAGGAAAATGGGATCTGAGGACCGTAGCTTACAGGGTGCAAAAGAGGAACCAGAAAAAGCATTGCAGTTGCCTCAGTGAGAGACAATGGCAGCCTGGACTGGAGTAACCACATGGAAATCATTTCACTTATTCTTGACAATGACCCATAACTTCAGTAACAGTATCTGCCCGTTTCACAGATGCAAAAACTGAGAGTTGGCATGGTTCATGTAACAAGACAAGAGTCACACCACTAATGAGTAGCAGGACCAAGATTCACTCGGGTCTGTAAGAACTGAAGCCCACATTCTCCTCACCACACCTCTCTGCCACCAGGTAGAGTCGATGGCTGGTAGGAAGGTCACCAGAGTTCAGAGACCTGGACTCCCAGGCCCTCAATACCACGATCAGTAATATAAGCATTGGTATAAGGACATTCTGAATGCCGAACCCCACCAGTTCCATGAAGCGGAGATTCTCAGGAGACTGCCATCTGAGATGTTCATCAGTTCTAGGTCACCCTTGCAAAGGTGGAGTGTTTGTTTTAGACATGTCGGTCTTTAAAGCCAACAAATATTTACTGAGCACTTGCTGTGTGCCAGAGACTCTTGTAAGTGTTTTACATGTTGAATCTTCCAACAACTCTATGACGTTGGCTCTAGGATTTATTCCCATTTTAGAGATGAGAACACTATGGCACTGAAGGATTGAGATCTTCTGATTGCTTGCCTGTCTCCCAGTGAGACTGGAAACTTCCTTGAGTCAGGTTCCATGTCTTATGGCTCTGCGGATCCATCTCTCTATTTCGTAAACGAGAAACTGAGAATCCCAGAGGTTTCACATTTCGAGCTAATGTTTTAACTCTGGCCTTTTCAGCAACTGTCCTATGTGTTCAGCCCTAGGATGGGACACTTACCCTGAGACCCCTAGGTCTGAAGAAAACGTGCGAATGGAAATGAATAAATCCTGGTGTATAACTACAGGGCTACATAAATGATATTAACAGCTGTGTCTTTATGGCTCTCCTAAAGTCAAAAGTGACGCTGTTTATTAAAAATAAATAAATTAAAAAAGAATGATTGTTCAGCCGTCCACTGAATCCACATTGCCCTGTGCCAAGTGTCACCATCAGGATGGGTTTTGATGTGGGGAAGAGTTAAGCCTTGAGTTATTATCAGAATTAGGGTGCTTTATTGGTTCACATCGTCCAATCTTCCCCAGCCATTATGGTTTTGCTGAAACATTAAACTACTTTAAACTTTCATTTTCCTCTTAAAACTAAATTAGTTTGGAGGAAATTGTATTTTCTGAGCTCCAGCACCAGCCTCAGGCAGAGGGAGTTACAGTACAGCGCACAGATAAACAACAATCACGGCCTAATTACTAAGTGGTAAGTGCAGCGTTTCTCAAGTTACATTTGCTTTGGAGTTCCTGGGGTGCTACAGGGAGGCAGCTCTCAAGCGGATTTCCTGGGGAAGATCTGAGCTATTTATATGGTGGCCTTCCTGCATCTCTGGCTATAGAAAGGGGAGAGACAAAGGAATTTACAAAGCACCTACTATGCTCCTGCACTATTAGGTACTATTTCATGCTCACTACTAGTAGTGTGAGATTCCCATCTTACAGATAAGGTGCCTTGAGGTTAGGGCTAAAGGATGAAGGCTGATTTGCTGAGTACCTGCTAAGTGCCAGAAAATATGCTGGGCTCTTTTTTTTTTTTTTACTATAACAGACATCTACTCCTTCTGTCGGCCCAACACCTCCCTTCTTTGGGGAAATACTCTTTCTTTCGTTTCAACCCTATATATAATCCTCAAGAAGAGCCATATCATTAAAGCTGAGCCCATCACAGGACCTCAGTCATGTGATCAAAGCTGAGCCAATCATAGAACCTCAAACAGTCATGTGGTTAAAGCTGAGCCAATGGCAGAACCTCACCATCCTGGCCCAGTGATTAGCTCATGGGGTGGGAACATGATGGAAGCCAAACCAATCACACTTCTTCCCAGGATTTTTCTACCTGGAGCTGGAGGTAGGATTCTTCCCCACTGGTAGAGAAAGCTAGAAAGATCTAACTTTACCTATTGGTGGCCATCGAGGCAAGTGGACGCTATTCTCAGAAACACTAAAAGAAAAAAAAAAAAGATTGGCAGACATAGTGGAGAAAGCTGAGAGGTGGAGAGAGAGAACATCTCTCTGTCTCTCTCTCTCTCTCTCTCTCTCTCTCTCGCTCTCTCTCCCCTTCTCTGGCTGTCTTTCCATCCTATCCATAGTTTGGTTACTCAAGCCCAAAATCCACTATCACCTTTGCCCTAGATGAGTTCAGTGAAGAGGGGTTTCTGTCATTTGCAAGCAAGAGTACTTGACAATCTCATTACTATATCTAGCATTTACTGAGCACATACTGTATACCAGGCACTAATCTAAGTGTTTCACCTGTATTGACTCATTAAAGCCACACAACTTTATGAGGTCGGTCCCAATGGAACTCCCATTTTACATTTAAGAAAACTGAGGCGCAGAGATATTGAAATGACTTGCCCAAGGTCACAAAACTAGAGCTTCTTCAACTGAAAAAATGTGGAACACGCAGGATTTTTTTGATCAATACTTGCTTGCACACTATGGGTTGGGGACTGAGTACCCCATTTCACAGATGAGGAAAACACAAGTCTTAGAGTTTAGGTAAGTCTCAAGGCAGTGGAGCTAGGATTCAGACCTGACTCCAGAGCTACCACTCTTAATCTCTACCCTCCATTACCTCAAGATAAAATCATCCTGTTGGATTTGCTCAGACGCTGCACCACCTCACAGCCCTGAACTGATCTTTTTTTTATTTCTGCAAATGGAAATACCTTTATTGTGTTTTCTTTTTCCACCGAATCTGAAGATGATACATGCAGCCTGACGTTATTCTCTTCGGCGGTGCCCCAGCCCGCAGATGGTGAGGACTGAAACGTCCTGTTAGACAACTGTTCCAAGCTGCCAGGGCTGATTGCCCCTGGCAGAAGCAGCCCCAGACCAACCAGAGTGTTTGATGCTGAGAGAGCGTGTCAAGGCTGCCCAGGCATTTGCTAGTCCCTTTTAATTTTGAGTGCGAGCGAGAGAGTCTGAGTGTACGGAACAGAGGGGAAGACAGAAAGACAAGGAGAGAGAAGGGCAAGGCGAGATGAAATGGTGATTTTGCAAAGCAGCCATCAAGAGTGAAACCGATACCCTTACTGCTCATTCCCCTGCTGGGTCCCTGATAAGACAAGACATTTGGGGTTGCTCGTGGAAATGAGGGTTTGACCAAGATGACCTTGAACACAAGCATGCTTTATTCACCAAGGAACCCAAGACTCTTCCTGGTCAGGCACGGCAGGGGATGTGGTCTGAGAAGAGTCCCTTATCTCCCCATCAAAACCTTGTCTGAGGAGTGGGCTCTGCAAACAAACTGCCTACTCATGCACATCTGCAAGTAGCCTCTTGGGAGTGGAAGGAGGTGGCTTCGATATCAATTAATATGTGGTCCTAACATGACTAGAGTTTGGTGTCAAAATGTGAGTCGCTTTGCAGCAATATTGACACAGTCTATACTGATCCAGTGCCCCTAGCAGCCTTGCTTGAGGGCTCACTCTTCTCCAGCCTCCACCCCATGAGTTCCGTAAAACCATTCTCAGAAATAGATCCTCTCTGCTCTGGGCTGTGAGAGGGATTTTGGAACAGAGTTTGTACCCATTTCCTATTGCTGCTGTAACAAGTTATTATAAACTTAGAGGCTTGACAACACAAATTTATTATCTAACAACTCTGGAGTCTGAAATTAGTCTCACTGGGCTGAAATTGAAAGGTTGGCAGGGTTGTGTTCCTTCCAGAGACTCTAAGAAAAGAATCCATTTTCTAGCCTTTTCCAGCTGCTAGAGGTCTCCTACATTCCTTGCTTCATGGCCCCTTCCTCTTGAGAAGAAGCCAAGTTCTTCTATTGTTGTCTTCTCTCCAGCTCCCTCTCTTTTTTCTCTCCCTCTTTTGCTAGTAAGGATCTTCGTAACCACAACCAACTCACCTCAATAATCCAGGATAATCTCTCCATCTCAATGTCAGCTAATTAGCAACCTTAATTCCATCTGCAACCTTACTTCCTCATTGCCATGTAACCTAATAGGTTCACAGGTTGCAGGGACTAGGACATGGACATCTTTGGGGATGGTGGGGGTGGAGGCGGGGTCATTATTCTGCCTACCATGAAGGTTTTAGCAAAATTCTTAATAGCACATTCAAAGCCCCGCCCTGCTGTGTCTCTCTCTGATGCTCCTCTCATTCCCCCATTGTGTACCAGAGGATGGAGGAGGTGGAGGTGGCTCTTTCTTCCCTTCTCCCTCCATCAGCCCCAAGACCTGAGCTTATGCCCCAGCTCTGCCCACACAATATCCTAAAATGAAATCTCCAACAGCCAAGTCAGCCCCAGATGTAAGGGAAGCAGAATCTCCCCTTCCACGTCCAAATGCCAGTGCACTTGGTGGGAACCATCACTATTTTAAAATAGGCTTCAGTGTTCCCAGTGGCAGTCTTTGATTCTCTTCCAGAAAAGCAGAGACCGCCAGCTTCTGAACATCCCCACACGAATGCCGCGCACCCGCTTGCAGTCAGCAGTTTTATTGTTAACTTTCTCCATAAGGAAGCTCCGCCTCTCCAGAACTATTCAGGAAAGAGGCTGGGAGAGAAGGGAAAAAAAATAATAATTATGTACCCAACTCTTGTCAGTTGCAGATTTTTTTCTTCCCATTTTATATATCTAGTCATAATCCTGCACACATAAAATTTAAGCACCACTGCATTGTTACCATTTTGCAGAGAGAAATTTTCTAATACAACACTAGCAATTTAGTTGAAAGAATAGTCTGTATTTACAGCTAACAGGCTCACATTTGCTTATAACACTCCTGGTGAACAAGGTGTCAGGTGCCATTGGCTTTCCTTCATTCCCTTCCTCACCTGTGTAATGTGCAGGCTTATTATAGACATGCTGTTTCCAAAATGGGGACAAAAGCTCCTGCTCCTGGCCTCTCATTAGGGAAGACAGCAATGGTATGGGGAAGGGGTGGAATTGGGTTTTGGAACCTCCCAGAGCTGGATTTACATACCAGCTCCTTCACTTTCTACCTGGGTTACTTTGGGCAAATTACTTAACCCTCCTGAGTTCTGCAGCTGCTGATTCCTCACGTGCAAAGTAGAGATAACAGTCCTGTTTCCCAGGCTGCTATGGGGATGGCATAAATTGTTGCTGCAGGTGCCCACAGCACACACACTGCACACATACTGTACAGTGCAATACGTATCCATTCTGCTCTTCCTACTAGGTCAAGTCACAGGGTCTGGCAAACATTAGGTGCTCAGTAAATGTTTGAGAGAGTGTCTGGGGCTTTGCATGGGATCCATCTCCCCACTTTTTGCCATAAGGAAGCCCTGGGGGAGTCCCCCGAAATAAGATTTTGAACGTCCTTTTCTTCTCCCTGCTTCACAGGCTGTTGCTGGGCATTTCCAGCTCAGGCATTTTACAATTTTAGGACTCCCAAGAGCCGACTGCAAGAGAGGGTCCCTCCCTATGAGCCAGGACTCTATTTAATGACAAAAACCCATATCAAATTACCTGAAGCAATGAAGGATAATATTGGATGACATAACTGGCCTGTCCAAAGGGCAGCTGGCTTCAGGCATGGCTACATCCAGGGGTCAGCAGCTATTTTCAGAGCTCATTCTCTCTGAATTTTAGCTTGGTATTCCTCTGAGTGTGTTTCAAGAGGGCTCTCTTCAGGTGGGTCTTAGATTCCTACATTCCAGTGGTTTCAATTTAATGTAAGGATTGGCCATGGGCTAAATCTGGCTCACTGCTCATTTTTGTAAATAAAGTTTTATTGGAACACATCCACAGCCATTTATAATATTTATGTATAGTCTATAGTTTTTTTGTGCTACAACAGAAGAGTTGAATAACTGCAACAGAGACTATATGGTCTGAAAAGCCTAAATTATTTACCATCTGGCTCTTTACAGAAAATGTTTGCCAATCCCTGATCTAAATGAAAGATTTCTACTTTTGCCATGTGTGGGTATAAACTTTCAAAGGTCATGGGAGTCATTTGCTGGGGCCAGGGATGTAGGAAGCTCTGACCGGCCAGCCTTCATCCTAGGACTCCTGCAGCCGGGAGCTGGAGCCAGGCAGGGCACCTTGATTGAAAGTCCCACTGAGGCCACGGGGGACAGGAGAACGGCACTTCCCCTGGGCTAAAGCAAAGGGCTGTTACTGAGGAAGAAGAGGAAATGAGTGCTGGGCAGGCAAAAACCAGGGCAGCCCATTATAAATGAATGAATGAATCAACATCAGCGTCAAGCCCAGAGTAATAGGTACAAATGGTAGACTTGCTGCTTTTCAAAAGCATCCAATCCCCAAAAATTCACTTTGATAAAAGTTTTGGGCCAACCAGCAGATGCTTATTTTCTGGAAGAGGGACTCACATCAATCCTGTGATCAAGAATTCTAGGGCTTCTCTGTTCTTACCACTGACGATTCAGCAGAGGAAGGAGAAAACAGAATTAAAAACTATTTGCTCTTCAGTTCAAGATATTGCCAAGGGCATAGGCTGAATTGTTCAAGCCTCTTAAACTAGAGTTATATTCTGAAGCTAGAAATGCCCCTTCAGACATGGCCCAGGCTCTCCCTTGGCTCTGGCTAAAGGGCTAGAGATGCCACATCCTTACCCAGAGGGGCTATGAAACTAGCCCAAGTCCAAACAACTTAGACCAGGAATGCGAATGCCTGGCAGGTGTCATTCCTCCCTCCCTCCATGAGCATGGAAGGCATAGCTAATGGATCATAAAGCTCTTTCCCACAGCTCAATACAGTGGCCACACACTCCCCACAGGCTGGTGGTAGAACCTATTAATTCTATTTCTCTCCCCTTGTTAGCCAGACCCACACTCCGCACCTGCCCACAAAGAGGAGTCCACAGTGCCTCCCCTGTTCCAAACACCTTCCCGCACCTCTTTCCTCCGTCAATGCCCAGATACAACAGTCCTTTGTTCAAAAACATTAAATGAGAAGCCAAGCGTCCATCAACAGATGAATGGATAAACAAAAGGTGGTCTATACCTCCAATGGAATATTATTTAGCCTTAAAAAGTAAGGAAACGCGGATACATGATACAACATAGACGAAACTCACTAAGACACTGGGCTAAGTGAAATAAGCCAGACACAAAAGGGCAAATATTGTGAAATTCACCTAAAATAGTCAAATTCATAGCAGAAAGTTATAAATAAATGTCACCAGGGCCTGGGGCCAGAGAGAATGGGGAAGGCATGTTCAATGAATGCAGAGTTTCAGCTGGGGAAGATGGAAAAGTTTGGAGATGGATGGTGGTGACGGTTACACAACAGTGTGAGTGGACTTGATGCCACCAAATTGTATGCTTTGAAGCGGTTACAATGGTAAATTTTGTGTTACGTGTTTTAAAATGGGGCTTTAAATAAGGAAACATGGCTTTAAATACCAGCTTGATATTTCGGTTCTCCCATTCTTCCTGTCCATAATTCCACCTTTATTCCCCTATTTTTTCATATTTGTAATGCTCCTACCCTAGTACCATAGTTTACATTCCCAGAATGTACTCGGTATTTGTTTTTTATCACCATCCCTTACTTAAGCTCTTTCCCCAGCCTATGGAGCAGGCTATGTAGCTATTAATATATTTCTTTCTGCCCAGGTCATATAACCATTCCTTCTTTTTCATTCCTTTGGGGACTCTTTTTCTTTGCCATGTGACCTCGATATCCTGCAAACCTCACTCTACACCCACCTTTCTTCTTTACTACTCAGTGGATTCTTTTGAGGCAGAATTCATCTCACTTCTCATGCTTTCCCAAAGCATCTTAGTCCATGATCTCATGGACTTTTACCCTATCCCAGCACTGTGCCATGCAAATGTACCCTGAGAATCCAGACAAGCAGAAGATTAAATAGTGCATGAGTTAGAATAGCCAAGCTGATAATCTGGGAGGGTGAACTAATGGCAGTTGATCAAGCAACTATCTCGTGAGATGTGCAAAAGGAGGATTGCCTCTAATCTAACCATGGTTGTTCCTGTTTCTCATTGCCTGCCTTCTGCAAACTCTTAACAACCTCACGGTCTCCTCTTTGACCATCTCTGAACCAATCATAGTGACCAAGGGACTGAAATATCGGATTCTCTGGATCTGAGCCATGTTTCATCCCTGGGACTGAAAGGTGGAGACTGGACCAGTTCTAACCCAGCCCTAAAGTCTGCAAGGCAGGCAGGGGAGGTTCCCCAAAGGAAAATGTCTCACAGTAGTCAGAAGTTCAGGGTTAGTGCTGTGTAACCCCAACAGGTGCTCTTTTCAGAGGTCTCCGTATTCCTGAATCCCCACTGCTCCCCGGGATTACGGCTCCACTGGGGCCTCTCCATCCCCATTCTTAGTCATTGCCCACCAGTATTCTGGGACTCAACATCCTGTCCTGGAAATTTGTCCACACCTGGCATGACAGGATGAGGAATTGGGAATTGGGGCTCCTGGCATTGGAGAGGCAGACAGTCTCTGCTCGTTCCCCTAACAATTGGGCACTTCTGAGAGAGGCTCTTAGGAAAAGATGTGTGTCCCTGGAGACCTCCTGCATGTAGACTTTAACATCCTCCGCTGCACCCCAGTGTGGCTATTAATTAATATTATTATCATCTTTCACCGAGATGGATAGAAATACTAATTGCTCCTCTCCCACAAATCTCCCCACACTCATACTCATTGTTAGACAAATACCAACCTAAGGACAGATGATTGGCTCTCAACATTTAGCATTTGTTTTGTTAGAGGAACAGGGAGAAGAGCCTGAAATAAGGAAGAAGGTTGAAATTCTGCGATGGAGCTGCCTGTGCCAAGATGCCTGTCACCCTCCCGGGACCCTCTGCTCTGTCGTTTTCATTTCTGTCGCCCTCAAAGATGCCTCCGTTCTGCCTGCTCCACTTCTGCATTCTCTCACTTCTGCAGCCACCAGTCCCGTAGTTTGGGGCAGAGAAAATAGAGAAACTCTCTTTGAAATAAAGCAAGGCAGAGTGGAAGAAAAGGGGTGAAACTCACACACCAAGCCCCTCTCCTGCTCTTCCTTAGCTGTGTGACCCTGAGACGTTGCCAACCCCTCAAAGCTGCCTTGGTTTTGTGGGTATAAGTGAAGACGACCCAAATAAGAATGAGCAAAGGTATTTATACAGGGCTTGCTGTCGTCATGGGATCAGCCATCACTCCTGCATTTGACAGAGACTCAACGGCAGGCAGAAGAGCGGGAAGGCTTTCTTTGGGAAAAAAGGGAAGGGTGCAGGACCACCCTGATCAGAGGCTGTTGGCCTCAGAAGCTGGAGGTGGGCTCAGTTTGAGACGGAGCAGTGACAAGTAACCTGACTGGCATTTCTAACATGTCATCTGGAATTAAGAAAAGGTCAAGGTGGTCTGGGCCAGGGGTGGACATGGCTTGGGCTGAGGCACAGCAGAGACAGGAAAATTACCCAACCCCGCGTGCTCACAGAGAGAGCAGACAGAGCCGGCAGGCGGATGGGACTTGGACCAACGGGAAGAAAAGAGAGGAAGCAGAGAGAGCTCCGGCTGCGGTGGGTGGAGAAGGAGCCACAGCTATGCTCCCAGGGACTATGTTCACCAGTTCAGGGTGAGGGCTGGGGAGAGGGAAAGGAAGGAGAGTGGCTGGGGGGTGGGGGGTGGAGACACGCTCACCCCAGTCTCAAGTCTCTTTTGAAAATCCACGAAACATAACTTTGTGGCCCAGAGGTCTGCCTATACAGACTCTTGTTTTTCTGTCCTCTCTCCTCCGACCCTGTTGCCGTAATTCGATTCCCAGCTGCTCAGTGTGGGCAGCTGCCCAGAAGGACCCCCCCCTGCCATGCCCCTCACAGCCCCCTCCCTTCCCTTCCCTGGGAGGAGGGGGAGATGGGTTGCAATGGCCAAACTTTCCTAATTACCTTCACAGCAGCTCTCGGGGCCCTGGCTGACTCTCCTGAAACAAAGAAATAGCTTCTAGATGCGGGGCCCAAGCGGGGAGCTGGCCTTTGATTGGCTGGAGATAATTGGGCTGTTGTCTGGGTCTCTGGGAATGGGCTGTTCGGGAACATTAGCGAAGGCCACAGGTGTCGTGCTGGGCCGGGGCGTGCAGAGAGACAGAATGAACCAAGCAGGAGGCGTCGTGGTCATCAGAAACTCTGCTGGGGGCCTGGCTGCCTCTGGTCCCTGGGGGGTGGGGAGGAGGATGGGGCCACCAGAGTTTCTAGGAGCTATGTGGGCGTCCTCTCCGGCTGCTTCTCCCAAGAGCCCCCTTTTGGAGCAGAGTGGACAAAGCCCTGTGTTCCCGGAAGCTCTGAGAGATGCGGTCCAGCTGCCCACTCTGCCGCTTCACCCAGTTCGCTTTTGGGAACTTCCATTTTCTCATCTGGAAAATGGAGGTAATGATGCTATCTTGGGTTCGAGGTGGGAGAATTAACTATCAATTATTTTTCGGAGACTCGTGACATTTTCTCTGAAGGGCAAAGGTGAAGGGACCTTCCCTGGGTCAGCAGGGGAAACCTTAGGAGAAATAGAAGAGATTTCTGGGTTGTCAGTCAAATCACCACTCTGTTCTCTTGCAAAAAATGACCTGGACCTAGCCCAGGTCTTGAGATGTGTTGGTCCTAAATGCTTCGGAAGAGCAGGAGGCAAGATGCCCTAGCTGCTCAGAGCACAGCCTGGCTGTCTGGGCTACATCGGTGAAGGGAGGGCTTGGAGGAAAGTGGTGTCTTCTACACAGTGAGGCAGCGGTGAGGCGGAATCAGGAAATGCTGGGGTTGACTCCCGACAATGCCAGTTACATAACTGGGTGCCCAATGACAAGTGTCACTGTCATGAAAGGACTCAGGAGGATAGCACAGAGCACTGCCTGTAAGGTACCCAGCCTAACGCAGGGTGTTCAATAAACCCTGGGACCCCTTCCCTCCGCCCACTGCATCAATCGTCTGGTCTTTGGCAGCCGGTACGGGAGATTTCCCACCACGCCCCACACCCAGAGCTGTTTTAGCCTTGATGGTTTTGTTCCCAGTGCAGACCCTTGGCTTCTCCATGCAGAATCCCCCTATGCTAGACTCCCTCTAGCCAGAGACCAAACGGGAATCACAGACAAGGGTTTGCTGGGGGGCTCATGTTCAAACACGAGGGAGACAGTGCTGGCTGAGAAGCAACCAGACTGGCTCCCCAAACAGAGGGCTGGGGATGTTTAAAGGCCAGAGAGAGAGAAAGTTTAGCACGAGCACTGAAATCACAGCATGGACAGGCACAGGTTGGCAGCTGCCCAGCCCACAATCATACTTCTTCATACATGGCATGTGTCATTAGCATGTTAAATCTCCACCCCTGGGCAGGATTTTTAGCATTAAAATGAGGGAAAAGGTTGATGAACAGTCAACCTTGGGCTTCATCTTGGCAGTAACCAGTTTGTGCTGGCTTTGACCGGGGCCCGCGGACCCCTGCTCCACTGGTTGCCACATCCTGTTAAAGAAAGCAGAGCTACCTTCTATTGCAGCGGGGTGTTAATCGTGTTCAAAGCTTTTGTTCTATATCGTAAGCAGACTTAAGCTTCGGCTCAAGGCTCAGGCAGGTGGCCAAAGTCCACCTCCTATACTATCTCAGTGTCTCTCCCCTCACAGCCCTCCCCATTGTCCCCACCATCCCTGGGCACCACCCACGCCCCAGCTCTGGCCACCATCCGTCTCCCACCAAACTCATGAGGCTCCCCTGACACTCACATCTCACCCTTTCCCATCGGCTCATTTTCTCCTTATAAATCCAACTTTGCCACCTTCTCCCAAAAGTGGTCCCAGAGGCCCCTCCAAGACAAAGATTAGAATGTTTTCAATATGGCCTAATTGCACCCCAGGGAGCCTTGCCCAGAGCCTCATCCCCACCCCCTCACCAATGAATCGATGACTCGCAACTCCTAAATTTCCTCAGGAACCTCTGTTCCTGTTCATCCTGGAAGGAGGCTCCTTCCCACCCTGGAAGTCAGGCGGCTCCTCCAAATTGTTTCTCTCCCACATTACGAGCCCTTTGAGTTTTCTCAACCCACTCGTGTTGGCTCCAACGTGGGAGTGCTCGCGTGGGCTTACAGCTCACCTCTTAACTAAGCAGGACACTCAATTACTGAAAATGTCCCCAAACACCCTCACGAGTGAACGCCTCCATCCTCACACACTGCAGCTGGCTGGGATGTTATTGGATTTCTGAAATAAGTTCTGGGAAGGTCCCGTGGTATTCGTGCAGGTGATTCCAGCAGGGCTGCCAGACAACAGGTACGCAGAGTGCTCACCCCAGAACCGAACGTGAATTGCAGTGAAAATCGGAAGACGGAGCCAACACTTAGCAGACTGAGGCTACAAAGAAAAGCAGTCTGGGCTGGAATATTGAGAACAAACCAGAAAATGGCACACACAGTGAGCTGGGTGAACGGTTCACAGGCAAGTTTAAGGGATTCCCACGACACCAGCGTGAGCGCTGACCGTGCACATCTCTTCCTTACTCTGTGACATCACGTCAGTAGTTTGAAATTAGCCACCGTGGGGATATTTATGCACAATAATTGACAAACAGTATAGATCACAGTTTAGTTTGTTCGTTTGTTTTTCCAGAAAGTGGATTGTTAAACATTTACCAGTGTACCACTGGTAGAGTAGAAGAGTGATATTGGTCAAGGGCACGGGCATTAATATCGGGGAAACCTACACAAGTTGTTTAACCCTTGCTGAGACTCAATGTGGTAATCTGTAAAATGGGTTGAGTCACCTTAGAGAGATTCATTCGGATTAAAAGCTCTCATTTTACAAAGTGCTCAGCAGGGCCTCAGGCACACAGAAAACCCTCTCTAGTGATGACAATCACCACGTTCCTGGTGCCACCACGACAGGGCTGAAGGTTTCTTTTCCTGCCATCCTCTCCACAGCCACGCCTGACTGACTTAAAAGAGATACTCAGGACCAAAGTGAAGTCGAATACATATAGTTTCAGAAGTGCCAAAGTCAAGAAGAAAATTTTTACCACTTCTCATCTTTGCCAACTTACTTTCTGGGTGTTTGTTAAAGAAATAGAATTCAGAAAGCCAAGTCATTCTAGGAGGATTTTTCAATAATTGCCTTTTTTTCCTTCAGATGTTCAGAGACGATTTCCGCCACCACCGAGATACAGATAAAAAGCAAGTGGAGTGCTTCGGTGCCAGGCCCGGCCTGTCTGTGAGCAGGGAGGTTGTAACAAGAAGATAGCTGTCTCCGAGAAAAGCTAATCCGCCGTTTTCATGTCCAACCTTTACAAATTGCGCCCGTGTGGCAGAGTTTGAATCACTCTCTCTAACAGCCTCCGAAAACAAATGCAAAACCTTTCAAGTTCGTTCAAAGTCATTACGACACTTTCCAGAACGGAATCAATTACCGTAACCTCTGTGGGTGTGTAAAATATGAAATTACCAGCACCCTCACGGAGCCACAGAATTGGTAAATTAGCAGAAATTGATTATGGGAGCTCTGGGAGCAGCCCCTGGTGTATTAAGTATCTCGATGACAAACAGCAATATGTTATTTGTGAGATTTTGTTTGATGAAATTGTCTCGGGCGCTAATGGCGCTTTGTTCGGTGATCACGGATTTTGCCGTCTCGCAAATTGACACGGGGGCTGAGCTTACCATGTTGTGACTGATGAAAACAAGACAATGCAACTGTCCTGGTAGACCCAATGTGGATTTTATATCACCATCTAGACGAGAGTTCGGGCTTTCCAGATGAGCTCACCGTGGTTTCTCCTCTCTGGATACCACGGGTCACACATTCAGAACAGACTATGATTTAGACTCTTTGGATGTGGGGTAAGTTGTTTGTCCTTCTCATCACTCCCTTCTTGTAATCTATCCTTTCTCCCCTTATCCCCGTAGTATCTTACGGATCCACTTTCTGAGCCAGGTACATTAGGAGGCAGGATCACTGTACCCTAAAAGGTCCATGTCCCCAGTGTAGCCTCCTCTTCTAGTTCCTGCTGTCTTGGTTTATGTGTTGATTTGTCTCAAAGCAAGAAGATAAGCTTAAGATTGTCTTTGCTGAGAATGGAGGCAGAAAAACAAAGGAGTGAAGACAAAACCTCCCAGCAGCAACACACTACGACCTCTTTGGTTGTCTCTCTGCCTCATGACAATGACCCTACTATAGGACCTGCCCTTCTGCCAACCCAGCCATAGCCTAATGATCCCTGGCACGAGCACCTGACCCGAGCTGGGAAAATCAGATTCCCTGCTGAGCATTTGACATTCGGAAGCCCAAGATTTAGAAGCCGTGTCATTGGATCTGAAGCACTGTAGCAAAAGGCACCATGGATCCTCGAGCTCATGCCCCAGAGAAGACCGGGTTCTTGCCTTTATTGATTCTTGGTTATCCTATACTTTCTGGGTCTCCTTACAGCACCCCAGTACCTTTCCAATGAAGCCCCAACTTGTTTTTACCTAAGTCCACCACGATCCATTTCTACCCCTTGCAGACCAAGTAGCTGTAACTAACACGATCAAACTGGACTAAGTAACGTGATCCAGTGAAGGAGCTTCACTGAGTCCTTCGCCCATCCATTCAGCAATAGTTATGAAGCACCTGCCTCGTGCCCAATGACATCTCCAGGGCTGTGGATATAGCAGGGAACGGTCACTTACATTCTCCTGGGGGAAAAGAAACAATACACAAGAGACAAGTCACTACACGGAATGAGTGTGGCTTGTGCTGACTGCTGGGAAGGAAAGAGGGTGGCAAGACAGAGGGGGCAAGGCAGGGGCACTGCTGGGGCTGGCATGGCCTCTCAGGGGAGGTGACATTACAAGATGAAAAAGAGCAAGACGGGGCCTACTGGTGGGGAAGAGCATTCCAGGTGGCGGGACGAGCATGTGCAAAGGCCCTGAAGTAGAACTAACTCGTCTTGCATGATGCAAATATTCAAAAGTGAAACAGATGCCCCTGCTGCATTACAGCTGCAAAGGAAAGCATTTTGCAAGATAACCAAGTCCAGCCCCTCGTTCGTCAGGTGTGGACACGAGGCCTGCAGTCACTTGCATCTGATCAATTGCATTCAGATCTAGCGTTTCTGTCTGTCTCCTCCACTAGATTCCATTGGCAAACTGGCGTGGAGCATGACCCACCCTTGTAGCCAGTATGGTGTTTAACGTGTGGCAGGTGCACAGCCAGTGTTTAATAAACACGCGTCCCTTACTGCTCACCTCACAGGCTCTCGCTACTCCCAAGCCCATGAAGCCATGAGGTCCTTGCTAGGTTTGCTCCAGGTGGGAACCCAAAAAGTATGTATAGGACAGAATGCAGTTAATGGAAAACTTAGGTTGTAAAACAATAGTTGCAGGAGTCTGGAGAGTCCCCCGACATTGTAAATCTAACAGACAGCTGCGCCAGCATTCCTTCCTCTGCCCCCACCATAGGGACGAAGTTTATCCCTCCCTATCTCTCCTGATAAGGACGATGCCGAGCCGAAGGATGGATGCGACTAGGGCAGGGGTCCTAGGAGCTGGTTGTTTGCAAAAGAATTTATTACAAGCGGCTGTTCTGGCCCACTCACTTACTCCCCCCCAGGAAAACCCTCCATAAAACCCAAGGCTCTCCCCTTTTCTCTCATGGACACTTTCGCCTCCACCCATCTGTACCCAGATGCTCAAATAAACAGCATTTTGCTACACGTGAGGCTTCATGTGTGTCTCTCTCGGCTCTGGGCCTAACAGTCCTCCCTCCGGAAAAGGAAACTTCTTTTCTCTGTCTATCCCCAGTGCCAGGCACAGGGAGCAGACTGCAACATGTTTGCCAAAGGAACTGTTGAGGAAACTTTGTCGTTGGCTATTTTGTATTTGCTACAGGAGGTGCAAAAGCCCTGGCTTTGGGGTCAAGAACACCCAGGTTCAAACCCCACATCTGCCTGTTCGTGCTTTTGTGATCTGGGGCTCACTCCTTATCGAGGCCTCAGTCCCATCGTGTGTGAGATGGGCGCGAAATGGACACGCCCCACGGGTTCGCTGTGAGCGTGAAACGAGATAACACATGGAAAGCCAAACAAGATGTCTGGTCTGTGGTAAGATTTTGTTTTAGTATTATTATGCAGTTTCGCGTGTTTTCAGCCAAACTGCATTGAGCTCTGTACTCTGGGCCTGCACTAAAACCCTCTCCTGTGTTGTGTCTTTTCAGCCTCACAAGAGACCACTAACGGAGGTGCTGTTTTTGTCCCCAATTTACACGGGGGGAGAAAACTACTCTCAGAGACGCTAAGTAATTGCCCAAAGTCACACAGCTATAAACAGCTAATCAACAGTATCTGACTCCAAACCCATACCATTATCCTGTCTCCCCCCAATAAGGGGTGGCGGTGGGGTCTGCGAGCTACTTTCAGCAGGTTATTACCTCCCCTCCCAGTCACCTAGACTGGGTCTCTAGTTTCCTGATAGTTTCTGATAATAAATTTGCTCATCCAAGATGCATGCATGCACACACACGCACACACACATGCACTTTCTCTTTTGAGGGAAGCTGTAAGTTCTGATGAAGGAGGAAGACGCACCCTGCTTCACCCTCCTGCCCCTCCACTGCCCAGGACTAGCCTGGCTCACGCCCCATGCTGTTCCAGTTGAGAGGCATCAACACCCTGCCCCCCTTCTGACCTGCTCCCCAACACAGTAAGTTCCCCCAAAGCATCCAATCACACCCTCCCTCAACCTCACACCAAGGGGGAGCATCTCCTGGAAGCCGGAGTTTGGGGGGGGGGCGGTGCTTTCATCAGGAAAAGCACAACAGGCTTCTGACAGATCACAGGGAATGACTCTCTCTCTCTTCGCTCTGTTAACATAATGAGGGGATAACCTGGTATTTAAATCGCAGCCACGGTGGTAAATCTGCATTGTCAGCCTTCAACGTGATTTACAAAATAATTTAAAAATGCATGAACCTTCTTCTTTATAAAGTATGGGGATGCTAAGTTAACTTCTAAATATTTTATAGCCCAAGGTGAGCTCTTTGCCTTGTGGCCATCACTCACCGAGCGCACTCACCCACTCACCGCGTGTGCTTCTAAAGAAGAGCCTTGATAGAATGTGCAAATGTGCAAGGCGCTCTTAGGGGTGGGGGAGGGCGTTATTTTGCCTCTGGTCATTTGAATAATGCTATTGTTCACCATCTTCCTGCAAAATGCCTACTGCAGACATCCCGGCAGACTCTAGATCTTGGCTTGTTCATTAGAACTGAGCAAGAGACCATTGACTTTGAAGGTCTCTCCTGCCAAGTGGAGAAGACACTCTCAAAAGAGTGTTTTAGAGAACAGTTTGGAGAAGACAGCAACATCTTGGCTGCCTGGAAAAGACTGAAGCTGGCCAGGGTGAGAAGCAATGGTGACCACAGACCCTCAGTCAATCTGGGAGAGAGAGAGAGGGAGGGAGGGAGGGAGGGAGGAAAGAAGGAAGGAAGGAAGGAAGGAAGGAAGGAAGGAAGGAAGGAAGGAAGGAAGGAAGGAAGGGCCATTAGAGCCTTTTGAAACTTTCTCATGCATCAGGCAAAATATTTTGAAAATTTAGACAACAACACTACTCTTTATATAGTTACTTATTACACGGTGCTGGTGTGCTGTTTGAATCACAAATTGCATGCTAATGGCCTAATTCATAAACCATTGACATTCTTTATGAGTCCTTAGCATTCAGAAATGAAGAATTTGTGTTCAAAATATAATTTGCATTGCAAAATTCAATAATTTAGTTTCTCATATTCATTAATGCCTAAAACCACAACACATAACTTATCCCATTCCAACTCCCTCCCTCGGACACTGGAAAAAGTAGTGTTTCAGCTGGGAAATCAAGTACTGCTTTTTATGGCCGTATTTGAAACTGCTCCGAGAGTCGTGATGAAGGGAAGCCATGCTGGTTTTCCTCGAGGAGTGGGCACGGAAGTCTTCTGCCGCAATAAGATAACAGAGCTAGCAGGGCCTCTCAAGCCCATGCAGAAGTTTATTTAACCTTCCCAACCTCAGAAACCCCATCTGAGACAAAAATTCCTACTGAAAGAGATGTGCGATTTTCAGTGAAATTGTTAGTGGGAAACTCAGTGAAATGATCAATGTCACACTCAATGTAACAATCGCATAGTCCATGGGACACTCGGTTGAATAGTGTATGGGACACTCAGTGAAATGATCAATGTAACACTCAGTTGAAGAGTCCAAGGGACAATTAAATAGTCTGTGGAACACTCAGAAATACCATCAATCAGATATTTAATGGAAGGGCTGTAGAATACTCTGTAAACTAGAAATGGGGAGCATTGTCTTAGCAGATACGTCTGTTGTAAGACAGGGAACCTGCCTCACATATGTGAAGGACCAAGTTGGATTCACAGTATCTCTAGCTATTTTTGTTTCCTAGCACAAGGCAGGCACCAAAAAATTATTGGAAGAGAGAAAAAAGAGGTAGATTGTTTATGGAGGAGCCGGTGGGAATGTTTACCTGGCTCAGGTGCCCTTTAACAGCAGGTCTTTGGTGGTGCTACCTGGAATTCAGCTCCAACACACCTATCTTGATTTGACAGGTTTTACTGGAATGTGCTAGGAAAAAAAATTTTCTTTTGAAACAATGCATAGGCCTCTGGTTCAAACCAGAACCCAGATCTGAGTATCAGGACAATGAAATTGAACAAACACAACTCCTGGAGTCAGAGATCCTTCATTTTCATTTTCACTGTGCCTCTAGCCTGCTGTGAGAACTTGTTGAAGTCACATCCTCTCTCTGGGACTTGTAAATAGGGAGACTTGTATGTTACGATCTCTAAAAACTCTTTCAACACTGAAACCTCCAGGAATTCAAGATCTGACCCTAGTATCATGACCAAAAAAGTGGATACTTGTCACTCCTGTCTGGGTGTGTTTGCCTCCCAGAGCTGGTATCCAGCTCCTTAGATGGTCAAAGGTCAAACACTTCACTGGGATGCAAAGTGGTCCATTAGAGGGAACCACGTGTATCTCATTCAGCGCCATATTCCCAGTGCCTGGCACACAACGTGCCCATCATCAGTGCCCAAGAAATATTCACTCATTCGTTCAACAGCACTGACAACGTCACCAGCTACATTCTAAGAGTTAGGGACATGGTGATGAACAACATAGATAAAGTCCCTACCTTTATGAAGCTTAAGTTAGACTAGAAGAGACAGACACAAACAAATAAAGCACACATCAACAAACAGAACAAACAAGTTCACATAGTGATTAGAGCTGATAAGATAAGGTAACTGGGTGGAGAGTGGTTGAGATGAAGGACTACTTTAGATTAGGTGTTCAAGACTATCTCCTCGGACATTTGGTAGAACCTTAGAGTTGAAACCTACATAACCAGAAGCAGCCAGCCATGGAAGACCCCAAGGCAGTGCATTCTGGGGAAAGAGAAGAGCAAGTGCAAAGGTCCTGAGGCAGGACCTCTGTGTGTTCGTGGAAGGTAAGCAAAGGCCCATGTGAGTGGAGCATTGTGAGTGAGGGGCAATGAATGGGTGAGGGGAGGAGTGGCTGTGGACCATGTAGGGCCTTAGACGCACATGGTCAGCAGTTAGGATTTTATTCTAAGTGAGATAAGAAAGTATAGAATGCTTTAAACAGGGAAGGAGTATGATCTGGTCCATAGCTTTAAAGGTCCAGATGGATGCTTTATGGAAAATCGAATTACTGAATAAATGGAGTACAAAGTACCTACTATGTGCTCCTTTGAAGAGGGCCAGCCTGGGAAGGCGATGCCCATCCACAAGAAGGACACGGGCAGGTATTGCAGAAAACATCCACAGTGTGACTCCTGCTATGGGAACATCCGCCTGGAAAGCCATCCCACCTGCCTGGCGCCCAGCACCTCTGTGTGAAGCCTGAAAGGGACTCCCATTTCAAGATTTGCTCAACAACCTCCTCCTTCCATCTCTGCAGACTCAGTAGCAGAGTAGTGAGAGCAAGTCGTTCATCAGCAAATCTAAAATATTTATCATGCATATTTTAAAGGCCAAAGTGCTACATCACCGAGCTCCGTCCAGACGGGGACAAGGTTTCGCAGCGCAGATGACTGGGATAAGGATGTGCCAGACAAAATTGCAGACAATTAATCTGTGCAAATGGAACTCTTCAAAGGGGACTGGAGGACTCGCTTAAGCACCAAAGACAAACCAGCCTATAATGACTATCATTAAAATTTAATACAATTTGCTTATTTGAAAAAAAAATGAATTCTTCATGTCTCATAGCTATCGCTTACACTACTCCTACGCGGAACTATGAAAAGTGGTGGGATGTAGGGTACAGAAGGCTCTGAGGGCAACTGTTGCACCCGATTCCTGAGATAGGGTCTGTCCAAGGTACCTACATCCTACAAGCTCCTCTATCTTGCGTTCATCACTGTTTTCCTTTGGCAATGAAAGAAAAGATAGCGATGGCGCCACGTGTCCAATGGGACAGTACGCCTGTGTGGTTGGTGGAGATGCTAAAGGTAGAGGCACCGGTGGACACGGTGGGCAAAGGGGTGGTTGTTAGCAGCTTTGAGCAAGTCCTTCAGTCTTCAGGATCCTTATTTATAAAATCTATAAATGTACTTGGCACATGGTCAACATTGGATGCCATGACTATCATCATGGTCACTCACCATTGCTATCGTTGCTGTTGCTATGGCAATACTGGCTGTGAGATCTGGGGCAAATCTAAGATTTCTGTAAAATGGAATTATATGTGTGTCTTCCCCATTCGGTTCTTGGGAAGATTAGACGAGGGAGCATGTGCCCAGCACTTAGGTCCACGTGCAAGTGCAACAAAGAGCTGCTCCTGTCATCGTCACATCTTCATCATCCTCAGTGATTGACATTCTCCTTAGGTCTGGATGTGTCCGTGAACTGGGGCCAGGGCCGAGATGCTATGGCGGAGGGGAGGTGTTGGGGGGGGCGGTGGGAAGTCTCGCCATCTGGGCACCTGCACTGCCTAATCCCTGAGCCTCTCTGTGCCTCCATGTCCCCCACCAATAAATTGGGGAACATATTGGACCTGCATACTGCATTCGCGTTGTTTTGAAATAAAATGCAATCACAGATACTAAGGCACTAGAAAGGGTTAAAAAGCGCTACGTAAATATAAGATGTTGATAGTTATTGTTTATTAAGTAGAGAGGGATTTTTTTTATTATTATTTGATTCTTGTAGTCCTGAGATGGCAGATAAATTAGAAAAATGTCAAGTCGGAGTGAAACATGGATCTCTAGGAACCAGGATACAGAGCTTCAACGGGACTTTTTTTTTTTTCCTTTTTGCAATCTTTGCTGAAAGACATTTGAAGTGAAGTTAATAATTGAAACGTAATGAATAATTGCAGTTTGGGGTCCATAGCACAATCATAATTGCCAGTTTATTACTTTTTTAATATATTTGCCAAGTATTAATAATATTGAAATAATGCAAGAAGATCATGGGAAATAAATGAAATATATCATTCGTCAAGGAAAAAGGATTTGCAGACTGTAGGCACTGCTCTTATGAGTTGGGTGATGAATGCAGCCTCGAACCCAATCCTTCATCGTGGGGACGTTACCTGCAAATTTGGGTTCCTGCATAATTCTCATCAAGTCCAATAAAAGTGAAGGCACAGAAGACTCGCCACATAGACAGAGCCATCTGTCAAGTGCTTCTTGGGGTGTGTGGGACGCAATGTCAAAGAAAGTCCCAGAGCTGGGAATAGTAACACCCAGGCTTTGGCCCCGGGTCTTTGGCTTGATCTTGGGCCAGTCCCTTCTCCTCTCGAGCCCTCGTGGTCCTCGCTGTGAAATGAAAGACAAAACCCTTTACTCAGCTATAAGAAATAACGATGATACGACATCTCTTTGGTTCTCCTGGAGAGAGCTGGAACCCATGACATTAAGTGAAGTATCCAAAGAATGGAAAAACAAGCATCACATGTACTCACCAGAAAACTGGTTTCCCTGATCATCACCTAAATGTACATCGGGGAAGGGTACCAATTGGATATCAGACTGGGATGGGGGGTGGGGGGAGGGGATGGGTGTATGCCTACATGATGCGTGCGTTGGGCATCATCTGGGGAATGGTCATACTTGAAGGTGCAGACTCGGGGAGGTGGAGGGTGGGGTGAGGGGATGGAGGTATGACTACATGGTGAGTGCCAGGCGCACTGTCTGGAGAATGGACACGCCTGAGGCTCTGACTCAGGGGGATGGGCGGGACACGGACAATGTATATAACCTGAGCTTTTGTACCCCCATGAAGAGCTGAAATAAAAAATAAAAAAAAGAAAAAAAGAAAAAGAAAGACAAAACCCTGAAAATAGGATGAAGGAGTCAGAATAGGTCCTGAATCCGGACGCTTTTATCGCTAAGAACCCATTTTATTATTTTTCTTCCCCAGGGACTGCAACGTTTTGAAAGCTCTTCATGGAATAATTTGTATACAGCCGACATCACCAAGCCTTGAAGTCTTTTTCCGGAACTTTACAGGATTCAACATCATCATCTATAAAATGAGAAGGTTGACTTGGGTAAAAGTTTTCAGCCTGTGTATCTCGATATTAGAAAATAATGACAAGCAATGGGGAGAGTCACAAATAATTCATGACCAAAATCAGCTAAAGTAATGAAGTCTGCAGTGAGTTTCTGAAAGAAATTAGAGTGGATGAGAAGGTCTCTTCCGACAAAGCCGTTCTTGCTGCTTTACATTCACTTTTTTTTTTTATCTGCCACCAGCTCGTAAGCATCTGCCATGTGCTGAACACTGAGCACAGGGAAAGGTGTAGGGGGTGCACGATTCAGGGTCTGGTTATCCGAAGGCAGAGCAGGTGTGATGAACTCCGGTCTGTTCTGAAACAACGATAATATTTCCTTGTTTCTGGCTATAAGAATTATACTTTTTTATTAAAAATATAAAGTAAAAAATGATAATAAACCCACTCCCTGGATATAACTGATGCCACTATTTTAATGAAGATTCTTCCCAATTCATATATTAATTGATATCCATGTATATGTAGATTCTATTTTTCACAGACGTAATAAAATCCTACAGCGCAAGACTGTAATCCAGTTTTCTCTCCCCTTTTATTCTATGCCAGGAACTTCTTCCCATGCCAACAAAACCCTGAAGAAGTTTTCCATTGTGTTGATTTACTGTTAATAATTCACCATCGACATCCATACGGCTACGAAAAACCAGCGATAAACAAGAACAAGAAAGCTTTTTGTGTACCAATATAGAACAATCTCCGAGATAGGTTATTAAGTGTAAAAAGCAAGGTCAGAACACTGTTTACTTTGCTGTCATTTGTGTAAAAAAAAAAAAGAGAGACAGGAAAAAGAAAGCTGGTGCCAGGGCAATATATAAACTTATTTGCTCTTGGGGGGGAACCCAAAGAATTGAGGATGCTGGTTGTTTCTGGGAGAAATCCCAGTGGGCAGGGAGCTACCTAAGGCAAGAGAGAGAACTGTCATTGTACACCCTCTTGTACCCAGGGAATTTTGGACCCTATGATGGTATTAACCTCAACAAAATATGTGTATGTGGTGTTTTTATGTTGTATATACTTCATTGTATGTACATGTGTGTGTCTATGAATATATTTAATTTTACTATAATAGATAAATCTGTGTTGCATTTAAATCACATAATTTACAATGTATATACTTATGACTTAAAAAATAGTTCGTCCTGTGTCCTCAGTCCTCAGTCAAGTATGTGAAATATAGGAAGAGCTCAGTAAGTGTGTATCAAATAACCTGATGTCCAAATGAATAAAGAAATCCTGATTATTACAATATCATATTTGTGAGTTCTAATTTTTTTTAGTTACTTCCATTTTTTTTTCAATTTGACCTTTCTGGCACAATCTGCATATTGCCACGGGAGCGTGTCACATATGTGAACAAAGTCCACAGTGTGTGTGGCGGGGAACAGATGTCTGGGGCTCCCTGGGCCAGTTGTACTCGGGGTGTCAGGGTCTTTCTGTCTGATACGATCCAGAATTCCAGGATAGGATCTGAAAGATGCAAGATTTGAGGGTTGTTTTCCTCTGAGAAGGGGAATGGGGAGTGGGAGGACAGGAGGAGAGGGTGGTTGAGGCTGGGGGCAAAGCTGTGCACGGTAACCTTCCTGCAGGGGGAGTGCCCTCCCCTGGGTCTGAGGCAGTTGAGCGAGAAGGAGCCCTTACAGAGAGGAAGCGGTCACGGGACCATGAAGGGAGGTTCTGGGTAAGTCTTGTGTGGGGACCCTGGTTCCAGGTGCCCCATCTCACCAGGAGGAGCAGAACACGCTCAGTGAGGGGCAGGAGTTCTGGGGTCCACCCACCTCTGCAGCAATCATTCAACCGCTGGCCTCAGTTTCCTCATCTGTGAAACGGGGGCAAGGATGATTGCATCAAAGTCACTAGATTGTTAGAAGTCTTGAATGAGATAATGCAAGGAAAATGTCTGGTGTATAATAAATACTCAAAGAATCTCAGCGGTTATTACTGTTACAAAAGCATCCATTTTATCCAAGGCTGGAGAGTTAATGAAAGGTTCAGAAAAAAACAGAGAGACGTGGGAGTTGACAGGGACAGATGAAGTAGAACTGAACAAGTCAAGAAGTGGTGAAATTCAATTCACTTGTTCAACCAGTTTTCAGGGACCCCTCACTGTACCTCAGCATTACACTAGGTACCGGGAGCCAGGACACAGTTGTCCAAAGATGGACACAGTTCCTGCCCTCTGGGGGGAGATGGACGTGAACCGAAGAATCACACACATCACTGTTAAATACCTACAGCAACAAGGGCTACAAAAGAGCGATGTAGGATGTTTCGAGAGCTGACAACAGGGGGACTTTATCTCGTGAGACGGGCCAGAGCAGGCTTCCCTGGGGAGTGATGTTGGGGCCAGGATCTGAAGGACCACTAAGAACTATTTAGGTAAAAGGACCAGCAGCAGGTGCAAAGTCCCTGTGGCAGGGACATGTACACAGAATTGTAAGAACTCCACAGTTTCTGGAGAGAGGCTATGAAGGGGAGTGTAGGGTTAGGTGAGGCTGAGAGCCAAGTACAGACCAGACCTTTGTAGAGTCTAATTATATTAGTAATAATGGCCACAAGTATGATGGCAGCAATCATATATTGATCACTTGCTGCATGCCAGGCATATTATATCATCTCATCTAAACTTATGACAATATCGTGAAGTAGGTGCTATTATTATCTCCATTTGATAAAGGAGGAAACAGGCTAGAGAAAGGTGACATGGTTACCAAGGACTTGAACCAGTTATGTCTAACTCAAAAGCCCTCATAGTCTTAGACTCAGAACATCATACCATTTGTCATACGATCGGGGACAGTGGAAAGGGACATTATTAATAATGCTAAGACCACAGACATAAACCAGGATCATCCCAAGCAATACTGGATGATATCTCAGGATAAAGAAAGTAAGTACTTTGTAAACAATGATGTCCATTAAGAGATCAGAGGCGGTTTAGCTGCCCGTAGGGTTCAGAAAGGGAAAAGTTCTCAGTGTAACTAAGAGCCTGCTTTATTGAACCAAATCCTCCTCCTGCTACAACAGAAAGCCCTATTCTACCGGTCCCACATCTTAAATACATCTGACATTTCGAGAAATAATTAGTTGTGTCAGTTTTATTAATGTTTTAAAATATAAATTAAAAATGTGACAAATGAATGAGAAACAGCAGTCTGTTTTAATGAAAATTTCATATTTGCCATCAGTAAATCATAGATCAAAGGGAACCCAACACAGACCATGCTATTCTTGCCTGTCTGTGTAGGGGGTTAACTTGGCAGACAGTTCCACTTGGGAGCTGGGAAGATTCTGGAATTCTGCAGGACCCAAGAGGCTGGGCTTGGGGGATTGGGGGGTGGCCACAATGAGGGTGGCTTGAAGAGATCTAGCACAGTGGCCGAACACAGACCTTGCCTAAGAGATCCACCACCCTGTGGGCAGCTTTCACCAGCACAACGTGGTGATCAGGAAAAAGCACCTTAACGCTGGGTTGAAATGCAACAGAATCGTAGCGCTGTGCAAGCAGGAGAAGCCATCTCCAGTCACCCTCCCTGGCTGAGATGTTGGGGATGGCCCAGGGTGGCCGTCCTTGCCCAAGGAAGATGTGAAGCCCAGATCCCTCCCACTTCCCTACCAAGGTGTCCCCTGCTCCAGACTGTTCCAACTTTAGGGCTTTTTCCCTAACTTGTTGTCCAGACCCTCGACTGACATTTACTTTTCCTTTTTTGACATTACAAGAGATGTCTTATCTACTGCCTGGATAGCAACAAACCAATTCCATCTATTTCATATGTTTTAAGAAATCCAGAGGAGGAGATGATATGGTCCCCTTCAGTCACACAAGGTCATTTTAAATCCTAAAGTCTACTCCCCAACACTATTTTGCAAAAATTTTTATATTAGATTTCAGGTTTGCAGAGAATTGGGTCATTTCACTGTGAGCCGGATCAGCTGTTCAAAAACTTTAAATATGTAGGAACGACTTGGCTTTGGGTGTGGGGCTTGAAAATGCAGATTCCTTGCTTGGCTGGAGTGTTTAAATGCTGATTCTGTGGGTTTGGGGTGGGGAGGCCAGGAGGGGGTAGGGGTGTGCTTTGTACACGAGCACCCAGCTGCCCTTTCAGAAGCACCAGGCTGAATGAGCCACGGCGGGAACACGGGAATTAGAGCCTGGAGTCGGTGGGTTCTTCGGGGACACCGGGATATTTCCAACCAGAATCAGCTCAATCTCAACTGTCCAATCCTCCCGGCTCTTTCCTCCATCCTCCCTCTGCACTGGAGTTTAGCAAACACAGTCTCCTCAGGCCAGATTGAAATGCCAGAATGTATGGAGATTGATCACAGAATAATACAAACCGCCGCTTATCATCTCCCATATATTTGACATAATTACCCTACAAGCAACATGAAAATGTTATACCGTAATAACTCCCAGCCAGGAGAAAAGGCAGCGTTGCTGATAACACGAAAATAGAGAAGAAGACAGAACAGAGCCCTTCGAAAACTTTTAATTAATTTTTCCCCCTTTCAGCATAATTGATGTTAGTTCAGGCTTCAGCGTTTCCAAAGTGCTTGGCTTCGTAGCAAAGAGATTTAGGGCAACTGCAGAATGACTACAGAGCAAAGCTGGGCCCTGGTGGGGAACTAAGGAGAGGCAGCATGAGGAATATTTCTGCGTCTTTAAACACGTAACTTTTCTCACTTTTCCATTTAAAATTCTTTCATAGCTTCCCGCTGCCTGCCCTAGGGAACCCAAAGACCAAGGTCCTTTGGTGTCACTAGGGATCCTTCCGGGTGGCACATGCTTGCTTACTTTGTCAATTTCACCTGCTGCCCCCCCCCAGGTGCCTCAGTCTTACTGAATTGCTTGCAATTTTCTCCATGCACCATGCTTCATTCCTGCAAACCTTTGCCCTTGATGTTTAAACTCCCAGGACACGCCCTCCCACCCTCTTGCCTCCAAACTTCATCTGACCAACCCAACTCATGCTTTAAAACTTAGCTCCGATGTCATCTCCTCCCCTTCCTTCCTCAACCACAGCCGAGGTTTCTGTCCTGGGCTCCCAAAGCCTCCGAATTTACCTTCTAATACAGAATATATTTCACTATGTTGTATAAATCTATTTATCTCTCTCATCTTATAGAATGTGAGCATATCTTATTCATTTCTATAGCCCAGGATCTATACAATATCTAGGATACAGCATGGGCTCGGAGAACATTTGAAGAATGAACAAATAATTATTCTTTATAGCTACTAGAGTAATGTAATGCTTCATTGATGCTTATAATATAGGAATATATACAATAAATTCCTTGTATGATACCACTTATCTTTCTTGATAAACTACTGTGACTCATTGGTCAAGTTGACATATATAACACAATATTTCCCTTTTTGCCTAGACTGCCAGGAAGCTCAAAGCTAAATGACATGATGAATCATAACAGTATTAGCCAAAGTTTTTTATTCATTAATTTATATATATATACATTGGTCACTGTGATTTTGTTGTTGATGGTGATATTTTCTATTTGCCATTCACTGGCCCATTCAATAGGAAACAACTTCATATAGGTAGGCTGCAAAGGATAAGTAAAGAGTATATCCTCAAATGCATACTTTATGCCTGACTTACATAAGCACACCTTTTAGATAAATAACAAGCATGATTTGTCTAAGCAGTAGACAAAAAACACTCAGCAAATATTTGTCAAGCATTAACTATGAGCCAAGCATTAAGCTTGGTCCTGTGTGTATATAGAAGAAAAAACATGGTCTCCTCATTCAAGGCGTACCTTGTCTATTGGGAGGCAGACAAGTGATTCCAGCCCAGTGTGGGTACCTGCCATGACAGAAGTGTATCTTGGTTTCCATGGGAGTAGGGAAAGCAAAACATGAGGCTTCCTGAGAAAGTTGAAGGAAGCTTTCCAAAGGGGGTGATATTTGAAAAGGGTCTTCACAGATATGTAGGAGTTCACCGGCAGAAGAACAACATGTGCTAAACTTCAAGAATGTCAAGTGAATTGACATCGCTAAAGGATACATGTGAATGAGGGGTTAGTGGATGACCAACCTACTGAGACAGGGAAGAATAGCTCATGAAACTCTTAGGGGCAGACCTTGCCAGTAAGTTTAGATTTTACCCTACAGGCCACTGACGTAAAACCGTTTTGCATAGGAGAGGACCCCTTTTCAATGTTCAGAAATTTCAGGGCAATTGTTTCAGCGCAAATTGACTGAGAAAACACATCATAGCAAAAGTTATGGTAAGTTCAGTGATGCATTTAAATTAATTTGTACTTTGTTCAACCCAGTCAAATCTACAGACATTTGAAAAACAGCTGCACCCAGCAAAACATACACTATTCTCCTCAGAGATATAAATAAAATATGATCATGTCTATTCCAAGTGGTTTCTATTCTCCCCAGCATCTTTTTCTCTCTCCCCAACATCTTATCTTATGACGCCAGCACTGAAATATGGTTTCCACATTATGTGTTTCCACCGTGGTTACAACTCGCACATACTATTTTTATCAGACACCTCTTTCTTTTATTTAATTAGGCCCATGTTGCCTCTTCCTCTTTTCTTTCTAATTGTTCTTCTCTTTCTTCTATTAATATGTTCTCTATCAATAATCTATTGTTGTGTTACATTTTGACATGTTTATCTAATTTGGTGGCCCTCAAACATTAGTGTGCATTGGAACCACCCAGAGAGCTGTTCAAACACAGATTGCTGGGCACCCCTTCCAGAGTTTCTAATTCAATATATCCTTAGAGGGGCCTGAAAATATGCATCTCTAACAAATTCCCAAAGTGGTGCTGATGCTACTGACCCAGGGACCACACTTTGAGAACCACCGAGCTATATTTTCTCCCTTCTCCCACTTTATTAGCACTTCGTCTGTGGTTTCATGGGTTTCCCACATATTTTTACCTTTCTTAAGATTTTCAAACCCTTGATTTCATAAAGAAATGCTCAAAGTGCATAAAATAAGAGCATAAACGTTCAGAAATGCATATAATTTTGATAAATGCTTTTACATGCTGCATGTTGAGATGAACCGTGTACACATTATAGGATTTCTTAACTTGTTTCGAACTAAGTAAATAAATGCACATAATTGGCATTACCTCTAATTGTCACTTATCAGTCAATGTAAACATTTATAAATGCAGAGCCAAGACTTTCAAGTGGACCCTCTGTTTATATGTTTACCGGAAAGACTGAATGGGCAGACTATGTATATAAAAATAGAACTTTGATCCACAACCTGCAGCAACCAGCCCAGAAAACCAACCGTTTATCCATAGTAACCACCCCAGGGAGCCAGCCTGCTCTCTAGAAGTTAGACCTACAGGGATCTGAACACTGTATCTAGCAATTGGTTCAGGAAGCCAAACAACAGCCCCCAATGGCCAGGACTCAATTAATAACTAACAGCTTCCTCAGTTTTTGTCCCTGTGCCCAACTTGGGATCAACCCGGGAAAGCTAAATATGTACCCCTGACTAACCACACAAGATGACCACTTGTAATTATCCCTCCTACAACTTCCTCACTCCGAGAGCCTCCAATCCGAGCAGACCTGAAGTCTTCCCTTCTCGTCCATTATGAAGCTTTCCCTCTCCCCTACCTACCTCTGAGTCTCTGACAAAAGGCAAGTGATACCAACTGACTCCCTTGCTGTAGAAAGCTCTGAATAAATAGCTTTTTCATGTTCTCATTTGGTTGGTTTTGGTTTGTTTCTAAAGCGAGCCGAGAGAAAAGGGGAAAGCCATGTCTCACAGATCCCTGGGGAAATGCCTCCAAGCATGTCACAGAAGACTTTTTTTGTACAAGATCTTAGGATGTTTATCCGTCTGTGTATAACGGGTGCAGTGCACATGTGTTCTCAGGCTCCTTCCTGTAACTCTGTGAAAGGATCGTGCGGTCTCAGTGATGGCAATTAGTGCTGGGGACAAAGGGGGAGTCATCAAGGAATTTTTGAGCTGCGATGTGTCATGATTTGTGCATTAAAGACATGACCCCTTAGGCCAGGCACCATGGCTCACACCTGTAATCCCAGCACTCTGGGAGGCCAAGGCGGGAGGATTTCTTGAAGTCAGGAGGTTGAGACTGGCCTGAGCAAGAGCAAAACCCCATTTCTACAAAAAATAGAAAAATTAGCTGGGCATGGTTGCACCTGCCTATAGTCCCAGCTACTCGGGAGGCTGAGGCAGGAGGATCGCTTTGAGTCCAGGAGTTTGAGGCTGCAGTGAGCTATGATGATGTCACTACACTCTAACCCAGGTGACATACCAAGACCCTGTGTCAAGGAAAAAAAAAAAAAAAAAAAAAGACATCATTCCAGCAGCTGTGTGGAGGATGAGGAGTAAGGAAGGACAGGGTTCATTAATCGGGGTTTCTTTGAGGGAAAGCAAGAACTCTAGACCAGCCCCTGTCTCCATGGAGGCCTTTTCTTGTCCTGAAATGCATCCCCATTGCCCCTGGAGAGCCACACTTGCTGTCCCAAACACAAAGGATGGCATCGCTATCTTCCCAGGCAGGGAGCAGTTCTTGCATGGCCTCCGAGTAAAGTCACGGTGGAGCAGTGGAGCACAATCACGGTTATTTAACTAGCATGAGAGACTCTCACCAGGAAGCCAAGGGGCAAGTTCACAGCTGAGAAGCCTTTCTTAATTGCTGGGCTTGGGACGCCCCTCATTCCTTCCCTGGGCCTGTGGTTTGCTCTTTTGACCTCCAACATCTGGATTTGCTCGGGCTGTAGTGATGATTCCCAGTCTGGGTGATAGGAATCCCAGGAACAAGACTCTGGCCAGAACGTTTGGCCAGAACTTTGTTGATTTCAAGAAGAAGAGGGAAAATGCAGATTTCCTACTCCCGGAGCTGCTGCAAGAAAAATCCCTCCAAAAGCCTGATCTTCAAATAAGTTCATCAGATGCCCTGAGTTGGAATCCAAGCGCCAGCCTTAGTAACGGTGGGATCCTGACTGAGCAAGCACCGTAGCTTCTCGGCCCCCGATTTTCCCAATGTGAGAAGGACGTGATACAAGCACCTGCCTCTCAGAGCTGCTGTGAAACGATGCATTTAAAGTGCTTGGCGGCGTGCCTGACCCAGAGCAAACTCTGGCAATTATAACACACGCTTCTCCGGTTCTTAGTGGCACTTCTATTATTTCCTACAATCAAGGTCGGCGATTCCCAGACACCAGCTGTGCGGGCCCGTATGGTCTACAGCATTGCTTCCCGACCTTGTATTCATTATCACCTCCCTAAAGAGCTTTTTAAACTTTTTTTTTTCCCTAATCACCACTCCCCCCATCCATGAAATTTTAGTAGCACAGGTACACGGTGTATCTGTTTATGTATTGTGACCCTTTGGAGGGCCACAAACCATTGTAGTATCTAAGGTCTTCTTCACCCCTCTAAGAGCCAGACAAAATTTTATATGCATTTTTTATTCTTTTTCTTGCCATAGAGAAGTGAGCTGTTAAACAAAATTCACTGTGTATGTATATGAAAATTATATACCCATATATGGGAAATAGTTTTCCTTTAATTGATGGGTATGACCCTGTGAAATATTTCAATTTTACTAGTCAGCATAGGAACTAGTGTTGAAAGAAATAAAGCATCTCCTAATTGAAAAAAAAAAAAAAAAGAAAAAGGAGAGAGGGAGATCCGCTTGTCGCCTGTGTTAAGAAGGCATGATCTCCAAGCGAGCTCTGAGTGGACTGAGAAAACTAAGGAAGCCTGCATGCATTTGTTTTAAAGGTCAACCTTTTATTCAGAGATATTATAGCTCCCTTCCAGGGTGTGTGTTTGTGTGCGCGAAGAGAGGTGGTTGTAACAGGAAATGGCAGTGTGTGTGTGTGTGCACGCGAGCGCACACACCTGGGTGGCCGCTTAACTGATAGACATACTTGGCTTGATAAAAAGTGGGTAACCTTGTTCCCCAGAACGTTTTTCCTGTTCTGGGAAGTCTGAAACCTGGTCCCTCTTAACACTGCCGATCTCGGGGCTCTGAAGTCTCACCTCCCGCCCACTCCCACTTGCTCGTGGCTGCTAGAGAGATCTGTCCTCCCGTCACACTGTGGCCCTAGCTGGGCCCACAGGACACAATGTCCACTGCTGTCCTCGTGAGGGAACCACAGGAGAATGGTGAACCGAGCGTCTTTGGACACGGCTATTCCGCAGCTCTCTTTGTTCTCGGCTCGCGGGGCTACAAGGATGGACGATTCACAGTTCTGACACTCAGAGGAGCTCAAAGTCTAGCAGAGGAGACTGAGAACTACCCCCCTCCTGTGCACTCCCTCCCCCCTTATTCTCCTGAGCACCCACGATGCATCGCCTGGGAAACAGGCTCAGTCTCCAGCACTCGTGGATTTTTCTCTCCAAAGAGGCGATTCCCTGGAATGCTGGTAAAATTCTCCATGCTGTTATACTTAATATTTAAGGTAAAAAACAAAAGTGAAAAGTGAAGGCCAGATTAGATGAGAATTGTATAAGAAAACAAAACTGGAGAATTTCACAAATAAACAGTTGGCACCAAACTCAGCTTGCTGGCGGCCAGAGCAAAGAGAGAAACTTCACAGTGACAAGATTCCCTGCATCCTTGGATTAAAATGCACTGAAAGTTGACAAGAAACTTTGCCTTTCTGTATCTGGGGCATGACGGAAGTTCTTCTTCTCAAGAGCTTCAATAGACTAGCACAACTGATACGATGGGAGCATCTAAAACAATACCCTGAAATCGAATTTAACAGTGCATTCCTTCAGGGTGTTTTACTGAACCCCTCCATTCAAGCCCATGTACCGTTCCCTAAAAACAATGGTCAGAATTGTGCAGAGGCTGGTAACCACTCAAATGTCCTTCATGGGGTGATTGGATAAACAAACTGCACTACATCTGTACTGTGGAATACTACTCAGCCATGAAAAAGAACAGACTATTGATACATAAAACAGTGTGGATGAATCTCAAAGGCATTATGCTGAGTGAAGAAAAGCCAGTCTCAAAAAGTTACATACTGTGTGATTCCATTTACATAGCATTCTAAAATGACAAAACTCCAAAGATAGAGGACAGTAGCTGCCAGGGTCCAGCCAGACTAGAAAGGGGTAGCTCGAGGGAGCTCCTTCGAGGTGATGGGAAAGTTCTATATCTCAACTGTAGTGGTGGTTACACAGATCCATATGTGGCAGAAATTTCCACAGAACTGTATACACACATACACATATAAAGATAAGATCTGTAGTTTGATCAACAGTATTGCAATGTGGATTTCCTGGCTTTGATGTTGTACTATAGTTACCTAGGATGTCACCGTTGGGGAAATATGAGTGAAGGGGTCGTGGGACTTTATGCACTATTTTTGCCACTTCCTATGAGCCTAGAATTATTTCAAAATAAACAGAAAAAAAGAGACAATGGCTGTTCTCTATGGTCCTACCTGCTCCTGAGTTCTCCAACTCAGGGACTCAGCACAACCTCCAACCTCTCTGCACCCCCCGACTCACAGGCTTAAGCAGCTCCCAGGGCTGCCGATCTGTGATTCTGAAATTTGCCTTTGATCATTCACTTTAAGTATCTTACCACTTAAACTGTCTGTATTTAAAGTCTCCCTGAGAGACCAGACAGGACGTGGAAGAGGAGACAAGACCGGATGAGGAAGAGGAGACCAGACTAGACGAGGAAGAGGAGACGAGACTGGTAGAGGAAGAGGAGGCTAGACCAGAAGAGGCACTCTAGCCAGGGCAACAGAGTGAGACTCTGTCTCAAAAAATAATAATGATAAGAGAAACTAACACTGATTTAGTATTTATATTATAAATGAGAAGCCCCATCCCAAGCGCTTTGCATGCTTTGACCCACATCATCAGCCCAACAAGCCCAAAGGTAGGTCCTGGGGTTAGCCCTGTCTTACAGATGAGGCAGTGCCTAAGCAACCTGCCTGGCACCACGGCTGGGGATGTGACTGTCTAGACAGCCTGTGCCCCAAGCCCCGTGCTCTGCAGCACCCCAAAAGCAAAAGCAGAAATGTGGTGCTGAGTGTTGGGGTTCAGCAGGTGTAGCCTTCAGTTCCACGGCTTCCCCTTCTGGGCTTTTCTCCCCTTCCCCCTCCCAAGTCCCTCCTTCCCGGTAACCTTGGTGGCCTACTCTGGTCTCGCCCTATTGGAGCTGGTGTTTAACACGAACACTTCCTGAGCCCTCTCCTCTTCTCACACCACGCCGCCTTTCTAAGCAACTCATGCAACCCGAAGCCTTGTGCTACCACCTACACACAAATCACTCTCCAGTGCATCTGACCAAGGGCAACTGTGCCCCCAGGGGACATGTGACAATGTCCGGAGACATTTTTGGTTGTCATGGCTGAGAAGGGGGTGCAATTGTCATCTACTGGGTAGGACCCAGGGATTCTGCTAAACATCTTACAACAGAGTATGTGGCCTCAAATGCCACTAGTGCCAAGGTTGAGAAAACCCGGTTGACCCAACCCTCTGTCCCAAGAAGTGTTTTCAACTGCCTCCTGGGCATGTCCACATGGACGTGCCCCCAGCATCCCAAACTCAATCCTCCAGAATGAATTCATTATCTACTCCCCTTCCCCAACACCCCCAGTCTGCCTGCCTTCCGGCGTTTTCCAGCTCTGTAAATCACAATCCCAACCACACTCCTATTTCATCTGGGAACCTGGTCTCTTCTTCCTCCATCAATCACTCACCCAGTCCATCCATTCTACCTCGTAAATGCCAAGTCTAAATTCCTCACTCCTGCCCGTCTGCTCTGCCCACACGAGCAGCAGCCTCTCTGCTGGCTTTGATCCCTGCAGTTTTCCAGCCACCCCTGCTGCCCATCACCCAAGCTATAGGCAGAGATCCTTCTAGAACACAAAAGTGTCGCCTCCTCCATAGACCTCCCCACTGGGTATGAGGTTTCCTTTGGAGGTGGGGAAAATGTTCCGTAACTAGATGGTGGTGATGGTTATTCGGCTTTGTGAATGTCCTAAATGCCACTGAGCTGTGCACTTTAAAATGGTTAAAAGGTGACTTTTATGCTGTGTAATTTTAACACAATTTTTTTAAAAACCTCCACATTGATCTCAATTATCCTCGCAGTGGCCTTTAATGATATGGACCCTGCCAGCCACTCCAGCCCCCTTTCTTGCTAAGGACTCAGATAAATCATTGGCATTTTCTGGGGACCAGAGCTGGGGGTGGCTGAGAGCCTGTGGGTAGAAACAGTGAGTCAGTGAGGTTTGAGGAAAGAGGCTCCTCTTGGAGGGGGGTGGCACATTGCACTTTCTAGAGATGGCTCCAACACACTCTCCAATCCCCCACACCTCTATTAAGATGTGACTTGGACACTCTTCCCGGGGAGGTTGGGGCTTATGTCCCCTCCCTGTGAATCAAGACAGGCTGTGACCATGGCAGAAGTGATGCTGTGTGACTTCCAAAGCGAGGCCACAGAAGGCAATGCTGCTTCCCTTGCCCAGTGAAGCACTCACCGTGGACCCTGAGCTGCCATATAAGGCCTGACAGCCCTGACATCACCATATTGTCAGGAAGCCCAGTTCAGCCCATGTGAAGAGGCTACAAGGAGGGGCCCTGAGATGACATGAAGAGAAAGAGAAGTGCCCAGCCTCCCCGACCCCACGGTGCTCTGCCCCCTGCTGTCCCAGTCCCAGCCAGTGCCTGAGACAGACCAAACCAAAACCACCCAGCTGAGCCCTTCCAGAATTCCTGACTCTCAAAGACCACAAGCAACATACAATGGTCACTGCTGGTTTTGCCCACTACATTTTGGGTGATTTGTCATGCAGCAACAAAGCAGGCAGACAGGTGTGGCTCTCGAGAGCACAGGAGCTGGTCAGCAACCTAGGTCCATTTCCCAGACCCACCTTGTTACCCAGGGCACGAGTCTGGGTGATTATTTCCCCCTCACCAAGCCTCAGATTCCTCACTGTGGCACAGATGATAAAGCACCTGCTGGACAGGTATCATGGGAAGACTGAAGAAGATAAAGTACAAGCAGCGTGTGATACGCACTTGGTAATGTTTGCTGTTATTAGTACTTTGATCCTTACAATAATCTTATGTTATGGGGATTGTAGTAATTTCCTAGGGCTGCCCTAACACATCGCCACAAATGGGGAGGCTTAAAGCAACAGATATTTATTCTCTCATAATCCTAGGGGTCAAAAGTTCAAAATCAAGGTGTCAGGTGAACCATGCTCCCTCTGAAGTCCCCAGTGGAGGATTTTCCTTTCCTCTTCCCACCCCCGGTGTTGCCAGATGTTCCTCAGCTTGTGGCAGCATCACTCCAACCTCTACCCCCTCTTCCGTGGCCTTCTCCTCTGTGTGTCTCTGTATCTTCACACAGTCTTCTTATAAAGACACCAGTCATTGGATCGAGAACATTCTAATCCAGTGTGACATCTTATTAACTACAGTAATCACATCTGTAAAAAACCCTTTTTCCAAATAAGGTCACACTCACAGGTACCAGAGTTACAGCTTCAACCTGTCTTTCTGGAGGACACACTTGAACCCACGACAGTCCCCTTTTGAGGCAGGCAGCTCCAGCAACCCCGCGAATGCCCCCCACCTCCCAGGGCCTGGTCGGTAAAAGGCGGAAGATGAGATGTGGGTATAATTCCACCCAGGTCTGTCACAAGCTGGTCCCACTATGCAAATCAGGACCCAAGTGCCGGGCATGGAGAAACACCGGTGGCTGCTCCAGGAGCCACGGGGGAGCGGTCAGTTGGCCTCTCCTGCCCCTTCCAGGCAGGACCCAGCAACCGGGCAGAAGGGAGCAAACCCCACAAAGGAACAAAGGTGGGGGGGGCGTAGACTCTCTGAATGCTTACATATTTTATTAGTCATCAAATGGTTGTTCCTCTTCTGGGGCTCTGAGTACTCTGTTAAATTAAGCATTTCTAATTGAGGAAATAGAAATGAATATGGAACAAATGCCGATGTTCTGACAGAAGCCCCGAGCCATCCTCACAGAGAGCCGGGGCCGTGCACGGCCATGGAGATGTTGTCGGTTTAGTGCAGCTGCTGATCAAAGAGCCGCGTGTGTGCGAAACCGGGCATCCCCGACGCAGGAGGAGCTGCACCACGGGGACGATGATCAAGTGCCACATGGAGCCCTTCATCCCCCAAGGGTGGGGAGTGGGGACCCTCCAGGGGTGACAGGGAGGCAGCAGCGTGTGGCTTGGCTTGGCAGGCAGAGGCCCGGGTTTTGAGTCTCACTTCTGCCACTTCTGGCCAATGGTCCCACTGACCTTGTCCCTCAGTGGGAATGAGGGTGGACGCCCCCTCCTTGCAGGACAGTGGCAAGGGTCCAGCGAGGACTCAAACTCGCTCTGGAAACTCTGAAGTGCTCTGAGTGCTAAGAAAGGCTCACATGCCAGGGTGGCCCATCCTAAACCATGTTCCCCGGGGGCTTCTAGAAAAGGCCAGAGCAGACGACAAGGACTGTGCTGAGCACAGAGGAAACGCCTTCTGCAATCTCCAGGTGGCAGCAACCACCCGGGACCTCTGAGTACTGGTGATGTGACGTCACTTAGAGGCTCCACGTCCACCCTCCTGCCACCTGTACACAACCCGCTGGACAGGTGACAGACGGAGGCTCAGCTGGGAGGGAACTGCCCCAGGTCACACCTCAGGGAAGCGTAAGAGCAAGTTCCCGGGGTGTGCTCTGCCCCACCCCACCCCAGGCCCCCGCCCCACTGAGGAAAGTCTCGGCCAGCACCCTGCACACGCAAGATGGCAACGGGAGAACTCTGGCCGCCCCATTTTACATCCGAAAGGACCGAGGCCCGGAGGGAGACGGGGACTTGCGCAAAGCCACACGGTTGGGGTGAAATCGCAGGAACTACAAGCTCATGTTCATCAGGCCGTTCCCCACCTTCCCCAGGCCTCCCTGCCCTCACTCTTCATGGCTCCCGAGTCTCAGTGGGGCCGAGATGCCACCCGGGGACCCCACCCTGCTAGAGGATGGTCTGTTATTATCTAGGGCAGAGGTGTGGTAGAACATGATTGATGAGCAATTGGGACTGCATCCTCCCTTCCCCTCCAGTTTGGAGAAACACCTGCTCCAGGTGTGCGGTGAAGGCAGAAGAAAACGCAGCATGAAGGATGCGCTTCCGGCCCTGCCCACCCAGCACCGGGCCGGCCCTGCCCACCCAGGGTCCGGGCACAGGCTGGCCCTGAGCACCATCCGCTGAGCCCGGCGCCAGTCACGAGCCCACCCAGAGGGTCTGCACGGGGCCACCTTTCTGTCCCCCACCCCTGCTGGCTCTGAGAGTCCCTCCACCACCTCATTTCCTTCCATCTCTGGTTTTTCAGTGTCTATTTCTCAGTCCCTTTCCTTCTCTCGGCTGTGTCTCTCTCAGACTCTGTGCCCCTATCTCTACCTTTTTCCAAACCTCCTTCAGCCTCTTCGTCCACCCCTCATTACTTCTGTTCTCTCTTCTTTCGTTCTGGGCAAAGTTCTTTCCTTCCTTCTCCATATTCTCTCTGTCCCTCTCTCTCTCTCCCTCTCTCTCTCCCTCTCTGCAGTTACATTCCTTACTGCCTTTCTCTGGGTCTTCCTGTGCCTCTCTGTGCCTCTCTTGTTTTCCTCTCTGCGTGTGTCCCCGTCTCTCATTCCTTCTCTGTCTCCCTCCCTCTCCCACCCCCTGCCCCATCTTCCTTATGTGTCGGAGGGACCCTCCCTTGTCACTATTTGGAAAAGCGCAGTCTGCTGCTGGAACGAGGCAGGGATGATGAATCTGCCTCCAGCATTTGCAGAGGCCCAGTATTGGTGTCCCAGCTCTTGGGTGTCATGTGCTGGGAAAACGACAAGTGGAACTTCTCTGAGAGGATAAGCCAAGACCACGACTGTGCCCCTCTTTTTACTATAAATTAAACCCAGGCTGTTTGCTCTCAAGGGAGGCAGGGAGTCTCAATGTCAGCACCTCGGACAAGTGGACCAGAGACCTCCGTGTCGTGGGGCTGTCCTGAGCATCACAGGATGTTTAGCAGCGTCCCTGGCCTCTACCCCTACGTGCCAGTAGTGCACACACCCCCACCCATCGTGACAACCAAAGCTGTCTCCAGACATTGCCAAATGCCAGGGAGGCGGAGATAGAATCGCCCCAGCCGAGAGCCACCAGCCTGCTACCGTTTATCACATTGACTGCCACACTAGAAAAAAAAAGTTTCCCTGGGGCCACCGTGTTTTATTAAAACAAAACAATCCTTTCTAATTTGTTGTTTTTTATTGTTTTCTGTGCGTGAGTTATATGCAATGCAATCCACATTTTTAGAATTAAATTGTCAATATTAATTGTAACAATGAGAACATCAACAAGTAAGATTTTCATGAACCAACTGCAGGGTGTTGCTGCATGAGGCCGTGGGTTCACAACTAGCCTGAGTTAAATACAACTCACATGAGAGTCCATGTGTTTGCCCAGCGATGCGAGCTCAGAAGGCAGAGAACAAATGTCTTTCGACAATTCTGAGACTCGAGCCCGGCCTCTGACGCAGTTCCACCACATGGCCACCAGGTGGCAGCAAAGACCGCCCTTTCAGCAGCATGGTTGCCCTCGCTTTGCGAAAACGCTTTCTTCGCACAGCCTAGTAATTGATGTTGCAACCGCGCTCGCTCACCTCCAGGGGGCCTTGTGAGTAACCCGCGCCACTGACCCTCTTCCAGATTAGACAGAGAAGTCACAGCAACGTCCTGAACCGAAGCTGAGTAGTACAGGCGTTGCAGGGAGTGGGGAGGGAATCGTCTTGGGATCAGGCGACTCTGAACTTCACTCCCAGCTGTAAACTTTTGTCTCCTTACGCCCTTGGTCCCGTTACCTTAACCTGTTTGTGCCTCAGTTTCCTCATCTGCACCCTGCTTTGCTTCTCTCCATAGTCCTCATCCTCGGCTATGCATTTCACATGGCTCTCTCCTGCCGTAGGTCAGCTCAGGGAGCAGGGGCTGGGAGTCACCACCCCTAGTTCCTGGAGTGGCCCCGCATCACGTGTTTGCTGACTGCCTGGCACATAGAGTAGCACAGATGCATAGTAAGCACTCCATGGTGTCAGCTGTGATGATGATGATGATGATGGTGATGACATCAGCATGAGGGTGACATCATAGGAGGATGATGTCATGTGAGGATGATCACACCGTGAGGTTGATCATGGTGTTGTCATCTTATAACCCACACCCGTGGTCCCCAAACCTGCAGAACCATCAGCACCTCCCAGAGCTTTTCCTAAACCTGAGTCTCCCCTGGCCCAGGCCCTCCCCCAACACCTCATGACTCAGAACCACCAGGAAGAGGATCTCGGGCTTGTCTGCACGCTGGCATCATCGGGAGAGCTCGTTAAAGACACCGATGCCTGGACTCCGCCCCTAGAGACTATAGGATCAGGGATGTGGTCCAGGCATCGGGAGTTTTAAAAGATGCCCAGGTGATTCTAATGTGAAAGGTGATGAACCTTCCCCATCACTTAACAAACTCCCAGGTGTTGGGAAAGGGTGGTTCCCGAGCAGTAGCAGCCTCACCTGAGCTGGTTAGAAACGTGAGCTCTCCAGCCCCACCCAGACACCCTGAGGGCAGCGCAGCCCCTGGTATCAACAAGCCCCGCAGAGCCTCGGGCACGCTGGATGTGAACAGCCCTGCCCCGCACGTGGGGCCTTCACTCTGGAGCCCCCACCTCCCGTGGGCCAGAATGCCAGGATGAACAGAAGGATGGATGGGGGGGGGGAGAAGGAAAAGGAATGTTTAGTCTTAACCCCAGCACCCCACACCACAGAAAGCCGGTGGCATACGCAGAGTTATTTTAGCCCGAAAGGCACTCCAGGCCACGGCTTCCCCGGGGAGGGCTCAATGCCAGCAGTGCCGAGGATGCGGGCACCTCTCCCACCCAGACCCCCCACGGCCACGCCAGCAACACCTCTTCCCCTGGCCACACAACTGCCCATGGTGCATCATTCCTTCACAAAGGAACTGTTAATACTATGACCAGCACTAATGAAAAACCCTGCTGCACTGAAGGACAGACGATCTCGTGTGTGCCTGTGTGTGTGGCTTTATAAATCCCTCTACTCGAAGCCAGCCCACAGCGCAGCAGCAGCCTCAGGCAGGAGTGTGTCGGCCACGCAGAATCCCAGGCCCACCCCTCCCTACCGAATCAGAGGCTGCACTGTAACAAGATCCCCGTGAATGTTTAGGTAGCCGTGGTGTAAACCCAATGCCGGCCACGCTCCTTCTTACCCTTTTATTGAGTGCAGCTTCTTGCAGAGCTCGGCAGATCACAACGGGAAACTTGATCCGTGGTTATAAAGTTATATGCAAGCGCTCGTGTGGGGTCCAACCCAGCTCATTGCTCAGCTCGGCTCTGGTTACCTGTTGCAGTAAATAACCTGAGCACCTTTGCAGCTTTTAAAGCTAATGCTCCCCAGCCCCGGAGACGGTGCTTTGATTGGCCTGGGCTTGGGCCTGGGCAATTATTTAAATTCTTCAGGTGATTGTGATGGGCAACCAAGGTGGAGACCCACCTCACACATTCGGGGGATGTTTGGGGACTCAGCAAATGACAGTGTGTGCATTTCCCCAGACTCGGACTTCACACCAGAGAGCTGATCTCAGTTGTCACTGAAGAACTGCTTTCACCGCAGGTGTGAGGGTGACTGGAGCTAACATTTAGCACTTGGACTGAAGACTCAGTAGGAAGATGGTAGCCCAGGAGTTATCAGCTGTGTTTTTGAGGACTCGTCTTCCCTACTAACTGTGAGTGTGCGGATAAGGCTTCCCTCCCAGGTGTCTTTGCCAATGGCCTTTCCCTGCTAAGAGTGAGTTTTAATGTCTCAAAAGAGAGCTACTGATCACCGAGAACCATTAAGATCATTAAATGACCTTTCCCGGTAGAGGTTCAGGTTCCAGACCAGATGGGCATGAAGCCGCTGGAGTGAAGTCGGAGGAAATTCTTCCACCACCTGGTGGCTGAGAAACCCAGGTCTCTGCTGTCTCCCCTGTGGGGTTTCCCACAGCACCTTCCTGCCCGGATTGGGGGTCATTTAAAGCATGAGGCAGTGTCTGGAGTGGAGTATATCTCATACCTGATACCCACAGCGGCCAACCAGCAAGAGGCCTGCCCAGAAAACCTGTGTTAAAGGACAGAGTCCTGGTCTTGAAGCAAGGAGTATGCCACGAGCTCGCTGTGCACCTCTGCACAAGTTACCGAACCTCTCTGATCACCCTAACATTTCCTTAACAAAGAAGAGCTGATCCGGAGGACATGGGTGAGGATGAAATGAGGCCAAAGGAGGCAGATGGACACTGCAATCTGTAGAAGTCTGCAATTGATTAAAGGATTGTTGTTATTTATTTCAGGTGATGCAGGTTTGATACTCCCTCAGGCCTCCCCACGCCACACGGACACACATACATGAGCAGCACAGGGCACTTCCCACACAGGGCAGCGCAGGTGGCACTAGGACAGCAGCCCGACCCCGAGCTCGGTCCACAGGGATTTCAGGGCTGGGCCCCGTCCTCCCCTGGTGGCCTCTGAGGAGGAGGAGGAGGCTACAGCCAGCGCGATGCGTCCGTGAGGCGCCCAGGCCTCCCCTCCACCGCCACACCCGGCGGCGTCTAGGCTCACGCGGCCTGGTCCTGCCTCCGCCTCAGGCCGAGCACGCGGGCTGCTGCCAGGAAGGCCGCCCCCGTGAGCAGCTCCGCGACGAAGCTGATCCAGCCCGGGGCCAGGGACCAGCCGAAGCGGATGTCCACCTGCTCCAGGAGCGCCTTCTCCTCCAGGGGACACAGCGCCTGCCGGAAGGCGGCGGCCGAGTCCGTGATGTAGATGCTGATTCCGGCGAGGGTCACTGAGGCTGCAGGGAAGGCAAGGGGAGAGCAGATCAAACCCACACACACACACACTCTCCTCCTCCTCCTCCTCCTCCTCTTCCTCCTCGCCCTGCCCAACCACTATGGCCGGCCGAGACCCAGAGTCCTCGCTCCTTCCCACCGCAGGGCGTTTGCCCACGCTGCTCCCCTGCCTGGGGCGCCCTCCCCTCCCCTCCTGCCATCAATAACTGTGATCCTTCCCTGCGTCTCAGCGCCTGCAGGGGCCCCGGGTTTGCCTGTGCTGTGACCCCACAGCGCCCCACGGCCGTCCAGCCCTGCCCAGGGCACACGTGCAACCTTGCATTCGCTTGCGCAATCACTCAACTGACAACATCCGTCTCCCCCAGCGGGCTGTGAGCTCGGGGGGGCAGAAGCCATGCCCACCTGGCTCGTCCTCCATCCCCCAGCACCTAGAATGCTGCCTGGCACACACTGGGTCTCCAGACGTATTAGATTTGAGCTGCGCTATCCAGTAAGGTAGCCACTGGCCATGCGTGGCTATTTAAATTTAAGTCAATTAATGTAAATTAACAACTCAGCCTCTCATTGGCACTTGCCGCGCAAGCCTGGTTCGCGGCTCTCCCACTGAGCAGATGCGTTAGAGAACTTCCCCATCGCAGAAACTTCCACTGGGTGCTGCTGGTTTCAAGACTTAGTCATCAGGTGAACTGTTAATGCCAATATTAGCAATAATTGTGGGCGGTCGGAGGAGATCAGAGCTTCGCAATATTTTCACCTCCAGACATTGCTTTTGTTTTCTCTCCTCGTGGATTCCAAGTGTGCGTGTCATTGACACTGTGTCTTTTTTCAACGAGGGACCATTGCAAACATCCGGGTGTACGGGGAGCCATAGAGCAGCGGCCTGTGCCAAATCCCATTTCCTAAAACCGCCGGTCTGCCGAACCAGTGGCGTTAACCCAGCCATTGTCTGCCCCCCTATTGTATTGTTTTGGTTTGGTGTGGTGTGTTGTTTACCTGACAAGTAAAGATTGTTTATTTATGGTGCATGACATACGCTGTTTTGATATACGTGTACATGGAGGAATGGCTAAATCACTCTAGTGTATGCATTGCCTCACATACTTAGCACCTTTTGTGGTAAGAGCACTTTAAATCTCTCAGCGATTTTCAAGAATACAATACAGTGTTATTAACTGCAGTGACCATGATGTACAATGTATCTCTTGAGTTTACTCCCTCATCTAGCTGAAATTTTGTATCCTTTGACCAACATCTCCCCATTCCCCCACCCCCCAGCCTCTGGTAACCACCGTTTTACTCTCTGCTTCTATGAGTTCAACTTGTCTAGACTCTACACACAGGGCAGGTCATTCGGTATTTGTCTTTCTGTGCCTAGTCCTGCCCGGGTTTTAGCCAATCAAAGCAAAATATCTACCAGAATGTCTGATTGCCGTGAGAGAGTGAAAGCAAAGCAAAACTAAACTACATTGAGGGGTGCATATTTAGGCAGTGAAACTATAAAAACAATAAATAACTAAGCACCTAACCAAGTAGCACAGAAAAAAGGATGGTGGTTATTCAAAGGAAGGGAAGTGGGAATACACAGGGCTTTCTGGGGTTCTGGCAATGTCTGTAACTTGAATTCTTTGTCAATTATGTGGATGTTTGCCCCATAACTATTTGTTACACTTCATATACTGTATATGATGTGTTATATGAGTGCTATATTCCACAACAAAAATAAGAATGTCGTTAGGGAATTGCAAACTAAAACAACAATGGGATACCACTACATACCTATCAGAATGGCCAAAATCCAGGTCACTGACAACACTGAATGCTGGCAGCAGGAATACTTGTTCATTGCCGGTGGGAATGCAGAATGGTACAAGCCACTCTGGGAAGCAGATTGTTTCTTACAAAACTGAACATATTCTCAGCATATGATTCAGCAATCGTGCTCCTTGGTATTTATCCAAATGAAGTGAAAATTGATGTCCATACAAAAAACCTGCCCACAGATGTTTATAGCAGCTTTATTTATAATTGCCAAAATTTGGAAGCAATCAAAATGTCCCTCAGTAGGTGAATGGATTAAAACTGAGGTCCATCCAGACAATGGAAAATTACTCAGCACTAAAAAAGAAATGAGCTATCCAGCCATGAAAAGGTATGGAAGAACTTCAAATGCATATCACAAAGTGAAAGAAGCCAACCTGAAAAGACCACATACTGGGGGACTTTGCTAGAAGGGGACTTGGGGGAAGGAGCCAGAGGATATATGGGAAATCTCTGTATTTTCTACTCAATTTTGCTGGGAACCTAAAACTTCTGTAAAAATAAAGTTTATTAATTTTTTTAAAAAAATGTTTTAAGAAATAAAGAGAAGGGAAAAATAAAAGGGTCTTGGGCATAGAGCTTAACCTCTCTGCTCCTCATGTATAAAACAGGAACAATAACGCTTCACCCGTAGGGTTGTCATGAGGGTGAAAAGCAACAAAATATACAAGATGCCCAGTGGATCTTACATTCGTCTGGGCACTACTGACCAGGACACAGGTTCGTGATCCAGAGTCACCGCCCCCTTACCAGTTAGAAGAGATCAACCTGTGCCCAGATGTAGTTTAAATAAAATAGAAACAAGGCCGGGCACAGTGGTTCACACCTGTAATCCCAGCACTTAGGGAGGCTGAGGCGGGAGGATTCCTTGAGCCCAGGAGTTTGAGACCAGCCTGGGGGACATAGCAAGATCCCATCTCTACAAAAAAAAAATTTAAAAATTAGCTGGGCATGGTGGCATGAGGCTGTAGTCCCAGGTACTCAGGAGGCTGAGGCAGGAGGATCGCTTGAGCCCAAGAGTTTAAGGTTGTAGTGAACTATGATGATGCCACTGCACTCTAGCATGGGAAACAGAGTAAGACCCTGTCTCAAAAAAAAAAAAAAAATCAGACTTTGATTACAAAATGCAGTCTGTGCATACAGTGGAATGTTATTCAGCCATAAAAAGGAATGAAACACCGATTCTTGCTACAACATGGATGAACCTTGAAAACATGTTGCGAAGTGAAAGAAGCCAGATACAAAGGCTACATGTTGTATGAATTTATTTATAAGAATTATCCAAAATGAGCAAATCTACAGGGATAAAAAGCAGACATGGTTGGCAGGAGTGACTTTTGGGGGGGCCGGTGAAAATGTCCTGGAATTAGCTAGCAGTGATGGTTGCACACAAGCTTGTGAATATACTAAAAATCACTGATTTGTACACTTTAAAATGGTAAATTTTATGATATGTGACTTATATCTCAATTTGATGCTTTGGGAGTTTGTGAAAATCCCGTTCTCTCCCTGAAAAAGTCTTTCTCCCAAAGGTTTTAATATCCATTGATGACTCTCACCTGGATCACTCATTCTTACGGTGGCTTTAAAGACTGTCTTTCTATTTCTAGTCACCCTTCCTCCATGTGTATTTGTTGGAGCTTTTCATACACTCCCTCCCTCTTAAAAGTTATTTTAATATCAGTATGGCCTCATGTATTTTTTATTGAAATAAAACTCATATAGCATAAAAGTCACCATTGAAAATGTACATTTCAGTGGCATTTAGTATATTCACAGTGCTGTGCAAACATCGCCTCTATTTCCAAGCCATTTTTGTCACCCCAAAAGAAGATTCCCCACACCCTAAGCAGTCACTGCCCACTCTGCCTGCCTCAGTCCCTGGTAACCAGTACTCTGCTTATTGTCTCTACAGATTTGCCTTTTCTGGACATTTCATATAAATTGAATCATACAATATGTGATATTTTGTGTCTGAGATTTCACTTAGCATAATGTGTTTGGGGTTCATCTTTCTTTGGCTGAATAATATAACATTATATGGATGTACCACATTTTGTTTATCCATTACTCAGTTAACAGATATCTGGGTTTTTTTCATTTTTTTGGCGACTATAGTGTTATTATGAACATTCTTGTGCAAGCATTTTTTTGAGCACCTGTTTATAGGAATTGTTTTGATTCAATGTGTCATACTTTAGTCTTGTCACTCTTCATTTACATGCTCAAATTATCTCACATTTGACCAGTGAAAACTCCTTTGCACTTTCATTTTAAAATAAATTTTTAACTATATAAGTAATATATGACACAGCTTTTTAAAACTTAACAGAAATTCCTCCTGGACCTGCCCCCACATAAGCCCCCTCCCAAGAAGAAACCACTGTTTTACTTTGAGCTCATTTTCTCAGACTTTTTTCTGTGCATTTTATGGAATATGCATCTAGCCTGAGAAAACATATTTTGTGAGCTTTTTTTCTTTTATGTAACTGATCTTATACAGTATGGATGGCTCTGTAACTTGCTTTTTTTCATCTAACAGTATGACTTGGTGAAGTGAGTGAAATTGATGGGTTCTTAAAAATACAACAGATCCGGTTAGATTACCTCAGGAAGGGGAGGGGAGTCATTGCCTGGAACTTTCCACGGGTTATATGTCACTCATTCTCAATACAACACTTCAAGAAAGGTATTGTACTGGAGAAATTAGAAAATTAAGTTTCAAAGAAGTGATTGCCCGAGTACCTAGCATGTACAAAGCTCTCCAAAATTAGGTATTGAATGAATGAATATGATAAATAAGTGGCCAAGCTGGGGATTTGAACCCCACTCTGTGCACCTGAAGGTCAATCTCGCGCATCTGTGCACAGAACCAGGGACCAGAGGCAACTGCTGTGCATTGAAAGCAGCTGCTGTTATGAGCTGACGGGAGGCAGAGGGGAGAATTATAATCACCCACTCTCAGCAGTCCTGGGGGACAAGCTCTCTCTCCAGGAGGACAAAATCTTCTAGGGCTGACTGGGAAAACACATCAAGTATTTGATAAACGCACGACCTTTGCAGAAAGGGCTGTGTTGAATAACCAAGCTAATAATAATTGCCTGATAGCAATTTCCTGCAAGCTGGTTTCTTAACACACATCTGGCAGTTCACTCACCTTCCCCTGGCCGCATCCGTGATTTGTCATTAGTCCAGGTGGTGGGAGTAATGGACACTCCAGCGCATGTGAGCTCCAGCCTTAACCCTTGCCTCGCCAAGCCTGGAGGAGACCCACAAAGACAAAGACCTGCCTAGGACACTAGAGAGGGCTTGCACTCTAAGTCTCCACCCGACAGACACTGGGACGTGTTGGAGACCTGAGGCTGCATCTCATTAGCTGAGCGGCGTTGAGCAAGACGCTTCACCTCTCTGAGCCTCGGGGTGAGTGTGAGGATGAAGGAAGAACAAAACGTGACGGGGCCAGCAGGGTGCACTGTGCGTAACTGGAACTCAGGAACGGAGGGCTCTCCCCACCTCCCCAGCTACTGCCTTGTCTTGGCCCGCAAAGAAAGGCTGGTTGTCTCTCTCCTTATCTAATGACAGGGAGAAAACGACCCCAGAATTGTGGTATAAACAGTAACCCATTTCTTATGTTCATGACGTCTGTGGGTTGGTCTCCAAGGCCATTTGGGATGCTATAACAGAATACCATACATTGGGTGCCTTATAAACAACAGACATTTATTTCTCACACTTCTAGAAGCTGGGAAGTCCAAGATCAAGGTGCCAGCAGATTCCATGTCAGGTGAGGGCCTGCTTCCTGGTTCAGAGATGGCTGTCTTTTTGCTGTGTCCTCACATGGCAGAAGGGGTGAGGCAGCTCTCTGGGGTCTTTTTTTTTTTTTTTCTTGTACATCAATCATCCGGTAATCTGGGATCTTTTTTATAAGGACACTAATCCCATTCACAAGGGCTCCAACCTCGTGACATAATCACGTCCTGCCATAGTCTGGATATGTGATCCTCCAAACCTCGTGTTGACTTTCAATCCCCAATATTGGAGGTGGAGCCTCATGGGAAGTGCTGGGGTCATGGGCGTGGATCCCTCCTGAATGGCTTGGTGCCCTCCTCACCTTAGTGAAAGAGTTCTTGCTCTGTTAGTTCCCTTGAGAGTTCCCCCAAGAGCTGGTTGTTAAAAAGAGCCTGGCACCTCCTCCTCCGTCTCTTCCTTCCTCTCTCGGCATGTGATCTTCCACCATGAGTGGAAGCTTCCTGACATCCTCGCCGGAAGCAGATGTTGGTGCCGTGCTCCTCATACACTCTGCAGAACCATGAGCCAAATAAACCTCTTTTCTTTCTAAATTACCCCACCTCAGGTATTCTGTTATAGCAACACCAACAGACTAAGACACCTCCCAAAGGCCCAACCTCCAGATACCATCACATTGGGGATCAGGTTTCGACCTATGAATTTGGGGGACACATGCATTCAATCGATAGCAGTCCAGACAGAGCACGGCAGGGCTGGCTTGTCTCTGCTCCACAATGTCTGAAGCCTCAGCTAGGAGGACTCGAACAGATGGGGCAACTCACACAGCTGTGGGCTGAAGAGCTGTGTCCCTGGAGCATCTAATCCAAGCTGATTTCTACTGTGGGTCAAACGTGTCCCCCATATTCAAGTACTAACCCTGTACCTGTGAATGGGACCTCACTTGAAAACAGGGTATTTGCAGGTGTAATTAGTTAAGGATCTTGAGATGAAATCATCCTAGATTTTAGGGTAGGCCCTAAATCCAGTGACTGTTGGCTGTTGGTCATAAGAAGAGGAGACACACAGAAAGAAGGCCATAGGAAGACGGAGGCAAATGGAGTTAGGCCACCCGAAGCCAAGGAATGCCTGGAGCCACCAGACAGAAGCTGGAAGAAGCAAGGAAAGATTCCCTCCTAGAGTTTTCAGACGGAGTACAGCTTTGCTGATGCCTCAATTTTGTACTTCCAGTCTCCAAAACTGTGAGGGAATACATTTCTCTTTTTTTAAGCCACCAAATTTATGGTAATCTGCTATAGGAAACTAATATACCTCCCAATGCACCCACCCTTGAAAGGGAGTGGGGACTTCATGGCTAGGAGAAGGAGACACGGCATGCCAGTGGGCTGTGCCAGAGGCTTTGCTGATAGATGTCATGTGTGACGATCTCACGGGCTTCTTGGACCCTTGGGCGATCCTCATTGTTTGAGGACTGGGGACTGTGCCATGGCTGTCTCTGAAGGAGGGACTTTTGCAAGTGACTCTTGAGTAAAAGCCCCGAGAAACCATAATATGTGTAAGGCAGGAGTAGCCAACAGACGTTTCTGGGATGATGAAACTGTTCTATATCTGGAGCTGTCCAATACAGCAGCCACCAGCCACGTGTGGCTACTGAGCCCTTGAAATGTGACTTATTCAATGACAGAGGAACTGAATATTTCATTTCATTACATTTTAACTCATTTAAATTTTTTAAATTACTTTTTAGAGACAGCATCTTGCTCTGTCACCCAGGCTGGAGTGAAGTGATGCAATCATAGCTCACTGCAGCCTCAGACTCCTTGGCTTAAGGGATCCTCCCAGCTCAGCCACAGGAGTAGCTAGGACTACAGGTGCATGCCACCAAGTGCAGCTAATTTAAAGTTTTTTGTAGAGATGGGGGAGGGGGGTCTCACTACATTGCCCAGGCTGGTCTTGAACTCCTGGCCTCAAACAATCCTCCCATCTCAGCCTCCCATTACAGCTGGGACTACAGGTGGAAGCCACTGCATCTAGCCTAACTCATTTACATTTAAACTTAAATACTACCTGTGGCTAGCGGCTACCATATTGGACAGAACGGCTCTCGAGAGTTTTCAGTTCCTCCTCCTCCTCATGAATGCCTTCTGCAAGACAGAGAGAAGGACACCCGCAGAATGGAAAGGGAGCTGAGGTGACCAAGCAGGGCAGGTGGGTGTCCAGAGTTGAAGCTTCTTGGGCCAACGGAACAGCCAGTAAGAAGGACTTGAAGGAGATCATGGCTGGGGTGGGAGGGACAGTGAGGAGGTCAGTGTGGCTGGAGCGAGGAGAGGAGAAGAGATGGGGAGAGGAGGATTGTGCGAATACTGGTGATGGGGATAAAACCACTGGGCCTTAGGGACCCCATTTCTGAGGCCGTGGGAGGAGAGGAGGTGAAGGAATGCTGCCTGAGCAGGAGCCGGGGATAAGGGTGGAAGTTAACTGCCTAGCTGGGGGACATTCTACCGATCTGGGAGTACAGCAAAGCAGACTCCCACCTTAAAGCCTGAGGGGCCTCATCCCTAAAAAGCCACAGAGCGGCTTGACATGAAAGCCACCCACGGGTGTAGAGAAAGATTGCAAAATGTCAGCCTGGGAGAAAGGACGCCAGGCTCCAATTCTTAAAAAACACCAGGTTGAGTTCCTTCCCTCCCCTTTCTCAGTAGAATCCCTCAGTTGATGGGGAGCTAACCTCCCAGTAAGGAGTACTAATCTCTGTTCCTCAATCGAATGGGCCACAGCTGCTGAGTTCAGAGTTACTCTCTAGACATACCTTAAAGCGTAGTTGTGCTTAGTAACGAGCTGTGTTCCTGCTTTTATAGATAGAAGAGTAATTAGCAAAGGCATCTTGTGACTTTTAGGGGAGACTTGAAACTTCTACACATTGTAACCCATGAGCTTTTCACGTGAAATCACTGTAATCTATAGCATGAAAAAGAGAATAAAAATGGGTGCTAGCTTTCAGTCAGTACACCTGGCTCAAGGGAAAGCTGGTGGTCCCCTGATCTTCCCCGCACCCTTTCTCCTTACTTTTTGTGTCCATGTCTTTGTCTCTCCCATCTCTTGCAGCACACACTGCTTGGGGACCCGGTTATATCGGGGGTGTCTCGAACCCCCGATATACTGGCTTCTCTTTCTATCCAAGATGGAGTCTCAAAGCGTTTGATCAGAGGAGGGATGTGATTGGACTTCGTTTTTAAAGGATCCTTCTGCTTGTTTTAAATTTAAAGACAAAACTCCCAGGGGTGTGAACGCCACCTTCCTCATGCCCTCCCCACAAGCACAACATCCCCTGGGGGTAACTGAGAGAGCCCTCAGTGAACTACAGAGAGAACTAGGACTAGAATCCAGTCCAAGATGCCCATCTGGCTCTCAGTGTACTGTCCTGGCGGGGGGTGGGGGGGGGGTGGGGGGTGGAGGGGGGTCAGGAAACACAATCTGTTTCCTTAAAAATGATTTTTTTCTTATTTGTGTTACTTGGTCATCCTATCAACTTCCCATTTTTATCAACACTAACTGTGAAATTGATGCTGACACTTCTGTTTTGAAAAAAGAAATCTCTGTTTGAAAGTAATTGAGACAAAGGGTGCCAGCTGCGGCTGTCTGTGCATGTGTGTGTACACATCTGTGACCGCATACGCCTGTGTTTATATTTGTGTGTTCGTTGACCTGTGGTCTATGGGTGGGTACTGCTGTGCCTGTCTACACGTGTCTGTGAACACATCAGTGTGGTGTATATCCCTGACAGCTCCCCATCTCACACACAATAAGGGACAGAGTCTTACAGTGGTCCAAATGTTTTGGCCTTGGCTACCTTTGCATTCTCGATTCGTACTACCCCATCCCGTGGCTTGCTCTGGGCTAGCCAGCCTTTCCATGCTGTCGCTGGAATATACTTAACACAGTTCTGCCCCAGGGCCTTTGCACTGGCTGTTCCTTCTACCTGGAATCCCCTCCCCTAGACCCTGCATGGCCCGCTCCTCACTCAACCTCTGCTCATCTCTTGCCACGGCATCCTGGCCTCCCTAGGCTACTCGATCTCTTTCCATTCCCCAGTGCTCTTCTCTGTAACCCACATGGCCACCTGGCACACTGTGTTTGTATTTATATATTGTTTTTTATCTGTCTTAACAGAATGTGAGTTCCATGAGGGCAGGAAACTTGACTGTCTCATTCCTTCTTGTGTCTTCCTCCCTCCCCTCCCAGCCTACATCTAGAATACTGGCTGATACATAGTAGGCACCTGACAAATATTTGTTAAGTGAAAGCTTGGGGTGTTTGCAGGTCTGCATGCGCATATTTGTGTGCATCTCTCCTGGCACCTACATGGGCACATCTGTGTGGACAGATATGTGTCTATCCATCTGTGTGTATCAGTGTGTCTGCCTGAGTCTGTGTGTATGTTAATGTGCCCCTAGTATGCCTGGTGTGTGTGTGTGTGTGTGTGTGTGTGTGTGTGTGTGTGTGTGTGTCTACTCAGGTACAGAACAGACAGCAGGAGAATCAGTAAAGGAAGAAAGCAGCTTTGGGCACTTCAAAAACTTGCTGCCTATTTGCCAGGAAGATGCTTCAGTGATGTCCATTCACTTCTTCTGAGCAAGGGCTTTCCGGTTTGAGGAGAGAGTGACAAAAGTTCTCCCAGACCTGAGGCCTCTGCTAGGCTCCCCCCGGCCTGTGCTGTAATTGCCAGTGTCCGAGCTTCCTGACCCCACTCTGCCGAAGCCCTGTGGGGTCCACAGAGAAAATGCACAGCAAAGGCGTGACAATGGTCTGCTGGAAGATGAATGGAGGTTTCTGAGTTTCACACTAAGGCCTCCAGGGCCCTGAAAGTGCCCACCACTTTTAGGTTTAGGATGCTTTCAAGTTTAAAGTTTAACATTTGCATTGGATTTCATATCCTGTTAGACTCCAATTAAGACAGATTATGGATTCAACCTTGTGAGCTAAAGAAAAACGAAGCTTTTAAAGAACTAAAGTTAGTTTTCTTCAGAGTCTTACTGAGGAATGCAACCCGGGAGGACCCTTTCAGAGAGTTCTGTTAAGGCTGCTCCGAAGCAGTGTTTCAGCCCAATATACGGGTGGTGGCAGCTGTGTGTGTTCAGAAGTTACGTTAGAGGCTGGGCTTGGTGGTTCACACCTATAATCCTGGCACTCTGCGAGGCTGAGGCGGGAAGATGGCTTGAGGTCAGGAGTTCGAGACCAGCCTCAGCAAAACAGACCCATCTCTATTAAAAATAGAAAAAAATTAGCTGGGCGTGGTAGTGCCAGCTACTTGGGAGGCTGAGGTAGGAGGATGGCTTGAGCCCAGGAGTTGGAGGTTGCTGTGGGCCAGGCTGACGCCCCAGCACTCCAGCCTGGGCAACAGCGCTAGATCCTGTCTCAAAAAAAAAAGTTACATTACAGCAAAATCTGATCAAGGTTTGGGAGCAAGGGTACTCCTGGGTGTAGATTAGAGGCATCATCATTAATCCGGTCAGACGTTATTTTATACACAGGAACAGGATCATCTCTTCTAAAAACGCAGTAATTCAGGCAAGAGCCATGGGAAGCGGCGCTCTCTTGCTTGTCGTCTTCAGGACATTCTTCAGGGGCAGGGCCTTTGTGAAATTCTGCCGGCAAACATAGCTTCCCACGTTTGCTACTTGGTCCCACACCTGGCGTTGGAAGCTGGTGAGTGGACGAAGGAGCAGCGATAACGACAGTGACAAATGCGGCAGCCAGCACGCGGGGGACCCGCACAGGCTCGGGGTCCCTGCACTAAGAGTGTGGGTGACTTTGGGCGGCGAGTTGTTTAACTCCTTTGAGGAGTGAGTTTTCGGCCACCCACGTGCAGAGGCGTCCCCACCTAGACCGTTCCCCTCGGCAAACCGCGACAGGTGACAGCTCTGCCGCCTTCTCAGTCCGCCGCGCGACCCGGGCGCCCAGAGCTAAACCAGAAAACAACCTGCGGCGGCGCTCAAACGCATGCGCAGTTCGGGCAGGTGGGCGTGACCACGGGGAGGGGCGCCTGGACGGACGGGCGCGGGGGCGGGGCCGCGCCTGCGCGGTCCGCCTGTCATGGCTGCCTCCTGAGTCCCGCGGTGGTGGGGTCGGCTGGGACTCCTGGCTGGGCCCCGCAGCGGGTAAGTTCCTGGGAGAGGCGGCCGGACGGGGTATGGTGCAGGGAGCCGCTTGGCACTGTGCCTGGCTTTGAAATCCAGGCTCCCATGGACCTGAAGGCCAAGTCCCTAAGGCCTGACCCAAGTCTTAGCCTCAGTTTCCCCTTTTAAGCACGAGTGTTGGAGGAAGAAGTCCACATGGTCACCTGGATTTTCATCCGGGGTCCAGGTAGCCTCCCTCGGTTCCAGATTAGGAAGGGAAGGCGATGCCCTAACTGTGATTGCTTTTTGCGAGGACAGTGGTTAACAAGAGTGGGGTCGCGGAGGCGGCCAGACAGAGCGAGGAGACCCGCAGGGAGGACATCTCCCACCGCGGGCCTTGGTTCCTGCAGCTTCCCAGTCTTCACACCCTGCCCTCCGTCATCCAGCGCCTGGTGTAAACCGTCACGGAATCCTGCTCAACTCCTGAGTGTCGAGTGAATGGCACCTAGTGGAATGACAGACCGGGAGGAGGGAAGTTATTTCTACCTCCTAGTCCTAGCAAACTGTGTGTTGGGACAGTTTGACTAGGGACCTATAGAAGAGGAAGGTGGACAGTGTCTGAGTGTGGCCCCCACAGCCCTGTGAGAGGAGCCAAAAACACCTGTCATCTCCTGCTTCAGGGATGAACCAACTGGCCACCCGGGGGGCGGAGGGCGGGGTGGGTTCTGTGGAATAAAATAATGAAGGTAAGAAACCACTTTTGCTCATTCTGCTTGCCATCAAAATTTCACAAAGGGCAGCCCTGTGGAAGAATGCCGTGAAGAAGATAAGGATAGAGCCCAGGTTCCTGCCTCTCTTGCTTGAATCAATAAATTTTTTTAAAAAGATAAACTCAAACTGATCCTAGCCTTTGCCTCTCCCTGTACATAAGATAACGTCTGACCAGATTAATGATGATGCCTTTGTAATCTATAACCAGATGTACTTTTGCACCCAAACTTTGATTAGATTCTGCTCTAAAGTAACTCCTGAGCACATGTAGAACCTCCACCACCTGATAATTAAGCTGTGGGCTGAAACACCGCTTTGGAGCAGTCTTAACTCTCTGAAAGACTCCTGGGTTGCAATCCTCAGTAAGACTCTGAATAAAACTAACTTTAATTCTTTAAAAGCTTAGTTTTTCTTTAGTGACAGTTCCATCCGCAACCTGGGTCTCCTTTCTTAGCTCTGCCCAGTGAGGGGAGGAGCCCAAAGCCCATCTAGCCTCAGCACTCTCATACAGACTCTCAGTCAGCTTTTCCTAACTAGAGAAACTGACCATTGCCTTTTTCTGTCTTCCTAGCATTTCCTTTAATAATAATAGTTATATTGCTATAGTGATAATACTTACTGTCTTTGTTTATTGAACATTTATTACATCCTAAGCCCTGAAATTTATCATTGTCTCGTTTACTCCTCACACAGGCCCTGAGATAGGTACAAGAGGGCTTCTTTATTCCCAGGGAGCTGTTGCTGGGGAAAGCCCCTTAGAGGGAATCTTCTTCGCCTAGGACTTACAATGCAGAGTACATTTCCTGGGAAGGCTAGGTAGTTTGAATTTTAAATTGAAAATTCAACTACAAATTAAGAATTGGAGAGGGTTTTGTCTATGTTTAAGGAAAGCTGGTGTGTAATATGCTCACTTTTGGAAAGAGCAAAGAACATTTATTTTTCTGGAATGTACTTTCTCCAACAAAATTGCACTATAGCAAAAAATGGCATCCTTTGGTGCACTTTTAACTTTCATGGCAACATCAGAGAGGATCTTTGTATTTTTTTTCCCCCAAAAGCTTTATGTGGGAGTCCTCAGTTTTCCCCCAGGACATCTCTCAGTCCTGGTAGAGCCAAATCTGCCATTGGAACAATCTGTAGTGGGTCTAAGCTGTATTTCCTCTTCCTGGATCCAGCCTGATATTGCCAGTCCTTCTTGATTGAGAGCTTTTGCCTGAGGGTGGAGCATTTCTCCACGGCTTTCACTGACACGGTGAAATCCTGCATTGATTTGCCAGATTCACAGCTTTTCCTCACAGCCCACTTGCTCTTTGCTGGCTTATAGTGTCGAGTAGGAAAGCCAGAGCGGAGACTTAATATGGAATTGTCTTTTTACTAGAAAATTTTGTGTTGGGACAACTTTTGCTGCCTTGTGGCAAGCACTGAAACATAGGAACTCCACTTGTATACTCAGATCATGAGGACGCCTGGGTTCTGTTTTCCAGTTGAAGAAATGGAGCCCCTGAGGGGTTTTGTGACGTGCCTAGGGCACTCAGCTCGTGCGCATACCTACCCAGGTGGGAGCACTTCCTGTAGGCAGTCAGGGGTTATGGGCAGGTTTGGGTCAAACACTGGAAACCAACCCCAGGACAAGGAAGTTGCTGGTATTTTACCAACACTGCTATGGGCCAAGGACTCTGCTGAGCACTTCAGCCCCCAGTGACACTGCGAGGTGAGACTGACTAAAGAAGCAGGTCCAGAGAGATGAAGTGATTTTCCTGAGGTCGCGTAGCTAGGAGGTGGGAGACCAGAGTCCCCATCTGGTCTGCCCAACTTCAAAACCCATCAAACTGCTGCTGTTTGATGCTTTTTGATGAGGTAGAACATTTGGTGGGAGGGAAATCCTTCCTGTTTTTGACCACTTTGCCTCGGGCATGGTTTTCCAAACTAGTTTTTGCTGTTTCACCATAATTTTTCCATATCTATATATCACCTGTGTAGTGATTCCCTCCACTGCTTTTCTTTTAAGTCCATTCACTTTTTTAAAAATTTAATAGGAAAGCTTTAAAACAAATGATATGTGGGTAGGTGGTATCAGCTTCTAGAATAATAAAAAGAGAAACTACATAGATAGGGCAAGCACATATGGCAAAATGTTCACAGTCATTGAATCTAAGCAGTGGGTATATGGGTGTTTATTATATTCCCCTAACTTTATCTGTTTGAAATTTTTCATGATAAAAAAGTTGGTAAAAGGAAAGGAAAGGAAACTTTGTCACTATAAATGGAAATTCAGATCCCTCGCCATAAATAAAAGGTTACTATGAAAGTGAATATATTATAAACAAAATAACACAATTAAATTCTAGCTGGATTCTTTTCCCCGGTCAAGTCTCTAAGTCTTTCTAATTAGGAAAAATTGAAAACGGATTGCAAAAGGGAGCAATATCTCCCGGGGAGACGCAGAGCTCTTGGCCAGCTCGGTGTTTACACCTACACTTCCCCTGCGGGACCCGCCATGCTGAGGACCTGTTCTCGCCTCTCAGGTGCGCCTGTCCCAGGATTAACGTGGAGCCTGGGCCATGGTGCAGTTGGCTCCCGCCCCAGCCATGGACGAGGTCACCTTTAGAAGCGACACTGTGCTGTCAGACGTCCACCTCTATACCCCGAACCACAGACACCTCATGGTGCGGCTGAACGGCGTGGGGCAACCCGGTAAGGTCCTGGGCCCGGGTGCCCAGCGGATCCCATTTTGTTTTCTGCTTGTTCATATTCATCTCTTTGGGGAAAATATTGGGCAGATTGGCTTGTTTCATTGTTATCCTCACACCACTTTTTTTTTTTTTTTTTTTTTTTGAGACAGTCTCGCTCTGTTGCCCTGGCTAGAGTGAGTGCCGTGGCGTCAGCCTAGCTCACAGCAACCTCAAACTCCTGGGCTTAAGCGATCCTACTGCCTCAGCCTCCCGAGTAGCTGGGACTACAGGCATGCGCCACCATGCCCGGCTAATTTTTTTTCTATATATATTTTAGTTGGCCAGATAATTTCTTTCTATTTTTTAGTAGAGATGGGGTCTCGCTCTTGCTCAGGCTGGTCTCGAACTCCTGAGCTCAAACAATCCGCCCGCCTCGGCCTCCCAGAGTGCTGGGATTACAGGTGTGAGCTACCACACCCGGCCTCTCACACCACTTCTTAAGTGCCCTTCTTTCACTGAGCAAATTCCTGCACCTTGCAGAGCACCTGCTGTGTGCCGGGGACAGGACGTGATGCTGGGAACACAGAATGGGGTGAGCCAAGCTCCGCCCTCAGCAAGCCCAGGGGCCAGCACGTGGGGAGACAGCGCTGGGGCTCCAGCTGTCCCTTCCCTGTCTGGCCACCTCTGCTTGCCTGGCTGCCTGTGTCTCCTCCCCCGGGACTCCCTGCCCCACACTCTCCCCAGCCGTCTCCCCAGCAGCCAAGGAGATCTTTTGGAAACGCACGTCAAATCACAGCACTCCCTGATGGGGACCTCCAGTGACTTCCCATTGCTCTCAGAATAACATCCAGATTTCTCACCTCGGCCTGCAAGGGCCAGCCTGACACAGCCTCTGCCTGGGTGACTCCCCTTACGTCACCCTCCCTCACTGCACTGTGGCCACTGTCACCTCCTTCCTGTCCCTCAGTCACTGCACCTGCTTTCTTCCCTCCCAGCCCTGGTTCCACAAGTGTCATCTTGGACAAGCCCTGCCTGACAACCCTCTTAATTCCGATTACCCTGTATTAGCTCGTTGTCCTGGTGTGATTATTAATACTTCCAATTTCCCTTCCATCCTAATTGGGCTGATAGATTTTACCAGGGGTCTATAAACTATAGCCTGTGGGGCAAATCTGACCCGCAGCTTATTTTTGTAAATAAAATTTTATTGAGACGTGCCTATGCCTGTTCGTTTACATGTTCTTATGGCTGCCTCAGTGCTACAATGGAGTTGAGGAGTTGCAACAGAGATCACATGGCCCACAAAGCTTAAAATATTCACTGACTAACCTGTCATAGAAGCAGTTTGCTGACCCCTGCATCATATGGTTGCCATATCTGTGGTGCACAGAATACAGTTTTACTGTATTCGTGGCAATTAGTGCACAGTCCATAATTATCTTACTTGTGTAATGTTTGTTCCCCTACTGACCCCCTAAAATGTAAGCCTCTAAGATGTCCAATTCTGCTTTGTGTCCCCAGCACCTGGCATGGTACTCAGCACAAAGTCCACGTTCAGTGGTGTTTGTTGAATGGATGGATGGGTGGGCGGGTGGATGGATGAGTGAAGTGCTCCAGAAACTGGCATGAGCCCAGGATGCTGTGGGCGCCTAAAAAGAGGCATTGAATCCAGCCTTGGAGAAGACGCCTGAGTTCATTCCTATAAGCTGAGAGGGATCTACCCAGACAGAAGCAAAGGAAAGGGGCCCCAGGCAGTGCCTACGCAAAGACCTGGGGGCAAGGGCTCTAGCCAGGGTCTTTCCGCTGTGGCTCTGCCCGTGGTGTCACAGTTGCATTTTCCCTGGAGAAGGTGGAGAACAGTGAGCCCCATCTCATGGAATGTAAGGGTGAAGGGAAGAGAAAGGACTGGGAACAGGTGTTGGGTACCTACTCTGAGCTAGGTGCTTTATACATTTATTATCCCATCATGGCCTGAAATAACCCAGGAGCGGACGCTATTATCCCCATAATGCAAATTGTGAAACTGAGGTGACTTGCCCAGGGTCAGACACCTAGGTGGCAGATGGTTCAAGCCTAGAGCTACCCGCTCTGAAGTCCTTGTACCCACTGCCCCTGACCACCTCTCCTGGTACAGTGACTTTCTGGCCACCAGATGGTGAGGGATACTTCCCATCCTTGTCCTCTCCTCCAGACCTTAAGAGGCAGAAGGGTGTCAGCTTAAGCGTTGAGCAAACTGGGTTTGAATCCTCCCTTGGCCTTGTCCACATACAAAGCTATGTGGCCTTGGTCAGCTCACTCAACCTGTCTAAGCCTCAGCTTCCATGTGTGTAGGATGAAGCTGATAATACTGTCTTCATGGTGATTGTGAGGGTTCAGTGGGATGATACGGGCCAAGTGCCTGCATTGTAGATTCTCATAAAATGGTGGCTGTTCATGGCGGTGGTGGTGGGTATTATCTTGGTGGCCCCAGCCACCCAGCATGGTCACAGCTCAATCAAATGGGACCGTCTGCTGGTATTAGTGTATTGCTACCTGGCCTTTAAAAATTTTTCCAGATGGTAATCAGATTTTCTCGGAGAAAGAGAAGACACCGTGAAATTGTTCTCATTGTGTGTCCTGTCTTGCCTTTCAGTTTTCCTGTCGCGGTTCAAGCTTCTGTGGAGCCGAGACTCTTGGACAGACTCGGGGGCTGAGGATGGTGATCACCAAGATGCTCACGCAGAGGAGCCCCCTCCTGCCGGGACAGGCAGCACAGGGTCCCCCCCAGGAGGTGGCCACAGGCATGAGGGTTTCTCCCTCCAGGCCGGGGCTGAGAGCACCGGCCAGGAAGGGGCGGGAGCTCAGCTGGACGAGGACGGAGATTTGGACGTAATGAGAAGACCTCGGGCCACCTCTGATCTCCACCCTGCGGGGCCTCCGAGAGACAAGGTACATCCCATGATTCTAGCACAGGAAGAAGACGACGACATGGGAGACGAGGCACACGAGGACAGCCCCCACAGCATCATCAACATAGGTAAGTGAAGGTCTGGCCCACCTGCCACCAAGGCAGCTCCACAGCATGGAGCAGGGCACAGTGTGGTCTGAGTGTTGGCTCTGTGTTCGGGCCTGGCCAGGACGGGACGGGCAGCAGAGGTATCAGAACCTGTGCCGCCACCGCAGGGAAAGCTCTCCAGAACCACAGCTCTCTCCTGCTCAACTCACATCGCCACCAGCCTCCATCCTTCTGTGCGCTTCCTCGCCTGTGGGCCTCTCCTGTGCCATGCCTCCTTCCTGGAGCACCTGCCCCCGGCCTCTGCTCTCAGCACGTTCCTCATGGCTGTGCAGGTCCCGGTTCAGTCACTCCTCCTCCAGGAAGCCCTGCTGCTGCTTCCCCCACAACCATGCTCTGCTCTAACTCAGCATGTCTGGGGGGTGAGGGGGTGCAGGGTGAGGTACAGTTTGCAGAGGCCTTGGCAGGGCTGGGCTGGCAACAGGGAGCCATGGGAGGCTCTGGAGCTGGGGTGTGGCAGATGGAAAGGGACGTAGATCCAGGATTAATCAGGTGTGGGACAGTCAGAGCTGGGGGCTAGAAGCCAGGTAGGGGAGGTGATGAAATGGCAGGAAAAGTGGGGCAGGAAAGAGGTTTCAAAGATGCTAGCCACGCATGGGGGCCAGAGCAGAGGGGTTCGGTGACTCCACGCTTTCAAATCTAAAGACCCAGCACTCTGGAAACAGCAGGAGCACTAGGGAGCCAGGGCAGGAGTGGGGCAGCGATGGCTTGGTCCCTGCTGTGTTGTGGGTATCTTTGCCAGTACCCTCTCCCCTGGTCTCACAGCCCCCTGGGGTGGGGGATGCTCAGATCAGAGGACATGACAAGCCCAGCGTCAGGCAGCTCAGTGGCGGTGAGGAAGGTTTTGAATCCACGCAGTCAGTCTCCACAGCCAGCACTCTTGCCACCCCCAGCGCTGCTCATCTGGGGGAAGGGAGCTCTGATTTGAGTCTGTTCATTACGTCCAGGGACCCTCGTGCTGCCTGAGATCTTGTGGAGACACCGCAGTATCAAGTCCAGCCAAGATGCTGGTGGACAATGCATTAGTCACTTACTGGGGGCTCAGATTCTAAGTCTGCACGTAGGGCAGAAGTCTTTAGTCAAATTTGCCCAGGAAAAGCCTTCAGAGAGCAGTGGCCCAGGTCCCCTGGAGCACCCCACACAGCCAGTTTTTCTCCTGGCTTTGGGACAGACTGGCTGGCTTATGTTCTTTCTGGACCCTTCTTGTACATCTTTAAACACGGCAGTACGCTTGACACAATGAGATGCTCGCTCTGTGAGAGCTCGTGGGAACCAAAAAGAAACCAGGGACGTGCAGACTGCCCAGCCCCCCTCCTAGGGCCGACCACATGGAGGGGACCATGGCCCACCTACTCACAGCCCTGCTATTCTCCACCCTCGTCCCTCCCCTGTTCCCCCTGTCCCCACTCCTTTCTCCATGGGCACTTGGTTTGTGCAAGTCCGATGAGCATGCAAAGCTACCCTACCATGCATATCTGTGTGTGTTCACTTGATGGCCATTACCAACTCACTCAAAAATACTACAGCGAGTTCTTATTTAGTAGCAAAGTGTTTCGTGTCATTCCTTTTTCTCCTTGATCTCATGTTTCCATTCTCTTTCCCCTCCTAACCACCAGAATTCTATCCTAATATGTTTTGTGCTTGAGAATACTTCCTATAATTACTTATCATGCTTCTCTTCAACTTTGTTAAAAAAGACATAAATGCAAACTCATTTTGTTAACTTCTAGTGTAGTTCTAAGTGTAAGAAAATATTTTGGAATGAGTTGTGGTTAGTATCAGCATACAAATATATTTTGATTGCAAAATTTGCCGTTATTGACCATAAAAACTTGTAGAGTGATGCCTGTGTGTTTAGTTAGGTTGAATCAAGACTCTTGAGACCCTAGTCTCCGGGCTGTGGACAAAGCTACCCAGTTACCTGTAAGAGAGTGAGCCACAGCTCCTGGTCTCTGAGTGATGCTCAAACAGCCCCTGCCGACTGCTAGCACAGCCTGTGTTTCTGCTTCTCTCTCGAACGCCTAACTCCAACCTCCAACGCCATCCGACCATGTTGGCAGGCTGCCATGCACCCCTGTCTTGTGGTTTTCTGCCCATCCCCATTTTCACAGTGGGCATTTCTCTTCTGGTTTCCATCCTGTCCAGAGCACACCATGGCCACCCCCCTGGAGGATGTTGGCAAGCAGGTGGGTAGGTCCCGTCCACTTCCCTTGGCCCCGAAGGGTCTCTGCAGAGCCTCACGTTGCCTGTCCTTCCTTGTCATCTGCCTTCCAGGTGTGGCGAGGCGCCCTGCTCCTGGCAGACTATATCCTGTTCCGACGGGACCTCTTCCAAGGGTGTACCGTGCTGGAGCTTGGGGCGGGCACGGGGCTTGTTAGCATCATTGCAGCCACCATGGCACGGACCGTTTATTGTACAGGTAACTACGCAACATCTCGGGCTGAGGGATGTACCCACTGTGTAAAAGAAGCAGAAACACCGGGAATTGGACATTGCCTGCTGGTAATTTTGCTATCCTGGTCCACTTGTTTTCTCAGCCCTTGGATTTTTTTCTCAATATCAGAATAAGCCAGCAACACCAAGTCAGTGGCCACAGCATCACCTGCAGGTCTTGCAGCAGGTGTCTGGCCCCTCTGCTTACACCCCTGAGAAAGAGCACACATCTCAGAAAACCATAAGAAATATGCCCTTTTAGAAGGCTTTGAAAACAAGTTTATTGGCCAGGCATGGCAGCCCACACCTGTGATCCTAGCACTCTGGGAGGCCAAGGCAGGAGGATCGATTGAGGCCAGGAGTTTGAGACCAGCCTGAGCAAGAGTGAGACCTCGTCTCTACTAAAAACAGAAAAATTAGCTGGGTGTGATGTTGTGTACCTGTAGTCCCAGCTACTCGGGAGGCTGAGGCAGGAGGATCACTGGAGCCCAGGAGTTTGAAACTGCAGTGAGCTATGATGATACCACTGCACCACTCCAGCCTGGGCAACAGAGCAAGACTGTCTCAAAAAAAAATAAAAAATAAATATTTTAGGGCCTATCCCAAACCCCCAACTCAGACCTTGCTGAGGCGAGAAAGGATGTTGAATATCTAAATTTTAACACACCTCCCAGTTGGTACCTTCAATTTGCTTTTTTTTTTTTATGCCTGAGGTTGAGCGTCTTAGTACAATGAAAATCTATTTATGTGTCCTTTCATGTCCTTTTCTGTGAACGTGGTACTCGTATACTTTGTCCATTGTTTTTTTTTGAGACAATTTCTCTGTCACCCATGCTAGAGTGCCATGGCTCAATCATAGCTCACTGTAACCCCAAATTCCTAGGTTCAAGTAATCCTCCTGCCACGGCCTCCCAAGTAGCTGGGACTACAGGCATGTGCCACCATGCCCAGCTAATTTTTTTTTAGCTGGAGACGGGGGTCTCGCTTCATTGCCCAGGCTGGTCTTGAACTCCTGGTCTGGATACCAGCTCGTAGGGTTGCTGTAAACATGAAAGGGTGAACTATGGAATGTTTTATATACTCAGAAAATGTTGGGAGCGCTCAGCCCTTCCCTCTGGAGCACAGTTTCTCCCCACCAGGATGAGAATCTCTTACTTAGGGCACAAATCCATGAGAGGAGCCTTGAGGTGAACGTATTTAGTTTTGTCAGGAAGACACAGGAGAAGCCTTACGGCAATGTCTGCAGTCGCCCTCGGTAGCAGCTCTCTCTCGGCGAAGACGTGGCGATGAGAGTGTTGTAGCGACTGGCGCTTTATGGGCTGCCCTTCTGTCGTTCCAGATGTCGGTGCAGATCTCCTGGCCATGTGCCAGCGGAACATTGCCCTCAACAGCCACCTGGCTGCCACTGCAGGTGAGGCCCAGCAGGTCTTCTGTTTGGCAGGGGGGACAGACACCAAGGCTGTGACACTGGAAGGCAGGTTCCACCCGCTTCCCTTTGCACCAGGTGAACAGAGGGAGCACAGCAGCTCCATCCTGGAATCACGTCCTCCTCCCCACAACCACCACCACGTCCCACTTCAGCTCCTCTCCTGCACGTGGGCAGCGGCCCCCAGCTAGGCTCCCCCACGCTTGTTCGGCCAGCCCAAGCTGTCCTCCATGCAGCATCCAGGGTGACCTTTCTAAGATGCAAGCCTGACCCCTTCCCTCCCCACTGAAAACCTTCCAGGGGCTCCGTCACCTATGGGATGAAGTTGGGACTCTTCCTCGAATTCCCAAACCTCCCGGCCTGGCCCCGCCTGATTTCCCGCCTCCTCTCCTGACAGTCCTGATGTCCAGCCTGCGTCCAGCGAGCCAGGACTCATGTCCCAGGCAGATACCCCCACCCCCACCTACCTGATTGTCCGGTCCCCGCACGGCCGGCAGGGATGAGCGGACACGGTGGGCAATGGCTGCCGTGTCCTAACTGGCCACCTGTCCAGCCCTTTCTCCTCCTAATACCCCTGCAGGCTTCGGGCCCTCTAGAAGTTTCTGGTTGCTCATCCTATCCCTTCTCCTGTGGGGTCTGGCCCTGTCTGCCTGCAGCCACCGCTGCACACATGGCCCAGCCTCCTTTGAGGCCCCTTCCCGTGGCACCTTTCTCTTGCTGTCCCCCTGCCCGTGTGCTCTCCCCTCCTGGCAAGTCTTTGTCACACTCAGGTCTCCAGATCTCCAGATTAGAGGTCAGAGTCCAGTTCCCAGACATACTCCAGTGACACCTTGAGCCATCACATTTTAACATCTGCTCGTGTGACTAGTTGATTGGCGTTTTCCATCCCCACTGGACTACAGGCTTTCTGGGCCTTGTGTGTGTTCATCGCCGTGGTGGTGTTTGTTGACTGCCCCGTGTGCAGTAGGCAGTGGAACAGAGACCGGAAGGGAGCAGCAGGCCTGCTGCCAGAGCCTTTGCTGTCACCCCTGGTCTCACACACGAGCTCCCTTCTCTCCTCCCGGTGTTTGGCCCATCCTCCTGACGTTGCCCTGGCCACACGGGCTTGTGGTTGTCTCTTAACCTGCCCATTTCCCCTAGGGTGGCTGGTCCCCAAGAAGGGGCACCATGACTCTTAAATCTTTATGTTCCCTGTGCCTGGCACAGTCGCTGACACTCAGCACTCAGGAAATGCCAGAAGGGCCAGGCACAGTGGCTCATGCCTGTCATCCCAACACTTTGGGAGGCAGGCCAAGGCGGGAGGATCACTTGAGTCCAGGAGTTCAAGACCAGCATGGGCAATAGCAAGACCCTGTCTCTACAAAAATTAAAAAAAATAATAATAATGCTGGGAGGATTGATGGATGAATGGAGGGGAGGGACGGAAGGTGGTGATGGGTGGGAATGAGGGAGGGAGGACAACCAGGGTGGGTAGAGGATGGATGGAAGGAAGGGTGGGAGGTGGAGGGTGGATGGATGGGAGGCTGGAGGAGTGGGTGGAAGGATGGATAGATAAGAGGGAGGATAGATGAATGGATCTTGGTGTATCTTTTTTCCTAATTATGTTTAGAGTTGGGGGTTATGTTTATGTTTGTTTTTACAGGAGGTATAGTTAAGGTCAAAGAACTGGACTGGCTGAAGGACGAGCTTTGCACAGGTGTGCGTTTCCCTTTGATGTCTGGTTTGATCCACTGGTTCCTCTGTAATTCCTCGAGGCCATCAGCTCTGTGGCCTTGATTGAGTGGCAGGGTCCCAGCTTTTGCCACAATCCTCGACAGTGGTGCTGATCATGTTCTGCACAGGGTTACTGGCCAGGGCAGCAGTGAAGCCAAAATCTGCCCTCCCCTCACTGGCTGGGCGGGCACCTGGCGGAAAGGGCACCTGTTACGCTGTGCGTGTGCACGGGCAGCGGCCGCCTGCAGCTGGGGCGCTGGGAGGCACGTCTGCCTGGCGGTACCCACCACACCAGGCTTCCCCCAACCATGTTTCTTCTTTCCTCTCCTAAAGCTTCCTCGGTGAGAGCTGGTGGCCAGCAGAGAAAGAAACGAGCACAAAACGTCCTTTTCTTTCTTCTTTCATAGATCCCGAGGTCCCCTTCAGCTGGTCGGAAGAGGAAATCTCTGACTTGTACGATCACACCACCATACTGTTTGCAGCCGAAGGTAAGAAAATTCTCCTTCGTTGTACATGTCCTTTGTCATTACCTGTAGTCCTGTGCAGTGTCCCCTCACCTCCACTGAGTTCTCTGCGTTTTGGAAGCACCTTCTAGGACGTTCTGCCCCATCTGCGTATAGGTTTAATCCCGAGACCTATCGCCGCTCCGAGTTGATAAGGATTCCCTCTGTAGTGTCCACGGGGGTCCCTTGGAGAAGCACCCCTCTTTGATATTTATGTGTTTTCCCGATGCCTTTTCTCTTCCTGCAGTGTTTTACGACGACGACTTGACCGATGCTGTGTTCAAAACTCTCTCCCGACTCGCCCGCAGATTAAAGAATGCCTGCACGGCCATTCTGTCGGTGGAGAAGAGGTGAGCTCTGCACCCTGGGGCCGTGCTGGCGCCCTGGGTATCAGCCACACTCTCACCTTCTGAATGTGTCCTTGTCCATGTGCCATTACTACTCACTACTGTTTATTGAGCACCTACCCTGTGCCAGGCCTGTGCTAGTCCCTCCATCCATCACCTCGATTAATCCTCGTACTAACCCGGTGGGCAGGCGCTGCCAACCCAGTTTTACAGGAGGTGGCACGAAGGCCGAGGGACATCGGGGACGTGTCCAGAACACAGCTGGTCAGGGGTAGTCGCAGACATGGATGCCAACTGCATCCCAGAGCCTCAATGCTTGGCCACCACTCTCCCTGGAGAGCCTTTCTGAACGTCCTCTCGGGGGACCACCCATCCCTGCTGCTCCACCGGGTCTTCCCTCTCGCTGGTGCAGACAGAGTTAGTGCTCACTTCTCACCCGACAGCCCCTCCCGGGTGTTTCCACTCAAGCACCCAAAAACATAGATGGCTGCATTTATTGAGTGTCCATGTTGTGGCTGCTGCAGTGCTGGGCACTCTACACACATTCCCCCTGGTACTTAGGACAGTCCACAACTTTCCTGAAGGCAGTTTGGAAGATGCAGCCAAAACCGTAAAACCGAGTGTATTTCTTGACCCAGCAATTCAACATCCAGAAATTCGAGATACGCACTGACATGTTTATGGAGGAAATGCTATGATGCCTGGCAGTGGCTTTTTAATAATTCAGTGGGGTGGGTAGACAGGGGCTAAAGCCAGTGGTGGCTTCATCATACTGTTCTCACTCCTTTTGCATGTTTGAAATTTTTCATAAAAGATTGTGGAAATAAGAGAGAAAGCAGCAAAGAGCTTGAGTTTCAAGTTGAATCGTCTTGCAGATTCAGGTGTTGAAAGGCCAATGTCAGGGTTGGGAGATGCATTTCTGACGTTGCTTGCTCTGAAACCTCCACAACCTCCCGACTGCCTGGCAATGTTACCTCCATCCTCTGTGCTCTGAGTCCTCTGCACTGCCCACCGCCTCTCGTTCATTCATCCCGCAGATGGTGACGGGGCAGCTCCGTGTGCCAGATTCTGTGCCAGCTGCGGGCAGAACATGGCAGGAGCGCATGGAGGCCTGTCCGCAAGCATCGATCTGAGTCTGCCTGTTGCACCAATCTGTAGCTTCTCAGGGGCAGGGACTGTCTTTATCTTTCCAGTGGTGTCATCTTGGGCACATGACTTCGGCTGTCTGAGGCTCAGTTTCCACATCTGTAAAATGGAAGTAATAACGTCCCCGCCTCCCAGATTCAGAAAGGAATTGCAGACAGTTAGGATGAGATAGGCGCTCAGCAAAAATCCGCTCAGGGGAAGTGAAATCAGTGAGGCAACAGGAAAGCAAGTTGGGTGTCCAGGAATGACAGCGGTTTGTGTGTCGGCTGGTTGGTTTGCAGACTCAACTTCACACTGAGACACTTGGATGTCACGTGCGAAGCCTACGATCACTTCCGCTCCTGCCTGCATGCGCTGGAGAAGCTCGCGGACAGCAGGCTGCACTTCGTGGTGGAGCCCGTGGAGACTTCCTTCCCGCAGCACCTCGTCTACGAGCGCATCCGGCAGCTGGTAGGTCCGCGGCACGGGCAGGGCCTCGGGTCGCTTTGCCCTGGAGCGGCTGACGCGGGGCAGAGGGGGTGATGATCGGGCCCTGCAAGCGCAGGCCCCAGGGTCCTGCAGGGGGTGAAGGCTGCGTACTTGGCCCCGTCTGTAGTGGAACCTGTGGGGGGATCTGCTCCCCATTCTTAGCAGTTACCATGTCTGCCACCTGGTGAGATGTCACCTGTGACTTTATAGCACATTCTTTCCGTGTGGGTAGTTCAGACTCCAGAGGAAGCAAGACCAAGGGCAGGAGGTTGTTTGAGGAAAGGAAGTCAGTGAAGGGGAAGTTGGTGGCCTACAGATCTACATGCCAGGGCCCAGCATGGCAGCTAATGGTCACATTCTCACCGTGGAATTATTCTGGCCTCCCAGACTGAACCTGTCTTATTACTGCTGGGCCTTCTGACTGACACAAGGGACCCCATCTTATCAGGGCTCTGGGTGGTTGATTGTCCTGACAGCGACAGCTAGTGTGTGTCAGGCACTGTGCTAAGCACCTTTTGTCCACTGTCTCTTCTATGAACGCCAACAGCGTCTATTAACGGCAACAGCCCAGACAGGGTGTGTCTCCCAGACAGGAAACAGCTGAGCTGGGACCTCATCCTACATGTCACTTGCTATTGCAGCTTTTTTTTTTTTTCATTTCAGCATATTATAGGGGTACAAATGTTTAGGTTACACATATTGCCTTTGCCTCTCCCAAGTCAGAGCTACAAGCATGTCCATCCCCCAGACGGTGCACACCACACCCATTAGGTGTGAATATTCCCATCCCCTCCTCCCTCCCACCTGCCCGACACCGGATGAAAGTTACTACCGTGTGTGCACATACAGTACCTTTCTTGTACATTACGTTCAGTAAATATTTGAAAATATATTGAAGTAAAATTGATTTTTTTTTGTCATAAGAAAATATTAAGAGTTATTTTACTGTTGCAGTTCTGACAAGCTGCAGGTTTCTTGCAGCTTTTTTAATCCAGCACTTAGGAAAAATTTTAAAAGTCAAAATTACCCGGAAAAATTCCTTAAAATTTTCAGGAGCTGGATGCATAGTAGAACATAGATTGAGAATCAGCTTCTCTTACCTTTGCCTCGGGCTGTGGCCTCCCTTTCTCTGTGTCTTCGGCGACCCAGGCCTAGTTCTAAGGAGGCAAAGGGGAAGATGAGGGTTACCAGGGGTTGTGCGCTGTCACGCCCTGGCCCATTTCTCGAGCAAGTGTGGTGTGGAATCCGTGTGGTTCTGTGTGGCTGGAGGACCTGACATTCATCACTGTGCCACCTCTGGGCAGCCTCCCTGCCTGTCGGCTCAGTCAGACTCCAAGTAGACAGCACACACTCCGCGTCCGCTAGTGAGGACGCGAGGCCGCAGTAAGACCTAGGCGCGAGTTTGTGCCTTCTCCACCTGCCAGCGATAAGAGTAGCGTCACATGACCGGGAAACTCAGCTTCTTACAAAACTCAGCAGCCACAGTACACGGTGCTTAAGATCTCCCGAAATGGAGAGATTGTGGTGACAGGCTGCCATTCTCCCGATCCCTTTTGATTGTGTGACATGTTGGTGGCCCTTCGGTTAATGCCAGGACTCATTTATCCAGGCTCCCTGCCACAGTCAAACAGAAGGAACAGCCCAGAGTGACAAAGGGAAGAAAGCTGCCCGCTCCTGCACTAGCTCGTGTGGTGCCGTGGTTTGCATGTTGCTTGAGAACTTTCTTTGGCTAATTACTTTCCTGGATGAAATTGCAGCGGTCTTGTTTGCACACTTGAGGAACCTGTCCTTTCTCTGTTTGCTGCAGGAGCTCTGGAAGATCATAGCAGAACCAGTAAAGTGACCTGTGGCCTCGACGAGGCACGGCATCTCAACTGTTCTTGTAATATATTTCTAATAAAATCAAATGCTCACCAAAGTGATGCACTCGAGATTTTGACATTCCAAATATATGGCAAATGTGCCTTATTGTATGACCCCAGATGGTTTCCTGGGGTCTGTCACTGCCTCCCAGTAGCAGCCAGAGAGTGTTAACTGCCTGGGCAGGGGTCTATTTGGTTGCCTGTTTCTAGTGCTCAGTACATGTCCTGGAGTGTTTCGAACGCTGCTTGGTCAAGTTGAGCGAATGTTCTCAACTTGATTTCACCCAAGGCAGTTATTTCAGACATGCACTTCCCTTGGGGGCAGGGGCCTTGGCCGTGCAGGTAGGTTTTTATGCTCTCCTGTGTTAACTGTTTACAAATGTCTTTAACATCATTGTCACAATTGCCATAATAACACCACTCAACACAAAAGCCTCATTCCCTCCCAAAGCTGTGTGTCCTCCGTCCCCAACCCTCCGTGAAGGTCCCATGAAGAGAAGGGGCTGGAGCTGGCCCCAAGAGTGGACTGGACTGGCATTGGCCTTTGTCCTTAGTGTTAACCCTTTATAACCCAAATCAGGTACGCTTAGAACAAACATAAGATCTGCTCTTCTGGGTTGCATGCAGTCATCCACCTCAGAGGTGTTCCCTCCACCCTAGGCTCATCTTCCTTCGCCCCTCCATCTCTCCACCCTGCATCACATGCACAGACAGATGCCGGTCTTGTCTGTCTGTCTATCTGCCTGTTTTTTTTATCTTTGTGCTTCTCCTCCCATCTCCACCTCTGTGTCCCTCTCCCACTCTCTCTCACCCCTTCTTCTCTCTACTTCTCTGCAGTTCTGGCCTCATCTTCCTGCATCCCTTGGCCCTCCCTGCAGCCCTCTCCCCCTGCCTCCTTGCTGCTGCTGCACACTTTGCACGGGGGCCCAGCACGGCCCCTCCCTGCCCACCCATGCAGCCCAGGGCTGCTGGCTTCTCCGTCCAGCTGTCCCTGCTCACGCTCACTTCTCCCCACCCACCCAGGTCCGAGTCCCAGGCCCGTGGCACCCCCAGTCGTTGGCTTATCCTGATGCTGAGGTCGGGAATTTGCAGGTCTAAATTCATTTCATCTTCCCAACAAATTGAAGAAGTTAGCACCCTTGTTATATCCACTTTACAGTTGGGAAGACTGAGGCTTCAGAAGGAAAAGAATCTCCGTGTGATCAAGGACCTCGTTTGTCTTAAACATCACTATATCCTTGGCGTACGGTCTGGCACAAAGTAATTACTCAACACATATTGTTGAATTAATTACTAATAGAAATTAGTAATTAGAATATTCCCTAATTATGGGTACTTTTGCCTCCAGGGGCATCTGGCAATGTCCAGAGGCATTTTTGGTTGTCACAAGTAGGGGAGACGGGGTGCTGCTGGTATCTAGTGGGCGAGACTAGAGATGCTGCTAAACGTCCTACAGAGCACAGAACAGCCCCCACAACACAGAATTGGCCAACCCAAAATGTCAGCAGTGCCAACGCAGAGAAATCCTGACTTGAAAGAAAACTAGCCACTTTAGGAAAGAGAAGGGTGCAGGGGATGCAGGAGAATGAGTCTCACCCCGCCCCTCTGGGATCAGGAAGAAAACCTGCACGTGTACATTATCCACGTACATTATCTGTAAATCTCCTAAAGAGCCTAAAAGGCAGAAGTGATCCTTATTTTACCTGCGAGAAATCTGAAGCTCAGAGAGGTTAAGCAACTTGCCCAACATCACCCAGCTACTAGGCGCAGCATCAGGCTTGGAGCCCACATCCTTTTGACTCCCAGGCCCATGCTCTTCCCACATTCCCATTGTGTGGTCCCTGGGCCAGCAGCCACAGCTGGGGCACTGTCATGGCCCAGTCCAGAACCTGCATTTGACAAGACGTGGCATGGTTTATGTTTGAGAAGCCCTGGGGGCCACAGCAGAGCCTTTGACTATTCCTGTTTTCTAACGCTCCTGCACAAAAACTGTCCCTGAAAGACTCGCCCTGATGGAGCAGAGTTGCAGATCCCGGTGGGATATATTAATAATGAGTCTTCAAAACAGAACCCCACTAGACAGAGCCCCCAGCTGGTGATACGTGAGCACTAACGGTGGCATTTTCCTAGCACTCTTGGGGACAAGCCCATAAACGTAATTGGCACCAAGCAATAGAGTTGTCATGGCTTCACCTGGTGCATTAAAGGGAACTGCTTTTATGTCTAAACCACTTGGCCTGAAAATCTTCCTCTAAGTGGAGCCCAGAATTAATCTTGATCCACCATAATTCAAACAATCATCAGATTTTCACTTCCCAGAGTCAAAGTGGGCAGCATCACCATGTTTTATGGCCCCGCTTGAGCCTCTGCAAGTGCTTGTTTGGCAGTGATATTTCAGAATCATCAAACCACCGGGAAGTTCTCCTAGGTAATTAACCCAGGCCATTGGACTTAATTTTTTTTTTTTTACACATTCTAACATTTTCAGAGAAATATGTGGCCCAAAGAGGGGACTTGGTGGTTCAGCTGTAGCTTGCACAGGAAAGATTTGTTAAAACCAACAAATAGTGACACTAGTCCCCAGCGCCTCTCAAACTGCTGTGTACGGGAAACACCTGGGGTCTTGTTGAAATGCCGATTCTGACTCAGGTCCTGGGCAGGCCCGAGGCTGCAGCTTAACAAGCTCCCAGGTGATGCTGGTCCGGGGGTCACACTGAGCAGTGTGGCTGCAGCGTGTCATTCTTGGTTCAGAGCACAAACCCTGGAGTCGGGCAGACCTGGGTTCAAAGCCTGGCTCTGTCACATGCCAGTGATGACCTTGGAGAAGTGACCTAGCCTCTCTGAACCTCAGTGTCCTCACCTGTAAAACGGTAAGACTTTTCCCCTGCCCTTTCTGACCACAATCAATCAATCAAGTTAAGTTAGTGCATGGGTACAAACTTACAATTAAATAGATGAAACAAGTTCTAATGTTCCATAGCAGAGTAGGCTGGCTATAGTTAGCAACAGTATATTGTATACTTCAAAGTAGCCGGAAGAGAGCACTTGAAATGTTACCAACACATAGAAATGATAAGTACTCACGGTGACAGATACCCCACATACCTAACTTAATCATTACACATTCTGTGCATTTAAAAAACACTCTCATGTAACCCATAAATATGTCAAATATGTATAATAAAAGATAAAAATGGTAAAACTTCTTTGGGGGTTATTGTGAAGTTTATACTAGATGATCCATGGAAGCTGTGCCTGGCATTGGGGAGGTTTCAGTAGATTGCAGACATAGTCCTAAGGTAGAGTTTTTTTGGTTTGGGAGCATTTTCAACTTGCACACTGTGGCCTGAGTGATTTATAAGGTTCGATTAGCTAGTACCGTCGCCTGCTGGAGAAATCGTCGTGATGCACAGACCCGAGAGCTTGATTCCCTACCTATATCTATACCCTAGTTACGTAGGGCCAAGGGCTGCCCACCAACTCAGGGCTCCCTTAGTCTAGGTGGGTCCACACACGAGGATTTCACAGCAAACAGAGGCAGATGTGACATCCCACTTCTATCTTAACTCTGCACTGCAGAACACGAACTCCTTTTCTCATTTGAGGAAGCTTTGTCATCCTGCCTAGTCCTTCATTATTAAGGTAAATAAGACTTTTGACACTTGCTAAATATTGACTTTAAGAGAATTAATGTTTTCATGGTTCAACAATTACAATTTCAGCAGTGTTGATAAGTGCTAGGAAGAACGATAAAGCCCTCTGGGGGCTGGAAGAGTGTAAATGAGGGTGGTAGCTACTGCAGGTGAGGTGCTACTGCAGGAGAGATGGGCAAGTCCTGGAGAATGAGGGGCACCAGCTGTGTGGGGTGAATGACCCGGGGAGTGACTGGATGAGTGAACTGAAGCCAGAGCTACCAGGGCTCCTTATTCTGGCCCAACCATTGGTGAAGACAGGTGCAGAGATTGTTCTTGATTTCGGATCTCCCAGCCAGCCCGAGGTCACGCTCTCCTCCTCCCCCCACCGGGGTTCCTCCCTGGGCACCTCGCATCCCTGCCAGCTCCCGGGAGGGCTCTCACCGCGAGGTGGCGCCACAGCCTCGTGAGTTGACAGCCGGATGTGCCAGAAAGGAATCCAGGCCACAGCCATCAGTCCTCTAGGCGACTTGCAGCCACACCAAAGTGTGGGTCCCCAGTGAGTCTTTGGGGGGACCTAACTAACCTGCCATTCATTATACAGTGGCACAAAATCAATTCTGAGAGCCACCAGCATCCAGCTAGCCCCATACCCTAATTCGGATCCAACCCACCTTTACTGAGCACTTAACCCTTGATCTCATTTATCTGCACAACAACGCTCTATCCATTTTAGAGGCAGGTAAGCTAAGGCTCGGCTTATGGAGGCTGTCCAAGGTCACAGGGCTCAGAGGTAGCAAGGGCGAGTCTAAGCCCAGGTCTGTCTTTCCATTGGAAATCCAGTGTTCTTCCCATGCCCTCTGCCCAGGATGGGTGTTGTTTGTCTGAAGGAGACTGAGCAGCCTTGTGGGTTACAGACTGTGCTGTGCCATTGTCCTGGGACCAAAAGGTTTGACATGGCAGGGCTGAGACATGATCACAGCTTTATTCTGCCTTCCTAAGGCATCAGGAACCAATGGACATTAGAGCCATCCAATGTCTTTGGGGAAGAATGTCTAGACCAGCAAGGAGCCCAGCTTCAAAATGGGCTCCATGGGCAGGTGGTAGAGTTTCCAGCTTCAGAGCTCACCAAGAAAAGAGCCTGGAGCCGATGGTTTGGATGCTGGGGCCAGGGACAAGTAGAACTGAGTCTTCTCCTCATACCCCCTTGAGATTTCTCAGAGGCAATAAAGCTTGGTGCTTAAAACGTGGCGCCTTGCATCTGAGCTCAGACCAGCCCTAACACTCACTCCCTGAGCCTCAGAATCCTGGTCCATAAAATGGGCTTGCTACTAGTACTTCTCAAGCTTGCACTTGATAATTCGTGTAAAACATCCAGCATCGGCCAGGCATGGTGGCTCACGCCTATAATCTTAGCACTCTGGGAGGCCGAGGTGGGAGGATTGAGCTCAGGAGTTGGAGACCAGCCTGAGCAAGAGCAAGACCCCATCTCTAAAATAAATAAATTAAATGAAATTAAAAATAAACATCTAGCATCTAGCCCAGCACAGGAGAAACGGTCAATAAATGGTAGCCGCCATCATCATTAATATTATTATCCACTGCCACGTTTCTGTTAACTGCCTGTCTCAGGGGAACGGAAACTCCCCGAGTGGGCGCCTTGCTCAGCAGTTAATGATGGTGAAACAATCGTGCTCACCTAAACACCTCACCTAAGTGTTACTTGACTGACAGCGTGGGTTATTTTGGGGAGAAAAAAAAATCCATCAAGCTCTTGAGTGCCCCATTCCTGAAAGGTTTCCATGACAACACACACCTGGTTTTCCAGGGGGAGGGCGGGCACATGGGGAAGAGTTCAGAACTCAAACCCAGAGACTGGGGGGGCATCCTCCCACTCCTCCTACTTTTCTGGCTGTGTGTGCGCACCCCCGACTCCGTCCCAACCCTGAGCAAGATGCTTTATCTCTTTTAAACCTCACCACAGCCCTTTACAGACGAAGCAACTGAGGCTCAGAGAAGTTAAAACTTGCCCAAGCCCAGTCTGCCAACCACACGCTCTGTAATTTTGGCCCGTTCTGGGTTTCACGTGTCAGACTAGAGGAGTGACGCTGGAGCAGGGTTTCTCTGCCTCAGATGGTTGACACATCGGGATAGCTCTGAAGCGACTGTTCTGTGCTGGCTCCCAGCGGTCCCCAATTGGATAGAGCCCCAGCTGCCCCCTGCGATCATTTGCTGGATCACTCACCCTTTATTATCTGCCCACTGGTATCTCCTGGTGTCACCCCCACCGGTGTGTGCTGCTGCCACTTCCCAAATAAAGAACTCAAACCTCTGTCTCAGGGTCTATTTCTCAAGGAACCCGACTGTAAGATGGTGATTCCGATGATGATCATGGTAATAGCTAATATTTGTTGAGTGCTTATTACAAGCCAAAGACTCCACTGCATGCTACATGCTGTAAGACATTTCTCCCATTTAACACCCATGACAGCCCTGTGATGCAGGCGTTATGATCACTGTCCCCGTTTTACAGATGAGGGGCCAAGGCTCAGAGAGTTTAGTCTGTGTAAAGTCATACTCCTCTTAATTGTCATGGGCAGACTATGACCCCAGATCTCCTTAACTCCAGCGTTTGAGGATATAACTGCTCTGCCATACTGTCTCCTGGTTTCCATCTTCCACTCTCTGTAGGGAGAGAGATGAGGATGAGGGGGAGAAAGGACAGTTGGGTCTGCTGGCCTAGGGACGGGGACTGGGGGAGTTCAATCTCAGTTTGGGTTTTCTCCTCTGTGAAGTTTCAGGAGGGAGTTGCTGGACAGCTCCTTGGGGCCAAGGAAAGGGTGAGATGAGTCAGTTCACTCTGTTGCCCTTTCCATGCAGTGAAGTTGATAAGTATTAATAGAGCACCTACTGCATGCCAAACACTGTCAGAAAGAGTCATCAGAGGTCTCAGAAAGGACATACATGGTTAGCTATTTTCTCCAGCACTGGCAGTGAGAGAGGGAACCACACTCCATCTGACTCCCTGAGATGCCCTTGGCAGGTATTGGCAAGAAGAGTTGGGGTGAACATGAGGGCATCTCCAGCCACAGGACGAAGGAACCAAGGATGTATTAAGCTCCTTCCATATTCTTGGAACTACATACACGTTAACTAATGCAGAGTTTCTCAGCCTCAGCACTATAGACGTTCTGAGGATTGTAATTATTTGTTGTTAGGGGCTGCCCTGTTCATTCGCTGCATCTAGGAAGTCCTGCAGGACACAGGGGTGGCAATAGGGGATAACACAGTTCCTCTGTCAGTTCAATGTGTCCTGAGCTAGAGAGGGAACTTCACTGCCATGGCTCTTCGGGGCTGGCAGCTCTGAAGGTCCCAGCCATCACGATGACAGTGGAACAAAGCCATGATGTGTCTGTGACAGGTCAGATACAGCAGATGCTTTTTGGGCACAGCTCACTTGCTCATGTTATCCCCTTCTTACCAGTTCATTCAGATAAGGAAAGCTGAAGACAGCCCCTGGGTCTTCTAGGAGCCCAACACAAGGGCCAAAATGTGCAGTGCTGGTCACAAGGTAATCCCATATAGAGTCCTTCCTGGCATCTGGGCCTCACATTGAATGTCACACCCTTCAAGATGATCTCCTGACCTTCATGGATAATGATCCCACCCTGATGCTGGGCGTATCATCTTATTCTTCATGCTTAGAGCATGTATTATTAGAACTTAGTCTCCTTATTTACATGTCTGCCTTCTCATACACTGTCTCCGGCATCGGAATGGGAGCTCCTTAGGGCCAAGAACAGCTCGGCACCTGGCACACAGTAGGTGCTAAGTGCATATTCGTTGACTGAATGATTGAGTGAATGGAAAAATCAATAAATGAGTGAATGAATGACCTCTGGTCAACCTTTCACAGTCAAGCAGGTAACATGGTGAAACTAGCACAACAACAGTGTTAATGCACAGGTGCCCACCAGGGACCAGGAACAAACTCCCATTTACCCCCCCAATGACCCACTGTGGTAGATACTTTTTTCTTTATCGGGATAAAATACACATGACACAAAATCAGCCATTTTAACCATTTCAAAGTGTACAATTCAGTGGCATTAATCACATTCACACTATTATACGACCATTACCACTCTCTAGTTCCAGAACGTTTTCATCACCCCTAAAGGAAGCCCCCTACCTGCTAAGCAGTCACTCCCCATTCCCCACCAATCCCAGCCTGTGGCAATCATTAATCTGATTTCTGTTTCTGTGGATTTGCCTACTTTGACTATTTCGTATAAATATAGTATGTGGTCTTTTGGGGATTCATCCATGTTATAGCTTGTATCAGTCATTCCTTTTTGTGGCTGAATGATATTCTCTTGTGTGGATGGACCATAATTCGGTTATCTATTCATCGGTTGGATATTTGGGCTATTTCCACCTTTTGGCTATAGTGAATAATGCTGCTATGAATGCTCGTATAATAAGGTTTTGTCTGAACACCTGTTTTTCATTCTTTTACATAGGCACCTAGGAGTAGAAGTGGTGGGTCTTAAGGTAATTCTGGGTTTAACTTGTTGAGGAAATGCCAGACTGTTTTCCACAGTGACGGCACGATTTTACAGCCCGTTCCCCACCCCACTGCAATGTATATGAAGGTTCCAACGTCTCCACGTCCTCACCAACACTCGTTATTTTCTATTTTTTGATTATGGCCATCCTAGAGAGTGTGAAGTAGTATCTCATGTAGTTTTGATTTGCATTTCCCTAATGACCAATGATGTTGGACATCTTTTCATGTGCTTATTGGCCACTTGTATATCTTTGGAGAAATGCCTATTCAAGTCCTTTGCCCATTTTTGAATTGCGTTGTGTTTTTGTTGTTTGGCTGGAAGGGTTCTTTATATCTTCTGGATACTAGACTCTTATCAGATATGCTTTGCAAATATATTCCCCCATTCTGTGGGTTGTCTTTTCACTTTCTTGATAGTGTCCTTTTATACACAATAAGTTTTTATTTTTTTTTTATTTTATTTTTTTTTTTTTGAGACAGAGTCTCACTTTGTTACCCGGGCTAGAGTGAGTGCCGTGGCATCAGCCTAGCTCACAGCAACCTCAAACTCCTGGGCTTAAGCGATCCTACTGCCTCAGCCTCCCGAGTAGCTGGGACTACAGGCATGAGCCACCATGCCCGGCTAATTTTTTTGTATATATATTTTTAGTTGGCCAGATAATTTCTTTCTATTTTTAGTAGAGACGAGGTCTCACTCTTGCTCAGGCTGGTCTCGAACTCCCGACCTCGAGCGATCCACTCGCCTCGGCCTCCCAGAGCTAGGATTACAGGCGTGAGCCACCGCGCCCGGCCCACAATAAGTTTTTAATTATGATAAATTCCCATGTATCTATTTTTCTTCTGTTGCTTGTGCTTTTTGTGTCCTATTTAAGAAACCATTGCCAAACCCAAAGTCATAAATATTTATCCCTATGTTTTCTTCTAAGAATTTTATAGTTTTAGGTATTATATTTAGGTCTTTGATCCATTATGAGTTAATTTTTGCATATGGTATTAAGTTAAGGGTCCAACCTCATTCTTTTCCATATGGACATTTTGGTAGGTACTTAAATGATCAAGTTTGCAGATAAGAACACAGACTGACGGTGGGTAAATGACTTGTCCAACACCACGTGGCCACTGGGAGGTGGAGCTGGAATTCAGTATCAGGTCCAACTCCCAGCTCGTCCCCTTCCCACCACACCCAAATGCACTTTATTATTTTGTGAGCAGGGGATGTGGAAAGCACAGGCCTAGGAAATAAGACATGGGATCCAGTCTGGCTCTGGACAATCTCTTCCTCCTCTCTGGGCCTCAGTCTCCTCTTCTGCAGAATGGGCTGCTGATTTCTAAGAGTCTTTCGTGTTCTGGCCGCTGACACCCTCGTGCTCCACTGCCTTCATTTTCATTTCTCCTCTCAGGAGTGCAGTGCGGGCCCTCCCAGCTAGAGCTGCTCTTCTGGAAGGAGCCCCATTACAGGCCCAGTGCATGGGCGAGGCCTCATCCCAGGCCTCAGCCAGCCTCTGGACAACACTGCCAGCATCCCCGGGCAGACACCTGCAGCCCCAAGCAACCCCACAGGAAAACTGTAAAACGTAGAAAATGCAAGCTAACGTGAAAAGGGCTTTCCCCACCTGCTGACAGTTTTCTTCACAAGTGTCACAATGAAGCTATTTGAGAATCAGCTTGCAAAGCACTTGGCTCTAAATATCCCTCTTTCGTCCCTCCTTAACCAGAAAGAAAGCAGTGCCACCCCTCCCCTAGGAGTGCCCAGAACCAGGCCTGACCCACAGTGGGTGCACAATACCTAGTTGAATGAATGAATGAACAGATGAATGAAGATGGCTCCACACACTTCTGATTTCCCTCGATTGCCTTAGACCAGGGCATGGCAAATTTTTCTGAAAATATTTTTGGCTTTGCAGGCCACACAGTCTCTGTCACAACTGCTCAGCTCTGCCATTGTAGCACAAAGACAGCCATAGATGATATATAAATAAGTGGGCCCAGCTGTGTTCCAATAAAACTTTATTGACACACAGTGAAATTTGAATTTCATATAATTTTTGTGTGTCACAAAATATTAATCTTCTTTTGATTTTTTTCAACCATTTAAAATGTAAAACTCATTCTTATAGCTCACAGTCATACAAAAACAGATGGTGGGCTGTATTTGGCCCCTGGGTTATAGTTTGCCAACCTTTGGCTTAGACTTTTGCTTTTTGGTTTTTCATTTTATGTATTTTTTTCTTAGTGCAGGAATGATATACATTCATTATAGAATAATTAGAAATGAGTGGCACGCAAATAAAGTAAAATTGAAATCACCCATAATTTCAATACACAAAGGTAATTGTTTCTACTAATGGACACGTAATTTTAACTCTATATCACTGCTATTCAATATGCTAGTCATTAGCAACATGACTATTAAACTTAAAATTAAAATTAGATACAATTAAACATTCAGGTCTTTGGTTGACTGGTCATTTCAAGTGTTCAACACCTACATGTGGCTACTGGCTACCATATTGGACAGCACAGATATAGAACATGATCACCACCACAGAAGGTTCTATTGGACAGCATTGATCTATCTATATCTGTTTATATAGATTTAACCAAAAAAATAGGACAATACCAAATAGATGGTTTTTGTGACTATCTTTGTTCATGTAACATTTTGGGATGACATTTCTGTACCATTCAATAATTGACACTTACACTTTTCTTCAACTTATTTTTTCAGTCCAATCCCTGCTTGGGCATATTGTTCAATTTCATGCAACCATTTCCTTTCTGAGTCCTTGTTTACTTTTATTTCCATTTTTTCACTGTGATAAGCAAAATGACAGTAAACTACTTTATTATTAAACCTTTGTACCTTTCATTGTTTTAAGATAAGTTCACAGAGGTTGGATTGCTAGGTTAAAGGGTAACCTCACTTTCAAGATTAGATATTTTTAATAGGAATATCCAGTCTCTCTCTAGAAAGGCTATGATCATAGCCCCATCAGCAGTACATAAAATTGTGCACTTCCTTGAAACTTCTGCAAATAATAGTAAATACAGTAATAAAAACGAGGCCATTCTGGTAGATGAAATTCGTCCATCTCTTTGTTTTAACTTGCCTTTCCTTGACAAAGCGTCGTCTCTCACGTTTATTAGCCATTTTATTTCTTTGGTCGGATCAAGGGCAATAAAGAGATTATCTTCATGGCTTAGGTTTTAAGGGAAAATTGCTAGATTTTCAACACAGGCCCCATAAAGTTCTTCAAGCAAGGTGATAGGATTAACATACCAGAGAGACTGGCGAAACTGTCTCAGTTTCAGCAGGTCAGTGGATCAGTTATACTTTCTGTCTGTTCTTTTGAATTATTCTTATTGATAGTGTTTTTTTGGAGGGTACCTACAGTCAGAGATCACACTAGGAGGTGGGTGTTTGGCAGTTTTTAAATGCATCCATTTGTTTACTTTATATTCACCTTGGTTCCTTAATTCCTGGGACTACAGTCCTCCTTGTCTGATCAGAGACAGGGCAGACTGGACTCCTGGAGAGCAGAAGGGAGGACCTCAGGGTTCTGCAAGATTCCAGCAGACCAAGGAAACAGTTATTGGTGATCCAGGCAGAGTGGGAAGAACCAAGTTGGATTCTTTCTTGGCCTTTTAAGGTCTGGAATCTTTGTTCATCCATTCATTATGAACACTTGTTGATCCCATGTTGTCCTGATGGGCAGGTTTTTGTGTCTTTGATTTTACCTTGGAATGATTGCATCCTCTTTCCACAATACCTTTAGAAAGCTGTGGGGGCTGTCAATCAATCACACCTTCAAGTTTTCATGCAGCATTTCATACAATTGTATAAAGGCAACTTATCACATCTGGGGTCTCCTTTACCCCCGCGAAGGAGGTACAGTAACTACTGTCCCTATCTGCTATTGAGGAAATCAGGATCAGGGAGGAAAAGCGACCTGTCCTAGGGCATGCAGAAGGAGCCAATACTTGACTCTAGTCCAGCACTCTTTGTCTTTAGGGGCCTGGGGGGAAGGCGGCGGTCATCGCATGGCAGCTGGGGGGGCTGAGACCGAGGCCCCGAGCACCACCGGCATTGGGGGAGGGCACGATGCTCCTTCCCTCTCTTTCAAACGGAACCTTTCTGACTCAGTCTCTAGGGTTCCAGAGACCGGATCCGAGGCGCAGGGTAGGGGTGACCGGCCGCACTTGCCTGCAGCACCGAGGGTCTAAAAAAAGGGGCGGCGGGTTCATAAAGATCCAGGTTAAATCAACCTATAGAGGTGCCCCCCATCCCTGTAGGGATGGGATCCCACCCCTCCCCCATCAAACTTGGTGAGGGTCCTCGGCCGCCTCCTCCACAGCCCCCGCCCTCCTCCCGGCCCCCAGGCCAGCCCACCGGGCCGGGGCTCCGCCGCCCCCCGGGCTGGACTCTGCCCCCGCCCCGCCTCCCCCTCCCTCCCGGGGGCGGTGGCCCGTGGCGGGCGTTCCCATTGGCTGCGGCGCGAGCGAGGGCGGGGGCCGGCGGCGCTGATTGGCCGGGGCGGCTCGGCGGAGCCGCGGAGTCCGGCGAGTCGCTGGGGGAGCCGGGCAGACGCCGCGCGCAGCCGGAGCCCGGCGCGAGGATCCTGCAGGTCGGAGCCCGGCGGGTCGCAGCCACAGATCTCAGCCACAGATCCGAGCCGTAGATCGGAGCCAGAGCCTAGAGGTAAGGGCGAGGCGCCGGGTCGCGTAGGGTAGGCCCTTTCCAGGGGAGCAGAGATGGGGTCCTTCTGCCCTGCCCCCAGGGAGCAGAAACGGAGCATCTTCCCCCAGAAGGGGAGCCCTCATCCTCCCAAGACGCGGGTCCCCTCCTGGGAAAGGAAGCATCTCCCAGCCCTCAGCAAAATAGCTGTTTTACCTTCAGAAATGGGGCCCTCCTCCTGCCCCCAGCTCTAGAGATAGAGTTCCGCTCCCTGATTCACCCCTTGAAATAGACTGTGGTCCCCAAGAACCTCCTCGTCCCTTTGGAGACTGAGGCCCCTTCCCCATCCCTAAAAAACTAAGTTTGGATTTCTTCCTTGCCCCCCATGGAAAATGGAAATTCTGAGAAGTAACCTCCCCCTACACACAATAAGCCAAGGAAATCCTGGAGCAGACACTCTGCAAGTCCCCCTCCCACCCCACATGGACCCCAGAAACTGGGCTCTGGAGATAGAGAGTTCCCCCTGTCTCTGCCAGAGACCCTTCTCTACCCATAAGGCAAGGTTGCCTCTGACACCACCACACTAAAGACTTTGGGGGATTTTCTCTCTTCCTCTAAAGATGTAAGACCAGGGGCTTTCAAACTCAGGAACAGGGCAAGGGTATAGCCACCCATCCAAGTCATCCACCTCCCTCCACTCCTCTGTAACCCTCTCACCGAAATCCCATCCTGCTTACACCCCTATGCCCACCACTCCCACCCCTCCCAATCCCCCTCTGTACCACCTCCACCCCACTCTACTCGCACACCTGGCTGCCCCACCTAATTCCATCTCACGTTCCTCACCCACCCTGGCCAGAGGTAAGACCAGAGGAAGTTTAGTAAGATTTAGTAAGACTGGTGCTCTTAGAACTGGGATCCCAGGCCTAGGACCCTTCCAGGTACCTCCAAACTCTGACAGAAGAGATGGTCTCTGAGGCAGCAGGACCAGTGGGGATGCTCCCACCCGCACCACTCACACAAAGGGCCCTGTCCAGCGTACCCCCCCTTGAGGCAGTCTGAGGGAGGGGCTGCTGGCCCTCTCCCCATGTGCTCCCTGGGTCGCTGCCCACCCCCCAAATCTCCTGTGGGCATTGCTTGGTGGAACCCCCTGGGCATTTGGCCAAGAGAGATGGGTGCTGCTGGGCCCGTCCCTCAGGCTGGGGACAGTGTTGGCTTTGCTGCTTTAATGAAGCTGAATGGACTGGATGTTGGTGACCTGAGGGAGGTTGGGGGCAGCTCTTCTCTGGTGGGCCAGGTTTGGGGTCAGAGGGCAAGGGAGAGGGAAACAGTGAGTTTTGCCTTGTTATTTGGCAGCGGGTGCTGCGGCATGGAGTATGGAGAAATGTGTTTCCTGGAGGCCCAAAGAGGTCGGCCCCTGGGAGAGGTAAATGGCCCAGTCTAGAGTCCTCAGACCTAAAAGGGCTTCTAGATTAAAGAACCTGCCCCTTCCTTTGATAGTTAAACAAACAGAGGCACAAGGAGGGGAAGAGATTTGCTCAAGGTCACCGAGCTCGTGGGTGACAAAGCCCACCACAACTCCTCCAGGGCCTGCAGGGTACCAGGATCTCAGGCACTAGCTCCAGGCCTCACATTTACAATGGGTACTGCTGGTCCCCAGGTCTGCTCTTGTCAGAGGAAGCGCCTAGGCTCTGCGAAGGTCATGCAGCTAGGAAGGGGCACAGCTGGAACTCAGCGCTGTCCCCACCAGGCTGCCTCGTGGAATCCATTCCTGGGAGTCTGCACTACCCTGCTTACCCCGTGTGGTCTGGTGTTGAGCCCAATGCCAAATCTAGGCTTGCCAAAATTCAGATTGACCCAGTAGCTAATAAGATCAGTTGAAATAGGCTGGAGTGGAGACTACTGCAGGGACCCCAGTTGCATAGCTGGGTTTGCTCCAAGAACTTTGGACAGGCCCTGAGGCACTCATATCCCTTCCTTCCAGGGTCCCTTCCCCCTGGGTCCCTGCCCGTTCCCTCAGACTCCCAGCTCCCTGCAGCATCTTCTCCCCGCTCAGAGCCCTGCATCTTTTCCTGGGGCATTGCGTGGGAAAGGTGCTGAAACCCTGCCAGATTCCCTGGGATCACCCAGCTGAGCAGCAGGGACCAGGTCCCTACACATGGGACAGTCTGAGGTAGGGGCTCTGCCCTCTCTAGCCCCTGCCCAGTTCCCAGCTAAAGGATTGGCTGGCGTGCTCCAACGTAAAGTCCAGAGCAAAGTGCAGGTGCCAAGGTGTAAAAGTTCAGAGGGTGAGTAGAACCATAGTGGAGGGGTTGAGAGATCGGTACGTGGAAACTTCTTATCTGGGTCTAGAGCCCAAATCTGCCACTTAACGTGTGATCCTGGGGAAATTATTAACCTCTCTGTGTCTTGTCTTCAGGGTAAAATAAAAGAGTTAATCCTGATAAAGTGTAGCACACAGCAAATGAGTGGAAGCAATGATTACTATGACAGATGGCAAAGTCATAAAACCTCTAAAACTGAGGGGTGGAGGAGCTTATTAGGGTTTTAGGCAAAACTTGTAACCTGTGCTGTAGATAGTCTGCCAGGGCTAAGGTGCTTGGAAACAAGGTGATGGCTTCCCAGACAGTGCCATATGCAGAAGGGACCACAGACACTAAAGTCAGATGGAGCCGAGAGCTATGGCTTCCCAGGGAGCCTCAGGCAGGTCATTCACCTCTCTGAGCCTCAGTTCCTCATCTTTGAGCGGGGTTGTGGGAGGTGAGCATCAGAGATAGGACTAGATCAGGGGTTCTCATCCCCGGCACTGATATTTGGACCAGATCATTCTTTGTTGTGGGGGGTTGTTCCTGTGTATTGTAGGATGTGTAGCAGCATCCCTGGCCTCTACCCACTAGAAGCCAGAAGCACCCCTACACTATGAGTTGTGTCCCTCAGAAATGTCTCCAGACATTGCCAAATGTCCCCCGAGGAGCAAAATCACCCTCCCCGCCCCCCATTGAGAGCTGCTGGTCCAATATATGGCCTTAAACATGGCGTATGCTTGATATAAAACAGCTTCCTTCTTGCACAAGCTCATTTTTCTGCTTTCTACATGATGAGGGGTGGGGGAGAATGTGTCCAGCTACAGAGTCTCTCAATGTTAATGACAATTTTAACTCCTCACATTTACATAGGACTTTACCATCTCCAAAGTACTGTTAATGTCTATTATACCATTTCCCATTTTACAGATAAGTAAACTAAGGCTCGTAGAGGTTGAGAGACTTGCCTAAGAGCATCACCCCACTAGAGGTCAAAGAAACATCCATGCCAGAAATAGTTTTAGAATCAACCTAGCTCTGGAGGCTTCTTCCTTCAGATTATTTGGCAGTCACTGCACACCCTTTGGCCCAGCAATCTCACTTAGAAGATGCACCTCCTTCCGCAATGCTCACTCATGCACGCAGATAACACAAGAATGTCCACTGCAGGGCTTTGAAATACCAGGATGGGAAGGGGTGACAGTGCAGTGTGTTTGTGACTCATGGGAAAGTGAGCAATCTTTGGAAGAATGAGGTAGATCAACATTGCTGACCTGGAAAGTTCTTCAAGGCATATTACTTAGTGAAAAAGATAAAGTCACAGGGTCATTATAAAGAGTATGATCCCATTTCAAAAACCAAAAGATAGATGTAAACATGGAAATGGATAGTTAGGGAGGAACCTACATAATACATGTGTAAGAATATGTTCATGGAGGAAGAAGAAAAGAAATCCCACACCAGCTTCCCGTGCATTAAAAACAAGCAAAGTACAGCCCATGGAGGTTAAGAGACTTGCTCACAAGCAGGAGTTACCAGTGGTGGAAACTCAACTGTGAGCTCCCTGAGAGGTCTGGGGTCGAGGTGGGCCTTGACATCAGACTGACCTCAGCAGAACTGGGTTTCCACCAGCGTGACAACCTCAGGCCAGCCACTTTATCTCTCTCTGCTCATTTCTCCATCTTTTTTTCCTCTTTGAGTCACCTGTTACCTGTCACCTGACACCTGAGTAGAGTGCCATGGCATCAGCCTAGCTCACAGCAACTTCCAACTCCTGGGCCCAAGCAATCCTCCTGCCTCAGCCTCCCGAGTAGCTGGGACTACAAGCTCATGCCACCACGCCCGGCTAATTTTTCTATTTTTAGTAGAAATGGGTTCTCACTCTTGCTCAGGCTGGTGTCGAACTCCTGAGCTCAAGCGATCCTCCCACCTCGGCCTCCCAGAGTGCTAGGATTACAGGCATGAGCCACTGTGCCCGGCTTGAATATTTCATATAAATGGAATCATGCAATATGTGGCCTATTGCATCTGGCTTCTCCACGTTGTAGCATGTATCAGTGTGACATTCCTTTTATGGCTGAATAATATTGTTGTATGGTTAGACCACAGTTTGTTTACCCATTCTTCAGTTGATGCACACTTGAGTTGTTTCCACCTTTGGGTTATACGTGTGCACAAGTTTTGGTTTGAAGATCTATTGTCAATTCTTTTGGGGATATGCCCAGGAGTGGAACTGACAGAGCCTGTGGTAACTCTTGTTTAGCTTTTTACAAAAAGGAACTGCCACACTGTTTTCCACACTGTTTGACATTCCCACCAGCCGTGTGTGAGGGTTCTAATGTTTCCTCACCAACTTGTTATTTTCCATTTTCTGGTTATTGCTATTATGGTCATTCTAGCAAGCGTGAAGTGATCTCATTGTGCTTTCAATTTGCATTCCCCTAATGACTAATGATGTTGAGCATCTTGTGTGTTTGCTGGCCATTTGTGTGTCAGCTTTGGAGAAATATACACTGAAGTTCTTTGCCCATCTTTGAATTAGGCTGTCTTTTTGTTGTAAGAGATCTTTATATGCACAAGTATATTTTTGTGTCACCATTTCCTCATCCATTTAAATATTTGCTCAGCTCCTGTGGGTCAGGCACTGTCTTGTGACCTTGGGATACCAAGGTGACAATATAGTTCCTGCCCTCAAGGAACTCAGAGTCCACTGCAATGTTTCTCACCCACAACACTGTTGACATTGTGTGTGTGCCAGGGGCTGTCCTGGGCATTATTGGATGTTTAGCAGCATCTCTGACCTCTGCCCCACTAGATGCTAGTAGCATACCTGCCTCCAAGTTGTGACACCCGAAAATGTCTCCAAACATTGTAAAATGTCCCCTTGTGGGCAAAACTGACCCTGGTTGAGAATCACTGGTATAGAGGCTAAGACACACCTGTGTAGCTACAGTTTCAGTAAGATCTCTTGTGCCCAACAGGGTACACAGTAGGCATTCAGGACGTATTTGTTGGATGTCAGATGCATCCGGGGGGAGGGGGACAGACACAACCTCTTTTTGGTTGGATAGATTGATGGAGGTGTGTATGAAAGAATGGACAAATAAATGAATGCAACTTACAAACTACCATGGGAAAACAAAACACTATTCTTCTACGTGGAATATTCAACATCTTTACCTCTTCCTAGCACAGTGGTTTTCAAACTTTAGCATCAGAATCCCATGGAGAGCTTGTTAAAACACAGACTGCCCCACCCCACACCCCACCAGAATCCAGTAGAATCACCAGCCTGGCACAATGTGCTCCCAATGCTATTTCCATGTTCTCTGGGAATCCTGAACCTGCCCCCTACTCACCCGCCCCCACCTGTCCATTCTGAGAGATCCCATAACCTTAACTACCAGCATCTCCCTTTTGGGTGCTAATATCTATTGCCTGGGATATCAGCAACAGGGTAGAAATCCGTCCCTCATCCACACTGGGAATTCCTTCAAAGCTGGGACCCGCTGTGTCCTAGTACCTTCCTGCTAAAAGTGTGGCCCAATCACCAGCAGCATTGCACCATCTGGGAGCTGGTTAGAAATGCAGAATCTTGGGCCCCACCCACTTACGGAAGGTGAATCTGCATTTTAACAATATCCCCAGGGCGATTTGTGTGCATATGAAAGTTCGAGAAGTCTGTCCTAGGACAACTATGATTCCCATACTCAGACCTAAGCCCTGGGGAGCTTTGCTTCTGAGTTACATTGACAGGCATCTATTACAATGTAAATGGTATCTGAGCGGGAGCATCACTTGGGCATCATTGTCCATTCATATCTTTGCCTGATGTTCTTTATCTCTTGGAATGTCTAAGCTGACCTTGCTTTACCAGTGGGAAGATGGAGATCCAGGGGGCAGTGCCTTGCTCAAGGTCACACGATGACCATGAAGCAGAGAGAGATGGCTCTCCATTCCTGAGAGGGGAATGGGATCCAAGGAGTTGAGATGCCATAGCAGCGATCCCTGAATTCATGAGGGGAGGACAGCATTCGGAGGCTGCTAGGTGTGTCTTCTGAAAGCGGAGAAATGGGGGATGATTTAAATGGTGCAAGAATAAGAACTTAAAGTTGCATTTTTTCAGTTGTTTAACAAATATTTATTGGGTACTTACTAGATGCCAGACATGGTTATCTGGTAAGGAAGGGCCTCCCTCTGGGTGGCTTATCTGTAGTGGGCAGAGGTAGCATCTGACATTTATTTGTTAATGAATGTGTTCATTTATGGCATGATTTCCTTGGTACTGTGTTGAGTGCAGCACTAGAGGTGTGTGTGTGTGATGGGGGAGAGAGAAGGGCTCAGCTGTGGCACCAGAGCATCTTCCAGGCTAGCTGTGGGAAGACAGCCCCATAAACGACAACCATGCAGTGAGGACAGTGGAGGGGAAGGGTGGGAGTGAATTGATGTTCAAGCTCAAAGTAGAAAGAGGTTACCAGTCCCTGTTCCTGGGGATTCTGGGGAAGAAATTTCAGAAGGAAAAGGCAGGGAAAGGAGAAGGATTTTCTAGGCAGAGAGAGTATCATGAAGGGGCCCAGAGAGTTTATAGAAAACTGTTGAAATCTTCAGGAAAAAAAAGGCAAGAGGATTAAAATGAAGATTCCTAACAGACACAAAAACAAGCACTTGTTAAAGATTTTATTAAGCTCATTCAATGAGGGAACCAGGCAGATGTGAGAACCAGTTCAGAGAAAAAGTCAAATAAAGCACAAATATGTGTGGCGTAAAGGAATGTTGAAATGAATTGCAATCAGAGGCAAACATGGTTGGACGAGATCCTTTTGAGGTCTCTACCCAGCTCTGAAAGTTTCTGATTTGAGGTTCCCAGTTGCCACCGGCACTTTGCTAAAAGAGGGGCTCGTGTTCCGGTGGTTTGATGGAGTTGGCTGTGATGGGTGCACTTCTAAGGCTGAGATGTATGTCCTGGGTTAACCTCAGATATCAGTCCTGGGCTCTGTCCAGCCAGAGAAGGAAGCACTGTCTCTTCTGTCCAGCAGGGAAAGGAAAGTGGGCCACCACATCTTGACACCTGCATTCCAGTTTGGGGACCACGGAGACTCTGTGCTCCGATCTGTGCCCACAGGCTGTCCCTGGCACCCCCCACCTCCTCCAGTATTTCGCTTGAACACCAGGCCCAGCAGGCAGCGTTCTGCTGGTGCCACTGGCTCAGGGAGCCTGAGAGTTGATGAGCCACTGGTACCTGGGAATGGTAGCATTTGACCTTGTCTGACCAGTGCCCGTGTCCCCATGAGCTCAGTTCTTTGTTCTGGGTCTCAAGTCTGAAGCGGAGAGTCCCAGCTTTGCTTGGGGGGCATCCTTTGGAAATAAGAGCGACGTGTCGAAGCCACATGGTTTGGGGGGGAAGTTGCTGAGTCTACAAGACACATCTCCCCACTTGAGTTGGCATTGTGGGGGAGAGAGGATAAGTCCTCAAAAGACCGGGATGAGAAGCAGATGGTTCATCCTGGATTTGATAAGAGGCCGGTGCCTTGCTGTAGTTTGAATTTTCTGAAGGAGCCAACTGATTGTAAAGATTGTATTTCTCTGCCTCTGCAGAATCACCCCCAAGCACTGTGCTCGTGACTCTGCAGAAAAACTAGGCGGCCAGGCAAACCTGATTCAGGTCCCAGCGAATAATGGCGAAAAGTATCTCTTCAAGTCCCTGCTTTCAATTCTTTTACACCTAAGAGTGGAATCAGTGGGTCCTGTGGGAATTCTATGTCTAACTTTTTGAGAAACTGCCAAACTGTTTTCCACTGTGAGCCATATAGTTTGGGTCCAAGAAGTCACAGGGCTGCCTCAGATCCAATCACTCCCACTGGAGACATGCCACCTCCAATGGGAGTGACAGGGTCACAGACGGAGGAGGTAGAGGGGTGATACCCAGTGGATGTCTCTCTCTGTCTCTGCACAGGCAGGTGCTGGGTGGGATGCAGACGGGACCATTGTACCTGTGGTTCTTGCCTCTCACATGAACTTGCAGTTACTTGGAGAACAGTCATTAACTAAAAGTATGAAATTAATTTTGGAGAAAGGGAGCTCGGCTTTCTTGATATTTTCATCTCACTTTTGCCTATTTTTAAAATTGATGACTAACTTAATATGGCAAACTGCACTAAGCCTAAATACACAGCACCATGAGTTTTTACCTGTGAAAACAACCGTGTCACCAGCACCCAGATCAAGATATAGACCATCCCCAGTCCCCAGTGAGTTCCTCCGTGCCTCAAAGGGCAACTGCTATGTAACATCTGTCACCGTGGATGAGCTTTGCCTGTTTTTCAACTTTCGTGTAAATGGAATCGTGCGGTAGGTGCCGGGCATCCCGCTCAGTGCTGCGTGTGAAATCCCACAATTAATTCTTCAATTTGCAACTGCAGGGAGGGCTGTGAAGAAAACATGTTTTGTGCCACAGGAGCACGGAGGAGCGAAGCCTCTCCAAGTCTGGGGAGGATAATAGGAATGCTGGGAACAGAAGCTCGCCCTCACTAGAGACGTGCTGTTGGCCAGGCCCTGCCCATATAACTCGGGGGCAATGTCGGCACTGCCAGAGCTGCAGGCTCCGGAACAGCCCCCGATAGGGTGATAGGGTTGAACCCTGCACCCCTACCCCCAGTGCTCTTTACTATCTGGTGTGACTCTGAGCAGGTGACTTTGCCTCTCTGTGCCTCAATGTCCCTTTTTACAAAATCATCACTCCACAAATCTGAGTGAACAATGGACATGGAGCTTGCATTCTGCTGGGGATATGGGGGAGACAGGCAAGATCGGGGACGCCTGCAAGCAGGGAAAGGGGAGGAACAGGGAGGACAGGGGCAATTTAAAATTGGAAGCCCAAGACCCAAGGAAGACAGGCTGGGAGCCACCTGGGTCTCTGGGGAAGAGATTTTCAGGCAGCAGAAATGGCAAGAGCTGGGTCAGGCTTGCCTGGCAGTTGGAGGAAACTCCAGGGGGCCAGAGGCTCCAGCACGGTGGGAGGGTGTGGGCAGGAAGAGGGCAGAGAGGGGAGCGGAGGGGGTCGGGGCCTCCTGGGGGCCATGGTGGCAGCTTTGCTTTCACTCTGGGGTGGGGGCCATTGGAGGGTTTTGACCAAAGAGAGGGCTGATGTCATCTGGCCTGACATTTGCAAAGGACCAGCTCTAGCTGCTGAGTTGATTGCATACAGCCTGCAGGAAAATTAGGAGAGCATTTGATGGTTCGGAGACCACAGCAGGGAACCTGGGGCAAGGATGTGAGGGGAGTGGTGGGGGTGAGAGAAGCAGACAGATTCTGGGTCTGCTTTTAAGGTGGAGCCAACAGGATTCACAACGATGGACCAGGTGTGATGAACCAGAGGGCGTCTGGCAGGTGCAGTTAAAGAGCCTCCTGCAGGCACCAGAATTCAGGTAGAGTTGAAGAACACACCTCTGGTGTCATTGTGTTGTTTTCACAGGTACTTTCTGTTTATAGGAGATGACTAGCTTTCTAGATACAATAGTGATATAAAAGTTTCCACTTGAATTTGCTGCTGTTAAAAAGCAAGAGAATTTCATGCACGTGTCTTATAAATGTTGGTAAATACAGACAATTTAGGGAGACTGCAAATGCTGACTTTGGAGAAGCATGCAACTCTGTGTGTTGCTGACGTGTTAGCAGAAAAACGACACAGTGTCTGAGGCCGAAAGTGGCCCCACCACAGCAGGATCTGGTGCTTTCTCTAGACACTGGACAGACCTATGGTTTGAAGGCTGAGAATGCCTAGCTCAGGGGTCAACAAACTATTTCTATGAAGGGCCAGATGGTCAATATTTTCAGCCATGTGGGCCCCCTGGTTTCTCTTGCAAATACTCAGCTCTGCAGGGGTAGCGCATAAGCAGCCATGAATAAATAAATGGATGGGTTTAGCTGTGTTTTAATAAAACCTTATATTTACAAAATCAGGCCAATGCCATAGTTGTAGACCCCTTGCCTAGAATTTGGATCCCAGAGCAGCCTAGCCTCAAAGAACATCCTCTTTCCCGGCCTTCCGGGAATTCTAGACTTCTAACCTCGAGGAGCTTCTCTTTCCCTTCACTATCTTAGGATGAATAGAGAAGTTTAACTTTGTGTCAGCTATAAACGCACTGAACTCCCTGATTGTGCTGACCTACTTTCAGCTTTAAGTATTTCCACCTGGGGATTGGAATCCAATTTGACCTGGTTCAATGCCAGAACACTAATGTCCTTGTTATAATCCATTTGGAAGCTCATCTCCTCTTTCCACACCTTTGGAAACCAAACTGAACACAGATCAATTTTGAAGTGCCTCTGGGCTTTCTGTTAATGCCATGTCAAGGTATTCAATAGTTGTTTTCCTATAATTAAATGTCTAGACACACGCAGCTGTCATGATCCGAAGTCACTCCCGTGTGCTATTCAAGTTTCTCTGTCTGCATATTATTTGAGAAAGCTAGAGGCTTCTTTTCTCCAAATGTGTGATAAAATTAATGATGCAGCTTATTAATGAAGAATCAAAAACTATAAAAAGGTAGAAACAAGTAGAAGCCAATTCCTAGCCTCACATCCAAGATAAAACAGTGTTAAACAGAAAATACACTTCCTTCCAGCCTTCCTTTATTGGCTTATGGTTTTGTTTTTGTGCCTCTACAAAATTATAGACAGACTGCATATAAAATTTTATGGTCTTTTTTTTGTCTCGTTACTTTGCTTCAAAAACCATTTTCTTGTCTTTTTTACACAGTTTTCCGTAAATGTCATACCATCAAGTTGTTGTACCACAACTTATTTTGAGCAATCCTCTACTGTTGGTTGGTTACATTGTTTTCAGCTGCGCACGCTTTTTAAATTATGCTGCTCTGAACATCTCTGAGCTTATCAAATTCACAAAGCAGTTAAGAGAGAAGTCAGATTTCATAGTCCACATGACGCTATTGCTTGAGTATAACTGTGTTAGCCATTTGCCCATGTTTCTTGGTAGCAACTCTATGCCCCTGAATTAGGACTTTGCACACAATATGATCATAATAATTTTGTTTTATAATTGTGGCATTTGGAGAAGTTACTTTGTTTGTGAACTCCCAGCTCCCTTTTCTGTAAAATGGGAATTGTAAAAATTAATTCTCGACAAATACTCAACGTGCCAGGCACTGTGCAGCCCATCTCTTGGGAATGGACTGGCTTGCACAGAAGACATGCATTAAACAGATACGCAAATAACTGCGTAAGTACAAAGTGTGGTAAGTGGAAAGAATTTCACAAGGAGCTATAAGAAATTATATTTATTTCCATAAGAAGGTTAAGGTTAAAAACGCTTCTTTGTGCCTCCGCTAACATCTGTAATGCTAACTTCTGTAAAATGGGAGCAAAAACCCCACCACAAAAGCATTGTTTTGAGGTTTCCATGAGATCACATATGTAAAGTGCTTAGTTCAGTCCTGGCCACAAGATAGGTGCTCAAACCCAGACGAAGGCTATAGTTTTTGCTACATGAGTTAGGCATGCCTAGTATTCAGAAGTGGGCTAAGTAAATCCTGAAGATAAATGAATAACAGTAACTCTCATTTGTTTAGCAAGATAGACTTTTGGGTGCACCTCCATGGCTATATTTGATCTTCAGAATGACCTTGGGAGGTAAGGACAGTCCCTTAGAGAGAGGAGACAGGCTCAGGAGCACTTCTACATCTGAGCAGGAACTAGAACCAGGTCTGTTGGGTTCCTTGGAAACTTTCCAAGCCTCCTTGGTGTGTCTGTGTTTATTTTATCCTCTGGTTAATTAGTTTCCACAGTGGTCCCCAGAGCAAGAGAGACGACCAATATTCAGTATAACCGAGCAACCTGCAGGGCCCACCTTCCCTGATGGTGCTGGCAGATCACCAGGTATTGTCTAAGGGGACTTGAGGGGCAGGAATGCTATGCCTGGGCCTCAACTTTTGTTCCCCAACCTGGTGGAGAGTTAGCATTGACACCTGTGATAAGGAAGAGGTAGCCCATAAAGCCATGTTCCCTGGATGCACTAGCCCCTATGATGTCTTAAATCTGTATGATAACACAAGTGTAAGGCGTTGCTGGGGACATGAGAGACATTAGACTACACATACACATTTGGAACTTGTTTTAACCTACTATGTTAAACACTTTCCACATCAGTACATAAATCACTACATCAATCTTTTTTATTGGATGCATGTTATTCTACATGACGGGTGTACCAAAATTTTTTTAACCAGTTCCTACTGATGGATATTTTGGTTATTCTCAGTTTATATTAGTGAGACAAATTCCTTTAAGTAGAATTATTCTGGGGAAAAAATTGTTTGTGCATTTAAAATTTTATAGATTTTGATGAATTGCTCACCAAGACATTGATATAAATTTCCTGTCCTGCCAGCAATTGTATGAAAAGCCAGTTCCCCACCACCAACAACATGGTCAGATATTTCATAATAACAAGTCAGTGTGGAGAAAGCAGAGGGAAGGTGAGATGGCAGCAGGGAGGCCAGGCAGGAGGCTGGGGCAACTGGCCAGCTAGGAAATGATGGGTATACAACGAGAGGACAAGAGAGAGGACAGGATGGAGCCCAGAGCTGGTGAGAACATACTGACGATGATATGCAGGACAGCCTGTTAGAGGTATCTGCTGGACCAGGGAGGAAGACCTGGGGATAGTGACTCACTTGTGGAAACCATGAGTGTGCATGAGATCTCCCAGAGTTGGGGTGGGGTGGGTGGGTGGATTGGATGGATGGATGGACAGATAGATGGATGAGTGGATGGGAAGATGGAGTAGATGGGTGGATAGATGGAGTGGATGGAATGGATGAACAGGTGGACAGATGGACGGGTGGATGAGTGGATGGGAAGATGGAGTGGATGGAATGGATGAACAGGTGGACAGAATGACAGAAAAACCTTCATTTTATTCTATTTAGATGGAACCATATGAAATAGCTGTTTTTGTTGTTCAGAAATGATCAAATACTTAATTTTATTCAGGCTGAAGTATTTTGGGGGAAGAGAACTCATGTCTGCAATTTACTTTGAAAGGCATCAAAAAAGGGAAAGGATTGAGGGATAGATGGATGGTAGATGTGTGACAAAGCAAACACAGTAACAATGTCGATGCTAGAAACTGGGTGGTGGGCGTACAGGTATTCACTGTAAAATTCTTTCAACTTTGCTTTACATTGGAAATTTCCATAATAAATCCATGGGAAATGGTTTTCATTGGTAAATATTGGCACTTTCATGTGGTTTCCCCTGATATTTATTTCTCATTTGGCCAAGAGCCTTCTAGGTTCCCAATCTGTAGCATCAATAAGATCTACTTTACACAATCTCCTCTGGCCTTATTCATCCTAGATTTGGGGGCCGGGGGCCGGGGGCCGATATTTCTTGCCGGAGTTCAGGTTGAATTGCTCTAACGTGCTGATTACTGTGCCGAGGATGCCGGTATCTGGCTTGTAATAATTATAGATTTCCTCAGCGATTTGATCCCATTGGTTGCCCCAGCAACGGCGTAATGGCTCGACTGAGGCGCTGTCACCGGGTGATTTAGAACCAACATGTCTCTCTCGCAGCCTCCGATCTGGGTGCCCCCACCCCCTTGCTGTCGTCATGGCAACTGATGAGCAGCACATGACCGAAAAGCTCTGTGTCCCCCTCCCCCCATCTTGTGATCATCACCACTTCTCTCCTGGGCCCCTTGTGGACCGGCTGCAATGGGGGGGGGTCTAGAATAATTGGTTTTCTGAGGTTCCTCCCCCACCCCCTAGATGGGGTCAGAGCAGCCCCTCTGCCCTGGAGGCCTTGGGAGATGACTTCATGCCCCTCAGACCCCGCTCATGGCTACAGCTGGACCCACCCTGGCAGCAGAGACCTGGGGAAGCCATTTAGGGACCTAAAGCCTCGGATCTCTGCCTTGTCCCTTCAGGGCTTCCTGAGCCTGTTGAAGAAAAATCTAGGAAGAGCCCCCTGCAAAGGAGAAAGGGGAGGGAAACAGCTTGTCTCAGAAGGTCTGAGATGATGGGGTTCATCTTTCTGGCTTAAACCGAGCCAGGCTCAAAACATCTTTTTTAAAAAATCTGTATTCTATTTTCCACTCTCTGCTTAGATCTTTTTTTTCCTGCTTCTGTTTCTCTTTGTTTCTGTGTGAATCCTTTCCTTCTTGTTTCTGTCTGAAAATAGCCCCCCCACCCCGTTTCTGAGTCCATCTTTCAGTCTTTCTTGCTCTCTCCCCCCCACCTTCACCTTCTCTCCATCCCTCCCCCTCGTGCACTTGCTGGGTACCAGCTGAGCACACCCTTTTCCCAATCCTGCTTTGCTCCTGAGGGACCCTTTTCTCTCTCCTGTACCTGCACCCATGTTCTGGGGACTGTCTGGAAGTCTGGACCACCCTCTGGAGGGGGGAGCTGGTGCCCAGAGGCACCTCTTAGGATGAACCCAAACAGCTGCATTCCTGAGACTCTGCAGAATGACCTAGAGGAGGCATTTTAAGCAGGCGAGCTGGGCTTGCTGCAGCACCCCGACTGCCAGGCACCGTGAGTGCAGGGGTGTGTGTGTGTGAGTGCATCCTCACGTTCATGTCTGCTGGCATGTGGAGGTGTGTGTCAGTGACAGTTACCTATAGTGTTGTGGTGTGCAAGTGTGTCCACACCCATGTATATGTGTGTGCAAGTATGTGGCTTTCTGTGTGAAGAACACACATACATGTCAGATTTTTCAAGGATATTTTGTGAAGAGAACACAGGAGGATGAGCCCCTTGAAAGTGGGAGCAAAATAACAAAAGATGGACATAAAAATGACAGATAAGGACATTGGGCTTATCAGTAGGCTTGCAGCTCCACTGTCGGCCTGCTCTGGTCCCAGGAAATGAAGGGAGGGTCACCTTGACAAGGCATTTTTACTCTAGCCCCAGAATAAATCCTTTTCGTTCTAAGGGCTAAAACAGCAGGCTTACATACCCCTTCCTCTTTGCAACTCAGGGGAAGGGAGGGCTGAGGGCACACTGTCAGTGGGCATTTCGGGAGGAGTTTGCAGTGTGAATCTCAGTAGACAACCCAGGTGGCTCGTGCCAAGAATGGAGTGAGGAAGCTCTGGATAGCCGGTCCCTTCGCATCTTGTGGCCGATTAGAAGTTCATTTTGAATTTCTTCACAGAAGCAGCCCATGCCCCAAGAGGCAGCCAGAAGGAAGCAATTTTAGAAAATGAAACTTCATTTGCAGGGCAAGATGTGGGAATCTGCCAGGTTCCCACTGAAGGTCCTATAGTCGGGTGTGGGAGCTGGCAGCCAAGTCACCTCTGGAAGGGAGTCTTTTGTGCTTTGCCTGTCCACAGGTATTTGGAAAAACTTGTCCAGCAGTCACTCTAGGAGAAGGCACTTGGCGTTCGCAGAGAGGACAGCCAGAGGCAAGGACTGGCCCCAGGAAGTCGGCAGTCCAAGTAGGAATAGACCCGATCACACATGGTACCATCATACCCAGAGACATTGCTGCCACCTGCCTTTCCTCCAAGATGCCATCCTCTTTCCCTGCCCCTGGCATCTACCTGCCATGGCCACCTTTGTCCACTTGCCAAAGCTCTAACCATCTTTAAACACCCTCTGCTGCTGCTTCCAGGAAATCTTTAACTTCCACCCAAGTACAGCTAACACCGTCTACCCTCCTCTACCTGCCCCAAGTACCTTAGGCCTCTGGCATCCTGTGTCCTACCGACCTCTTTCCCCACATTGGCCCAGGAGCTGCAGTTTATTTTGCAAGGACATAAAAAAAAACATCGGTGCAAATGCATGCAAAGTGACTGGTCAGGATTCTTAAAATGTCAATGTCTTAAAAGGCAAAAGGGCTGAGAAATGCTTCCAGGCCAAAAAGAGATTCCAGAGCCATGGGCCTGAATGCACTGTGGGATCCTGGGGTACAGCTGCCTCAGAGGAACAGAAAACAGCCACAAAAGACATTTCGGGGACAAGTGGGGAAATTTGAACATAGACTATGTATAAGATAATAGTATCAATGATAACATTTGCTGAGAGTGAAATACTTTGTATCTCAGATAATTTGTACTGCGGTTATGTAGGAGAATGTCCTTGTTCTCAGAAGATACAGGCTGAAAGATCTAGGGCTGAAATACCAGTGTCTGCAACTAACTTTCAAATAATTCAAAAGACAGGCAATGATGGATGGATGGATAGATAGATAAAGAAAGTGGGTGTAAATGTGGCAAAGTGTTAACACTTGGTGGTTTTAGGATTACAGGTGGTTGTTCAACTATGTTTATGACTTTTAAGTAGGTTTGAAAATTTCTCAGTGCCCACTACGTGCTGGGCAGTGCCTAGCTTTGCACGTGGGTTATCTCCTTTAATCCCCAGCGGCCTGGGGACAGCAGTGCTCTGTCATACTCTTTTTCCAGTTGAGAGAACAAGCAGAGCCAGATTCAAGCCCAGGTTCAAAACCCTCCTTATGCTTCCACCCCATATTATGGCAAAATTACTAAAGATAACCCAGCAGTCTTGTTCTTCCACAAGAAGCTCTTGTGGTTTGAACGTGAGTGACATTGTAGTCATGTGTGCAATAGGGCCAGTGATGCCTACTGTGTAAGACAGTTGCGAGGGTGGAATAAGACCAAGCAGAGGAAATGCCCAACCGGGCAACTTGCATGTGGCAGGTGTGTCCTTAATCCCTGCATGCCCAACAGGGGATCAATATTGCCCCCAAGAGGGTGAACACTGATTTATGGGGAAGCAAGAAATCTTAGTCTTTATGAATACAGTAGATGTACAATGGAATACATAAATAGACAATACAGTTTATGTGTGGAATTAAAATGTCACGGGGGATTTGTCTAGCAAAGAATCTTTAGGTGAACAAGAATGAAGAAAAAGTTGAGGAACATCATATTAATCTGACGGACAAGGTTTGGAGGTAGCTTTTCAGTTCTGACTTCTGTGGTTGTTGCAATGTGGGGCTGGGACTCTATTACTGAATTTGACAAGTATGCATTGCCAGGCTCCATTCTGGACCCTGAGGTCCCCTGAGCCAGCCTGTGCCTCTGGGCAGGTGACTCCTAAACAGCAGCCTCCAGTGATCTCAGTTTGGGGCACAGTGTTAGAGTTGTCCTTATCCCACACTCTTTCCAGCACAGGGCTGCCCATGTAACTTCCCTGCAAACCAGGCACTCAGCTTCCAGGTCCCTGCCTCCATGATGGAGAACCTGCCCTTCCAGGTGCGCTGTAAAGACCCCCAAGGGAACACACTTCTGTGCAGTAGTCACGTAAACACACGAGCTTACCAGAACCAGCCAAAGTCCACCCCAGAGGGCTGGAACGAGCCTCCATATTTTGCTTGTTTGTTTCTTTGGGTTGTGTTGTTTCCACTCCTTGACATTATAGCTCCTTAGAGCCATCCAAAAAAGAACCCAGATAGGGAGTGTTTATAAATTCACTCCAAGCTCTTCAGTCTCTTGAGCCAGATGTTCACACATGAAAAGCCATCCCGGGAGTAGAATGCAGAAGGAGGGGTGGCTTCAGTCCCCAGCAGACCGGCAGGTGGGCTGGCAGGCAGGTGGGGTGGATCCTCATCGGTCACCTAGTTCACTCGCCCCATGCCCCTTCCAAGGGCGTGGAAAGGAAAGGATTGTTGCCAGAGTGACCTCAGGACTCAGGCGGCGGCAGTGGGACTCCTGGTAGGGGTATTCAGTTCCTGGAGCGCAGCAAACATTTATGCAGCCTTCTCCAGGGCTGTCGAGGTGCTTGAACGCTGGGGTCGCCGAGACGCATCACCTTGTGGGATTCTGTTATGTGTTTACTTATTTGCTGTAAGCCTCCTGCACTGGAACAGAATACACAGACGTTGCAGTCTGGTTCCACCATCCTCACCTGGGTCCTTAGGATGTAGGATTGTCTTCAGGCAACAGGTGACCGGCAAATACAAAGAACAGATGGATTACGAGAGAAATGCAGATGAGCATCATCGAACCCTGAGTTGAAGGGTCAGGAAGGCTTCCTGGAGCAGGTGACGGGAGGTATACCATGCAAAATTGCACAAGAGTTCCGGGAATGTCAACAGGAGGCCAGGACAGAAAGGACATTTCCAACAGACAGTGTCATGTGAGCGACGAGAGGGCAGAGTATGTGCAGTCCAGGCGGGAGATGCAGCTGAGGGGGGTGGGGGTTATGTGTGTCCAGCCTTGCAGCTGCGCCTCGTTCTAGGGGTAGCTGGAAGCCAGGGAGTATTCAAGCAAGAGAGTGGCTGTGTCTGGTTTGCTATTCAGAAAAAATGAATGGTTCGATTAAAGCTCTGGAGCCGTTCCTGCAACCCTGCTCTTTTTGCCTGGAGGACAGCTGGGGTTTTTGTACATTTCCCAAAGAGTGTCATTTTAGAGATTTGCTTTTTTTACTTAGTAAGTTTGTTTTCCCATAAAAGTATCAAGAAGTCATGAAATGAAGACTTTTTCAAAGCGAAGGTGGAGATGCCTCCTGATGAGAGGGAGGAACCCAGGTAGATTTGGACACCTTGGTAGGTTACTGCCCCCTCCCATGGAGGATGCTACCCCAAGACAAATCCTGTCGGTTTTGTTCACTGTGGATATTTGGTGCTGTGTGGACAAAAACACTGGGAGGCGATTGATTCTGGGGGAGGGGGAGGCACATTGTCGGGAGTGTCCTGTGACCAGCCCCCCTCCCCAAAGAAAGCTCAACAGCCCAGGCCTGTCTTTGGTGCCATTTTTTGTCCCCCAGGCCCACTCCTTCCCCTAAACAAGCCTGAATTAAGTTAAAAAGGCATCATCAGCATACTGTCCCCACTCAGCCGTCCACCCGCTGGTGTTCCCTGGGGAGACTCAAAGCGTTCCCTAAGTGCTTGAGTCTGATAACTCGTGAAAACAAGCCACCAGACGGGGAGGTGGCTCATCGAAATCAACACCCAAGTGCCATCCAGAAGGCCCGAACCTTTGGCCGGGGTCCTATGAGCGGTGGCCACTGTGGCCGCCTGAGAAGCAAGGGGTGAGCCCGCCTGTCTGGTTGAAAGTTTCCCACGGAAGGCAATGCCTGTGTATAGCCAGACACTTCTTTATTCCTGGAACCCCCCTTCACTAGCTCTTCTGCCCCCAAATGTTTAAATAAGGGTTGGCTAGAAGAATAGGAGGCCAGAAAAATGAGGCAAACTATCACAGATAATTGTTAAAATATCCATTATCTCCAGTTGTGCATCCTTGTGCAAGTGGCAAAACCTCTCTGCACCTATTTCCTCATCTGAAAAAAGTGGGAATAGTGGTATTTGCCTCCCAGGACTAGATGAGATGGTGTGTGTGAAACCCGGACACAGTAGGCTTTCATTCATTAAATCAGAACAGATACTTACATACACATGTAAATGCAAGATCCTTTCAATTACAGAAGAGTTAAAATATTTGCAAGGGAATGCAGGAATGCCGTCAGGCGCACACCACGACTCCAGCCACCAAGAAAGTGGCTGGAGTCACAAGCTGAGCAGTCCTTGAAGGAGATATAAATGTTTCATTTGTTATACGCTGAAATATTTGGGTACTTAGCAGTTCCAGGAGGCCTTAAAAGTGGTTTGTTTTCTCTGAATGGGAAGTGTGTCTCCTCCGTCCTCCCCGTTGGAACATGAAGTCCCATAGGACAGGGAGCAGCACGTGTCCTTGTTTACAGAGGTATCTCCAGGGCTTAGCATAGGTGCTGAGCAAACATTTATGGACCTGGACAAACAGATTTTAAAAGCTGGACCTTTTGGGGCTTTGGCCTGGGTACCTTCTTCAGGGTGGGCATGAGCATCCTTCCTAGGCCAAATTCCACTCTGCCACTCCTCCTTCCTCGTAGGAGCAGAATTTCAAAACTAGCTCATCTTTCTGCAGACATTTCTTTCCGCATATTTCCTACCCCAGCAACCAAGGCCCTCTGTTTCTCACATTCCGAGGCCTTGAATTTGAAGCCTTCTCTGTTCCTCTTCCTCTCTACTTTTTTTTTCGCAGGCTGGGTGACTACCTGCCTGCGAGCAACGATGTGTTCATGCTCACTGCTTTCCTGATTTAACTTCACCTAATCCTTGCTGATGGGAGCCTGGGCAGGGGCGGGGCGGGGGGACTCTGAGACAGGGGCATGAGGGTGGCAGAGGCTGAGGGAGGCCAACTTCTCTCTCGTGGAACCCAGATGCTGTGGCTCGTAGCAGAGCCACTGCATGTGCAAAGAGTCTTCCCCAGCGCGTCGGGGCCATAGTGGAAATGCCTTCCCTACCAGGTTAGAGAGCTCTTCAGAAACAGAAAATGACCTCCAACGAACCATCGCTTCTATATCCTGTGTACATTCTTCAGTTGGCCCTAACCCAACTGAGTGCCATGTGACCTCACAGATAGGTTTCATTCTTCCTATTTTACAGATGAGGAAACTGAGACCCTGCTGAGTTGACCAATTGCCCAGAGACATCAAGCTCTAATATATGGCCCAGCCATGATTTAGACCCAATTTCTGGCCCATGTTACTTCCTCAACTTCACCTTCCAGGCTTTCTTAGGAGTCGACACTTGCATGTTTCCAAGAACAGCGTTCCTGTCTCCTTAGACAAGTCACTGATGATTGTACAGTGCCCCCCAAGAAGAGGTTATAGGAATCCTGCCTGCAGGGAGGGAGGAAGGGAGGGTCGGGGCCCACCCTCGGGGACAGCCAGGAGAGGCTTTGGAGCTGGCGGAGGGAAGCCGGATCTGAGATAAAGCCTTCTGTCCCTGCACTCTCGCCCTGTGAATGGGGCCCTGTTAGCCCCATCTGTGGCAGCCCAGGCCTCTGGCTTTATGGGTTGCCATGGCGACCCCTGGCCTTGACAACGGAGGTGCACTTGGCAGAGTGTGTCTTTGTGTCCCATTGAGTCTGCAGAAAAGCCAACGGCTGGGGCTGCAGGCAGGAAAGGAATGTCCCGAGCGCCTGCCAGCACTTTTTGTCTTGGTCCCGAGGGCAGATAGGAGAATGAGAGGGAGCATATTTGGGGCCCCAAAGAGGTATGGGGGGTCCATTTCTAGCCAGTGATGTGTGCAAAGAGTTTGTGTTCACAGGACCTGGGCAGCAGCACAGTGGAAAGATGAGCCAGACAGTATCTTCCTAGGATGCCTGTTGGGCGTTTACTTTCATTCAATGACCGTCTGCAGCCAGGAGCTGCTCTGGAGCTGGGGATACAGCAGGGACCCAAGTCCCAGGTCTTGGTTCACCCTCTGCTAGCCCATGAAGTAGGTTCAGTTGGTATTATCCCCATTTTACAGATGAGGAAACTGAGGACCAGAGAGGTTACTTAATGTGCCTGAGGTCACACAGCAGTTAAATGACTAGCCAGGGATGGCTAGTCTAGGGGTGTGATCCTTTTGGAGGATGCAAAGACTGGGAAGATGCTGGGTGGAAGCAGGAGGCCCCCCACAGGCTTCTTTCTCTCTGTATCTCTGGGAAGTTTGACCTACACTTCTAGTGGATTTGAGGACCATGCAGATCTGTGACCATGTGCAGGGTCCACTGTCCACCCCTTATGGCAGTTAAAAGTAGCTCTCAGCCCACCCCCTGGGCTCCCCCAGTGCCTGGGTCAGTGTATGTCCCCTTCCAGAGATGAGGACATGGAAGCTCAGAGAGGTCATGGTATTTGGCCTCAGTCACAGGCTTGCCTGGGACTATCCGATCCCAAAACCACTACCTTTACTCACTGTAACGCATCAATTAATTCAGCTGCTAACAAAACACCTCCCTGTAGTAGATACTGGGCTTGATGAATAAAATGACATAGTTCAGAGAATAAATTGTATTGCTTTTCACCAGGAGAAATTTTTTTGAGAAACTGGGCTCCGAAACCATGACTATAAATTAACTGAGAAACCAAACTCTTCTCTTAATAACTCAATGGATTTTTTTTTTAATCTATTGCAACATACTCAACTCAATGCTAGCCTGTTAATTTAGCAACACGATAACTAAGTAGAGAGAGCAGTTGCTGTCTCTCCCATAAAACCATTTGTTTCAAATGGGAACACTAAGATGTCACACAATTCAATTTCCATTAAATGTGTTTTTGAAAATGCAAGTAGGAGAACTCAAACAATAGCATTTGAATACTCTGGGAAAGTGAGAGCCACACCCACATGCTTTCAATTACAAAATGTCACATTGGAATATATAGCGTGCTGGCATTTTGGTGGCCTGCAGTTGAAATTGACCTTATAACAAAACCTAATATCTGTAAGACATTAATTCTTAACACAATGTATCTCAAACAATCAGAAGAGCTAATGTCATTCATCCACTCCCTCTCGCCCACTAATTCAATCAACAAAAGTTAATTAGTTGCCTGCTACAGGAGAGGCACGGTATCATTTCTCTTAGGAGAAACTAAGTCGGATGAAACACTGTCTCTTTCTGAAGCTCATAATTTAGTGGCAGAGGACGATGAAGGGGAAAATGGGAGAATTTAATGTACTGGGCTGCTTTACCCATCATGTGAATAATTTCTTAAAATAACCCAGCAAGATATGTATATAAAAATATTCAAGTTCAGTGTCAACAACGAATTCTGTGCAAGGCAGAATGGAATCATGACTATTTTGCCTGTGATTAAAGTTCTGGAACTAGATAGGGGTGGTGGCCGCACAACATTGCAAATGTACTAAAAGGCACTGAATTGGTTACTTAAAAAGAGAATTAGGGAATCGGCCCTCTTCTTTTGAAGATGGGGAGAGAGAGGCGCAGAGAAGGGTGTGTGGAATCGGGACACACTCTGATTGTGCAGACCTGCGTTTGAATCCCTGCGGGCTGCAGGCTCTGTGGCCCCCAAGGTTGTCACTCAACCTCCACCTGCTTCATTCATTCACTCAGTAGATAATATTGTGCCCCTGTCATGCACCAGGCACTGTGTGTAAATGCTGGTGATGAATGGAGAAAGAGACCACGATTAGTATCTTCTCCTTACAGGGCTAACATTCTAGTAGCCTGCCTCAGTTTCCTCAAGGCAACATGGGGGATAGTAATGGTTCCTGCCTCAGCTTCCTAAAAGCATTAAATGAGATAAGTTGCATAATGCACCTGGCCCAGAGGAACAGATGGTGATGATGCTGCTGCAGTTATTGCTTAATGTTACAGAAAGACAGGTCTAGAACTCACTCGTTCCACTGACTTCCTCATACTGCCTCTACACCATGAGCAGCACCCAGACCCAACTTAAGGGAAGAAGCTAATCTTCTGGGTTCTCTGTGGTGTTGGAATAAACATCACATCACGTGTCAGTGCTAATCAATGTGGATTGACTACAACAGTGAGCCGAAAGATTTTATGACCTCTTTCAGGCTCTGAGGGGAAAAAAGAGTTGTGATCGACTAGTGATGTCTGTCATGTGCACCATCATAGAGAGTAAAGATATGTGTGTTGCGGATGGAGCTGGCACCTGAGCTTGGGCTTTAGAACATAAAGCTTGGGTCCCGGTGTATCCCTGCTTGGGGGCAAGTCCCTAACCCGCTCTGGTCTAAGTTGCCATCATCTGTCCCCTGGATGAAGGCAATGGCATCCTAAATGTTGGGTGGGGGGCACCCCAGGACCACAAGACAAATGTCAGCAGGCGCCAGGGCCCAGGGACTTGAGAGCAAGATACAGAAGAGGCTTGACAGGATGAACACACGTGCGAGGTGGGAGCTGAGGACCCGGATTCACTGGGCTTGTGGAAGGTGCCATCCCAATTTGCCTGGGACCGTCCTGGTTTCAAAATGGAAAGTTCCACATCCTGGAACCTCGCAGTCCTGAGCAGACAGGGATGCTTGGTGGTGCCTGGGCTCTGCACCCCTGGAGTGGGCCGCCAGGTACCCCACTGGCTGCTGCGGATTCCCCGGACAGCCTAGTGACTGTATTCCATGGGAGAACAGAGCAGAGAGCACCCCGGCTTCCCACATTGAGTGGCTGCCATGATGTTTGCCGTGAAGTTCCTCCCATCTGAGTCCTTCCATCCTAGAGAGCACAGGCTGGTTCTCACTTCCAGGGGGATCTCACATCCACTCTGTCCCTTTCTCTGTTTTTCCCATTTAAATGGGTGTGACAGTCCTATCTGGGGGGCGGTAAAGGTTACTTGAAAATGCATGTGATTTAACGTGTATGTTTGTTACAATATACTCTTTGGTTGAATACACTCTTTTTATATTCAGCATAAAAGCCAGGATTTGATGTCAAAGAATCTTCTCTGTTAGGTGGGGAAATGGTGGGGGGAGGGACACTTGGCCAGGTGGAGAGTGGTCTTCGTGGGCCTGAGTCTGTGTTTCTGGTCTCTTTCAGGGCGGCAGCGAGGGAGGGGTCTCCAGTGCCTGAAGGAAGTGGTGGGTCATGGCCTCTATGCTGCTCGCCCGGCAGCTGGCCTGCCGCTTCCAGCACGACTCCCGCCTGCTGGTGCCAGGTAAGCCCCAGGGGGTCTTGGCAAGAACAGGTCCCGATGGGAGACACAATCCAGACTGGGGATTCCTGGGCTGGAAGAGTCCTTGGGGATAAAGGAACCAGCCCACCAGTGCCTCTGGAGCTGTGCCACTGTCCCCCATAAAACTGTCACCATGGTCACCCCCATCCCATTGCCCATCTCTGCCATGTGCTCTAGTCCTTGGTGGACAGCTCTGCAGAGGGAAGGGAGCTGATCCATCCCAGAGCCACTCTGCCTGTGGGTAGGTGGCGGCCTCTGCAGCCCGCAGGGCCCAGGCCATCCTCACAGAAACTGTTGGAGAAAACACACAGCTGGGGTCACTGCCAACAACAGTCTCTGTAATTGACCTAAAGGCCAACTGTGCTTCACGGGCACTGTCAGGAGGTACTGTCCCAAGAATGCCCCGCCCCTCGCCTCCATACCCCACACCTACTGGCCACCCACTGGCTCCTTCCTGGGGACTCTCTCAGGTGGACTCATTGTGCTGCGCCTCTCAGGCAGCATAGCCAAGGGAGCCCTGATCACATGACCTCAGGGAGACTTCCCTGCCCTAGTCCCACAAGGGAGGCCCAAGTGAATACCATTTTACAGGTGAGAAAACTGAGTCTCGGAGAAGCAAAAGTTATCTGCCCAAGATCACACAGCCCCTTGAATGCAAGCCTGTCTGGCTCCAAATGCTGAGTTCTGAGGCCCCCTCGATGTCCCCCCATGTGGTTCTGGGAGAGAGAGTGGGTAACAGAAGCCTCCCCACAGATACCCCGAGATTGGCCTCCTACAGAGACATGAGCAGTCCCGGCTCTGGCCTGCCCATGAAATAGGCTCAGAAAGACCAATGACCTGCCACTCTGTCCCTGGCTCTCTCAGAGCCCCCGAGCTTGTCACCGTGGTGTCCCCTTACTCTTGGAAAAGTCTGCCTTCTGAAGACAAACTGCTAGCCATGTCCTTGTCTTGCATGTTGAATTATGGTGTTTATGTCCTGGGTGGGATAAAGAGTAGGAGTGTTTTCCCACTCCCAGGCTTTATTTTAAAATAAACATTTTATTTTGGAATAATTTTAGATTTAGTGAGAAGTTGCAAAGATAGTACAGAGAGACCCCATATGGCACGCCCCAGTTTTCCTCCATTGTTAACATCTCACTGTCACCAGGATGCATTAGTCAAAACTAAGAAACTGACCCAGGCTTACTGGTACTAGTAACCAAACTCCTGGCTTCTATTCAGATTTCACTAGTTTTCCCTTAATGTCTTTTTCTGTCCCAGGATTCATTGTGTTTACTTGTCACGTTTCCCTGGTCTCTGGTCTGTGACAGTTTCTCAGTCGTATTCTTCTTGACCTTGATAGTGTTGAGGAGTCAGGAACAGCTTTGGGGGTTTTGTTTTTGTTTTGTTTATAAGAGAAGCATATCGGTGTTTACTTGTAATTAGGCTAAAATAAACCAGAACCGGAAAGATGCAAGAATGGTGAGTTCCAAGTCAGAGAGAGTCCTTGGCATGGAAGATGCGTTCGTTCCCTAGCGAATGCTGTTGAGCACCTGCCACGTGCCAAGTGCTGTGCTGGGTGCCAAGGATGGACCAGTGAAGGAGACGTGGCTCTTGTAGAGCACGAGCCTGGAGGCACACCTGGCACCATCTTTGAAGGTCATTGTGAAGGACATCTGAGCCCTCCCAACAGACAACATGCAAAGAGCAGTAGATTAAGACTCATACAGTTAGGCTACTGGCTTCACCTCCTGTTGGCCACGTGAGCCCCTCCAAGAGACAATGTCTCCAGCCTCAGTTTTCTTGAAAGAAAAGTGGAGATAATAATAGTATCCTTCCTATTTCACAAATTACTTGCATCGGAAGTGAAAGCACTTTGTTTATGTTTTACGAAGGTGGGAAGTATCCTAACTCACATTTTGCAAGCATGGAAATAGAAGCATGATGGAAAAAAAAAAGAGAAAGAAAGAAAAGGAAATGGCTAAATCACAGAGTTCCTTTCCTCTCTATTTTCTTGGCTGGAGCTGGATCTTTTTTGGCACACTTGTGGCCAGATTTAGACAACCATACGGTGATTTTTTCTTTTGGCTTACCAGTTTGGCATATCGAATATAAGTAGCAACAGGGGAATGGCTTAGAAATGATGGTTAAGTGCTTATTTTTAACCCATTTAGTCCTCAACACCTTCTGTACCATAAGGTAAAGAAAACTGAGACCCAGAGAAATTAATAAACTTTCCACAGTAACAGAGCTGACCATTGGCTGAGCTAGGCATTGGGTGAGGCCAGCCTGGCTCCAGGACCTGTGCCATTGTATTGGTTATCTGTTGCCACATAACAAATGGCCCCAAATGCAGCAGCTTAAGACAATACATTTGTTATCTCTCAGTTTCTGGGAGTAGGAAACCAGGGATGGCTGGGTTCTCTGGCTCCAGGTCTGTCACGAGGGTGCAGTTGAGCTCTTAGCTGGGGCTATGGTCTCATCTGAAGGCTCAACTTGTGGATTGGAGGACCCACTTCCAAGGTCACTCACGTGGCTGTAGCTGGATTCAGTTCCTTAGGGGCTGTTGGCCAGAGGCTACTCTCCGTTTCTTGATGTGTGGACCCCTTCGAGGGGCAGCTCACAAGTGGCAACTGCTTCTTCAGAGCAAGAGCAGGTGCCCAACACGGAAGGCATGCAGTGCTACCACGCCCATGTCCCCGAGGTACATCCACCCATCAAGTCACTATGAAGCTATTAAACATGACAGACAATGGCCCGAGATAATGTTCCCAATGGCATCTTTCACGCACCCCTGAATTATAATCTTATGTTGGTAAATAAAGTAAGAGACTGGGAGACTAGACATCAAAATGGTTATCTCTGGATAGAAAATTGAAAGTGTTTTTTTTTCCATGTTGCTTATTGGTCTCTTCCTTAATGAGCATGTTATCAAACATAAATGGGAAGGACAGTCACAGGGGCAGATCAGATTTTTCTCTTTTACAGAAAATCAGGGCAGACAACTCCAGTTGAGCTTTACGTTGACTTCAGTCAGGCTCACCTAAGGAATCTTTGCTGTTTGGGAACGTGACTATCTTTGCTGTTTGGGAATGGTGTAAACATCAAGAGGACATTAAAAATGTTTGCTGTCTGCTTTATAGTTTGGAGTTAAAAATAGACTCTGGATTGGTGTGGCCATGAAGGCCATGACCATGATGGTTTACCCACTGTGTCCAGTCTTCTGTGTCAATGACACACCCTGGCCTTCTGGGTGTGCTATATTTTATTCTTGAATGAAAATGCTAGATCATTCCATCTTTTTTTTTTCTGCATCTCTGTTCTTTTGATAATAACTTGGCTTTAGGGGAATCGAGTTGTTTTGCTGCAAATGTTCCTTTCAAAGGCCAGCACTAGATGAGATCAAAGATAGCATCAGGCACATTCACAGGATCTAGGGAAGAGGTTGGGTGGGCAAATTTCTAGTTGAACCACTTGCTAGCTGTGTGATCTTGGGCAAATTAATTAACCTCTCTGAGCCTCATTGTCTTCTGTAATAAGAGAATGATAACATTTACCTCATGGGGGCTATAAGATTTAAATGAGGTAAGCCATATAAATCGCTCAGGATAATTCTTGGTATGTTCACCCTAAATGCTCGATGCACACTGGACATCTGCTCGGGTGACTTGATATAACAGATCCAAGAAAATAGGCTGTGTGCGGTGGCTCATGTTGTGAAACTCAGGTCTTTGTATACACTGGCATATAGATTAACTTTTTACAACATTTAAATAATTTCTACAATCTGATCTTTCACATGATAACACCATGGGCATCTTCCCATGTCCATAAATATTCAAAATTTTGATCTCAAAACAATGGTTGTATAATATTCCATGAGATGGCTGACCGTGTCATATTCTACTTAGCTACCCTCCAGTGGTAGGCATTTAGGTTGTTTGCACTTTGCTCTTACATAGACACTACTATAATGAATATTTTTGACCTACATCTTTGTACACGGCTCTTATTATTTTCTTAGGAAGAATCCTAAATAACAAAATTGCTCAGTAGAAAGGACTAGGAGGTCAGCATCAGCTTATACTCACACCAATAAAACAGGAGTGTGCCTGTTTGCCTGTAACTTCGCTGACACTGGGTTTTCCTATTTTTTAAATCTGCAGTGTCCTTGTAGTGCCCAGGTCTGTCCAGAGCAGTGTTTTTGGGTGGTCTGGCCGGGATGGGGTTGAGGTCCTGGCACCACCTCTGTTAGGGACAGTGGGCATCTGTTAGGGCAGAATCCTCCTATCTGCCATCACCAGGGGTTCTCACTGTCTCTGTTTACTGCAGGATCCAGACAGATCAGTCAAGCTGCAGCCAAAGTGGATATTGAGTTTGATTATGATGGGCCTCTGATGAAGACAGAAGTGCCAGGGCCTAGATCTCAGGTGAGTGGAGGACCCCTGAGTGGTGTGCTTTGGAAAAGGGATAAAGGGGCTTAGCAGAGGAGAACACAGCATGTATTGTTAGCTGCTTGCAGAGAGTTCACTACTAGAGATCCGATATGTTAAAAACTAGGCCATTCTGCTGTAGGAAATCAAAGAAGGGTTCACAAAGCAAATGTATCAGTTATCTGTTGCCACAATAATGCTGTATAACAGACAACCACAAAAACCTCAGTTTTGTCATTGCAACTGTTTTATAAATCCAGAAATCTTTGTAGTATTGTAAATGATTGTATTCATAGTTACTTTAGATAGTGTTTTGCTAACAAAAGGGGAGACTTTCTTCAAGCAAATTTCCATTGTAGGGGTGGATTTTAATTTAACCATAGTAAAATTATGGAATAACATTTAATATTGATGTCATTAATATTATTCCATGTTTTTATATGGAAATATAATTGCTAAAGCATATTTTACATTGACTTATTTTTGGAGCTGAAATATTTGTATTATCAAAGCGACTAGTTTCTAATCCCCAGTGTCTGTATAGAATTTTACAAGTGGTTTATGAAGCGATTGGATTGTAATTATAAATGGTTCTGTGATATGCAAATTAACATTTTCAGTGTTTTATATTCCTAATGGGTGTTAAAGTCTTTTTATTTTTCTAAATAGAAAAGAGAACCTATCTTTTTAGGGACATAAATGCCTTCAGCTTAATTTTTTTGCTAAATATTTTATATTATTAAGTTCCAGGTGTCTAAATATCCAGTCTGTTGTACTGGTAATTTAGCTGTGTAATGGAATAGTTTCCTGTCAACTGTTTATATTAAGTAATTTTTAAAATATGTGCAATATTGTTGACCAAGAAACTATTAATTTATTGGCAAGAGAGAAAAAATGCCAAGACTTGGGAATACATGAATGATTTTAAGCTGTTTGGCAAGAGTGTGTACTTGCTGTAATGCTTTTGTTCTTCTCGCCGGCAGGAGTTAATGAAACAGCTGAATATGATTCAGGTAAGTGGTGGTGCGGTAACATCCTTCTGTTGTTCCTTTATTACAATTTAGCTGAGGGACAGATGCTTCCTCTGTTCTGGCTCTTTAAAAAAAAAATGTAGTTGACTCTTGTTCTAAATGCTTTTTTCTAATTTCCCTTGCAGTTTTTTCTTTGACCCATTGGTGATTTATGTGTTAATTTTCACATTTTTTTAAATCTCCAAAATTTCTTTCTGTGATTGATTTCTGGTTTCATTCCACTGTGGTTAGCAAACACATTTTGTGTGATTTCAATCCTGTTAAATTTATTGAGCCTTTTTTGATGGCCTAGCATACAGTCCAGCCTAGAGAATGTTCCATGTGTACTTGAAGAGTGTGTGGATGTTTGTTGGCTGATTGCTTTTAGAGCGTTGTTCAAGTCTTCTATTTCCTTGCTAATCTTCTGCCCAGTTTTCCAGTTCATCATTGAATGCCAGGTGTTGAAGTCTCCAACTGTTATTGCACAGCTATTTCTCTCTTTAACTCTGTCCCTTTTTGTTTCTATAGTTTGGGGCTCTGTTGTTAGGTGCAAATATGTTTACAATTGTCCTGTCTTCTGGACTGATCCTTTTATCATTATATAATGTCTTGTTATCTCTAGTAGTTTCATTTTATAGTCTGTTTTGTCTGATACTAGTATAAACCCTTCCAGCTCTCTCATGCTTGCTGTGTGCATCAGAAACCATTTTCTTATTTATTTATTTTTTTTTTGAGACAGAGTCTTACTCTGTTGCCTGGGCTAGAGTGCCGTGGCGTCAGCCTAGCTCACAGCAACCTCAAACTCCTGGGCTTAAGCAATCCTTCTGCCTTCAGCCTCCTAAGTAGGTGGGACTACAGGCATGCACCACCATGCCCAGATAATTTTTCTATATATTTTTAGTTGTCCAGCTAATTTTTTTCTATTTTTTTAGTAGAGATGGGGTCTCACTCTTGCTCAGGCTGGTCTGGAACTCCTGAGCTCAAACGATCCGCCCGCCTCGGCCTCCCAGAGTGCTAAGATTACAGGTGTGAGCCACCGCGCCCGGCCCATTTTCCATCCTTTTATTTTCAACCTGTTTATATTCTTGAATCCAAAGTACGTCTGCTGAGCAAGCACATAGTTGGTTCTTTTTATCCAGTCAGAGAATCTCTGGCTTTTGATTGGAACCCATTCACAGTTCATGTTGTTATTGATACAGTTGTGTTCACACTGCCATTTTACTTTTTGGTCTCTGTATATCTTGTGTGTCTTTTGTTTCTCTTTTACTGGTTTTTATTTTGCATTAGGTGAATATTTTCCAGTGTAACATTTATATTTCTTTAACAACTACTACATATTTTTAGTTTCCTTAGTGGTTGCTGTAAGGCTTACCATATATATTATTGTTAAAAAAAAACAGGTTTAGGGTGTACAAATTGAATTCAGTTACATGTATATATTGTACAGTGGTGGAATCTGTGCTTTCAGTGTACCCATCACCCAAGTAATGTCCATTGTACCCCACAGGTAATGACCATATAGCTTAACTTACAGAATCTACTTCAGATCTATATCTCAACCTTTTCTGTTCTGATATATAAAACGTACATAGAAAAGTTTGTGAACTATAAAATCACAGCTTAATGGACTATTATAAAACAAACCACCCATGTCATGACCCCAGAGCTAGAAGTATAACATTGCCAGCGCCTACAGACACTCCCACACGTCCACAGAATGGGCAGGACATGGTTTACTTCACCAATCAAGCTTAATCCTGAAAGACTGAGAATGCAGGGAGTTGTAGCAAGCCTGAGTCAGTCTCTCCTCTCCCCAAGAACGCAGAGGCCGTGCATTTTTTCTGCAATTATGAAGAGAGCCGAGGCAACTACCTGGTCGATGTGGATGGTAACCGGATGCTGGACCTGTATTCCCAGATCTCCTCTGTCCCCATAGGTAAGAGCTGGCAACGCAGCCTTGAGTGTAATATCTCTCTCTGTCTCTCTCCCTCTCTCTGTCTCTCTCTCTCTGTCTCTCTCTCTCTCTCATAGTTGTGGCCGTCCCAGCTTTAGATGCTCCTCCCAGACACTTCATCCAGGGGTAGGGAGAAGAACAAGTAATGTGTGGAGGGTATATTTATTATGAGGCACATTACATGTCTTCTCTCGTTTCCTCCTCCCCAAAACCTTACACGGTAGTGTGTATTAACACGCCCATTTTGCAGATAAGTAAAGAAAGCTTGGAGAGGTTGAGTAGCTTGCAGAGGACTCAGCCAGGATGTGGACCCAAGTCTGTGTGACCGCAGTGTCCACAATTTATGTGTCTTAGGTTGGGTTTCCTGGAAAGAGCCTGAGTCAGGGAGTCTTGTGAAAGTTGTTTACTGGGGAGAGCCATCAGGAAAAAAGGGAGGAAGGAAACAGTCTAGGGCAGAGGGAAGAAGATAAAAAGGATGAAGTATCAGCTAGAGACTGTCCTCGGCCTGACCGCACAGCGGCTCTGCAGTATGAATTGCACCCAGACTTGGTTCCAGACAGAGGGAAAGGGGCCGGCTTTCTGGAACCCCTGTGCCAGCCAGCCATCGCCCACCAGCTGCCAGAGGCAAAGGTGTGAGTAATCTCCTAGGCAAAGCGGCCTCCTGTGGCCAAGGGCAGTTTTCCCTATGCGAGGCAGCTGCAGCCGTTATCAGCCAACACACGCGGCAGCTGGGAGACGGGTGATGACCCGCCTGGTAAAAGTGACCTCGGTGGGACGCCAACAGCATCTGCCTCCCGGGCTCACCTCCCAGCCATGCAGAGCGCGACTCACTGTGTAAAAGGGCGCACGGACGGGGCTGTGGTAGACAGAGCTGACAAGGAAACGCAGGTAGCTGTTATTTGCAGCCTGGATGGTTAATGCTTCTTTGGTTGATAGATTCCTGGCTGCATCTGGCGGCCTGAAGCCTGTCCCTTCACAGATGATGCTGGCTCCTCTGTCGCAGAGGAGACAAGGCGTCCTTGCTCCCCTCGCTCTCACCCCCACCCGGCCCTCGGAGCAGCCTGGGGCCTTCCCTGACCCAGCCCTGGTGCCTCCTCCTCCTCTATGTCCCCCAGCACATTGCCTCAAACCTGTTTCTTTCCATTAAGATGCAATCAGACAGTAGGCACGTGACTCATTCTTTTGGGGAACTCCATCATTCAGGAATGCCTCTGCCTCTGAAGGGCATTTCGGATTCAAAGATTCGCAAAACCCTATCTCCCCTTATTTCATATTTGTAGTCTTTGTGAAGGTGTTTCTTTCTTTCGGTTTTTGTTTTTGTTTTTGGTTTTGTTTTTTGAGACAGTATCTCACTCTATCCCACCAGCTGGAGTGCAGTAGCATCATCTTTGCTGACTGCAACCTTAAACTCATGGGCTAGCGATCCTCCTGCCTCAGCCCCCCAGAGTGCTAGGGTTACAGGCGTGAGCCACCGCACCCAGCCAGTGCTGGGTCTTTAGTACCTGTCTACACTTGCTAATCTCTTACTGTGGCAGCAGCTCAGGCCCCAGGATCAGAGCCTTGTGCCAGCAACATAAAGATTGTTCCCACTGCATTCAGCTGCTGACCATAGTGATACAAAGTCCCTTTCAAAGTAAATGCATTTATACATACTAGGTACAAGGTGTGTACGAAAAAAATGTGATACTTACAGACTGGGAGTTTTTCTGTAAAGTTGACTTCCTACTCCAAGATTCCTGATTTTCTCATAGGCAACACGTTTTAGTTCTTGCCCAGGAAGCCAACATGTGAATTGTAAAGCATGTCTTCAAAAAAGGCCCTGGAAGATTAAAACAATCTTACTCAAATCTAATATGACTACAGAATAAGCCTTATAAATTAACTTTTTAAAAAAATTTTTTTCAATTTTAATGAGGTGGGGGGAACCAGTGTCATTTCCAAGCCTGAGTCACAGCCCCAATTCTCCTCCCGGGGACAACCATCCTTACTGGTTTCTGCTAGGGACATTCTGTGCATACACAAGTGTGTGTGTGTATCTCCCATGTCCCCCTTTCTACTTAGCAGATATCAGATATTATTCTAACTCAGCACAAATAAATGTCTCATCCTCTTCTACAGCTGCACAGTCACATTAGAAGGCTTTCATCATGTGGGTAAATCTTAGTTTATTTCCTTGCTACTGATGGGCATTACATTGCTTTCAAGTCTTGACCTATTAGAGTGTCATAATTAAGACCCATGTACATAGGTCTTTACACACATTTGTAAGATAAATTGGTAGGAGAGCAATTGCTGAATCAAAGCGTGTCCTAAGCCTTATCATGCAATGTCAGCCCCAGCCCACGCAGTGATTACAGAAGGCCTCGGGGAATAGGCAAGGGCATGAAGGCAGCGTGAGGCATGCTGGCCGCAGGTTGCAGGTGGCATCACTCGCTCAGCCCCTGAGTAAACATTTGTTGAGGGACTCAGCCAGTGGGCCCTGGAGAAAGCCAGGACCATCTTTGCAGCTCTTCACACTGTCCCGGTGATCCACACCCCAGCCCTAGTCTTGACATTGCCCTGACCTTGCATTTACCGCCTCTGTGTTTATCTAATCCAGTAGTGCTCAAACCTGGGCAAGCATCAGAGTGTCCTAGAGAATTTGGTGACGGCTTCTGGGCTGCTCCCTGAGAGATTCTGAGTCAGAGGCCTTGGGTGGGGCCCAGGAATCTCTCTTTGTCTGCAAAGGATAAAAGATCCTTTGCCGAGTGAAGAGAGTTGCAGGGCTGGGGCATGGGTACCCCTGGATGTGATGCTGATCTCTAACACTTCCCTCCTCTCCCCAGGTTACAGCCACCCTGCCCTGGTGAAGCTCATCCAACAGCCTCAGAATGTGGTACGTCTCCGGGTTACTCGGGCTAAAGACCACATGTGTTCACAGCCATTCACAAAATCTCTTGGGCAACCTTTGGAAATAGTCCACTCATTTATTCTTTCATTCCCTACGTATTTATTGAGATCATACTATGTGACAGACACTTGGAATGCCTTGGTGGGTGAAAACACAGTGTCCCCATCCCCATGGAGGCAGTCGATCAACCACACACATAAATAGAGCGCGGCAACCATATCAAATGCTACAGATAAGACAGGCACTGCTGTGTGGGCATGAAATAATGATGGTAATAATGGTTAGTGTTTAAGAGTATAACACGTACCCAATATTGTGTGTGGCACTTTACAGCTGTAATGTTGACAAGTCTCTAAGCAGGCACTCTTGTTATCCCCATTTTGCACATGCAGAAACTGGGGCCCAGAGAGGTTAAGTATTTGCCCAGGACCACACAGCCAGTAGAGGTGCTGGGAATAAACCCACAGGAGCTGAGCTACTGGGGAGTGGAGGGCAGGGAGGACTTTCCAGGGAAGTGACGTTTGAGCTGAGAGCTGAAGGAGGGGGAGGTCTAACAGAGCCAGGACCGGTCCCAGCCAGGCGAACAGGGCAGCTGGGAGGGCAGCAGCACGCAGGAGCAGAGAGCAGGGAGGGATCCGAGGAGGACTGGAGTAGCAGCAAGGGGACATGGCTCTTTGTTTGTTTGTTTTGTTTTGTTTCACCCTCCTGTGTGCTCGGTGAGGGACATGGTTGTTGGATGCCTGCTAGACTACGGTTCTCAACCTCGGTACTTCTGACACTCGGAGCCAAATGATTCCTTACTGCAAAGGCCTGGCCTGTGTGCTGTAGGATGTTTAGCAGCATCTTTTACCCACTAGATCCCAGTAGCACCACCCCCCTGTTGTGACAACCAAAATTGTCTACAGCCATGGGCAAATGTCCCCTAGTGGGTACATTCACCCCAGTTGACAACCATTTTGGTAGAAGACTGCAGTTTCTACCCTGAGCGTGGTGCAAAGCCCCTGCGCAGTTATGCTGAAGTGCAGCGCACACGCACATGTGCACACAGCCTGAAGGCACCACTCAACAAATTTTCCCATGTAACTGGTGTTACTCAAATTTTTTTTTTCATTGTCCCCTTAAGAAGCTGGGGATGACATTATTTTCCTGATTGTTCCTCATCATGAAATTTTAATACCACCCTATTAGTTTTCTGTTGCTACCGTGGTCAAATGACCACAACTTAATGGTTAGAATAGCACCCAAGTGATGCCTCGCAGTTTTTGTGGGCTGAGAGCCTGGTGGGCCGAGTTGAGTTAAGGCCTCTCAAAGCTGAAATCAAGGAGTTGACCAACCTGGGCTCTTAGGTGGAGGGTCTGGGGGGCAGGGGCGGAATCTGCTTTGGGCACATTTAGGTTGTTGGCAAATTCATTTCATTCTGTTTCCACGTGGCCCATCCACCTTCAAGCTAGCGGCTGAGTCCTTCTCTGTCTGCCTCTCCTACGTCTGCTACCAAGGGCTCGTGTGGTTGCACTGGGAGTGCAGAATACTCTCCCTGTCTTAACAGATCAGGAACCTTAATTATTATACATCAGCAAAGGCCCTTTTGCCATGTGACATATTCACGGTCCCAGGGATGGAATGAGGGTGTAGCATCTTCTTGCAGTCTATAATTGCAGCCTCGATACACAGGTACGGCGTTGTCCTGAAGTCTGTGCTTTGTGTGTTAACAGGGTAAGATTTTTTTGCCCCCGATGAGAATGCAGGAATTGTAACAGGGACTCAGATCACATCCCCACGCAGCTACTATTTCCTCCAACCAAATCTGGCAGACCACACTCCCCTGTTAGAGAACAGATAGATGCATTTCTCCTGTTGTTTGTGGCCACATGAGTGGAATTCCGAAGTGTGTACTCTTTATATTGTTTGGCTTATTTAACTCAAAATTGTGTCTGTGCTTGTCATCCTTATTGTGTGTAGCTGCAGGTCAGCTAGTCTCATGGCTTTATAGTATTCCACTGTGCGAATATACTGCACCCAGCCTGTCCATTCTGCTGTTGATGAGCAGGTGGGCTGCTGTGAACCATGGAGTGTGTGTCTTTTGGTGAACACATGTTTTTCTGTTGGATACAAAGCTGGGAGTGGAATTGCTGGCCACAGTGTGTGCTCACTTTCAGCTCCAGCAGATGCTGCCAGACGGTTTCCAAATGGGTCGTGCTGTTTCCACTCCCGCCCGCTGTGTGTGAGTTCCAGGTGCTCCACATCCTCACCAACCCCGAGTATCACTGGGGCAATTTCCATCGACTCAGAATGTGACTTACAAAAGAATTCTAAGAAAGGCAGAAGGAAGCAGAGCCCAATCCTGACCAGAAACTGAATCCCTAGCCTTGAAACTCTCCTTCTGTTTTACCAACAGAGTTGAAGATAATAGGGAAAAAAAAAAAAAAAAAACAAATTTCCCTGTTTATAAATAGGAGTGCCCTGCCTGGGAGGGGCCTGGGGACATTCTTGCCTCCAATTAGCAGACAGGTTCAGGGGCTGCTGTCAAGGAAACCAGCGTCCCCCTGAAGATGTCTGACGGGGCCCCTTTGCGGCCGGAGCCTGCACGGATATGTTTACATTCAAAGCACGGCTTTGTTTTGAAACGTTGTGCAGATCCCAGATGCTTTGGCAGTTGGTGCTGAAAAAAAATGTGTCAACAAACATGTCAGACACATTTGCAGTGTCAACCGCCTCCGAAGGCAGAATCGTCCCCAACAGCACGTGATGTCAGGCCCAGGGATTCTGATTTCAGGGGATGGCTCCACCCCGACCCTACCAGGGAACCCACCCACCTCTCACCACACGCAGGCGCAGCTCTCGGAGCTGGGGTTTGATGGGGAGTCCATATTCCACCCGTCTATGCTGAGTTTTTCTGCAGAGGACTTGGGTTGGGGGTCTGGTGAAAGGGGTTCCCTCAGAGTCTTAGGGAACTTCTCAGTAGGGTACCTCGGGCAGCAGGCTAGGGGGCTGTGGACTGTCATCTTGGGTCTTCCACATTCTTGGCTTGGAGATGCGCTTAGGTGGTGGTTATGGTGTTTTACCCGGCCAGGGCAGGTTCCCCCAGGTCATCCAACTCCTGAGAAGTGGCTTCAACCCTTTTGCACCACCCTGAAACTCCAACATAATTACTTCCTGTGACTGCAAGCAATGAAACCATGTCCCCAGGAGGTAATATGTGCGTTCCAGTTATGATTCCGTATGTCACCATGGCCATCGCATTACATTGCCCCCAAGCTATGCAGTAATTACTGGGCACGGCATTTGCCCAGTCACGTTGCAATGAATGCTCGTAGCACAGCAGGCCTGGCCAGGTAAGACACGTGCCATCCTGTCATCTCTGGACCTTTCCAGCTCCTGCATCCTCTGTATGCCTTGTCATCCCCCGGGCTCCTTACAAGCACCTGGCAGATGAAGACCCCAAAGTTCAGAGAGGTTAAGTGACTTGCCCAAGGTTGCACAGCCATTTAAACCAAAGCTTCACACTGTACTTTAAGACTGCCGAGCTGATGGCAAGGATTCTAGAAACCTGTCCTCATTTAATTCCACTACCCCATGTCCCAGATATCTTCTGTTCTTAATGTCACGCTTTGTCGAGCAAGAACACCACCCCCCACATCTTTCCTGGGCCCAGATAGGCAGTCAAGCTGCCAGCCAGCCCGCCTGTGCCCCTCTGGGAGCCACTTCCCTGCTGCCACTGATGGCAGCTTGCTTCTACTCAATTCTCATGATGTGCCTGATTTCGTAGGAGCCCCGCTAGCAGCTTGGAGGCAGAAGGAAATGCTCCCTAAAGACCCCCACAGGCGAGCCAAGGTCTCCAAGTTGTGCCAAGCATTAAATTGTCACATGGAGGCTGCCTGGAGTGTCTGACAGAGAATGGCAGCTGAAGCCAGTAAGCCCGGGTCTGAGTTGTGGTCCCGCTCCCCCCTGAGCTGTGTGATTTGGGGCAAGTTGCTTGACCTCTGTGGTCCTCAGTTTCCCCAGCTCTACAAAGAGGAGAGTTAACTTCCCCCACTACTTATCCTTAGACCCACCTGGGTGGTCACTAAGCAGAAAAAGTACCAGAAATGAATTTGCCACAATTTCTAACAGTCCTAGCCAAGTCCTCAAGCCACGAGGAGAATGATGTCTGGGTCCTCTCCGTCCTTGGGTTTCCCCCGTGCAGTGATGTGGCTGTTTGGATTTGCACTGAGCATATTATTCATACATTAATTATGTCCAAGAGAGAGGTACCCGAGACGTCCCCAAATCCCAGCACTGTCCTCCCCCCTTTTATAACTAGGTTGGTGTTTAGACTAATCGTGGATGTGCACATGAGTTGTAAGGAGAGCTCACATCTACCTTTCCCCAGCCATCCCCTGTGTCAGCATCTCACCTCGCCAGGTACATCTGTCAGAGCAATCTGTACAGACGAACGTTGGGACATGGCACACTGCAGGCTTTTAGATTTCACCAGTTTTCCCACTAATGGCATTTGTTGTTCCAGGATCCGATCCAGGATGCCACGCTGCATTAAGTACAATCCCTTTTTATAACCCAAATCCACTTCCTCCTGAGCCCATTGCTTATCCCCATCCCAGACCCCTACCCGCCTCTTCCCAGTCGCCACCTGGGGCTGCTGCTGGACCTCCAGCGACTGTCCTGCTCTTAGCCCATTAGCTCAGGTCTCTTATTAGCATGAAAGGGAGCTCTCATCACCAAGACACTGGAGGGGCCAGTCTTAGCACGGCCTGGGGCTCCTGGGCAGCCCCCAGCTGTGCCCCTGGCTCACCTCCCTCCTGCAGTCCCAAGAATAACCCCCTGCAGCTTCCACTTCTATCTCTTGCAGAGCTGAACTTTTCTGAATTCACTGGTGTGACACATTTTGCCACTAAATTTAATGCATCTATCTCCTCTAGTACAATGACTTGTTCTTCTGATCGGTAAAGGGTGACAAGGTCATAAGGATAAGTAAAGTTCCTGCCCAATGCCTGCCATGTAGTCAGTGCCCAAGGCCCACCAATGCTTTCTTTCCCACGCTGGCTTCCTGGGCTCATGGTTCCACCCTCTCTGGGCGCACCTCATCCTTCTGTGGGGCCAGGAGGCTGTCGCACCCCTGTGAGCTAGGAGGGACAAGCGGTGTTATTCTCCCTTTTTTTTTTTTTTTTTTTTTGAGAGAGAGAGAGGGTTGAGCTCTATCGCCTGAGCTAGAAGAGCAGTGGCGGTATCACTCCTTTTAAAGACTAAATACCTGAGGCTCATTAACATTAAATGACTTACCCTTAATAGTTTGAATTCCTAATCTAGCACTTTTGCACTCCCCTAAATGGTCTCTGGAATGAAACACAGTCATGTGTTGCTTAACGACAGAGATCGTTCTTCGTGGGCAGTTTTGTTATGCGACCATCGTTATGATCTTATGGGACCATCGCATGTGTAGTCCATACTCGACCAAGATGTCATTGTGCGGCACACATGACTCCAAGGTGAATGAATGCGCTTTACTGTCCAGAAATACAGCGCAGCGGTTTGTATAATAGCACTCAGTAAATAAGTTAAACAATGGACGTGGGGGTACAAACCTTCCTGACTAGTTTTTTATAAAAAGAAGAAAAAAATCCACTGTAATCTCAGCCTTTTCACGTGATTATACCTTTTTTTAAAAACCATTTTAGTAGCCATGTAACATTACCTTGAGTTAATGTGCCTTGCTTCACTCAACCGAACACTGGGCATTGACTGTATTTCTACTATTTGTTGTTATAAAGACTGCTACATAATTAAATTCATAGCCTTTGTCCACATCTGAAGTCCTTTCTTTAGAGAAGGTCAGGAGATGAGACAGCCAGATCAGAGTATGAAATTCGGTGAGGCTTTTAAGATACAGTAACAACCAGCATAGTTGAAACTTCTACCACTGTAGGTGTCCTTCCTGGATTAGATTTTTATGGTTTGTTTTCCTTGTCTGGCTTTGCTTTGAGGAAAGTGTTTGAGGACATGGTAGCAAGCCTGTCAGCGGAGGTTCGGGACGACTGCCCTGCTGTTTGGGCAGCTAGCAACCATGCCCGTGTTTTAGAGCCAGCACAGGGATGGTTTTCTTCAAGAATGCAGCTACAGGAGTGTGGGACTATCCCTAGGCCAGAGGCTGTTTTAGGGTATTTTGGCCAGCATTTTATAGTTAATGCACACTGCAATCCACATTCCTCTTTGCTTTTGAAATTTGGAGGTGCAGGCTCCCTTGGCCCGAGTTCCTGCCCGGCAGCCACACAGCAGGGTTGGCCCAGGCTTGGACAAGCAACTCCGTCTCCGTCACCACCAGGCCCCCGCTCCCTGGGCGTCGGGCAGGAGTGTCCATTTAGTATCCAGCTCACATTATTGATTTCCTTGCAGAGGAAATGATTTCTCTGGATCCACATCCATCAAAATTAGAAAAAAACTTTGACAGAGAGAATCTTATAATTTTCTAACATGGCTTTTTCCACACTCGGTCTACTCTGAATATTTAGCCAGCACCCCCCTGCTCAGACCCACGGTCTATTTAGAAATTCCAGAGCTGCCACTGTCTCCTTATGCCTTTTTTCTTCTTTATTTCTTGAAAAAAGTTAAGGTGCAGTTTACATGCAGTAAAATCCACCTTTTTTAGTGTTCAGTTCTGTAGGTTTCAGCAAATGCATAGTCATGTAATCGCTGTGGAAATCCAGACAGGTTTGCACACCCATGTTCACGGTAGTGTTATTCACAGTGGCCAACAGGTGGCAGCAACCCACCTGTCCGCCGACAATGGGTGGCTATACAAGACGCCGTCTGTCCACACAGTGGAATATTATTTAGCCTTAAAGAGAAGGGAAATAAGCCTGTCACAAAAAGACAAATACTATATGATTGCACTTTTATAAGGTATGTAGAATAGCTGAACGCATAGAGACAGGAAGCAGACTGAGGGTAGCCAGGGGCTGGGGGAGTGAGAATGGGCAGCTGTGGTTTCAAGGGGGCAGAGTTTCAATTCAGGATGATGAAAAAGTTCTAGAGATGGATGCACAACAATGGGATGTTCTTATCACTACTGAGCTGTACACTTAGAAATGGTTAAGATGGTAAGTTTTATTTATTTTACGTGTTTTTTACTATAAATTTTTTTAAAGCCCAGATAGAATGGGTTTATCACCCCAAATAGTCCCCCAGGCCTCTTTAGTTAATCCGACTCCAGCCCCTGGCAAGGATGAGCTGTTTTCTGTCCCAATAGCATTGCCTTTTCCAGACCGTCATAGAAATGGAACCATACGGCATATAACCCTTTGATTCGGCTTCTGTCACTCAGCGTCATGACTCAGGTTCTTCCATGCTGTTGTGTATACAGGTAGATGGTTCCTTTTTGTCCCTGAGTAGCATCCCGTTGTGTGCATGAACTGTGGTTTGTCTTTCCTTTCCCCAGTGCAGGGACATTTGGGCTGTTTCCGGTTTTTGGCAAATAAGAACAGAAGCCACTATAAACATTCACGCACACATCTTTGTGTGGACACGTGCTTTCATTCCACCTGGGCAAACACCGGGAGTGGATTGCTGGGTGAAAGGTCAACATTGTGAGATGCTTCCAAGCTGCTTTCAAAGGGGCTGCACCATTTTGCCTTCCCCCAGCTGCGAATGAGAGTTCTACTTGCTCTACATCCTCAATGGTACCTGCTAGTGTACATTTTTTGGGTTTTTTTTTTAGCCCTTCTATTGTTTTTTAAAGAAAAATTATAGATTCACAATAAGTTACAAAAATAGTATAAAGAGGTCCCATGTACCCTTCACTCAGTTTCCAATCGGTAGCATCTTGTGTAATTGTGGTATCACAACCAGGAAGTTGACACTTTTTTTAAAAATCCAGAGCAATCACAGTGGATTTCTCTAAAATCTCAGGGAATCCTGTCGTTCGTTTCCCACACGGGCAGAACGCTATCTGCCTGTGTGCCACTCAGAGCCTAGTGGAACACGGGGTCTGTGCAAAGCATTATCAGTGGGCAGGAGCTGGGTCGGGCGGAGAAGTCACCATTTGTCTCTTGGCCTTTTACAGAGCACATTCATCAACAGACCTGCCCTCGGAATACTGCCTCCGGAGAACTTTGTGGAGAAGCTCCGGTCGTCCTTGCTCTCGGTGAGTTCCCAGGGAACGATCCAGCTGCTGTGGCAGCCCCGCTGTCCTCAGACATGGTGCCACCAGCCGGGGAAGGAGAGGACCCAGAGCCATGACAATGAAGGATATAGGGCGTTGCTACGGAAATCAAGCTCTTTGTGCTTATTCTTCCATGAAGAGTATTTTTAATTTTCCTTTTTAAGAATGAGGGATTCTTTGTATACAGGACAAAGGGAACGCAGGAAGTTCATGTGTCCCACGACAGGAGCTTTGCACGTATTATTCAGTCTTTCCCCAGCTTCTCGACTGCAGCTGTTGTAACGATGAAAGTCTTCGGGAACCTCAGCTTCCCACCTGGGGGATGTGGGTGTCCTAGAGAGCGCTTGTGTCATGAAGGACAGATGGGGCTTTTTCGCCTCTTTCCTCTCTGTCATCCTCAGGGGCGGGGCCTTCCTGGGGGTTTCAGCCTCTGGAGAAGCCTGAGTCCACCCTCCCCTTCCGATGTTTCCAGGACATCCCTGGCTCCCTCTCGCCCTCCCTCTGCCTCCCCCAGACTCCAGGCCCCAGGGCGTGCTCCCCCTGCCCTGTGGAAATACAGCCCCAGTCCTGGGAAGCCGGAGTCTGGGTAAGCCTGGGCTCACAGCTGTTTCCCTCACTGCAGGTGGCTCCCAAAGGGATGTCGCAGCTCATCACCATGGCCTGCGGCTCCTGCTCCAATGAAAATGCATTCAAGACCATCTTCATGTGGTACCGGGTGAGGTTTCAGGCATGAACACACACATACACATACACACACATACACACACACACACACACACCCTCTTGTCCGACTGTTCATCCTGACTGGCTGGAGTATCAGACTTTCAGTAACCAGGGTTAAAATCCAGGGAGGGCCGAGGCTTTGCCATCAAACCTACACAGCGTGACTATCACTCTAACTTTTCTTCGCATAACATAAGCCACCTCAACAGATCTGACTTGTTGGTGATAGAATATTATGCATCCTATGTATTCAACTATTTATTTCATTGCAAGCACCGTTAACAGTCTCATGCCTCAATACAGATGTGTAACCCTCGGTACATGAGACCAACTGCTGAGAAAGTACTTTCTCGTTGTCCAGACTAAATATCGATTTGGGTGGGGAGTTGAAGCCCTGTCCCCCCCAGAGCGTCTCTGACATTTTGTTCTGTTCTGTTCTGTTCTGTCAGAGCAAGGAAAGGGGACAGAGGGGCTTCTCCAAAGAGGAGCTGGAGACCTGCATGATTAACCAGGTGCGTGCAGCTGAGCTTCCATCGTGTGCGTTTGAGGGGCTGACGCTGTCCCTCTGAATTCGGAGGGGTCCCCACACGCTTCCACTTGGGAGTCTGTTCCCTGGGTGTCAAGGCTGAGTGGACTGCTCCCTGGTGGGCTTTCTGTGGTTTTCCAGAACTACTGCCTGAATTTGACGGGTCTGGAATAATCCAGGATATTAGCAGGAATGCGTGCACCAGGGTGGCAGCTGGGCCATCTGCTTGGGGCCGGGAAGGAATTGGGACATTGTGCACCTGCCTGCACTCAAGGCGTGGGGCCTTCCCGTGCCACCCTCCGTGACAGAGCAGACCTCCTGCAAAGGCCAGGGCCACTTCCTGGGAGGGACCTGCCCAGCTCAGCCACTGTCTCAGGCCACCCTGGGAGGCAGGTACCCCTCATTAGCACCTGGCCCACCTGAGACCCGTGGAAGCCAGAGCAGTGGAGCCAGGGGCTGGGCAGGGGCTTGAAGAGCCGGTAGAGCAGGGGTTAGAACTCCCAAGACCCCCAGCCGGCCGGCAGGGACGGAAAGGAGAAAGGGAGGCAGGGAGCACTGCTTGGCCACCTGCTGCTGCCACGGGAAAAAAATGAGCCCAAATGGCGCATAACTTGTGAGAAGCCAGAATTTCAGATATTTATGTAAAATTTCAATTTTAAGTTTGCTAATATATTTTTTAAAAAACATTTTTAAGTATGTGGGTAAAATAAAACATCTGTGCACTGAATATATACCTCAAGGGTCCAGTTGATAACATCTGTCTGAGAAGGGCTCCCAGTCCTGGTAGACGACGTCTCTGTTCCCCGAGGTTTGTGGGGTCAACGATACAGCTCCGCCGTCCTTACAACGGCGACTGATGACTGGCGTTTCTTGGTTCTAGGCCCCCGGCTGCCCCGAGTACAGCATCCTCTCCTTCATGGGCGCGTTCCACGGGAGAACCATGGGTAAGCAGGGACCCGCGGCACAGCAATAACAGTGACAGCTGCCCTCGATGTGGCGTTGGCGTTCTAGACATGTTATCTCATTGGTTCCACACAATTCCCCTGAAAAGAGTGGATTATTAGCCTTACTTTGCAGATGTGGAAATCAAGACTCAGGAAGGGAAAGGACTTTCTAAGGCTCTTTGGTGACAGCCAGGATTTGAACTGTTGGCTCTCTGTCTTCAAAACCTGTGCTTAATCTGTGATAAATCACAAGGCAAACACGCACACACGCATACATGAAAATTAAGGGTCGCAGGTTCCCCTTCAGCTTCAGGGTGTTAAAAGACCTGGGGTTCTGTGGGCGACTGGCCTCCCCGGGCATTGAAAGTGCTGAAAAGCCTACTCTCTCCCTTTCAAAGACTGTTCACCCCACTCTCCCAAGCCAAGCATCTGCTTTTTTGTTTTGCCGGACTCAGGTTGCCTAGCGACCACGCACTCCAAAGCCATTCACAAGATCGACATCCCTTCCTTCGACTGGCCCATTGCACCATTCCCACGGCTGAACTATCCTCTGGAAGAGTTTGTGAAAGAAAACCAACAGGAAGAAGCCCGCTGTCTAGAAGAGGTAACCCCCAGATCCTGCAGATCTTCCCTACACACCAGCCCCTTACTCTTGGCACCCCAGGACTTAGCCCAGGAGAAGAGGAACAGATGACGGGTTTACCTGGGGACCTGTGTGGTGCTCCCTGGGAGGGAAGTAGGGACAGGGAGACAGTGTCCCAAATATTCCCTGTATTGGGAAAGGCAGTGAGACACCTTGTTTTTCTCACCCAGCATCCATCACCCCACTTGGCTACCAATTTCTGTACCACTTAATTTCCTTTGGGGACCAGCTTCAATAACTCTAAAATAAGAAAATAGGTTTGTTGAAAGAATATGGGTGTCTCATAGGAACCAATGGTCTCATGGGACCCTCTGGCACACTGGTTTTGTCCTGCCCCAAGTACTAAGGCTTCGTTGCGTTGCCTTAGGGGTTGTGTTAGGAGAAACTGAGGACACGCAGGCCCCTGTCACCCCAGGCTTGCTCTTCAACCAAGCAGCCCCCCTTTGGTCTGTTCCATGTATTGGGGTTCCATGGAAGATATGGAAAGATTCTGTTGCTGGGAAAAAAATAACTATCACTCTTCAGGTTTGGATTGGAGCTGCAATAAGGCTGCTGGTTTTCCTCTTAGGCTCATAATCATTTCCAATGAATTAATGTTTACTGAGCACCTACTAGGTGTCAAGCAAGGTGCTAGGTGCTGGGTATTCAGTAGCAAACGAAAGAAACAAGATCATGGTGTCACGTACGGCACTGTCCGATAGGAATTTAATACAGCACAGGGATGGAATCACAGCTTTTCTAGAAATCACCTTTTTTAAAAAGTAAAAAGCCACAAAATGCAAATGATGCCCTGAAAGTGAAGAAAAGTGTCTTGGAGCTTCCCTGGGGTGATTGTTGGAGACCAAGCCAAAATCACACCATCTGAGCAGAGGGCTTTTCCTTAGCTGTGCATAACAAGGAAAGATTTCACTCGTTAGTCTATCTAGGTGTATGCTTTGGGGTTTATTCAAACGATGTGTGAATTTGTAACCCCAGCACTTTGGGAGGCCAAGGTGAGAGGATCACTCAGGGGTTTGAGACCAGCCTGGGCAACGTGGTGAGACTCTGTCTATTTAAAAAAAAGAAAGAAAGAAAGAGAAAAAAAAAAACTCCACATTTTCAATAACACTTCAAGGGGCTCATGGAACCCCACATGCCGACCCACGGATACAGGTCAAGAGCCTCAGTGAGCAATCGTCTGTTCCCCGCTTGGAATCTAGGTGGAGGATCTGATCGTCAAATACAGGAAAAAGAAAAAGACGGTGGCCGGGATTATCGTGGAGCCCATCCAGTCGGAGGGCGGAGACAACCACGCGTCAGACGACTTCTTTCGGAAGCTGAGGGACATCGCCAGGAAGGTCAGTGGCCGCGGCCAAGGGCAGACAGGACCACGGGGGTTTCTCGGGTGGGTCCCAGAGCAAAGGGTTAGCCCCGCTTCTGTTCTGGAGTCCTGGTTTAGTGCAGGGAGTATTTGATGTTCTGGGTTTTCTGTTTCAGCTTGGCACTTTAGGGACCGTTCAGACACAGCTCTGGTTGGAGCTGCTCTGCTTAAGGGTTTGTTTTGTTTTGCGTGGCGCAAGAATGTGGGCTTGGTTTGCAGTTGAGAAAGCAAGCACGATGTGGCTGGACTCCAGGTTTGGCAGTGGGTGGGCTGTGCTGGGGGCGAGGGTTGTTCCGCCAGCCTCCTGCGGGTGTTTACTTCTCCCTATCCCCTGTCTGCAGCATGGCTGTGCCCTCTTGGTGGATGAGGTCCAGACTGGAGGGGGCTGTACCGGCAAGTTCTGGGCCCATGAGCACTGGGGCTTGGACGACCCAGCAGACGTGATGACCTTCAGCAAAAAGATGATGACTGGTGGCTTCTTCCACAAGGAGGAGTTCAGGCCTAATGCTGTGAGTCATTGTCCGTGGGGAGAGAAGGGCATGTCCCCTCTCACAAGTGCTCCTTTCTCACAAACGAGGAGCTGGGTGCACACCTGATGTGTCACGGAGGGTTTCTAAGGCCCCGTTCTTATCAATTTAATCAGCTCATGGCGATCACCCCGGCTCTCTGCAAGGCCAACTCTGTGGCAGCCCATTGTCAGTCTTTTGCTGATTCTCTGTGTGCAGGCACAATAATATTGCCAGTAGTGGCTGCCGGGGACTGAGCATTTGCCCTGGGGGATGCTCGTTGGGTTAGTTTCTCTCCTCATCAAGAGGAGGAGGTGTGTCTGAGGACAGCAGCCCCTCAGGATGTGCCTGTGTGTGAACCTCCTGACACCCCTTCCTCGTTCCAGCCCTACCGGATCTTCAACACCTGGCTGGGGGACCCGTCCAAGAACCTGCTGCTGGCCGAGGTCATCGACGTCATCAAGCGGGAAGACCTGCTGAATAACGCAGCGCACTCCGGGAAGGTCCTGCTCACGGGGCTGCTGGACCTCCAGGTACCCCCACCCGGCCACGCACCCAAGAGGCTCCCCCCAGCCCACGGGTCCCCACAACTCCAGAGCAATTTGATTTGGACTCCCTGCAGTTCAACAGCCACGTGTGGCTGCCACACTGGCCAGTGCAGCTCTGTGACAGCCGTTGTCTTTGTTCTGGCAAACTCCCCGTCCAGCACAAACCCACACACACAAGCATTACTCTCCTAGACTTGGGGTGCAGGTGGGAGGTGGCTGGGGGGACCCAGTGTTTTCAGAACTGGCCAGAAGAGCCCAGGGTTGAGAGGAGTGATGACCTCCAGGTGGCTGGTCTCAAAGAGCCACCTGAGATCTTGAAGCATCCAGTCACCACTGACTTGAGCAGAACCACTGAGCAGGTGGTGGTGGTGTGGTGATACTGATGGTGATGACCATGGGGGTGATGATGAAGGCAGGGAGGATGATAACAGTAAAAACTTATATTGAAATCGAACAGTAATGTTGTGGGTCTAGCCACTATTATTACCCCTATTTTACAGATGAGGAAACTGAGGCAAAGTATTAACTTCCCCAAAGTTACAGAGCTTCATGGTGGCACTGCTGACATTTAAACTTGATTCTAGTGGACTTCAAAGTCACGTTCTTTGCCAGTGTTTACCTCTCTGACATGATCAAGGACCTACTAATATCAGTAACAACAACTTCCATCAATTTTAAGTGCCTTAACTCATTTAATCCTTAGCGTTTGCCACATTTAGGGGAGAAAAAAGGCAGGACCTACCCCACACACACGATTAAATTTAAATTTCAGAAGTCCAAGGCCCAGGGGTAGGTACAGGACATGGTTTGGGCCACAGGGCAGTCAGGAGTTCCAGAATATGCTCCCTCACTTCACCCAGCAGGACTGCCAGATTTAGCAAACTGCAAGGCAGGATGCCCAGTCAAACCTGAGAAACACGGACTAGTTTTTTAGTATATCCCATGCAACATTTGGGACATTTTTATACTGAAAAAATGACTCACCTGAAATTCCAATTAACTGGACGTCCTGTATTACCTGGCAACCCTAACTAAGAACAACTGGAAATTAGAAAACCGTGATCCACATTTTCTAGACGAGAAAATGGAGGCTTGGGGAAGTGAGTGTGTCACCTAAGCCCAGGTGGCAAAGCCCAGCTAATTCCAGAGACTCTGCGTGTAGCTGTTAAGACAGCCAAGACCCTCCAAGTGACACCACTCTGGATGGAATCCAGAGACAGGTTTTTCTTGGACTGGATTCAAAGTTAAGCTGAGGTTCAGGGGAAGGGACTAGGGGAAGCCTCTGCACAGGGCGGAACCCTTCCTTCCTGCTGAAGCCTCTCACCATCATCGGATGGCGCAAGACAGCAAAAATGACAGGTGGCATTTGTTTCCCTGGAAGACGTCTGGGCCCTGCCCGGGGCAGTACGTGCCCACTGTGGGACGAGGCGTGCGTTGCTTGGGGGCTGCTCCTGGTTCTGCCCTGAGTTACCTTCCCGGCCCGTCCACATGGTCCCTCCTTGTGACCCATGGTGGCAGGCGTCCTGCCAGACTCTCAAGATAGGAAGGGACAGGCAGAGTCCACAGCCTGGCAAAGGGCCGGGATGGGGACACAGAGAACAAACGGGGCACAAAGGAAGAAAGAGAAGCAAACAAGTTCAGAATGATCGAGGTGTCCCTGCACAAGCCAGGGGACAGAGAACAATGGGAGCGTCACGGTCACATTGCCAGATAGCAGGGTGGCCCAGGAAAATAAAAAGGAAATGAGCTTCCAGCCCAGCGAGGTCATGCTACCCTAGCAAGAGCAAGGCCCGAGTCTCTGAAATGTCCCAGTTAATGCTACGCGTCCCTAGTCCCAGGGGCGAGCCCTGGAGGAACCTGAAGATCCCTGGCTGTAGGCGTGGTGGGGAGGGCAGCGTTTCTCAAAGTGGGTTCCATGTGCCGGGCGGTGCCACAACAAGAGATCCACGAAAACTGCCCTGGCCTCGTGCTACTGGGATCCTGAGTTAGCTAATTTGGAGGGCTGAATGGGGTTACAGTTCCATCAGGACCTCAGGAAACCAGATGCAAGGAGTAGCTGGGATTATTACTGCAAGGCCCTAAGACTCGGCGGACAGATGGGCGAGGAGAGGGAAGGTCTGCTTGCCAGGAGCACCTGCCCCTGGAGGCAGTGTCAGCGCCCTCGGCGAGGAGGGGGCGGGGTTCCCTGCATCAACTCCTTAAGTTCCTAAGCCCTACTCTGTGAGTTTGTGTCACAAGGGTCCCAAGGAGTGACAGAATGGAGGAGACCGTATTCCGGCCTCCCCAGGCCACACACTGGCTCCTAGGCAATCGGCACGTGCCAGACAGGGTAGAATAAGTGCTGGGGGGACTGAAAGCCTTAGTTTTCTCATCCATGGAGCCCAAAACAGGCCCCTCCTCCCTGGCAGAGTGAGGATTCAAGATTGTGCGTGTAGCACCGTGCCTGGCTCTATCACCACCACGTGACCGTCTCCAGTCTGCACCGAGCAGCTGCTGTGAAATGAGCCTCACCCCTCCCAGCTCTGCCCCCAGCACTCTGCGGTGGTTGTGGGTATCTGAGCCCTTGTTTGCTGTCCTTCACTGGAACAGGGGAAAGTAGAGAGAAACCAAAATCCGCTGCTCTAGGTGCCTGGACACTCTCCCAGGGCAGCTGTAAAAGATCACCACAAAGTGAATTTGGGGAAGCCACTATTCGGCCTCGGACATCTCCCCACCTCAAAGCCTTGAGGGAGGATGCGCATTTCTTCTCCTGGGAGAACCGCTGTGTCTAGAAGAGCTAACGACAGAGATGGCCAACATCTGTGGAGCACCTGACCGGTGCCAGGCCCTGGGCTTAGGACTAAACCTTATCTCACTGAATTCTCACCCCAGCCTCTTTGGGTCAGTAGCATTTTATTTCCTTCAGTTTCCAGAAGAGGAAACTGAGACACCAGCCACTTAAGTGACTCACCCAATGTTCACAGTAAGAAATAGGCAGAGCTGGGTTTTGAACCCAGGCCTGGAAGTCTCCAGAGCCAGCCATGCAGAAGCCCAGCGGCTGGCCCACGGGCGGCACCTGAGGAGGCACAGCCATTAAGCCGAGCTGGTACACAGGTGACAGCCTTTGACGCCAGCCTTTTCTCCCCCGTGCAGGCCCGGTACCCCCAGTTCATCAGCAGAGTGAGAGGCCGAGGCACTTTTTGCTCCTTCGACACTCCAGATGAATCAGTACGGAATAAGCTCATTTTGATTGCCAGAAACAAAGGTACGGGGGCCGGGCATCACCTGCCGTGCATGCAAAATAATGCCGGGTCCTGGGGTGGGCGGGGGCAGGTGCAACATGAGACTAAAAGTAGATTTTAAGTCCCAGGGAGGAAGAAAGGAGACAGAGAGCAAAGCTGGGGAGAGTGTCAAGGTCAGGAAATCAGGGAAGGCTTCCTTGGGGAAGTGGCATTTTACCTTAGGTCTTATGGATGAACAGAGGTTGGCCAGGTGAAGAAGGTGAGAGGAGCATTCTGGGCAGAGGGAAGGACTCGTGCACTTCCCCAGGGCAGGATGGAGCTTGTGGAGGCGCAGAAAGGGAGAGGATGGAGGGTGACGGGATGGAGCTGAGGGAGGGGAGGCCTGGCCCACATCATGTTGGGTTCCATGCTCCAGACTTATCCTAGGAGGCATGGGCATGGGAGGCCACTGAAGAGTCGTAGGTGGGAGGGATACGGCTGTGAGATCGGAGAACCTACTGTGTGTCAAGCACCACGTCAGGAACACCTCGTACCATCTTACAGAAACCTCGCAGTAGCCCTGCAAGGGCAGGGATAATTAGCCTCTCTTTTAAAATGAGAAAACTTAGTCTCAAAGATCCAAACACCCTAGACAAAGATGCCCAGCTGTGCGTGGGGAAGTCACCCTTTAAAACGAGCAGGGTCTGACCTTCTGCAGTGATAGCTCCGCACCTCTTACGTGCTCCCGTCTTAGCCTGCGCTTCTGTGATTTGTTTACCCATTTTCTTGGCCCACACCTCCATGAGTTTCTGGAAGGGGAGGACTCATCTCAGGATTTCTCTGACACCAAACCTAGTTCAGGGGCAGCAGAGCCATCAAACTTAGGAGGGAGGGAGAGGGAAAGAAGAGAAGGGAGACAGAAGAGAATGACAGAGAGGAAACGAAGGCTGGATGGGTGGATGGAGGGGACAGGGGGTGGCCAGGTGGGAAGAGTGGTGTATGGACGGACGAGTGTACCAGTGGGGGTCACTTCCCTTCCAGCCCGCCCAGCAGGTGGCCCTGAGAGCCCAAGCTCCTAACCTCCTCCTGCCTCTTCTTCCAGGTGTGGTGTTGGGGGGCTGCGGCGACAAATCCATTCGTTTCCGTCCCACACTGGTCTTCAGGGATCACCACGCTCACCTGTTCCTCAATATTTTCAGCGACATCTTAGCAGACTTCAAGTAAAGAAGCCATTTCCACGACACTCTGAGGAAGCCCCGATCTCAACAGTTGTCAAATTGATTAGTTTGCCTAATTCATGTTTTCACTTAAAAGTATCAGAGGTGAATGCATAAACTGAAGGGTTTTTTGTGAGGAGGGGACGTGTTTGGTGGTTTGGGGGAGGCGGAGAGAAAAGGAGAGGGCTGGTTTCGATTTTCCTCCTGCAGAGCCAAAGGTGCACATTGGTTTAGGCCCAGAAATTCTGCTAGAGCCCTGGACATAGCCTTGGGAAGGGCCGCTGGGATCTTGGCCATATTTCTGCCCACCTTTGACCGACCCAATAATGGTTCTGGAAGCCAGTCAAGGCAGCTACACCTGCTCCTGGGACTGGTGGCTGGGACTTAGGCGTTCCAGTCCATCTCAAGTGCCATATTCTGTAATGAGGATGCCGGCTGCCCCTGCCCTATGCAAGCAAACAGGCCCTCACCTTCTCACCCAGCCCCTACAGCTCTGAACACGCCCCCAGCACATTCAGTGGGGGACAGGAGGACTGAGCTCAGAGGTGGGGGAAAGGGTCTCCTGGCCTCCTGAAGACTAGGACCACTCCTCTCAGTGCACCTGGGGGTTCCTCCAAACTGAATTCTGTCCTTCACGGGGCTTTGCCCTTGGAGGATCTCCAGGTGGCATCACTGACGGTTCTCACTCAACAACCTCCATGCCCCAAACTCTGCCCTCCCTGGTAAATGTCAGCGTAGGCCTGCAGCCTGAGAGTCCACGGGGACATGCTTGAGCTGAAAGTTCAGAAGCACACGCCTGTCGCCCCAGGAGCACAAGCCCAGGGGCCCGGGTAGCAGAGCCACACACCCTGTCTCCCCGGGCATTTGGGGGCCTGGCTCGTGGACCCCTTGTCCCGGGAGGCTCTTGCTCGTCCACATTCCTTCCACCACTGAGCACACGCATGAGCGGCTTGGCTGTTCCTTCAGGGGGACTCACTGCTGGACTAGATTTCTTCTTGTCCTGAGGGAAGCGCCATGAATTAAAGGCGCCAGAGCTCCGTGCATGGGGCACGTTGGTTTAAGGCAGTTTCCTTGTATTTGTCCTCTTGAAATTAGCTTTTCCTGAGATGATTGAGTGTGGAGATTACCCAGCAGATGGTACTTAAATGCTTGATTGGGGCTGTGGCTGAGGCTACAGTTTCTCTGCTGGAGGTGAGACACTGGTGGAAGTGATTTGACCTCAAATGCTTCTAAAAGAACACTTGATGGACTGAGAGCCAAGAAGTATTATTTAGTGGGCAGACTAAGAAAGTGGCTGTATTCTCTGTCCAAAAGGAAGCCACTTCATCCCCTGGTGGCTTGGTTGGCTATTCTGGAAGGTGAGCATAACAAGGTTCCTGATTCAGCACTTTGCTCTTTTAGTAACGAATCATCCAAAGATCTCAAAGTGGGTTTTTTTCTTTAGCTTTCACTCTTCGGCAGACTTGGTCATCCACCTATTTTTGTTGAAGAATGAAAGACACCGACATGTCTAACAGACATGGGCAGATCCACGCATTCCAGTTCACTTTACAGTCCTGCAGTCACTGCTGATCTGTTGCTTTTAATAAGTTCTGCCATGTTTACGGTCATTTGCACTGCCAGCTAGTAGAGATGTATGACTCCCTCTCTCTGCAAGGTTTCACTCATTTGTATATTCATTTGTTCAACATTCAGTCATTCATCAAACTTTCATTAAATACCCGCACCATCCCAGGCCCTGTGCTAAGCACTAGGAGTACAAAGATGAGATAAAACATAGTCCCTGCCCTCAGGGGCTCACATGCCATTGGAAACAGACTCTTAAGCTAACAGAGTAGAGTGCCAAGTGCTATAATAGATGTATTTAGCACATCAGGAAAGCAGAGGGAGTCCTGCAAGCCACCTGAGGGTCAGAGGAGGTTTCTGAGAAAGTGACATTGGAGCAGGGTTTTGCAGAATGAGTTCACCAAGCCGACAAGGCAAAGAAGAGTGTTGCAGAAAGGGAATGGCATATGCAAAGACACGCCAGTTCACGGTCTCGCAGCTTTCACTGGGGGGCCACATTCCACAGACAACATCCCAAGGTTCAAGGCCTTATTTAACAAACATGCCAAATGTAAACCAAACCACAATTCATTGACTTAAGTATGCTTTCTTCTGAGAACTTTAGCATTGGGTGCAAATATTCAGTAAGGTTCTTGGAGTCCAAAGGGTTTTAAGGCAGGGCACAACCAGAAAGTTGGCTCTGTTCGGTGGAGAGAGTGGGTCCACTATTTTGTTCTCTCCCCACAGGGCATTGACAGGGGGATGAGATCATTTTATCTGGAAAGTCATTTCCAGATTTGTTATTCACTCCTTACCAAGGGAAGTTAGTTCCTCTGAAAAATTTTTAAGCCATTTACCAAGTTCTTGTTGATTCAGGGCATAATGAGTTCCTGAGACATCCTCTTTTGGGGGGGTGGCAGTTTAGCTGGAAGAATTTCAAGGAAAAGAATTCTCAGCAGAGCTCAAGGTCGTAGAGACTCAGAAGTTGGTGAAAACATGGGGAGCCCAGTGGACAGGCTGCTGTCTAGGGCAGGGCCCAGGAAGACATACTTCTGTGGCCAATGGTCTGGAAATGAATCCATCATACATCAGTGCCATAGAGTCTAGTAAATGTCTAGCAAGTCTTGTCTCTTTTACAGAAAACAAGGTCCAATAATAGCAAGTCTTAGCATATCCTCACTTTTATTATAAATGGGTGTTTTTTTTATAATTTTTACTGACGCTCAGTAACCATGCAAAATTGTGCACAGCATTAATATATCTATGTATCTATACCTATCTATCTATCTATCTATACATATATATATATATCAGCTCATGGTAGAAAACCACAGCTAGGGAGCATCACAGACTTATGCATACAAAGTGATCTGGTTTACAGTATTCTGTTGACAGTGCCAATAAATGATAAAGAAATGAACATGTCACAGTGTAACTGACCATATGCACAATTCCATGAATTAAATCTGTTTCCTGTGTTAATCCATATTCTTAAATTTAAAAGAATTTATAATGGAAATATCAAGAGTGAATGTGGACTTTTTGGGGTTTGAAATGGTTTTGCTAAATAATTATTTGCCACTACTTATTAAGTACCTCTCACACACTTCTTAGAGATGTCTTGGGGGAACACTTTATCTGCATAAATCTGCCTATAGAAGCATAATGAGGCCATTCATTTCACTAAGTTCATGAAGCACATACCATGTGACAGGGACACGGATGGACAAGGCATGGTCCTTACCCTCGGCTCATATTCCAGTGAGGTTAAGGTCATAACAACCCAGTGTGGGGACTGGGACGCACAGAGGCCAGATCTCGAGCCCTTCGGGGTTAAGTTAGGCCCCTTAGCCGCATCTTCAAGGCTGAGCAGGAACTGCTCCGGTGGGATGGAGGGCATTCCAGAACGAGAGAAGAGCTAAACACAGGCACAAAGGCAGGGTGGGGATCTCCGAGCAGTTCAGTGTTACTAGAACACAAGGAGAGGGAGACCAGAGTGCCTGGAGGTGAGGCCAGAGAAACAGGCAGCGCTCAGAGCCCCCAGGGCCTTCTGTGCCACTCGGAGGGGCAGAAGATTGTCCTGAGATTTCACTGTAAGATCAGGAAGGTGGGGGGGCTGCTTAGGAATCAATCTAGTGCAGTCACAGTGGCCTGGTGGCCTAGACTAGGGCAATGACAATGGGGATGGAGAGGGAAAGATAATCCTAGAATCCAAAACATGCAGGACTGTGGTTCTCAGCACTACGTGCACTTATGGATCACCCCAGAGCTTTTTAAAAATCCTATCCCTTGGGCCTCAGCCCAGACCCTTAAACCAGGTCCTCTGACCCACTGGTTGAGGAGGTGAGTTGATGATCGACTGGAATAAACTGGGAGGCAGAAGCAACCGAGGGAAGGCTAAGAGAGGTGCTTAGTGAGCACCCACGGGGATGAGCCACTTCCTTGGTCCTCCTGGTGACCTGACCTGAAACTAGAACCACAGGGCCCTTTCCCACCGCTGCTCCCAGCTGCCTCAGTGGCCCTCTAGGGCCCTTTCCTCACCTGGAAAACATAGGGTTTGGACAATATCTTTCCAAGGCTCCTTCCAGCTCCAACATCCAACAAGTCCACGAAATGACAATGGACTTGGAAGGCAATATTACCAATAAGTGCATTTTTTAAATAATCACATATAAATAGTGACCACAATTATCATTTGTTGAGTAGTTCCGTTCGTGCATTAAGATTTTCACAACAAACCTATGAGGCACATACAGTAGGTCCTCACTTAATGTTGTCCATAGGTTCTTGGAAACTGACTTTAAGCAAAATGATATAAAATGAAACCAGTTTTTTTCCTCATCAATGTTACGATAGGATGACATTCAATGAAATGTTATTCAAGGACCTGCGGTATGTCGTTTTGCTTAAAGCTGCAGTTTCCGAGAACCTATCAACACTGAAGTGGGGACTCACTGTGTCTGTATGCCTGTTTTTAAGATGAGGAAACTGCAGTGTAGAGAGATAGAGAGGTAAAGGGAACATGCTCAAAATCACACAGCCTGGAAGCTGGACTTGATACACAAAGATGCATGAAACATAACATTGTGTGGACAGACGTGTGCATGCAGTCAACTCAGGACTGGCTTGAACTTTCTCCTGACCAGCCTGGTCTCTGGCCTTGGAAGGTCAACTTGAACTTGTCAGCTATGTGTGAGTTCCCAAATGCACAATCCAAAGGCAGATGGGCTGAAGGTGCTAGAACTTCAAGGTCAGTAAGTCTTTGCTAAAGAGTCACTGTTTTATATATTCTGTTCCTCACCCCTGAGGAGGAAGTGGAATGACCCAGCTCTGCTGCTTTCCAGCTGGGTGACCTTGGGCAAGTCACTTCCTCCCTCTGAGCCTCATTCTGCAAAATGAGGATGATTGTAGGAATGCTAGCTAACATTTACTGAGTGCTTGCCTGGACCAAGCACTATTTTAAGAGCTTTTCATGCAGTAAAGTCATTTAATCCTCCCAGCAACCCTGGGAAGGTAGCACTATTATCTTCACTTCACAGATGAGGAAACCAAAGCAGAGAGAGGTTACAAAACTAACCCAAAGTCACAGCTAGGAAGTTGCAGGGCTGGGATTTCAAGCAGGCAAGAAGTCTTCCCTCAGAAGCCACGTGCTTCACCCTAACACTCTGCTGCCTCTCTGGGGTTCTCTAACTCCAAGTGTTGCTGGCAGGATTAAATAAAATCATGTAGTAATTGCCAGGCATGTAGCAGATGGTTCATATATAGTAGTTTCTTCTGCCACTTGTTCTCCATGAATAAGTGTGTCTCGTATGTGGTTCTAAATAACAATATTACATTTGTCACAGTTAAGTTCCCACTTGTAAATATTAAATCTACTTTCCAGTACAGGTACAAGCCCAACTGGAATCTGGGAGTATATTTCAACTGTTATCAGTAAAATGAATATTCTGTCCCTAGAGTTGGTACAAACATGGCCAGATGGCATCGGCCCCACCTGATTAACTCTAATCAGGCAAGATTTTACAGTTGAATGCTGCAGGATCAAAACAAGGCCATAAAAGTTGGACTCTGCCTCGTGTTCAAAGGGACCCTGTTGCTTTCCATTTAGAAAGTCATGAGTCCTGAAGTCCTAAAGCAACAACAAAAAGAAAGCATCCAACCCAGTTATCTGGGCAATTCATCCCAGGCTGTCCCTTGCAAGCAGCTAAGCCCACCAGATGTGCTCTGGGGGGTGCATTAAACATGGTTATTTAATGATGGGGTGGGGAATGCGAAAGACTTCTGGCCCTGTGACAAGGTAAGTCTCATTTTTGGTGACCGGTGTGGAAAGGACCACAGCTACCATTGGGCTGTGCTTTCCATGTGCTACAAGCTGTGCACACCACGGGCATCATCACCACGTAGAGCAGACCTCGTCACATTTGGATGGCTGTCACAGGAAAGTTGATGTGCTACAGACCACCCTGTCCCCTACATCTAAATTATACACAGCCACGGCATGCCTGGGTGTCGGGGGCAAGTCCACAGTTCTCAGCAGACAGGAAGTGAAGCCCTGCTGCAAGAGACAAACATGGTTATATCGCAGATGCTTTTCTTTCTTTTTTGAATTTTGTTTTATCATAGAGAGGGTCTTGCTATGTTGCCCAGGCTGGTATCAAACTCCTGGCCTCAAGTGATCCTCCCACCTGGGCTTCCCAAAGTGCTGGGATTACAGGCATGAGCTCCCATGTCAGTCTGCAGATGCTTTTCAACAACTGCATGTTTCCTTCTACCTACTCAGCTTCTCAGTGCAGAATCAGAATTCACAGTTGAGAAACTTTCCCCCTTGTCTGGAAAGCTGGCAGGAGGAGAAAGGGATGGAAGAGGAGACTGCTATTACAGCATTTTTCTTCATTTCTTCAGATGAACTAGCTCATGATGAAAATTTTAAACAATACTAGGTTATAAAGTTCCAAGTGGAAGATTTACTCCCCTCTCCCCTCTCATCTGCCTCTCCCACCCTAATGCTCTCCCCAGGGACAGCCACGGTTAATAATTTGCAATGTGTGCATTTTTTTAAAAACATACAAGATCACACAGAACCACATTGTTCCGTGATTTGCTTTCTTCACTTACCGCCCCGTGGCCCTCTTTCCACAGGAGCAGATATATTTCAATCTTATTCTTTTATAAGGGCCACATATACTCCACAGTATGGATCTATCAACATTTGTTAACCGTGTTGCTTATTAATGGAAACTTAGCTTATTTCCAGCATTTTTGCTATTAGAAATATTTCAGCGAACATCCTCATAGGTAGGCTTGAGCATTTCTATTAGATTTTTACTATAGACTGAATATTTATGTCCCCCCCCCCAAATTGATATATTGAAACTTAATCCCCAAAGTGATTGGTATTTGGTGGTGGGAACTTTGGGCGATGATTAGGTCTGAAGGGTGGAGCCCTCGTGGGTGAGTTGAGTGCCCTTATGAGAGACCCCAGACAGCTCCCTCACCCCTTCCACCATGTGAGAGCACAGCAAGAAAATGGTTGTCTGAGAACCAGGAAATGGGCTCTCACCCAACAGCAAGTCTGCCGGCACCTTGATCTTGGACTTGCTAGGCTCCACAACTGGGACAAACAAACGTCTGTTGTTTGAGCCACCAGTCTATAGTACTTTTGTTACAGCAGCCTGAATGAACTGTCTAACCTGAATGAATTATTATCTTGGAGCTGTCATTTAACAAGGGAGTTGCCAATATATCTACCACCCCAATCTAATGACCATTTCCGTTTTCTGAGCTGCTTTACCATCTACTGCATGGCTTCGAGTGATTCTCAGAATGTGGGTGCCTTGGAATTACCTTGGGAGCATAAAAGTACAGATGCCCAGGTCCTACAAGTGACTTCTGTTTTTGTTGTTGATTTGGGGTTTGTTTTTTGTTTTGTTTTAATGACTCCCAAGTACTGCCCGACTGGTGCCTTGTAGAAGCCCTAACCCAGTTCCTGTTGTCTGTGAAGATCGCTGATTTTAGCTAGGGAATAAAGGGATGGAACAATGCCTTTGTTCTGTATGCCCTCTGCTGGTACTGTGTGAGCAGACCTCGCTGCTCCTGCCTGCACTGGCGAGAGCTTGGGCTCTCCTCTCTGGGCAAGCCCCTTGCAGGCTTAACTGTGCGGTGATACTTCAGGGTATCCATGGTCAAACCTGGCTGGCATTAGATCACCTGGGGAGCCTTGAAAATACCGATGCCTGGTCACAGGCCTGAGCAATGGGATTTTTCAAAAGCCTTCCAGGTGATTCTACGCCTGGAGCCAGGAACCTATTCCTTAGGCAGAAAATTGGCCCAGGGACACAAAGTCCACAGAAGCATGTGTCACTCTGGTGTTTTCTATAGCCTGTTTCAGAAATTCCTAACCACCTCGCATCTCAGAATTGGCTTTGAGCCTGTCAAAAAGACAGATTCTGGGAACCTACCCCAGACATATTCAATCAGAATCTCCCGGGGTGAGGCTCTTTCAGGTCATTGCTTTGAACTAGCCCAATACAGGGGGCTATTTGAGCAAATTTTTGGTTTTAATGAGGTTAAGGTCAAACCATTATTACTTTTTTTTTTTTTTTGTAGAGACAGGATCTCACTATATTGCCCAGGCTGGTCTCCAATTCCTGGCCTCAAGCAATCCTCCTTCCTTGGCCTCCCAAAGTGCTGGGGTTACAGGTGTAACCCAGCCTTGTGTAATAGCTACACAATTGCCTCGTTCCATAATTGACTCTTCACTACAACTTCTTCAGCATGAACAGTAATATCCCTGTTATACAGCAAGAAACTGAAGCAGGGTAGTCAGTCAGTCCTCTATGCAGATATCTAGGGAGAAAACCTTCCAGGCAGAGGGACTGCCAATGCAAAGGCCTTGAGGCTGGAGTGTCCTTGATACTGAAGGACAACAAGGTGAACTTGACCTAGGGAAGTGATCTACAGCAGAGTGGTGGACGAGGAAGGGTAGGGTAGGCCATCACAAGGAGGTCAGCTTTTATAACAGAGTTGACATAATTCATTTTTTTCCCCAAGGATCACTTTGCTGTAAAAACAAACTCTAGTAAGTCCAGGATAGAAGCCCTGGACTGCAATAACCCAGGGGTGATATGGGGGCAGCTTGGATCTGATGGTAGGGGTGGAGGGGGTGAGAAGTGGCCAGGTTCTGGTCATATTTTTAAAGTAGGGCCATCATAAAACCATAACACATGCCATTTTGCCTGAAGAAAGAGCCAGCACTTGGGAATGGGTTTGAGGCCCACCCCCAGGCTCTGGGCCCCACCCACACAATCAATGCAGGCCAAGAGCTGCTCCTGCACACACAGCCCCCCAGCTAGGAAAACCACAACTGTACGCCCACGGACAGGGGGTGCCCAGTGTCTCCAAGCACCTGAGGGACCCAGTCATACTCACTCCCCAGACCACCTTCTCCAGCTGGCAGGAATTAACGTGCAGTGAGAATTCAACCAATGAAACATATCTATAAGCCTGTGCCCTTTCATTTATATCTTCAACTGAAAAATAAAAATTAAAAGGAGCTGTTTCTTCTCGTTCTTAAAAACTCCCAAACTTTCTTTCACTGTTCTCTTTCTCTTAGTTTCAAAGGCTTCCCACAGTGATTAGGATAAAATTCAGGCTCTTCTTAGCAAATGCACCAAGCTCCTGTGCAGCACAGAAGCACACACTTGCTGTTCCCTGTGTCTGAAACAAGCTTGGGGCCACCTCCCACTTACACTTCAGGTCTCTGCTTAAATGTCTCCGCCCAGGGCCTTCCATCCCTCTCCCAACATCCAGCTTCAAATCCTCCTCCTCCTTCATTACACTCGTCACCATTTGTAATTACGTGCATTTATTTCTTTAACATCTGTTCTTCCTCCCTGTGGCCCCCACCAAGACCTCCACTGTAAGCTCCACAAAGGCAAAAATCCTCCTCTATTAACTTCCGTAATTAACCAAGCAGTGTCTGGCACAAGGCAGATACTCAAGAGTGTTGGGTGGCATGAATGAATGACTGATTTGGAAGCCTGCAAACTGTCTTGAATTATTAATACAAGCTTTACCTGCTTCTCAGAAATGAAATAAATTAACCAAGAAAATCTAACATCGTGTTACCTTGATTATAAGTCACTTTTCTCAAAATGCCATTTCAGTCTCCACGGAAGAAAGATATCACAACATATATTTGATATTTATCACATTCTTTACAATAATGAAAAAATGGAGGTAACCTAAATAGTACAAGTTAAAAGCACCAGCTACATACACTCAGTGGAATATTCTGCAATTCCTGAATATTCTTAATATTCAGGATATGAGACAGCTTTGTGTTACAACATGAAGCAAAAACCCAAACAATCCCAGGTACAGTATAATGTCTACGACAAGCCTGAAAGCACAATGAGATACAACTTCACACCCATTAGGATGGCTATTACCAAAACAATGGAAAATAACTACTGTTGGTGAGGATGTAGAGAAACTGGCACTCTTGCACATTGCTGGTGGCAATGTAAAATGCTGCAGCCGCTGTGGAAAAGTGGCAGGTCCTCCAAAAGTTAAGCATAGAATTACCAGAGGATCCAGTAATTCCACCGCTCAGTATGTACCCAAAAGAACTACAAGCAGAGACTCAAACAAAAACTTGTACACCAATGTTTCAGTAATAGCCAACAGCCAAAAGATGGAAAGAACCCAAATGTCCATCAACAGATGAATGGATAACAAAATGTGGTATATACATACAATATCATTCAACCACAAAAAAGCAATGAAGCACTGAGCCATGCTGTAATGCGGATGCACCTTGAAAACATCATGCCATGTGAAAGAAGCCACGACAAAAGGACACACACTGTATGATCCTGTTTACATGAAATATCCAGAATAGGCAAATCCAGAGAGACAGAAAGTATATTAGTAGTTGCCAAGGGCTAGGGGGAGGGGGTCAATTACTGTCTAATGGGCACAGAGGTTCTGTTTGGCATGATGAAAAAGTTCTGGAAATGCATAGGGGTGATGGTAGTACAACATTATAAATGTACTTAATGTCCCTGAACTGTACACTTAAAAATGATTAAAAGGATAAACTTGTTATGTATATTTTATTACAATTAAAAAAAAACTGGAAGGCTACACAATAAAACATTTAGTTATTGACTTTTGAGTGGCAAAATAATAAAGATCATACCTTCCTTCCTCTTCACTTTTACAAATCACATAATTAACATATATTATTAATTATAGCGGGCACTGCACATAACTGGCTTTAGTTTATAAAATAAAGCACCAGCATACAGTCCATCTGGCTTTATTTATTTATTTTTAAAGACAAAGTCTCGCTCTGCCACCCAGGCTGGAACTTCTGAGCTCAAGCAATCTTCAGGCTTCAGTCTCCCGATCTGGCTTTACTGCACTGCAAAGCCTTCCAAACTGACAGCCCCTAGACCTCTGGGTGGTGAACAAAAATCTCTGCTGGGTGTTGTGCTCACTTGGATGACATTTCTGCCCATGTCCGTGTGCAGTTACCATCCTGGCAGGATGAAATGGCCCCCACTCTCAGCTTCAATTCCATCCCTTCTGCTGCTGGATATAGGAGGGGGCACAGCACAGGGCTCTGGAAATGCCTATGGACTACCTAGAAACCTTTTACCACACCAAAGCCTCTGACCAAATGCTTCATATTTGCTCTGGGCTGCTGAGCTTGCAAAATACTTGACATTTATTGTTTATTCTCACACCCATTCCATGAGACAGGCAGGACTTTCCATTTTACAGATGTGAAAACCAAGGTTCAGCGAGACTCAATAACCTGCCCCAGGACAGGGAGCTGAGCATTGACAGAACCCAAGCCTCTGACTCCAAATCCCATGCTCCCTCTCCCACAGTTCCATCTTCCAATTTCACAGCAGTGGACAGTCTGGGTAACCTTGGCACAACTTTCTCCAAGAACTGGCTCTGAACAGAAACTTCCGGCATTATCTGACTGTCATACACAAGTGCTGTAAGAATTTGCACAAAGAGTCTTTTCCCTAAACCTGGTTACCAGCTTCTGCCTCATGAATTGCTTCGTGCCTAAAGACAAGTTCCTAGGGGCAAACTCTCCAGGAACTCGATCCCCTTCTTCAGCCTTGCCCATACTCTTGGCCTTCCTGTAAGAGATCCAGTAGCCCAGATCCACCCAGAGGCCTGGCTGCCAGTTGTTCACCTGCACCTGTCCAGCATCCCAAACACCTGTGTGAAACGCTCTCTGTCCAGGATCCGTCCATAGCGCAGGGTGAGGTAGAAGGTCTTCTTCCCACTATACTGCTTGATACGCATGAACACTTCCTGGGGCCGGTCCCCGGTTTCCGTCAGGGGTATCACATCTGCCACGGGACAGTATGTATCCTGCCGCCAGCCCCAGAAGGTCAGGTGAGCCACCCGTAGCACAGTGCCAGACTCATTCACGTACAGGAGGCCCACCAGTCTCTGGAAGAAATAGCTCATCCAACACAGCATGACCAGGGCAAAGCCGGCTATCCCACTCATGAGGCACAGGGAGTTGAAAGTCAAGACACCCTGGGAGTACCAGTAGAAGCCTGGCGGCAAGGCCACCACTGTCAGGGCAGTCTGTGCCACCTTCAGACGAGACACATACCCAAAGGACCTTATGGCATCAAAACGGTAGACCATTTGGAATTTCTCAGTCTCTGTGCCTGGTGGTTTCTCCTTCGAGGTAGGTGACGTGCTCCCCACCCACCTCTTGTGATGCTCCTGCCCACTGCAGCACCACAGCCCATGACGAGGCCTTCCCCACACAGCTGGCCCTTGCCCCCGCAACCTCAGCACAGCTCGGAGGAGGGCAGCCTGGAAGGAAAACAAGAGACCATTTCTCTCATGGAAATTAACCATGCCAATCACACAATGAACATCCACAAAGCACAGCACATGGAGGGTTCTTCCAGTCCTTCGCGATCACCATTACAGCCAGAGGAAGGAAAGGTAAAGCCAGACGCTTTATCTCATGTAAGCATACAAAAGCTATTCGAGACAGGTATCATTTCCACTTTATCGCTAAGGAAACTAAGCCAAGAAAGGGTAAGAAATTTACCCAAGGACACAAAGCCAGTGAGTGTAGCAGAGTCTGACTTTCAAACTGGTCCTCTTTCCTCTACGCAGTTCCAAATAATTATAGGAAAGGAAGTGCAGTCTTTACTCAACAAATACCTAAGGAGGACCGACTCTGGGCTGGACACCAGATCCACAGGGCTGTGTGAACATTGCCCCAAGCAAAAAACAAAATAATCAATGTCCTAGTGGGAAATTCGAGCAACAAATCTGTGAAGTATTTATCACAGTAACTTTCCAATTTTCTGCCTGGTTTATGCGTTATCTTGGGTATTGGAGGGAACTGCTGTTTTCTCTTAGCCTAGTTTGGGGAAGGAGGAACAGCAGAGGAGGAGGAGTTAGTCAGGGAGGCCCCAACTCGCAGCACTGGGATTTTATTAGGTGAGCAGTGCAGGGTAAAAAGCTCTGGGCTTTGGAGCTAGACATGACTTCCAAGCCTGGCTCCAACAGTCACTAAGCTGTGGACCCTTGGGCAAGTTACCCCCTCTCTCTTAGTCTCCGTTTCCTCGCCTTTCAAAACGGGGACTCAAAAGATACTGAACGAGACGATAGTCTTAAAGCCCTCAACTTAGTGTCTGACACACGGTGAGCGCACAGCGAGTTTTAGCGACCAGTCCTGCTGGCCCACGTGACCCGAGGAGGGTCGCGAAAGCCAGAAAATAGCAAATTTTAGCCCACACCGGAGCTTCCTCCCGCGGACTCTCCAAGTCGGAAACCCATGCGTCCTGCCTGCCTGCCCCAGCTCCAAACCCGACCCCGACCTCCAAAACGAGTCACTCCCTCCACGTCCACCACCGGGTTTCTTACCATGGCCCCGCCATCTGCTGCCGGAAGTAAATCCCATCCGCCCCGGAACCTCCAGGAGCGCACGCTCGGGTGTACGAGGCGCACGTAATACGCATTGCATTCTGGGAATTGTGATCTGGCAACTGTGGCTGGCGCGGGTCCCAGGCATTGTGGGAGTGGATGCTCCTCCTCCCGACGTGCCGTGCGGTGTAGGGGCCGATCCCGGAAGTTCCGGGTCGAGTTTCCTGGTGCCGACGAGTCCTGCCAGGTACGGGGAGAAAGCGGGGTCATGGCGGCGTTCGGCCCAGCGCTCTGCCTCTTCGACGTGGATGGGACCCTGACAGCCCCGCGGCAGGTAGGTGGAGCCCGGCGGGCTGGTGGGCAGCTGGTGCAGAGCCCCTGCTGCTCCCAGAGGGGGCTAACAACCGCGCAGAGTGGGCGCCAGGGGGCGGTTAAGGACCGCCTGCCTCCTCCGAAGGGGGCTGAACCCTCCTCTGGGGTGCCCTGGAGGAATGAGATGGGAGCCCTAACCAGCCCTTCAAGACCCCAGGGTGCTCGGAGAGATGAGACGGGGCTGAAAAACTTGAGAGCAGGAAACTTTTAGTGGATTGGAAAATGCAGTTCTGGACTCTCCCCGCAAGCTATCGGGAATGATGGACCAGGATTTGAACCCCAGCTAAGGTCTTCTTACCAGCTATGTGCCCCTCAGGCCTGTCACCAAGGGGCTGTGCCGTGTAGCATGATATTAAAAACACATGTTTCCGGGTCAAACAGACCTAGCGGAGTCTTAAGTTCACCTCTTGGCAGCTGTGTGACCTTGAACAAGATAATTAACTTCTGTGAGCCTCAGCATTTACAGCTTTAAATGGGCATATTACCTGTTCCATATGGTGTTTGTGAAGATCAAATGAAATTATGTAAGTTCATGAAAGTATCGTGCACACACTAGGCCTCAATAAATATTAGCCATCTCCATTGCCCCCCTTTCCAGCCCCTGCAGTGGACTGGGGTGATGGAGGAGTCCTAGATCATTCATTACAGGATACCTGCTTAGAGTCGCCTCGGGCTCTTGGAAACTGGCTTCCCACTCCCAGATTTTGCTACTACAGGCACATATAAGTTTCAGTTATGAGGCTCCCTCTGTCCCCCTTTCACAAAGTGGTCACTGAATGCCAGCCATTCAAACTTGAGACTGGGCCCAAATGGCCTCACTGTCCTCAACTTCCATCCCACCTCCCTTAATTTTGGCTGGGTGGTAGCAGTGCTGTGTTCCAGAAGACCATGTCAAATTTTTGTGACCTTAGACATACCATTTTACCCTCATCAGCCAGAGGTTTGATCTATCCAATAATGACAGTCAACTCCAAGTTCTCCAAAGGCCCTTTCTGACTTTGAGATTGATCAGTCAGCACACACTTGTGGGTTGTTAAAAGCCCATTGTGGTCTACGGGGGGAGGGGGGTCAGCAATTCATTTTTTGTACAAGGTCGTATAGTAAATACTTTTGTTTTTGCAGTTCATATGGTCTATAGTAACTACAATACTCAACTTTAGTGCAAAAGTAGCCATAGACCATGTATAAACACAGAGTAGCTGTGTTCCAATAAAACTTTATTTATTCCAAAAACAAACAGCTCAATTTGTCCCATGGGCTGTAGTGGTCTACGGTTTACATTATGAAGCCTTTTTACATGATATCATTGGACCCTCTCCATCTTCCCCCAAGTTTCATCCCAGGTAAGAGTTGTTATTACCATTTTAAACATAAGGAAACTCAGATACAGGGAAGCCCTGACCTCCTCAGTTTCACATAGCAGACCTGGTACAAGTCCCTGAGCCTCAAGGAATGGTTATTTGTCAAATTTGTTTGCTAAAGTGGAAAGCTGTTCTAGTTGCTGGATATGCCATTCAGGAAAGTGCTTCTGATTCCCAGAACGAAGCAGAATATATAAGCACAAAGTATAAAATAGCAAAGAAACCAGGTGACCCAGAATGTATTCCTCTGAAGCATTTGAAACAGGATATTTTTTGCAGTGAATGTAAGTAATTTTCACACTCAAAATTTATAATTTAAAAGGAATTGTTTCTGTATGCTGGGTACTCGAGGTAAAAAATAAAAATTATTTTAGCAACAGATCTATTCATTATACTGCCTTTAACTTCCTCAGTATGTGTGCATTCTCAAACATTGATAAGCACAGTACAATCTGGAAGAATGGGTTATCTTTTCATGCAGTTGCTGAAGTGATATGACCTAAACAAATAAAATCTCATTAGCATGGATTCCAGAGATTTGCACATTTTGCTTTTTTTTTTAATTCTTTCCATCACAAAGACATTTCACTGTTTTAGTAGAAGTTGTTGTGCTGAGTCCTTTCCTAAAAATGCCATTCTATCTAAAAACAGTTGGGACTTTAGAACAGAAGCCTGTAAAAAGAGAGGGGCAAAATTGTTTTCCAACTTTGTATCATGAAAAATTCCAAACACAGAATCATTGAAAAAATAGTACACAGAACACCCATGTCCCCACCACTTAGATTCAAAAATGGTTGACATGTTGATGTATTAACTTGATCCTGACATTCTTTTTTCTTTTACTGAACAACTTCATACGCTGCAGTCATCACAGTACTTCACTTCTGTGAATTTTAAACTGCCTCTCTTAAGAACAAAGACATCCTCCTTCGTAACCACAGTATCATTATTACACCTAAAAAAATTATCACGACTTCCCTAATATTTCATACGGTCCATAGCCCAGAGGTCAGCAGACTTCTTTCTGTAAAAGGCCAGATAGGAAATATTTGAGGCTTTGCAGGTCATGTGGTCTTAGTCACAACTATTCTGTTGTCATAGCATTAAAGCAGCCATGGACACCATACACACGAATGGACCTGGCTGCATCCCAATAATACTGTATAGAAACAGGCAGCAAGCCCGATTATGGCCCCCAGCCCCTAGTTTGCTGACTCCTCCTCTAGTCCATACTAAAATTTCCTTAATGGTCCCCCAAAAAAGTCTTTTACTTTATAATTGGCTTTTTTTCCCCAGAATGTGAATTTTTAACTTTTTTCCACCTTAATTTCAAGCTTTTGGATCTTTCTCTGGATTTTATTTTGTGTGGAGTGATTTATAAAGGATTCCCGGTAATTATCAGCACGACAGTTATTTGAGAACATCAAAATGATTTTGGTATGCAGTTGCTTTGCTGTAAAGATTTCCACTGCAGTGGGATGTAGTTCAGATGTTCTTTTGTGGTTACAGTATCTGGGTCTTATTTCCTGTCAAATAATATTTGCTTCCACTTAGAAGTAAAAATTTGCCTTTTATAACCCATTTATATTGAAGAACATGTCATGATGTCTGACCACAATACCATTTAGCTCACCAGCATGTACAAGGGTTAAGATATAATAAATTATTAGTTAGCTGGGCAAGGAGGCACACATCTGTAGTCATCACTAATTGGGGGGGTCTGGCTATGTTGCTCAGGCTACTTTATGCATTTTTTATATAAGTATAATCAATTCTGAATTTCCTCATTAATCTCATTATTTTGGTTTAAGATGAACAACTTAAATCCACAAATGGAATACAGTGTAGCATTTAAAAGGAATGAGCTATATTTTTGTGTTGGCATGAAAAGATCGCAACAATATAGTGCTGAAAAACCAAGTCACTGCACAGGACATAGAATGATTCCATTTATGTTTCAAAATAAGACCTATTAGCATATGTGCATTTAGACAGAAATGCATAGAAAAATAGTCCAAACAACACACAATGGCTGTTAATATATTACTTGAGTATTTAAAATTTGCTAAAAATAAGTGACATTTAACAAGTTTATTCTAGTAAAAAGTTGATGGCCCAAAATTACAACTAAAATATTTGAACTTATGTACAGACCTAGTAAGTAAATTGGCATGTATGAAAATAAGGCTGGTATTATTCTTGCAGTTTTAGTCTCCTGATTATTTTGTGGCTCATGACTATTGTATTTTCCTTCTTGAAATGTAGAAAATTACCAAAGAAATGGATGGCTTTCTACAAAAATTGAGGCAGAAGATCAAAATTGGAGTGGTAGGCGGGTCAGACTTTGAGAAAGTGCAGGAGCAGCTGGGAAATGACGGTAAATGATATGTTGCTAATTACTTTTTGGTAAAAGATTAACTTATGAGAATATTGGGGCCTGTAGCCAGGTATCATAGGCAGCCCTAAAACTTCCGTTCTATATGGTTCTTTCTTTGAGGAAACATTTTTTCGGCCTTTTTGTTTTTTTTAAATCCCACATATGCTCGTTCCCAATTCCTCTGCTTTTAATCCTGTAAATTTCTGGAGTTGCTGATGGAGCACTTGGTACTCAGATGTGTGGGTAGATTTACCTAGAACGGTGAGTGTCCATGTCTTTACACACGGTAATCTCTCTGCCTGGAACACTTCTTGTCCCTGTTCACTGCCCTTCTAGCCTCAGCTCAGGCCCCATCTCCTGAGTCCTTCTCACCCAGGAATCGAGGGGCCCTCTGGGTCTAAGTGCCTCCTTCCTGTTGCCCTAACACGGTGTTTCCCAGAGTTCCCTAATCATGACCCACCCAGGCTCCTCCCCCCACACTGAACCAGTCTCCAGCACAGGACCCTGGGAAGCTGGGAAGTCTTAATGACCCCACTGGAGATTCTGATTCGATAGGTCTACAAGGCCTGGGAATCAAATTTTAGCAAGCACTCGCAAGAGATTCGAGTACACAATCCTACTGATGTGGCACTCTGTAATTGTGGCAAACTATCTGGTTATATGTTTGTCTTGAAGACCAGGACTGGGGTTATTCATCTCCGTAGCCCCAGGGCCTCTGGGGTGCCTGGCCTATAAGAAAAAGTAGGTGGGGAGATGGGTGAATTGATCTTTCAACCCCCATTGCCCCAAGAGTCTTCATATCTTGGAACCAGCTCCTCTAGAGCAAGATTTCTCAACCTCTGCACCACTGACATTTTGGACCAGATAATTCTGTTATGGGGCTGTCCTGGGCATTGTAGGGCATTTAGCACCATTCTTTACCTTTATCCACTAGATGCCAGCACTGTACTCACACACACAGTGGTGACAACCAAAAATGTCTCCAGACATTGCCACATGTCCTCTGGGAATAAAATCACCCCCATAGGAGAACTACTGTTCTAGATGTAATATTTTACAGTACAAATCTATGTAGACTGTATTTATTGGATCATGATTACTGGAAGAGTAATTTATGTAATCCTTTTGAAATTCTCTACTCCACTTACACTTAATTTTCCTTGTAAGTGTTCTTCTTAGAAACGCTATAAACAACATAATGGGGCACATTAAGCCCCGGAAATCCTATTACCAGGCCATGATTGTCCTTTCTGCCTCTAGTCATATATTTAACCACATGTGCAGAGAAGGTTTTTGTCAGAGTAGCATAGTCTGTACTTTGCAGAGAGTGCAACAACAGAATCGAAACATTTACAAGCTAGAAGAAAGCTGAAGGCCCACCTGTATCAGAATCATCTGGGGGAAGATTAAAAACAGTTGGGGGCCCTACCCAACACATAGGGGTATCTGCATTTTAACAGTTGCTTAAAGTTTGAGAATCCCATCATTAAGGTATATGTGGGCAGTCTCCAAATTTGAGTGATTGATTATATGAATCACCTGAAGAACTTTTTTTTAAGGAAAAAAATCTGGTTTTTAGCCTATCCCTGGTAATTCTGATTCAGAAAGCCTGAGAGCAGAGCTTGGAAATCTACATTTCCACTCACTGCCCTGTTGCTGCTGGTTCCCAGTGGGGTTTGGGAGCCGTCACAGGCAGCATCTTCCTTTACAGGCAGGCAGGCCGAAGTCATGGGCACAAAGTAACCCATCACCGAGTCTCTTATATTTAGTCCCGTTGTCAGCATTTAAATTTGTGACCAAAAAGGCCTCTTTTTTAAAAAATAATGAGATTTTTCTCCTCTCCCTGTCCATTAAGATGAGATAGTCATTCACAGTACTTGCCGGAGTTTAGCAGTTTTATTGATGGCAAGTATTAATCAAGAAGTAGGAACAGAGGGCTAGGCGCAACAGCTCATGCTTGTAATCCCAGCACTTTGGGAAGCCCAGGCAACAGGATTTCAAGAAGAAGCAGAAACACAGGTTTTTGATTCATTGCATTCTAAGTCTTCTTCCGTTTTGATTGTAGTGGTTGAAAAATACGATTACGTGTTTCCAGAAAATGGCTTGGTAGCATACAAAGATGGGAAATTCTTGTGTAAACAGGTAGGTTCTTAAGTTTTGAACTTTGAATCATGTGACCCTTACATATTCCAAATTGATAACTAAATTTTCATAATTTTTTAAGGATATTTAAATCTAATGTTTCTATTATGATAACACAAACTAGGACAGGCTGCCTCACTATATGCATTTTTAAGAAGTACTGTGTAGCTCTTAGTAGTAATAAGATCATTCTGTTCACATATAAGAAAAAGCTGAAGTGGAACCAATATATTTTCTGTCAGTGCCCGTAGATATTTTAATTGAATAAAAGCAGCAGCAATAAATTCTTTGGGCCTTCCAGGAAGCGTTTCAAAAATAATGAACACAAAACTCTTGATTAATGAAGCAGAAAATGCTTTTGACTAAAGCCTTTCTGGTTTGCCTAATGTTTTCAACCAGAGAAAAAAGAGAAAGAATTAAAAAAGCAGTGGGGCATGTCACTGTCACTGCTACATCAGCCTAGTGACTTCCAGACAATAGCGGCTGAAGACCTGAGCTTGCTGCAAAGCTGTTTTGAAAATGCTTCCTGCTGAATGAAATAACTCCGGTATTTTCTTTATCTAGAATATTCAAGGTCACCTGGGTGAGGCCCTAATCCAGGATTTAATCAACTACTGTCTCAGCTACATTGCAAAAATTAAACTCCCAAAGAAGAGGTGAGTTTGCTTTTAGCAAAGAAGCTCTGCTGGAATATGGAGTAATGTCATTTGGTGGGTTCATGTGGGTTGTCTCCAAATCTGACTGATTATCAGAATCACCTAGGCCAGGCATGGTGACTCATTCCTGTAGTCCCAGCACTTTGGGAGGCCGAGTCAGGAGGATCACGTGAGGCCAGGATTTTGAGATCACCCTAGGCAACACAGCAAGACCCAATCTCTACCAAAAAAAAAATTTGCTGGGTGTGGTAGTACATGCCTATATTCCCAGCTACTCAGGAGGCTGAGGTGGGAGGATCAGTTGAGCCCAGGAGTTTGAGTCTGCAGTGAGCTGTGATCATGCCACTGTACTCCAGCCTGCATGAGAGTCACCTAAAGAGCTTTAAAAAAAAATACTGATCTTTAGCCTGTCCCCTGACTATTCTGATTCAGAAAGCCTGAGAGCAGAGCTTGGAAATCCACATTTTCACTCACTGCCCTGGGGGTACTGGTTCACTGCAAGGTTTGGTAGCCTTCAAGGGCCAGCTAATTTAAGTCTGAAGCCCGGCATTTGGTAAGGAATAATTGGAAACAGTCTGTAAAGCCAGCGGAATAAGAGTGATTGCATAAATGATGGCAAGTCCCCAGGACGGAAATTTATGCGGCCATTGGAAACCGTCTGCCTTCAGAGGTTGTCACTGAGAGGAAACGGCTGTGAAACAGCTTGTGAAAAAAGCCACAGAAACCCCAGACCTGGAAGTCTCAAAGTGCAGGCCTCTGGGCCACATCTATACAAAGCCAAATCTGGTTGGCCTGCAGTGTTAAATAAAATCTGAATTAATTGCCATTGTTTAAAAGTCCGATTTCACATTTTAAAACATCTAGACTTCTGGCTTCTGTTTGCAAATCTGAAGACCTGGCTACTCTGGGTCCCCACTCCCATGTGGCCGCTGTCACCTGAGCAGCAGCCCCCGGGCACTCAGGGGCATGTGTTGCAGCTTTTCACAGGCTGCTACTCTCATTTTCTGACCTCTGTAGGCATTTGATTTGGGGACCTACCTCCTGCTCTGGATGCTTTTACTATCTCAATTCCCATTTAAATAATAATAATAATGTACATAATGCCCACAGTAAAAAGATTGGCAGATAATGGACCCAAATGCTAATAGTGGCAATATTTTGGTGGTGAGGTTACAGGTGATTTCTTTGAAATACTTCTCATTTTTTTCCCCCAGTTTTCAACACGTATTATGTAACATCTTAATCACCAGGGTGAGAAACATCTTTTAAGTGGCAGTTGAATTTCAGGGCATGCTGCACTCCAGAGGCTGCTTCAGACTGTTAGTACCCATGAAACCCAAGCCTCCTGCTCAGCACCTGCAGTCGGAGTGCAGGGGCTTCCCCGTGCCCAGGAGAGGCCTGCGTGGGGCCAGCTGGACCCAGAGCTGGTCGTTGTTGCAGATGGGTGACAGGCGCATGAGGGGTCCTCGCCCTGTTCTGTTTACCTTTGTGTATGTTAGAAATTCTCTTAGTAAAAGTTAAAATATACATATATCCAAGGTCTGTTCCATCTCTGGAGTAAACAGTAAGGGAGGGTAAGAGGCCAGGCGCAATAGCTCACACCTGTAATCCTAGCACTTTTGGAAGCTGAGGTGGGGGGATCACTTGAGGCCAGGAGTTTGAGACCAGCCTGAGCATGAGTGAGACCCCATCTCTACAAAAAAAAAAAACAGGAAAATTACCTAGACATGGGGGTGTGCGCCTGTAGTCCCAGCTACTCGTGAGGCTGAGGCAGGAGGATCACTGGAGCCCAGGAGTGTGAGGTTGCCGTGAGCTATGATGACACCACTGCATTCTACCCAGGTGACAGGGTGAGACCCTGTCTCCAAAAAAAAAAAAAAAAAGGCGGAGCGGGGGCAAGAATAAGGGGGAAAAAAGACAAGGCATAATCCTGTCCTCAAAGAATTTATCCTCTATCGAGGGAGAGGGACGTGCAGAACTGTAATTCCAGAATAGTATGAGATACCCAGTGAGTCCAGGAGGCAGAACTGGGACCAGCCTTGAGCAGCGCTGTGCACGTTTACACCAGTGCTAACCACACGCCCCACGCAGGTCAGGCAGGTGCAGTCAGACTTCAGAGCCCAAGTCTTCAGGGAGGAACTGATAAACCACCCTAACGGTTACTTTTGAGAAGCTTTCTAATGCATTAGCTTCCCCACACACCTTGGGAATGAGCTTTTTCTGACCCATAACCCTAGGGTCACCCTGGGTATGGTCACCTCACATGTAGGACAGAGCTGGGTTTCTGCCAGCTCGAGGACAACCCGGACGTAGGATTTTTGAAAGGGTTCCTTAGGCGTGTCTATTTCGTTAAATCATTTACCTCCTTTTCTACAATTTGCGCCACAGCAGGGGAAGGGATCCAGCTGATTGGGATTTTGTTGTTTTTACCTTACTTGATGAGTATTCACTGCCTCCCGGTTTACAAAGTACCTTTACATAAACTGGTACGTTTGATTTTCGCACGGCCCTTCAGAGGTGACCAGAGCAAGTGCCATTAGCCTTTCTTCTGTCGGTGAATAAGCAGGGTTGGAGAGATGCCCAGGGCCAAGCAGCCTAGTGAGAGGCCACACTGGCCTTGAATCAGGTCCTCAGCCCTGCACTTGGCATGTGGCCTCCCGGTATTTACAGTGGCTGGTGGCTGGAGATCAGGACTGAGTGATTAAAATAGCAGAAAGAGACCAGGGAAAAGGTTTTTGTAGGGTTCCCAGGCATCAATGCTTAGGGCTGGAAGATACTTTACACTGCATAAGTTGTCACAAAATGCTTAAATTTCATCTGCCAGAATGATTGTCTAGCTTACAAGTTATCTCAGTTTTTAAGAAACTATTTAGAGATTCAAACTGGAAACGTGGGAAAAAACAGTTTTTAAACATCTTTATTTGAAGTAACTAAAATAATGTTCTCCTTTTCAGTGATCAAATCAAACATGTAGGAGCAGAGCAGTCTGCCACTGGTTTAATTAAATTTCCTCAGTTATTACTGAGGCTTATTGGACAATTCTCAGAACCTTTTTCTGTGTAGCTTTGCGTGGTATAATCTGTTCAAGACCTCAATAGCAAAATAGGTGTCTAGTGCATATATTTTCAAACTCCTCGCGGAACTTACTGCTCTTGTAGTGCTAGAAATCATTTTCATAGCTCTTTATCAACTTTAAAATTCTGTGCCCTACAGCAGCACTGTCCAACAGAAATAAATGTGAGCTGTGTATAATTTTAAATTTTCTGTAGCCACATTTTTAAAAAGCAGAAAGGAATAGATAACATTAATTCTAATAATATATTTAACCCAATATGTCCCAAATATAACTATTTTAGCAAAAAGTCAATGTGGAACATTACTGATGGCCACATTCCTTTTTCATCTTAAGTCTTTCAAATCTAATCTCAATTTGGATTAGCCACGTTTCTAGACTGTGCTATGCAGTACGGTGGCCACAATAGTCATGTGGTGGATGGCTGCTGTATTGCATACCACGGTTCTGAGTGACATTGATCACATCAGGGTCTGCTTTTTGGAATTTCCTAACCTTTGAGGTTGTTTATCTATCTATAATGTTATCCAAACAAATGATGTGTTTTGGGTACCCTCTGTCACCCTTTTCTCCCTAGGGGTACTTTCATTGAATTCCGAAATGGGATGTTAAACGTGTCCCCTATTGGAAGGAGCTGCAGCCAAGAAGAACGCATTGAGTTCTACGAACTCGATAAAGTGAGTCTTTCTGAAATGCCCTTGCTGAATGGCTGGGTTTATGAAAATAAGATAAGACATGCAGCTTTGTGGCCAGTAGTTGAAGCCTGTTTTCTAAATTGCAATACAATACACAATTGGTATCTCTTTGTTTTTCTCAGAAAGAAAATATAAGACAAAAATTTGTAGCAGATCTACGGAAAGAGTTTGCAGGAAAAGGCCTCACGTTTTCCATAGGTATTGTATATTCAAATGTATTCCAGACTTTGGTGCCCATTTGCCAAGAGTTTGTTATGGGCCAGTGAGCTGTTGAGATTGGACTGTGCCTCGTTTTAAAGTGGGCAGAGGGTTAAATAGTCTGATCCATACAGGAGAAGCAGCCACTAGGAAGTGGCTTCCAGACTTTTGGCTTTGTTCTAAAATTCTTAGCAGGATTCTTCCTACCTGCACTTCGAGTCAAAAGAGAAGCACTTTGATTAATGAAGAGTAAGAACTTATCCTCACACCTTTGGTTGGAAGAGAAACACTATAGTGGACTCCATAAGAGAGAGATGGAATGTGAACCTCTTAGATAAACTAGACTGATTATGCTTTGGAATCGTATTTCAGTGGCAAGTAACCTTAGGAGTCAGTTGGTTGCTTTCACAGGTCAAGAAACCAAGGCTGGCCATGCACCATGGCTCACGCCTGTAATCCTAGCACTCTGGGAGGCCGAGATGGGAGGATGACTTGAGCTCAGGCGTTTGAGACCAGCCTGAGCAAGAGCAAGACCTCATCTCTACTAAAAATAGAAAAATTAGCCAGTCATGGTGGTGTGGACCTGTAGGCCCAGCTACTCGGGAGGCTGAGGCAGGAGGATCGCTTGAGCTTGGGAGTTTGAGGCTGCAGTGAGCTACAGTGACACCATTGCACTCTAGCTAGGGCAACAGAGTGAGACTCTTTCTCAAAAAAAAAAAAGAAACTGAGGCCCAGAAAGGAGAAGAGACTTGTCCAAGTTACAAAGCTTTTATTTACTGTGACAGCCAGTGTGTGAATGTTTCTGGTATCTAATGAAGAGTGCTTTGTGCAGCATAGATGTTCTCAGACCTGTCTCTTGGTAGAATATGCCTGTCAAGTTCTTTGCAAACTGATTTCTCTTGTCAATGCTAATGAGTCATTGCTCAAAGCCCTCTCATTTTGCTAGCTTTAATTAAGGTACAGGTTGTAGGAAAATGAGAATTGCAAAGGAATCATGTATAACAGATGAATGGGTGGAGTTTTAAGTATTCCTGAATGGTGAGATGGACATCTTTCTGACAAAGCTTCAGAGAGTTTTTGTTGCCCATGAAAGCTGCCTGTAAATCACCTTCAATGTGGTTTTTATTTTTCCTGCAAGAGGAGCTGGATGCAGCCTGCTTCCAGGCATTTTCCACTGAGGGTGTGTTAAAGCTCAAGACAAATGCGACAGAATGAAGCCATTATCAGATTTTTCATAAGCATGCTTCATTTAAACCACTTGCTTGACAGAGCACTCAAATGCAAATACATTTCTCATCCTGAATTGGCATTCTGTGTCTGATTTTTAGACCTAGATGAAACAATGTTAGAGAAAAACATGATGTAGAATTCATTTCTAGAACCTGTTTGTAATGCAGTATAATAGCAAACTATGTTGTTGATTTTTAACTGGCAATCCAGTTGCTTACAAAGAGTAAATTTAAAAAAATTCTTTCAATGACATGTCATTAGCCTGTTCTTCACCTTTAGCTTTTATGTGCCCCCCCCCACCCGGCAGGAGGCCAGATCAGCTTTGATGTCTTTCCTGATGGATGGGACAAGAGGTATTGCCTGAGACATGTGGAAAATGACGGTTATAAGACTATTTATTTCTTTGGAGACAAAACCATGCCAGTAAGTATGGAAGCATTTTTGCAGTTTCGTTGTTCAATTTGGGTTTGAATGGGAAGAACTGACAAATGAGCTATCTTCCGCCTCACCCACACTTCACCCAGCAGCCCAGCTCAAACTGAGCGATGGCTTCTGTGCTGAGGGGGTATGCTGACGCAGCCTCCCTCCCTTCGGAGCCCAGACACCCGATGCCTCAGCGGGGGCAAGGGTCATGCTGCGTGTTAGTCAATCCTTTTCTGTTTGGCTTTTAAATTAAATATTGGCCACTTCAGGTGCCTTCCAGCATACCAGTCCCCAGTGTTGTCAAACCCTCTCTGCACTTCAAAGCCCTTGCTGTTTTCATTTTCTTTTTCCACTGCATTCCCACCCCCCACCTGCCCACCCCCGCAGGCATTCATTGTAAAGTGAGCGCAGGAGCCATAAATGTTGGGGGACAGGGAATCCCCCGAGTCTGAAGCTCAGGTGGGGCTCAGTCCTGGGCATCACACATGCAGCACAGGGGGCCACTGTCCCTGGGGGTATCACAGTCCGAAGTCCAGGACCAAATCTAAACTGAGGACTGAGAGCGAGCCCAGTGGTAAAGGCCAGCACCAGCAGGAGGCGTACATGGAAGACATTTCCCCAGAGTTACCGAGGCAGCAGAGCAAGGCTCTCCCTGGGACAGGTGGGTCCCCAGCAGGTCGGAGAGGCATTGCTGCCATCCAGCCTGAGAGGAGGCTTAGCTCTAGTCGCTCAGCCCAGCCTCGGGCTCAGCATCTCTGGACCATCTCTATCTATTTACTTATTCATTCATTCGCATTCTGTTGCCCCAGCTAGAGTATGGTGGCATCATCACAGCTCACTGGAACCTCAAACTCCCGGTCTCAAGTGATCCTCCTACCTCCACCTCCCGAGTAGCCGGGACTACAGGCACACCACACCACCACACCCAGCTAATTTTTCTGTTTTTAGTAGAGACAGGGTCTTGTTCTTGCTCAGGCTGGTCTCTAACTCCTGACCTCAAGCAGTCCTCCCACCTTGGCCTCCCAGAGTGCTAGGATTACAGGCACGAGGCACCATGCCTGGCTGCCAATTGTAAATTAATACATGTTCATATGTATTTTATTTTTCCCATATTAGTCAATATTCTTTGAGAACAAGATTTTTAATGGCTGTATAATATTCTCTCATTTATGCATAGTTTGCCCATTTCCGTCCTAGAGGCTCATTTGGGTTGTTTAAGGATTTTTTGCTGTTATAACTAATACTTTAGTGAACATTTTTTGCATGATTCTTTGCCCTCATCTCTGATCCTTTTCATCAGTGGTTTCCTAGAAATGAGAATTAACAGGCCAGCCATCTAACCCTTTAAATATCTCAGTTTTTGAACCTTTAGATGCAGAGCAGTCCAAATACTAGCTTTAATCTTCTCATATTCAGTGATCGACATTTAGAAAGCTGTTTTCTTTCTTTTGTATTGAAGCTAATGTTTTTTCTGGCTCCCAGGGAAATGGCCCCTGAGCTAAGAGCTGTCAGTAAAGAGCCATTTCCCCGCCAGGCCCTGAAGGCTCAGAAGCCTCTGGCAGCCTCTCCTCTCCCAGCAGCACAGCCTCCAGTGGGCGGCGTCTGGGGCTGCACAAAGGATAACTCTGCTCTGAGCAACTGGGAGGGCAGAGGGAGGAAACAAGGTGTTGTCCTTTTCTTTTCAAAATATTTGTCAGCCCCAGAAACCCTCTAACCCTTCCTGTCAGCCACAACAAGCTGGCTCTGAGTTCAGTGTGCAGGTCCTGGGCGCAGCCTGGAGTGCCCTCGTCTGCTGCAGGGGGAGAGAGGGCGAGGGTGTGTGGCACACGGCTCTGAATGGCTCTCAGGGGGCCACGCTGGCTGGATCGCCCTGCAGCCACTCTGAAGTGGCAGGCAAGGGAGCCTCTGTTTATCGATGCTTTTTGTAAACAGCATCTTAGTTTAAGGCAGTTGCAATGTGAAAATATTTAAGCACTTCGTGAACATTAGCAACTGATTTACTTTTTGACTCAGCACTTCCTTTTTGGGTAATTCAGCTATCGGTGCACTGGGCACGTGTGAGACGTGCACAGGGGTTCAGGGATGGGCACGGCCCTGGAGCTCCTCAGAAGGCTGGCCCGTGTCCCCAGTGGGGTTCCACGTGGCGGTAAAACCAGCTGACGTGGACTGATCTCTAGGGCTTTTGTTAAGTGAACAAAGCAAAGTGCAGAACAATCTATAAGTAACGTGCTACGTTTTTGTCTAGAGAGGGGGGAATAATCTCTCCTCATATTAGCTTGTAAGCAAATACAGGGAATCCGAACAGATAAAAAAATTACAGAAGTTACTGTGGGGGTGGGGACAGGATGGGAGAGAAACCTGCCAAAAGAGGAGCTTATCTTTTTTTTAAATTTTTGAACCATGGGAATGTGCTATCTATTGGAAAATAAAATCTTCCAGCACTTCTCAGTGTCAGAGGTGATCCCTGCGGTCCATAGGGCAGCCCTGTAGGACAGCAGCATCCTGCTGCGCAGCAGGAAGGCGAGGAGTCTCGGCTGGCAGGAGACTGACCTGGGATCCGAAAGCCTCTCCTTATGCTCCTACATCACTTCTAAAATCCTAAGACCTGCCTGCCTTTCATATTGTGCAACATTTTATTCTCCAATAATGTTAAAAAGGAAGATCTTCCTGTGAAATTAGCTTAGAAGAGGTCCATAACAGCATGGAGTCAAGAGGCAGTGGGCTTTGAAACCACTGTGCCACCCTGTGCCTTCTGTTCACCCTCAGACCTTGGGCCTTTCGCAGATTTAAATATTAATCAGCTGGTTTCACTGAGCTGTGGCCTCGCCTTTGGGCCTGTCAGGTACACTGTGATAGGAATCTGATCCTTCATTCATCCCTCCCCTCTTGCCCTCCCCGTATCTTCTCTCAGGAATAGGGTTTTTGTTCTGGGAGCTTGGTGGGGTGGCTGAGTTTCCCCAACCGGAATTGAGTAACCTTTAGTGCATATGCAAATCGTGTCTGAAATTTCCGGTTCTCTGAGGCCTGATTATTCTAGAGGGCAGCAGGCTCTCACTAGCTGAGTTTGGTTCCTGGCTTCACACCCCCGCTGGTCTGTATGCCTGCACCCCAGGAACTAGCTGCTGCGCTTTGAGAGTCACAAAGGAGGAAGCAGGTCCCTTGGCAGGAGAAAAAGGAAGGTGGAGGTGGCTGTGTGGTGATGCAGATGCTCCCGCCAGCATCGCACCAGCCCTGCCCCCTGAACTCCAGCAGGGCCAAGAGGGGACCCAGCCAGGGTGGGGGAGGCCTTCACCTCCTTGGATGTGTTTTGATCCCTTGGACCTGGCTGTATTAAGTGTCAGTGAGTTACACTCACGCAAAGCTAGCCCTCGGATGCCACAGACAATCCCCCTGCCACCAGCAGGACCATGGGAGACTCTTGCCACAGTAGGCCTGCGTCAGGCATGCCTCTCCCCCTGCATGTCACATCTGGGGGAGGGCAGGCCTGGCAGCTGTCACAGGACTGCATCAAACCCTTTTGCTTCGGAGGTCTCTTCCCGAGTAATGGCTCTGCCCTCGGTGCACCCTGGCTGGCTGCAGGGGCCTCCCAACTTTAGCTCTCAGCGTCCACACTTGTGTCCCATCCATTTTCCAGAGACATCTGTGATAAAGAAATCTGATCGTGTCCCGGTCTTGCAGCCTTCTGGTGGCTTCCCAGGAAATCCCAAGTCCTTGTCAGGATCTGCCGACCCTTCCAGCCCCTCCAGGCAGGTTTACCCCTGTTGCCTTCCCAGACAGTCACATGGCCTGTCCCCTCACTGCAGGACCCTGCTCAGAAGCCCTCCCTGTCACTTTGGGTCCCTTTGCCACACAAGACATCACAGAGCTGTGTGTCCATGGCTGGTCTCCCCGAGTGGCCCACAGGCTCCCAGGGCAGCCCTGATGTGGGTTTGGTTTGTGCTGTGTCTCCAGCCTCTAAAACCACGCCTGGCAGGGGGAAGGTGCCCCTCGAAGGCTTGTGGAGTTAACCGGTGAATACCGACTCCTTCCTCCTAGTGCATGAGTGACAAGGGAGTGCACGTGTCCCAGACAGATGTTTGGTTCCCGGAGCGTGCGAGAGTCGGTTTTGCCTTTGTTGGGTTCTGTGGCTTTTACCCATCATGCCACTCGAGAGAAATCTGACTTCACATGTATTGTGCAGGTAGCAGATGGTGGCCGTGACTCAGGGCTGTCTGAGTGGCCCCAGGGTCGTGGCCTCCTAACATGACTCCACCCAGTCGATGTTCCTGCCTGGAGTCTGGGACTTCACCCCACTCTGGGGAAGGTCTGCTCAGGGTAGGTTGTTCCTGCAAAAGTGAGAGCGCTAGTAATTTCCAGTGTTGATTCTTTAGAAAGATGTCGGGTTTTCCTACAGAATCACAGCTTTTCTCCATATTGGCTACATTGTCTGTGCCAGAGAAATCCATTTCCTCTGCAGTTGTTTTCATCATATTATGAACTAATTGATTTTCTTCACTAATTGAATTAGAATGCTTTCCAATTTTATGAGGACAATATAGAAAACTCCATGACAAGAACAGCAGAGGCTTTCCTGCAGGGCGCGGGGGTGCAGGTAGCCTGATTCATTAACCTGAGACCTCAGGGTTGGGGGTGGTGGGGACACAGACTAGAGCATGTGACTCAGGCACGGGACAGCCCCTGCCAGACAATTCCAAAGCCTCCATTTCCCCATCTTTTACCAAGGTGTGACCCACCCACCCTTGCTCTGAACCCCGGGAGGACACCAGGTGAAATCATGCTTGGAAATGCTTAGACAGCCGCCCTGGCCAAGGTGCCACTGCTGGTGCCAGGTGATTTGCCTTCCAGGGACCTTGCCCCATCGATGCTCTCCATGACTTCTCGCAACCGCGCTCTGGGCGAGGTTCCACCATTATCCCCATTTAGAGAGGAGGAGTTGCCACAGCCACACCCCGGTCAGTGACAGAACCAGGATCTAACCTGGGCCCCCCACTCCAGAGAGCCTGCTCCTAACCAGCAGCTTAGACACCAGCCACAGGGTAGGGGGGGCAGGATTTAAATTAAAACCAAATCAACTCAGTTTGTCTGTCACACTAGCCACACCAAGTGGGCAGTAGTCACACGTGGCCAGTGGCTGCCACGGTAACTGCCTGTGTCCGTCATCACAGGAAGTGCCACAGCCAGCCCTGCTCCAGGCTGTGCCCTCCCTGTGCTCCCTGTGACTTGTTAGAGACGTTTGGGCGCAGCTGAAGCAGGCTGATGGCTGTAAGGATCCTGTCACTTGCTGTGCTTGCTTTGTAGAAAAATAAGCCTTAGATCTTTGCAAGGATGTCGTGATTTCTTTCATAGGCATAATTACATGTTCCAAGTCAAACTGCAGTTCAAGAGAAGGTTATAAATCCCTTCTCAGTAATAACCGCACTCATGTTGTTCCTCTCCTGGAAACCAAGAGAAAGGTAACTGAAGAAATTCTCCCGGCCCAGTAAAATCTCAAGTTCCTCATTTCTCTGGCAGCCTCAGGCCCCAGGGTCGCAGCAAGGGCCCAGGACTGACAGGGCGGAGCCTTCATCTGTGCCTCGTGTCTTTGCAGGGTGGCAATGACCATGAGATCTTCACGGACCCGAGAACTGTGGGCTTCGCCGTGTCGGCGCCCGAGGACACGCGCAGGATGTGTGAGGAGTTGTTCTTCTGATGGGGGAGGGAGGGGTCCTGGCTCACGGCCCGAAAGTGGTAGCTGAAGCCCAGGGCCCTCCCACACGTGCACACCCCTTCAGCCCCAGCCGCCGCCTGGTCACGCGGGGTCTGGACCTCTAGTGCCTCAGGGAACTCACCCTCCTCCCCCATGCCGGGAGCAGCCAGAAGGGAGGAGAAAAGACTCTTGGAGAGTGGCTCGAGGACCACCCCCAGCACAAGATTCATCCCCCACCCCCCAGCGTAAGACCCCAACTTCCCCACCGTTCTAGGGTGATGCAGAAAGAATGTGCCTGGACCCTCCCTCTTCACGGGCCTCGTGAAGAGGAGAGGGGTTAATGTTTGGACCCCTGGGCCAGCACCAAAAAGGAGGGTCTTGTGTGAGAAAGGACAGGGCATCTGCAGTGACCCAACCGGTGACAAGTTAGAAACAGTAACTGAAACGAAGCTCCCTCCGTGTGGGCGGGACAGGGCTGTGGCCGTGGGGCGGTGTGGAACTGAGGCTGCATGCACGGTCTGCCCAGCCCCTTCCTGCTGGTGAGGCCGAGGCCTGCCCGACGGACGGCTGCCCTGGGACTGCGGAGCCCGAAGAGTTTGCACTCGGCTGGCCCAGAGCTCAGGCCAGCTCTGCCTTCACTGCACCTCGAGCTGCCTGGCTGCTTTGCTGTAACTGTCAAGACGGGTGGAAATCGGAACCAGTGACCCCAGGGGGAATTGGTGCTGGTGAACGGTCCCTGCCCTGGAGGGTTCAGGGAAGCCAACTTGGGAGGCCAGACTCCCCCAAAAGGACCTTCTCGTTGGACCTGGCTGCGCTTCCCAGAGGCGCTGGCCCTGGGGTCTCAGGGATGGGCAGAGCCTGGCTAGGGAACAGGAACGGGAGCTGCGCTTCTCTGTAAGCACGTCCACCCACCCAGACCCTCGCCCAGACTTGGACCAGCAGCTGGGCCTGCAGCCCTCGCTCCTCCCTTCCACATTCTGCAAGTCCTCCAGGAAACCGAAGGACGTCCACAGGCCTTGTCCGGAACACGGTGGAAGAGAGCTTTCCAAGGAAACGGTTCACATGCTGCTTTCCAGGGTGTGGAAACCCTGGGGCCCTCGCACCCTCCGTGGCCTGGTGCGGGGGCAGCCTGGCCTCCACGGGGTGCTGGCGACCTGGGCCTGCTGCGCTGCACCTCCCGCTGCCCAGCCCGGCCTGTCCACTCCGCTCAGTCGTCTGAGCTCACTTGGGGGCGGGTGGGGAGAAAGCAAGAGGCTCCTCCTCTCGGTGGTCCCTAGGACATGGCCAGCCGGTGGCATCTCCCCTTGTTGAACATTGCAATGATACTGTAATGACTTTTCCAGATGAAAGGTAGCACATTAAAGATTTTATTTCCTATTTCTAATTGATTACTTTTTCTCCTTTGATTGGCGAGAGAGTGGTCAAGCGAGAGATTTGCAATTGTATCTTCTCAGGTTCTGGAAGGAAACCCCAGCCCTTCTAGATCTGAGAGCCCCTCTTTCTTGCTCTGGTATTTCTGTACCGCCAGGGGCCCCTCACTCTGTCCACATGTTTCACGTTTCTGTTCCTGACACACACACCTCCCCTGCTTTTCTGCCTAAATTCCCTAAATGTTTCCTTACTGTCAAAGCAAGACAACTGGGTCCCGCTCAACTGAATCTTAGCCTCCCTGGAACTCGCTGCCCGAGGCTGCCGGCTGGGCCCCCGTCCTTCCCCAGTTCCCAGGGGCTGTTTCAGACGCTGCCAGACCCCTCGAGCCGTCTCACCACCCCTCCCCGCGCCCGCTGCACTGTCAGAATTCCCTCCCTGTTTTTGGCCCTGAACCAAAGCCAGCAGTTTGCTGAAGCTGTTGGTTTCAAGCAGGAGCCTAAAGAATTCTCTATGGTCTGCTGGCCATTTAAGAACTTTGGAAGTGTAATGGTCAATTCATTAGAAAGAAACATGAGTCATTTAAAAAAAAAAAACGGCCGGGGGTGGTGGCTCACACCTATAATCCTAGCACTCTGTGAAGCCGAGGTGGGTGGATCACTCAAGGTCAGGAGTTCGAGATCAGCCTGAGCAAGAGCGAGACCCCCGCCTCTACTAAAAATGGAAAGAAATTATAAGGACAGCTAAAAATATATAGAAAAATTAGCCAGGCATGGTGGCACATGCCCGTAGTCCCAGCTACTCAGGAGGCTGAGGCAGGAGGATTGCTTGAGCCCAGGAGTTTGAGGTTGCTGTGGGCTAGGCTGATGCCACGGCACTGTAGCCCAGGCAAGAGAGTGAGACTCCGTCTCAAAAAAAAAAAAAAAAAAAAAAGGAAAAAAATAATTTCTTCCCCCTGCTTCTGTCTTGTCATCCCACTGCCACAGTCCAGCTTCAGAGGCACCGTCCTGGTTACATAAGGCAACAATAGCTCGATAGCTCGATGACACGCACACAGCCCTTACCAAGGTGGCAGGTGCTGCATATGGCAGGTTAGGGCTGGTGGCCATGGCTCAAAGCCTAGTTCTGCTGCCGAGTGGCTGTGTGACCTGGGCCAAGTTCATCTGGGCTTCAGTTTGCTCATCTGTCAGATGGGATGCTCCTTACCACATGTGGAATGAAACAAGTTAATTTCTGTGAAGCACTTTGAACAGTGTGTGTGAACTGCCCGGACCTACCACCCAGAGGTAGTCATTCCCTCGGCCTCAAGGAGTTGGCAGGATGAAGACACCATCTCCGGATATCTAAATGCAGTGGGTAGTGCGGAGCCACAGCGGAGCACAGCGGCTGCACCCAGGCCAGCCTGGCACTGTTAAGAGAGCTGCCTGGACTCGAGGCCACCCAGGGTTTAAGAAGCCCCCGGGGAAAGGCCAGGTTGAACCTGAGCAGCCGGTGAGTAGAGGGCAGGGGCCGGCCCAGCAAGGAGCTTGCACCTGGTCCGGAGGGAGGGTGGGGAGACTGGAGATCTGCCCACACCTGGGAAGGTCTCTCCAGCTGGGGAGGGGAGTGAGCAGAGGGGCCGGGACAGGAACGAGTAATCCAGGCGTGTGTGGCTTTGAATCACTTCCTCTTTCCTCTTCTTCCTCCCCACCCCTGGATCCCGGCCACCTCAGCCCAGGCCGGGTGCCTCCAACCCCCGCCCCAAAGAGTGGCGGCCAAGCCTCCAGGCTGCCTCCCGCCTCCACTCTGCCCTCCCCAGCCCCCCACAGTCAAGTTCTAGAACTCATCCCACCTCCTTCACCCACGCTGGTTCCCCAAACGTTCCAGGGCACCCTCGGTTTGCACCACGCCCCACCTGCCTCCTGCGCGGCACTCAGCGGAGCAAGTCAGCACATCTCACTGCTCCCAGCAAAGCGCCTGCTTTCGCCGCTCCCTAAACGGGTTTGATGGGCTGGTTATAGTTTCTCCCCAAACGCTCTGAAACTCATTATATTATTAACAACACATGTGTCCGTCTACACCACCAAGAATCACCACCTTCCTTGGGCAAAGCCTTCCCAGCAGGTCACAACGTCCCTCCCAGAGCAGACTCTGCTGGTCACAGTCACCCCAGTCCCCTGCACTGCCCCGATGCCCCTACTACTGCCCTGGACACGAAGGATGGGGGCTCTCATGCCTCCCAACCGCCAGGGCCATGGCTCCTGCTGCTCCATCGGCCCACTGTCCCTACCCCAAGCGCTGGCGAGCACCCCTGCTGCGGCACTTACAAGAGACATCCATCCTGGCACTCTCCTGCCAGCCGCTGCACCCTGGGGTGGGGGCGGCCTCGCCTGAGCACCTGAGCGCGGCGAGCCCTCATCTACTGCCCGGGCAGGAAGGCGCAGCAGAGGCCCTCCCCTGCCGCGCTCCCACCACACCCTAAACGCTTCACAGGGCACTTAGCCACAGCTGACCCAGTAATTGCCACCCAGCCACGTTCAGGTGCTGAACTTTCCTATGCTAGACAACGATGACTAAGGAAAAACGTGACCCCATCTTCTTGTTCGCTGCCCCCCAAAATCAAACCAGACTGCAAAGTGGAATGTGTCAGCCTCGTTTGGGGCAGACACAGTCACCTGCCGGCTGAAAGGAAACGCCCCTGGGCGAGCCAGCCTCCACAGCAACACACACACACCTTGCACAAAACCAAACTTTATTGAGAGAAACGTGGCTGGCGGGAGGAAAGACCCGGATTTGGGAATGCTGGATTCTACTTGCAGCTTGGTCACCAACACCCCATTGTCCCTCCCAGAGCCTCCAGTAGTTTCCCCATCTGTCAGCGGAGAGTCCGTGTCCCTTCCGGCTCTAACACCCTGCAGTTCTAGAATACTCATCGATTGGAAAAGATGTGGCCACACAGGGAGGCCAGGGCAAGAGCCGTTCACAGCGGGTTCTGCCGAGCGAGAGAATCCAAAGGTCACCTCCGAACCGCAGAATGCAACTCCCAAGCCCGCCGCCGGCCAGAGCCTGCCGGGACACCAGCACGTGGGGTCACGGTGAGCTGTGACAGCGCCAAGACCAGGACTCAGCCACAGAGACTGGGGGAGCGAGACAAGGTTCTCAGCCCCAGGAGAACCCTTGGCAGAAGTGGCTTTGGAAGTGTGATCCGTACCCAACAGAGAGGCCCCCGGGGAGCCACCTGGGGAACAAGCCAAGGCTGGAGGGTAAAAGGCCACCTTTGACCCAGCCACGGTGGAGTCGGGAGGTGGGAGGTGGGAGGTGGGAGGTGGCGAGGACTCCAAGGCGCGCTACAGGCCAGGAAAGCGGTCGCGCTACTCAGCTGCACAGCGAACAGCTTGCGCGTGGCTCGTGCGTTTCCGTGCACACACGCAACCAACTCCCTTCCACCCGCTTCCAAAGAAAGCAGTTCTCAGGCGGAAGGACGAGCACATCCACAGGGTTAAGAGCCCTGAAGAAGCCATCAGTGCCCGCTGTGCTCTGCCCAAAAGCCACCGTTTCAAAAGCTTTGCTGCCTGCGTTGAGGAGCGGATTCTTGACTACATATAGGCCATATATTTCAAAACACACTACCCAGCTATTTCTACTTTTAAATCACAACTCAAGCCAAACCAAAACCCACAGCAAAGAAAATCCTAAGGATTTGTTGACTGGCAACACCTACAAAGTTTGCAATGTCAGCAGCAAAGTGCACACAGAGCTGGTTCTGGGTGAGAGCTTTAAGTTATCAAAAATGAGGGGGAAAAAGAAATCTCTAAGCATTTCTTAAGAGCAGTTTTAAAGAAAACTCCCTCACCAAGGGTGTATTTCTCCTTCGGTGTTTGACTTTACCAAAGGCTGTCGGGAAGCCCGCTACCCACTCTCTACCTACTCTCTCCGGGATGGAGCCAGAGAAGTTTGTTTTTAACAAAGACCCTCCCCTCTGCTCAAGCCCTTCTGCTACCCACGCCCGTCACCCCCCAACCCCCACCTTCACGACAGAGGCTGTGAAATGGGTGCTGGGTGGTCACTCCGCCAGCAGACAGAGGGACAGATTGGGCCGTAAGGAGCTGGGGTGCAGCCTCCCAGCACCCCAGACCACAACGCCCAGGGGTCAGGGCTCCCGGGCAACGTGTCTTCCCCAGACAGGCAAAGGCACCAAAAGAGAAAATCTCTCCAATCCAAAAGACCCCACCCCATCTCCCCTAAAGCCAGCTCCCCCAGAACTAATCAAGAATGAGAAGGCTGCTCGGGCAGGAGACACACAAGAGGGGCACTCAGGTGGAAATCCACCCTGGGGAAGTCACGCAGGGGCCATGTCATCCCCCGGGGGCCGGATCTGGGGATCTGGAGCCTCCAACTCCAGCGGGAAGAGGGACTCTGCGGGCTGAGCGGCTTCTCTTGGTGGCTGGGGACACACCACCTCCCACCCACACCCTGGGCTGGGCCAGGCCCCTCCACTCAGCCACTGGCCGGCGCCTGTCCTTTCAAAATGCTTTTAATGCTTTTCAGATGGTGAGAGGTTGTTGCAATGGTCAGAGGCTGTGCTGGTGGCCGCGAGCACCCCCGTGCCTGCCCCCCCTTTCTCCAGGAGGTACTTGAAAGGGACTGTGCCCCCCCCTTGAAGCCCCATCTCGTGTGCTAGAATGTCATCTCCAGTGTGGTCCTGCCTCCTCCTCCCCCCAAAGTCTCCCGCAAGCCCAGGAGAAGGGGTGCTTCCAGCGTCCCCTAGGAGCTGATGACGTGTCCGGACCAGGTCTCATGCTTCGTGCCCGGCGCCAGGTGGGTGATGACCACCTCCACAGCCTGCAGCTTCTCGTTCTTGGGCGGGATGGAACACATCTTAAAGGTGACCTCGTCGCCTTCCACCGGGACATACTCCCCTTCCACGCTACAGGAGTATGAAGAAAGCCATCAGTGCCCACGCCCAAGACGCCAGCACCCTTCTGGTCAGAGGGCCACCAGAACGGGCACCCAGAACTGCCCTCCTGCCCTTCCACCAGAGGGAGCCACCACACTGCCCCGCGTCCTGGCCAAGCAGCCCCTGACCCAATCAGCTCCTCCCCTGGGACTTCTGATGCTGGGACTACAAGACACAGCTCGGCCACCTGTGGGTGGTCATGCTGTGACACTGAACACGAGAGCCTGCACTTGTGGACGGAAGAGCAAAGACGGCCAGTCTGAGCCAGAGACACAAGGCCGTCTCTCGAGTCGGAGCTGAGAGATGGCCTGAGCAAGGGTTCCCTGAGTTCCTCAGCACAGTGGCCCCTGGTACCAGGGGTCCCCAAAATTGAGCTGTGTCTGCTCTCATATCCCCCAGATACCCGGTGAGCCTTTAAGAAAGTCCCTTTTGTGCTTAAAGCTAGTTCTCCTGGGGGGGGTCCTCTCCCTCGTGAGCACCCCCAGGAAGGTTCCCTTACTTTGTAGGGGACATGAGTCACTATTTCACAGTGACATTGGCATCTTGATGTTCCCTTGATGAGACCCCACGAAGAAATTCCCCTTCACACCCTGAAGGCCAGGGCTAGCCAGCTCCCCTAAGAACCGGTTTGACTGGAGAATCACTCAGCGAACAGTGTTTCCCTCTTTGATTTGGTCACCAGGAAGCTCAGGAATCAATTTCCAGCCCACTTCTAGCAGCGGAACATCACAGACATCACAGTATCTCCAACTTCCTTACCTGTGCCCAAGCTTCCCTTACGAACTGACTGTAAACCACTACTAATTCTTTCTGGAAAGAGGCTGTGTGGAAATACATTTACACACCCATGTACGCGTTCATACGCACATACGACACATCGCTTTGGCATCTTTCTCATGCCTGCGCTGTGCGGGGGGCCTTCAGCAGATCTGATAAGTAAGGATGTGGGGAAAGGGGCGGCCCAGCAGACGTTGTGCAACAGGACCCTACTTTCAAAAGTGTGGTTTCTGTCTGCCAGGTCTGCGTGCAGAGCAGGACTTCGCCTGCCACTGCCTCCAATGAAAGATTCGGGGGTGCTTAGGCCAAACAAGGGGGTGGGGGTGAAGTGCCAGATTAAGGGTCCTCGAATGGCTAAAGGCTGCCCAGAAGCTCCAAGGCGAAGCTCCAAGGCCTAGGAAGTGTGGGCCCCGCCCGGGGCTCCCCGAGGCCTTCCAGACACTCAGGAAGGAAGGACGTCAACAACTGGGTGGCAGGAGAAGGGGTCCCACCCCAAACTTCCTTCCTGGAGCAAAGGTGCTGCGCAGCCCCCAGCCTCACCAGGCACTTCCTCCAAAGCAGGGCAGGAAGCCAGGCCCCAGGCCAATCGTGGCTCCCCCAATTCACAGGGGCGTCCTTCCCATTGGCCAGATATATGTGGGCGCTCAGACTCACCCCAGCAGTGCTCGACTCTCACACACACACACACACACACAACCCCATGCACGGCTGCCACCACCCTGTCCCCAACAAGCACGGCCAGATTCCCCTAGGCATCCATGGAGAAGCGCACACACGATACCTGACACAACCATTCCCAAAGACACAGTCACAATCACACATGGAGTGTCGCCTGTAGCTTCACGCACCCCCTGACACATCCAGGTGCAGTCTCACTGCCCCCCCCACAACCACAAATGCTCATACCAAGCGCCCGTCAGAGCCACACACTGTCCCCACCTCCACGGGGCCAGGGCGGCACCCATCCCCGCCAGACCGCCCAGACCTGCCACTGACTCACTCGGAGATGTGCAGGAAGATGTCGGGGCCGCCGTCAGCAGGGGTGATGAAGCCATGGCCCTTGGATCGGCAGAAGCATTTGCAGACTCCTTTGTAGACGGGGCCCTGTGAAGCCCGCACCGTCCTGACAGAGAGGGGGAAGTGTGAGGGCCCCCATCAGCCCACCAGGACAGCCACCCACTCTTCTGGGGCACAGCCAACTCATCCTAGCCCCTGCCTATAGCTGTGCCTCGGGGAGTCCTGGCCAGGGCCACCACGTACAGCCATACGGGTTGTGCACTGCCCAACTCCAGGAGCCATTCACACAGCCTCTGGTAAGAATGATTCTCTGGATGACCCTGGCAAATTTTCTCAGGCCTGTTTCCCCACTTGGAAATAGGGAGTTGAACTAAAAGATCTCTGAGCATCCTTCCAGAGATGAATTGTTTTATTTCTGTTTTTTTGTTTGTTTGTTTGTTTGAGACAGAGTCTTGCTCTGTCGCCCAGGCTAGAGTGCAGTGGTGTCATCATAGTTCACTGCAGCCTCCAACTCCTGGGCTCAAAGGGTTCCTCCTGCCTCGGCCTCCCGAGTAGCTGGGACTACAGGTACATACCACCTCACCTGGCTAATTTTTATATTTTTAGTAGAGACAGGGTCTTGCTCTTGCTCAGACTGGTCTCAAACTCCTGAGCTCAAGCGATTCTCCCGCCTTGGCCTCCCAGATGCTAGGATTACAGGCGTGAGCCACCGTGCCCGGCCCTAGAGACTAATTGTCAATTATTAATAACAGCAGCAGCCTCCACACGCTGGGCCTGAGATCCGCACCGTGTGGGTGCTTTGCAGCCCCGTGGCCACCCTGATCCTGTCCCAGTTTCACAGCTGAGGAAACCAAGGTCTCACGGCGGAAGAGGCTTCTGTGTGGTTAAAGCCCAGTGATCGTAAGACCGTTTCCCACTCGCTGCCACTCTCAGCTCGGAACAGGCTCTCGGGGGCGAAGGCGCTTTCCCAGTTTCTCACCATCGGCCCCCACCCCAGCCCCAAGTCTCCCTATGTGACAGCCAGAGATGGCGAGAGACACAGTGACTCTCTGGCCTCAGGCAGCGTCCCCAGCCGGCCCCAGACTCACGCTGAGAAGGTCCTTGTCCGGCGAGTGGGCAGTGGGCTGGGGACCACGTTGCCCCGCAGAGGGGACGGAGAGCGCTCGTGGGTCTGAGGGGTGTCCAGCAGCCCAACCGAAGCCTCCTGGGTGGGGGGCTGCGGCGGTGGGGGAGGCTCAGATGACATGGCTGACCTGGAGAGAGACGGGGGGCTCTCAGGGGCTCACGCCTTGCAGGGCAGGGGCCCGATGCATCTGCACCTCCAGCGCTGAGTCCTCCACCTGGGACACATTCCTTGAGACTCCGTCATCGAGGAGGTCACCTTGGTGGGAACATGCCCGGCTGGGTCAGGTCCCTTCTCCGGGTACCTGCAGCAGCCGTGGGTCTCCCGATCATAGCTCTGCGCAAAACTGCCAAGTCATCCCTGACCAGGATGGCACAGGTCCCCTCTGAGTCCCCAGTGCAAGGTACAGACCCTGGCCCACGTGGGACAGTTGGTGAACACTTGTGAGAGGGAGGGGGCGTGCCGGGAGAGCAGGCAGAGGCTCCAGCCACCTGCGCCCAGCCCCCACCCCCCTACAGACACGCCCCGGCCCTGCTCTGCGCCAGACACCACCGGGAGGGTGGGGTTGGGGGACAGAAACATGAACCACACACAGCGTCCACCTCCAGGAAACTCCGGAACACGCACCAGAAAGAGCTCCAACCCCCAGTCTGGATCCCCAGCGGGCTGTCACAAGTCTTTGTCCCGTGGGCCAGCCAGAAGGACCCAAGGGAAATGGGGTTTGACGGCTGCAGCCACCAAGCCGGGTGCACAGATCCAGGCCCTGGCAGTGAATTTCCACCCACCCAGGCTCACCGGTGGCTGTTGTGCAATCAGATTCCCTCGGTGACCCCCACCGTGCACCAGAAGGCGGGGGAGCCCGAGGGCTGCAGGGAGGGACGCCCTAGCCGCTGCCTTGTTTTTGGCAATTCTGCAAGAGCAGGACACCGCGCTGTCCACACGGAACACCCAACGTGGAACAGGAAGGTGTCAGCTCTAACTCTATGCAGCCACCTGACAGGGAACAAGCAACAACCGGGGGCGAAGGGCAAGTCCTTTCCCTCTCCCGGCTCAGTTTCTGCATCTGCAAAGTGGGGCGGCAGGGTAGGCGATGGGGGAAGGGGACGAGGCTCTGCAGGCTGGGCCGGGAGGGGCCTGGACTCAGGAGGTCACTCAAGTTCACACAGCCAGGGGGACAGAAGCGGATTGGGGTGGGGTGGGGGGGGTGTTGATCCAGCTCCCCTGGGGCTTTCAAAGTCAAAATATGAACTATCTTTTAAACATCCCAGGAATTTGCCTCAAAATCTAGGTTTCCAGCTATTCTTGAACAGAACTGGAAGCTCTGGCATCCCTGAACCCCCCACTGCTCCCCGAGTCCCTCATTCCTAGGCGTCCTCCACCTCCAGCAGCCAGCAGGCCCGCCTCTGCCGCCAACCCTGACCACCCAAGGGCCAGGCCGACGCCTCCTCCAGAAGGACAAAACCTCTCCCTCCGCGTGCCCCCACACTCCCCTGTCAGGACTCGGTTCTGTCCACCTGGGAAGGGAGGTGACTGGCCGGCCTTCCGGAGGAAAGGACATAGCTACCTCCTGACCCTCGTCTCAGCTGCAGCCGCGGCCAGGGAGGACCACGAGGCCAGGGAGCCCCCAGCTCATAAAGGCCCTGACTGCTCGCCTGGGGGCCAGGGCTCCAGCGTGACCCACCAGCACAGGTCATAGAGTCCTAGAATGTTCCAAGGACCGGGGTTCTGGGAAGGCGGCTAGGCCAGACAGGGAAGGGCCCCACCCAGGCCTCCCAGGACAGCAGGAGGGACCACGGCAGCCTGGTGACAACTGACTCTACCCGAGTCCCCTTCCCTCTTTTCTCCTGGAGTCAGGCACATCTGACTTCAAATCCCACCATCTGGCAGCTGTGTGATCTTGGGCAAGTTATTTAACCTCTCTGGGCCTCGGTTCTGCATGTGGAAAATAGGATTTTTAACAGTCCCCACTTCGCACCATCAAGAAGTTGAAAGGAAATAGTACACACTGAGCCCTGGGCACACCATCCACCCTGGGTTTCCTGCCCTGCCCTGGGGGTGTGCCTGTCGGCTATGATTGCTGTTATAATTGTCATCATAAAGTCACTCAACAGGTATGTGCCAAGTACCAGGCCCTGCTCATGGTACTGGAGATGCAGGGCCGAGCTTGAAGCCAGACAGTAAACAGGTAAATAAATATATAAAGAAGATCATTACAGGCTGGGCGTGGTGGGGCGTGCCTGTGGTCCCCGCCACTTAGGAGGTTGAGGTGGGAGGACCACTGGAGCCCAGGGGTTCCAGGGCAATGATCGCACCACTACACTCCAGCCTGGGTAACAGAGCGAGACCCTGTCTCAATAAAAAAACAAAAAAAGGTCATTCCAGATTGCCAAAAGGCCCTTTAAGAAGTGGACAGGGGAGATGAGAAGTAGCAGGGTGGGGGGCTGCTCCAAGGAAGGTGCCAACTGGGCCCTGAACGGTGAGAAAGAGTCCACCATTTGAAAAGTAGAGGGAGGCTGTGCAAACGCCCTGGGGTTGGCCAGCAAGGAGACTGGGGGGGGGGCTGAGAGGCAGGAGATGAGGCAGGAAGGAGGCAGCTCAAGAACTGTGCATCATCATCACATGTGTCTTTCTTTTCTCACCTGCATTTGCCCCCCAGTCTGTCCGCACACCCCCAACTGTGCCCACCTCCCCTGCGTTCAAAAGGCAGGCTCAAAATGGGGGCCCCCTTCTTCCTCCACTCCAGCCCCTCAACTCACCAAATACACCCGGTCCCTCAGAGATGCCAGTGGAAGCCCATGGCCTTCAGGGGTGAGTAGCCCGAGGGCAGCACGGGGTCCCTCTACATCCCAAGGGCCCACCCAGCACAGGGGCCGGCACAGGGCAGGGTCTCGGGGATGGTCCAGGGAATGACCCAAAGGCTCATTAACCAGCATTAGAGCCCAAAGCCTTGGCTGTCATCGCTGTGCACTTGGTATGTGCTAAGCACCTTGCGCAGCGCAGCAGGAGACGGCTACACTCATGCTCACCAGACGGTGGAGGAAACTGAGGCACGGAGAGCACAAGTGACTGGGGGCGGGAGCAGTGCCACCTGGGAGACCCAGGAGCCTTAAGCACCACCCAGCCAGCCTCCCATGGCCATCTGGGCTGGGCAGCAGCTGGGGCGGCCACAACAGGCCTGGCCGAGGGCCAGCCTCGTCCCCAGCAGGCCGCGCAGAGTGGAGCAGTGAATGGCCTCGGCGTGGGGGAGGGCTGGGTCAGAGTCCAGCTGTACAGAAAACAGCCGGGGGGTGGGTGGCCAGGCACCCAGTAGCTGGCTCTGAGCCCCAACGTGTCTCTCTCCCCGTCCAACAGATACACACAAGGATGGGGCACATAGCAGCCCGGCCCCAGCTAGAGATGGCTCCCAGCAACGCTAGGCATGGCCCTGGAGTGTCCCCTGGAGAAGGCCAGGCCCGTCCTGTGACCAGCCTTCAACTCTCCACGCTTGGGGCGGGTGGGGGCGGCTGCAAGCAGGAGCTAAGGCTGGCAGGAGGCTCTGGGCCAGACCCGAGATGGGCCTCTGGCCTGCAACCAACTCAGCCCAAACGTCACGCCCAAGGCAGCATGTCATGATGGCTGGGTTGTGTGTGCACATGCAAGTAAGTGTGTGTATGCACACGTGTGTACATGCATGGGGTGTCTGTGTGCACATCAGCGTAGGGCACATCTGTATGTGCACGTGTATGCAGGTGTGTGCTCCTCTGTGTATGTGTGTGAGGTGTGTCTGAGAGTGCATCTGAGACCACACACGTGCATGTTGCTGCCGTCTGTGCATGCGCACACCTGTGGATGGGGTGGGGGGACTATGCGGGGTGCCAATGGCTGGGGCCTGCACTGGCACCAGAGGACCCTGACAAATGCAGCCTCCTGTTCCCCGAGCCAGACTTCACACATCTGGGCTCCTTTCATCCCCATTTCGCTGATGGGCAAACCGAGACACAAAGTGTCAAGTACCTCGCCCACAGGGTCACCCAGCTAATAAAAAACCGGTGAAATACTGAGTGTCAAACAGTGGAAATGCCAGGGGGGAAAAGCTGGTGGGGGACAGGGATGGGGAGGGGCTGCACATACAAAGCAGGTGGCCTCAGGAGGTGAGTAGCTGGCCATGTGCACCCCCCCCAACCCCTACCCTCCTCCTTTTGCTGAGTGCCAGGCCAAGGGAGGGGGTCCAGGCCAGGGGAGGCAGGAAGCCACTCCCACCCTGACTGCCCCCGGGGATGGGTGTGTCAGCAGGGCCTTCAGTCTAAGAAGGGGGCCTCAGCCCAAAATAGCCTGGGAATTTTCCATAGCTCTGCAGTTCCTGGAAGGCTCCAGGAGCTCCACAGGCACAAGGCTGTGGGCTTGCCACCCCTCCTCAGCTCAGCCCCCTATCTGGGGACTTAGCACCCATCGTGCAGAGCCCCTGCGTCAACCTCCAGGGACCCCTCTGTCCAGGCTCAGCTGACCCACCCTGCCCTCTCCTGCCCTCCTGACCTGCGAGCCCACCAGCCCATCAAGGGTGTGTCCCCTAAGCCACAGCCAGGTGCTCACTCCAAGGGGGGAGCTTTAGCAGTGCCATCGGCCATTTACACACCTTAGCAAGAGGAGTTCATTTCAGGAGCCTCATACTTGGTAGCTTCTGATCCTTCCTTGAAGGTGGAGGGGCGTGGGGGGGGCACAAAATGGGGGTGTCTTGAGCCCTCCATGGGTTTCTGGCTGGGGAAGGCCAGGGCTGGGCGTGGTGCTGGGACAGCTCCACACTGAGGGAAGGGGACAGGGCAGGCTGCAGAGGACCAGCCCAGAGGGGAGGACAGGGAGGTGCGACCTCTACTCGCCTGACACCCACCTGCCAGGGGTGTCCGTGTTGGGCTCTGCTGGGCACTCAGGCTTTGTGTCACCCCGGGGAGGGACGTTTACCATCCCCATCCTACAGGTGCGGAAACTACAGCACAGAGAGGTTTAAACCAACGCTTCGGCATCGTTGGGCATCTCTGGGAACCCTGTTCACACGCAGACTGCGACTGAGCAGGTTGGGCTGCCCGAGATTCTGTGTTTCTCAGGAGCTCCCAGCGAGGCTCCTGCCAGCCCAGGCTCGCGGGTGCAAGAGGGTGGGAGGGAAACTGGGCAGGGGGTGGATGGGGGAGGCTCTAGAAGAATCACAGAGTTACCCTGGTGCACCTGGGTTCTGCTCTGTAAACTGAGGCAGAGACGCTGTCCCACCCCATGGCCACCCTGCACCCCAGCCCAGCTGAGCCCCAGGCTGGCAGAACTGAAGGCACGTGGGCCGAGGTGGGTCAGCTGAGCCCGGGCAGAGGGGTCCCTGCAAGCGACAGAGGCCAAGAAGGAGCCAGAGGTTGAGGCAGCACGGGGTGGGCCTCGCCACATTCCCCTCCATTGTTCCGGGGAGAGCGGTCCCGAGAGGGAGGTGGGAGGGGAGGCGGGGAGAGGAAGAGGGAGGGAGAGCCCGGGAGGGGGGAGGCCAGGCCGGAGCTCCCCACCCCAGGGGGAGGGCCCGGGGCCCCCTCCAGGCCCAGCCCGCCTGGAACAGCCCTCCCGCCCTCGGGGCCCCGGATTGCTGGGAAGAGGCCGGAAACCGAGCACCAGCGTAGCAGGCTCCAAGGGGGAGGGGGCCGCTGCCGCCTGAGCTCTCCCAGCACCCCGGGACAGCCGCGCCCAGCAGCGAAGGGACGGTCACCCACCGGCGACGCCCGGGACCCCGCGCCCACCCCAGCCCCCAGGCGGGCAGCCCGGAGCCCGAGCCCGCGCTCTTAACAAGGACCTGCTCTATCCCCCTGTTCAGTCGTTCCTACACAATTGTCACACTCGAGTTTCCCGCCCGACTCTGCTCTCCACTCCCCCGGTGACCCCCGGCCAGGGACCTCACCGCTCCGGGCCTCAGTTTCCTCATCTGACAAAGGGGAGAGGAATGGGGCCGCGGGTGTAGACGGTGGCAGCTACAATGCCAAGCACGCGGTGGGCTCAGCCAACAATAGTTGTGTGGCAGATCGTGGAACTGCCAGGCATGGGGCCATCTGAAATAATCCTTCCCTCCTATTCCTGCCCATGCTGATGGGACACAAACCAAATGTCCTGACTCTGCCACTTCGCGGGACAAAGACCGTTCCCCTCCCGAGGGCACCGGTCATCCCCCCCCCCCCCCCCGCTGGCCTTTCTCAGCTCACTCGACCCCAAAGCATCAATTCCCAGCCCGGATGCCGGACTCGGTTCTTGCCCAGGAAGGGCTACGGGGCCAGTGGGGGAGGGGAAGAGACAAGCCGCCCTGGGAGTGGAGGGAGGAGGCCCCGGCCCAGACCCGGGGAGGGCTGAGCTGAGTCTGATAGAATCACTTCAAGGGTGGGGAGTCACTCCCGGCAGAGGGACCTGCAGGGGCAGAGCGCGGGTGGAGAAGAGCGTGGGGGAAGACAACAGGAAGCCCTGTTGAAAAGTCTCGGACTTGATGACAATGGGGACATCAATGGAGGATCTGAAGCCAGGGGTTGATTTGAACCTATTGTTTTCACAAGTTCTCTCTGGCTCTGAAGTGGCAAATACATTAACCTCGAAGACTAGGCACAAAGAGACTGAGAAGTATCAAAATAGCAAGTTAAAAAAATATTAATACTAGCTCACGTTTGTCCTGGCACTGGGCTAGCCATCTCCTTTTGTTCTCACGCCCCCCCTCCCCCCGGCTTTATGCTAGGAAAAGTTATACCTCCAATCTGCAGATGGGGAAACTGAGGCTCTGAGAGACCTCCTATTTTGCAGTGAGACACCCTCACCTGTGAGCATGGAGGCCCCTTCCCCCAGCACACACATCCACTCCAACCCCAGAAAAGCTGTGCGGCCACAGGCTTCCTTTTTAAAAATCAAAAAATGTTGCATTCGCGGCCTGCAAACCCGGGCTGTCGGCGCAGCCCGCGGGGAGCGACCCTGCGGGCGCGGGTGAAGTTTTCCTCCTCCGCCCGCCCCCCCATCGGGGCGCGAACACCGGCAGCGAGCGCGGCCCGCGGCTCCTCCCCCGCCGCATGCGGCTAATCGCGCGGCGCCAGGACGGGCCCCCCGCCCTGCTCCCCCGCCAGGCCTGGCTACCGTCCCGCCGCCGAGCCCACAGCTGGCAGGGCCAGGCCGGGGGTGGGGGGGGTGGGGGTCGGCTCCGCTTCCCGCGCGCGGCGCCCCCGGCGCCCCAAGTCACCCCATTCAGACTCCAGCCCGGGGGCAAAGCGGAGGGGAGGGCAGGGCGGGGGTTCCCTGCATGCAGAAAACAGGTGGCCAGGCGGGAAGTGCCACCCGACGTCCGCCCCAAATCCCTCCAGCTGCTGCCACACCCACCCCTTCCCCTGGGGAGGAGAAACCCGCGCTCCCCGAACAGGCCACGGCGGCCGGGGCATTTCCTAGGGGCCTAGCCCGGGGCCCCTGCCGCCGAGCTGGGGGACCTCGCACTAGGGGGCTGAGCGCGGGCAGCGGCGGCACAGGAGCCTGGGCCCCGTCCCTGCGGCTCCCGGGGCCTCGGCGCGGGGGCGCTCACCACGCCTCTCCTGGGGACCCCCGGGAAAGGCTCCCTACCTGGGGACCGCTTCTGCTCCGCCAGCTGCTTTGCTCCGACTGCGAGACCGAGCGGGGGCGGGGGCGTGGCCCACGAGGAGGGGCGTGGCCCGCGAGGAGGGGCGTGGCCCGCGAGGAGGGTTGCCGAGGCCCCGCCCCCAGGAGCGCCCGGCCAATGGGGCCGTGGGCCGGAGCGGGGCCGCCGGGGCGGGACGGCGGGACAGCCCGGGCGGAACCTTTGTGTCCGCGGGGGCCACGGCGGGGGCGCGGGGCCGGGGCGGGGCTCGGGGTGCGAACACTGCCCGGGAAAGTGGGAGGCTGGGGGCCTGGCGCTGTGCGGTCCCTGCCCTGAACACCCGAGCCTTGTCCCGCCCCCGCCTCCTTTGGCTCCCGAATCCCGAAGAGCCCCCGCTTAAGCAGAAAGAAAGAGATGAAGGAAGGAAGAGACACGCAAAAAACAGAAGGGAGGAAAAGGAAAAGGAAAAAAGTGCAAAAACATTAAAACAACCGAGAAAAACGAGGAGGCGGCCTGAGGGTTTTGTCTGTTTTCTTTTGTCTTTCTTTTTTTTTTTAATTTTTATTTCCATCCCTCCTCGTATCCTCTGTTTCTGGAGGTCCATGATGTTACTTCTGTTTTACAGGAGGGGAAACTGAGGCACAGAGAGAGAGGTGAGCCACCCACGGTCACAGCAAGTCCAGGGGCCACCTCTGTGGGAGACAGTCTGTCGGTCCCTCAAACCTCTAACCCCGCAGTCACGTTCCTGGGCATATACATACCCAAGAGAAATGAAAACATTTGTCCCACGAAAACTTACCGGCACAAAGATGTTTATAGCAGGATTACTCATAACAGCCAAGAGGTAGAAGCAACCCAGATGTCCATCGCGTGATGATGGATAAACAAAATGTGTGTCTCCACAATAGACAATGGCTCGGTCATAGAAAGGAACGAAGTATTGATGCATGCTAGGGTGGGGATGAACTGGGCAAAGATGCTCGGTGGAAGAAGGCAGACACAAAAGACCACATGTTGTACGATTCCACCTGTATGGCACATCCAGAATAGGCAAATCCACAGAGACAGAAAGTTTAGATAGTTAGAAACATAGATTAGTGTTTGCTCAGAGCTGGGCGTCGGTCGTGGTGGGGGTTAGGAGGTTGACAGCTAAAAGGGTACAGGGTTTTTTTAGGAGTGACAAAAATGTTCTGAAATTGACGTGGTGGTAGTTGCGCAACTCTGTGAATATTGTAAAAACCATTGACTCATAGGCCTTCAATGAGAGAGCTGTCTGGTGTGTGGATCTGACTCAACAAAGCTGTTTACAAAAAGCCAGGAAGTGGGGACCCTGAGATGGGGGCGGTGACCAAAAGGACATAGGTGGGATTCAAGGACCTAGTAAAGCTCTGTCCCTCGAGCTGGGGCTGGGTACACAAGTGGGTTCATGTTATTAAAATCCATCCAGCCGTAGTGACCTGGGTTATTCTTTAATAATACATTTTTTTAAAGGCCCGGCAGAACCATGGAGTCCTACCTCCCCATTTTTTAGAGAAGAAAACTGACATGAAAGAAAAGTGGAAATACTTTCCCCTGAATTACACCAAGGACTCAAAACTGCCCAGGCTGGGCCTAGGGTAAACACTATTTGGTAGGCCCTGGCATTTTAAGAACAGAATTAGGAGGGCACTTAACAAATCAACATTTGAAGTAAATAATATTTTAATGCAATATTTTTTTTTAATCAAAATTTATGCCAAAAAAAAATCTTTGATGAGCAAACTGTTAAATTTTTAGATACAGATGAGATCTAACAGGGCCCCGGCATGACCCTATCTCACCTGCCTCACCATAACCTTGACCTACCGAGCCCTGACACCCCATCCCTTCACTGGGAGGGCCTCCACCCCTGCTGGGAGAGAGAATTCTTCCCCCATGGGGTTGGGGTGGGGGCTGGCGTCCTCCCTTCACCACCAGCTGGGAGGAAGAGAAGGCAGTAGGGTGGCTGGCAGAGCCCAGAGAGGTTTAGGACAGGCCAGAATGGCCGAACAGGCCCCACCCCAGGGCTCCAGGGTCCCTGTGCTGATGGGGCAGAGGGGACCCCACTGCTAACGGGAGGAGGTGGAGGGTAAAGGGAGGCTCTGGGGGCAGCCAGCCCCTCCCCAGGCAGGAATGGGCAGCTCCTGTGGCCGCCCCCCTCAACAGGCACCTCCACAGCCCAGCCCCACACGCCTTGTGCAATGGCTACAGTTGCAAGGCATTCCTACAATTCCTTCTGCCTTATCCCTCAAAGCCTTTGTGCACAAGCTGGGCCTTTCTGGGAAGAGAAGACGAGCAGGAAGGCAAAAAGTCCCCTCGCCCTTTCCCTGGCTGCAGTTTTCCTAATTGCACACAAAGAAAGCATACTTCAGAGAGGGTCGAGTAAGATACCCAGAGTCACACAGCAGGAGAGGGACCAGGTAGGACTCTCCAGCCCCCCAGGTGCCCAAACTCCAGGCTCCTTCCATTCCTGGGGTGGTCTGACCTGCCCTGGTCTCCGTGACTGCGCTGGTTGTGTTACTGTCACGGTGATTGTTGTCACTCATTGCTAACTCACTGCAAGTTTCTACATGCCAGGCACAGAGCTTCACGTGGAGTGCTTCACGTGGATTTCTTCCATTCATCATTCACTTAACAATCTTTATTGAGCATCTGCTATGTGCCAGGCACTGTGCTAGGTACTGGGAAGACAGCTGTGAACAAAACTGAGATCCTACCCTCAAGGAGCTGACGTTTTAGGGGAGGCTGATCAGGTAAACTAATATCAGAGCAAGTTAATTCCAGAAGGTAACTGTTGTCAAAATGGAACCAGGTGATATACTAGAAGTGGCCAACTCCTCTCCACAAAGGGGCCATGGTTCCCTCCCTGAGAAAATGACAATGAAATGAAAATGAGCCATCAGGTATCTCGGTATCTCAGGGAAGAGATTCCAGGCAGCAGGAACGGCAAGTGCAAAGGCCCTGGGGCTGGAGCAGAACAGAAAGTACACGTGTGAAGGCTCAGCCCGTGAGCTAAGACTGCCCAGACAGCGTACTGAGGCGCTGGGGTCCAGTTCGGCTCCGACAGGGCCATGACGTGTGCCCTTGGGCCGGCTTCACAAGCACTCCGGCAGCCTGGTGCTGCCACCTGGTGGCGATGGCTGGGATGGACAGAGCCGGAGAGCATCCTTCTCTCATTCACCCTCAAGACACTTCAGAGCTGGCCACATTGGAGGCTTCTGGCAGCCTGTGGAGGTGGCTCACGCCTGTAATCCTAGCACTGTGGGAGGCTGAGGTGGGAGGATTGCTTGAGGTCAGGAGTTCAAGACCACCCTGAGCAAGAGCGAGACCCTGTCTCTACAAATTAAAAACAAAAAATTAAAAAAACAAATTAAATAACAAGGGCAGAGCCACGTCATGGGGAATAGAAAGCTCTGGCTGCCCCACCCACCCGCTGTCTTAACCAGAAGAGGCAAGCTGTGGGCATCTGCAGACCCCCTGCAAGCCTTCCCCAGAACGCCCAGTCAGGGAGGGTCCCCTCTTGGAGGAGCTCCAAGTGCGGGAGCCCAGGCATCCCCCGTACCCCCCACTGCTGGTGCTTCCCGGTGCGGCACGAGCTCCCCGTGGGACAGAGTCTGACCGTGCAGCCTGGCACTGTGCTGGGTACTGGGAAGACAGCTGTGAACAAAACTGAGATCCTACCCTCAAGGAGCTGACATTTCAGGGGAGGCTGATCAGTTAAACTAATATCAGAGCAGGTTAATTCCAGAAGTAACTGTTGTCAAAATGGAACCAAGTGATATACTAGAGGTGGCCAACCCCTCTCCACAAAGGGGCCACGGTTCCCTCCTGAGAAAATGACAATGAAATGAAACTGAGCCATCAGGTATCTCCGTATCTCATGGAAGAGATTCCAGGCAGCAGGAACGTCAAGTGCAAAGGCCCTGGGGCTGGAGCAGAACAGAAAGTACACGTGTGAAGGCTCAGCCCATGAGCTAAGACTGCCCAGACAGGGTGCTGAGGGGCCGGGGTCCAGTCCGGCTCCGACAGGGCCATGCCGTGTCCCCTTGGACCGGCTTCACAAGCACTCCGGTGCCTCCTCACCCCTCCAGCCTGGCCTGTGAGTGCCGGGTGGGAAAGGGGTCCTCAGCCCCGGGCAGGGTGCAGAGCTCTAGACCCGAAAAGCCCGGATGCGGGCCACGGGCGACTCACGGCAGCCTGGTGCTGCCACCTCGTGGCGATGGCTGGGATGGACAGAGCCGGAGAGCATCAGTCTCTTTCATTCACCCTCAAGACACAGTTTCTGGGGTCCCAACACTGTGTTCGGGGGACCATCACCCTCAAAATCCCTAGGGAAGGAGGCAGCCCCCAACCCCATTCCAAGATGTGTGATCTCAAGTCTACACAAAAACCCCAGGCCCTGGGGTGTGACATGAGAGCATTTCAGGCCCCGTGGGGTGGCCTGTGAGGAGGGGGGCAGGTAGCTCATTCATTCGTTCATTGACTCATTCGTTTTTCATTCACACACTCAGCCTGCACCTGCGTCCGAGGGAGGCCCGTGCCCTCCTCCCACAGGAAGTGAGGACAGGGCCCACTCCGTGCGACCACGGTGAAGATACAGGTCACAATGGCTGTTCCACCCAAGCCAGACCCCCGCAGGAAGCGCCTGGGGGAGGCCCTGGCTCCCCCAACACCTCCCGGCAACCAGGCCTCACCATGAGGATTCCTCGAGAGAGCCCCCTGGCCCCTCAGAACTTGGAAGCCAAGGCTGCCTGGACACCGTTGCTGGGACAGAAGACTTCCAGGGTACCAAGATGGAACAATCCCCAGGGTGAGGGTTCCTTCCCTTCCCTTCAGGAGCTGGGCTGGGAGAGGCCAGGGACAAGTCGAGTTTGGGGCCCATGGAAAAGCAGGGGAGGCGACCACAGGTCCCCTTGCTGAGTTGGGGGCCAAGTCCGGTCTTACCCTCCCCCCCGCAAGTCCTAACGGCCCCACCAACCCAGGGACCGCAGGACCCAGTAGGGAACATCAGGCACTGGGGCCTCCAACAGCATGTACTTTCTCTTAAAGTGTCACAAGGAAGTTGCCAAAGACAAGCAATGACTCCCCCACAACAGGTATGACAACCTCAACCCTGGGTGGCCAAAGACAACCGAGACTGAATGGGGTGGGAGTGGGGGTCCTGGCCCTGCCTGACCGTGTTGACATGGCCTTGGGAAAGTCACCAAATCTCTCCGAACTGTCTTTCTCATCTGGAAAACGGTACTCTGTCATGCATGGTGGCGTGCACCTGCCGTCCCAGCTCCTCGGGAGGCTGAGGTGGGAGGATCGCTGGAGCCCAGGAGTTGGAGGTTGCAGTGAGCTGTGATGACCCCACTGCACTCCAGCCAGGGCGACTGGCCACACGCCCTGGTTGAGAGGATGAGAGGGCTGACACAGGGGCTTGAGATCAGGGTGATCTGGCTGGAGCCGCTTCCGGCCTTCAGCGTCTTCACCTGTAAAATGGGCCCAGGAATCAAGTCCCAGGCAGGGCTACCGGGGCACTAGCTGGGCGAGAAGCCTCTTCCTGTCCCAGAGTCCAGCCCGTGTGGCGTGAAGTGGGAGGGGCCTCCTGCTCTTGGATTGGCCCCACCCTGGGACGGGCCATTGGGCGGGGAGATCCCAGGGCCCCCTCAAGCCACCAGGCCCTTTCCCAGGAGGGAAGATCTAGCGTCAAGACAAGGCCCAGGTCCCTGTGCAAAGCGTCCATGTGGCTCCCAAAGGGACCCTGTCGCCCACACGTCACAAAGGTGAACTAGACTCCCATCCTCCCCTTTCCTGGACCACACTCTGGGCATCTGGGATCCCGGAATTCCTTGCCCAAACAGCCCGAAGCCTGCTCCCAGGGCCTGCCTGGGGACTCTCTGGAGGCCCGAGGGCTGGCCAGGGGTGGCTCCGGGGAGGCGAGGGTGTGGAGCCGGGGCGTCCACACACTTGGGATGGAGCCAAGGTTGGGAAAAATGTGGAGGGGGGCAGCACTTGGACCCAAAAAGTCCTCCTCCAAAGGAGTCGATGGAACGCAGCCCGGTTTGGGGCCGTTCTGACCAGGGCGCGGCAGCAGCATGGGCTCTGGAGTCAGGCATACTTAGGTTCCATCCTTGGTCTGCTACTTATCTACTGGGTGACCTCAGGCAAGTTACTTAACCTCTCTGAGCCTAGTCTTCACACCTGCAAAACTGGAATGCCTCATGCCTCCCTCAGTGCTGTTTTGGCAAGAGTAAGCATGGTGAAGACTAGTGTTAAGCACAGGGTGCAGCGGGTGATGAATGCTGAATATTTTTCTAAAAAGACCACAGGGCCCCAGGCTGTCTGCATCTTGGACTTCCTGGCGCTGCCTCCAGGAAGAGCTTACATCCTAGGACACGAGGGTGCAGCTGGAGTCAGAGGCGCCTGGGTTCAAATCCTAGCTTCTCTACCTGCTGGATACACAGCCACTGGCAACTCAATTCATTCCTCTGGCCTCGGCTTCCCATTCTGTAAAATGGGCCCCTCCCTCGGCTGGCTGAGTGCTAGCTCAGTGTCTGGTGTACGGGGGCTTTCAGATCTGAGGATGTTTCTCCTGCCTCTCTCCTAAAGGTGTTCGTCATCCTGAACACCTTTATCCTCCTCCTCCTCCTCCTCCTCCTCCTCCTCCTCCTCCACCAGCTCAAGGCCCCGTCCCGGTGTACCTCGAAGGCCCCCCGCTGGTTGTCCACCCAGGTGAGCTCCTCCCGCCTCCTCTCCTTGCTTTGACTCCTGCTCGGGGCTGCCCGGAAGGCGCTTTCCTGACCACTGACTGTGCATGGGCGTATCAGGGCCGCCACCTCCCAAGTCCCGGCATCTTCTCACCCCAGGCCCGAGGAAGCCTTCACACACCCTCCCCACCATTCCAGGCCAGCCGTTCAGAACACTAATCCAGCCCCCGCCAAGGATGCAGAAATGGCTGCAGTGTTAAAATAACCAAACACACTTTTTTCCCTCTCACTGCACAAGCACAGAAGAGTTGCATTCAGGAAGAAACAACGGGAAGGTTTGCCTGTTTGTCTTTCACGCAATTGCTCCAGCAAGGGCGTCAGGGCCTTCTAACTGCAGAGATTGGAAACGGTCTCTGGCTAACACGAATGGGTGAACTGCTAGGGACGTGCATGGCAGGGCGTCTCAGGGACCTCGCTGGACGGAAACCTGGAGATGCTCACATCCCTCTGGCCTGGGGTCTTGACTGAGGGGGACCCTGAGGCTGGTGGGCAGGGGGATGGTGGGGCGCTGGCCTTGGGTGCTCAGGTGAGCGCTGAGAGCCTGCAGGAGGTGAGAGGTCACAGGGGCTCTAGCCCAGGGGTCCCACCTGCCTCCCCCACCCCCAGAACTATACACCAGAGTGCCCAGGGCAAGGACTTCCATGCCGATGCAGACCATCTGTCCCTACTGCGGGAACACCATCATCACGGTGACCTCACACGTTCCAGGCGTCCTCTCCTGGCTGCTGTGTATGGGCCTCTTCGTGTTCGGGTGAGTGGCCGCCCCTTGGCCTCCCTTCGCAGAGGCCCTGAGCAATTGGTGGGGGGGGGGGGGGTTGGGGGAGGGCTGGCTTGTGGCAGGGGTGATGGGGGGAGAGCTTCGGGGGAGCCAGGGCAGGGCCATGCACGGAGGGGAAGTCCCCGGTTCCCCCAGAACAGTGGGGGTTGCGGGGCGGGGCGGGGGGGGGTGGCAGTCCCTGCAAAGCGGCTGGCTCAGGGCAGGCCCCCTGGGCTGGTGTGCCCGTGGGCAGTCAAGAACAAGGGGGTTCAGGGTGCTCTCAACTCCAGTGGGCCCGGAGAATCATCTGAGGAGCTTTAGAACATAGAGGCCCACCCGCCCCGGCCCGAGGGCAGCCCCAGCTCACGCGCTGTCGCTGCCCCGAGGCTGCAGGTGTGCCCTGGGCTGCTGCTTCATCCCCTTCTGCGTCAAGAGCCTGCTGGACGTGAAGCACTCGTGCCCCGTGTGCCAGCACGAGCTCTTCTGCCACCACCGCCTGTGAACCGCCCGGAAATAAACGTTGGCGGCACCACCTTGGCACCCTGTGTCCTTTTCTCCGGCCACAGTGGGAGGTGAGGGGAGCGCCAGGACAGTGCCCAGGTGGCCCGTGTCCAAGGCGTGGGGGCCTCGCCGTCCCAGTGCAGCCTCCATGCCCTCCTGGCTCCTTAGAAACCACAGTCCCGGCCGGGCGCGGTGGCTCACACCTGTAATCCTAGCACTCTGGGAGGCCGAGGTGGGAGGATCGCTTGAGGTCAGGAGTCCGAGACCAGCCTCAGCAAGAGCGAGACCCTGTCTCTACTGAAAAATAGAAAGAAATGATCTGGACAGCTAAAAAATATATAGAAAAAATTAGCCGGGCATGGTGGCGCATGCCTGTAGTCCCAGCTACTCGGGAGGCTGAGGCAGGAGGATTGCTTGAGCCCAGGAGTTTGAGGTTGCTGTGAGCTAGGCTGACGCCACGGTACTCACTCTAGTCCAGGCAACAGAGCGAGACTCTGTCTCAAAAAAAAAAAAAAAAGAAACCACAAACCACAGTCCCTGGGCTCCCACCTTCCTGTCCCGCACTCCTGCCCTCCCCGCCTCACCCTCCGCTCTCCCTCCCCGGGCTCACTCCTTCAGTGCAACTCTGCATTCTCTGCACCGCTGGCCTGCACCCCGTCCCCAAGCCCCTCTGCTCTGGGCCTCCGCCTGGTGGGTTTCTCCCCCTGCCCGGGGTCCTGCCTCTGGCCTCCTCCCCTCTGGCACCCCCGGCTCTCACCCTCTGCTTCCAGCAGGCCTCAAAGCACCTCCCTCTTCCCTCCTTTTGGGGGCTGGGTGGCTGGGAATGGCACTGCCATCACCTCTTATCCCAGACCCTCCAGGGTGGCCCTTCCATCCTGTCCTCTCTTGAAATGTCTCTTTCTCTTCCTTCATCCCAGCCTTGTCCTTGAAGGAGACAACGTCCCCTGGGTCTCCCGGCCACACATCCTGCCAGCTCCTTCCTGTCCCCACCAGCAGCAGTGCTGGCCCAGAGCTCAGACTGCAGGACACCTGCCCACACTCTCCACCTGGGGCCAACTGTGAGCCGGCTCCCCCTCCCCGCCCCCACTCCAGCCACACAGGCCCTGGTGTTACCCACACCCACCCACACCCCGCCCCGTGGCTCTCGGGGCCACTCCCCCTCTGCTCTGTCACTTTCCCGGGCAGACATGGGAGGTCTAGGCTTGGCTGCAGGCAGGGGCACCTCTTCCTACACCTCTGTCCAGCTCCCCACCAAGAGGTTTGATCCTAAAGGCCCCCTCACGGCTGCAGCCTACGGCCCGGCACAGGCTGCTATAGAGGACGGTGGCCGTTGAAAGGCCCCAAAATGCCTGACGAATGGGGACCCCTTCTGAGCAAAATGGGGTTAGCTTGGGGGCCAGGTCAAGAAGGGGCGGGGGGCAACGTAAGATCCAGTGTCACAACCAGGGGACTTCCTTTTATGTATTTATCTGAGACAGAGTCTTGCTCTGTCACCCGGGCTACAGTGCCCTGGCATCTGCCTAGCTCACAGCAACCTCAAACTCCTGGGCTCAAGGGATCCTCCTGCCTCAGCCTCCCTAGTAGGTGTGACTACAGGCACCCACCACCACACCTGGCTCATTTTGTCTATTTTTAGTAGTGATGGGGTCTTGCTCTTGCTCAGGCTGCCCTTGAACTCATGACCACAAGCAATCCTCCCGTCTCGGCCTCCCAAAGTGCTAGGATTGCAGGGGTGAGCCACGGTGCCCGGCCAAGACTTCTTAATTTTTCAAGAGAGAAATATTGTTCTCCCATCATCTTTTCAATTAATAGGAACTTCACAGAGAAAGGGAAGGTTAGGGGGAAGAGGGGAGAAGCAGGAAACCGTGGGCCTGTCTCCACCTAAGAGTGGCTGGGGGCTCCCGGCAATGCTTACGGCCACCCCGGGGGGGTGGGGGGGCAGCACCACCCCATCCCTCTGACGCTGAAGCCCCGGCCCAGAGATGGTTTATTCAAATCCAGTAGCCAGGTCAGCGGTGCAAACTCAGGTCTGTCTGCTGAAGACTCCTGCATGGGGGAGGAAGGTGCAGAAGTGTGCGTGTAGCTGCAGGCTGGGGGGGACAGCAGCAGGAACCGGCTTCCACCCGGTGGTCTCCAGCAGGCAGAGGGGTTCCTGGGAGCCTCCAGGTCAGGCAACACCACCCAAAGCCTGGTCCTCGTGTCACACTAGCCAGCTAGGACACACTCCAGGACAGATGTCTCCGATGTGAACTCCTCGATGCCTGCACCTGGGCCACCCCCACCAGAGGCCCTGAGGAATCGGGAGAGCAGACTTCCAAGTGGGCACTGGCTGCGGGCCTGGGAGCCTCATTTCCATGTCCAAACAGACACCCACCCCAACGGGATTCTTAGGAGTAGATGAAGTTCCTGACACAATCAGGCGCCCCATACATGAGAACCCTGGTGAGTCCCTGAAGATGAGGGAAGTAACGTCTCATTTGTGGTCAGGGCGCAGGGGTGCCGAGTCAACGCAGGCCGACCGGGAAGGCCCAGGTGGCGCCTGACCTAAGCTCTGTATCTACAGGTGAAGCCGTGCAGTCCCAAGCAGGGCTTGGTGGCCCTGCAGAGGCGTCCAGGCTGCAGCAGGCCACAGTCACGGTTCTGCCAGCAAAGCCAACCTTTAGCCCGAACCCTACACCTGCAGAGTCCAGCCGGAGCCCTGTGCTCAGACTCCCAGCAGCCTGCTGGCTGTGACTCGGATTCCCAGACAGGTGCGAGGCACCAGGGTCTGCAGTCCTGTGACAGCGCCTCATGGTTGTCTGCCCACGTGGCTCCCTCAGAGACTCGGCGCTGGCTGCGGCTCCACGGTGCTCCGCTCACCACCATGGACGCGCTGCTGTGCTGGGCCCTCCTCTGCCCCAGAGAGCTTTCGCTGCCCTGAGTTGGCTGCCACTGTGACTTCGGAGGCAGCCAGGGCCCTGGCGTGACCGTGAGCTTCTGCCTTGATTCCACAGGCCAGTCCCCAGGCCTCTTGGGTTGAGACTGCCCGGTGTTCACAAAATGTCATCTGCCAACTCTTCAAAGTGGGAGAATCCACATGGGAAATCCAGGCTTCTCAGCTTCTTTTACATCGTTAGTGCAGCTGCACGGGCCCCAGGTTCCTGAGAGGCAGCAGCGTCGGGCTGAACCATGGCCACCCCCCTGGCCGGCCCCTCAGCCGGTCTCAGGGTCTCTGCACTCACCGCCTTAGAGGACACGGCCTAAACCACTACTGCCACCTCTCAGTCTTCACGCATCTGAGGCCTCGGCCCAGGGCACCCTTGGTGCCTACGCCAAGACCCAGCGGGAGGGCCAGGCTGGCGGTGGGCTGGGGTCATGGCCTCGTCCTCTGGCCCCTCAGTATTGTCTCTTCAGCCACACGTGGGGCCTGTCGGAAGGGCAGCCCAGGAGGTATAGCCGGGAGAGCCCCACGGCTCAGAGGGGTACGGTGCGTGCCCTGAGCAGATGAGCGTGGCAAGCTGCTGCCTCACTTGAACCCGGGGACGGCTCCCATCCTACCATCCAGGGAGGGCCGAGCGGGGCTACCCGTTAAGTGGGTAGGCGGCGGGGGGGCAGAAAGCTGGGGGCTGAATGCCTGCTCTGCAGTTGGCAAGGACAAGGCCCTGCCAAGTCCAGGTTCTGGTCTACTCTGGGCTGCCTTGCTCAACGGCAGTGGCCGTCACGCAGGGTGCTGACACAGGGTTTGCTGCTCCTGCCCTCCCCAAGCTTGGCCGGGGCTGGGAGACAGCGCATTCCCCCATCCTTATCACGGGAGCCAACAGGAGGGTGTGGCGCTGGCTCCCGGGCAGGCTCTGCTATCGGAGGCTGCGGAGCCTCCCTCCCAGCAGGGTCAGCCCACGCCCGTCCCAGCTGGACTTCTCAGCTCAGCCGGGGCAGATGGCTACGCCTGGTGGGTCTCACCCTGAGCCATGCCTGGGAGGGTGGGGCCTCTGAGGGGCCAGCTAGGCCAGGCCAGGATCCTCGAGCAGCTTCTGGCATAATAACCCTTGTCCCCCCACCGCCCCCGCTCGCCAGGGCGGGACTGACACTGACCACCTTTCCCTGCCTCCTGCCCTGCGGTAAAGCCTACTTCGCAGAAGTGAGTTTGCAGGGCTGAGCGGCACCACATCTTTGCCGGTGGGGAAGGCCAGTCTTGCAGCAGGAGCTGGGCTTCGCGGCTGGGCGGCGTCTGTAGCTCTTTCCCTCTCCCTGTGTTACACCCATGCGACGGGCAAGCATCTCACTGTGAACACCCGAATGCCCAGATCCAGCACTGGTGGTTCGTAGCCGGTGTAGGCTGGTGCCCCCAGAAGCAGAGTAGGGACCCTCCCTCCAGAACCAGCACAACCAAGTTTGCTTGGACCGTTCATTCAAGGTCAGCCAGGGGTCCAGCTTCCAGGCCTCACCCAGAGGCAGAGACTGTGAAGGGCAAGTCAGCAGAAGATGCACGAGCACCCGATCCCCCCAGTGGCAAGATGCAGGAATTTGGGGACTTTGTCCTTATTTGACTTCGTTCCCACCCAGAAAACGAATGCCCCTGAAAGCTTCTGTTAATGAACCGGTCATAAAAAGGACAACCCCAATGCACTCAGGTTTTATACATCAGCTCAGCAAGGGAGCTAATCATTCTAACAATTCACAAGGTTAGAACCGCATCATACACTATGGTGGGCGTGAGCCGCACGCGCCAATTCAGAGTACTCACTCCCTTGGCCCCAAGGACACATGAACGGCTACTGCACAGGACAGAGCAGATACAGAGTGTCTCTCCCAGGACAGCAAGAACTGGGAGACAGGGTGGGGTGGGCGGGCAGGTAACAAAAAACGGCAAGGCCAGGAAAACTACATGTTACCCATACAAAAATCCTGGCGAGGCACAGTCCTGACTCGACCACGTCTGACATGTATGTGAACACCTTCAGGAAGGGAGAGGGCTGGCTGCCAGTCACTGACTCGTCAAGCCCCCCAGCAGACCCACCTATCAAGCCACGAAAACAGGCGTGTTATTTTCCCCCCGACCCCAGGGTCAGCAGACGAAAGGTCTGTTTGTACAGATGAAGGTTTGTTGGAACCGGCTCACCCGTTCACTCGACCGTCAGCTGGGGCTGTCCTCCGGCTGAGTCACAGAGCTGAGCGACTGCAGCAGAGACCACCGACTGCAGCAGAGACCACCATCTGGTCTGCAGGGCCGACAGTATTTACTCTCTGGCCTTTCACAGGGAGTTTACCCACCCGGGCCCTAATTCAGTAGGCTAAGGCCACAAAAGGGAAACGTCTTTCTTACACACACCCCCCAATGCACAGAGCCCGAGGTGCTACAACTCCCGAGTGCTGCGCGTTACCTGCGAAGGTGGTTTCAAACTTGAGGCCTTAGTTGGCTACTCACAAGTCTCCATCCCAGACACCATGAACATTTACCTCAAAACAAATGACAGTTGTGTATGAGTCCAAATGCCCCTCCCCTGCCACCTCGTGGGGAGCCCCGGTCAGGGGGCCTCTCCCATCAGAAGAGATGGTACCTATGTTGGCTTTTTTCCGCCATCACAGGGACTCACGTTGCAGGGCCCCATTGTGTGCTGCGGCTGACAGCGTCATCCTTGGGCCTCGTTACACACTAAGACCCTGTCCCCCAGGGTGTGACAGACAGACTCAGCTTCCCTAATGTAATCACACGTTTATTTCACCAGAGTGATCCCTGGCCAGCATCACTGTAGGCACCTGAGTCTCTTCTCGCTACACATGCTGGTCCCCAAGATGACACAGCAGGGGTGGTTGGGGGGACAGGACACCCAGCGCTACGGAGCAGCCTGCACCTGCTTGAGATGAGCCTTCGCACGCTCTTCTAGTTTCTAAAGGAGACCGTTTCAGCCCTCGGCTTCTGTGCCACACGCAGGGAGGACACTGACCGCAATCCGCTGCTGTCACACTATGGCTCCAAGGGACACACTGCTGTGAGGACCCCGAATGCTGTCAGCAGGTGGCATGACCGTGCCAGAGCGAGAGGACACAGGACACAACTCTCAGCGGCTTAAGGTGAGCCAACCGAAAGGCAGATTTCTTCCTTTAACATAAAAGTTCCGCTCCTGTCTCCCCAAAACCAGCTCGGGGAACTCAAACTCCTGACACCGCCACTGGGAATGAATGGAAAAGTAGAAGCAGCACACGACGGACACATTACAAGTTCTTTGAAAAAACAGTCATTTAATATCTTAAGGGAAAGTAGTAACTTTCAGTCACCTAAGACTATAACCAACAAAACGAAAACAAATCAACACCTAAACGTTCATTCAAAGACAGACACACAGTGAATGGCTCTCCTCGCCCTGCCCGGAACTAGTCCTTTTGCAGGAGGAAGGCGACGGTGGGCCAGGTCACCCGGGGGCCCTCTCTACCTGCTTTCTGTCACACGGCCGGAAGGCAGCGCTGAGTGGGAAGGCACACACATTACCGTGGAAATTGAGAAAGGAGTCGCTCCAAGGTACAGACTGGCCCAGAGACCAGGAAATTCACACCCTAAATGTGGGATGAGGCCACCGAGGTGAACCAGTCAAGGGTCACACGTCCACCTGCCGGCGTGCTTGCCTCCCCGGACTAAGCCTCACAACATCAAACAGTATTTCCAGTCATCTCGTTTGTACATGATTCCCTCCTGGAAAATCTTTTATTTCTTAAGCTCAAATGTAACTAGATAGAGGGAGAAAAAAAAAAAAAAAAACCCCAAAAAATGAAATTAGAGGGAAAAGGACATCTCGGTAAAAGCTTGTTATAAAGGAAAAGGTTTCCCAAACCTATTTCCAGGGAGAGTAGAAATCTTCCTCAACTTCCACGTCACTCACTGAATTATAATTTTTATAGAAAATTTTATTCAACATACAACATTTTCCAGCAAAAAGGCAATATACAGGAAGAGTTGGTGTACACGGCTGCTACAGAAACCAAAAAAAGAAAAAAAGAAGAAAATCTGGGAAAGGATGAAAAATAAGTGTGACTTGCTGATTCTATTTTACTGCACTCAAAACTAGACACGCAGCTGGCATTAGCTCCAAAATGAAAGGAAACGAGGAAGGCTGAGACTGAAATAAAACTACATACAATGAATATTGACATCAGTGAGATTCACTTGCAGATTCACCCACCAAAAAGGAGCCTCCTCCCAGTGGCAAATTGTACATGTTCATTCATTAAATATACAATTCGTTTTTCTTGTTTTAGCTTTTTTACAAAGTCAGCAGCTTACTAACCACTAGCGAGCATGCCCTCTTGGCTAAAGGCTCTCTCGTTTGTTCTGTCTGTTCCATTTTCACGAAATTCTATTTATAATTCTTTCACCTGCTCATATGAATTGTTGAGATCATCAAGTTTGCCGAAAGGCAGCATAGTAAACCTTAATTGTATGTAACAATGTTTTCAGCTTAATAAAAAGACCCCAAAACACCTGTCGGGACCGGCTGCAGGACAGCATGGCTGGCGGGAGTGAGACCCCTGGCAGCTGAGAAGAGAAGAACCGAGGCAGGGCTGACAACGCACACAATGACGGAAAGAGTGCTATTTATTAGGTTGTGAGTTTCTCTGTTTTGCCTTTACAGATGCACAAAAGGTCATTGAAAGTATAACTGAAGGAAACAGGTCAGACGAGCCTAAACACAAGACTTTCTAGCTGCAGGCTGGTGCGCAGGACCGCGTACGGCAGCCAGGCCGCTCATGCCGACACAGCCCAGAGCCCTCGGCCGGGGACCTGCGCTCTGCTAACCTTCTCCCCCGTTACGCTGACAGCTGCCTTGCATTGTGGTTACCATAAAATAACTCTCATTGGCATCCAAGCTTTATAAAAACACCTTCATTTTGCTCAAAAGGGCAGTCAATAGATACAGAGAAGCCAAACTGAACAGCCTCGACAAAATAAAATTAACATCAGCAGCAAATCCTTTTGCTGACGACTCCGGAGAGTGTGCGTGTGTGCCAAAGTTCTCCGCTGTTAAAAGGGGCACACACCCACGCACCGTCCCTCGCCTCGGACACATGGGGTAAGGAAGTCAGTTATGGATCTTAATAGCCTTTTCAAGGTAAGTGTAGCGACTCCTCTTTGGGGCTTTGTTGAAGTGGTCGAGCCCTAGCCAAGGCCGAGGATGAGACATGTTACCTGGTGGGGACAAAGAAAAGCAACTGAGACCAGAGAGCAACCCTAGAACCCCTGGGTCCGTAGTGGCCAACATGGACATTCAAAACCACTACGCGTGTGCCCTGTAAGCCCCAAGGTGTGAGTTCACGGGGAGGCCAGGAACATCTGAGCAGCATGCTCACCTGGGCCAGGGATGCCCACAGCCTGACCAGACATCTCAGAGGCTTCTAGAATGCAGTACTGTCAGAGGACCTGCACCCCTGGGACCACCACCACTTCAGCGCTCAGCTTTTAGCCACCACTGATTACATACCCAAAGTTTAATCCTCTAAGAATCCACAGGTTACAGGCCACCCAGGTGTACAAAGAGAAGAGCTGGCACTGGACCCCAGGGCTGCCCCTCCCCTACCAGGCACCCCCCCTCACCCCACTGCCTAAACTCACGCTTTGTGAAAACTGCCCCTGCAGAGCGGGCACTTACCAGGCTGTGGCTCAAAGTCTTTCAAATTTACTTCATACTCATCTTCATTTATGTACTGGTGTCGGCCCATCATTACAATTGCAAATTTAAACTAAAAGAAAAAAAAAATTAAACTCCTCCATTATTTCTGGGTATCTCCAAAACTCACATCTCCAGCAAAAAAACACCCAGGCCGCTTTCCCAGCGAAGGTCAGAGCGCGCCGTCCACTGGGCCCCGGGGCGCGTACCTTCTCGAACTCCTTTTCCTGGATGTCCAGCAGACTCTGAATCCGCTTCATCACTTCTCTGAAGTGCTCACCCTGGAACAGCAGAGGACAGGTGAGCACAGGTGGTCAGTCCCCGACATCCTGGGGCTGCCAGCACTGTGGCCGGCCGCCCAAGCAGGGCCCTGATTTAGCAACAACAGTCTGTCAACACTCACGCTTTGACTGGAGATGCTCAACCCACTGCAAACATCGTACCTGGTGTATCCTCAGCAAAAATGGGATTCCGAACGTTCCGAAAACCTCTTTGTGGAAATGAGCCACTGTGATGAGCATCTCGTTTTCCTTGTCTATGTCCACCTGGTCCAAAGGTACTTCCTACAGACACGGAGTTAAACACAGGCCTGGGTAAGTACGGCTAATGCAGACAAAATGGCCACATTTAAATTATGACTAAGCACTCCAACAAGGACGTTAGACTATTTTTGCCAAAACAAAGGGCCACATTTGGATCTATGATCTATGAATGACGGGGCGTTCAGAGCCAAGAGATACCTACGTTTTTTCAAAAGCAAACTCAGCATAGAGACCAAATAGTGTATTATTCCAGTTACTGAGGAAATGTCAACAGCTCTAAATTCAAACAATCCACAGGTTCTGCCTGAAGTTGCTTGGCAGCCAACACTGAATATTAATTATTACGGACAAATATTGTATGATTCCACTCATGAGGTACCTAGAGTTGTAAAATTCAAAACCAAAGTAGAATGGTGGATGCCAGGGGCTGAGCGGTGACTATTTCAGTTTGGGGAAAATGGAAAACTTTGGAGAAGAACAGATGGTTGCAGAGCAGTGACAATGTCCTTGATGCCAGGAGAACTTAAAAATGATAAAAAATAAAATAAAACCAAAAACAAATAAAACCACACACACCTCAACTACCGGTACATAAACACAAACTCAGCTGCTTACACGACTTGCTTCTGTATTTAGGCAAGCAGCAGACAGGCCCAGGCCCCCCCAGAGGCCTCACAAACTCTCTGCCAATGAGGAGACAGTTACCTCTATTCGAAACGTTCGACTCGTTGCGGGAGATAAACATTCTAATAGTTCGTCTTCTTGATGCACACCAATAATTTTGTAGCTTACAATTTCTAGCAGCCTGAACAAAGAAAAAAACATGGGCAAGAAAGTGAAGTAAGTACATTATGTTCGTGTAAAAATAAAATAACGATCACAAATAGTTTTCTAGAAAAGAAAGTTTTATCTATAAAGCTACCACAGTATGTCCTTGTTCTCTTATTTTTAAGAAGGTTTGAAATGTCAGAGCAGGTACTCATGGGGAGCGGACAGAACATGGACCAGGAGGTCCCCACAGAGCTTGAGAGCAAAGGACTCAGCTGGTCTCAGCGCAAGTGGCCACTCTTGGGCACAGAGATAAAGAGACAAGGCTCCTGGGCCTGTGGGAGCCTTTCCCAAAAGGAACTCAAGGTGGGCAAGACCAGATGTCTTCCTCACTTACTCTTTAGATAACAGATTAAGGTCTCATTGTTTTACTGACTTTCCAAAGAAAGCATATTGAAAACCAAATAGCCCCAAAAGCTGTTCGTCCTACCAGCTGACTATAAGGCAAGATGCTAAGAACAGCGTCCAACTCTCTGAAATAAACACTCATCATCACACTGGGGGCTTCCTTCTACAGCCTGCATGCTGGCTGAACAGCTCCAGGGTGACCCAACTTCTCACTGTTCACAGTTTGATTCACACCCTTCCTCTGCTTGGCTTTTCTACCTGAATCTCACCTTTTTTTCTACAGCTCATTAATATCAGGAGATAAGGGGGAAAGGAGGGAAAATGGCTGAACTGTGAAATACCTACAAACCTCTGCACCAGACCGGCTTCTCTCCATACCTGGCCAGGACGCACGCTGCCCCTGGCCGTGCTCCATCTCCATTAATGAGACTGGGGGTGGGGGAGCAGGGAGACATACCACCCCTACCTTTGGGGTCAAGAAATACTTGCCTGAGTTTCCCTGATGCTTTCTCCCCGAGCTCTACAGCCTTTTTACATTCTTCTAACAGGTCCCGGACACACCCGTGCTTGTCTGGATATAGTGTTATTTCCTAAGCAATGGAAAGATGAAATAAGCACTTTCAAGAAAACAAACGGTCTGCGATAACAAACAGGAAGGAGGAAAAGCTGCCCCGGTTGTTCTCAATTGTCTCCAGCTGGTCCAACATGTCCTTGTCTACGCTCCCACGCGATGGTCCCTCACCTGCGAGCTCGCTCAGGGTGGGCAGATGGGCGTTAACCTAGGGCCCACCCAGTATTAGCAGGTCAGGATGCACAGACTCATTTCTATAGACAAACACTCTATGCAAAAAGCTTGCCATTTACAGAGCAGCCTCTCAGGACGTGATCCCCTGAAGGGCTGTCCAAGAGCCTTCCCAATTCCCAGCAGAGTGAAGCCGGTCCAGATAACAGACCAGGCACACTGCGGGCTTCATCTGACCCACCCTGCACAGGGGAGGCCGGTTATGGCTCAAATCTTCCTTCAACACTGGTAGAGCTAGAAAGATGAGTAACATGGTATCCAAGTGGGCACAGACTGTCTAGAAGAACCACTTAAAGGTATGGCTGGACATGCCTTCTTTGGAGCAAGCAGGTGACCGTGAGCAGCCTGCGTTGGCAAGGTGGGACGTGTGTGCACAGCAGAGTCAACGTCTGCTCCACTCAGAGGCCTGCTGGACCCACTGGGACCCGGCCAAGGCAGGAACTGGTTGAGCAGGATACTTCCCCTGGGCCAAGTAGCAATGCGTAAGCGCCAACATCTCCCATCAGTAAGAAAAGGATTACAGGGAGCTGTGAGCTCAACACTGTTATTCACTCCAAAGGCCTGAGAAGATCGCACCAGGCAGGAGGAAGGAAGACCCTGGGCCAGGGGGCATTTAATACCTACTGTCATTTAGACAGCACTTTTCTGTTGTTATTTTAGTGTAAGAGCTGGGGGTATACAGAAACGATAAGCTCCAATGAAACAAAAACTCATGGTATTTTAAACAAAACTTACCTCTTCCCTAAATTGGCTGTTTAACCATATACACTTAAAACTCCGCCTATTCTCAAAGTCTGTGATTTTCATCTTAAGCTATTAAGAAAAGAGAGACTCACTTTAGATACGTTTCCACAAAAACCCAAGCCTTCTCTTTATACCCACAGTTACAATTAATTTGGACTCATACCTGCTGATAGTAAAGTTTCTTAGGTTGTCTGGGCTTGAAGAACTGTAGAAGATCTCTTAAAGTACCTTCATAATTATGTCTAAGTGGATTACCTGGGCCATCCCTATAACTACACAAGAAAACAGCATATAAATAAATGACTTATTTGCCTAAAACAAGTATTTCTGAGTGAGCATAAAAGCAAATCACTGCCCTTACACCTAGACAGGAAATTTGGACCTGGCATAGGGTTCAGACCTAAGTACCTCTTGCTGTCACACGTGAATGCTCTGCAATGGTAGCACAGCACACAGACACCTGGCAGGGACTGACCCAGCTGGACACATGGAAGATGTACTGATGATGTGTCTAGAGTAAGTCTGGCTTTAGATGGGGCTGACGATTATTCTGACATCTCAGAGTAATATGGTGAAGCTGTGAGTGGTGACAATGCTAAATCTGAAACTGAGCAAGCAATGGCATGTCAGGTGATGGGGCAAGCTACTTATTCACATTAGTTGCCAGATGTTTTGAAGAACTATGGAAAGCATGTGGTACCGACCGAACGACAGGGGTCTGTGAGTGTGGCTTACCCTTGAGACTTGAAAAACTGGAGCAGCATTGGATCCGTGTTGAGCCTCTGTGCAACTGTCTTTGCAACCTGTGAGACGGAAACGACCCAGGAGACAGAAAGGAAGGTTCACGTTTTAGGGAAAGAATTGAAATGTGCTCAATAAATTTCAGGATTAATTACTTAAAATGTGGTACGAGCAGCCTGAATTTAAATTCCCTAGAAATTTACTATTTAACAGGAATAAACTATATTCCTTAGTATAGTACCATGGGAGCCGCGTATCTATCTAATGATCACTTTTAAAAGGACTTTCACTCTGAGCGGTGAGGTCCACAGGTTTTCATTTTCTGACGAAGATTATTCTAGCTCCCATGGCAGCGTCAGCCTGAATCCACGTCCACGGGCAATGTCCTCAGGCGACGGGATTGTAAGCCCCCTTCTGAACCAAGCCCATTAGACAGCTTCTTTTACAAGCATTTCAAACAAGAAATTGGTCTGTCTGGTGTGGAATCTGAAGGGGAGAAGAACGTTTCTTAAATACCTGAAAATAATTCATTCTATTTGATAATGTCACCACAAATCCAGGATCATTAGGGATTGTTTTATCACAGAAAATGACATCAACGCGATGGTAGAGGTCTCTGAAGTACTCCTTTGCAGTGGGCAATTCACTGTTATCATTTTCAGGGTCATCCCTGGGGAGGAAAGGTTTACAGACTGAATCAAAGTCCATGGAGGGGAGTAGTCGGTAAAAATGGCATCTTTTATGCAACAGCGACACCAACAGGTTCTCTTGCAATATAAACTCAGGCTTCGCTTTTAGGCTGCTGGGAGCCCACCTCAGCTCCAAGAGCAAGGCACAACAAGAAAAGCAATCATGTCTGCGAGATGTGCTCTGAGCCACGCACAGTGCTGGCTGCTTCACATTCTCAGTGTTCCCACGGAACCAGAACATGCTCGAGACAGCAGAGCCCCCTTTACAGACAAGCACGCCCAGGAGGCAGGGCCTTGCCCACAGAACTCGCAGGTGGCAGAGCCGAGGCTCTGACCAAGAGCCAGCAAATTACCACTTTTATGTAACATCTGAGACCACAGAGCTGCTGGATTACACCCAGACAGATCTAAATCGATTACCTAAGTAGGTGCATTCTAACAAATTTATTTTAGGGGAAGGAAAACAATTGTTATTCCATTAAGTCCCCCCCCATAGCTACCATGCTCATTTGTTGACATTTTTAGGGTATGAGAAGACAGCTTTACGTGATAAAGATGTTCCCCACTCCTAATTCCAAAACTTAGAGAAGGCCAGCTACTGTCATCACTGAGATGCTCTCAGCAAAACATGGCACAGGGTCTAGACACAAACGTTTCTTTGCCTAACGACAAGAAAACTTCTGACATTAGTACAAAGTGACAAAATCCTTCAAAAAAGTACATACTTTTGAAACACAATAATGTCACCATCCATTAGTTCATCCAGGGCTTTATCAAGAGACACGTCATAGTCCTGAATTCGCTCTGTTAAATTCGGTTTAACTTCCTATAGTAAAAGACATGAAATGGTTACATGGCATAGTTTAATGCTTAACACGGCCATATGTTCTTCCTTACACTTTAAGTATTTGCTCTAACCCCAATTCTGTCCACCTACATTTGTAGTTAGTTAAAATGCTAATAGAAAAAACCAAATTGAAAAATCCCTAAGTATGTAATTAATTACTGATCTTAAATAGATTTTTTTTTTAAGTCACAAATCTAGAAATGTTTTCCTCAAGATTATCTGAGGCCCAAGTCAGGAGTCAGGTATAGACTTCACACAGTAACAAATTCAGAGAAAGCAAAATAAACAACATCCCCCCACCCCCAAACTACTAACGATACACTGATTATGAAAAAAATGAACCACACAAACCTCATAGAGGATAAGGTTAGTATTTTGACTAAATCCTGCTCTGTCACACATAACCGGGAGCAAGTCACCTAGGATAGAGAAAAGTTTTTAAATACGTAACTGTAATATACTGAGCAAAACTCTGCTTAGAAGGCAAAGGCAGTAAGGACTTACTTATTTTACAGGATATTGGTGTGTAGATATGCCCACAGTAATTCAAGCTCCGTGTTTTGGGATCATACATCTTCAAAAATAACATTACATCATCTACAAGGTTAATAAACGAGTTTTGTTAGGACTGTAATACTCGGTACAATGTTGACGAAAAAGATCAATAGTAAGTTCACTCGCTGCTCAGTAACGACGGAAATGACAGCTTAAGGTAACAGTTACTGTGTCAGATGAGGTTTGTTCAAGAGGCTGATGCTATGACTGAAGAGATCGTTCCCACATCAAACTCACGGGAACTGCTACATTTGAGGCAGTGAAGTTGGTATGTGCACTGAATTTAGAAATCCTAGTTCACGGAGACCTGGCACTAACTAGCTGGACAGGTGTTACCACACAGATATGTTAACAGCCTAGTCTTTGATAAACATGACCACTCATGGCAAAAAAACCTCTTGTCACTTCAAATTAAGGGCCAGCAAATTCCGACCCACCAGCTTTATAAAAGAAACTTTACTGGCAGACAGCGGCCATTTACATATTCTCTGTGGCAGCTTTACTGCTACAATGGCAGACAGATTCTACAGCCAGAAAAGGCTGAGATATTTCCTATCTGGCCTGTGACATCTTGCGACCCTGCTCTACATGATCTGTTCACGGTGGGTGGCACAACACAGAGGCAGAGACCGGGAACAGGACAGCCCCACACTGCCGCCACCGTCTCCCCGCCTCACAGCCCAGTCTTATTTGACTTCATCAGGAAGCCTTGAGCACGGGAAGGAGCATTTGTGGAATTAAGCAACAGATCTCTCTGCAATGCCTGACCCCGTGTGTGTGAAACAACCATCCAAGAATCCAGCTCTATGCTCTAAGCGCAGTCAGGCGTCTCGTGGGCACTTACGATCTTTATCAAACTTGGGTAATGTCGCTCCACTAGCGGCCAGCTCAGGATCAACTGTTTCCAGGAATATTGTCCAAGGGTTTTCATTATCACTGAGTTCAATCATCTATTTCCAAAAGAGATGCTGATTTTAGAAGGTTCTAATGGCTTGGGTGACAGATCGAAAAACTATACTCAAGTACTGAAGGAAATGTCCATTCTATTTAACTGGACCAAAAAGGAAACAAGGTGCACTAATTGCAGAGGACGAAGCCTTCTGCACGGTCCCAAATGAGATATGCTATTAGCAACAATATTTACTGTTTTATTGCCGTCTGCTTCATTATCTAACATTGCTGGTCGCTTTGTTCCATTACTCCTTGCTTGCATGGGCCATAATCGAATTTGATCTTGTGGAAATCCCTAAAAAAAAGTTAAAAATGAGTAACAAGTTCACATTTTATCAACCTAATGACTATATATATATTTTTTTTTATTGAAAGGGAGATAGGGTCTCCCTCTGTCATCCAGGCTATAGTGTGGTGGCATCATCATAGCTCACTGCAGCCTCAAACTCATGGGGCAGCGATCCTGCTGCCTCAGCCTCCCAAGTAGCTGGAACTATAGGCACATGCCACCATGCTCAGGTGATTTTATTTATTTTTTTAGAGACAGGGTCTTGTTATATTGCCCAGGCTGGTCTCAAAAGATCCTCCCACCTGAGCCTCCCAAAGAGCTGGGATTACACATGTGAGCCACTGTGCCCGGCCTGGTCTTGTGATTACAAGAAAAAAATCATAATTACAACTCTCCCTACTGACTTAGGCAACTGTGACCCACCCCTCAGGGTCAGCTCTATTCCAGGGCTCAAGTGCCCATTCTCCCCACCAACAAAGGGCAGAGGGATATTAACATACACGTGCAACTTCCTTCTTTGCAAATTCTACAGAAAGACTAGCTCAAAAGGGCAGAAACATGTTTCCGAAACCTCGTGGATTCCCCTGTACTAGAGTCAAGAGCTCTAGAATATTGAGTTTTTTTTTTTTTTTTTTTTGAGACAGAGTGTCACTTTGTTGCCCGGGCTAGAGTGAGTGCCGTGGCATCAGCCTAGCTCACAGCAACCTCAAACTCCTGGGCTTAAGCGATCCTACTGCCTCAGCCTCCCTAGTAGCTGGGACTACAGGCATGAGCCACCATGCCCGGCTAATTTTTTTGTATATATATTTTTTAGTTGGCCAGATAATTTCTTTCTATTTTTAGTAGAGACGGGGTCTCACTCTTGCTCAGGCTGGTCTCGAACTCCTGACCTCGAGCGATCCACCCGCCTCGGCCTCCCAGAGCTAGGATTACAGGCGTGAGCCACCGCGCCCGGCCTTGAGTATTTTTCTTAGACTCATTTCTCAGACAGGACATTTACCTCACACTTCTAGGCAGTGACTGGACACAGTGTCTATCCCCAAAGGTAGCTAGTGTTTTCTAGTTACACAGAAGAAAGGCGGAACCTGGAAGTCAGCCTAAGAAAAGTCACCAGAAGGACTGGCACGCACCATGGTCTGGGAGAGGTTCTGGACGAACTCGGCAAGCGAGGAGTTCTTTAATACTTTGAACACAGTGTACTTCACTTTCTCTTCATCGTACATGTCATTTCCTTGGTGGCCACAAAACTGGTCCTCTGCAACTATCTGAATACACATTTGAGAGCACAGAACAGAGTTTACGGTTGACAAAAAATATGAGTCTGTGCTGAACAGGTTTAAATACTAAAATCCTAAAAACTAGTCTTTTGTTCCAAAGACATTTCTTCAGAAGATCCATGAAGAAAAGCTTTATAAAATGACCAAAACTAACTCAGGTCTATGTTCCAAAACTATCACAATCTACAGCGTACCAGCTGGAGATCCAACTGCGCAATGACTGCCTCCCACTCTCCGGTCCCCTCTGCGCTTTCCATCAATGCTAACATCTAAGTCCTTACTCCTGAACTGGCCCAAGCAGTCACTCAGGAAGTACCCGCCAGCTAACCCAAAAGAGGCCAGATATTAAAAGTACTCATGGAGCTGCCCAGAGCAGCTCAGGGCACAATGGCCCTGATCTGGCGACAGTCACACTGGGTTTGAGCACAAGCTCAGGGAACCGCATGTGCACTCTTCCGGGGTCAGGTCGGGGCAGGGCGGGGCGGACCTGCACTTGCATGTAGAGGTGGGCCTCCTGCCGCTCCTTCCGTTTCTGGGCCTCGATCCTTTTCTCTTCTTGTAATCGCTCTACCAGCTGCTGAGGAATATCGTGATCTGTGACAGCCTGTAAAACTTCACCTGCAGGACAAATGCATCCTCTTTCACCTCTGTACAGACCTACTTTCCCTTCCTTAGAAGGTCCAAAGTCTAGGTTGTCTTTAATAAAATAATCTATTAAAGTAAAATTACTTGGTACCATGAGTTTACATCAGAACACACAGGCCCAATCCAACTTGCTTCCCCAGTAGGGCAGAGTAAGTACAAAATGTGTTTGGACAGGCAAGGCTGTTGGTGGATTCACAGTACAACTATAAAAGTTTACCAAAGTAAAGGATGAAACAAAAACCCGCTCTACTCACTCAGTTTTGATTCCCTGATATACACCAACATATAAGCATTAGTGCAGTGCCGGACAGACAGGTCATCATCATGACCTCCATAATTGTGCTCAATTGCTTCTTCTTTAGTACACCTGGACACGACGTCATCATCAAATTTACACCACTGGAAGGAAAGCAGCAGAATGTCAGCAGAGATACAGTGCAGTGACAGGAACCTAGCACTGGAAGGCTGATGGGCTGTTGGCCGATGCACTTGTCTCAGGCACCCCTCTCATAAAACGCATTAGCACTTTCGCATTCAATATTCTGTGGGAACTGCTACTACTTACCCAACGGCATTTTTTCGTAGTCCACTTAAATAGCCCACTTTCCACTGAAGTTCAATCTACTGACACTACCAACTCTTTGCAAAATTATGAAAGCCATACTGAGCATACCTAATTTAATGATAAAATTTTATGCCGTGGTTATAAAATGACATAGGATGTCACCTTATCCCATATCATTTTATCAAAGCAAGTGATGGTCTGACTTTTATAAAAGTCAACATAACTTATACATAATAGTTATCGTCCAATCTGTTGTGGATCGAGCCACTTTGAATGGTAATACACGCTACAATTGAAGGTGTTCTTCACTGCTGTCTCATGCTGTGGGGGTCCCTCCATCACATTCCCTTGGCAGGGGGCAGTGGCCTGACCCCTTGCTCTCTTGTTCTGTTAGTTGCTGGCCCCCTGGTCTTGGACAAGAATTTTGAGACCCTCATCTGTAAAATGGGTATCCTGCTCTCTATTCTCCCAAGGGAGATGATGAAAATCACATGATGAAGCCACATGGAAGATGACACTGTGGAGGATGGGCACACAGGGTCAGATGCAAGCAACGCGGCCTCCTCGAGCCAGCCCACGCTGGGTCTCACATAAGATATGAGGGATTATATTATGTCTCATATTAGATATAAGCCCAATGTTCACTACTAACAAACAAAGTACAATCGCTACTTTATTATTTACCTTTAAAGTCCCAGCAATTAAATGGACAGGAAAATAGCACTTAGCAGCTAGAGGGCAAACAGACCAATGCGAGGCCAGGAAGGAATTTGAGCTAACAAGCTCATCGAGTAGGAAGGAGACATGGCTGCAGCGGCGCACCAGTGCTAATCTCCTGACGAGCGCTGCGTTCCACCCGAGCCAACACTTACTTTGCCGTCCCCTTTGGGGTTTAGATAAACCACATAATGTCCACCGTGGTTATCTCCACTGTGAACCAGGACTGCATGGAGGATGTAATTTGCGGGGTCCTTGGGATCGGTTTTTTGCAAAAATTCATCAAGGGGTAATTGTTCCGGGAATTCAAACCTATTAAAAAAACATTTTAAAGGAAATTCATTGACATATAAAATATTGTACTTTTTGATTTTATTTATTGTAAGGTTTTCTATTTCTAATTCATTGATTCAACATTAAGGGAAGTATGACTTTGACTTGAGAAACCCCGTCAGCTACTGCCAAGATAGCCCCTGCTTACAAGAATTTTTCATATGTCAACATAATATTTGAATTTAGATTTATGAGGAAAATGCATATAAAGCAATGAGATCCCTAATAAAGTTTTAAATCCAAGGATATTATACAGTCAGTCTTATAGTACACAATGTGAATTTCTAGGCTGTGGATAATTCAAAATACACCAACAAATGATTCTGAAAGCCCAAGAGTTAGACTGCTGAGGATAATTTTTTTTTCTTTTTTGAGGCCAGAGTGCCATGGTGTCAGCCTAGCTCACAGCATCCTCAAACTCCTGGGCTCAAGCGATCCTTCCCCCTTGGCCTCCCACAATGCTAGGATTACAGGCGTGAGCCACTGCGCGCGGCCAATATACTACAAATCGAGAAGTTTGGAGAAACCAAGTAAGAAGAGATTTCTCATCCTGCAACTTCTACAGACATAATGAAATTGATTTGGCTTTAAATTATTGTCTTTATAAAATTTGATCTTCTTGATAAGATTTCAGCCTCAGGGGCGCCAAAGCAAAGTACTGTCACTCTTGAATCTGGTATTTTACTCTGGAAAATTGTGCATAACAGGGCACACAAACACCTACTTTAGCATTCTTGAAAACTCCAGCAAATTCTAGATGTCAATACCAACTGAGAGATTACAAAATACTGGAGAATCTTATTTAAACAAATACACTAATATCAAATTCCACATCTGAGATAACATCTACAGTTTGGCTCAGCTTAAATGTATAAGCAATCCTGGTAAATGCAAAATGTATGAAAAAGAAATAACCCTCCCTATCATCCTGAACTTCAGTCCCCCACAGTGGAGAGTAGGGTTGGAGTCAGGCGAAGTATCCTTTAGAGGGAGAAATCCATTCAAAGGGAGCAGCCTCGGAAATCTCTTATGTAAAATGATCCCTTTGACATTATGACTCTTGAAACACCGAGTTAGAAGAGAACTAGAAATCAGAGAGGAAATCGAAAATACAAAGACTGAACCAAAGTACTGAGATCAGTCCCGTAAGTCAGAATGATGATGAAATCTTAGCTTTCATGTTACAATATAGATTACCTATCATTGATCTTGATATTTTGGTCCGTCTGCGGGTCATACATAAATCTCATCAGTTGCAGATGTAACACTGGTGGCAATGTTAGGAATTTCACACCTTTCTCTGCTTCCTGAACATTGAAAAAGAAACGCAAATTTAGTTCCTTGAAGCAAGAAAGCACCATGTTTCAGCAGGAGTACGAAGTGTTTGGGGAAGTTTGGAGTGCAGAGCGAGGGAGTTGAGCTACCCATTTGGGCACCTCTAAAATGTTTTGTTTGGGTCTGTCATTAGGTCTCTTCTTTATTTAAAATTGCTGCACCAGCATGTGTGAGAGACTTCTCTTAAGTGGGATTATGTTCTAACGGGACGCCTAACAACGGGGGATGTGAAATAAATTAAGACAGTCATGGGCTACCACATTATAGTCATTAAACATTATGAAAATTGTGGAGATCCACGGGAAAAAAAACATCAAATGAAAAAGCAGAAAACTATAATTTCAATTGTGTATGCCCACAAAGCACCTACAAGGATCGAGCACAAATGAACACATTCATTGGTTGGGAGGATTACAAGTGAACAGCTTCATTCCCTCGGGCTCTTTCTGTTGACAAAAGAACCCATACATCGTGCAGCACACATGCAGTCCGGGCTGTTCCATATTACTTCGAAGAGAACGAAAATGTCCTGATTCACTATCAGCAAGGCCCTTTCAACACCCAACGTGGCCTCACTCCTGCAACTGCCAGCCTTTGAGCCACAGGACACCCCCATGCCCCAACTTCTAACAAAGGCCTTCTCGGGAGGGGCCCAGGACCCTCCAGCTCTCACACCTCCCCCTGCACCTCTGCTCCAGCTCAGCCGGCTCTCGCTGAAATAAGGCCTTACCCAACTAAGACACTAACAGGCTGTCAGGGGCCTTCATCCCCTGTCTGACTCACAGCTGAATTTCCAGTATGGACCTTCCCTTAGGCCTTAAACCTGTCCAATGACCAGCCACAGACCTGCAGTCATTGGGAGCTGTGACAAGACACACCTATTTGGCAACCTTCTTTAGTATACATGAGCATGTTTAAGACGACAGGATTACCTCAGGAAAGACAAAAACAAAACCCATGAATCTGCTCCAAATCAATGAAGGGCATATTTTTAACTGGGAAGATAGAGTACTCTGTCCCTCCACCACTGTCCACTAAGGCTTTCACTCTAGAACACATATCACGTACCCAGACCTCAAAATATCCAGCATAAAAGCAATGCTTACAAGTTGAGTGAAATGTTTCTTGAGCACATCCAGTTACCAAACTTAGTGGTCTTTTTTTTTCCCAGACAGAGTCTTGCTCTGTAGCCTGGGCTAGAGTGCCATGGTGTCAGCCTAGCTCACAGCAACCTCAAACTCCTGGGCTCAAGCAATTCTCTTGCCTCAGCCTCCTAAGTAGCTGGGATCAGAGGTGTGCACCACCACGCCTAGCTAATTTTTTCTATTTTTAGTAGAGATGGGGTCTTGCTCTTGCTGAAGCTGGTCTCAAACTCCTCAGCTCAAGGGATCCTCCCACGCCTCGGTCTCCCAGAGTGCTAGAATTACAGGCATGAGCCACTGCGCCCGGCCAGCGAACTTCTGATTAATGTTTACAAAACGATGTTCTGATCTGCAAATCAGTCCCTGAGCAGTTTGGCCTAGAAGGAGAATAGCCAATCCATGACCCACTGCAAAATGGGTACATTAGCCCCATAAATTATAAATTGGCAGGTTTGATAAACATAGGCCAATGTGAAATTTTAAATCATAAAGTAGCTGAGCCAACGAGTCAAGGTTATGCAGTTGCAAAACAGACCCTAGATCACTGGATCCCAGAGGACACTGGGGATCCAACAGAACGGTGTGGACAGCAGCCAGGGACTTTGGCCACGTCAATTTCTCTCCATGCACCCATGACTAGTGGCCTATTCACCGTGCTCACCACTCTGCCAGATGCCCAGAGCACCTGTGGGGCCATGACCCTAGAGAATACACTCGGTCTAGAAGTCACGATCCTCAGAAAAGTTTCATCTAAAAAGAAAAAAGCAAACATACAAACAAAAAACAAAACAAAAAAACCACCAACCAAAAACAGAGTCCCAGGGACTAAGAAACATTTTTTGTGACCAGATGCAACTGAGGGAAACGTCCAGCCTTCCTGAGGAACACAGAGAGTAACTGATGAACTCGGGAACTTCCCAAAACACCACGACAGGCCCTGAAACTTCTGGATGATGAATCTGCTGCTTCAACCTCCTGCTAACACCCTCCTCTCCCCTCCCCATTCAACTCTACAGACATAAAATCCTTTGAATGTCCTTAATACCAGAAACACATGAAAAGGTACCAGTAAATTTTTAATTAGCATTTAAGGAAAAGGGTTGAAAATAGAGAAAAAAGCCGCAGTAGGACACTGGTGTAAAACCCCGGAGTTACCTGTAAGCCGTGCTCCCCGGCGTCGTATTTATTGTCTCCGTCCAGTTGTTCTACAGCCACATAATCCACAAATGATTCAAAAACTTTAAAGGGGGAGGAGAAAAAGTCAAACCAAAGTGATCACTAAAGTGTCAACCTAGATACAATCATTTAAATATAACCCAGATATAAATTATGTAAATCAATCTATTTAGGAATGCCAGAGAAGAGAATGTCACTAACTGTAGCTATGAACAGTAACACCCTCTACTCAAGACTATAGTTGATGTGTCCTCACCACCCTCACTCATCAGCCAAAGCACACTAATGTTTCTAAAGGGTATTAAAACAATATGTAAGAAGAGTTAATGTTTTAGTAACTTAGATTTTGAGCAAAACACTTATTATAAAGCTACAATTACGAAGACAGCATAGAACGTAGTGTGGACAATCAGATGAGCACAAAGGTTTGCAGCTGACAACACAGAGCAACAAACAGCCCAGGTGAGCTGGAGACCAGAGCTAGGGGTCTGTCACGACATCCTACCACACACAGCTGTCCCAGGGGGATTGCAGATCAAGAGAAAAACACTGATAGGTAACAGTATCTTAGGACATAAAAAGCAAAACTGACACACTGGATTTCGCTGACATTAAGAATGACAATATTGAAGGGTGAAAAGCAAGGCACACAACCAGGGAGAATCTCTGCAACTCAAGGCAGAATGGGCACCCAGAGTATATAAAGAACTACTTATGCTCTGGCCACTCTGGAATACACAAGTGGATAATACTGAAAACAACAACTGTATCACTTTGCCAGCAAGTAAAAGAAGAAGAAAAAAACAAAACTGTAATACTGTGGTCCACAGGCAGTACGGGGATGGGACAATGACCCTCCAGAGAAGGGCAGCAAGTGAGCCCACGGTGGGCCGAGCTCACTGCTTCGTTAACCAGGCTGCAGTGCTGGGGAGGGAAACCCAGACGGAGTCCAGTGTGCGAGTCCCAAAGACAGAAGTGAGAATTTGAGGAGCCCAGGGCAGCTGGAATCCACAGGGCACAGCACCCAAGAGCCAAAAGCTGCACAAAACGAGAGGTCTGGAGATTTGCAGAAGGTTCTCCTTGAGCCATTAGCGAGTGCTGGTCAGCAGGTGAGTGTGAGGAAATGTACCTGAGGCCAGGGAGAGAACCCCCTGGAGAATGGGGGAGGGGGAAATCCTAATCCTCACAGCTGAAAAAGGCTGGAATAGGCTATGCTCCCACCAGCCACAGTAAATATCTCCTAATACGTTGTAGATTGGTCTGAAAACTCATGAAGGGAACAATTTAGACCTAAAATAAAACCCGCTGTGCCCCCACTGAACAAAGTTTAAAACAAGCTACAAAGAACCAAACTACTTCCAAGTAACTTGATCTGTGCCCCAGAACAAAGGTTAAGAATGCAACACCCAGCAACATAGAAACCACAGTACCTGCTATCAGTAAAATACTATCACACATGCAAAGAAGCCAGAAAGCATCAAGAGAAACAGATCCAGGAATCACAGATGACAGAATTGGTATGAAGTTATTATTAACTATATTCCATATGTTCAAGAGCACCGAAGAAAACAAGAGCACATTAAGAAACATAGGAGATTTTTATTAAAGGATCCAAATCAAACCTCAAGAAATGAAAACATCCCAGATGGGATTCACAGCAAGCTTGACACTGCAGATGTCAGAGCAATAAAAACCACAATGTCAAACCAACAAGGCAACCAGGGGTGACTTTAGCCAGGGGGTGGGGGGATGTGATGAGTGGCCAAAAATTTTCCAAATTTAATGATCACTAAAACTATAAACTCACAAATCCAAAGTTCAGTGTATACTGAGCAGAAGAAATATGAAGACCACGGTAGGGCACATCATAATCTAACAGCTTATAATCAGTAAGAAATAGAAAATCTTAAAATCAAGGGGCGGGGGGCACAGCACTGGCATTGGGACAGAGACACCACATATTACACAGAGAGGAAGAGACATAAATATGACAACAGACTTCTCAGAAGCAATGCCATCAAGAACACAGTGCTGTCAATCACAAGTCTCTACCCAGTTAATGTGTCTATCAGAAATGAAGAACAATTAAGACCTTTTCGAGCACACAAGGTCAAAGAATTCATCTCAGCAGACCTGTACTACAGGCAATAAAGAAAATGATACCAAATGGAAACCTGGATCTAAATTAAAACGATGAGCACCACAGTTGTATATATGGGTGTCAATATAACACACTCCCCCCACCACTGCCTTGTTTTTAACATCAATGTCTATAAATAAATTAAGAACTGAGGAACCAATACAAAAATGGATAAAATACTTAAATAGGCATTTTACAAAAGATCTCCAAATTGTAAGTATCTGAAAAGACAACTTCACTGATCTTCAAGGAAATGCAAACTAAAACCAAGACAGCATCATTCTCCCACCAAAATCTTCAAAGTCTGATAACTGACACTTCTGGTGTGGGTGTAGAGCAACTGCGACTCTGACATACTGGGGATGGAAGTGAAGCTGATCAATCGCTTTGGAAGTCTCACTAGCTTTACCTGTGAAGCTGAACATATGCATGCCCTGTGTGGCAGCAATTCAATTCCTCCTGCTATAAATGCAAATGAGCACAGGAATGGTCAATCTGCCTTACACCTAACAGCCTCAATCTGAAAACCACCCAAATATCAAGTTTCAAAACTTTTGTGGCATACTCCTAAAATGAAATACTCTGAAGCAATGAAAATGATCAAATTCCTGCCGCTTACAATGGAATGTATTCACAAATACAATGTTGAGCAAAAGATATCAGAAACAAAGCATATACCCTACTGCACGACTGTATTTCAATAAACACTTAAAACATGCGAAATTAACCTCAGATGTCAGAAGCCCTAAGAGTGGATGCCTTGGAGGAGGGGGAGGCAGTGAGTGGGAGGGGCTGTGGGGTCCGGTCCAAGGTTCTATTTCTAGCACTGGCAGGGGTCTACAAGCCTGTGTTCAACTCAGTGAGCTGTACGCTTTACATGTGAGCCATTCTCTGCATCTAGGCTATGTTTCGAAAATATCAACTACACAAACTTACTATTTTTCTTTCCCTTTATACTTAGCTGGATGTCATAATAATCTTCTCTTCTGTCAGACCGATAGTCCACTTCTTTACATTGGATGTAGGACTGGAAGGAAAGTAAGGTGGCTTAAGTATTAGTGGTCAAAAAACTCATTTTAAAAGTCATGCTTTAAAATTGGTAATCACATACCACCATTTTGCCTCTGAATAATTTAGGAATGGTGCCTTCTACACACGTGCCTTTCATCTTATTTTCCACATTATCAAGCAACTGAAAGAGAATGTTTTGGCTGTAATACATATTTTTATGATTAAGCAATATACAGTAAGTAATTTTATACATGACCAAGAAATATCAATGGTCAAAGATGTACTAGACTATTAAACATATGACCTTTGGCATGCAATTATCAAAAACATACAGAATCTCCTTTCTTGGTTGGATTTTTACAAAATATCTACATGCAACAGTTGAGGTTAACCTTTTATACAGCCTTTGGAATGAATTAGTAATCTGTAGTGCCTTTAGAAGCATTTTTTTTATATTTATTTTACCTCTGTGGAAAAGCATGTAAACTGTTCACTAAACTTAACTCGTAATGGTCCACACCAAGAGATTAATGAGGTTGAGCCTGTCAACAGGATTGACTGGTTTGTCCATGGATATTTAATGAACTGGATTCAATCCAGCTAGTGCTGCAAAAAAGAAAACACACCTTGCCCAGCCAATCACCTTGAACAGCCATTTCATGTTTTGTGTGTGTGCGTGCGCATCTGTGTCTTTTATCCAAACTGGAAGAATGAGAATTTGCTAATAACTAATGATTAGGGGGAGAACCGACCCAGAGGACTCCCTCGGTGAGACTTCTGAGCATGGGACAGGTCTGACTGCTAGTTTAGTAACAGAAGTCACTGTTCTACCACGACCAGACTGCTTTCTGAAAGGGTTATACTGCCTAACGTCAATACTAACAATAAAGGTAGGGGTCTGTATAATTTATTTTACAAACTGAAATATAACTTGTTGCACTTAAAAAAAAAAAAAAAAAGGTCATCACTGCTTTGACGTGATTTAGGACCAACAGGAGAGCGAACTGAGCCAATCTGTTGGTTCTTTGATTAATAATTCATGTATGTATGCCAATTTAACAAATTAAAAGCCTACTACCTATTATTACTAAAATTCAAGCCTCCTACAACATTTCAGCTTCAAATAATTATTCAAATAATTTTTCTAGCTTTTAAAACTAGAGAGGTGCTGTCTTTCCCTCCAAGCCTAAGTTTGGTGCTAAATAAATATGGGCATTCTTTAAATTAGGTCTGAAATTTATCTTGGTAAGAATTTCTGATACTGCTTCAAAATATTCATTGTAAGAACTACACAAGTATTGCTTGAAACTTACCACTCGACATAGCTCTTGAACATCATGTTGCATGAAGCTATCTAAAGTTTCCCACCTTTCAAAGATAAAACAACTACATTTAAACATCCAAATTTCAAAAGAGTAAATTAAAAGCAACTTCGATTTAAAAACTAAACTGAAAAATCAGCCATTATTCTTGAATTCTTTTGGGGGAGTTGTAATTTAGTGGCGAGAAAACCGCTCACAACTTTATCTTGTTTTGATAATCTTACTGCTAGGGGAGGTGGTGTTTATAGGAAAACGCAATACATTTGAAAGCTATACATGTTCTTTGCTTGAAAAGCAAAGACTTTAAGTGATGAATTATTTCTAAAGCAAAAGTTTAAAACAAAGCTTGTTATTTCCAAAAACATAAACACAAAATACAATGATAAAAACACTGACATAATTAAATGCCTATAATATGCTCTATTAATCCTTCTATTCTCCACTTATTCTTCCTTTAAAAGGCAGGAAGCACGAAGGGGAAAGGCAGGTTGCTAATACATACCCAAATGATTTTGTTAGCTTTTTCGTTCCTACAGGTTTATCGCTGTGCTGTAGTTCATAGAACACTCTTTGTAATGCTAACGGGACGCTTTTAGACGAATCGTCGCCCTCTGTTGGCATCATGTACACAGCCTAAAAGATTAATTCAGAAATAAGAGTTTAATTTTCATGTAGAAGTATCATTTCTAATAACACAATAGCTATGGTAGCTACTAGGGCTTTAATCTATATCAAAATAGGTCAGAAAGTTTAAATCACGAAAGTCTTTAGAGACAATCTGGAAAATAAAGAATAACTTTTAAAATTACTTATAGCTCACCACCCAAAGAGAACCACTTTTATTTCATAAATCTCGGAGCATTATATTTTTTAACTTACCATTACTTGTGAACAAAAGATTTGATGAAAACATCAGTGCTACTAGAATTCCCCACATTCAGGTATCCCCAGGATGTAATCCTATCACAGTAATCTCCCTGGATAAATAGTCAAAGAGACTATGAGAGACGGACGGGCCAGCTAGTGGTCCCCCAACACGACTAGGCATCCTGTGGCCTGTACCGCCTTCATTACCAACCATATAATTTCCAAAATTCTTAATAAAATACTTAATAGAAATAAGTTGCATTTAGAGTAAGTGAAAATCAGACTGCACAGCTGGCAATTTTCAATTCAATTTTGATATAAATTTTTCAAATGTTGCTGCCAATGGCTTGTATGTTTTAAAATAAAAAACCCTTCGTAAAGTTATTTCTAGCACAAGTCTGTAAATACTATCCATTTACCTTTCGTAGTTGATTTGTGAAAAATAATGTCTGCAGCAGGCTGTTCATATAACAAGTGGCTCCCTGATTCTTTAAACCAACATAGCCCGTGTGCTTTTTGGAATCCCACCTAAAAGGTAAGTTCAAAGTTGAGGGCAACATGTACACTCCTCCTGGCTTCCACACCACGTGTGGAACAATCCGACTTGATGTGGGCAACACGGCCGACATCTCACTGTCACGTACCATCACCTCTTTTCCGCCATCCTCGACAGAACTGAGGTCCCTGTGGCCCTCATCGCCAGGCCCCTGCCATCAAGGAAACTGAGGCCAGGAGTACTTATCACGCGGCTCCCTTCCATGACCACCCATTCGTGTCTGCTCACACCAGTGTGTGAACTGGTGCAAATCCAACCCCAGCATTCGAACAGCTGTCTAAGCACCTGTCTGCTGACTGTGGCGCTGCTGTCATTCATCAAGATCGGCACTCAGACACTTATGGAGCCCTAACACTCACAGCAAATGTGCCTCACAGTGTGGTTTTATTACACACATATTACAGAAGCCACATGTAGGCTCAGCAAGAAATGGAAAGAGCTGAAACCCGACTTTTCTGGAGAGAGACATATATGCACAAGAAAAAACCGGGATGTGTATTTGGCCAGTTTTACTTCAGACTTCTTAACTCCTAGAGCTTTTCTTTTGCTATTTTGGTGGTCGGCTGGGAGAAAGAGATTCTCTGAATTAATTGCATCCTACCCTCCACCCCTGAAGTAGTAACAGGAAACCAGAGACAACAGTGAACAAACACGACAGGCACGAAGTGTGACAGAAATGGAGGAGACATTTCCTGTGCAGTCAGAGCCCACAGTGCTGTGATCCCAGCCTTTAGCCCAAGGCCTTGGAAACATTCCCCAGGACACCTAATGTTCTGGCAAAGCCTCTCGACACCTCGTCCAGCATGAGCTCGGCTGGGGGGCTCACCTCTCCCCTCTTCCTCCGTCCTCACACACTGACAGGACTGCCCCGTCCCTGCTCTCTTCAAAATAATGGGCACCTCTGCTGTGGTTATTTATGTACTGCTCTGAGCAGTCTACATACTCTTTAAGAAGAGAAAACCACAGCGGTCTGGTTGACCATAGTTGTATAATTGTATTCCGCATGTCCAACACACAGACGAGCAGACATGAAGCAGGCATGCATCTGTGGGCCACGGGACAAGCACTGAGAGGGGGAGCTCGTGCCGAATATACGCAGTTCTGTTCCGCGTATGCTCCAGGCAGCTTTCACTGCAGCACAGGAGGCATTTTTAATAGCACCCAATTAAAGAAAAACTTACGCAACTCCATGGGGAGCATCCGCCTGTACAAAGACTTCAAAGGTAACTTTGTCATCATCTATAAATCCTTTCTCAGGATCTGTCACTTCCTATTAAGAAAAAAAAAAAAAAAAGGAACATCCAACTTGCACAAGAACATTTACTCACTTTATTCCAAAGAAACAAGTCCCCTGTACTTAATAGATTATAATACTACTTTTTAAAACATTCCAATTTTGTAGTGTTTCCATTTGTTTTAAGCAGTGGTCTATGAACAAAAACAGCAAAAAGCAGAGGTATCCAGGGGCTCAATGGCACAGCATAGACAGGAGGAAGCACTGTCTGCTCATCAGAGCAGGGCTTGAGAAGGTTCCAGAGAATGAACTCAGGCTAGAGGGGTAACATGAAGCAGTGATAAGTCATTAAGCAGTAACATCCCTAAGAATGTTCCAATAGTCACCACTTCTGCAAAAAGGAGCCAAAATGAACTGAATGAATGAACTACCCAGCACTACAACCGACTGAGGAAATGGCCACAAACAGTATTGTGCCTTTTGGCGAAACCTGGCCTATCAGGAACCTGCTAATGTTTAACTAAAAGTTGAGACTTGAATCCAGATGGCTGGATTTTTTTTTTTTTTTTTTTTTAAAGTCGTCTCACTCTGTCACCCAGGCTAGAGTGCAGTCAGTGGTGTCAGTCTGGCTCACAGCAGCCTCCAACTCCTGGGCTCAAGTGAACCTCCTGCCTCAGCCTCCCAAGTAGCTGGGACCACAGGCACAAGTCACCATGCCCGGCTCAGATGGCTGATTAAAAACCTAAGCTAGGAAACTGGAGAAAATAAGTTTACAGACACAGGTCCAATCTAAAAACCAAAAATCTGACTCTAAAATGATTAGAAGGATTTCAAGAATCAAAAGAATTAAGGGAACAAGCTACAATGTGCAGATTATTTAGACTAAATACACTATTACTTACACTCCAGGCCATAAAGTTGGAAAATCCCCAGTCATTTTCTTTATGGAAGAACAAATGACTAATACGACGACTGAAAGACTTATCATCATCTCTGTAATTTATTATCTTCAGTACTGCCTGTGCGTGACAAGACCACGACCTGTTTAAAAAAACCAACAATCTAAGCCTTAGTGCACACTTTTAACTGATGTTTATACACTTTTAAAGACACTACAAACGAGCACACCAAAATTCCCATTCGTGTCTTCCCTCGCTCTCCTTTTGGGCTGAGGGGAAGGGGAGTGAAGGTGAGATGGGAGCATATTTATCTCGAATAGTGTTTGGGGGATGCCCCAATGTAGTCTGTAGTGATTTACCCATGGTTTTAATTTTTAAAAGCTTGAAGCCAAATTTTTCATTGTATCTATACAAGTTTCTGAGTTATGAATACTGACTGTAGATTTGAAAACAGCAAAGAAAGAGTGGACAAATAGTGATCCTCAGTTCTGATAAAGGTGTCACTTCTCAGCATCACTTCTGCTCCTGGCACTCACAGGTACTGTGCCTCTCAAGTGCTCTTGGAATGCCCTCCTTTAAACGCTGGGGAAGGGTCAGCACCAAAACATGGGCTTGTGGGCAGGGCTGCACCAGGGGACCTCTACTAACTCACAGCTGTGCTGTCCTGCCCAGGCATGGTGGAATCCGCTGGCGAGCTGAAATTCATCGAGCATGGGCCCCAAACTACAACCACCGGAGTACTACCATACATGCATTCTAGCATGGGTAGACCACAAAAGAGACTTGGGATCAATGCTTAAAAACCAAACTTACATCACTTTAAAGCCGATTAAAGTAATGGTTTGCAATTAAAGTAGGGCTTTATTTAAAACATGTTACTACTGAACTCAAAGTTTGAGACTTTTGAACAGTGTCATTTGTTGCTTGCTCGGGATACTTATACTACACTGTTTTTTTTTGTGGTTTTGTTTTTGTTTTGTTTGAGACAAAGTCTCGCTCTATTGCCCAAGCTAGAGTGTTCTGGGGTTAGCCTAGCTCAAAGCAACCTCAAACTCTTGGGCTCAAGGGTTCCTGCTGCCTTAGCCTCCCAAGTAGCTGGGACTACAGGCACATGCCACCACACCCGGCTAATTTTTTCTATTTTTAGGAGAGATGGGGTCTTGCTCTTGCTCAGGCTGGTCTCGAACTCCTGACCTCAAGGGATCCTGCCCCCTCGGCCTCCCAGAGTGCTAGGATTACACGCATGAGCCACCTCGCCTGGCCTACACTGGGTATGAACAGCTCACTTTGTCCGAGCTACAGTTGAGGCCAACATTGTCTATTAGGCTAAAATAATTCTAGCCCTAATAATCATTGGATTATACCACATTTTGATCAGAAAAAAAAACTTTATCCTATAAACAGGTCCTGGCTGCATAATAAAAATGGCTTGATACTTCTTAAACATTAAAAGAAAATGAGTTTTATTCCCTGGGGGCATTTACAGAACAGCCAGAGCCATCATCCTTTTGAGAACATTTTTATTGAGGGCTCTGAAGGGCCACTCTCTGGGGGTGGCAGGAGACTAGGACATATGTGGTCCAGATGAGCAGCTTCTCCTGGCTCTTCCATGTAGACAGAGTTACAAAGTGATTTACACTCCCCTCAAACAATCTGTCAACTGGGCTTTTGACAAAAGTCAAACAGTTAACAGTTACTGTTACTGATTATGAGGTGATTCATAAATGTTTGAGAATGATTCAATAGGTATAAAGTTTGAAATACTTATGAAAATGTGACGATTAATCTTTGCTTTGATCTAAAGAGGGATCAAGATTTTTCTCAATATTAAGAAATTATATAATATACCTTTGTATCATCTAATACTGTATAATATATCTCCCTTTAAGAAATTACAAGAATTTTTAAATGTTCCTAAAGCCAGAGGCCCATGTTGTAAATCCCTCAAAGAATGCTTTTTTTTGTACTTACTGAGTGACCCGTAGGAAATGGGTATCACACAATGAAAAGGATGTCTGACCCGGACAACTACAATTTCCCCCTTAGGCAGCTGTCACTGGTAGATAAGAATTGAGCCTGGCAGCTCAATGGTCAACTGCTCCAGACGGGCCCTGATTCCATGGGCTGGTAGAGTCTAACATACAATCTTTAGTTTCTTATTTGCCAGACAAAAATATACTTTTCTTGTTTGGATCTTATACATACCAGCGGGAAACACCTAATCTAATTTGAAATCAAAGGGCTATACAGAGGCAGCAAGACAGTTTAAAATGGAATTTGAGTTAGGCTGATCAAATTTGGCTTCTAATAATATAATACAACTATTCGTGAATTTGTAGTTGCATCATTTAAACGGTCTTACGTGGAATCAGATTCTGCATTGCACTGTAGAAAGAATCCCACGCTTTTTTGGTGTGGTCTGTCTGGATAAAAGCGTGGCATCACCATAATCTTCCATGGCAGATTTCGCACAAAACATGGAGGGCTAAGGACCGACTCACTCAGTCTGCTGAAGCGCTCGACAGTGAACTGAAAGGTTGCCTCGGAGCGCCAACTGGTGTCTGCAAGAAAACACGCCATCGATCAGAGCCCAGGCATCCACAGAAAGCACTAGCATAAACTAGAATAAATTGTTACACACAATCCTTATCTAGCTACTAAAAATCCTAACTCTTTGGGAAAATTGGTTCCAATTTAATAAAAGCTTAAAAATGTGAAATGACATATAGTTTCGGAATGAATGAATCCTTCCTTATTAAATCCAAAACTCAGAGGGCTAAGGACACACGCCTGGCCTTTCCCTTCAGACTTTGGTGTGGTAAGAATGTCTACTAAATCCTAATCCCCAAGTAATCCTGAGCACCGAGTGAGTGGGGAGACTTGGGGAGCGGGAACGAAGCGGCTCACACATGTGTTTAAGGACAGTACACGTGGAGGGTAAGGCTGGTGACTCCGCCTGAGTCCAGAGGGGAAGTGCGGGGGCGGTGAATGCGCACTCCGGGGCGGGTGGGGACAGCCACTCGCCACCGGGAAGTGCGGCGCTGCTTAGAGGCAAGAAGATGCCTACTAGTCACCATAAAAACAGTGTTAACTTCATTAGCTCACAACTGTTGCAAAATACCAGAAGAAAGGAGCTGGTATCCTATTCCACATGAGTAGTATAAATTGTTCCATGTTAATAAGGCGAAAGGCAGATTTAAGAAATTAAGGTTTCTGCCAATACAGTGCCTCTTAGCTGAGGTTCAAATGAAGGTCTCGGTTTTAAAATTCCACCTTTTACTGAGGATGGCGACTACTCATTTTCAAGTGGCTACAGGTCAAACAGCTTTGATAAGCCTGGTATGTCTCAGTGTTTGCTTCTCAAACGACTCCTGTGAAGGAACAGCCCTCCCATAGGCACCCCATCAGTCCGTTACTGACCAACACTTTCACAAAACGTAGTAAAACTGCCGCAGCAAGGTTGGACTGCTGCGGAAGCTGGTGAATGCTTTCTTTCACTTTCTGTACCGGTCTCACTGCAGACCGGGAACAGGTCACTGGCCATCAGGAGACCAGGGCCACAGTGCCAGGCCATGTTCTCAGAGTCATAAGCAGTCCCTAAAAGGCCGTTCCTGGCTTAGAATCAGATGCTATTTTGACATCTCTGACCCCTCAGTCTCCCACGGCACCAAATGAGAGACTTGCAGGCTTGGGTGACAAGCATGTTAATAACACACTCTCATCCTTCATCCTCAGACCCCTAAAGGCAGTCACGATGGGATCCAACAATCCTTCAGACTTCAGAGTTCACTAACAACTGAGTTCTCAATATCAGCCACTTACTTAATAGTGTACTGAAATTGCTGGAAGTTTGCCACTGAGTTTGCTCTTAAGAAAACATGTCCATCAGTCCTCACCAGAGGGTAGTATTCTTTGCCAACTCAAGAAAAATCAAAAGTATGCATGACGGTTAGTGCTTTTACCTTCTTCACACGCTCTTCATCCCACATTCTTTCATTCCACATCACCCTGCCCAGAGCTTTACAGCAGAGGCACTTCAGAAAGAAGAGCAGCTGAAAGAGGTGAGTCTCAGCTAAGAGGTTTATTCATTCAAGCCTCTTCAGTGCTAGGTGTTACCCTAGTCCCTTTGTGAGATAAAAGTCTACTAAAAGGCAAGAAACTTGTTCAAGATGATGATGTCGAGAATGGCTCAGGAGAAAAGTTTTGCCTTGTGCTTTTATAGGGGCAAAGCACAACTGAGCAGCACTTCAGTCCTATAAGGTAGACAAGGCAGATGCAACTTAATGTCTACTTTTTAGGTGAGGAAACTGAGGCTCACTGAGGTTAAATGTCTTACGAAGTGACAAAAGTGGATTTGTTGAGACACTAAGCACAGTGACCCTGCCCTCCAGTTTTTGAAATGCCACTTCTGTAGTGTAATATAATTCTCTACAAGACGCAGAGCAGCACAGCATATACACAGAACTGTACAGAAAAACCAGCTGAGGACTGTAGAAGTTCTATGTCAGGAGGTTACCCCTCTCTTCTAACTCATCTATTTTATATAATTCAGCTCTTTGCAGGATTAGATTTTATAAACACAAAATCAAGACATACTATAAAGGCTCTTTTGTTCTTCTACCTTACACTTTAGTAAAGTTCCTTAAGTATTCTTTGAATATTGAACAGACCCAAGCAAGGCTGAAACGCATCATGGCATGTACGCTACTGGCCGGCCTGCCTCGCCGAAGTCACAGTGTACTCGTCTTTCTGCCTCTTTCTGGGCCGGACACACGGTGGTTAGTTCAGATTTGTTGAATTACATAACCAGATTTCTGCCTCACACTCAAAGCACATATCCTACAAAATAATTACCTTATGAATTCTGCTAATCAGGAAGTTTAGATGAGACTTCATGGGAATTAAAATTTCACCTCAGTGCCTCTAAACTCTTCATAATAGAATAATTGAAAATTGATATTAAATACCAAGGGTCAAGAGAGAAGGGCCTAGGACAAGACGTAGAATTGGAACCCATCATCAACGGATATGGCCGGCCTGACCGTCCTCCTAAGGAATTACATGAGACCGACCGATAAATGGGTGTTTGCCCAAGGAAATACTTACAATGGTACACGAGATCCTGCATAGTGGTTCTGCCATTTCCTATGGGTCTATAATTATAAACATTTTTAAAAATTAAAAGTGCATTGGGGATTATGAAGGATACCCCGTACCCTGCAGAGAGAGAAATCTAACTGGATGCCACTGGAGGGTTATTTCCTTGCTCCATCTTTTTGTTGTAAATGACATAAGTTTCTGCTAGCTGCCGTCACCACACACGCTCAGCCAGACTCTGTGATAACTCACCACCACCTTCCAGTCCTGTCCCCAACACCCATGAAGCAGCCACCGCAGTTATACAGCACGCAAAGCTCCCACTGTGCTCAGTCTTACTCCAGTCTCCTTTTCACAGGACAAAGGCCAATGGGAAGTACAGAAAGATACTTCGGATTCTAGAATCAGAAAGGTTAGCCTGAAATTTCCTGAAATGGTGCTATTGTGGTATTTTTATCAAACCTCAAATATTCATTCTAATACAGGTTTTTGCAAGTCCTAGTCAATACCCAGAAATTACTTGGGTTTCAAGAAGAACAACAATCTAAATCTATAACCATCTAGATCTTCAGCAGCCGCATATGCACCAAAATGTCCTTGGCCATCCATCTAAGGGAAAATGGTGAATGAGAAACTAAAATAAACATATACTAGATACGTGCTACTGTACCGTGTTAACAGAATTTTTAACAGCTCTCTTCCTCAACTATGCATATACCCACCTCTCTCTGTGTTGTTAGCTATTTAGACAAGCAGCCTCTCTGCACATCAATTTGTTGATAATATGGCTACACAACAAATTCTAATCCAGTGTTTCCCAGATTGTGTCCCAGTTTGAAATGTTTAAAGGACATTCAAGGAAACAGGTCCTGAAATCCAGAGTCTGTGGGGAATCATTAACAAAAAATCCTTTTGGAGAAGCAATGTATACTACGATACTGATAGCTCTGAGATGCACAACAGTCAATAAGTTGGCCTAACGTAGCACACCTCAAACTTCCCAGAATTCTGAACACTTCTCACAATGCACTTACACCCTGCAAAAGAGTGTCCCACCATACATATTGCAACTGAGAAAATGCTCCTTCGACTAAGACTTCTCCTAGAACGAGAAACATCTCCCTCCCTTGCCCTTTGCCCTCAAAGACATTATTCTCTTGGGTCTTTTAAAAGGCAACTAAAACTCCAAGCCAGGAAAAAGTGCTATTGAAGATTACTCTACATTCTCACATAATATGTTTTTTCCATTTATGAATTCACAACAGAGGCATTTCCACTTTTAGGCCCTATTGTTTAACACCATTATCTATTACCAATAATTTAGTAAAATTTGCCTCAACAGTAAGGGGATTTTGCCTACATTGTGCCCTCCCAACAGTGACTCTCAACTGAGGCGACTTAGCCTCCTACGGGACATTGGGCAATGTATAAAGACATTTTTGGTTGTTGTGACTGCAGGTCCAGAGTGGTGGCCAAGGGATGCTGGCATCCTATGATGTACGGGACAGCACCCCTCAACACACATCTTTGTTTCCTCCCCAAGCCCTCCCCCCTAATAAAAGAGCGGGGAAATGTGAGCATCCAATCGGTCTGTAGAAACAAGACTGGGAGTGCTCTGATTGGGTCGGGCCAATAACTGCTCCACAAGCGGCTATAAGTGATCCCAGACACACACCTGGCGCCTCAGACCTGACCAAGCCTTCCCAAATGCACTCTCTGAATCACTTTTGGCATCTCTGGTGTCTAAAATAAAACCACCAAAGCCCAACGACCAAAGAGACCACACCCACACCGTCGCCCTTCAGTCTACAGTGGAAAGCGCACTCCACAGGGAACAAAGCAGCGGGTGTAGACCACGCCTCTTTACCTTCCTCAGATATTGCCTCAGCCAGCTGCCAGGGGTAAACCGCACTGTGAGAGAACTCTCAACTACGGCTGCAGTTTCTCATGGAGGCTGAACTTTTGGCAGGAGGTCTGACAGCAGTCCTTCTGGTGGTGCAGCCCGTGACTGACGGTTTCTTTCAACTGCCCCGTTACTCCCCTGGGAAGGACACAACCCTCATGAGGATTGATGGACATGCTTTTTTGACAGAACATGGTTTCATATTACACTGCAAGATTCCAGGGGCTGCATAAAGCAATTACTGGCTGCTCTCTTCTCATAATTTCGACCTTGCGAATGTTTAGGTCACATAATCTGACAAATTATGAAGAAATAGTCTCCAAAAAAAGTGATTTCCTAGACAAAAATGTCCATGCATGTACATATGCATACGCTTTCTCAAAGAGAATCTATAGACCAACAGTTAGTGTGGGAGAATGAAGCCCAAAGCTTGAATCAGCTTTCACACCTATCAAGAGTGGGGAGGGGTTATCAGCTACAAATGACTGATATTCACACTACACTGAGAATGCAATGGAAGTATCTTGCTGCAAGCAAAAGGGAAAGGAGAGTAAGATATGCTGTTGTTCTGAATCCTAACATGGCTGGAGAACTGCAGGCATGAGTGAATACACACATATTACAAACTTTTTTATTTAAACCGTCTTGCCTGGCCTAGGGAGAATCACTTACCTTGACATTTTGTAGGCAATCTTGAAACTCAAAACCCAAACAAGATCCTAAATTTTACTCAGATACAACTTCCTTAAAACTAGCTTCTCTTAAACTCAGAAGAACTCAAGGAAAAAATATGGACCTGAATCTGCATTTGTGACAGCTTTCCGCCCGCTGCAGGTAAGCAATGCGCAGGTACTCACCGTCCTCCATGTCTTCCTCTGTATTGTTATGCCCATCGCTCAGGGCCACGTTCCCGTTGATAACAGGGTTTTGAGTAATTCTCGGTGGGTCATCTGTATCTCCAGCTTTAAAGAAAAAAAAAAAAGAAATTCCATGGATTTTACCTTCATGGCTTGAATCAAACACACAAAAATATACTTTTCATGATGTTTAGCCACTAATAAATTCCAAATGTATCACAATAAAAATTCATCCTACATCAAAAAGCATTTACTAATATATTTAGCAAATACAAACTTTGTTGCTTTAAAAATGTTAAATGGAATTTGAACTCATGCTATAGCACACTATAATCTTGATTCATTTGCAATACTTGATTATTCTGCACAAAATTTTTATGTAAAGAAATTTTTTACATAGCTCTTATTCTATAATAGCTACCCAGATTAAATTTAAGAACCTTTATATAATTGATACAGAACACTTTGCAATAGGTTTCCTAGAAATTAAAACTCAATCCTACAGATAATTTTGATGAAAAGGGTTATTAATCCTATGCAAGTGATATACACTAGAAAAAAATTTTAAACTTTTATGGACGCAGGCCATGGAAAACATCAAATTGTCATCCTCAAAGTATCACCGGACAATTAAGGTGTATATATATAAAGTATCTGGAAAGTATTCAGACAAGAATAGAATGGTTTTGTCATTTTAAATGGTTGCTAAAGTCTGGCATAAAAAAACACATGTAACAGAAGCTTTAAGCAATGACTGGCAAATGAGGTATATAAACTTCAATTTTCTCTAAAGCTGACCCAGGTCCATAGAAAAAGTATGGAAATACTTTAGGGGCTAAGTAGGTTCATATTTCCCATTTAAATCCACTCATTCTTGCACGTGGCAGAACAGCTCATTGCAACTCAGGCTGGCCCTGTGCTGCCTCCACACTCGGCACGCCCTCGTGCATCAGACTCTCCAATAGAAACTAAAAGGCTCTCGTGTGAAAGCAGGACACAGGCTTTTTCAAACAGCGAGGTAGGTGTTTGACTGGCCTGCTGATTTCAGAGACTTTTTGCCATTCAGACCAGCAGTCGGTTTGATTCAGCACCATGGACAGCGCCATCCCCGTCAGGCAATTTCCAAAACCCCAACTATTGGGTTACATCATAAACCTCTCCAAGTATTTTCTGAATAAAATTGTGCTTCCCCCTTCCCCCAAAGCATCTCAAAACACAACACTCAAAATACCAAGAAACAGATACTGTCACACAAACATTTAAGATTAAAGCATTTACGATCACTTTCATTCATCACGTTCTCTTAATATATACACTTAATGATGTGTTAAAAGCTATTTCTAAAAACAACTGTACATAAACTTTTAAATGGGTCCCTTGACCACTATGGCCTGACAGAAAAACTGAGAGTGGAGGTTAAGGAAAGGAACTCAGATGTATTATATACAAGACACAGGAGAGAAAGATTATTCTTGCTGGTTCTTAACTAGCTCAAATTCTCTAAATAAAACACATGTGCTAAAAAGGCAAGGATGTCGGGTACTCTGAAATGTCTTTCAGCCACATCTATCCTCCTAAAAACTACATCATGTCATCATTTAAGAAGTTTTATGGAGGAAAAAACCCTATGAAGACCTGTCAAATAAATTATGGCACATTCCAACAATGGAATGGGGACCTTACCTAAGACATGTTTAGTTAAAAACACATAACAAGCAATATGTATCACATGCAACTTTTGTTGTAAAGAGGGACAGTAAATATAAATATATAAATTCCTATTTCCTTTACGAAATTCAAAAGGTGTGCACAGAAACACTAGGAGGATATAGAAGAACCTATTAAGAGGTTCTGTAGAAGCAGCAGTTTGTTGAAGTATACTTGGTACTATCCTACTATTACACAATTGCTTTAAAACATTGTTTATGATGTGCAAGTAGAAAAATAACAGGTCGTTATCTGTACACAAAACATCACTTCTAAAATTCAAATATGTAAATGTAAGCAGTCTAAACAATGGCAGAACTGTAGAATTCTAAAAGTGATCTGTAATTCTGAAATACAGGTTATGGTTTCATGAGGTCCAGTGAAATCAGACTGGGATTCAAGTGAATTCAGATTACAGGTCAAGGAAGGGTTTCTTTGGGTGACTTGAGATAGAGTGCTCTTTCACCACATGGGATTAATAAAAATCATGACCAATTCAAGAGATCTATGGCTCACCATTCTTAACACCCTAACAGGTGGGGGATATAAGTAGGTCCCAACCCAGGTTTTCAGCAATAGGATTAACTGCAATGTGATGACTGGAAAAGTCTAATACTTTATCATACCGTTCTACTTAATTAAGCCAGGGCTTCTCTGCAGTTGGTCCCTATAAAGCAAACCAAGTAGAGTCTATGGTTGAATCAGAATTTCTTGAACAATACCCCATCTTTTACACCCAAATTAGCATTCATGTTGGTTTGGCCAATTTGCCCCTTTCCACCCCTGACCGGCCCAGAGAAAGTGACAAGAGCAGTGACCACGAAACGGCAAAAGGTCGCTGGTTGGTGCACCGTGCCCGCGAGGAACATAGCCTGGCCAACAACAGGCCCCATGAAGCCCCCAACCACCTGCCCAGGCAATTCCAGGCTAGCTCCTATTGGGCTATATACCCAAATTCAATGTTACTCAGAAATTAGATAGTTCTGCAAGAGGATTAAAAAATTTATTTAAAATGAGGCAAATCCCTGGACCAGATAAATGATGAAAGTACCTGATAGCCACAAAAAATTCGTACTAGGCTTCTAACCTAAACAAAAAGACTGCCTTCTTTCATCATCAGACAGATGTGCCAGATTGGCATGGACATATTTACTGCTATATGAAAGTTGTCTCCCTAAATTTTGTCTCTCCTAGCTGGAATTTTGTTAAGACGTGGTGACCAAACAGGAACTACAGCATTTTCCCCCCTTTGTTTCCAAGAGACAGGGTTTCACTCTGTCCCTAGGCTGGAGTGCAGAGGCCCCATCACAGCTCGCTGCAACCTCAAACTCCCCGGCTCAGGCAATGCCCTCGCCTCGGCCTCCTGAAGCGCTCGATGACAGGCGTGAGCCACTGCGCCCAGCCAGGAGTAATTTCGACACACAAATATCCCAAGTAAGATTTGGGACACGTTTGTCAAACACCAATGATAATGTGTAATGCCTCAAGCAGACAATTCCTTGATATATGAAATGTCTGTTAGGAAAAAATAAAGCCATTACCATTCCAAAAATACATATCAGACACAGAAGTATAACAGAAGACAGTTCCTATCCCTCATGATTGGAAGCATTTTGCCCATAAATCTTGTGACAACTATCAGAGGCACAATTTTACATGTTACTAAATAATAGGCACAAAGTATCTACTTTCTGGAAACACACAATAAGCTCCCTTGGCGAGTCGTGAGGTCTATGTTCCCTTTTCTTTTACTGAGGGTGCCCATGCTTACATTCAGCTTCATACCCATTGACTTCCATCTGTGATGTCATAACACGGAACTACTATCCCATCAAAGAACACTTGCTAACTACCATGGAAATCAGGTAGCACTAATTTAGCACCCGAATCTCACCTCTGGGTGAGAGGAATCATAAAAAAACAGAATTCCAATTTGTTGCCTTGGACATTTTCTGTCACTTAAGAATCATTTATCAAACCTCCCCTGAAAAGATGGCGAGAGGTGGGGGGACACACCAAACACCACAGTAAGACCTCACAGCCTTCAAACCCACAGTCCGTGTGCTGCCACCAGGTGGTGCCTGGGCCACAAAGATCCAGCTCAGCCTCAAATGCACAGGCGTCTCCATTCAGCCCTACAGAGTCCTCCTACTAGTGATGACAACCTAGTGACCAAAACTACAGCCCCGTTACAACAGCAGAATACACAGAACACAAGGGTCAACTCTTAGTCCCTGAATTGGCCAAATGGGCCTGAGAGCACATCTTAATCCCCAACACCGCCAGTTCACTCTGAATTCCAACTCAAAACCCCTCTGGCTTCTGCTTGGTCCTTCCTTGTCCTGTCTCCTCTCCCCCCAACGTTGAACTCATTTAAACTCGTCCCCAAGGTTGAACTCATTTAAAAACATTACCTTAAACAGAGGTTACCAACATAACTTAGAAAATGATATCTTTCTACACATAAAATTTTAGACTAATACTATTTTTTGATTTGTGATCCCAAATATATTTTGGGACAGTTTAGAAATGTTGGTATTGGTTATCTAAACCCATCACTAGCATAAGGAACCCTATGTGAAATCCCGAATCACCTTCTCGCCCAAGCCTGTGGTTCCCAGCCATGTCTGCATGGCCCTGCAGTGGAGTCTGCCGGGGGCCAGGAGGGGGAGGTTCTCTCACCCAATCAGTGACTACATAGAATCTCCAGGAACTCTACACCTCAGCATTCTTTTCTCTTTTTCTAAAGCATCACATAAAATTCTTGTCTTTAGAACCAGAAACAGACTCGAGCAACCTCATCAATTTAGATAAGCCAAAGCAGTCCAGGAACAGAACGAGGATGTTAATGGGAAAATCTCAAAAAGTCGCCTCAGGTTGGCTTCACAGTAATGTACGATGCTCAGTTTCTTCGTTGTGACAAACACACCCTGGTGATATACATTCTTAACAATTAGGGGAGCTGGGTGAGGGGTACATGGGAACTCTTTGTACTAACTTTGCAACTTTTCTATATATCTAAAATTACTCCAAAATTAAAAATTAATTTTTTTCAGTTTGACAAATGTATTGGTATTTCAGCAAAAACATTGATCTTGGTCATTTATCTCTCCTATATTGCCACCCTTAGGTTAATATTTCATTTGGGTCAAGAAAAGAATATGTAGGCAAGGGATACTAATTTTAACAGACAGTAAAATGGACAAAAATGGATTATTTGCCTATATTAAGTTAAATTCATGTACTTGACAAAATTAAATCACGTAAGAACTAATAGTTCTATATACACTTCCACTGTTTTACTTGGGGCTTATTCTAAACTTAAAAGCAAGTGAACAAAGTGTTAGGAATATACACAGGCTGCTTCTCTGGACTTACTACCTACTAAAAGAGCTCAATTAGTGTAGTGTTACCACCAATAAAATAGACTGAAGCTACCTCCAAATTAAACATGCAGAAGTAAAAACTAATTTTTAAAATGCAAATTTTATTTTAGAAAGCCCTCTGAAGCCTAAGAAGCAGGGAAAATGACTGATATCAACTTAAAAATGAAAATGCCAGCATTATGCATCCACCTGGACATGGCTTAAATTCTCAAGCAATTAAAGGTAGGAAAAAAACACAGCTTGATAGCTTAAAACACTGAAGGTTTCCCACACAGATGCCAGGGGCAAGTATACAAAAACAGAGTTGTTCAGGACAGACCAGCCAGGTTAGAGAGACCACCCAGGTTGGAGAGCTTACATCTGTGCTGGAATGGGAGTAACAGAGAAAACATTCAACACGTGAGAAGAATCTAAAATTTGCTTCAAGTATTTCATGAATCAATAATCCAATTTACTGAAGCCGTAGTATGTGCCAGGTCCAGTACAACCATTCTCGGGTAATATTCACAGGCCCTGGGGTACAGTGGGGTAGGATTTCTCCCCTTTTATTGACGGACGGAGAGCTCGAACAGATTTGGCTACAACAGATTATGTCACCAGACCAGGGTCAAGACTGGATGGGTAAGGGGCACTGCCACAGGAGACACTAGGTAGGAAGGATGGAGGAAAAAAATCCTGAGCAAACAGGCATGATACTCTGCGAAGGCAGTAGTTGTTTTTAAAAAGATGCCCAAATAACCTGTACTCCTCCTACTGATCTGATTATAAACTTTTCTTCATGAAACTGAGATAACTCTAGGTTCACAAAGAGTTTTAAGAAAAAATACAGCTGGCCCTCCATATCCTCGGGCTCTGAATCCATGGATTCAATCATCCACGCATCGACAATATTTAAGAAAAAAGGTGTAGTGAATGTATACAGACTTCTTTCCTTACTGTTATTCCCTAAACAACACAACTATTTACACAGCATTTACATAGTATTAGGCATTATAACCTAGATATAATTTAAAGTATATGGCAAGATGTATACAGGTTATATGCAAATATTACACCACTTTATAAGGGACTTGAGTATCTGTGGGATTTGCTATGGGGGGTCCTGGACCAATCCCCCACAAATACAAAGGGATGACTGTGCAGGGATCACGTACCCTTTCCCTAGTTTCTCCTTATAGCAGCACCATCTTGCAAAACCACAATATACAGTATCACAAACAGGATCCTGATATTGACATAATCCACCAATCAATCCTATTAAGATTTCTCCATATTTACTTGTTCTCATTTGTGTGTTTAAGCTCTGGGCAATTTTATTACACGTGTAAGTTTGTGTCCACTGCTAGTCAAGACACTGAGTAGTTCCAACACCACAAGGATTCCTCCGGGTTCCCTTTCGTAACCACACCCACCTCCTTCAGTAGGGGAGCCCCCCCATAAGCCCTGGCAAACCCCATCAGTTCTCCATCTGTGTAACTGTCAAGAATGTTATATATTTGCTGCCGCTGGATACAGAAGTAAAAAATTAAAAAAAAAAATAAAGAATGTTATAAAGTGAACATACAGTAGGTGACAAGTTGTTCCTTTCTTATTGCTAAGTAGGATTTCATGGTAGGAAATGTATCACTGTTTGACCATTCACCTGCTGACATCTGGGTTGTTTTGAGATTGGGGATATTACGAATAAAGGTTTACAAGTCCTGGTTTTCTTCCTTTCTCTTTCTTTTAAGAGACAACATGGTCTTGCTCTGTGCAGTGGTGTCATCATAGCTCACTGCAACCTCAAACTCCTGGGCCTCCCAGTACCTCAGACTACAAGCACCATGCCAGCTAATTTTTCTGTTTTTCTGTAGAGATAGAGTCTTGCTATGTTGTCCAGGATGGTCTTGAACTCCTTACCTAAAGTGATCCTCCCACCTAGGCCTCCCCAAGTGCTGGGATTATAGGTGTGAACCACAGCACCCGGCCTATTTATTTTTTAATACCTGTAAATCGTTATGTCATGATTTATTCAACCATTCCCCTATACATGACTGTTACTAGTTTTTTTTGTTTTGTTTTGACCATTGTGAACGATGCTACCCTTCTGTCCCATGACTTCCATCCTGTTGCCTGTGGACCTTATCACCAGGTGTTTTCTCAAACACACCTGGCCTCTCCAAGTAGTTAGCCATGCTCTGTGCAATAGCAGCTATCAAGAACCACACCACCACCAAATGCCTCAACAGTCCCTCACCTGACCAACCAATCTCCTGCTGCACACACAGCACAGAACAGCTCCGGCTCTTCGACACAATGAGACAGAGATGTGCTAAGAACACCCATGAAGCTGGGCACCACCATCAGAGAGGGAGATGGGGGATACCAGTGGGATCAGGCAACCCAGGGCAGGAGGTAGGGCAGGAAGGGGAGCCGCGGTAACTGTGCCCCCTGCACCTGGAGGAAGAAGAGGGAGCCAGAGCATTCCCTAGGCATCCCCAGATGCTGGGGCAGTGGCAATCCAGAGATGGTGAGTGACATTCTTGAGAGCCAATTTCTGGATAGACCCAATTTCTAGTGTTGTGTGGAAAAGACCAGAAACTGGGGTGAGCCACAGTCCCCTCTGGGAGGGAGATTCTAAGGCAAAGCTAAAGCTGGGCCTCAGGTAAGTCCCTGGAATATACCCCGTCCTCAGATAGAACCTGGCGGTAATGAAGGGGCAGAGTTCTTAAAAGGACACAATAAGGTCAGGAATCACAGGTCAGAATTACTGCTGCTCCCACTTGAGGTCTAAAACACGGTCCTTTCTCCCAGAACCAGAGACCCGTGGCTGACCACCCCTCACAGCCACTGGGTGGAAAGAAGGTGCTGCCCAAGCAACAAGGACCCTGCTTGCCAACACACTTGTCACCCCAGTCACAAAGATGGTGCTACCCACGGGCCATGAGGGCACCCCAAAATACTTCCCAGCCCAAGTCCTTTGTGCCTGACTAGGTACCAGAAACATAGTGGAAGCAAACTAGGCCCTAAGTGGGAAACTTCAACTATGTTTCAGAAATAACCATTAAAGATCTTTCTGGCTGGGCATGGTGGCTCACGCCTGTAACTCCCAGCACTTTGGGAGGCTGACGCAGGACGATCACTTGAGACCTGGAGTTTGAGGTCAGCCTGAACAACATAGCGAGACCCCCATTTCTACAAAAAAAGAAGAAAAAAACCCACAAAAATTAGCCAGTGTGAGTCACACATCTGTAATCCCAGCTACTCAAGAGGCTGAGGTAGGAGGATCGCTTGAGCCCAGGAGTTTGAGGCTGCAGTGAGCTATGATGGGGCCACTGCACTCCAGCCTGGGTGACATAGTAAGACCCTGTCTCAAAAAAAGGTCTTTGCTAAGCAGCCATTACGATTACATTACCAAGGATTTCGCTCATCCACCAAAGGGTGGGACACCTTATTTTTTGGCAATTACGTTACCAACTCTGTCAAAGAGGACATTTTAATTACTCCATGCCCTAATACATTTCCTTTTCCAGGCAGGAAGGACTTGGGAGATAAAGGAATGCGTTTCCAGTTGGGCTGCTGGAGTGTAGTGCTACCCACGAGGACAGGGACCCAGCGGGCAAGGAAGTGGCAGGGACATAAGGGCAATAAAAGGAATGTGGTTCCAGCCATCGTTGGGCAGAGCCCACTCGCTTCTCTCAGGTCAACCAACTTGTCCGGTACCTTGTACATGCCACAAGCTGGGCTGGGCCCTGTGGTTCAGTAGGGAACTAGACAGACACCTCCCCTGGTCTCCTCTGCTTACTAGGGTGGAAGGAGCTGTCCCCTGGTGATAACTGCAATGGAGGGGACAGCAAAAGGTACCAGGCCACAGGGCTGGAACGTGTCACACTAGCCATGGAGGAAGAGACCTCTGGGCAGAGACCACAGAATGAAAAGCAGCCAGCTGTGCAGAAATTCTGCAGAAGCAAATTCTAAGTAGCGCAAACTACAACAGGAGTAGGAACAAGGGAAAGACAGAGAGGGAAGACAGACAGGGTCAAGGCCATGGAGGGCCATGAAGGACGTGGGACAGATTCTTTATTTCATTCTAACATGTTCCATCCCAGCTGGTGCCCCACAGATTGACGCAGAAGCCACCATGTCCTGGGAAGCACTGTGACACTCAGGGGTGAGTGTCATGCCTAACATTGTCAGACCTGAGACTGTCTCAGAACACGGGCCCCGTGCCACCCCACACCCATCTGGTCACAACAATCGCGTCTGTCCTGACTTACACATGCTGAGTCTCCTTGCAAGCTCCTCTGCTGTTCTGCAGGACATGGTGAGGGTTTTTTGGGTGGTTTTTTTTTTTTCTTTTCCTTACTACTCACCCCATCTCCCCAGTCATATTATTGAGAATAAAACTGTGGCTTAATCAATACAACAAATCTACAGTGTTTTGGTTTACCATTTTGTACCCTCTGGTTATGTGGCTATGTACATCCTGACAAGGCTGGCAGGAAACCCACTTGCAGGGGACAAGTCCTATCCATCCAAACTGGTGGTCTCTGCGCTGTGCCTGTGGGGGCCACTGAAGGCCACGGCCAGCACCCACCCAGGTAAAGGCAGTGGTGCCTGGAGGTTCAAAGTAGATCCACTGCATTCAAACTTGACAGTTTGCTCTGTACTGAAATAATCCTGATTTAAATTAGTTATATGAAAACAAAGCCACAAAGAAGGCTACATATAATTTATGTTCCTTAAATAAAACTATTTGTTTGGGGCTTACAGTTTGGTTTTATTATGTAAAAATCATCTGTTCCCTAGAGATCATCCTAACTACCAATCATGTCTGTCCACAAACACTGATGACTGGTTTTAACGCTGTGCTGGGCACTGAGGGGTGCCAAATACAGCACAACTAAAGACCTCATAATTACTTTTGCATTGCTTTTACTCGTAAGGTCTGTTTCACAAAAGAAATGGGGTTATCTCCTAAAGCGTGCTGCGTGATCTAAGTGCTGTAGGAAAGGAAGTCGTAGCATGTTTGCCAGGGACACAGCTTCTCGGAAGCTACAGGACAAAGGATGTGCGCCAACTAGATGAGTATTTGTAACACGTAACAGCCAAAGGACTAACATCTAGAATAAACAGAGTCCCTATAACTCAAGAAAAAACAATCCAACTACAAGAAAGGAGAAATTCGTAAGAAATACAAACGACAAATATGCTCAACTTCCCTAATTAACATGAGATACTATTTTTCATCTACCAGAGTAACAGTGAAAACTATTGGAAATGCCCATTGATACTGAGGGTCTAGCAATATGGGTGGTATCATAAAGAACATAAATCTTTATGCTCAAAGTTATTCCTCCCAAACCAGTATGTATCAAAATCAAAATGTCAAATATCCTTTCATTCATTTTGAAATGATTTTCAAAGGAAATTAGCATACATGCCCAAAGACATATACAAGCACTATTTCTTACACTGAGGTACAAGTTTAAGTTTCTGCAGGAAAACATTTTGGTGTTTTAAAAATTCAATTATCTGGCTGGGCCCGGTGGCTCACGCCTGTAATCCTAGCACTCTGGGAGGCCAAGGCAGGTGGATCACTCGAGGTCAGAAGTTCGATACCAGCCTGAGCAAGAGCGAGACCCCGACTCTAATAAAAAAAAAAAAAAAAAAAGAAAGAAATTAGCGGGCCAACTAAAAACATATAGAAAAAATTAGCCAGGCATGGTGGTGCATGCCTGTAGTCCCAGCTGCTCGGGAGGCTGAGGCAGAAGGCTTGCTTAAGCCCAGGAGTTTGAGGTTGCTGGGAGCTAGGCTGATGAGCTAGGCTGATGCACACTAGCCTGGGCAACAGAGTAAGACTCTGTCTTCCAAAAAAAAAAAAAAAATTCAATTATCTGCTAAATTTATTATTCTGCAATAATGTTCATTCTACAATGATCTCTTTAACAGGTGGCATGGGAAGAACTGGACATTGTAGGCTGGGGGGAAAAAAACTGATTAAACTAACCACCTTTTTACAAAAAATAACTTAGCACGAAATGTAAAGATGTAAGACTTTTAAAAGAAAATACAGAGGATAATCTTTCGCATGGGGTGGAGGGAAGCCTTCTTAGCCATAATACCAAAAATGAGACCAAAAAAATTTTGATAAACTATACTTTATTAAAATTAAAGGATTTTTTTGCTTCAGAAAGATGCTGCTAAGAGAATAAACAGGCAAATTAAAGACTGGAAGGAAACATTTGCAAATCACTATCTGACCAAGCACTTGTACCCCAAATACATAGAGTTCTCAAGATTCAACAGCAGGGAAAACTACCCAACTAAACCATCAGCAGAAGATTTTCCCAGCACTTCAAAGAAGACACACAGATGACAAACACCTACAGCAGTCTCTGACCACTGGCCTGCATCCCATCCCCACGCACAGGCAGATGCAGAGGTAGCCAGGACGTTGCTGGTTATTACCACTCAACCAACAAACAGAAGATTCTCACCTACAGAGCAAACAGCACAGGGGTTTTTACAACAATGCCGATGTCTGGGGCATGTTAACTCAATTTTTTTAATAACTCAGTGAATCAATATTTCCAAGTGAGCAATGAATGGTACTAGAAAAGATCCATTCAAAGTACAAGATAAACCAATGAATTTTAATGTAATAGAGTAAGAAAAGCTGACTGATATGGTTCAGATTCTGTTACAATTAACCTTTATTAAACTACCATTTGTTTCATAGTTGTATCAAATAGCCACAATTACCCGAGAAGGCTACTAAAATACTGTCCCCATTTCTAACTCCAAGACTGGATTTTCTTTATATTTTAACTAAAACTACACTGCAACTGAGTGAAAGCAGAAATAGTCTTCCATCAAACTGGACAATAAAGTTGCAAAAATGTAAGACAATGTCATTCCTCTCCCTTTAGATAATAATTATTTTCTATAAAAAGGTTATAGAAATTAAGACCAGTCTCAAGTAACTCACAGTAGATATAACCCAGCTAATCAAAAGCTCTTTGGGGTCTTAATTTTTACGAGTACAAACAGCAACCCGACATCAAAAGGTTGCCTTTTCCAGAGACACAACTGATGAGCAGATTTGTATGGTGCTGCCCCAGGAAGGTGGGAATGGCACGCCCCTCTCTGCAGAGTTCCCACTCCTGAGACACTCCTGTGCAATCTGCAATCTGCGGGGCGAAAGTAAGGGTGCAGCCATGTCCCCAGTTGCCTGGGGGTTCTCTGCCTTCTGGGCCTTTGACTTTGGGTGGAACAGTATCAGCTTCATCACTGCAGCAAAGGCTCATGCAGATGGTGTGCAGCTCAGCTTTGCTTATACCCTACCTTCCCTCGCAGACAGCATGCCCTATGGACCTCAGCTCCAGCACCAGACATGTAACCAACTCACACAGCTGTATCTGTCAAAATCCCTCTAATAAATCCCCTCATCTGTAATCATGTCCCAGCGGTTCTTGTACTGATGGAACAAACTGACACTGATTCCTCACATTCCCCATGACCACCAAGTTTGCTCAACTTAGTAGTGAAGCATATCTTAACAATAAAAAAGTTCAAGTCCCTTTAAAAACTACTGAGTAAAACCTGACACATTCATGGGAACCTGCACGTCTTTTGCAATCCAGTATACATCACAGTGAGTTTCTTCACACACGGATTACTGTTCTCCAATAAAAAGGAATGGGCCAGGCACAGTGGCTCAGGCCTGTAGTCCCAGCACTACAGGAGGCCAAGGCTGGGGAGGCTGAAGCAGAGGGATCGCTTGAGCCCAGGAGTTCGAGGTTACAGTCAGCTATGATCGAGCCAATGCACACCAGCCTGGGCAACAGTGCAAAACTCCGTCTCAAAAGAGTTTTTTTTTTTTTAAAAAGCAATAAATAAACGCTACAACATGGATGAATTTTGAGGCCTTCTGCTACACTATGTAAGAGCAGCCAGACTCAGAATAGGCAAATCCATAAAGATACATTAGTGTTTGCCAGGGCTGGGGGGAGATGGGGAATGACTGCTAATGGATACAAGGTTTCCTTTTGTGGGGATAAAAATGTTCTTAAATTGCATTCATAGTCACACAAATGTGAATATACCAAAACCACTAAATTTTATACTATAAATCAGTGAATTGTGGTATGTGAATTATATCTCAATGAAGTTATTTTTAAAATCATGGTGATTACTAGCACATTTTATCAATCAGTAAGGGCAGATGCAAATCTAATCATTTAATTATTACGAAACCAGGTAAAATTAAGGTTAATTGGAATTTTACATCATAGCACATTCCTGCCTGATTGAAACTAAAACATAAAAATGCAATGCTTTTGATTATTTGGTAGGAAGAAACTTTGGATCAAGGCATAAAGTCTAATGGTAAAGAACCACACAACAATGTAGTAATTACAACGAATGGATATGTCCAGGAAACCGAAAGGTGGCACCTCTATTTTCATCCACCCAGAACCTTTGCCTCTGGCACCCTCACCTTAGATTCCCTTCAATTTAAATCCTAACCAGCCCTGAAGGCCCACTGCAAGTAAGCCTTCCTGCTTCCCACAGCCGGATGCAATCTCTCTCTTGGATTCCAGAACCCTGTTTGTTCACCTCTGTGGCATTCATCACTTTTTACACCACATTATTTGTTCACACGAATTGTGTCCTGCTGGCTTTTCCTTGTCACTTTGTCTTTGTTACCCACCCTGCCCAGTGTCTAAGGTATACATCACCAGCATGCATGCACCATGCTGCACCCCAGTTTGGGGAACCTTATTCCTAAATTATTACAGATGACATTGCTTGGTTTTCTATATTCTAAACCCCCCAGACCAAGAGTGTGATAAGAGCCCCCTACGGTAACAGAAGTAAAATCCAGTTCACAGGCTGTGTCTAGTGAGCAGCACTGTCCCACAGAGCTTTCTGTGACGAACGATGGTGACATTCTATGTCCAAGATGGGAGCCACGAGCTACATGTGGGCTGCTGTGACAGAGGAACTAATATTCTCAATCTTACTCAATTTTATTTAAATAGCCACATGTAGTTGAAGCATATGAAACTTGGCTGGTGAGAAAATGAATAGTTATTTCTCATTAATTTAAACTTAATCAGCCAGTATGTGGCTCATACTGGACTTCAAGGTCTAGAAATCACTTCATCCCTCAGAGCCTTGGTTTCTATACCTGGAGTTGGGGTCATAATGGAATCTTTCACCTCTAAAACAACATTATGTGACCCTGTCAGTGCCCTCCATGATTTTATTACATTCAAAATAAAAAACAGTATTTTTTCCAATTAATTAAACATTTATTAAAAATCTTCAGCATACAAAACAGTGTTAGGCATTGTAGAAAGGATACAAAGGATTGGAAAGACGATAAACTTTTTTTTAAGAAAAATAGAAGCCTTTTTTAAAAATTATAGGACTGGCCAGGTAAGGTCACTCATGCCTCTAATCCCGGCACTTTGTGATGTCAAGGCAGAAGGATTGCTTGAGACCAGGAGTCTGAGACCAAGCTGGGCAACATGGCAAGACCCCATGGCTACAAAAAATTTAAACATTTAGCCAGGCATGGTTGTACAAGCCTGTAGTCCCAGCTACTCAAGAAACTGAGGCAGGAGGATTGCCTGAGCCCATTTGTTCAAGGCTGCAGTGAGCTGAGATCATGCTACTATACTCTACCCTGGGCAACAAAGCTAGTCCCTGCTTCCAAAAAATAAAAAAATTAAAAAAGATAAAGTAACTTTTTAAAAAAACTACAGGACTTAACTTCATCAAAATAGAAATTTTAAATAAAAGCCTCTGATTTCCAAAGGAAACGACTCACAGAAAACTTTTACATTTGTACTGCTAATTCTTCCTCTCTCCATGTCCCAGGGTAATTAATAACCCCAACATTAGAATGCTCCTGAAAACTTGTCACACTTCAGTTGGGATCATGCTTTTAGCATGACATTTCCCACAGTACTGGGAGTACCCTCCTAACCCTGCCTGTCACCAACTCAGCACTGCTAAGTGTCCAGGAGACAGAAGCAGTTGTCACTGGCCGCCTTGCACTCTGAAGCTCACTCAAAACCAGTCACCTGAAGGATCATGTCTTCCTGACTAGGGCACCCAAGGGTCACTTATCCTCTCACTGACCAACCCGGGAACAGTCACCTGCCCAGGTAACCACATGTCATCATTTGTGCTGTGTGGACACTTGCTCCTGACCAGTTCACGGGGCCAGCACTTCAGTCTTCCATCTTATTTTTCCCAGCAGAACCTCACACACGAATTGATGACCAATAAATAACAGTTCAATCCACTACCTGCACACTGGTCGTAATCACCCATCTGAAGCAAAAAAAAATCACAGCTCCTGTGCGTTGTGTCGTGTGAGCAGCAGGGACATTCAGAAAACGACTAAGATCAAAAAGCCACATTTATTTATGCTTTCTTGAATCACCGACTTCATAGGCAAAGACTAAAGTCCAACCAAGTAAAGATTTCTGTATTTAAAACAGTATTATTGCTACAGTTTCAGACTGCTACAGTCGCTTTACAAACTATTGTCTATGAAGATATGTATCTTTTTTATATATCTTTAAAACTCACTGTCAGGAACAAGGCCCAAAAGGAAAATATTCAAAATATGCTGCATAAATACCACATAGCTAGCTAGAAGTCAATGAAGCAAGGAGACTGGCCTTTTAAGTCACCTAATTTCTTCCAACCTCTGCCCAGCTAAGGAATCCTGAGGCTCTGGTACCTCTGACCCAGTTTTCCATCCACCTGCGAAAGCTGCTGCTGAAAGAAACTAGGTGATCTAGGCAACAGGATGGGTCCAGCCCAGCTGGTCAGGGCTTCAGAGAGAACACAGCCCACCCGGCAGGGGGCTCACCCAGTGTGCCAGCCCGGCTAGGGCAGCAGCTGTGTGGGCTTGGAGAGAGCTCTTGCTGCAGTCCGCTCGTGTGTAAACGGGAAGGGTGGTGGGGGGATGGGACAACCCCAGGACCTACCTCCGTGAGGCCTGATTTCTAACCCTGTACATCTACAGAACCGGGTGCTCTGAAATTGCCCTAATACCTGACCCTGTGCCTCTACAGAATGGAGAACTTTGAAATTGCCCAAGGCCTAGCTGACAATAGTCGTCCTTTTCACATTTAAATCTCCCCATATATTCTGAGCTATTAATACATAGAGACTAGGATGGTTTGCTTTAGGGATGATTCATTTCAGTTCACAATCTTATTAAAATCTGTTACTGAATACCCGATTCAGAAAGGAAGAAATCTACCAACATGTTATAGTTTCTCATTTTTTATGCCACCATACTCCACTTGCTGCTGTGCCCTGGTGGCCTCAGCCTATTCTGGCAGTGGGCTACTTTCTATATTTAAAACATGTGGTGAACCGCAAGAAAACCTTCAGACTAGGAAGCCCAACTGCAGTTTACCACTTTGGGGTGGTGAGGTAAGAAACGTGGGAGAAGACGGCAAGGTGTCTAAATAAAAAACCAGTCAACGGCTACTTTTATGGCCAATGGTGTCTACTGGCTACGAATCACACGTGGCTGTGAAGCCAGACCACGTGGATTCCAATCTCACCTCTACCACTTGCTCTGGGTGACCTCAAGGTACGCTATGTAACTTGCTCAGGGCCTTCTTTTGTTCTGCTATAAAATGGGTTTGATGCTGTGCCTATTTCAGAGAGTTGTATGGAAGTCAGAAGTCTACACTGCGTCTCACTAGGTGTCCACAGGGCTGCGTCCCTTCTCTGGGGGCTCTAGCGGGTAACGTGCTTCCCTGGCTTTTCCAGCTTCCGGAGGCCACCTGCATTCCTGGGATCCCCCATGCATCTTCAACGTCAGCAGGGGCCGGTCAAGTCTTTCCTCACATTGCTGACACGGACCCTTGTCATTAAACTGTGGCCACCCATCTAACACACGA